>NC_133754.1:47515000-48765000 GCF_036562045.2 Rhinolophus sinicus | reverse complement strand
AGAAAGTGACCTGGAACCCATCCTTCCCTTCCTCACCCAGAAGAAACCAACCCTGTCAATATTCTCCTTGATCTTGGACTTCTAGCCTCCAGAACTACTATGAGAAAGTAAAGCTTGGTTGTTTAAGACATCCAGACTATGGTACTTGTTATGATAGCCTTAAGAAGCTCTTACAGTTTCTGTTGTCCCACACACAATGGTTGCTTTGTCCAATGTCCAAGTACCACTGAATTCCATCATCTATGTTTCTGTGAAAATATTGTGTTGGACCATGGTGATAGACTTGTTCTCAGTTTTCTAGTTCATGCAAATCTACAAAAAGAAGCAGTCTATATTCCTTGGTTTCTATAAAAACCATTCAGACAATATTTGAGGTGATTTCAGGATTAACATGACAATAACAAAAATAACACAAAATTGTGTTTCATTCACTCTTTTATTGCAAATCCCTCATTTAAATCACTTCAGAAATTCCTCACCTGCCACATTTCTTTGCAGATTCCAGACTCCTACTTATTATGTTATTTGAATCCCACCCTTCCTTTTCCAAACACCCCCCCTCCCTCAAAAATACCTCTCAGCTTTTCATTCTCTTAGTTCCCCCCCCCCCTTTAAATCCTTTCAAGAAACTGCATGCCCTGCATTTTATTATGCAGAACAATTTGACATTCCACGTGGGCCTGGTTTTGCATTAACAAAGATCCATGGGTTTTGCACAGAGCAGTCAGAATTCTTGACTAGAAGTTAGAGATGTTAGCCTTGCTCTGCTTCTTCCTTTACCTGTCTTCATCAGTAGAAAAGGGGGAGAGTAAAGCTTTATTTTATCATTATTATAAGCTATCATCTTTTATGTTTGAATAATTTTATGTTTTTTTCTCACTACTATGAATTAATCAATGCATTATTGTGAGGACTGAAGATAAAATGTCTACCTCAGTGGTTGACACAAAAAGGGTAGGTAAACATGCTCAAAGAATAAATTAATCAATAATTAGTTCATTGACTAAGTAATACTTTGTCAGTTAATAATATCTGTAGAGTTGAAGACATATTTGATTCACTATTGAAGGATGCATGGAACATTTCCAAGAAGAGAAAGCATTGTATGCAGTGATAATTATGCTGCAGGAAATGAAAAGTGCATGGATTGCAATAAACTATGAAAAGTTAAGGGCATAAGGTGCATACAAGTGTTGATGGTTGTATTAAACTGCCTAGGCTGCCGTAAAAAAAGTACCACAGACTAGGTGGCTTAAACACCAGAAATTTCTGTCTCACATTTCTGGAGGCTGGAAGTCCAAGAACAAGGTATTGGCCAGTTTGGTTCCTGTTGAGAGCTCTCTTCCTGGCTTGTATATGGACAATTCTCTGTGTGCTCACATGACAGAAAAAGGAAGCTCTGGTGTAATAAAGGCACTCTCCCTATCGGATTGGGGCCTCACCCTTATGGCCTCATTTACCTTTATCACCTCAAAGACTATATCTTCACATAAAGTCACATTGGGGGGACACAATCCAGCCTATAGCATCCCACCCTGCCCCTTCAAATTCCCTGTCCTTCTTATATGCAAAATACATTCATTCCATTCCAACATCCAAAAGCCTTAACTCATTCCAAGATGAACTCTAAAGTTCAAAGTCCCATCTAAATGCCATTCAAATCAGACATGGGTGAGCTCAAATTATAACAAATCCTGAGGCAAGCGTCCTCTCTAGCTATGAGTTTATGAAACCAGGCGAATTATGTATAAATACAATGGTGGGATAAGCATAGGATAGATACTTGTATTCCAAAAGGTAGACATGGGAAAGAAGGAAGAAGTGATAGGTTCCAAGCAAGTCCAAACTTAGAAAGGAAAATACTCTTAGGTTACTATCATGGGGAACTCAGTTACCTAGGTGGGATGCATGATACTATCCTTTAACTTATATTTAGATTTGTTGCAACATAATTTGAAATCTGAAAAAAAGTCAACTTTGTAAGTACTGAACAATAGCTGACACATATTTACAATATGAAACACAGCATTGAAGCCTTTGCAAATCTATTTAAATGGAAGCATTGTCCAATTAACACCAATCAAGACCTGAATAGGTTGATCCTGCCATATTACAGGCACATTTTGGATCCAACTATTTCTCAAACAGGTCCCTCCTGTAGCGTCTCTAACTTTTGTAGCTTCTTGTCACCAGTGATCCTGAGACATAGAAAGTCTGAAACTTCTGAGGCACAAAATTGGGTTGAGAATGGGTAGTAATAAAAATCAACAGATGGATATTTAAACCAGTATGTAATACAAGAGACAAAAGTGCAAGATGAGGCAAGGGAAAATACCAGGACTTCAAGTGGGAGCTGTGACAAGTTAAGTAGAAATAAGCCAGGAAAAGGAAAACAAATATATGCAAGCAGGAAGAGATTAGGGAGCAGTAGATGAAAGGGACAAGCAGGGCTATAGGAGGAAATGCTCCATAATTCAACTTAATTCTGGGAGATACCATCCCCCTGGATTAGTGAGTTCTTCCGCTGTGGTTCATACACAACTCACAATAATGTTAGCTTAAGAGCGCTACCTGACACATAAAAACCTGACCCTGTCACCGTAATCTTTTCTGTTTTCCTGGCTTGTGAATTGTGCAAAGACAGATGTGGCTCTTTGTGGTGCATGGCTCCTCAGTTTTCTTCTCTTCTGCAAGGCAGCTGTGTGCTTGACTGATTGCTCTGGCCAGCAAGCCTGTGCTGTGTGGCCTGGACCTTTCTGTGCACTAGTGACAGCCTTGACCATGGATACAGCCAATATCCACTGCTTACCAGTACCTCCTTCACACTGGACTCAGCAGTTCTTTTTATGAGCAGACACACATCTTTGAATTGTTAAAAAACAAAAAACAAAAAAACACCTGAAACTTTTTATTATACACAAATATAATATCCATTCATGATAATATGAATGGATAATACACAGAGTATGTTGTATTATATGTGTATTATATATATAACATGCACAGGGCAACATTAAGGAAACATATACTCTAAAGTTTTCTCATCACTCCCAAACACATTTTGTTGCAAAAACTGCAGCTACCTCATTCTAGATTCCCTGGCCTCTGGCATGCAAGTAAGGTCAAAGGGGAACAGAGGAAGAAAGGAAAAGGACACTGTGCAGCAAATACTGTAGAAAGCAGTTTCTTTCCCAGGGAGATGGGCTTCAGCATTCTGTGTCTTATCCCTCCCTTCACTTTCTTCTCTAGCTTGGACTATCTCCATCAAAGAACATTTATAAATACCATGTTCTTGGCCTAAATCCTTGATCCCTTCCCATCCCTCTCCACATTTCTAACCAATATTTCCCTAGGAAGAGTTTCTCACTCAAGATCCAGCTCAAATGCGGTTTCTAGTAAAGGTTTTTCATACACCTCCTCCCACCCTAACCAACCTGTAGGGATAACTTCTCTCTCTTTTGTTTCCCTTCAATTTTTTTGTGGATACCTCTATCATAATCCTTAGAAGGTTCTATAATCATTATATATTTACCTGTTGGTTTCTCCAATTTACAGTTAATCTCTAAGCATTTGCCAAAGAGGAAGCCCTCTATAAAATTTTGTTGATTGAAGAAGTATATAAAATTAACCAGCCCATTAAAAATATAGTGTGACAATTATTTTACTTTGATTCCTAATACACATAAGTGAGTGTGGCATAATTTAAGAGAATGATGTGTCTTAATGTATTTATTTGAACACTAACATTGTTAAACTCCTCATAGGTTCATAAAAGGTATATAGGTAACTGAAATAGAAAATGCTAATCAATAAGCACAATTAAACAAAAAAAGGAAGAAAGAAAGAAAGAAAGAAAGAAAGAAAGAAAGAAAGAAAGAAAGAAAGAAAGAACTGTGTCTCACTGTAAAGCATGGGTATTTTTCATTTCTAAAAAAAAAAATTGGTTTAAATCAGTTTTCACACTATTTTAAGCAGTGAGATCTCTTTTTTAATTAAAAAAATAGCATAATTTTGCACAGAGCCCCAATATACAATAGAAAAGTCATCAACCTGTTTCAGTTGATCAGAGCACAGTGCTCATAACACCAAGGTCGCCAGTTTGATTCCCACATGGGCCAGTGAGCTACACCCTCCACAACCAGATTGAAAACAATGACTTGACTTGGAGCTGATGGGTCCTGGAAAAACACACTGTTCCCCAATACTTCCCAATAACAATTAAGAAAAAAAAAATAACCACCTACAATTTCTAAGTTCCTTTCTCATTCTCCATAGCTTTAAATCAATAAAACTGAATTTTATCATAAGCAAATGTTCAACCATTGGTATATTATCCTACCTATTTATAGTTTCAATACTTTATTTTACTATTCTAAATAGTTAAAGTTATGTTGTCATTAAAATATTACTGGTAAGTATGTAAATGGTAAAGCCAATTTCTTAGTTTATCTATGTCCACACATGTCTACTTATTGGGCCACAGCTATAACATTGTACAACCAATCACCAAGTAGCAGCATCCAGCAATAGACAAATTTCTGAATGAACTAAAATAACATTCTAGAATATGTCCTCAAAACATCACTCCATATTGTAAAAAGTGCTTATACATACTAGAGCAAAAAATCAAAACAAAACAAAAAACAAAACAAAACAAAACAAAAAAAAACACTAAAATACTTTAACTATTATAATGCATTTTACATTTTATATCCAGTCTATTTTCAGCCTTCATATGCAAAGCTAGTCTATAATGGGATGCTTATAGCAAAGTTACCAGGTACTTGCATTTATTTTTACAGCTATTTGCATTGTACTTTCATCATCGGAAACACAAAACAGTATGTCTGTGAAATGTTGCATACGCAGCTCCTTGCAATATTCAAAATCATCCAACTTTGAAGCTCATAGGTTTCATGTTGGAAACTTACTAGGAGAAATATGTTTGGAGCTGTACCAAATCAATAACTTTCCAAATGCAGTTTGAAACATTTGTTAAAGTCATAATGTGTATAGGCATGCACATCCTTAAAATACAGCAACGTTTTGTATTTATTGGATGTACAGAGAGATCAAAGCGTTTGTCATTAAATGCTCTCGGTAACACTCCCATGTTTGAAGCACTTCTTTGAGGTATAGGTCTGGCTTTCCTTTCTTTTTTTTCTCAGGGACATAAAACCACTTGCAAAAAACATTGACCTATGTTAATAGCATATTTAGAAATTTAACCAGTGCTTCATAACATTACATTTTACGTTTAAGACTTCGATATAAACCGTGTTCAAAATATTGAAACTATTGTCTTACTTTATGAATTCAGTCTAACAACACTTATTGCACACCTACCCAGTGCAGAATATTGCAGTAGGCATAAAGCCTGTCAGAACATTAAATCTACAACTCATTTTCCAGAGTGCTTTGGCAAAATATTCATTTTTTCCCCAAGTTTTACACTATGACTGGTAAATATCATTATGTACACTATGCATCACAAAATCTATCAAACTTGACTGAGCTGAAAGTTTAAGCTCAATGTCTATACATTTTTATTTGACTACTCTGTGTTGTAAAGAATAAACTTCCACGTCATGGTTGACTGAAAACCCCACTGCCAAATGTTGAACACATAGGGTATGAGTCCTTTGTACAACTTGAAAGTTCCTGATAATTTGTCATTTATTTTAGCCAATATATTCTAATTTTTCCTCCCAAAGCATTTAAGCGATTAGTGTTTCAAATGTATAGAACCAAAGAGTACACATTTGCAGAAAGCCCATATATTTGGAAGTTCGAGATTAATCCTCCAAACAATAATTGGTCAACCATAACCTCACTACAAATATGAAGAGCTTGTATTACAGGTGTACGTGAATGATAAATGATACACATAGTTACATGACATTCTGTGGAAATAAAACAAGGGTTCTTATATTTTGTGTCAATTAATTCTGATTCATCTTTTTGTCTGTGGAAGAAGAAAAGAGGGAATAAAAGTTCTTATTTAAAGAAAGGTTACATTCCTTCCTTAATCCTCCCCTATGACCTCCTACCAGAGAGGAATTGCACAGTGAACGGGAAGGGCCCTGAATAGGAGATTGAAGGGAACATGATTGGAAACCAAAGGCATCCAGTAAGCAGGACTTCTCTAATTTTGGGCTAAAACAAAAGATTTTGTTTTGAATTGATTTGTTTAGCTCCCACATAAACAGAAACGACTCTTGCTAGAAAGGCTAAGGGGAGTCAGAGGAAGTGGGAAGATTGAAATGAGATGTTTTGGTAAAGAGATTTCAACCTCACACATGAAAACTCAGACCACTTGCAACTAATGGCTTTTTGTCGAAGAAGGAACATTTCAGTCCAGTGTGAATAGTTAGGAAGTGTTCATTGAATTGACATGGATATTTATATAAAATACAGGACGGGCTTCCTGCATTTAATTGCATTTTAGGAAAAAAAAGAAAATCTCACTGAAGTCACAAGTGGTTGTTGAAATATCCTGCAGTGGAGTGTGTGCCATTGCTGAGATTTGAAAGTGGTATTGTGTGCTGCCTTTTCATCTGTTGCATGTCTTTGCCAGCTGTGGAGACATGTCAGATGCCATTATCCTGCAAATTTTACTCTTTCTCAATTGCTAACCTCTCGTTGACAGTAATCAGAACTTGATGGAGAGGCCTACACAGGTGTTATATGATAGTTGGTGCTAGTGTGATATAGTATGTGACAGTTTTAGTATTACATCCAGTAGGATGATACATCATCAAATAATATTTCAGATAATCCTTAGTCTTTCAGCAGAAATGTAATTGTTACTCATCTAGTAATATTTCCAGATGGCACGGTGGGAGAGTTGTGGGCTAAAAATAAAAACTAGGCTAAATAAGGGAGGCCAGAGCAAAATATGAAATAAAGAAAATTACCAGGGATTGTGCAGAAGTGCAAAACGCTTTTCAGAACTAGGGTTGCATAAGATTGGCCATAGTGAAGAAATAAGCATAGAGAAACATGTTTAGTGTTATAGGGTAATATTTTGATAAGACGGAAGGATAACTTATCATGTTTCCTTAACACAGTTTGTTTCTAAAGGGCAAGCATTTCAATAAAAATAAATAATGCTTTTCTTCATAAGTTTCAGGATGGGGTACCCAATTAGTATAAATGGCATTCTTTCAGGATGGGGTACCCAATTAGTGTAAAATGACATTCTGACTATTGCAATAGTATATTGCAATATCTTATGATCAATATCTGAATATTGCAATCTACTATTCTACTGTTTCCCATAAGTTTTGGTTTGTTAAAGAGTAAAATTCAAATAATTTGTTATCAAAATTCACATTTGTCATTGTTAAATAACATTTACTTTTACTAACTGACAGTGTTTCTCCACCAGAGCATATGGAGTTTTTGTGTGTTTGTTTGTTTTTTGTTTGTTTGTATTTTAATTTATTACCAACTTGCCAATTCTTTCTGAAGATTCAGTGCATAGGCAAAATCTTCATTTAATAGTGGGCATGACATTTTAAAATATCAGACCTCTCAGTAACTATATTTCCTTCTTGATAACCAAGCATATGACACCAACAAGATTCATTTTCCAAATTATGAGCAAATATTTACGAGCAAGTATTCCATGGCAATTACATCCTGAATTTTTAATCAGTGAATTTTTTTTTCATATTTTGAAGAATGAAATAGTTTAAAAAGTGTCCTAAAAGTTTTCCAATTTTCAGAAGCAATGTTTTGACCTCATAACTTATATCTAATAGTTATACTACATGACTAAAGAATTCTTGTTTCTTATAACGTTACCAAATTTTTTGCATTTTTTGGTAGACAGATTCTAATTTTTTTCCCAGCTCAATGAAACAGGACAATCAAAGGACTAAAACATCTCCTTTTGAAATTTTTCATAAAAAATAAAGAGGTACCTCAAATTTTTATCAACCTGGAAAATTAATAATTATGAATATTTAGTTTGACAAAATTTTTTCACTTAGATATTTTTGTTTATACATCAAATCTACAGCATGACTTACTGGATGCTTATCAAGATGTTGCTATTTTCTTCCATTTAGAAATGATGATGGGTTTAACAAAGTTTCCTAATTTGAAGATTAGAACACTTTATATATTTTTCAAGTACCTTCCAAGCATATCTTTTAGTTAAAAATGACAAAAGTTCCAATCAGCCTCTGAATTTCTTGGATAAGCTACAAAATGATTATATACATTCATCCAATTCTCACAGAAAATAAATAGGATAGTCAGAAAGAGAAATTAGAATATTGTTTGTCTCAGACATATTTCTACTAAACTAGGCTTTCATTTGTATTAAAATGATAGTGCCTTTTGTCTAAGTTTGTGAAAATAAATTTAAAAAATTGGCTTCAGGCTTCTTATTGGATTGATCATAAAACAGTACAGTTTATTGGGAATAAATGACTGTCCAAATGTTGTCGTCCAGTCTTTTCAAACATATAAATCTATTATCTATTTATCTGTCTATCTATTTTCTATCTATCTCTATCTATGATTTCCGTAATTATGTATTTTTGTTTGTATTGTTAAGGGCCAGGAATTGAGGACTAATGTCTTGGAGGGGTGATCAGAAAGGACCTACCCCATTTTTTCTGGAGCTAGTGAAGTGCTTTCCACAGCCTTGCTCCTGGGTGAATTATTAAGATGAGGAGGATAAACCTCACATATTTATCTCAATTTAAGATTGCCTAGTGTGGAAAGGCTAGCTATAAAATTGTACCTTAAGTTTTTTTTTTTGGTTTGTTTTGTTTTGTTTTTAGTACAAATATAGTCAGGGTTTTTTTTTTAAGTCTTCACTATTTGTTAATTTAGCTATAATTTCTATGATGCTAGGGGGAATTCTTAAGGTATAAGATAAAATGCAGTAGTTTTGAATACACCTAGTTTTGTAAAAAGTTTCCACATTCTCTTTTCCATCTACATGTGTTCTAAGACGTTATTCTTTAAGCATCAGACATGTTGTTACTCTTATTTTGTACTCTGTGTCTGCTATCTTATAACATCTTTATAAAATACTTTTAAAATTTGCCTATTACTTTCACAAATTTAGAGATTAGAAAATGGAAACCCAGAGAGGTAGTTTCATTTTCCTGGGGTCACAAACTAAATTGGTCGACCTGGATGTAGAAACCAGGTCCATTTGTCTTCAAGGCTAATATACGTTTCTTTGCTCATTAGGCTCTAGGCTGATGGCTTTGGCAAATTGCTTATCCAACCAAACCAAATAGGTAAACTTTTTAGTAGGGTACTTTTATAAGACTATACTGTTTGGTTGCATTTTTTTTTTTTTCCATTTTAATCTTATCTTAACCTGTGCATCATTAAAGAAAAATATTCTACCTTGTCACCATGAAAAGTGTCCATAACAGGAGGCAATGGTAATATTGACAATATCAGCCCTTAAAAGGACAGCAGAGTGATTGCCTTATACATTTTATATGCTATCAAATTAGTTAAGCAATACTATTAAATTAGTTATCTTTTAACTTACTTTTAGTTTATGTGTTTTTTTTCTCTTCATTCTCTATGTAACTAGGTTAAACTGAAAAAGTTGCAATCCAGCATTATATGTGTTTATGTTTCTGCTTGACACCAATTTCAGAGCAATCCTAGATTATGGCTGGCTTCAAAATGTTATATACTTTTTGTTTAGGCCTGAAAACAATATAGCAAACATTGTTATTTTAATTATTTATTTCAAATTTGCTTTCAAGGTTTGAGATCTACTTTTCCAAAATATTCATCTTCAGTCACTATGAAGAGAGAAAGGGGTCAATTCAATCTAGCATTTTGATTTTGGATTATACATGTATCTATTGATAATTGGTAACAAGAGAAATGTTTTAGAATTTCAATTTTAGCCACTTTTTTCTCTTGAAATTTCCATGACAAATAAAAATATGAGAGCACAATTTTCCCTTGCAATCCTGAAAGACATTCTGTTTAATTTTTCCAAGAGTAAAAGCATATCTGCAGAAAAACAGATCTTAGCCAAATTAAGAATTTATTGATTAATAGAATTCCATTCAAGAATGTACAAATATCCAGGGCAGTGCACTTAACCAAAGCAAAGTCATCAGCTTCAAAAATAAGAGAAAAGAAAAAGAAAAATAAGAGAAAGAGAGAGACAAAGGGCAAAGGGGAGGGGGAGGAGAAAGAGGGAGGGAGGGAAGGGGGGGAGAGAGAGAGAGAGAGAGAGAGAGAGAGAGAGAGAGAGAGAGAGAGAGAGAGAGAGAAGAAAAGAAGAGAAAAGAAAAGAAGACAAAAAAAGTAAAAGTTTTAACGTCGTTAGAAGTCAAATATCGAAGTCTAGGAGTTTTATGGCTGAATAAAATTAGTGTTCCTCTTTGGATATTTCAGAATTTCATTCCAGGTGTGAATAACCTCAGAACAGGGAGACTTTCTGCAAAGTACATTAGCTCTAAATTACTAATAAAAAACAGATTTTTTTTTTTCAAGGGCAGAGTTGGTATGGGAATTGAAATTCCAAGACTGCACATTATTGTTCACTTAAGGATATTGTGCTTGGTAACAGTAAAGAAAAAAAGGAGCAGTGGAAAGGCCAGTAGTCTTAAGATCTAACACCAGAGCATGTTCCAAGTGTGAACCATAATCCCCAAAGGGACTGGAGTCTGGATGTCCGCCTGCTTGATCTAATCCCATAATGTTAGAAATGAAAGGTAGTTGACAGAAGCAAGTGATTTTATATCATTTTTTTTTCCCCTCTAAATTGTCCACTGCTATTCAGGTGTTCTGTGTGAGATACGCACAGGCAGTTTTTATTATTTGGGTTCCTATGTTTGCATTCCTTCCTTAAAAAAAAAAAAAAAAAAAAATGTATGATGGCCCCCTTGTGTCAAATTGCTTTTTGTACTAATTCCACCATGTTATGAACATATTGAAGCAGAAGAAAACCCACACAGTATTTTGACTTGATGTAGATTAGGAAACTGTTAATAAAAAAGAAAAAGCCTTCTTAGAACACCCAGCACCTCCTGCAGCACCTCCTTTATTCTTGCCCCATCCAAACACCCACATTTATAACCATTTTTATGATATCATGATTTCTGACCTCTTCACCAGAAAACAAAACAAAACAAAACAATACCCTCTGAACTCTATAAAATACTGACCTATTCATTAAACATATCCTCTTTCAAGCTTTTTTAAAATAAAGAAACTTTACACAGAACTCATGAAAGAGAAGAACTGCTGATCTGTAGAGGTCCTAAGTGTAGCCAACCAACCTCTGAGAGAGCCAATTTAAAAATCACTGCGTAAATTTGTGATGTGGGGAGAAGAGCCCCCAAGGGACACGTTGTAGGACTGCATTTCTTCATCAGAGGGGAAATGGAAATTGAAAGTAAGATTTTAATCACTCCCAGCAATGGGACTTTTAGACTCTATGCAGTGACCAAGAAGGAAGAGAGATAAAATTAGTGGGAAAGAATGGAACTTTGATGGAAGAGATCATTTCTAAAAGGAAGTTTGATCATATTACTGCTGTGGGATATGAAGAAAAAAAGAAAAAGCAAACAAAAAACAAACAAAGAAAAGTTACTTATTTCCCAATCTTCAAGAAAGCATAATGGATAATATCTGTTTAGTAGAGGCAACACAGTTTTGAGTATGTCTTCAAGATAGATACAACACAAAAATAATGACACTCGCGGGAAGCTCTCCACTCCTGGATTTCATATACAGTTGGGTCGGGTTAAGTCTGCCCTCACTTCCCTTTCACTGTCAACAGACTGTTTTGTCTCTTATGTTACATCTGTATTTAAATATTATGTACTTTCTCTTAACAAAACAAATCAAATACTTTGTTCAATATTACATTCTTTTCAACAGTGAACAATAACTTTCTCTCCCTTTCAAAGAAGCTTTAAAACAGAATTTTCTGAACTTAGTCTCTGTATTTCCTCAGCTCTAATAAACTGACTGTAGTTTTCCTTACGCTGAACTTGATTCTGTTAAGTCTTCACTCTTGATTTCCTTTAACTTCTGTTTTCATGATATTGCCTGCATTTTGCTTTTTGGCTTCAACTGTCCCTTCACAGTCACATTCCTCTGCTTCATTGTTACGAATTAAGTTGTGCCTCCCCTAAATCCATATATGGAACCCCAACTCCCACTGTTACTATATTTGGAAATAGGACCTTTAGGGATGTAATTAAGATTAAATGAGGTCAGAAATCCAATATAATTTGTGTTCTTTTAAGATGAGAGAGAGAGAGAACCAATCAGCCAGCACACTGATCTTGGATTTCCAACCTCCAAAACAGTGAGAAAATGAATTTCTGTTGTTTAAGCTACCCAGTTTGTAGTATTTTGTATGGCAATCCTAGCAGATCATACACTCATCTTCTTATTGCTATTTCTTAAACATTACACTTTGCAATGTTCTATTTAAGGCTATTTCTTCTCAGTTTCTGCATTTTCTCCATAGGTAGTTGCATCTATTCTCAAGACTGAAACCATTATCTCCATGCAGGACACTTGTAAATTTGTATCTTCAATCCAATATTTTTCTTAGCCCTAACCTTCCAGCAACCTACTGATCCTTTTCACTCATGGATTTTGCAACTTCTTCAAATTGAAAATGTCTGAAATTGAATTTAACATCGTAATTTCTCTGGCTCTGCCCAAATTCCTATCCTCCTCCCCCCAATTCTGATTGTGGTAATTTATGTCTGCACAAGCAAGAAATCTGTAGGGCGGTCCTCTTCTCACATCCTCACCAGGGCCCTAGGACTGACAGCTAATCAACCATCAAGTCCTTTAAACTCCACCTGAACATCTCTCTCAAAATGGATTACTTCTCTGAGTTTGTTAACACTACCAACATCCAACCATCTCAGCTACCATAATTTCTCGTCTTGGCAACAGCAACAAATCCCTATCCTGTTTCACTTTCTTCGTGGCTCTCCTCCTCACCATTCCCCACCAGTAAATATCAATCTGGTATTGCTTACTCTAGCTTCAAATGTTTTGAATCCTTTCCAATATCCTGGGGCTTAAGTGCCTTATATGACCCCATATGATGTTCCTTTTTTCTGCCATACTTCCTATTATAATCCATAACACATTAATTCCACTTTCCCTTCCATTCTCTTATCTCTTATTTAAAGAAGGGATTCTCTCAAAATTTAAAAGATTAGTTTTATTTTTTTTTTCCTTTAGTCTAAAGGAAGTTAATTGCATGGAAAGTTCTCGTCTCAGGAGTAAATTTTGAACAATCAAAAAAATGATTAGGTAATATGTTTTACCAGATTAGATGTATATTATAAATATAGAGACAATTGTAAAATATGGCTATCCATAAGGACCTAGGCAGTAGCGATACAGAGATATTGGTACAAAATAATAGTAAATGTATATACGAGTATATGTATAAGTAATGTTTTCCAGATTGAAAACAACAAAAATAGACTAATTTTTTTGGGGTGTGAACACTCACAAAATTAAAATGAGACCATTTCAATTGAGTTTATTGGGGTGACAATGGTTAGTAAAATTACATGGGTTTCAAGTGTATAATTTTATAATACATCATCTATATATCACATTGTATGTTCACCACCCAGAATCAGTTCTCTTCCATCACCATATATTTGACCCCTTTTACCATCTTCTACCATTCCCCCTCCTCTCTTACCTTCTGGTAACCACTAAACTGTTGTCTGTGTCTATGAGGTTTTTTTTCTTGTTTTTTTTTTCTTTATTTGTTTGTCTTGTTCCTTTGTCACTTTCAGTTTTATATCCCAAATATGAGTGAAGTAATATGGTTCTCAACTTTTTCTGTCTGACTTATTTCACTTAGCATAATAATCTCAAGATCCATTCATGTTGTCACAAATGGCAGTATTTCATCTTTTCTTATGATCGAGTAGTATTCCATTGTGTATATATATATATATATATATATATATATATATATATATAAAATATATACCACATCTTCTTTATTCAATCATCTATTGAAGGACACTGGTTGTTTCCATGTCTTGACCATCATACATATAACTGCAATGAACATCAGGGTACGTGAGAAGACTGACAGTTAAGTTTGAAAACTTGTTACAACGATATTGCTAACATTTTTTGATATCAGAGAGATTATTCATTATGAAATTGTACCAACTGAACAAACAGTTAATCAAGTTTAATATTTGGAAGTGCTGACAAGGCTGCATGAAAAATTTAGACTACCTGCCCTTTTCACTAATAATTCACAGCTCTTACATCACAACAATGCACTAGATCCCATGGTGTTATCCGTGAGAAAGTTTTTAACCAGTAAACAAAAAACTGTATTGGAACACCCTCCCTACTCACCTGACCTGGCCCCCAATGACTTCTTTCTTTAACTGAAGATATAGGAAATATTGAAAGGAAGACATTTTGTTGACATTCAGGACCTCAAGGGTAATACGACGACAGCTCTGATGGCCATACCAGAAAAAGAGTTCCAAAATTGCTTTGAAGGGTGGACTAGGTGCTGGCATTGGTGCATAGCTTCCCAAGGGGAGTACTTTGAAGGTGACTGTAATGATTTTCGTCAATGAGTTATGTAGCAGTTTTTCTAGGATGAGTTTGTGAACTTAATTATCTTTACGGATAAATGTTTTCAGATTCACAGCAAAAGAAACCATCAATAAAACAAAGAGTCAACAAACCAAATGGGAGAAGATAAAAAACAAATCCAATTAAAAAATGGGCAGAGGGCATGAACAGAAACTTCTCCCAAGAAGACATACAAACGGCCAACATACATATGAAGAAATGCTCAACTTCACTAGCTATTAGGGAAATGTAAATCAAAATGACAATGAGGTATCACCTCACACCTGTTAGAATGGATACCATCAACAAGACAAATAATAACAAGTGTTGGAGAGGCTGTGGAGAAAAAGAAACCCTCATACACGGTGGGAATGCAGATTGGTGAAGGCACTATGGAAGGCAGTGTGGAGGTTTCTAAAAAAATTAAGAATAGAATTACCATATGAGCTAGCAACCCCTCTCCCGGGTATATACCCAAAATGAAAATTCAACAGTGAAGCCAGAGAATCAGGGAAGAAATCAGCATAACACTAGAAAATCTAGAAAGGAATCTTTGGATTTTGCCTTGAGAATTCTGCTTTTGGTGAGGGTTAGCAAAACTGACTCCAGGCTTTCTGTTTCTCCATTCCAAATTTCAGAAAACATAGGATAAGAACCCAGTTGTCATGAATGGAACCAAGTATTTGCCCTTGTATCAAAAAGCTAAGTCCCCTGAATAATGGTGAGGAGCAGAGGACATGGACACAAGTGCCATTCATACCTGTTTGCAATCGAGTCATGTCTAGAGACCTAGGACTCTCTTTCACTTGGAAATACTCTGAATAGGTCTACTACACTAGTCAGTATGTGGTGTAAGTTTTGTTTAAAAAATTACTGTATAATATAGGTCTTGTGTATTTGGGGTTGATAAAATAAGTGACTGTTTTAGAATATGTTTTAGTAAGTGATGCTGGAAAAGGTATCATATTAAAAGAGTTGAATTAATTATTCTAATTACAAGCTGCAAAAGGAGAAAAGGGTAAATACTTTTTTGTGTGATACAACAGGATTCTTTCTATGCTTATTCAAGATGATTTATAATAAAGTCTGAACAGACAAGAGGAGCCCACTTTTTCTATGTTTAGAATTGCATTATACTGAACACCTAAATATTTAATTCTATAGAGATATTTGAACAGGGCCTGGAGGTTGTTTTGTCTCCCTAGACATGGATTTTGGCCTAAAGAGTGCCCATCTTCTGGGTCAGCAGTCACCAGCATGCCGTAAAAAGTACAAGACTACTGAGCAATGCTATTGCATCTTCTTGCCTGTAAGCCCAACCTCTCACTCCCATCTACCTCTCCAAACACCCTTACCTGGAAGCTGCATAGAAGCCTTGTATTATTGAAAGGGCTCCGAGAATATGAAACATCTGGTCATGTCTAATGTCTTAAAGACGCACACATGTTAACTTTTTATTTAATGTCCTCCTGGTAGTTTGAACAGATGCACGCTGCAATGCAACATGAGTCATCTGAAAAGCATGTATCTCAAAACCACTCAAAAATATCATAGGGAATTTACATAACATTTTTTAAACCAATTTAAAATTATACATATAAGTGATTGTAGAAAACAAAGATTTCACCTAAAATCAAATAAGTGAAGACAATTTCATGTGGCTGATGTCTCTCATACAAGGACTTGTTGCTTTTTACTGAAATAGGGGAAAGTTATTTTAATTATGCAAATGGGTGTCCTCAAATCTAATTAATTTGCAATGTAACAAAATAATCTATTGCCTTGCCAATTCACCAAGGTGTCTCAGCCATTTGGAGAATGCAAATTTTTTTTAAATACATGATCACTTAAAGTTGATCAGAAGGTATGTAGTTAAATGGTTTAAAATATAAGAAAATATATACTGAAACAATATGTATATATTAAAAGGCACTTTAAAAAATATATATTTTTTTAATTTATTGGGGTGACAATTGTTAGTAAAATTACATAGATTTCAGGTGTAAATTCTGTATTACATCATCTATAAATCCCATTGTGTGTTCACCACCCAGAGTCAATTCTCCTTCCATCACCATATATTTGATCCCCTTTGCCCTCATCTACCACCTCTCCATCCACCTTACCCTCTGGTAACCACTAAACTATTGTCTGTGTCTATCAGTTTTTGTTTCTCATTTGTTTGTCTTGTTCTTTTACTGTTTTTGGTTTATGTACCACATATCAGTGAAATCATATGTCTATTTTTAATGAGCTTGGTATCAATAACATTATATATTAATGTTTTGACAAAGGTACCTAAAATCATCACAGTTGTCAAGATGTAGAAATAACCTAAATGTTCGATGAACTGATGAATGGATAAAGAAACTATGGACAGACACGCAAACACTATTCAGCCTTTAAAGAGAAGGAAATCCCATAAGATGTGACAATACGAACAAAACTTGAGAATATTAAGTTAAGTGAAATAATCCAGTCACAGATAAACAGATAAATGAAACAAATTTAAAATTTAACAAACACTATGTGCAGAAAAAGGAATGAGAGGACGG
Source organism: Rhinolophus sinicus (assembly GCF_036562045.2). NCBI lineage: Eukaryota > Metazoa > Chordata > Mammalia > Chiroptera > Rhinolophidae > Rhinolophus > Rhinolophus sinicus. The sequence continues at coordinate 48,747,841 of NC_133754.1, read as the reverse complement.
AGCATAATATCTATGTATGTGGAGCCTAACACAAGTTTTCTGTTTACTAAGGTTTGGATGGGAAAGAACACTGACATGTTTTAAAGTATCAGATTTAAAATGTTGAGGGAAGATTTTTGTCCCTTGTTCCATAATGGAGCAATGGACAAAGATTTGGCTTCCTTGTGTGGCACATTCAGCTGAATTTTTCCCAAGGAATTTTCCAAATGAAGACATACAGAAATGAAACCTAAGTGAAAGGCACTATCTCACCAGGCAAAGAGACAGCAGCATTTCAGGTGGTACAAAATGTCTTGAACAAAAGAGTGGGGAACATAAGAGAAGTAGCCCAAAAAGCTGTATGTAAAATTTTTCCCCATTTGTTGGTTCACGCATAAGCTGCAAATGTGCAAGTAGTGACTCCAAGAAACCCAGCAGAAACCAACACCTATTAAGCTAAATATCAGAAAGTAATTTCAGTAGTCACTCTTGGAATTCAATGCCAGCCAAAGGGAAGGTGTCTTGACCAATATATCAGAAATACCAGCAGGTCAGGCCCTAGGGGGGCGGACTATACATAGGAATCAACTATGCCATAAGTGTAAAAGCAAAACCTAAATAGAGTAGTCCTAATACAACCTAAAATTCCACACATGAAATTTCAATGAATGTAAGCACACATGGGAAAAAAAAGCCATCCTGAGGAAAAAAAAAATATATTTCAATTAAAAATGATTATATGTAATCACAGTAAAACCATGCAGGTTTTGGAATCATTACATGCAGAACCAAATATAAGTCGGCATCACTCAGTACAGGCCAGATGAAATTGTTTTCATAGACAATCCTAAAGCCAATCTTTGAAAGGAACAAGGAGACCTACCAGTGTTCTAGCTGCCAGAAAGATATTTTAAAAATAAAAGTGAATATATTTATTCAAATCTACACGTAGATTTTTACCACCATATTTTTGTCGCATTAAAGCCACTTGGTTCATTTTATTAAAGGTGAAAAACATACCGGTTTTACTGTTTTTATTTTGTATACAGAAGCGATGTAATATTATTGACTACTGACTAAGCTTCGCATTAAGGATTGTGGGATTCAACACCTAGAGAATTTGAACAATAATGCAAACAGGTCGGTATAAGGACAAAATATTTGAAAGGGCTTCTTACATTGTTTCTTCAAAATAAAATAAAAGAGAGTTCACCGTAACTTAAAGACTATGCATTATAAAGCCTCCATTTGTATTAGGAGTAATTGTGGAAAAAAAAAAAAAAAAAAAGGGTAAATTTTGGACAAATAGGATGAATTTTAATTGCTAATTATTTTGAATGAATTTCCAGACACCCACACACATTATAGTGTCCCTTGGAAACTGAATATTTCTGATGTCAATGATTATGTATCTAAAATGGATTACACATGGTTCTTTAAGCATATCACTATTTTGTAAGTTGCTTGTTTAAAGAAAAAATATAGTCCTATGATTAAGGATGATAGACTAATCCACTGTGATTTGTGAATTGATCAGTCTGATTCAAAATTCAATCTGAAGATAGCTGTGCCATAATTACACATTGTTTCCCTGAAATATTTGACATGAAATTTCTCTTTATTTATACACCTACGTTCTACAATTTTATTTCTCATTCTGATTGTAAAGCAAAATCAATTTTTATGCAGTATAAAGCATAACTTGAAAAATATCCAATTAGTTTGATCAATGAAGACCACAAACTGATTATTTAGATAATAAAATAAAAACTAGAATCATAAAAACTAGGTTTTACTAACTTTGTTGTAAAATTAAGTAAAAAGCTACCTTCTAATTCACATGGTATGTATCTCTAACTTTATGTGAAAAGGGTAGCTGTTATTTTATGGCTACAAGGTCAAAAAACTGTTTATAAAGTTGTATCAATCTATGTGTATATACTTTATAAAAGCGTATAAAGGAAATAGTAACAATTATTTATAAGATGTTTACTATGTATCACAAACTTTTGGATATACAAAAATGAATAATACGTACTTGTAAGTTACTCCTGGCTAACAAATTCCACATGCTTTTAAGTATAGTAGTATACAAATAGCCCAAATTACCTGTTCAGAGATGGACCAATTAACTTATCATAACAAGCCTATATTTTCAGTATCAAAAGAAGATATTAAATGATCATCAAATAGATTAGGTTACTCACTATCTCTTCATATGGCTTAGATAAATGTTTAAATATTTTTCAATACACTCTATGGGTATAAACAGCTTCAAAGATGCCACGCACTTGTGTTAGTGAATCACAAGTTAAGTGTATTCACCAAGAAAAAATCAGTACCTATGCATTTTGGGCATGTAATGGATATTTTCAGTTCATCAAAATAAGCAATAGATGATATAAAACTAATAAAACAAATATTAGTAGTTCCATATCTCCTTGAAGTTCTCCCAATTTATGTATTCAGCAAAATTTTATTATTTGCTGGTATATGCCAGGCATAGTTGTAGCCACTGGTTAATTTAATAAATAAATAAATAAATAAATAAATAAATAAATAAATAAATAAATCAAATAAAACTCAGTGAGAGAGAAAAAACAACAACAGTTAATTCAATTTTAGTTTAGAAATTGATCAATGCAATGAGGGTAGGGAGTAAACCAGAGGAAAGGCACGGGGTGGCCTGGTTATTGAGTGAGGATTTAACTTTAGAGTGAGTGACTAGGGGAAGCCTCACTGAGACGACAATTTAGAACAAAATTTCAAGGAAGAGAGGCGGTGAACTAGTGGGGGATCTGTGAGGAAAGACTTACAGGCGGAAGGAAAGGCAAGTTCCAAGGCCCTGAGGTGAGCCTTTCTGGAATGTCAGAACTGCCAAGCCAGATGAAGGAGCACTGCAGTCAGTAGGAGATGAAATCAGAGATTATGTGGAGTCAGAAGTAAGGCCTGGCACTTCAAATAAGGTTTTTGCTTTTCACTCTGAGATGAGAAACCACAGGAGGATTTTATGCAGAGGGGGGCCTTGATGCTTTTGGGCAATCATACAGTATTTCTGTATCTGTAGTCCTTTGTTGTCCTAATTTCACACATGACTGTTTCATTCTTTCTTTTTTTTATTTTTTTTATCCTCAAAACTTTACTTTCTTCACTATAATCTCCAATGCCCCACCTTCATTCGCAGCTGATGACTTATTTAACAGAAAATGCCAGAAACTACCAAAAAGGTTTTATGCAAGCTCCCACCACTGCCACATCTGCCCATCTTCTGTCTCCATTGTCTCTATGAAGGAAGTAGCCTTGTTCCCCTCCAAGGCCAGTCTCTTTACCGAGTGTCAGGTTCTACCCCTTCTTGGGAAAGAGCTACTATGTATCTTTCCTCTTCTTTCTGGATCACGTGTATTTTTAGTTATTGTCTGGCCTATTCCCTCTAAGTTGGGGGTTGAGAGGGTGTGCAATCAAAAGGCTATTTAAGTGAGTATAACGAGCATGATCTGAGAGCCTTGGGCTTCTTATGGCAAGTGGCATAAATTGGGGTAAAGGCATAATAGGGCTCATTTTATTACCTTTAGGTGATAATTATGGAAAGAATGCGAGTTTTCAGGGGGTGGAAGGATCAATTGGGGTTTTCTGCTACACCCCTGCTAACATAGATGGAAAGGCAAGCAGAGGGGAGACAACAGTCAAGAATTTCAGTAGTGATATGCCATGTGCTGCCCTGAGCTTTCTAATTCTGAATTAAGCAATGCAGCGTCCTCAGCAGTGTTTGCTGACACATAGCAAAAACAGAGCACAGCAACTGCTCCTGTTTCACAGCTTGGTCCAGTAATAAAGGTAGCTGTACTTGGCCAAATAAAATAATGTGCACCTTCCGATAGAGCAGTTGGACAAAAGCAGAACTTTTCCAGGGGAAGCACAGAAGGGGCTTCTACAGTGTAGGAATTTTTGGAGGTGCCAGAGAATCTCTGAAATTGCTTGGGAACCTCTCAAATAAATGAATTTATGATAGCCAAACATACACATATGTGAGTATAATAGGTATGAATTGATGGAGATGCTGTAGTAATATTTACATGCTAATAGTATGTCATATTATTAATGTATATGCATATAATACCATGACTGAAAGTGTTCATGATTTCCTCCTTCTAACTGGGGATTACTGGAAATATCTGTTGGGACAAACAGTGCAGTAGAGACACAGAGAAATTAGGCTGATGCTTTCTGTAAAAGTGAGGACTCCAGGGTAAAATACTGAAATAGGGAGATGATCGAAATTCAAAGTGTCTCTACCACTCCCCAAAGGCACACGTGTTGAACCCTGGTATAGGAGACAGATAAATGTAATAAGAAAGAACACCTACTCCTGGGAATTACTGCTCTTCAGGCTATAATAACTGGATGTGACACAAAACTCCTTGGTCTCACAGAGATTAAAAAAAAAAAAAAAAAGAAAAAATATCCTTGCCTCGGATATGGTGGGAATCACATCTCTGATTTGAGATCAACGCAAACACTAGGTCCCAGGCATCACCATCCCAAAATTGACAAATGTTAAAAATATCAAATCGATTAGGCACACGTAGAATGATATCATAGCAAAATAACAATATAAGTTAAACTACTTGGGATTACCTAAGAACACAAATTGAATGAAGCAAGAAAACATATAGAAGGAGATATTGAGGAGATATTAGGGGACGTTGCAGATGAAGGTAATATATTGAGGACTGCAGTACTAGAAAACTATATAGATTTACCTAACTACTGAATTAATGATATGGAACAGTGGTTCTCAATCTTGAACTTTCTTCAAAATCACTTGGAGATATTATTAGAACACAGAGTGCTGCATCTCACCCTGTGTATCTGATTCTGTAGGTCTGAGGAAAGCTGTGTATTTATTAGTACTTTGAGCAAGTTTCCCGGTGATATTGATGCCGCTGGTGTAGGGTCCATGTTCTGAACCCTATTTATACAGGGCCCAGAGAAAATGACAGGAAATACTAGTGAAAAAAAAAAAAATAATAAATGTAAACACTTAGTAACAAATAGATATATGAATAGTCAAAGTTGAAACAACGTAAGTAAAATTAGTAGTACATTGAAAGGTATCAAAAAGCAGAGGGAAAAAGTTATCCAATGGTATGAAAATAAAGAAAATTTCCTGATAGAAAAAGTAATTGACATGAATAAAAGTACATTTCATAGATTTCTTTGAAACTGACTTTTTGACCTGTTATCAAACTATAAATGAAAAGTACACCACAAAAATGTTTTTAAGCCAGTTAGGTGTGATTTTAAAACTAAAGTGTAAATATTTTCTTTTCATTTTTTTCAGAATTCTTTAGCCACAGCAAGTCATCTAAAGAGCTGAAAACCAAGCTGCCTCAGACTGAACAACAATGCAGCAGTATTTCCCTCACAGATCTGCGGGAAGTAATTGTGAAGCAAGAACTTTATACTCTGCCATGCTCATCATGCATAGAGGCACAGCCTAATGTCCTCAAATGTGAACAAACTTGGCACCAAGAACAATAAATAATTTTGTTACTGAACTCTGGTCAAAGAACAGTCTAATGAAAACAACTGAAGAATTGAGAAACCATGATGAAATGAGTTCTGTTCAGCATACATAAATGTAAATATGTAAGCAATGCTAAATAACGATGGGAAGTATAGCTAAAAAAATGAATAACAATGTTACAGTCCTTGAAAATGTAAGACCTGATATAGTAGAGAATAGAAATGCGATGAGGAAGTACAAATATATTAATGCCCTTATTTTTCACAGTAGAGGGACCAATAGTCAAATGTGATAATAAAGAAAAACACAATGAGCCTAAATGTTTAATATTTTTTAAAAATTATTTTCTTAATATCAGAAAATAATATCTCATGTGAGAAATCTTATTTTATGTTCAATAATTATTTCCACTTTCTTTCAATTTTTATCTTTTGGCTAATTTAAAGTCAAATTAATAAAATGAACATAATGTAATGCATTATTCTAAAATAGTATTATATATGATATGATAACATTTAAAATATAGTTTTCAGTATCTGTCTGTCTACTGTCTATGTCTATATATTTTTGGTATTTTCTGATTTTTTTTAAATTTATTTTTCAATTATAGCTGACATGTAATATCATATTAGTTTCATATGCATGACACAGTGATTAGATATTTATATAACTTATGAAGTGATAATTCCAGTAAGTCTAGTAACCATTTGACACCATAAATAGTTATAATATTACTAACTCTATACCCTATGCTGCAGTTCACATCCCTACTACTGCTTTTAAAACTGGCAATTTGTACTTCTTAATTCCAAATACATATTTCTATATACTTTAATCAGTGTGTATTTATACAAGCTTTTAGAATAATGTATAGCTAATGTTAATCTCTGTATTTCTGGTAGAGAGATTGTAGAGATAGTTTTCGCCCTTTATCTTCTAGTATGTTTCACATTATTTAAATTCTTTACATTCAGTATGTATTTTTTACACAAAAACATTAGTTTTTCAGGAAATACAAATAAAATTTTATCAAAAAATTCCTTGTGGGAAAAACCTAATTGAACTGTTTTGTTAAATTGATTAAACAGATCATTTTCAGAAAGAAAAAATCCAACATAAATAATTTAGTTAAACAAACCATTAGAAATATTTCCAGAGCATGTCATATATGCAATTAAGCCATGTGGAACTCGACAGTATAATCATGCAAAGCTAAAAGCTTAAGTGTGTGTGTGTGTGTGTGTGTGTGTGTGTGTACATGAATTCATATTGATTATGGCAGTGAGGTTGTTAAGAAGCTAAAAAAAATTTAAAAGGAATTTTTGGTATCTAAATGATATTGTTTGGAGACACCATAAGAAGTCTAGCATTTTTAAAACCTTATTTTATTAACAGGAAGATATCACTGTTTATTATAATCCTACAGGTTACAAAAATATATATTAAAAACATAAAAATAGAGCAGCTCTGTTCAGAATATAGAAATAAAGATCCTCACGCACTTTAGTTTATTTCCTGCTGCTAGGGTGGGCCCGGAGGGACTTCTGGGTACTAGCAAGTTCTGTGGAACACAATTAGGACATCTTTAGGTCATGGAATGATCAGTAAGCTAGAAGAAAGCTAGAGAAATAATCTGTGCTCAATTTGCAAGTCATCAGTCTGAGTAGATTACCTTGCCTTTCCAGGACTAATTTACCTAAATTTCAACTTAGAGAACTCTGTCTTTCATCAAATCCCCATCCCAACACTAGTACATCATGAATACATATGAGCAACAGAACAACTGACATATGAAAAAGATATATCATGTAAATAATGAATAATTTGAAATATTTCAACATAAGTCATTGACGTGTGTGTGTGTATGTGTGTGTGTATGTGTGTGTATGTGTGTGTATCCATGTATATACCGTGTTTCCCTGAAAATAAGACCTTTCCAGACCATCAGCTGTAATGCGTCTTTTGGAGCAAAAATTAATATAAAACCTGGTCTTATTTTAATGTAATATAAGACCAGGTCTTTAATATAATATAATATAATATAATATAATATAATATAATATAATATAATATAATACAATATAATATAAATCAGGTCTTGTGTTAATTTTTGCTCCAAAAGATTCATTGGAGCTAATGGTCTGGCTAGGTCTTATTTTCGGAAAACATGGTATACATTTATTTTAATTAATTGAGGCTTCAATCAATACTTCTTGTTTTGTACTTTACTTAATAATTATTAAATTGATGGATTATTTTATTTTAACTTATTTCAATAACTTTCTTTATCATTTCGACATGGGCACCATTTCTGAAAATGAATTAACAGACATATTGTGGTTCTATGTTACCCAACTACTCTTTTGGGTACAGAACAATTGTATAACCTCAAATTACAGAATATTTTGCAAAGTGGATAATGTTGCCAGCCAGAAAAAATGCTCAGGGATTTAAGGAGAACACATAATATCAGAATTACCTAAATTGTATATTTTTCTCATAAAGAAATGTATACCATGTCAAGAACATAAAAATGTAAGTCCATCATGGGTAGAAAGCATGAAAAAAATCTAATTGTTAAAAAAGTATGTTATTACTTCAACAATAAACGACATTTTGTAGGTTTTCATAAATCTCCAAGAAGATTTCATATCTAAACCAGTGTTGCTGTTGTTGTTGTTGTTGTTGTTTTATAAAAGTAGGTAAACATTTATCAGTGAAACCCAAATATTGTCCCTTCAATTTTACTTTGAAACACATATTTTTCTACCTTTGGCAAATACTAAGAAACTGTAGTAGGTCATTGAAAGATAAGTTTCTTGAAGAATATAATAACCAATAAAGAGAGGAATATAAATAATATAAATTAGAGTTGGTTTAGACTATTACATCTCTTCATGAGGATGCAATGTACCATCGATGAGTTTAGCTGGAATTACATCACATGGAGACAATAAGTTTACTGGGCCTCCTGTAATAAAGTACCATAAACTGAGTAGTTTAAACAACAAAACTTTATTGTCTCACACTTCGTGGATCTAGGTACCCAAGATCAAGGGGTTGGAATGGTTGGTCTCTTCTGAGGATTATGAGGAAGACTTTGTTCCATGCTTCTGTCTTAGCTTCTGGCGCTTTACCAGCAATCTTTGGTGTTCCTTGATTTTTAGATGTACCACCTCAATCTATGCCTTTGTATTCACCTGGCATTCTTCTCATGTGCCTCTCTGTGTCCAAATTTACACTTTTTATAAGGACACCAGTCCTTATATTGGATTAGGGGCCCAACCTACTTCAATATGACGTGATCTTAACTAATTACATATGCCAAAACCCTACTTTCAAATAAGGTCACATTCTGAGGTACTGGGGACTAGGCCTTCAACATAAGAATTGTGGGGAGATACAATTCAACCATCACAGAAATCCTCTGTGCTAAGGTGGAAATATTTAAATTCTAAAGTACAGCTAGATATCTGATTTCCGAAATCCACACTGTAATCCTGGTCCATATGTCAATCATAGGCTAGTTAGATTTATGTTTAAGGCAAGGATTGTGCCAACAATGCCAATGACACATATTAGGCATTGGTAGGAGACAAAAACCTGAAGCTGAAAAGAGTAAGATTCCTTTCACCTGGTATGGTACTAATTCCATCCTGGGGAACCAATTTCTGGAAACATAGGGAAGATGCTGTGGACGCAGGCCTATTTATAAAGTAACATAGCAGGTGTACGTAAAGATGAAGCAGATTGTGACTGACACAGAGGAGATTAGAAGGACATTTTAATAGATCTTACCTTTGGGACCTTTATCCTTCAGATTCCAATAACTTTAGTAGTTTGGACTGATGAAAATGGTCAACTAGAATCCATAGCAGTCCTTATGGGAGAGAAATGGCCCATTGATAGCACTTAACTTTTGGAGTAGTGGTCTCTTTGAAAAGCAGTTCTCTGGCATTTGGAACTATTTCCAATCAAGCTGCACTTATAATAACATAACTAAGCTTCAAATAAAACTTGATGAGCTCAGGAATAACTAGTAGTCAGTGGTATAACTAGAATAAGTCCAATCCTAGTTCACCCTGGACAAGAAACTGGAAGAAACACTTAGCTGCCTGGACTATGGGGACACCTTTAACTACCAGAGCTTCACTTGAGGTACTAGATTAAGAAGAAAAACAGAAGTTCTAGTTCACCATTAAAGCACTGTACTACTTCTACGGGTAGTAGCATTGACAGGCAACAGCCACATCCTTATGACAAGAGGGAAATTAACAGAGGCCCCAGGGAATCAGTGCAGCAGGTACAACCTGAGCTGTCTTACTACTAGGTGAGATATCCCAAAATAGCAGGAACAGGTTTCATTTCTACTGCTCCCTGAAAATGGGATGGCACTTTCAGACTTGCCTAAGTCTTGGAGGGCATAGACTAAAGCATTAAGGGTTGTGTCTGTGCATATCTGATAAAACCTAATGCACTAAATATAATCCTACTGGCACTTTGCATATACAAATGAGGATAGCTGAATATTCACAGGAATGGTTTGCCTTTGGCCTACAATGTAATTTGAAAGGGGATGCTTTGACAGACACCACAGAGGGGTAACAAGGTGTGACCATAAACAATCAAGCCCAGAGAGCTGTGCTTCCATACACAAAATGAAATGGTTGTCTTACAGGGATAAGGCAAGGAAAGCAAGAGGGTATTTCTCATTAGAACATACTGTTCTTTAACAACAGTATGAGCAGATTCACTAAGAAATCTGAGTAAGCTCATTGTTGTTCATTCATAATAAGGACTAAAAGAGACAATCACTGTCTGTTGGATCTTAGAAGTCAGAATTAAGGAGTTTATGATCAGATAATAAAACTCACAGAACTCTAGCAACCATTACCTAACCAGAGACCATACCCCTCTGCTGATGATGTTAAGATATGGGTAAAATTTAGTCTCAGTGTGTGGTAATTCCATCTACCTTATTATCCCTAAGCAGTAATATAGCAAGCTCATGGCTTTTTAAGGACTATCCATGCTAGAGCCAATGCAAAGACAATCAGAATTTAAAATCAATGTCAGTCTTCAAAACAGGGAGTCAGGGGGAGGAGTTGTAGAGGGGATGGGATCAGCTCTCTAATCATTCATGTTTTTAACTGCTTTATTGACATATAATTGATACAATAAAACTGCACATAAGGCGTACAATGGATATGCTGGTCTATGTATCACTGGTGCATGCATGCTTCTCATTGCTCTTCAATAGCTGTTCCTGGAATAAAGTTTTGAAGGACTCTATGTTGTATTTTTTCATATATTCTGAAACTTCTTTTTCATCCCAGAAATAACTGTGATATTTCCAATTTGCTCCTGGAGACCTAGCGACATTTTTTAAAATAACATATTATTTCCCTAAAGAAGGTGTAAACATCTCCATTGGAGCTCCAGAGTAGAGAAACAAAGGATAGAGAAGGTGGTGGCAGTAGTTTCTGGATATCAGACAATAATGGATGATGGTGATTACATAACATAACTAGGGAAATGAGATTTTTAGTAGAAGTGCAGGTACCATTTAACAAAGTTCCATTTGCCATCAAGCCCATGGATTCAAGTACTGGGATTGTTGACAACTCCCCCTGCAGTCCATTTCAGTAGGAAGAATAAGAGTTCAGACCCTCCATGTAGGGAGAGATTATAGGAGGCAGGCCCAGGGGCACTGAATGGGTGTGGAAAAGCACAAGTCTGTCTTTTGCATTGAGGTAAATTTACTTCAAGCTACCTTTAAATCTCACTGACCATATATTGCCTGGGATTAACCAGACGCTGATGGAACCAGAAGAGATCAGGCTGGCTCAGGGAAACTTCCTTCTCTTTCTGACCTTACTCCACCACTAATTAAACTCCTTATGCCAAACAAAAACAATGACACAGATGGTGTATTGTTCCATCTTTCCAGAACCAAGTCTTAGAAGAACACCAGGAAGATTAGAAAAACAACATACCCCCACTCAAGTGCATTGACTAAGGAGCTTACCAACTTATTAAAGGATTGATATAGGGTGTACCTTACTCTTTGAGTTGTTCACTATTTAGGGAGAAAAGGTGATCAGAATCATCTCTCCTGGTTCTCCAACGCTCATGAGTCCTGACTAGCTATTGCATTGAAGTTCAAGAACACCAACCATGACAGTAGACATTGGTAGGTAACCTTACCTGGCAGCTCAGAGATAAAACCTATGGAAGACTTTACCTATTCTATCCTCTTCACAAATCTATGGCTCCAGAACTAGAATTTTGTCAATGCACGACAAGAGAATCTAGTGATTCATGTGGTTACTAAAAGGATTTATTATTTGGTTGTAATAAAATTAGGCAAAATGTTTTAGCCAATCAGCTTTCATCCTAGAATAAATGCATGCTAAAATGAGAAGTCAGTCCTACTTTGGAGCAATAATTGTAACCAAAGTTCTAGTGGGTGAGGAGTGGCACTCTTAGGCAATTTGATGCATCGACAAATATAGTTTATTTACACCAACAAAAATATTGACATTGCTTATAGGCCACTGTGACTGATCAGTATTGATATTCTTTATGTGAAACAATACTATTATCCAGTAATGAGACATACTTCTCATTCCAGAGTCCTACTCTAAACTGCACAAATAAACCACACCCTGGATGAACAGGTAGGGGAGTGACACCACAGCTAAGTATCAGAGGCAAGACATTTATAGGTGGAAGCCTTTTGCATTAAAGGAGACAGCTCCTTTATTATATATATATATATATATATATATATATATATATATATATATATATATACACATACATATACATACATACATACATATACATACATATATACATATATATACATATATATATATATATATATATATATATATATATATATATATATTAAACTGTGAGGGTCTCGGTAGCTCACTATTTTACAAGGAATTGTCAGAATGTGTATGATATATTCCCAAGCTCAGAGACCCCCTCATTGGTCCTGTCCCTTGAAGGGAAATCCTTCATCGCACTTATACATGGTTCCATAAATCTATAATTGAGTGAATGGGAACCATTGCTTTTAATAACTCAGTCATACCAATTAGACCAAAAGTATTTGCCTCTCATAGCAGGTACCACAAATTGGGCTCTAGGTATGGATGGAAAATTAGGCTCCACTATCAACTATGGTTATCAGTTATGCAAATCATGGATCTGTACTTGAGGGGTGGGTTGGGAGCAGTTCCTTGGAATAATCTAACAAGGGATTACATAAAATCAATTTTGAGATCAAAGGAGAAATTACTAAGTAAGTATTTTAATATACATTTTCCATTTAAGTGTTGACAAAAATCATGCAATATAGTTGCCATATTAGGAAATCTGGGCCAACCATATGGCAGATGTCACAGAGTCCCAGGAAAAAAGGGGTCAGGAGAAATTTACTGCTTTAAAAGTACAGAGCCTTAAGTTCTCCTGTTGCTGAGAGGAGTAACTGTGTGCTGTTGCAGGGGGGGAAGTGCTTTACCTCACATTTTGGACAATTCTGATAACACATAGGATTTAGCGAAGCACATGTATAAGGAAGTGGCTGAAGTTATAGATTAGTCCTTAGTCTCCACATTAGTCCAATATGTCACTGGCTTTCCTTTATTTTGGGAACATGAGAGCTGAGATATTTAAAAAAAAAAAAAAAAATTCTTGTTTTGTTTTTATTATAAGAAAACAGTTTTTTAAACTTGTTACTTAATAGTTGTTGCCACCATTTTGAAGACATTTGCATATATGTCAGGTCATCAAAAGTTTTAGTGGTTTGGAGAGAGAAATGGCTTCTCATGGCCAGCAAGGAGTTGTATGGGTGAAGAAAGAATCAGTACCTTGCATAGCTCCTTGTCTCCATGGAATATGTTAAAGGGGTTTGGCCTTTGTTAATTCAGCTAGAAAACCAACACCCCAAACTTCAAAGTTAATTTTGATGACTGCTAATGTATGACGTTGCAAGAGTGTCATTTCTGCTAACTTGCTAAAAAATGAACGTGGGTTCTCTATATTGACATATTTGATGATAAAGACCTCAAGCTAATACAACTATGATATCCAGAATGATGTTAGTCAATTTTTCCAGAGTGACAGTTTTCAGACTGTGTTTCTTCAAACCATAGTACTATTCTGAAGTGCCATTGGAACCCTGGCCAAAAGCAGGCCCCCAACAGAACTCTGAGACACATTCTCAATTATACTACTTCAACAAGCAATGAATAAACACAGACATGCACACACACACACACACACACACACGTGCACAATCTTGAAAACCATTACTCTGATATCTGTAAACTGTATTACTTTGTTAAGGCAGACATCTGACAGCTACATAGCTAGATCATGTTATGTTGGCCTTTACAGAAATATTTCTAGTGAATGGCATTTTGAACATTATACTAGTAGTTCAAATCTAGGGATATTATCAAAATAGCATTGAAAAAGTTATATTGTTTCTTTTATTGTGGTAAAATATACATAACATTAAATTTACTATTTTAATCATTTTTAAGTGTACTGTTCAGTGGCATTACATTTTCTGTTTCTGCCTGTCTCATTTCACTTATCATAGTGTCTTCAAAGTTTATCCACCTTAAAGTATATGTTGGAATTTTATTCATTTTTAAGCCTAAATCATATTCTATTTTATGTATGTAAAAGATTTTGTTCACCCATTCATCTCTTGATGGATACTTTGGTTGCTTCCATCTTCCGTCTATTGTGAATAATGCTGCTACAAACATCAGTGAGCAAACACTTGTTTGAGTGCCTGCTTACACGTCTTTGGCGTATATATCCAGAAGTGAAATTGCTATAGCTCATATGGTAATTCTACGTTTTCTAAAATTTTTTGAGGAACTACCATACCATTTTCCACATCTACTGCACCATTTTACATTACATTCCTGCCCACACTGTTTTTATGAGAAATATTTGTGTGGACATTTGCTACATTATATATGTACACATAACCACATCTACACTCATATACACAGCTATATTTTCTTTTTATGAAGAAAGGCCATGAGGCAGATTTCTTGCATTAAAAAAAGTATCAGCAATAGCTTTTCTTTTCCAGAGCAACCTGTTTGTTTGTTTTGCCTCCATTGGACACTATGAATCATGTATTTATGTTTTTCTTTTGGCTTTGATCTGTTTGAAGGAGAGAGCCAAGATTTCAGCCCACACCTAGCAAGCCCTTTAGCACTTTATGTCTAATTTTTCCCTGGCTTCAAATTACTTTCATAACTTTATTTTTCCTTGCCCAAATTTGCTCAATTTCCTTTTAATCATAAACCACATGAATTTGTGTAAGCAGTTGGAACAAGGCAGGACACACATAAATAAATACATAATATTTAAATTGTTTCAAATTTATGTTCACTTAAAATATTTTGGAGTTTGAAAAAAATAAAATCTGCAACTTGCCTTTTTTCAAGTAGAGTTATAATTGTAATGGAGATAGAATTTGTTTGATATAATTATACTCATTTATTTTGATGAATGTCAGTATATAAAAGGTCAAAATTTGGTAGAAAAATTCAGAGAGAAAAAATACAAGACCAACTTTTTATCTCTCTCCCAATAGCTAAGAAAAGTGTGTGTGTGTGTGTGTGTGTGTGTGTGTGTGTGTGTGTGTGTGTTTGAAAAAATTACTTTCATGGATAAAAATTGCATCATGTTTCCCTATCAGAGCATAAGATTTATGTTTTATATTTTCAGTGAACTCATGTTTTCAATGAACTTACGCGAACAAGCAGAAAAAAAGTGTTTAAAGGTGTTTCATTTTTTGAAGTGCTAAATTAAGCTTTTCAGGTGGATTTCTATGAGCATTTTCAGGAAACCTTCTCTTGGGAGCACCTGGGGACTATTGAATGTAATTATAGTCAAGCTTCCACTGAGCTAAATGTGTGTGCATATGTGTACATATCTTCCATCCCTCCTGAGTAAAGACAATATGTGACCTTGAGTCATACAAGATTCTGGAAGAAGCTATGGTGATCTCTATAGGTTTTTATGAACTCATGGATTTAGCGCTCAGTAGGACAAATACCGAATTCACTACATTGATTATTGCAGAGTACACAGCAGTTTTGGATCGTTCTCCTTATGCAAATTAAATTATTATGACCTTTACATATCTTTGTGGAAATCAGTTCACGTTGCACTTAAAGGTACAAGCCCTGTGTACTTCTGTGTATGATCTTTGTTTAAGCAATTACTATAAGAAATTTAATTTTAAATATTAAGAAAAATGATACATACATACATATGTATATATTAGTTATATTAATTTATAATCAAGACATATAGATTTATTATCTTGATGATTTATTATATGTTTGTATTTATACCTATAGATGTAGATATTGAAAATATGTGATATGGAGAATACTCTTCTTGTGGTTTTTGGCTAGGGTTGGCGATCACTTGACAAAGCCTGGATTATCAAGGAATTGGCAGAACCAAATGGAAGCCTGAACTGGATGTGTGATGCAAACATGTTCCCTGCATTGTGGAGTCAGTTGGGCATATCAGCCCACTGACTGTTTGCACTACAGACAGCAAATACCAATAGCCCCATCAATGTAGGGAGTTGGAAAACCACTCTCTGGAGGCAGAGATAAATAAAAAACTAGGATAGTATCCAAAGGTTCAGAAAATGAAGGGGTCAAATTTGATTGTTAAACAATAGAGAATTAAGTGTAATAAGAAAACAGATTCACCACATAGAGTACACATGTTGTCTATCTTTTTCCCCATTGATTGATTGTTCAACTTGTTTGCGCCTTTTTGAGCAGGAGGTCCTTGTCTATTTCCTAATAAAGATTTACACAACCAGCTCAAGGACCCATGAGAGTAACTCAATCCAAGATTTCAGTCAGGTATATGAGGGAACAGAAAGGGCCAAATGGTTAGCATGAGACTTTTCATTCATCATCTGCCACATGGGACTGCTGGCAAATTCTCCAGAAACTGTGAGCACAGAGGCCAGTGCTAACTACTTGGCTCCCATCCAAACAATGGCTAGATGTCGGTAATTAGTTATCACAACACTCTTAATCATATCTGTAGCTCTATTTCCCAGACCATGCTCTTGAGCCGAGACGTCTAATCACCATAACCACTGCCATATTTACTCTTCGTTTATTCCAACAGAGAATGGCTAATTCTTCCAGTTTGCCTCATTCCAAAATGGAAGATTGGGCACTCAGTCATAACCTCCCCCAAATCATCTCCCTGGAATTATGCGTAAATGGAGGTAAAATTTTATGAGCACTCCACACAGAATAAAATTACCTTTTCAGTCCTTAGTTCCACATTGTTTCTCTTTTTCATAAAGTCATAAAACAAGGGAACAATTTGATGAATTACTAAGTGAACACCTGTGTCACTGTTTTGCAGTCAAGAAACAGAATACTGTCAACACCTTAGAAAGGCCCAAACCTACACCCTCCACGTCCCAGGACATAATTACTGTCCACCCCATGGCGGTACTCATATTTTTCCTCGTCTTTTTTATTTTACCATTGAAGTATGCATCTCCAAGCACCACAGTTACCTTTTTCTGTTTTGTACTTTATGTAAATGGAATCATTAGTATGATAAAATATATTACTTGTTATTTTATCAGATTATTTTTTGTTCAGCATTATGTTTATGAGATTGATTCATGTTTTTATTTGCAACTGTAGCTAGCATACATCATTCCGTACATAATTTCCCATTTTATTACTATACCAATATTTAATTATCCATTCTTCTTTGCTAGACTTTGTATCACCCTCTTTTTTTTCTATTTCAAATAACCTTTTTTGAGTGTGTGACTTTTATTTACATATGCATGCATTTCTATTTAGGTATAAACTTGGGTGTGTAAGTACTTAGATCCTAGGATAAGCTTAATTTTGAATTACTGTTTGACATTATCCTTTAAGTTAAAATTAAGCTTCTCCTAAAATCTAATAATTACAGATCCAAGTTTATAACTAAATAGAAATGCATGCATATGTGAATAAAAGTCACACATGAAAGAAACATTATTTGAAAAAAATAGGGGGTGATACAAGTCTAGAAAAGATAATTAAAAGGTCTTAATTGTAAACTATTGATGTTTATCTATATTATCACCTAGATGAGTGCTTTTTTTTTTTCTGTTTTGTTTAACATATCACATTTGCCCTCACATCAGAAATATACTATCCCATATTTACAGCTGCAATCCACTATATTTTCTACTATGGTGTAAAGAAAAGATATTTATTTTATGTTTCTGTATAGGTAACCAGTTCTTCCGTAGCACCATATACTTTGCCCCACTTTTTTGCAGTGCATATTTGTCATAAACAGAAAGCTTCAATTCTTCCCCCATTTGCTAAATATTCCATCAGGTACATATGATTATTTTTTCACTTATTTTTTATATATTAGGTTGACCATATGACATAGCTCTTCTAATGAGAAACATTTAATTGATAGACTTTTTGGAAGTTAAAGAACCCTTGAAATGTTGTCTGTGGTGGGGGGAAACAACCTACTTATTTTTATTGAAGAATTAATTTATCGGTATTTATTTGTCCATACATACTTCAATTATATTCATAAATCAATTTAACTTTTAGTTATCCTTAAACTTAACATTCTTATTAAGTTTTGGAATAATGGTTATTTCGACCTTTTTAAGAATTAAGACTGATCCTCGTTTTGGGGTTTCTGAAAATAAAATAAATGCTTCTTAGTTATTTCCTTCTGATATTATCAGTGGCGTTTCTCAACAAAACTCTCTAAATATGAGAAAGTTAATGTTAATTACGGTTTCATTTTCTTAAATAATTATATGACCACTTAGATTGTTTCCTCCTTATCTCATTTTTGTGAGTTTTATATTTTTAAAGTATTTTCCAATTTATCTTATGTATGTATGTATGTATGTATGTATGTATGCATGTATGTATGTACGTATGTATTGCCATAAGTTGGTCTTAGATATTCTTACTATCATTTTAATGTGGACAATTTTTGTGATGATGCTCCACATTTTATTTGTCAGCTAATTAATTTGTGCTTTCCTTCTTGTTTTCATTGTCTTCTCCAGAAATTTAGCGATGGTATTCATCTTTCCAAAGAATATACTTCAGACTCCTGATATTCTCAACTGTGTAACTGCTTTCATATTTCTCTGATGATGTAAAATTCTGTATTCTAAACTATCTGGTATGGTAATCCCTAGTAAGTGTATTAGTGAGAGTTTGAAATGTGGATTGCATAACTTAGACACTATATTTTTAGATTTAGTTCATTTAAAGTTTATTTTAAAAAGCCACATGTGGCTATGTGGTTACCATGTTAGGCTGGGGTAGTTCTGTATCAGTACCAAAAT
Source organism: Rhinolophus sinicus (assembly GCF_036562045.2). Taxonomy (NCBI): domain Eukaryota; kingdom Metazoa; phylum Chordata; class Mammalia; order Chiroptera; family Rhinolophidae; genus Rhinolophus; species Rhinolophus sinicus. The sequence continues at coordinate 48,728,906 of NC_133754.1, read as the reverse complement.
TTTGACTGTTTTTCCTACTATATGCAATTAGATATGGGTTAATAATCATCCAGTATCATCGCTTATTTTAGAGTTGCCCATTTTATTTTTATATATTCTGATGTCATTTTTCAGGTGCACATGAATAGAAAACTACAATATTTTCTTAGTAAATTAGTTTTTAATGTATCATATAACTCCCTTTATCTATAGTATTTATTTGGCATTCATTTTTTCTGATGTTAACATAACTTCCTCAGCTTTTTTTTTTATTAGTGAGTCTAATTATGATACCACCTTTTCTATTATTTTATTCTCGACATTTCTACATCTTTATGTTCAGATGTGTCTTTTACACAACATATATTTTTATTTAATTCAATCTGAGTTAAATTCAGTCTGAATTCAGCCACTCAAAATTTACAGTATTTCATCGATATATTTCCAGCATAAAACCCATGTAGATGGATTTATTATCTGGCAGTTTTATACTTGAATATTTTCTCATTCTTTCTTTTTTCTCTCTCTCTACACACACACACACACACACACACACACACACACACACACTCACACACATACTTATTTACTATTTTATTACTAGAGATAAGAATGTGCTTCCTAAACTTATCAGAAGCTAATGTTATCTTTGGTTTTGCTCTCTTCACAGAAATTATGAAGAACTTACAGCACTAATTATATTTGTCTTTGGCTCTAGATATTTTTATTGTTGTTTTGCAGTTTATTCTTCATAATATTTCAAAACTCATAGAGAAGTATTATTATTTAGCAGTTCATATTCAATTATATTTATAAACATATTTTTCATTTTTAGTTCAGTCTACTTTTATTGGCATCTCAAAAATCTAAACTTAGATTATCTGCTTTCTAAGGAAAATACCTGTTTTCCAAGTTAATATGTATCTACTAGAAGTAAGTTTTCTCATTTCTCTTTTGTCTAAACTAAGTTTTCCTTCCTTCTTAAAATATATCTTGTTAGGTATAAAATTATAAAGTGAAAGTCCATTAACCTTTTTCCACCATTTGTTTCTGACTTCCACTATTTCTACTGTTTAATTAGCTGTAAGTCTTATTTTGGTTCTTGGAAGGTCGTCTCTTTGCTTCAGTTGCTTGTAATATTCTCTCTGTCTTTCCCCTTCTTTCCCTCTCTCTACAGGTTTACTATAAGTTTCTCAATATAAATTTCCTTTTTCAAAAAAAAATATATATTTAATCCGTGTCAGTGTTCACAGGTCTTCTTGCATCTATGGATTGATATTTTTATCTTTGACAATTTTCATACATTAATTCTTCGAATATTGTGTCTAATCTGCATTCTATCATCCCTTCTGGGGTTGTAAATTATTCCCTGTTAACTTTCTCATTGTATCCATGTTGCTTACCTTCTCTTTTCTATTTTGCATCATTTTATCTCTCACTGCTGCATTGTGGTTATTTTCTCTGTAGCTATCTTCCTGGGTAGCAGAACCTAATGTGGTATTTAACACATCCCTTTGGTTCTAAATCATAGTTATTTTCTGTTCCTTGTTTTTGTAAGTCTGTTGTAATTTTGTTTTTAGATCTTTAAATTATTTGGCACTTACAAAATTCTGCTATTTTATTATCATTGTGATATAATATTAGACTTCCAAATGAGGTGAAATATCAGTCTCTATAAACCATTCACCCAAATGCCTTTACATTTACTTCTCTTGTAATTGCAGAACATTTATTAAAAGTAAGAAATTAATCTTGCTATTATACTATTTACTAAAGAAAATCACTGACATATATTTTACTAGTTTTCCCCACTAATGTTCTTTTTCTATTCCAGCATCCAATCCTAGAGCTTGTATTACATTTAGATTTTGTGTATTCTGATTCTCTTCATCTCTGTGACAGTGACTCAGTCTTGCATTGTCTTTCATGCCCTTCACATTTTTGGTGAATACAAATTAGTTATATCGTAGAATGCCCTTCGATTTGGATTTCTCTGTTTTCTCATGATGAGATTAGGGCTATGCATTATTGAGAAGGATGCCACTAGGACACTTTAGCTTCCCTCCCCACTATGAGCCTGTCCAAACATGGTCAACTGATCTTGGTTCTCTTTCCCCTGTAAGAACACAGAGCTAAAAGATTAACATATATCCCACAGCAATAACAGCCAGGAAATGACATTCTTGTTCAGCCTGGAACCTGAAGGGCGCAGATTGAGTGAGAAAGACAAGGTAGCCTGATGCGGACAGTACGGGGGGACAACAGTCTTTTATTTTTTCCTCCCTTATATTTTATTCTATGACTCAAGCTTGACTGGTTAGCCTTCCGTATACTGCCTTGTATTTAGTGAATGTCAAGACTCAGAGGGCCTTTTCTTTATTACTCAGGATGCATCCATGCCTACGCCCTGAAGTCTTTGGTGCTACTGCTCACCCTGTGCCCACTCCCACCTGACCAGATACAGGGGAATCCAACAGAGCCATAAATTATTGGTTCTGCTCTTTCCTTAATTTCTCTGAGATATTCGTAAGTACAGATATGACTTTGGTCCCTCCTGGGGACACAAAGATTTCAATCTCACTAAAAATGATCTTATTTGTCTTCATGCAGATGAGGTTGCATAGCAAAGCAGGGAGGTATTGGGGGCAAGAATGGAGAGAGTGACTCCATGCCAGTTATTTATTTTTGTTTTAGTGCAGCCACCTGGTAGGGTTCAAATGTACAAAATTTTGAATTGTTGTTGTTGTTAACAAAAAGCTGTATATCCAAAAACAAAGCTCACATGGCTGAACTATTATTTCATCTTTGTAGATTCTTTGAATTAGGAGCCACAGACATACTGCCTTTCAGAGGAGGGTTCCTATGTCTTGCTGACACATTGATGGAAAAATGTTCCTTGCACTTGGAAAGTAGTGCATAATAACCAAGTCACCATTTTGATGGCACATTCTGATTCTCCCCTTCCCCACTAAGCACTCTTTATAGTAAGACTAACGAAGAACTCTGACTCCAGCTCCCTTACACCCAGTACTCAGGCAAAGCGTTGGCTACTGGATTCCAGGGTGCCTTCTGTTATTCCTAAGCCAAGCCACTGCATCTTCCTACTTTCTCCTCCAGAAATCTGTTTTTATCAACATCCCATGCTCATTATAAAAAATATCAGAGTCTCTGATATGATTTTGCCTTACGTACAAATGAATAAATTAATCTATTTCTATTTATAGAATGCTGGCAGAAGACATGAGACTTGCAGGTCACAGACAGGCCTTTATTACTCATGGCACAGGAAGCAGCATGAACATGATGTGTTTGTTCCCCTTACCCTCCACCACAAACCACATGGAGGGCCCAGATGGTGGCCATATCATACGGGAGGGGGATCAATGAGTTTGGAGTACTGTTGTCTCATAACAAGCAGTAAGCAAGCTTATTTTTCATTCCAGGGGGAAACATCACATTATCCTTCAAATTTACTCTGTGCAAACAAAATCTTGAACAATGTGGCAAGTAAAGAGTGACTGGAGATTTATATCATTGGCATACCCAGCAAAAATGTGCATGGTTGCACATAGGGGATCACCTCTCCCAACAGTTCAGTGCATTAACAGCCAGAGACAGGGAAAGATTGATTTGAAGGGCTTTGATGGAAAAGTATAAAATGATTTTCTTTTTGTTGAATCCCACTCAATTTTTAAATTAAGTATATTTATAAATGATACACATATATAACTCCACAATTCTCTTAAGTATATTGTAAAATATTAACTAAATTGAAATAGAGTAAAAAGAAAGAAAGGGAGAAAATAAATATAAGAACAATGTCTAATTTTGCTTCCCATACAAAAGTGGATATCATCATACTCTTTGTGGCATGGCTTGCTACTTCAATTCTTAATATATGGGTACAGGAATTTTCATTTTTTTCTTTCTTTCCTGTGTGTGTGTGTGTGTGTGTGTGTGTGTGTGTGTGTGTATTATATCTCCTTAACACATGTTTGTTGAAGAATGACTCTGATCAAAAACATCCCATAATGCCTGGCTGCCCCTGATTTAATGATGTCTGTATTCAAATATGATAAAACTCAGAAAGCACACTGGCCTCAGTACGAACTTACTAGAAACAGATGAACCAACCTAGAACTAGTTCATTTGTTCCAAAGCAACAATTTGGTTTCTAATCTGGTTTTACACCAAAGGTGGTACAGGTTTCATGATATCATTTCTTCTCTGTGAATGTGTACACTTTTTGCAATCTTTCAGCTGAATCCATTATTGTCACAAAACCAAAGAGGTATGGAATGTCAGGCAAAAACAAAGAAGGAGTGGGATTTCAATTAATCTCTCATTAGGAGCCATGTATAGCTATTAGAGCAAAATAGCCATACATTATTTCCTCTTCTGTTCTCCCATCCTATCACCTCTTCAGTTACCAGAAAATTCAACCAAGAAACACAAAATTACCAGTCAAATATGCAGTCCTGAGCCACACATGGCATAAAAATTAACTGGTAGATATTCTAACAGCAGACGTAATGAACCATAAGGTTCTTCTTAAACATAATAACTTAGAAGTTGGCCTAGATTTTGGATTCATCAGTTTGCACATGGTTGTGCTGGTCTGTAATTTCTCATGTATATTTCACATGTTTAAGTCTATCACTTTATGAAATTTCAGCTAATTTATCATTATGCTATTGTGTCAAAGTTTCACAAAGTTAATGAAATATTTATTCATCCAATATAATTATTTTTATTTATCTCTCTTAAATTTTTTCCCAAAAATACTTGTAGATTTGAATGCCTTTTGTGCTTCAATGGCATACAGAGGTTTAAAGGTTGCTAAAGAGAAGAAAAAGAATTGCTAAACGGCAACAGGCTAAGAGTGATAAAAAGTTTCAGTGGTTGAATGGATTAAGCTAAAATAATAGTTGATTGAACAGGTAAATTTTGGGGGAAGAAAATGAGGACTAAAACATCCTCTCAGAAAACATTTTGTAACTGAGACTTAAAATTTTCTAGAAAACACCATGTGAAACTATGTGTAATGCCATCACTGGAATCATCTTAAAATTAGACTGATCAAATCTTCAAAAAGATAACCTCCCTTCCCCCCAAACTAAGTCCTGCATTGTTGAAGTGATTAGTTCTTTTGAACTGACAGTTCTTTTTTATCTCTAACTTAGAAGATTCTATTATCTGGTCTGTCAATTTGATAACCTCATTTAAAAAAAACAAAACAGCATTGTATTAAATTACCTACATAACTTCAGTTGTAGGTAAAATATGTGTAACAGTGTATAAATAGAAGTCTATGCAGAGGTTAGCCAGGAAAATGTATTAAAAAAAACAACAAAAAAACAAAAACAAAAAAAAACAGAGACATGTTATTCTAAGAATTAGACAAGAAAGACAAAATTTTAGGAATCTATTTTGAAATGACATTTGATCAATTATTGAATCAGGTTATTGTTCTAGCTCGGTTCTTCAATAACAGTGTGAGCTCAGTTTTTAAAATCTATAATATAAGGAAATCTTTTCAGACCTAATAGTAAATAAGTCTGTGACTCAAATTAGAATATAATAGTAAGTATAATCCAAATCATCCCCTTACATTATTTGGATAATTTATTACAAGTTCACCATAAATATCTTTACTTGTTTTTAGCTATACAATGTAAATTTATTTTAGATGATTAACTTTTTATATGTGATGTCACTACTTATAAAAATATCTGTGGGATGCAAACTTAGTAGCAAGAGGCTATATTAATGGGAGTGAAATAATTAACATCATGATTCATTTAGGATATTAACTGTTTTGCAGAGCCTCTTTTCCAATATAAAGCTGCATTTTTTTTCCAGGGTCTTTTTACCAAAATAGAAATTATAGTGAATGCTTCAATGAAAGTTGAATTGACATCCAAAATACCTTCAGCTGCTTAACAGGAAATTATTATTAATTATGTTATTGTATTTCCCATTTAAGGTAAAAGTAAATTCAATATATGTCCCTAGTTGTGCTGATATTTTCATAAATTTATGCAAACAAAATAACATCTTATTCATTCTGCTAAGGCTTTTTCTTATTAGCACAGTATGAAGGGCTTATTTGCTTTTTAAATTCCTAAAATTAAAGCAACTAATTATATCACAAGGTTGGAAATAATTTGCCATTATTGGAAGCTTTGAAAAGGAGTATTAAAATGAGTAAATTCCAGGAACATGGCTGTTTTAATTCTCATTTCAGCACCTACAGTGTTTCCTAAAGCTGAGTCTAGCGCTTCAGAAATTGATGTAGCTAGTGAACTTTTCCCACCCTCAGTAGAGTTTGTTAAAATAAATGCTCAGATCTATCGTGAATAAATATAAAGCAAGAGTCACCTATTCATTTTGTCTTATTTAAATAGTGAGGTCTAGAACAATAAGATATTAATACAATGTTTATACAATTTCACTGTCTCCATATGGTTTAAAAAAATAAATGTTTACAGTCTATATTACTTTGGAAAACTGTAACAACCCCTTAAAATATGGTTCGAACAAAGCTCTGATTTTGTGAAAAATAAAAGTATTTTGTAAAATACTTTTTAATTAAGCAAATACTTAATTTATTAATTATATATTTAGTTATCTTTTATTGGCTTTAAGAAGAAAGACTATGCATTAAATAAAACTATTTTGATCTGACAATCTAAAACGGTACTTTTCATTCAATGAGAATTAGTGACAGATAGTTTAAAGTTTACATTCACGTCTAAGAAGATGCAACATGAAGTATTATTCACATAGATGTTCTTAAAACAATTATGCCAACTGGTCCTTTGCAAGAAACACAGAGTCTAAAGGGTGGTCAAATTATCTTCCCCCTGAAAGATTATGGACGACTCTGTTTATGAGCTTCCACTTATTTTCTGATTGCATGAGTCTTAAACTTAATAATATAACTCATCTTTTTTCTCATGAATAAGGGGACTGAAAAAAATTACCTACAGTCATTAGGTTGGAAACCAGTAATTGTGACACTGTAAGAACTTAAAAACTTTCACCTTGTCGCTATTTATACACAAAACTTTCTGAGCAAATTAACAGTGTGAGCAAAATTATTGCAGTGGGATTGCTAAAACTACTCCATGAAATCAAGTAGTTTGAATATGCTCCAGGAATTTAGAATTTCTCGTCTCTGAAGACCAAATTTAGTGCTGGACCGTACAGCTCATACCATCAGTGCACATATAAAGAAACTAAACCTAGAGAGATTAACAAACACTTTGAAATTCTTCTAATGAGTATCATGAAGACAACCAAAACTAAAGTCGTATGCTTTCCACAAAAGTTTTTTCTTTAAAACTGGATATGAATTATCAATATTTCTAATATGATTATTAAATTATCTAATTGTGTAACACCATGTTTGACTATATTAATATATATATGTTTTGAATTTACTATTAATTGCTTCTATTTATTATTTTAGACATGCAGTCTCCAATTTGTAGATTTATGCCCTAATAGAAAGAAAAACATAACTAATAACGTTATCAATATGTAATGGTGATATATGAAGTGCATATTTTCATGTGAACCATAATTTGCACTGCTCTGGAATTTGTATTTTAGATTTCAACAATTTAGTGCATAAATTTCTTCTTTGTTTTAATGTTATATATGCATCTTATGTGCAACTAGGATAAAGGGGATTTTCCTTATGATTGCAGGACAAATGGCATCAGGTGAAGGCTTTGGCTATGGAAAATTCACATTAGATTGGCTTTGCATGGGATTTTAGTTTAAACCACCAATTTAGACACAACCTCAATTTTAAACCATAATACTTCCCAGGCTTCCTTAAAACTCAGTCCAGGTGGGAAGAAGGGGGAAGGGAAGGCCATTTTGGCAAACTTGCCTCCTGACTCAGTTTGTAATGAACATCTTGCTGAGTTCCGCTCATGAATAAGAAAAACATCTGTTATTTAGGAAAAGATGGATCATAAAACTTTAAATATCCTGTCTATACTAAGATGATTGAAAAATGAGAATAAGCTTTCACCTTGCTGATCCTTTAAAAACAATTTCTGATTTTATGTGTTTATTTGTCACAGTAGGAACACAATTCAAAGATCTCAATGATCGAAGCTTTAACTTTGAAAGGTCTGTGCAAGTCAAGATTCATATCCTATGTGTGACTCAGGTGGACAGGCTTCCAAGAGAAATGTGGTAGAAAGATGTAAATATCAATGACATGCATGTAATGGAGCTGAATGACAGTTTTAAAAATATGTATACAAAAATGTTAACCTCAACAGGCTATCCTGACTCAATACGTCAGTTAATTGAATACATTATTGAATCATCAGTAAGTGACCTCTCAATGGAAAGCAGGAGCTAATGATGACAATTATTTGGGGAAAAGAAGAAAAAAGGGAAGAATCTATTGTATGAAATAAGATATTTAAATATGACGTAAACCTTCAAATCTGAGTCTTTTCCAAACATCACCTAGTCTGTTTCATAGGGCTAAAGAAATAGATGTTAAAATGTCTCCTGTTGGAATATCATCAAATGACATTTGAGAGAGCATATTTTTTTTTAAAGAAACATGTCAAAGTAACTGTTATTTAATGCTTTTATTTGATCTGAAATAAGTAAAAGTTTCTTTGGTAACATAAATTTGGAAAAGCTAAAAGTCCATATATCTTGAAGAGGAAAGGAAAAAATGTTACATAAACAAAACTTGAATAGAAACAAAATCATATGACTAAATCTTCAAATTATATAGTTGATGTGGTTCAGTTTTTGAGATATATTTCATTTAAATATTCTTTAGGATGTTTGCAGTACATATCATTTTAAAAATATCTTTTAAAATATGAAAACATTTATCCATAAAGATTTATGTACCCCGATATTTATTGCATTATTTACAGTGGCCAAGACATGGAAACAACCAAAGTGTCCATCTATTGTTGATTGGATAAAGAAGATGTGATATATATACACAATGGAATACCACTCTGCCATAAGAAAAGATGAAATACTGCCATTTCAAACAACATGGATGGATCTTGAGATTATTATGCTAAGTGGAATAAGTCAGACAGAAGAAGTCAAGAACCATATAACTTCACTGATATGTGGGATATAAAACTGAAGGCAACAAAGGAACAAGACAAGCAAACAAAGAAACAAAAACTCATAGACACAGACAACAGTTTAGTGGTTTAAGCTACCAGTTTAGTAGTTACCAGAGGGTAAGGGGGGAGGGGGCACGGCAGAAGAGGAAAAAGGGGATCAAATATATGGTGTTGGAAGGAGAACTGACTCTGGGTGGTGAATACACAATGCAATATGAGTATATAGATAATGTATTATGGAAATGTACACTTGAAACCTATACAATTTTACTAACCGATGTCACCCCAATAAGTTTAATTAAGAAAATATTTTTTAAAGAAAATATCAGAAATACAATTTTAAAGACATATCTAATTAAAATGATTAGTGCATTAGTTTAATAAAGCCTAAATATTTTAAATAACATATTATGTAATATAAGGATAAATAATTTACCATCTGAAAAATTTGCTTCTTATGTTAATGTGCTTTATAAGCATCTAACACTGATTTAATCCCAGGCCAATATCAACATCACCCCAAGTTTTGTGGTTTGTAACAAATTATTATAAATATCATAGGATGAAAGACTCTATAAAATAAATGACCTTATTATTGATTCAGTTACATATGGTTATTAGAATCATGTAATACAATTAATGGACACAAGTATTTGTCTTATATGAACACAGAGGAGATACACAAACTTTCTGGAGAAAGTCGAAAGATTTTAGTTTATTGTTCATTTCTCTTGTTCAGTCAAATTTGAAAGAGGGATCAAAATTGTACTTTTGCTTTTGTTTTGTTAGTTTTGTTTATTTTTATATTTGTGCCACTGAGTAGGCAACATTTACAAAGATCATTCACTCCATAATTCTGCGTAAAGTGATGAGTTGATGCAAACAATTATATAACTAAATTAATTCATTTTATGTAAAATAATCATTTTATGTCCTAATAATCCCACATTGTTGTTGTTTTTTTCTAATTGGAGAATTTAAATTTGATTTATAATGTTTTCATCAAAGGTTTAAAAAAACTAAACTATCAGATTTCTAGAGAAAGATGCAGACAGGATACTTAAATAGATTATCACAATTCATAGCTATGGTAAAGTTAAAAATAAGTTAAGACTTAAACCTTTCTACTTTGCAAAATGTTGAGCAAAACTATTTTGTTAGATGAGTCCTGTGTTGTGAAAAAGCATGAACTTTGGTATCAGCCTGGCATAAGGATCACCACTGTGTGACTTTTCTACTAATGTGATCGCCATTTGAATGGACCTTCCCTGTTGTAGCACCCAACTTTGAGACTCAGTGGAGATTGGGAAAATTGGCATTACATTTCCAGAAAGAGCTGGTGAATCTGAGGTTGACCAGGTACTGGTGATACTGACGTGGAGAGAACTCGAGACAACCCAGACTATTTTCTCTGCAAGATGTATTTTGTCATATGGTGACATCCACATTAAGATGCCTAATATGTGACCAGAGTTTTAAACAACCAAGTGGAACCTAAGGAGCTTGGATATAAATTCATAAGCACACATATTATGTTGTTTTCAAATCCATGCATATTTATCTGTGTCGATAATTTAAAATAAAAATACAGAACTGTATACTTAAAATTTATAATTTTACTTTCTTTACCTTTATTAGAAACTAATGAGACTATATAACAAACAAGTATTTTTTTTCCAAGTTGAATAAAATATTGATATTTTCATAATGTTAATTAAAATAAATTCACAAGTATTTTACTGCTATTGTGAAAAGGCAAAAAACTTCACTTTGAAAATGACAAAGGATGTGATCTGCACCTGTATTTTAAGGTTAACAAATACATTTTTTACTAGAATATGCTACTGATTTTTGAACTGAGCAAACTGAATAGTATATAAACACAAGTTTAATCTTATTTTCTTTCTAACCACCAGTACTGATCCTCAAGTTTAAACTAGCAGGTTTGTTTGAAGCTTTTATGCCTTTATGGATATTATAGAATCATTTATTATGATTTTTCATTTGACCAAAGTATCTTATTTTTTATAAATATACCTATAATAATCTCTGCCACTGTGGAAAATGCTATTTCTTTGTTTCTTTCTTTTCTTTTCTTTTCTTTTTTTTTAAGAGGTAATTCTTTGGGAAGACTTTGAACTGGGAAAAAAGCAAACAAACAATCAAACAAAAAAATTTAGAGTTGACCTTTTATAGTAAAAAGGGAAGAGAAAGGACAACCAACTCAGCTAAGTTACAGACTGTAAGTTTCTTCACAATTTTGTGAACTGCTGGTGACTTTCAATTTTTAGGCTCTGCACAATGTCACCTCCATTGCGGCCCTGGTAAAACCAAGAATGATCACTAGTCTAATCTATTCATTTACTTGTTTGTTTGTTTTCTCCATTCTCTACATCACATAGTAATAGAAGTTGTGACATCAGTTATTAAGTTTGTAAAGGAAGGCTTAGAAAAAGGTTAGCCATTTTGTTCAAAACCAATTTCATTTTTCTTGATTTCAACTAATATGAGAACAAATTTACAAGAAACAATAGAAGTCCTTCTCACCATACAGAATCAATCTATGCATCACCTTTTCAAAAGACCTCAGCCTTTTCAACTATTAATTCCAACAACTTCTTGAAATGTATTTTTGCAAAACAACAACAACAAAAACCTTAAAAACATTTTTCACTCTCAGATTGTAACATTATTTCAGGCACCTTCATCATTTATACATTTTCCCAGGTCTAATATCACCTATCATCTGTAATACTTTTGTTAACTTCTACCTCCTCCACTTGATCAGGTGTTTCTATAAAATGAAGCCCGTTTCTAGTCTACATATACTATTCAAAGCACCTGAAAGAGTAATATGATAATGCTGGATGATCAATGGTTCATGCTGTAAAAAGAATGAGGAATATTCAGAGATTGATTAAGTCGGGAACGGGTAATATTAGATACAAATACGCTGTACTTTTAAAATTATATATAAGATAGAAAACAGATAATGCTATAAAGTGTATTAGGTTATATCAGTATACATAGTCTTTATGTATTCTCAACAAGTATCATGTGTAATTCCTGGTATATTTCATAAATAACCCACTAGTTAAAGGAAAAAATATCTAACAATATTATGAGTCTCAGCAAGTATGTGTTTCAGGCTTTTGAACATACATAGTCTCACTCCCCTTAGTATCATTAACCTTCCTTGCTTAGTTTTGTGTGACATTCCTTTTCTAGGGACTGTGCAGAATGAAACACAGTCCTTACAAGCACATTTTATCGTTTGAAGGATATCCAGGGAGAGACAGCCAATTGTGCTATAGCCAGACTTGTCCTCCACTCCCAGGGGAAATTCAGGAGGGAGATGGCCATTTGTACAAGTGCCAAAATGCCAAGCATTCTGATTATCTAACTTGGTATCGTTGCATGCTGCCATGCTGAAAGTGCCTTGAACCAGTGTTCTAGAATGTTTCTTTTTGTTCTTCTCCTCAAAAAAGGCAAATATCACTATAGTTTTCAAGCAACTGATGTTTATCACATGGTTCTACTGCAATGTTTTATTTTCAAGCTAGCTGTATAGCTAGTATATTCAAAATTACCACAAAACTCGATTCTAATAATATAGGAAACTTTCCCAAATGATTATCATTTTCCAAATGATGATAAATGATTGTCAGAATAGCCAAGAATCCCTGTGCATGTGAAGCTATTTGAGAATTCAGTGTTACTGACCCATACACTTAGCCCAAGAATGTGTACGCTTATTGGCTGAATGTCTATTAAAATCAACCTCCCGCTCGTCAGAAAATCATGGGAGAAAATGCATGGATAAAAGTAAACAAAGTAAGAAAAGGCAGGAGGCAGAAGCTTCAGAGAAAGATTAAATCCCTAAAATGTTTAACATAAGTAAACACCAGCTTTTATAACCACTGATAATCTGTAGGAATTAAAGTGACACAAGAGATGAAAAGCACAAACTAAGGAACTCAAGGACTCTGCTGTATTAACTGTAGAGGCAAACATCGTTGCTCTCCTCGGAAGTCCTTCCAATCCCTGTGTTCAAGCAGAACCTCAAACTGCTATTCATAAAGAAACTGATACATAAAATTTAGTGCACATGTAAAAAAGAGGAGACAGTGTGCAGTACATTTGGGAAATACATGTAACAAAATAAGTATCATTAAAGGATAAGTAACTCAGATTTCTAGAATCAAGAATAGGAAGAGTTGATGTGTCTAGAACTACATTTCTTGGAAGTTCTAGATAAATAGTGTCTTAACTGTGTTCACTTAAATGTTTTCCACGTGCGAATTCCCTCTCTTTTTTTCTATCTGCCATATGATTTTATTTTTCAAACTACATTTTATTATTATTTTTAGCTGTTATTAGAAATGAGGAAACTAGATAACTTGTGGTCAATACAATGTCAACTTAAAGAAGGTTTTTTTTCCAAATGCACTGAGTTTTTATTTTTAATCACTAGATTATTATATCTAATCTAAATTATATGAACTTATTTTTTTTAAATGACGATCAATATTTCATTTGGTTTTGCTACATAGCCCAATGGTACACTGGTTTTGAGTAACTTTATCTTGGTCATCCTGGCCCAGTTAATCAATATGACATTGACCAGTTAAAATTAAATTATTATAACATTTTACAACATCCAGTTTTAACATCTGAAGGGAACTATCTGTGTGTGTGTGTGTGTGTGTGTGTGTGTGTGTGTGTGTGTTGTTGATTAAAAGGAACTGAGATACAGAACTTGGACCATTTCTTCCCTTTGACTAAGTGTCCTAATGAAATTGTGCAGATGAAGAAAACCATAATGCATACCCATGGCCTGCCACAGCAAAGAATAAATCACAACTGATCACTAGTTGAGCCCAATTTCTGAGAAGTTCATTTTCTTCAACTGCTATAAACTGACAGGCAGAACTACTTGCCTTAGAGCTTTCTGACAGATCTCTTTGACATCAGTGAAATGGCAGGCAGAAAGTTAAATGGATGCCTTAGGTCAGCCTGATGGCTTTTCTTCTGCTGTGAAAGACGTATTATCACAAGCTTCTGTTTACAGATGGCTTTGACACTCCCACACACATACAAGACATATGGGCTATCCTATATCCTACAAGAATGATATTCCCAGTATTCATAACGGGTACTGTAGTTTGGAATACCCAAAAGTGAGTTGCCGAGAACAGAATAGCTCTGGAAAATATTTTCTCTCCAGCAAAGAATGACTACAGCTTTGTTGTAGAATGGGTTCATCTGCTGTGTGGGAACAGGGTAAAGATTTCTTAATAACAGGGACAGCATAACACGAGTATTTGGGAAGAGAGAAGCTGGTATTGAGGCAAGAAAAAGTAATTTTTAAAAAGAGGTACATTCTTCTATTGAGTACCTTCATATTGTTCTAATAGTTTTAATTATTACATGAAATACCTTCTCATTTTTTTACTATATATTCAGTGTCGATATTGTGGCTTTCTACCAAGCATGTAATGGAAAGCCAACTTTGAACCTGGTGTAATAGTATGGACTTAAATAGAATACTCTAAAATGCTTTTTTAAAAAATAGATAGTAGAGAATAGATTACAGACAAGAAGTACGATGAGAAAAGATGAACAGGCTGTGAGTTCGGTTCTGTTCAGTCCCATTCGGTGGGAGGTGTTGAGCACTAGCTAAGCTACAAGGCTCCGCTGTAGTTCTAAGAAAGACAATGCAGTTCCGGTAAGCACATTTCAAAACGAGTTTCCAAGGTTGAGTTCAGTTTTTAGATATTATTGTTGACTTGGTACCAACATCTTGTTAAAAAGTGGTTTCAGGAAATGTGCTAGGCAACAAAAGGACTTGAGGTTCACGCATTTATATTAAGATACAACCCTTTATGTTTTCTTTGACACGGCAGTAGATTAGACAAGCTACTGGGAGCATGAGGGGAGGTGGTCAGCAGTGCTACATTTCCAGAGTTCAACATAAACGACTCATTTTTATCTGAGTCTCCAGTTTCTGAAGTGGTGAATTCAACAAAACAAATCCTAAATGTATCTGATCACGGGAGTAATTCATAGAAAGAATGATTATTTTTCTGTGGGAATCTTAATGAAATCTATTCTACAATGAATATTAAATATTTGTGTATAAAAATAATTTTAATTAAAGCAAATGTCTTAGAAAATCATGTTTAACCTCCATTTGACCAATTTCATCCTAACAAAATGAAAATTTATATATGCATACATATAAATTTCCGTATACATATATAATTATAAATCCATATTTATGTAAAATATATGAACAAAATCATCGTATTTGGGCAGTTTTCTACTTATATTCTGGTTTACTTTTTCCATATTTTATAATTATAACCAAAAGCGGTAGAATTTTGAAATTTTAGTACTGAGTGTTTGTTATCTACAAGTATTTTTGACAATCACATATATTTGGTATTTCTTTGTTTTCTTATATTGCTATTTAACTTTACATACATAAATCTTATCTCTGCATTAGATATTAAGCATCTTGAAAATATTCAGCTATATTCCATATATTTCAGCGAATTGGCACTCTATTTCTTATATTTTCCAGTCAAGTATGTATTGAATTTTTGTTGGAGATATTTGAAAGACATGTTTTATTCATATAAAATACCATGTACTTTTTAGAAGCACCTATGCTTTGTTCTGAATAATATTGAATTACAAATAGGTAAAATTATATTCACTCATAATTAGCATTAATTAATAATTGATAATTATTAAATTGTGCAAAAACTTTGGACATTATAACATTTATTATAAACAGCTTATATTCATTAAAAGTCCTTTTCATATTGTTTCTTCTTAACTAGTCCCTTATTTCCATTTTCTTCAATCTATCAGTGACTAAATTTCATGTAATAGACAGAAAATCAAATTTGTTATTTAACAAAACAAAAGCACAGTTCTAACTAAATAACATTTAACTATTTTTGGCTGTTTTAAATTACAAAGTTTATGGTTATAATTGTGTCTTTGAAAATCATATATGTTTTAAAAATAGGAGACATAGATGAATACCTCTGTACATGTAATTATTTTTGGTGACTACAAATAAATAAAATTTCATTTAAAAAACATCTATTTGACAAATCTATTTAAAATGTTTTATCCTCTTGTAAACCGTGTTATTTTAAATAATTTCTTAGTTGTATCTTTTCCACTATCAATAATCACTATCCTTCAACCCCCTCATCATTTCTATTGTCCTGATCTGTACTCATACAAATCCTTTCTCTTTATTCATTGCTGATTTAGTCACTAGAAGTTTGTTTCCTGTGTAACATTAAATGATGGGGACCAAACTTAATGGATATTATTTTAACAACATGGTGCCAACCATGGGTTATGTCCTTGAATTTTATCATTAAAATAACAGTTATCCCTTTTTACATGAACATATTAAAATTGCACAGTGACATTTGGACCCCACACTAGTGCTGATTGCTTAACTCCCCTGCTTCAGTTCACCACCCATGACAGGCACATTAATCAGTTCAATCACTTGTCTGCTGTCCTAGAGTTTGGTGTCGTTAAGCATACACACACACACACACACACACACACACACACACACACACGGTGCCAAAAAAATGTATACACATTTTAAGAAAGGAAAAAACTGTATTAAAATTGTAATATAATGAATGATGCTAGCATTTATTGATTAATGCCATCTTTTGAGCGAACGTCATACTACACATTGCTACCGTAATTCAATTCAACTTCGAAAAGTAATACCTGGATAATATCACTTAAAATATAAACATTCTTTAGCACCCCCGGTATATACCATGATTGTTATTGAAACACAGTATTATTTACATTTATTCTCATGCAATCAAAAAATAACCAACCCAAAGAGTTTTTTAAATTAACATTTACTTCAAAATGTTATTTTATTTGACGTTGGTTATTTGTTTGGAATTTAGTGTAAGAAGGTATCTATTAGACACAACAATAAATTAAATAAATGTAGAAGTTTTTGTATTGCATTATTTCATGAATTGATAAATTTTAATATATTATTTAAATACATTAATTTTTATTTTATTATTAAATATTTTGAAGACCACTTTCTCTTCAAAAATTTGAAAACAATTTCATCTTAGACTACTTTAAGAAAAATATTCAAAATCTGAATCCACAATAGGTATGTAAGTATATTAATGGCTAATTACTGATTCTTTGCTTTTATAAAATAAGGGTTTTTGATGACAATTCTGAAAAAAATATCTATTTGAAAAGTATTAGCAAAACATTTAAGATGATATCATTAATAGAAGTAAAAAAAACAATGCTCTACATTTGGAATCAGAGACTCCCTAGTTTTAAGTTCTAAGTCTGAAACTCTAAGGATTTATATTAAGTTTATATTGAAATCTGCAGTTACTTTGGTCATTATTTTACAGACACCAAGGAGAAAAACATATGTACAGCAGCCTGAGTATATATCGCTAACAGAAAATGCTACATGATATAAAAGTGTTAATTCTGATTTATAACTTGAATTGACTAATCTTATGACCTATCACTAACTCACTGTAACTAAACTAATGATAAATTAAATAAAAATACATTACTTTTTATGCTTCAAACTTAAATGCTGTAATACAGAGAGCTTAAACACCAGGCTTGCATTTAACAATGGAAAATGATGGTAATAATAATTCTAATAATAATAATAATAATTTGAACCATAAGAAATTGCTGTTTTTTTATGTGAAGATCATTGAATACTGGCAATTTCCTATGGCTTAATCTATAAAAGAGAGACTTTAGTGATTAAATCAATAAGATCAGATGTCCAGTTGTCTAAATTGAAATCTTGGCCTCATTTACTGGCTGTGAACTATGAGGTAAATTATTGAATTTCTCTGTTCCTCAATTTCTTTGACTATGAAATGTGGAAAATAATATTACCTACTTCATATGAGCATGGTAAGGATAAAACGGCTTATAAGCATTAAAAAATGTAGAAGAATGCCTGTTATTATTTTTTGTACTAAATAAACAATATTATGAGAATATCTTAAATTGAACTGCTCAAGAACTGTAAGAATGTCAGGAAGATTTTCAATAAAATAAATTAGTTCCCAAAATGCCTTTATTAATTAATTTCCAATAAGATCTTTTCCACATCTATCTACCCTCTTTAATACTTATGAATATAAATGTACTTACAGTCCCTTCTCTATTAATTACTATCCCAATAATTGGAAAAAGATGAAGTACTTGGTGAAATACATCCCTTACTCCTGAGCCGTAGTGTCTGTAATTAACTGAGGTCAAACTAATGATTTCATTTTATATTTACCTTCCACATCTTTTATATGATGGATAAGTCTTTCATTATGTATGCTGAGTTTTATTTTCCCAATCTGTAACATAATTATAGTAATATCAAAAACAATATGCAAGTATGATATAGCATTATGCATGAACTCTGGAAATTAAAGATCAATAAACAACAAAGGGAAAAGTTGTATAAAATAGTCATGATAATGGGGAAAATTATTACTGTATACACAAAAATTACACCCTGCTTCGGCATACATATGCATTGGTTAAGGAAGGCATCCACATTACAATATCTGCTTTGTGGATGTTTTCTAAACACAGAACACATGCAAGCATAGGGCTTTAATTCTTGCTTGAGGCTCTTATTCAAACAATTTATTCATTATCTCCATACAAGTGCTAAGGTATCTGAAAATAATCTCATAAAAGCTATAGATTTGTTTCAAATAGACTTGGGATGTGGAGGTTTACTTTTGAAGCTTCTCAACTGGGAAAACTCTTTCCCTTGAGAGAATTAAACAGCTTAGCATGTCAAACTTTGATCTAAACTCTTCACAACATTCAGAAGTAATATCGAGACAGCAATTTCCTTCTGTTTTCATCTGCAGGTGTGAGCCACAATAGCAAAACACAGGAAGCTCAAAACAAAAAAAAAATTGTCGCAGAAAATATTCTCCAGGGTATATTTTAGTAATTGTCTCAGTTTTGCTCATGATATATATTGGAAGGATAGAGAAAGGTAAGTCAGGAATGCAGAATTAAATTGTAATATTTTATGAATACTGTATAAAGTAGATAGCAATTAAAGATGTGATTTTTTGTGTGTATTTTTAATAGCGGTATATAAATTATTTCTAATTACAAAGTAAGGAATGGGACCGAATTTTCTGAAATCCATTTCAAGCTCAACCAGCCCCAAACAAAATAGTTCAGTGCTCCCTAGACACAAATTCCTTCCATATAATTTTATCTCTGTGATGCAGATGTCACTCTGAGGCTTCTGATATAGGAACAATATCCATAGAAAGCCTTTCCTCCTCAAGGTAATGGGAATAAGCATAATTTAATCCTGCAACCTGAAACTTTCAAATGCATGTTTAATATGTTCCCCTTGTTTGTTTTTCCCTGTCTTTTCCCCTCATTTACCCTACTCTTGCCTTTTCCATCTCCTGTTGCTGCTACTTACCAATGACAATTCCTTCTCAGAGATTTGGTGGCATTATGATGCTCATGTATCCAATTTACCTTCCTGTCCCTTCAATTTATGAATATGAACACAAAGGCAAGGATTGAATGGGGATTTCAGTAAGTCTTTACTATATTTTCTAATCCAAAAATTAGTATCGATATATAAAAATCAGAAATTCCTTTAAGTTGCTCAAAGGAATGTCTACCCTGAGAGCCACTTGATTAAAAGTATCTTAGCACTCAAAGTGTTGCAGTATGCATGCCATTTTTCTAGATACTATATGTATTTTAAAAGGAAAAGAAGGAAAGAAAGAAGGATGGGAGTGAGGGCGGCAGAGAGAGACGGACGGAGAATTACTGTGTTAATTTGCTATTGCTGAGTAACAAACTACCACAAACTTAGCAGCTCAAAACCAAACAATTTGTTATCTCACTTGCTGTGAATTAGGAATATGAGCAGGGCTTACCTGGGGCCTCTGCACTGTGTTTTACCAAACTGAAAACTTGAAATCAAGGCATCAGCTGGAGCTGGGAGCTCAGCTCTGGCTCAGGGCCTCTCCCAAGCTCTGCTGGCAGAATTCAGTTCCTGGCGATTGCAGAACAGAGGTCCCGTTTTGGCTGGTGAGTGCCCAACAGGGCATCGCTCTCAGCTAGTGGAGGACGCTCTCACGTCCTAGCCATGTGACCCTCTCCTGCGAGGGCAGCACACTCCTCCATAGCCAGCAAGGACAGTCTCATTACAAGGAGCTACAATAGGGACTTAGGCTATGCAACATCACCACAGGAGCGACTACCCTTCACTTTTTTCTTTTCTCTTTTAATTAAAGTTTGTTGGGGTGACAATGGTTAGTAAAGTTACATAGATTTCAGGTGTACAATTCTCCAATATATCTTCTATATATCACATTCTTTGTTCACCACCCAGAGTCAGTTTTCCTTCCATCACCATATATTTGATCCTTTTAACCTTTATCTAATACCTCCCCCCCACCCTCCCTCTGGTAAACACTAAACTATTGTCTGTGTCTATGAGTTTTTGTTTCTTCATTTGTTCATCTTGTTCCTTTGTTGTTTTCAGACAGAATAAGTTGAGAACCATATGATTTCACTGATATATGGTACGCTTTTTTGAAAAATAATTTAATCAAGAAGATGCTCATTGCGTTATTATCATAGACCCTGTCCACAGTCAATGAGAAGATATTATATAGCGCAGGCACTGTGAGGGCTGGAATCCAGGCGACCAGCATAGAATTCTGCCTTCCACACTTGCCCTTATTCGGAACACTTTCCACTGGAGGGACACATCCTGTCGCTATGTAACAACAGGGTAATACGTATCTAAATGATCAAGCATAGTGTTCAGCAGCTAAGCATGAGACATAGAACACTGAGCGTGAGTTTGGGAACTAAACAGAGAAAGAAACAGGTTTCAGCTTAATTTGGTGAAGTTATACAATTTAAACTGTAAACTTGGCATTCTTACTGACATGCTGCAATATTTACCTTGCAGATTTATATAGTGAATTAAATGAATAATGCATGCTATATTCCTGGCAGAGTGACTTGTATGTAGCGTGTAATATCTGTTATTAGTCAAATTTTCTTATATGTGATAGCTCTGTCATCAGAAGACTAAAATGAATCTGGAGAAAATACAGCACATACACATATGCTGAATATTTATACTTTCTCATCATATAATTTTTTTCTTTTTCTCCTGGTTATGGTATATCATGATATGTCATGATATATCATATGATTTGTTTGTTTGTTTCTTTTATTTTTTGTTTGTTTCTGAAGGTCAAGAGAGCAAAATCGTTAGAAATACACTCTACAAAGTTCCACAGGGTAAAGTCTTCAATAACTTTGCTCTGAAATTGTTTCAGGTAACCTTGACTTTTAGGGTGCTGTCCAGAGAACAATGTCCCTTCTAAGAAAAGAAGCCCTGACATTCCTGTAGCCAATGTAAGAGTGACATAGATTATGGGTTTCGTAATTTTGGAACAAGAAGTAAATGTATGCAATTTCACTTATATCCAAAAGATGCAGGCCGTCAGAACGGAATGTATACTATCAATCTCCATGGAGAAAAGTAGACATAATTATCATCTTTTTTTTTTTTCACAACAAGTGTTTCTACCTATTTCTTTCCCTGCTATAAATAAAAAAAAGCATCTTCAGAGGTTGCAAAGGAAATCTTAGTTTACTCTCAATCCTGTTTCATAAAAAAAGGGAAATTAAATGCCCTCATATCCTATTGAGGAAGACATATGGTAAAGAAGAGTTATGCGGCTCAAAGACTGGAGGGCATCAATTTTCTGTAGCCTAGTACAATCCATCTCATCCAGAACCCACTTCAATGTTGTCAGTATAATATGTTCTCACAGAAAAGTAAGGCATTTAAAAAATTATATATGCACAGCTCTACAGATTATACCTAGCACATGTATTAATATTGAAAAAAGTAAATAAAAATATAATTGCATGTAATTTTCTAAAAACCACAGAGGAGGCATCTTACATGGAGTCCCAAAATTTTCTTACTGTGTTTCTGAAGGAGACAATTTTTATATATTTTCTTTGGTTCTCTTCACTTCATGATGAAAACACACAACTAGCCTGCCACCTCCCACTCAGCTTCTTAGGGGTCTCTCTCATTTCATCAGAATGTGATTTGATAAACCCTGAGGCTTTCATAATTTTCTATACCTCCATACCAATTCTGCTGCTAGATGAGGACAAAACCTCTTCCTCAGAGAATCAGCCAGCCCCATGTGCTCAAACTCCGGACAATGCAGGTGTCCACCGTGTCCTCCGGATTTAGCAATGAAGGATCTGACAGATGACTTGAGATAGCAGGTTTAGGCGAGTTAGAATGATGGCAGTTACATTTTCCCCAAATTCACCTGACCACTCTCAGAGTGAGGGACAACAGTACATCAGCTTCTCTGAAATGTTGCTCTTATTGTGTCATCATGTGGTAAAACTACAACCGTTGTATTTACTCACAGTGCATGTGACTTAAAACCACGAGGAGTGTATTGTATCCTCATTATTTTGAGGCATCTGCAATTGGGGCTGGGCTTACCTGGGGGATTCTGCTGGTCTTGCTTGTAATCACTTACATGATTGCAATCATCTGAGATGTGACTGGAGGCTGTTTTTAGGACTTCCACTTGGATAGCTTCATGTGGTTGCAACTTCTCATTCCTGCCATGAGAACACTGTTCCAGGAATGCTAAATGGGAGCTGAAAAGCCTCTTGAGGCTTAGGTTTCGGATGCTGTTTCCTCTGATGTGTATTGAACAATCCAAATCATGAGGCTCACCCAGAATCAGCCTGCAAGCCTTGATAGTAGAAACAACAAGGTTACCCAGCTAAAGCTGTTAGCACCATTGGGAGAAATTACTTTGGCATCTTTGCAAACCTACCAAAGTTTACCATCTTTCCACAATAACTCATAGCCTTCCTACATGTCAAATATACTCTATACCTACATCCAAAATATCATCCCATTATCTAAATCAGGTCTAGATGTTGATGAACTACCTTGAGAGCATGTCTTCAAGTGCACTTTTTTGAGTGTCACTTCTCTTTATTCAGAGACAAACGAGCTAAAAACTATATATACAACACAAAAATGACGACACAGGAAAAGAATAATCACAATAGGCTTTCCTGTTCTAAAAGAGTAAAAATAGGAGGCATATAGCTTCCAGTGGTCCATAGGAATCCAGCCAGGCACATGCTGCTGGGTTCCCATTACTCCGGGGCCAAAGATATTTATTGATTCATCTTAGTCTGGGCCATTATGAGTGGAATCAATTACAGTTTTCTTCTGTTCTCAACTCTGGCCCTGGGTCCTTGCTTTACTTCTTGAGATGGTTTTCCTCTTTAATAAAAATTGTTTGTGTCTGAATCTGAGTATCTTCCTCAGCCTACTTTCTGCATATGGAAATTTAGCGCCAAAGTGGTTCCTTATCATTTTTATCTATCTTAGTATCTTTTCGTATACACTGTTAGAAAAGGTTCAGCAATTTGGGCTGAATGTGGATGGGCAGTTCTTGTTCTAGTCTTTTCTGAGGTCACTCATATGGCTGCAATTGTCTTTGGCTCACCAAGGAGGTCTCTGCTGGAATGACTTGTCTCTGTTCTATGTGGTTTCTCCCTCAAAAAGGCTAAGTTGTTCTTCATTTGGCAGCACTGTACCCAAAGACCATAAAAGCTGAAGCTGCAGAAAATTTTGAAGCCTAGGCACTGAGTTCACACAGTATCACCTCCATTATATTTTATTGGTCAAAACAAGTCACAACACCAGCCCAAATGGGGTTGGAAAAATGGACTCTACCTCTCAATGGAGAGGAGCAGCAAAGTCACAAAGTGAATGGAAAAAAGTAGTGATGAGAAAAAATTTTGTGGGTGTCTTTGAAATGACCTAACAGTTTTTCTCAACTCTTATTATCTTAATTCTTCCTGTAAAAAGCAAATATGCACATGCCAAACAAACAAAAGCAATATCTACGTCTCTCCTTGCTCAGTTACTTTCTCTGCAGAGGATAAAATATTGATCAGTTTCTATTTCTCCCTCATCCTTTCTCCCACAACAATGTTTCTTAAAACATGTAAACGTGATAATATTTTTTAAATTTAACATGGATAGGCTGTAAAAGAAGATTGAGTGTGTATTCCTTTGGTCATATTCTTAACAATCAATGCCTTAAGGTAGATCGTATACTACAAATACTGCAGTATTTGATTTGTTTTAGATTATATTCTGTTTGAACAATATGCCATTTGTCTTAAGACATACATTATTTTGTGATTTGTGAACTATTGTTTGTTAAATTTGATGTTTTTTTACTATCATATAGTATTATATTTTTGACTCATAAGAACTGGATGAGTGGCTGAAAAATAGATCAGTGATGCATAAAAGTAATAATGAAAACTCTATCACAAGTACCAAAACTCTGTAAAACATCATAAGCATATAAATGATAAATTCCAGGGCAAAATGAAATGTGAATCTGTATGACCATTGACAAGTGATACAGAAATATAATGGTTTCTCATAAGCAGCAAAACAAGAAAGATTGTGCACAAAAGCACCACGAACAGGAGAAAAACAAATTTTATTGAACTCACGATCCATTTGTACCTATTTTCTAATATGTGGTCTGTTATTAAACTTTATCAAATTGCGTATCATCATTGATATATCGACCTCATTATAAAAAATCACTGTCTTCTGTACTAAACCAATTGTTTTTATATTCTTTTATCACAAGTTCAGCACATTATTTATAGAACCAAGTTGGTTTTTTTACATTAAGTGCAGGAGAGAGAGCACAGAATCTTCCAGGCATCATTCATATTAACACGTTTCTTGTCAAGTACAAGGGCAACGCATTTTGCTTTCCAGAAACTTGTAAAGCCAGCCACTAAGTTTAGGCAAATATTATACTTAGAGTGAAATCTGAAGGAGCTACTGACAAAAAATACTCTATTAAATGATACTATTGGAAGTGGCACAATATCAACGCCATGCAACAAAGAGCAGTTACTCTCCAGATGTGTGGAATGGGTGTTTTATTGTAAGGGTGAACAAAATCAATTTGCACCATAATGTGCAGATTATGAATCAGCACTTAGGTTAAGTGAATAACATATCCGAGACAATTTTTTCTATGTAGCACTAAAAATACATGTGGTTGAAAAGTACATTTTATTTTGTTAATTGATTATTTACCAGTGATTATATAAGCCAGAAAAGAGGCTGAGCTATCTGAGATGGGGTATCAGCTACATGCAAGGGTAATATTTTAAATATTTAATAAAATAATTAACACCAGGTATGATATGCATAATCCCTTAGCAGAACAAAAGGAAACCATAACCCATCTACATGGAAGTATCAGTGCATACTAGCTAAATTTCAGCCATAGCAACAAATGCTATAAGGTAAGGAGTACATATCTTTTTTTCTGGGGGGGGGGCACTCTGCTTCTTGATCCTCAAACAAAACTTAATCAAAAGAGTTTTGGATTAAACAAATATAAAGAAGAAAGAGGAAGAGGAGGAAGAGGAGGAGGAGGTGGAGGAGGAGGAGGAGGAGGAGGAGGAGGAGGAGGAAGAAGAAGAAGAAGAAGAAGAAGAAGAAGAAGAAGAAGAAGAAGAAGAAGAAGAAGAAGAAGAAGAAGAAGGAAAAGGAAAAGAAGAAAGAAGAAATGTTTCAACAGTTTTTCCTACCATCTTGAGTTTCCACAACACCCAATGCAATTAAAGCATGTAACCTGTGGCTCTAGGCTGATGGATGATTCTTTAACTTTCAGGTCATGAACTTTATCTGGTGTTTCTGAAATCTTCTGCTGGTGGACCCCTTTCTTAACAATCTCATGTCTCCTTTTCCTACGTTCTTTCATGCTACTCTTAAAATCAGCCTTGCTCAAACTGATCACAACAAGTCTGCCTAGAATTGTACTCTTCAGTCTGTCTGGAATTGTACTCTTCTGACCATCACAGAGCACATTTTTTTCAGAAGCTTCCATTCTGCATCCCTAAATACTCTTACTTTCTCTTCTCTGTGGCAATACAGAATGTGTTCTTCCTTCCAAGTACACGAATGGAAGACAATCTGTCAGAGCACAACTAAATGTCTTTCTTTTCAAGTTTTCTTTCATTACTTAAGTCCTCACTGAGTTCTCAGGTCCTTAAATTCTAACGCATGATTAAGTAGAACCACAAAACTACACAATACAGGAGATATATCCTCTCTCTCTCTCTCTCTCTCTCTCTCTCTCTCTCTCTCTCTCTCTGTGTGTGTGTGTGTGTGTATATCTATATCTACCTATATCTATAGATCTACCTATATCTCTATCTCTATCTCTATCTCTATCTCTATCTCTATCTATATCATCTATATCTATATCATTTTTATTCCTTTGAAGCAGTTTTAGTTTTCTCCCAAAGTAGAATGAACACACTTGGAAGGGATTCTAATGGGTCCCACACTCTGTTGAGTAATGCTAGTTTACAATATTCTGAGATTATTTTCTACTATCAAGGCACTTAAAATCTAGTTGGATATCTACAATAGGAACAAAACAATGAAATATAATTGAGTCCTAATATGGTAGGACCCATTATAATTCCTTTGGCTGGCAGGGAAGATAGATGAGGCCTGGGCCAGGCAGTAGAACATCCTTCAAAGTTAACATCACACTTTACCCAGTCCTAAGGACTATGGGATTTGCATAGGTAGAAGGGAGAGTAGTAGGATATCAGAGGAGGCAGTCAGCAGGAATAAGGATGCAGTGGCAAAAGTAAGCTTGGGGAGTTTTGAAACAGCAACAGGAAACCTGGAGAATGTACTGTTAGAATCCTCGATTTACACTTATAGCACTTACTATAATGGAATTATCCTCAAACAAGAAAAGAATGGCCAGAATATATAAATATATGATTACTAACATTGAGAAATCTACCTTAACAAGAAAATATTAAGCTATGAGAAAATGGCAAAGTGGGATTGTGGGTGTAGTTTCCAGGGGCAATTATCGTTTCTGCTACATGGAGTTTGAATTGCTGTGAATAATGTAATGCATGTACTGAGGTGTGTGAGTGTATTCGTGATATATGGTAGGACTGTATATTTTGACGTGTAGTGTGTCGTTCTTCTAACTTGTCTTTATTATAAAATTATGAACCAGTTATTACAAATAAAATTGCAAAGTTTCTGTTGTTCTGATAATCTTTTAAAATATGACTTGCAAAATTGATGTCATAATTATTTGGCATACTCTGATGTACTTTGAGACACTGTACACCAAGGACTAGGAGCTTACTCTTCTGAATATGGTATTTGAAAGCCATGCAGAAAGGTGTCTTGTTTTTGTTTAAACTTCATTTTATATATGCTGAATCATGAAAAAAAACTGATCTACTAGAGTATGCAAAATAGGAAAATGTTTTTTTATAAAATATTTTATTTATTCCAGAAATTGTATTTAAAATACAAAGAAATATTTTTTCATCATTGTGTTTATAAATTTGAGATTTGCAATAAAAATATATCTGTGAACATTGACTATGTAAATAAAAGAGTTGTTCTCAAATGCCCCAGGGTATATCTAGAAATGCCTAGAGACTTTTTTTTTTTTTTTTTAATTAAAGTGTGGTTGACATAATACTATATTAGTTTCAGGTACACAACATAGTGATTCCACGTTTATATACACTACAAAGTGACCAATAAATCTAGTAACCATCTTTCACCTTACAAAGTTATTATGAAATTATGACTACATCCCCTATCCTGTATATTGCATCCCCTTGACTTATTGATTCCATAACTGGAAGTTTGTGCCTCTTAATCCCCTTCACATTTTTCCCAGCCCCTTCCCAGCTCCTAACTCTTGCCTTCAAAAGCTATCAGTTAATTCTGTTGATAGTCATAACATCATGATTCAGGGGTTCAGCTGGCATCTAGTGAATAGACAGGGATGCTACTACCATGTTTACCCAAAAATAAGACCTAGCAAGACAGTCAACTCTAATGCATCTTTTGGAGCAAAAAATAATATAAGACCCGGTATTATATTTATATTATATTATATTATATTATGTTATTATATTATATTATATTATATTATATTATATTATATTATATTATATTATATTATACACAGTCTTATATTACGGTAAAATTAGACCAGGTCTTATATTAATTTTTGCTCCAAAAGATGCATTAAAGCTGATCGTCTGGGGAAACACGGTAAACATAATGCAGTGCATAAGACTGGCCCATAACACAGTATTATCCAGTCCAAAAAGTCAATAGTGCCAATGCTGAGACACCTCCTGAACTAAAGGGAAATTGTGCATTATCAGACAAATAAGGTTACACATCTAATGGACTAAAGAGTAGACAAATGGAAGTTTTCACTAAAAAATTATTGAAATGTAGTAAATCAAGTCTTCATGGGGGAAAAAAAGTGTAATACAAAATCAAGATGCAGTGTTTCCAGGACTGAATAAGACATTTGACAGTCATGATGACATTTTTGTACACTTAAAACATTTTAAGACAAAGACCTAAAAGCACATCTGAAATGTTAATGTATTCTGACAAGTGCCCTGGTAAGTCGTGTGTCTTTGTGTATCATTTTATTAATGAAGGGACACACACAGGGAGGTTGGAGGTGACTCGGTCAGGGTCATGGAGTGAATTTATAACAACCCAAATCAGATTTTGACGATCTAATTTCCTATTGTGATCAAATAATATTACGTCTCAGATATTATTAAATGCAGTTGGTCATGATTAAATTTATACCTGCACATAAAAATTTGCTCCTTTATAAATATAAGTATGCAGCAAGATGGTAAGTTTCTTGGGTATTTCACAAACACTTATCATCTATGAATTTGCTTTCTGGTGTAAGGAAACAGCTTATTAGAATTCACCAATTTAAATTAAAAGAATTTCCAAGTGAGCGTTTTTTAGGAAATATGTTTAATTCATCCTTAATTCACTCAAAATATTGAATATATTTGCATATATAGATAATTGCAGGGATAGAACACTTAATATTTGATTTGGATGTGTAATAATAGTAACTAATCCCTTCACATAATACACAAAGTTATATTGGAAATATGTAATCAAAAAATTATGAAAGAACAATCCCTATAGATTCTGAAGAGACATAATCTAACATAATATGTAGTTATGTACTGTAAATTAATTAGGATGTAGGAACACATGTATGGAGATTTTCTTTCCAACCCTTGGAGAGAGTTAAGGCAATTCACCTAAATAAATTATTATTGGATATTTATTAAATGTGAAAGGCTGTGAATAATGTATCTCCTATAAAAACTAAATCTGTGACTCTCTTTATCAAGAGTTCATAATCTTATTGGCCACATCATATACATGGATTGATACATAACTATAATGTAAGCACAAGTATGTTCCCAGGAAAGGTCGAGCCTTTGCAGAATTATTAGAAAAAATATAAGGAGAAGAAAAAAGTAGGTAGAAGAAACAATGAATGATACGCAGCATGATGGCATGTGGTTATTTGAACTCCTCTCTCTCTTTCGCATTCTGTGTTTTATTTATCACGTACACTATTTTCTAAATCATTATAATTATTTACAAAAGTAGTGTTTGCTAATTCTTAGTAATTAAGAATTGGTGAACTTCCTTTTAATTTTTTTTTTTTAATTTTTGACAACATTTTTACCATTTGGGTATTATTAGAACTTGAATAAAAAGACTAAAACTTAGTGAAGTCATAACTTAACCCAGAGACACAAAATAGTATGTAGCAAACCAGGAAATTTAATGTAATTTCTCATTGCAAACCTCAGATCCTCTTCACTGTAAAGTGCACATGTCTTATCTTTCTTATAACATATACCCTTATTAAAGATAGGTCAGTATGTCTACTTGTCTACAGTAAATGCAACAGGGAGCACACTCAGAAAGAAATGTGTGGTCTGGAACTATTCAGTGTGATGACACTTTTCTAATTGGCTTTCTCTGGGCAATATTATTTGTTTTATATCCCATATAATTTGTTTTATACCGCCATATACCCCAATCTGAATTAATTATTTAACTTTGGTTACCCAAAGGTAATATATTTATTAAATTTGTTCAACAATTTTGAGATCCTGATATGGAGCAGGTATATTCCTGGGCACTGGGACTGCAAAAATATTTTTAAAGAATAGTTTCTTAGGATAAAGAGTTACAGATCAGATATAATAAATGTATGTGTTATAATGATAAAAGTGCTATGATAAACATGTGTTGCTATAACATTGGCTATGAAAGAGAAAAGTTTTTAAAATCTCAGATAAACAGAAAAAAATCTTAGCAAAGAGCATGGCATTCAGAGCCTAGTTTTAAATGATAGCTCTGCACAGGGAAGGGAGTACATTCCAGGCAGAGGATACAATTTAACCAAAGACCCAGAGAAGTTATCAGCCAAATATATATGTGGATGGGAAGGAGAGGGATTCACATGATTCAGTATGACATGGCCATAGGTGTGGGGTAAGAGTAGTAGTAAAACAAACAAACAAAAAAGTAAATGGAGATGGAAAAATATGCAGAAGCCACTCCATGGGTAGTTTAGATAGATAGATAGGTAGATAGATAGATAGATAGATGATAGATAGATAGATAGATAGATAGATAGATAGATAGATAGATAGATAGACAGACAGACATAGACATCTATGTCTATATCTCAAGTGAAAAAAATTGTTTTAATCTGGAAAATAACATACTTTGTGTGTTTTTTTTAGCACGGTGAACGTCAACAAAACGGGCAATAGCTAGAAAAGAGGAACAATTTGAATAATCTTTAGTAGTTTGAACAAGAGTTAATGAAAGACTAAATTCTGGAGATGGCAGGAACCAGAGAGCAGATATTGACATAATAAATGTGTAACGGGAAATAAGAATATGATGATGGTTAACTAAGGATAACTAAAACCAAACTATAAATTGAGAATTATGTACATTGTATGACATAATTACAATTAACTAGGGATATTTGCAACAAATAATAAAGGATTTACTGTCTGCTTCTCATATCAACTTCTGATACCTTCCTCTTGGGGAACATGTGACTAAGTGAAGAATTGTAGTCACACCTCAAGCTCCTCATCTGCTCACCCCTTCTGAACTGCATGGTCAAATCTGCAGTGGGATGTGGTGTTTTTGTATAAGCCACAGAATCTCAGTTTTTACTGATCAGGTCACTCTAAGTATGTTCCTAACAAGATAATCTTCCTCAGTAAGGCTTGGCAAAATACCTGTGGCAAATCACTTTTTAATCCAAGAACTCTGATCAAGAGGACATTGTAGTAAATGTACATCTGATGGAAAGAGAAGACTGATCCTGAAGGAAAACCACCATTGTTCAGAGTAGATGGTTACATGCCGAATTAGAGAACCTGGAATAAAGTTTTACATCAGAGGTTGATGTGCCCTTAGCAGTTATTTTATCCAAATCCTCATTTTATAGAGAAAGAAACTGAAGTCCAAAGAAGTTTTAATTAATTTGTGGCCATTCAACGAATTAATCTAGAAATAGGATTGAAGTTTTTTGACCTGAAGTATATGCTATTACCTTTTATTGAGCAAAGAAATTCAAGAAACACTCAGGTAAAGTTTTAGGAAAGTCATACTAAGAAAGATTTAGGTTGAAATCAGAAAAAAAAAAAAAATTTCCCAAGGCTCAAAAATGTAAATAAGATTTATGTCCCACATTAAATAAAGTTAGATTTCTCATTTACAGACCTCTAATCTCCTACTGGTATATGGTTTTTATAGGGTTTTGATATGCCTCTGCTAAAAGTAACTTTTATTCTGTTTCATGTAACTAATAGGATACACATAGGTGCTAGCACGTATATAATTGCTTACAGCTGTGGCCATAGCCCCACTCAACAGAGGTTACTATTTCACCATAGTGATTAAAAATATCATTGGGCTGACCCATTATAGCATACAGGCTGTTCTAGTGCAGCGTAATTTTTGAGTGAGTGTAGAGTCACAAAGTTACTTTAAAAATAAGTATATATTGTTGTCAGGCCAGGTACTAATGAATATATTAGGTTGGTGCAAAAGTAATTGCGGCTTTTGCAATTTTTTATTTTATTTTACTATTTTAAACCACAATTAGTTTTGCACCAACCTAATATTAGTATTAAGATGAAATTAATTAAAGAGACTCAAACATTTTTCTATATTACTTGCTATCATATGAATCAAAAATTTCTGTGTATGTGTGTGCATTTAATAAAAAGGAAGTTATATGTTAAGCCTCTAGATTTCCAACAGGATTCTAAATGCAAACAATATGCTCTGGATGAAAATATAATACATACTTTCATATTTACATAGTTTTGCATTTGTGAATTTCAGAACAGCAAGACTAGTTTGCAACTTGCCTATTGACTTCCCAGTGTCAGTGACTTCCCGTGGATATAGAGTGAAGAGGGGAAAGATCAACCACACCACAAGAGTTCTGCTCTGAGAAGCATAAAGCTGATTGTCAAGGTTCAGGTATGTTTTCAAAGTTATGTTTACATACCTTGGCTTCCTGATTATCTGAATCTTGCATTTTCCTGCACTGTTTACATTCCTTGAAATTCAATGAAAACTGTGTGAAAGCTTAGTTTACATATTTGTCCCCAAAACTCTTCCAGCTATACATTTATGTTTTTCAAAGGGGCAATTGAAATGTAAATGATTGTGGGCTTTTAAAGCATAATGCGCAGCTTGTAGCTACTCTCATCTGTCTGAAACAACTTTTAGCAATGCACATTTCTTATGGTGAGGATTATTTTTTTCCTTGTTTTGTTAAGTACATCACTCAGGTTAGGCTAGATTTTGCCAAGTTTAACAATTTAATCAGGCAATGATTCAGTCATGAGAGGTTGGGTAAGATGCTGAAACAACTCTGAAATTTTATTGGCTTAATAAAAAAAAAAAGATTTAGTTATCACTAATGCCCTCTTTCCCTTGTAACTTGCCAGGAGGTTCTATCCATTGTAGTCACTCAGAATCTCAGGCAAATAAAGCAGTTGGTTAGCAGGCCACAGAAAAAAAAGTATTTTATTGGCAATTAAATGTTATAGACAAATGCTTTAACCAATGCTCATCAACCAGAATTAATCATGGGCTCCCCTTAACGGGGCCAGAGAGTCCCAAAATGTGTCCAAAAGGCTGAGTCAGAAATATGTGGCCAACAACAGGGAAGATTACTGCAATCAATTGTTTAACGTACATTTTGTTATGGTAAAGAGAAGTATGAATTAATAAATATGCAAATGAATGTAAAAGTCAAAACACTAAAAGTAACAATATATATTTTAGTACCTAATACGTAGCTAGGTGTCAGAGAATCAAGAAGGCAAGTACTAAACGGTTTTTGATACATTAACTCACTTAATTCACAGCACTATTAATTTTTTTTTTCTCATACTGCTCTTTCAGATGAAGAAACTAAGCCCAGAAAGGTTAAATAACTTGTTCATAGTCATAAAATGAATAAGTGGCAGTTCTGGGATGCAAACCCAGGCATTTTGTCTCCAGAGGCATATGTTCTTATCATTAATCTATACTGCTTTAAACTGTAAGCATTTATTGAGCACCTATTATGTCTTAGACTTGGTGTTAATTAAGAACACATGTTCAAAAATCAAAATTCATTGATTGTAATTGTTTGTCTCCATCCCACTCTTCCCTAGTTATCGTCAAACCTTGAGCAAGGTTTATTATTAAAATTAAAATTATCTTGCCTCCACTATCTTCTTCTGTTAAATGCAGGTACCAATGATAGTAACTAGCTCAGCGGTTTGTATGACAATGAAATGAGGAAATATATGTAAACCACTGACTATGTTGCCATATAACATAGTCAGCACTTAGTAATACTGTCAAGATTACACAAAAAATATTAACTTTTATATTATTTCATTTAATGTTGCCAAGTACCTTTGAGATTTGTCTTACTACTTCAGGCTTCAGATAGCTAAACTTAGGTTCTTAGGAATGAAGCAATTTATTTTACCTGGTGTCACAGAGTTCCTGAGTGGCATGTCTAAAATTCCAATTCAGATCACTTTGACTGCTAAATACATTCTGTTCTCTGTCTTCAATATCTCAGAAAACAATCAGCTACCATAGACTGAGGGTAGGATTTGAAGAATAACTTAAAATTCTAGAGTATTTTAACTTTTCCTGTTTGATCCCTTGAAAAGTAGTGTCTGCTGAGTTTCTCTACTGTAAATTTACTATTTTCTTTTTTCTTCTCTTTTTAGTTGGTTTGTGTCTTAGGGAAGCTATTTTAGAGACTATGCAAATATCCTCCTTCTCAATGGGAAATTGAGAAATAAAGTTTCAGCCTCTCATTCTCTTATTTTGAAATGTATTCCCTCCTTTTTTTCATACTTCCTTACCCTCTCCCTCCCCTGCAGGTAACAATCATTTTACTTTCCAGTTTATCCTTCCTCTTTTTATTTTTCAGATATATGTATATATTCCTAAATACCTCTTTTTCTTAAATGAAAGGTAGACTATTATAAATAGTCTTTGTATTTTGCTTTACTTCACTTAACAGCTTATTCTGGAAGTCACAACAGAAGTTCATCAATATCTTCCTCATTCTTCTTTTTTTTTTTTTTTAATAGGTGTATATATTCTAATGTGCAGATATTCCTAAATTCTTTCAACTACCATCCTATGCATTCATATTTAGGTTGCTTCCAGTATATGGCAATTACAAACAACATTATAATGAGCAAACTTGTGCATGTATATTTTTGTATTATTGGAGGTGTATCATCAAGGCAGATTCTTAGAAGTGGAATTGATGCATAAAGATACAAGTGTATCTGTAATTTGTTAAGTATTGCCAGAATTCCTTTCAGAAATGTTATGCCAGTGTGCATACCCACAAGCAATATATGAACTCACTTCTTTTCCCACAGTCGCACCAGTAGACTGTATTACCATACTTTTCAATTTCTGCTACTCTATTAAGAAATTTCACCTCGATGTTGTGTTAATTTGCATTTCTGTAGTTATGAGTTTGAACATTTTTTCTCACAGATATGAAGGTTATTCTTTTACTTGTTTTAGTGAATTGTGCTTTTATGTCTTTTTTCCAATTTTTCTATCATTTTGTTGGTATTTAGCCTCTTAGTTATTAAAAATTTGCATCATTCAAACATGAAATAAGCTGGTAAGTTTCTGGTTATTCTCAAATTTGAATGTAAGGCTTTGTGGCAATCATCAAACCACTAGGTAAAAAAATCAAAGCCTATGTAAAATACAACAGCATATATTAATAAAAAAGTCTGATTTTCAGATAGACAATTCTACTTGACCATACATGGTATTAATTGTTAAAGATCATTCATAAACTGACTTTCTGGCACTATTTTTTTAATAGACATTTTATGTTAGAATATGTTCAGATTATAGAAAAGATATCAAGAGAGTAGAAAAATGTCCCATGTACACTAAAAGCAGTCTCCGGTATTATTAACATATTTCGTTAGTGTGGCACATTTGTTAAAATTAATGACCCAACATTGCTACATTATTATTAATCAACATTTATATTTTATTTCAGATTTCCTTAGTTTTTATCTAATATCATTTTTCTTGTCTATGATTCCAAAAATAATGTATTATATTTAGTATTAGTTTTGTTTACTGTCTGTGTATATGTGCCTTTATACTTAAAATGGTTTTCTCATAGAAAACATATAGACATATAACTGTTTGTTTTTTTTTAATCCACTCTGACCATTTCCATACTTTAATTATTGTAGTTAGACTACTTACATTTAAAGTGATCATGGATATAGTTGTGTTAGCATTTTCCATGTTTGAACTGTTTTTCTTTTGTTGCACTTGTTTTTTGTTGGTTTGTTTGTTTCCCTTCCTCTCTTTCTATGTTTTCTCAGGTTTTAATTAAGTTATTTATATTACTATAGTTTTATCTTTCTTAACACATGGATTACACAACTTTAATTTTTGTTGTTGTCATTGTTGTTGTTGCCTCTGAATGTCTGACATACTTTTATATATAATCAAAGTCTACTTTCAGATAACACTATATCACTTCATGGATAGCATAGATACATTACAACATACCGTGTTTCTCCAAAAATAACACTGGGTCTTATATTAAGTTTTGCTCCAAAAAACACATCAGGGCTTATGTTCAGGGGATGTCATTCTGAAAAAATGATGCCAGGGCTTATTTTCTGGTTAGGTCTTATTTTCAGGGAAATATGGTAGCAGTCCTAATCTCACCCTCCCATTTCTTTACAAGATTCCTGTCATTCATTTCATTTATCCATATGTTATAATCACCCGATATATTGTTACGATCACTTTCAACAAAATGTTGTCTATAAGATCAATTAAGAACAAAAAACAGAAAATATTTTATATTGCCTTAGTTTAGCATCTAAAAGCAATAGCAGCTTAGTAGAAACAAGCATATCTTGTATTCAACTCGCTTACTAATATAATTCTCTAATAAAATATACCTGAGCTCCCTGGTGAAATGGCTGATTCTCAAACTGGAACAGAAAATGTACAAGATAAGGCTAGAATAAGGAAGGAAAGAAAAAAAAATTGCAAGTATGAGGTATGCTAACTGAAAAAAACAAGAACAACAAAACAACAACAACAACAACAAAAAAAACACCTCTGATGAGAAAAAGGTAGAACATTTTGAGTAACAACATATAAAAAATATTTGATTTTAACCCAAAATATACAATAAATATCCAAAAGTACACACTAATATAAATAAGTGGGATACATAAATAAAGACGGAGAAAAGACAAATCTCCTAGGCAAAACACTTCAAATAATGTGCATAGATACCTCACCCTCAAAGAGTTAAATCATGACACCACCCTCCTGAAGTACACCTGAATATTGTGACTTTCTCTAAAGAGGAAAAATAATTTTCCTTCTCACCTTCTAAGTTCATCTGGCAGGACTAAAAATCAAATTAATATGAGGCAGATTAACAGTAGGAAATAACCAAATTTACTACATATGTACACACAGGAGTTCTGTAAGAATATGAGACCTGAGGACACATGGTATAGTTGAGGTTTCCAGCCCATTATGGACTAAGAGAGGGAGGGAGAGGTCTAGGATTTAAAGAGAAAGTAGCCAGTTCACAAATAGATGAGAAAGAGCAAACATGTTGTAAACAAATCTTACTTAGACACCCAGAAACAATAGGACACAGAAGAGAGTACAACCAACAGGCTTTACTAGTTTTTTTATTTTGTTTTTGTGTTTTCTTTCTGCCATACTTAATTCATATATGCTAAGGTGAATTGCTTTAGTGAATAGCTCCCTTCCTGTAAACAGATTTTTCTACCTGAATTCCCTTAGTCAGGTAAAGGAGGAGGGTCAAAGGTTTCTTCTGAGCCTTTTTTTTTTTTCCTTAAAAATATCCAGCTCAAAATAATCAATATACCAAAAGGCGTGTTTGGGGGATGGAAAACTCCAGTCACTTTTTCTTAGAAAAGGGAAGAAAAGTAACTTGATAGTAGAGAAACCTGGCAAAAATTACCTCAGCCAGGTGATCAAGGTCAACATTTATAGTAATAAGTCAGATTGACAGTATATACCCTTAACGTGATGAGAATGACACATTTGCCATTATGGAATTCATACCAAAACCACACAACCCCGTTTTATTCATAGAGAATACATTTGACAAATCACAACTGAGGGACATTCTACAAAATACCTGACCAGTATTCCTCAAAACTGTCAAAGTAACCAAAACACAAGGAAAGTCTGAGAAATGCTTAGAACCCAAAGGCACCTAAGGAAACATGACTAATAAATATAATGTGGCATCCTAGAACAGAAAGAGGACATTATGTAACAAGTAAGAAAGTCTGAGTAAAGTACGGATGTTAATCAACACAAATGTATTAATATCAGTTCATTATTTATAACAAACAAATCATACTAATGTAAGATGTTAACAGGGAACCTGGGTAGAGGGTATACAGTAACTGTTCTATCTTCACAAGTTTTCTGTAAACTTAAAACTGTTCTAAATTTTTTTAAAAAACATGTATTAAAAAACTAAACTAAAATAAAATAAAATAAGATTTGGCAGGACAGCTTGCAATCATTGATTAGGTCTATAATTCAAACTTCCAAACCACAATGATCAAACACCTCTCTGGTCCAAGCCAAAGGTATCTCCTGAAGAGAATAAGGCAGAACCTTCTGAACTGATCTATCACTTGGGCCGTTGTCTCCTAATTGTACACAGAAGTATCACAGATTAAATTGTTACTAAAATATCAGCTTTTCTAATGAGCAGATATGGAGCTAAAACTCTGCCTCAGTATCATGCCTCTCTGATACCAAGAAAGTGGGTGAATTTGACTTGAACCTGAGGCCAGAGTTGTGCTTTTTACTTGAACACTGGGTTTAGAACTAGAAAACCTATCTGTGGAGAGAGCAGAATCAACAGAGATCCCCAGTGTCAAGAGGCTAAGAGAGCCCATTCCCAAAGGGAGATACTAGCTTGGAGGGAATATTGGATCTGTAGAGTGGAACAGGGGGACAATGGAAGTTAGGGGTGGAGAGCACCATCTCTGCCTGAACACACAATGATGAAAGTGGAAGCCTGGTGCTAATATCACCACACTGGCCAAGACGATGTGGACATCAGGCTGTCCACTCAGTTAAGTTAATTTAGCTAAAGGTAGAAGAGGTGAAACCAGTTATCAAACTCCAAATAGTGTTGGGCCAAGAAAGGCCTAAGTTCTGTAAGAGGTTGGTGTGTAGAGGCACTGGAAGTTGGCTCTTGTGGCTGGAAGGCTGGAAGGAAATAGCAGCAGGGGATGGTGAGATGGATTCAGCATGTACCCACCTTTTGCTGTAGAGACATGGTCAGCAGCTCTCCACATTCACTGTAACCTTGGGAACAGGAGACGTGTTTTGCCAGCATCATCCCGTTTTAAACATGCAGAGGCCAAGTCCTACAGATGTAAAGAAACGCATCTCAAATCACAAATCAAGTAAGAAAATAAGAATTGCCAGATAATTGTTCACTTTCTGTAATATGCCATCCTCATAAAACAAGATTTATGGTATTTTCCCATAAAGGGAATTACACCAGTTGACTTAAATTCTGAAGTTTTATTTTAAACTGAAATGTAAATCTTTATGATCAATCTTTTTGTAGAGTATTGGGAAAAGGCAAGGTAAAGGAAAATATAAGGAAAGGAGAATTATTCAGGACACCTTAATCTTGAAAAGACTGTAATTTGACTGCATTTGTATTACAAGTAGCGTTATTGTTGACATTGAAAGAGGACAGGGTCTTGGGGGAAAAGGGTCAAAGAAACCTAAGTTATGTATTTATTTCTTAATCCATCAGCAGCAACTTCTGCCTCATTGATATTCTCTGATTTATTATTATTACCTGAATAAATAATTTAAAAAGTGAGGGCAGGTCTTTTTGCAGAAAGTAGAGCTTGTGGAGAGGGAAACAGCATTTTGATTACAATGAAAATAGGTATACTATTTTGGGAAGAAAGAAGCCCAGAAGAGTCTTACTAGAAGAAAGACATTACAGGGAGAGATATTCATCTCTAGAGTATAAAGAAAAGAGAGTGAAATTGCAGAAAATAAAAAGAATATGAGGTAGGCATTTTGCAAAGTAGGAAAAAAGTAGATGGAAAATAAAGTTAGGGCAAAGGGAAAACCAAGTTATAAGACCTTGTCATCTGGACAGAATGGTTTTTGCAAAGTGATAATAGAGATGTAGGAACTGGATAGTCTGAGAACTTCCTGTCACAGAACTGAGAATATGAAAGAAGGGGACAGAACACAGCCCCATCTTCTCTAAGAGCTCCCAAAATGAGTGTTTCTACCCTAAGACTGTTTATTCCTTGTTGTCTTGTTAACAAGTATCAATAGTCCTCTGGCCTATTTACCCTCATCCCTTCAAAACGTATTACCTGGATTATTGTCTCATTTCTCGTTACTATCCCAGCCATCATTCTGGTGATGTAAAAATTCCATAGACAATCCTTCCAATACCTGCCACCTTTGTATCTCAATGTCAGCGGTCATTTGACTTTGCTTTGGTCCAGGAAACTCTCATTTCTTGTCTTTGTTAACGAAATAGCACCCAGTTTATTTTCCGTGATTTAACTCTTAGTTCCCAATAGCTAGTTTTCATCAATGCATCCAGATATTCTTTCAAAATGGAAAGGCTATCACTCCTTTGCTCATATAGCTGTCTAGTAGCCTCCCTGCTCATTCAGACTAAAAGCAAAAGTCACTCCAATGGCTTTCCATAGCCTCTAACCCCATATCTTTTCACTCTCTCCCTTGAGCACAATTTTCTATCCACTGTCTCTTTGTGATGTTCTGCAAACATACTACGTCTGCTCCCACATAGGACATGTGAACTGGCTAAATGCTCTGCAGCAAATGGCCTTTCCAAAGATGGTTTCTCTCTTGCTGCTGTGTTTTTTGCTCATTTTTCACCTCATCTCCTCAACAACACATTACAGGCACCAGCACTGAATTCCTATTTTCCCTCTTTTATTTTTGTTTTCATAGCACTTATATAATCTGATACAGTATTATTGTTTGTTTATTATTTGTCACCCACCAGGAGAATGCAAATTATATGAAGGCAGTGATGTGTTCATATTATAACCATATTATCTAACATCTAAAATATCTCTAGCACATAGTCAGAATTTAAGTATTTTCTTTAAAAAGGTCTCATTATTACCATTGAATTATTTTACCAATAATCCATGATTAGCACTTTTTAAAAAGCTGTTGTTATTTGTAAGAAGTG
The DNA here is from genome assembly GCF_036562045.2 of Rhinolophus sinicus. Classification (NCBI taxonomy): domain Eukaryota; kingdom Metazoa; phylum Chordata; class Mammalia; order Chiroptera; family Rhinolophidae; genus Rhinolophus; species Rhinolophus sinicus. The sequence continues at coordinate 48,687,850 of NC_133754.1, read as the reverse complement.
AAGCCAAACAAAAACACATAGGTTTTTGTGAAACCAAATATAAATATTAACTTTGGAAAGTTGCTTATGTTCTCTAATCCTCATAAGTCTAATTATAGCTTATCTATGAGATTACTACAATAAACTAAATATGTATGAAAACTTTATCATAGGCACACATCTAAACCTAGTGATTTAGAAATTATTCGTAATTTATCACTTAATAAGTATAATAATAGTATCCAGGATAGAGGAATCATGATTGATGTTCAAATATGGGAATGGCGATATTATATTACATAAACAGTTAAATTGATTCCATGTTCTTAGAATAAAGAGAACAAGTTAGATCGAGAGTAAGATTGAAAGCAAGTGAAAGAACAGGGTGAAAGAAAGAGAAATAGCAATTTAAGCTGTTTGGCTGATTCAGTGAAACATTTCCCTGATGCGTTTATGCCCTGGGGCTAGCCTGAAATGGGAGGCATGACTCTGCGAGCCCTCTGTCACATTAAATTACTGCCTGCCTCTGGCAGGTGACCAGCTGATGGGGCTAAATGGGATGCTACTTTTAAAGATAGGTTTTTGGAGTCGTGTGGGTTTTAGGTGCAAGCCACTGCTAAGTCAGGTACATATCCAAAGAAATAGTGCACTGCCCACCCCTGGAGGAAAATACGACAAAAACTGTTAGCTAGGTAGCTCATATAGGAAATTATGTAAAAGCAATATGTATCTAACTCCTAGAGAGTAATTTTGTCCTATTCTTGGTGATATAAACAAGGAGGGGATCCTTCTCGTTTTTGAATGTCCTGAGATCTCTCACAAGGCAGTAAACTATTTAGACATGAAGTGGAACAGAGTTGGAGCCTCTTGCCTCATCTGACAGTGAGGTCAGGTGTATGGCCAGAAGAGAGGAGTGATGACTGAAGAGTCCCACAATGCCCTCTGCTCCCATAATCCCCTGTCCTCCAAGCTTCTGGAACAGGTAGAGCCAAGGGCAACACAAGAAGTAATTCTTACCTTTGAGCAATGTCTGAGACGGCTTGGTCATGAGCCAGGCCATTGTAAGCTTAATGCGAAAGTGGGCACAACAAGGGAAGATGTGGTAATCTAGACACAATAATTATGAGAAGGCGTCTTTCCTAACTTAAAACAGGGGATTGTCATGTTGCAAGCACTTTGGTGCATCTGATTTCTCACACCTACTTACCTTTGGCCTACTGCATATATTTGAAATCAAATACAATTGACACAAGAAATGCCACAAAAAGGCCAAATGGCTTGGTCAAGTGCTTTTAGATATTACAAAGGTGTTATGTTTTGAAACTCATGCATTTGGATAAGTACGGTTTTAATAAAATATTTGTTTTCTGGGCAATATTCATTACTGTGTGATTGGACAACATATTTAAAATGTAATGTTTTCTCTGGGTTGGGGTCAGCTGTAGAATTCCATGACTATTCTTTGAATAACTAGGGACATGCTAAGATTTAATCCACACTAAAATGGAGATTCCCCACTGAGGGAAGGTGCATCACAGTCTCATGGCGATTTCAGAAATAATGATACCATCCTCTCTCAGTCTCTCATAAAACTAATTGTACTTCCAGCAATGTTACAATAAAAGAGAAAAATATATATTTTTGAAACATTAAACATATTTTATCGACATGCAGTCATATTATCTTTCAAATTTGATATACAAAAATTATATGGCATTTATAGATTCATTTAGCCCTTGGCATAAAAAGGCATTCATATTAGAAATATTCATTATGATAAAAAGGTAATTTTTGCTAATTGAGGTAAAATACTGTAATAGCTTTAAAAAAACTTGTCTGTGCCAATAAAATAATGAAATGGCTCTTGAAACAGTGCATTTTACATCTGATTTCATATTTCCATGGGGTCTCACTATGAAATTGGCCTCGGGGTTCAGACCACAGAACAATGCTAGAATTATGTTTTTTTTCTGGTAATTTAAATAATAAGATTGTTTGAATTGATTTAGAGGTGACTCTGCCTTATACTAAAGTCAGCCCCAAAAGAACTTTGTTCTATCAAAACTTGAACACACTTTTATTTCATCCATGTTGGGAGTCTACTTTTTTTTTTCCTTCTTTTTAAATACATGTATAAAAGAAGTAAGAGAATGGAGGGGGAAATGATACAATTAGGAGCTTTGGGGATAACCTTTCAAGTCATGACCATCTTTTCTAGCTTATCAAAATACTTTCTAGTATGGAGAAGACAGATTTCATTATAGTTTAAGACATTAACAAGTTCCAAATCAATACTACCTATTTTTTTTTTAAAAAGTGAGACATAGATGTGAATTGAATTTGTTTCTTTATTTCTTACTCTGAATAACTTCACAGAACATATAATGTAAAAGCACATGTAAGAGCAGATTTAGAAATAACTAGATTGCAAATTGCCACCCTTGTGAATGGATGAACCTGGTCTCTTGGCTGTTTGTCACTGATTTGTAATATGAATGTGAAGGGTAAAAGAGTTTTGATGAAAATATTTTATGGCATGAAAGGTCTGCTGCCAACAAAATTTCAAGAGAGCACAAACCCTAGGCTATTATCACATGGAAACTAGTGAAGCACATAAACTGAAACAAATATAATAAAATTACTAATAAGTCAAATATTTATTTGCTCTATATTTGTATCTGCAACCTAAACACTGGCCATGTTTTAGAAAATTAAGATAAATTTAGATCATGGTGTTAATGTGCTTTATTATGCACATTTATGCATAATGTGCTTTATTTATCAGAAAATCAAATTAGAACTATTTTTTTGCACCCAGACTCATTCAACCTAATGCACATTTGAGTCTCCTATTAATAGTAACTTATCTAGGCTTGGAGAGTTATATAGCGCTTGATAATGCATTGCCTCTTATTAATGTAAGTTTCAGAGCTCTCTGGGTATTTATATGAAAATTCATTTATCTTGGCCCCAGCAGTGCCTTTCAAAAGCAAGCACTACATTTTGCATCAGAGAAATTCCCAAAGATCACATAGTAACTCATGTGAGATCACAACTAAAACCAAACCGTTGTGTAGCTTACATTTCAAAGACATTTTCCCTATATTCTTAGCATGGATAATGAACCCAGTCTTCTGTGAACAGTATGAGATGATTTGTTCCCACTGTGCCATGTTTTTATAGTGCTCAATTCAGCAATATAACATTTTCCCCAAGAAGCTTAATAATATTAAGCAGAAGCAGTCGTAGTCTAGCATTACCTTAAATTTTAAAAAGATAAAAGAATGTATTAATATGTATTAATTGTATAATTCAATGTATTAATTAATAAATGAACTACCACATCTGGAAATTCAAAACAGTGATAATAAAATATATTTATTTGCACAAGTGTTAAAATGTATGCACCTTCCAGATTAAGGTTGCTTCTACCACCATTGCCCCCACTATTATCATCACCATCACCATCACCACCATCATCATCATTGTCATCATCAGTGATTAATCACAACTACATTCTGCTCAACCTGATATGCTAATAATTTTAAAATTTAAGTGCCTTATTTTATTATGCTTCCTTTTCCTGAAAAAATAATGTATTGTATTCAGGATCTGAATATAAAGCATCGCTTTTCTAAAGCATTTCACATACATATTTTCCTTAGTTAAAATTGCATTCTTATATTGGTTTTCCACATTTCCCTTATCAAAATAGGAATTGCACTTAAAATAGTGATTTTTATTTTAGTTGGGTTGACATGAAAAATATGTTAGTTTCCTATCAAAGTACTATAGCGATCATCGTTATTATTGTGTTGCCATTATAAATATCACCCCTTGTATTAGCATATTTTAATGTATATATCATTTCATTTTTTAACCTTCTTTATGGACCATGGCACCATGCTTATTATTATTTTTACCTCGTTTTATTTTGTATCATTTTCATTTTTTTCTTTTACATAGAACATGGTTATGTTCCCATTAATCTAGAAAGTATGTTTTAGACTTAAGAATAATATCTAGACTTCAAACCCAAATTCTCAAAAAATATACATATTATTTATCTTTGCTGGTTAAAAGTGACTAAATCTAAAACAGATTTCTCCATCCATACATTCTGGGCCCACTCAGTAAGCTGGGAACAATAGATGCCTAGATTGATAGATCAGTAGATAGATTTCCAAGGTTTAGTTTAAACACGGTCTCTATTCCCAGAACTCTATGCACTTAACCTGCTGTGAAAATGTTTGCCCCACCTTAATCTCCATTTAGCACCTCACACAATGTGACAGTTTCAGATGATGATGTTGGGATGGGAAGGTCCAAGGGGAATATCACATTTGGGTGGATTGCACAGCTCACTTCCCTTTGTCATTTTAAATTACAGTGTCAAACACTTCCTGCTGTATAACACTCAAATTTGTGTCAAAAACAGTAAAAGGTGAAACCTTTCCTTGCACTAAAGTTCATTTTGTTCTAAGTGTCAGAAAGAATTTTAGAGAGAACGATTACCACCTTTATTTCTACCAGTGCAAGCGGCATTAAGCAAAAATGACAAGCCTTGCAAGGTGTGCACATATCTCATTATGCTACTAAACATTAGCCAGTTGGAGTGTCTAAAGTCTAGTGACAGTTTAGGGCATTCATCTTGTGGTACTCTGCTAATCTGATGACCCACCATGGGAGGGACACCCTTGAGTAAGAAGACTGTATTTGTGAGAACTGAGGCTCAATGGCCTCTTCACTCAAATAATTTGCTGAATGGTCAGCAAATTTGTCGGTAGAGCATTAACACTTCTTTTGTCATCACTGAGTGGCCTGCCTTTACAAAGTCTCTTCCGGCTGCTTTTGCCTTTGATGCCTCCAGCAGACCCTCTGACCATAGTCATTTTCAGCTTTGCCACATGCCCTCTGGTCTACGAGGCTTCTGAAACCTCCCAGAAGCCCTGATCCATGCTCTTTTGTTCTTTTGCAGTGTCTGCCAGTCTCTATACTTACTTCCAGATATCTCACACCTGGTTCTCTGTACAAACTACCCATTAACTACATCTTCATATATGATCAGATGTCTGGTGATTGCTTCAGAATAATCTGGGGGTGGGAAGTGGGCAGAGCTGAAACAATAGGCCAAAATTCCGTAATTATTGAACTTGGCTGAAAGCTACATGGGATGTATTCTACTGTTCATTGTTTTTTGTGTTTTTTTTTTTTCTTTTGAATATATATTACACATTTCTTAAAAATACTTGAAAACTATTGTCAGGCTTGATATTAATTTTAGTTACTGTGCATATATGTGAGCATTTAGAAAAAAAAAAGCACACATCAAAGTATGATTACTGTTATCTATCCCATAGATTTTATTTCATCTTTTTGCCATCGACTAAAGGCCTTTAGAAACGGCAAACTAAGTCATTTTATGAGCCAGCCTGGTTCAGTTAAAACCTCAGCTTTGCGATTTACAAAATGCAGGTTTTATACAAGTGATTTTATTTTTCATCTCATTTTCTTGCCATGGAAAACTGGGGTGAATAAAAGTCCCTACTGTTAAGAGGATTAGACGACTTCACACCTGTGACAAATGCAGACTGTCTTATCACACCGCAAGGTTTGATACTCAGCACAGGTTTGCCATCACTAGTCCCTTCCGCACCATGGGTTTTATGGCAACTTACTGATCTTCCCTAAAGACAGCATCTGTGGACTTTTCCCTGTGTTCTATTAATGAAAATACAAATATTTTATAGCACAAGCTAATGTATTACCAGGTTTTATTTTTCACTTATTCTTTGTTATTTAGAAATGACAGAACTGATAATGTCTTTATTTATAGCAAAACTGTATGAATTAGGAATGAATAGAGTAGCATTTTGCAATATTTTGGTAGTTTTCCAAGACTGAATTCACTAAGAGCTGGTTTGACTCAATTTGACTTTTTACTATACTTTCAGATTTTACCCTCCAGCTACAAACAAGAGCTTTCTGCTGTGTCATCCCAAAAGCATCTGTCAGCCGCAATCGCTACCTCCACCCTCCAGTTTTCTCCATTTCAGTGTTTCCAGGTCAGAGAGCAGCCTCCCAGGGCACATGGCTGGTGGGCACATGGGTTGCTAGCAAATGTGAAAGGGTCCAAACTGAGGGTGCTGACTGAAAACATTTTGCCATCTCAGAGTAGCCTGATGATGCTGTGCTTTGTTTAGAAATGGGAAGAAAGCTTTTCTCCTACAATCTGTGGATCCCAGTGCTACCTGATTACCTCAATTTAATACACATATAAATCTGATCCTTTAAATAGCACTGTTTGCCTCAGAGTTCTACAAGTAATCTGAAGTAATCAGTATCTTCAGACATTGGGGCTGATCATTTCCCCATTAGGTCTCAAAATCAACCTGATTTGGATTTACCTGATATGCTATTCAGCTCCATTTTTACGTAATTTCATTTTCTCTCATCTTGAGACCTCATCACAAAACATTTCCTCAGTCAATAAGCAAGTGTGCAATGCTTATTCATGCTTCTCACACATGGTTGCCTCATGAAGCCACTGCCCATTAAGTATGATATTTATATATAATTTGCAGAAAGATTTCAGTAAAACTGATGGTAAGTACAGCTTAAGATCTTGGATAATTCAATGACATACTGTAATTGAGCTCAGGAGAGCTATACCTGTTGGAATTAATAGTTGCAAGTATCTATTTTTCATCTGTGGCATTTTTTAGCAATTTTAGTTCATTCAGAATTATGGAATTTCCTCTCCACATGCCTCTCTCTCACTCTTGAAATGCAAGGAGTGTTCTAAGTGTAGGTATCTCCAAAAGCAACTAAGTTTTCAGAACTTTCTTCCTTTTCTATTAGTTTTAATAATATCTATTATTGCTCCTCACAAGTCAGAGCTAATAAAATAATGTTTTCAATTCAATAGAGGTGATATTTCAATAAACTTGATTCTAATAAATAATGCACAGAATGAAAGAATGTCAAGAAAGATGAGAAGGAGAAAGTTATGGCTAAAAAGTGGGCGTAGAATGGATGTTATCCCACCTTTATGCTCTTTATTTAAAATAAGTATTATCAAACAGATATCTCCCACCTTTCAAAAAGTTGGTGAGAGTGAGTAAGGACAGAAAAATGGTTGCTCAAAAAAACAGGTAAGACCTTCTGATGCATCTGTGATACATTACACCCAGAGGAAGGACACACTGTTGCATATTGCCAAAATGTCTTAGCAGCTGTGGTAAAATGTTTCACAGCCAGTAGAATAAACTTGGGAAACCATTAAATGAGTTTGCCTGCTTTTAAAAAATTTCAAAGTCTAGCTATTGCTTCATGATGGAGAAGTGAGGAATTAATGCCAATGGTGTTTGTTTCAACCACTTTCTATCAAAGATGATGTGAAACAGATCTGTGCTTTCCATTTCCCTATGTAGTTCTGCCAAAGAGAGGCAGCTGTGCCATAGATATTAAGCCCTTTTTTTCTTTTTGGTTGTTGTTTTATATATTGGTACTACATTCTGGCACAGTGGGAAGACCATGGTGTTTGGAGTCAGAAAAAAAGAAAACAAAACAAAAAAAAAAACCCAAAAAAGACCAGCTGTGTGAGCAGATCAATAAACTTTACCAGGTCACTAAACTTAAACTTACCTCAGCCTCAACAGTTGTGATCATTGACTAAGAGAATATAAATGGAAAATCTGCAATATGATTGGGAGGCTGCATAGAATGGAGAAAACAGTATCAGATTCAGATCAACTCAGATTGGTGCACATTCTCCACCTCTCATCCATCTCCATCACTGACAATGTTTCCTAATTTTATGAGAATTATACTGTACTAAACTTCTAAGCAATCTTTTTCTCATCTTTAAAACGAGAATAATAATATCTACTGCATTAGGTTGCAAAGATGAAACTAAGAGACATGGAAAAGCACCTAGAAAAATGACAGACAGATAGAATAATTTCAGTATGAATATTTTTTTCACCTTAAGGGCAGAAATGTTAATCTCCCTGTGTAATAATAGCCTGCCACTGCTGCTGTAAAAACTCACTACAAACTTAGTGACTTAAAAACTATCGTGGGTGTCAAAAAAAATGTATACACATGACTTGTATTCATCCTTAGTTATTGGTATATATTGAGTATTACAATTTTGATACAGTTTGTTTCCTTTCTTAAAATGTGTATACATTTTTTGGCACCCTCTGTATATTTATTGTCATAGTTTTAGAGGTCAGAATTCTGAATATGATCTCACTAGGATAAAATCAATGTATCAGAAGGACTGCATTTTTTTCTGGAGCCTCTGGTAAGAGAATTAATGTCTTTGCCTTTACTAGCTTCTAAGTTTTCTCATATTCCTTAACTTGTGGCTCTATTCCTCCATCTTCAAAGTCAGCAACTTTTAGCCAAGACCTTCTCACAATACTATCTGTTTGATTCTTTTCTTTCTGCCTCCATTTTCTACTATTTATAAGAAGCCTTGTGATTACATTGGTCCAGCTTGGATAATTCAGGATAAATTCCCCATCTCAAGTCAACTGATTAACAACCTTAATGCCATCTGTAACCTCAATTCTTCTTTGTCATTTAACCTGACATATTCAAATGTTTGGCAATTTATACTGGGATGTATTTAAGGGGACCTTATTTTGCCATTGTTTACTGGAAAGAACCAGAAAGCTTCATGTGAAACATATCTTTTGAGTTTCCCTGTGTAGGATCATTTTATAATGTGGAGGAAGAAGAAAAGGGCGGGTCAACTAGAACAAATGGTATGATGAGGGCATGGAGACAGAACATCATGACAACATTCTCTGGGAATGGTTGAGGTTTAATATGATAGACCAGAGTGCACAATATCTGGATCCATTGAAAGGATGTTGTGGATGGATAGAGAATAGACTTTTAGGACATGATAAAAGTTTTTCATGTAGGGAAATGGATAATACAGTGTGAGGTAAAGTAAAAATAGACAAGTATTGGCAATAATGTTAGAAATGAACTGGAGTTGGAAGCACTTGGAAAAGGTTTACATGTTCAGTTTATTTCAGTAGACCAAGAAATAACAGAATTGGAACAGAGGAATGGGAAATGTATATGTATTGCAGAGATGGAACAGATAAAATCTGTGAATTTTATTGAAGTAGGAAATTGAGAGGAAGATGAAATCCAAAATACAAATGATGTTTTTTCAGTTGTGTGACCCCACAAAATGTACGGCATAATTCAAAATAGAGGAAGAGGAACACATTTGGAAAGTGTGAGTAAAGAAAGTTAAAAAAAAAAAAAAAAAAAAAAAAGCATGTGTTTAGAATTTGGAAAAAAAAACAAAACACTCAGATCCAGGTGGATATGATAATATTATTACTATAATATGTGGATACAATTTTGTAATTATATTTTTAATCATTTGTTTCAGGGTACTCTGCTGTATTCTTTCACTCAAATTAGACATACTTCATGATGCCACCAGAAGTATATGACACACATACTATCTGACCAGTCATTCCTCCCTTTAAATCCTTTTAAAAGTTTTCATGACTCATATGATTAAATCTAAGCTTTTTAACCTGGTAGGAAAGCCCCTTTTTAATGTTCTTCAAAGAAGCATGGGACCCCCTCCATTGAAATACAAAAAAATAGTTGATTTTTATGTAAAGAAATAGGTGGAATTAGATTAAAGAAAGGAATACATGGACTTGGAGGCTTGATGTACAAATTTCTGGCTTTCTCTGTGATTCTCAGATTTATAGATAAAATAAAAAACTATTTGTCAACAAAAATATATATATCACTGCATTACTTACAGCGAACACTTCTAGGTAACTCTGATTTTCAAGTCCTCTGATCTTTCTAAATGAGCATGAATCAATCATCTAAAACAAATCACCAGATTTACTTTCATAAAGTGAAACTGTGAAAAAAGAGGATAGCAGTGTGTTTCCACTCAATCCATGATCAGATGTAATATGCTTATGTGAAAAGTTCTTTAAGGTGAACAGCAGTAAGCATGAAAAACCAAATCAATCTCATCTTCTCAATGCCTTTATGCATGCACTGGTTGGGTTGCATTGGTTTGGTGTTAAAGAAAATACATGGATTTTGATAAACAACAACAAAAACAAAAAATAAAACAAACAAAAAAACACTTAGAAACTATTATTTCTCCTTTTTAATAATTTTTTTTATAAAATATTACTTATGGCCTGAAGACCTCTTACTGCATTTTCTACTTACAATAAAAAAGAGAGAGAGAGAAAGAGACAAAGAAATTGAAGAGCTTTACCTTGATAAGATCTCATCACCAGGAAGGGCAGAAGAATGACAAGATCTGACATACAATCTTATCCTTCTTTACAGTTATATACAGTTTTGAAATGGAGGTGCATAGAGATATTGAGTCAGTCTGATCCAAGATTTTAAAAATATTACTTGTGGGCTATTTAAACCTTTTTCTTCCCTGGTGTTACTTCAGAAATCTAGTTTAGTTTTAGACTTAATAAATGACTTTGGAAGACTAAAACAGTGCAGATCAAAAACATTGAAACAAAGTGGGTTGTTAAACTTCTAACTCATGTTAATGAGAGCATTTAGGGAAAAGCTAATTAGCTAATTCATATGTATTTTAGAATGCATAAGTGCAGTATTAATTGATACATTAATTCTTCAACATATTTTTTGTGGCTTGTACCTTGATTTGTATTTAGCATATTCACTTAATTGATTATTTAATATTTAATAACAATACACAGTAATGCCGGTTTATAATGAAGTCACAATTTGTGGTTGTCAGGAGAATGTGTTCGCATCTTGTATTTTAATTGTTTTAAAATATTATATCTATGGTAAAGTTGTAAAACATTATACAAAATATATTATCACAAAAATAACAGAGAATGTGGAAACAAAATACCTTTCATTATTATCCTCCCAAAGTCTCACACCTTGAATACTGAAATAATACTAACTTTGAGATTCCAGCATGTAATGGATTGTAAGAGTATAAATAGCTTGCTTATTATTTCTTTGCATCACATAAATAAATCTTGAGCCTATATTAAACATGAAACTCACTGAGATATTTGAAAACTATGAGGAATAGATGTGCAATGTCCATTGATTAAAGAAAGGAATGAAGATATTTTGTACAAAACACAACTGTATTTGGAGGTGCCCCCATTTGGTCAAAAAGCGAGCTAGTAAGAAGCAGCTGCAGGATAAATTTTCATGATTGAAATTTGAAGAACAAATACAGGACAATTGTGTTAGTTTCCTGGGACTGTTATAACAAAGTGCCACAAACAGGGTGACTTAAACAATAGAAATGTATTGTCTCACAGTTGTGGAAGCCAGAAGTCCAAGATCAAGTTGTCAGCAGGGTCATTTCTTCTAGGGCTGTGCGACAGAATCTGTTCTAGGCCCCTACTTTTGGCTTTTGGGGGGAGTTGGCAATCCTTGGTGTTCCATGACTTGCAGATGCATCATTCAAATCTCTGCCTTCATCTTTACACAGCATTCACCTGTGTGTCTGTCTGTCTTTGTGTTCAAATTTCCCTTATTTATAAGAACACTAGACATATCAGGTGAGGGCCCATCCTAACCTCAACTTAACTGGTCACCAGTATAGACTTTATTTACAAATAAGGTCATATTCTGAGGTACTGGGGTTAGAAATGCAATGTCTTCTGGGAGGACACAATTAAACTCATAAAAACGAACCAAATTTTTTAAGATAATTATAGGAAGACAAATTCCTATGGTGTAGTCAGGGTTTCATTATACTTTTCTTTTTTTCTTTCTTTCCCTCTTTGGGAAACTTCCCCCATTTATTTGAGTAAAGCTCATATTATTCCTGTTTTAGAAACTCTGCATATACACCCACACCAGCTCTAATTAGACTTTGCATATTAATGTAATTTTAGAGTGGGTAAAAAATTAATTTTACCTCTAGAAGGTCATAATATCTAGAGGAATTATTATTATTTTTTAAATTAAGGTTTAGCAAACTTGTTTAAAAAAAACTGTCCCTAAAACATAATCCATAAAAATTATAATTTAGCAATTAGATTAGAAAATAAACATTATAAAATATCAAAACTAAGAATGAGACATTATTTGTTATTTTGAGACATTGTTATGAATGGATTGGGATGAGGTTAAACATGAGACTAGCAAACCAGGAAAACTCAATAGGCTGTCCCACAACAGCCTTAACTCAGAGCTTCCTTGAGAGAAACACAATTAGGTGGAGAAGGTGAATCAAGGCAAAGCAATATTACTATTAGGTTCCATTTCACCAAGACTCCCAAAATATTGTAGAACATAAGAACACTATACAATACTATAGAAGATAATGGTAAATAAACAGACTGAAATCTGGGGAATTTCTAGTTCTTAAAACTGAAAACAAATGAACAAATAATAAGCATAAAAATAAACTTCTCCTTAATTCCCCCAGGTATTTGTTCAAGATGAGGGCTCTGGTTTAATGATCTGCTTCCTTAAAAGGGTTGATAGGTGAAAGTTTATCTTCCTATAACCAAACCTAGAGAGAGTATATTTAGAGGGTTGAATCCTGGCAAAAGTCTCCTTTCTGATACTGAAATGAAGCCCTCAAATGAACCCAACTTGCAAAGGGGGAATATAATAAGAAAAAATCACAACATTATTCTGCATAGAAATGTGACAGGTTCATTCCATAGACATAAGAATGAAATTAGGAAAAGATCTTCTTTTTAATATGTGTAAGTTGAACTGCCTTGCAGACTTGAGGTCTGTCCCTAGAAAGGGCTGTTGTGTGTGTGTGTGTGTGTGTGTGTGTGTGTGTGTGTGTGTGTGTGTGTTCTAAGAACTGTACCGAACAATTAAGGAACATATGCAGGGATACTGGTGGTTCACCATGGCAGGGAAAATGAGAAGGAACGTTTACACTTTATAAAGCTGTGAGATTTGGAGCAGTAACTCCCCAGCCTGCTGCCCTCATCCCCTAAAGCAACAACGACAACAACAACAACACACCTTGTTTGTTCATCACTAAGTCAGTGGCTATGATGCTGAAGACTGACTCACTCCAGCAGCAACTCACCAGGCATCACACGCAGAAGATACAGATTTGAGAACTGTACACTGGAGAAGTCCAAGATGCAGCCTGGGACAGACAAACTCCTTTGGGCAAAGGGTGTGTCATCTTAGTTTAAGGGGTAGAGATTTCTTATAGGACAAATAGAGGATGGTTTGGCCTCTGTACCGAGTAGTGACCTAAGACAGGGGAGCCAGATTGGGACAGGTAGGTGCAACATTTCCCACCCTAGTTTAAGAGGTTAACTTCTAAGATGCTTTCTCCTTTGGGTTCTAGAGAGTACATTTAAAAGATAGGTTTTGTGATGCTTCTTGCAGAGGTTTAACATGCTTCATTAATTTTTCTTCAAAAGTCACCATGCCAGACAATGACCATAGAAACCTTGAGGATAGCTTAATAGCTCTACCCACCCCTGTCTGCCTACCATCTATAAATTTGGGCATCTTGGAGGCATCTGATAAATTGCCCTTAATACATTAAATCAGCCCCTGTTGAATTACTCCCTCAGAAACATAGGTGCCAGAAAGTTTCGAAGAGCAGCTGCCCCGGGGTGGGGAACAAGCTAGAGGGGTTTTTAGGGAAAGATGGTCATAGACACTTAAAGTTTTGAGAATTCAAAAGTGAAACTTTTTAAACATCTGGTGTGAAGAAGGGGGATTGTGCTTCTAGATCCCTAAGAAACAAACCCTGGGAACTAGTGGAGACTCAGACAAACTCACTGGCTGGGTGCCCTTGAAGACAGGGGGTAACCATTGGACCAGGAGAGTAATGGACCAGAAGATTAAATTTTCAAATCCCCGGAAAGTCTGTCAGAAGAGAAGCTTAATCCTGAGGAATTAGTATTGAACCCATCCAGAAATCACGGCTGGAAGGGCAGGGATAAGTGGAAGTGGACCACAAAGGCACAGGTGACCTGATTCAACCACGGCTGCATGTTCTTGGGTGTGGACGCCAGTGTACTTATACCACCATGCTCTCTTTTTTGGTTCCATAGCACCCAGTGTTCTTTGGTGAAGAAGAGGGAACACTTCAAGATAAATAACCTTGATTTCTTTGCTACTAGGCAGGTCATATCTCAGTTCACTAATAAAATAAATAAATAGCAAATGCTTAAATTAATAGTAAATAAATAGAAAATAGTCTTTTTCATGAATACATAAATTAGTATTTTTCATGAAGATATGATAAAATATACCTGCATGATATAAATAAATCATACATATTAAGGCTTGGTTAAGAATGGTCCACAAAACAAATTTAGGTTAGTGATATAAAATTGAATTTCAAAAGAGAGGAAGGGGGAGAGTGAAATGTTCTCAATAAAGCAGGACATCATCCCCCCTAAACACACACACACATCCCTCTTTTTAGGTCACATCTTAAAAGTTGTGTACCTGGTTTCCACTTACATGCCATGGGCCAGAACGTTCTCAAGGCCTTTCTAGTTATAAGGAAGCTGAGAAATACAAATGCAATTTGAGGCTGCCATATGCTTAAGTCTTGTGTAGATCTATTACAACACAGTAAAAGAGGCTGAGAGGGGGGCAGCCAGCAATCTGACTCAAGTTCATAAACTAAAATGCACGTGTAAATGCATCACCCAATAATGCCTTGAATATGGCTTGCAATCGTTACAACATTCACTAACAGTGATGTCTTCTAGGTATAATTGGGCCAGACTAGGATCTCTATCTTCAGGGGCTGCCATTGTATTTTATTAGATATCACCAATGTTAAACATAAATGGTATTCAGTTTAACAAAAAATAATTTTTTAAAAAAAGTTGTTCTGCAAGGGGAATCGAGCATATTGTGAGAGGCAAAGAACTGAACATATTGCAAAGGGGAAGAATTCCCTTTAGCAGGAGGTTTTGATAGTGGGAGCTTCATTACACATCCTTAAGAGAACCATAATGGACAGCTTTGGAAGTGAAAACAGATACTGTTAAGAATGAGATTGCAAAGTGCAAAGCACAAATTGCAAGACAGGGCAGACAGATAGACAAGCCTCCTTCATTTTCCATATTAAGCATTAGAGACAGAGTTATCATTGGTAAATCTCTAGGGAGTAATTTGATCAACGCTCAGCTGTGACCTTTTCTATCTGAAATAGATGGTATGTTTGCTTTATGATTGCTTATAGCCTGTTAGTGATGAAGTCACACTCATGCTATATTCATAATATGATGAGACCTATTTGAGGCTGTTTCCTCAACATCAAATATAATGCATATTTCATTATGAATCCATTCTTATCCATTAAAATGCCATTTTAAATGATGCATCAGCAAATGTATTCAGGGTAATTTTATTCTAGTAGGAGATAATTTATAGCACTAAATGGTATAGGCTTAAATAGCTAGCACTGAAGAAATGGGACTCACGTGAGGAATGCATCAAAATGTCTATACAGTTTTATTACACAGATAGGAAGGATACATTATTCAATTAGTAGCTTTAATATAATTTCAACATCAGTAAAATCTGTTTTTTAATAAGTCTAAATATATGAAAACAACATGTAGAGAAATCCATGAATAACATTTCCTTTCTATTTATTTTTAGGAGTTTTGTTTCCCTCGAATACTTCTCCCCACCCCCACGGTTAGTTATTAAAGCAAGAAAAAACAAGGACAGAGTAACATTTTAGAACTTTTAAATTTTTCTACATATTTAGGGACTTAAATGATATGATATAGTTGTTAATGCTTGAAAACTGATTATCAGCCAAACCAAAGACAGCGAACTAAGCCTTTTGTTTGAAAAGCCAAAGAGCAGAAAAACCTTTCATACACACATAAACACACATGCACAGACACACACACACTTGATTATACTAGGGCTATATTTTCTTAATTTGCATCTCTAACAAATTGAATTTCCCAAATCAGTGTATATACTTAAAATAATATTTGTTTTACACCTAAATGCATAGTCCAAGTTTTGTAGATATTATTCCATAAAAATTCAGTTATGTTGAAAATGGACATAAAGCAAATTAAAAGGAATGAACAAATTAAAATATGAGGTGATATATACCATATATATATATACATATATATAGATTAATTTATACTATATATAGTATAAATTAATCTACATCTCAAGAAATCCTAAAGAGCAATTCATGAGATAATGTAACTTATGTGTAAAATTTTACCTATTTATAATCAGCAAAAGGAAAGGAAATACAGTTGATAAAGTTCAATAGCTAGTCTGCACTATAAAAATAGCATCAATGTTGGATGTTTGTCCGTTTCATATTAATTTAGGAAAAGCCTCATAGTTTGCTGAAAATTCATAAACCATGTATGGTAAAAGTACTAGGTATGTTTTGTTCATTTGTTTGTCTTCTTTTTTACTTTTGTTCAAGGACAGTAGTGTCTTACTCATACTTTATTCAAGGGTCATTCAGATTTTGAAAAGACAACGTGGATGCTGATATATCTGTATATTTCAAATATTGGGGGGAAGCGGGGGAGAAAAAAACAGAGTTTGTGCCACAAGAGATTTTCCATGTAGACCAAACTGGTCAAAATCGTTTATTGCATAAAGATGGCTAATGGAAAAAGAGAGAGAGAGATTGTTCTTGGTTTCAACATTATGAAAGACTGAAAGGCATGCTTATTTAGAAGACAAGCATACGGGGTGTTATGCCTAGCTCCTCTAAGTATCCGTGGTTTAGGAAGCAGTGAAATACATGAACTGCCTTTTGGAACCTAACTTGTTTCTAGATGGAAGAGATGTCTACATATTGAACAGCTTTTCATATATGTACTATATACATTCCAGATTTCATTGTAATTATCTTTGGGAGGTAATAAGCACATTTCCTAAGGACAAATTGTATCATTAGAGTGAGAAGGAATTATAACCTAGTTGCTTTTTCAAATATTGTCACTTATCCTGAACCAAAATAATGGGTCTGAAGATCAATAATGACAAAGAAACTACATTTTTGAATTACAACTAGCAATTGCTAACAGTAAGATTTCATGGCCTATATTGATTTGGGAAGTACAACCAACCCTTAATAGCTATTTAAATAAATAGCTCCATATATACTCAGTTTTACTGATAAATAAACAATCATCTTTTCCTGACCCTACCTTCTTCCAGCTGACCTTTTAATTAAACTGATTGAGCACACATTGTCTGAAAGCAGTGTTGTGCTGTCTGGAAAAACAATATTAAAAAAAAAAAAAAAAAAACATTACACGGGGAGATACAAGATGGTAGAGTAGCTAAAAACTGTGCCTACTTTCTTCCATGATCAAATTAAAATTTTAACTAAATTATAGAACAATCAACCTGGACAACCATCTGAAGTCTAGCTGAATAGAGGATTTACAAATAAGAATATAAAGAACAAGCCATATTGAGACTGGTGGGAGGGGCCAAACCTACACCTGCCTGTGGTGGTTGAGAATCAGGAGAGATATCTTGGATGCAAAAGTTCCCCCCTGGAAGAGCAAGGGACCCAGCCGCACACCAGTCTCCCCAACTTGAAGTACTGGTGCCAGTAAGATGAGCCCCCAAAACATCTATGAAAAACAGTGAGGATTTCAACAGTCTGGGTGAGACAGAAGGCAGCAGAAAACCCAGACGTCCCCTTAAAAGACCTGCACACGACTTATTCACTTATAGATACTCAACCTGGACTCCTGCAGTGACAGTGACTCAGGGAATGTCAGGGACATATGGGGAGAGAAGAGTTGTATGGCTTTGGGCAAAAACTGGAGGGACAATAGCCAATTTCCCTGTGTGGAGTCCTGCTCCTGTGCAGCCGACAGGTGGGCGCCATCTTTCCTGAGTTAAGCCCACCCCCAATGGCCAAATCTGAATCTGATGGTCTGGTGAGCTCTGCTGCTCTACCCTGCTGACTCACTGGGACCCTGCCATACCTAATTCATTCTAGTTCAAAGGCACTTTCTTGTAAGCAGCCAGATCTGCCCACATTGTACTCTTTCTTGGAAAACTATCAGAGTCCACAGGCCCCAGGCAGGCTGCTACTGGACTCCATGTGCTCTGAGATTTTGCTGAGTAGCTCCAGGCTCAGCACTGGCACAAAACCAACATCTACATTAACCTGGTGAACACAACTCTTCCCACTCTAGTGACTCACTGAGGCCCTACCTCATCAAACTTGCACACTGCACAAGGCTTTATCAGCAGCTGAAACTTAGGAAGCCAGCAGGTGACAACAGGCCTCAGGGTGTCGTGGTTTTGGTGGAGCTACCCCAGGCCCAGCACTGGTGGCAGCCATCCTAGTTCTACAGTGTGGCTTCTCCCATGTGCCTCTAAGTTTAGCACAGGAAGCAAGCAACAACAGATCTCTTTTTAGTTTCTACCATGTAGTTCCTGGCCAGTCACAGGCAGTGGGTGTCTTGTGCCTGAACCAGAGCCCCTCATAAGAGGCCTCATAACCAATATACTTGAATATTGACTTTATACTATAGCAGAGCACCACCCAATTAGCCCCACAAGTGACACATACAAAGGACAGTCTCAACAGGCATCAGAGCCTACTGGGGCAAATCACACTCAGTGAGGTAAGCTCTCTGCCCAGTAGTCCACAACATGTAGACATGGGCAAATCACACACCCGGTGGGCCTTAGGGTCAATTTCCTGGCCCCCACTGACATGCCAATAGCAATCAAGTCCCAACTATCTTGAGGGTTGTGTGCATCCATATGTTCATTGCAGCATTGTTCATAATGGACAAGATGTGGAGGCAGCCTGGGTGCCTGTTGATGATGAATGCATAAAGAAGAAATGGTTAATACATACAATAGAATATTGCTCAGCCATGGAAGGGGATGAGTTCTTGCCATCTGTTGTGGCATGGATGGACCTGGAGGGTATTGTGCTGAGTGGTGTATGTCAGACAGTGGAAGACAGATTCAATGTGATTTCACTTATGTGTGGAATCTAAAGAGCAAAATAAACAAACAAAACAGAAACAAACT
This sequence comes from Rhinolophus sinicus, assembly GCF_036562045.2. Taxonomy (NCBI): domain Eukaryota; kingdom Metazoa; phylum Chordata; class Mammalia; order Chiroptera; family Rhinolophidae; genus Rhinolophus; species Rhinolophus sinicus. The sequence continues at coordinate 48,668,818 of NC_133754.1, read as the reverse complement.
AATATATACAGAAAACATGTTGATGGTTGCCAGATGGGAGTGGAGTTAGGGACATGGGTGAAAAAGGGACAGGATTAAGAAGTACAAAGTGGTTGTTACAAAATAGTCACGGGGATGTAGGGTATAGCATAAGGAATACAATCAAAAATATAATAACTATGCATAGTGTCAGAGGAGTACTAGATTTATTATGGTAACAGATGGGAGGAGGTTTGAGGGGCAGGGTGAAAAAGGTGAAGGGATTAAGAAGTACAAATTGGTAGTTAAAAAATAGTCATGGGGATATAATGTAAAGCATAGAGAATATAGTCAATAATTTTGTGAATATAGTATGGTGTCAGATGGTTCCTGGACATATCATGGTGATTACTTCTTCATGTATATAAATGTTGAATAACTATGGTGTATACCAGATAACAATATAATATTGTATATTAACTATATTTTTAATGAAAATCTTAAAAAATAAGGAACAATTGAAGATGTATTCAATTGAGAAATAAGACAGATACCATGTAATCACTGAGTCAATCAATCTGCTGAGGATAAATGTACTATGATTGCCACCTAGGAATTTTCTATTTCACACAGATTCTCAACTCTGCCTTTGGCTCTTCTGCATGTCAGAACCAGTTTCAAAATTCATCTTCCCTGAGTCTTGTGTGATCACCAATAGTTATTTTCAGGATTGGTAGCAGAATCTACAAAAGCCCTGTCAGACTTAGCAGCTCTGAACTGATTTTTCCTGGTGACCTTCACCCAAGCAGTGAAGGGATTCAATTTATGTCAGCAGCCACTTTATAATGGACACAAAAATGTGAACACTGAATACCCAACACCATATTTCCAGTTACTATCAGATCATATTCTGTCATTTGGGAAAGGTCATAGGTGTACTGTTTTCAGTTTTGATCATTGATTTAGGAAGGCACACACCTCTTATCCCTCATAGTTCTATGTTTCTGCATTAGGTCTGGAAAATAAACTATACATTTACTGATGGGTTAAACAAAGGAAGGGAGACAGTGATTGTGTCCATATAATAAAATGATATAAGATGGCTATAAGGTTAAATTATGTGAAATAAATCCTTTTGTGTTTGGTGTCTCACTTAAAAGAATGTTTAAATAAGGTTCAGCAAATATATAAAGTGTATTGGCTTATTTTTTTAACCATACTGGAGCTTGGGGCAAGGAGAAAATGAAGGTAGTAGAATTTGTTTACAAAAGAGATGGTAAATAGTAAGGATTGAATACAAAAATGTATTAACAGTGTTGCAGAAGTTATCACATGTAATCTTCAGAAATACTCCATGAAATCATTATTTTTATTTTACAGTAGAGGAAACTAAGGATCAAAGTGGTGACTTAACTTACTCAACTACACCAAAATATTGTTAGGTCCAGTATTTATAGTCCAGTTTGTTGATGCTAAAGACCATATTTTTTTTGCATTTTATAGTGTGGTCTCCTTAAGTAAGAGTAAAATCATACAGGATTGCCACTTACCTTTAAAATTAATTGATGCTTTTGATTAAACTAACCAGTTCTTGAGCATTCATCAAGAGGGGAGCTAAGCAATGTTTGTATTTGGACTACAGAGCAAGGGGCTACTGCCTTTTGCTTACACTTCTGAAATGGTTAGGAGACCCAGACAATTACTGTGTAGGATACCAGAAGGAAGAGTGACTCATACTTGGTATTTCAAAGAAGTGGGCATAAAACCTGAGGGGTGGGGGAGAATAATCTATTTCATGTTGTATTATTTCTGGATGATTTAATAAGAAAAGTCAGTGAATTTACTATATTGACACTACTGAAATAATGATAATAAATTAGTAATACGGAAAGTATCACTGCATTCATATGTTTTAATAAGTTTTGTAGATAACAATTGTACAAATTCTGGTAAAAATTTTGGATCAATAGAGAATAGTTGTAAATGAATATTATAAAGTTATAATTATTGCAAAATTTGTAATATTGTTTTCTTATTAACTACAAAAGTACAATCTTCATTCAGTGACAGACAGTCTAAAAAACAATGTGAGGACAAGGCTTTGGGGGCAGGGAGGGGGAAGACTCAAATCCCAGATCTACAACCTACTAGCTTTGTGATATTGAGTTACTTTAAAATCTCTTTGATAATTTGTGTAATCTTCTAACAAACTGAGATTAATAGTACTTTAACACAAGAGTATTGTAAATAAAACAAGATATGTTAAATAAGAAAAAAAATAATATTATGGTAGAGTATGCTAGGGCAACATATTTTACTATGTTTAACAAAATTCTGCACAATTTTTCATTTAATAGTATTTCAGCAAACTTACAAATAATTGCATTTTTTTAAATTTTCAAGTGAAAAGACTACTCTGCATCTCTCTTTGAAACACAAAAATCAGTTTAGGACTAAATTTATTTATTAATATTTTATAATATGAAAAATCCATTTATTTACGATAGCAAATTGCAGAAAGAAAACAGTAACAGAAAACTAAAAACAAATTACTTTTTAGACTCTTCATAATGATAGAGATAGAATAGGTATACCTTAGTTTTCAATACCAATACGAAGAAAGACAGCAAAGATATGAGACAGCTGCTCTATCAATGTATCCACATTGCTATGCAATTAATTGGATTAATATATAAATGTACATTATAGAATAGCAACATCATAGCAGAGAGTTCATACTTCCTTAGTTCTGAAAATAACTGTATTTAATTAATTTTACTTAGTTTTGTATATCCACTACAAATAAAATGCAAAAATGGCTGTGAACAAGAGCATTAGAGCAAGGACAACCTGAGTTTAAATATTCAGCTTTTCTACTATTTTTCTCATTCAATATTTGTTTACCAAGTACCTACTATGACCCAGTCATTCTTCAATGTTCTAGAAAAATAGCCACAAAGAAAACAGACTAAGATCTGGTCAAGATGGTGGAGTAGGTAAAGGCTGTGCTTACTTCCTTTCACAACCACATCAAATTTAAAATAAAATTCAAAACAACCGTCATTGATAATTGCCTGAAGTCTAGCTGAAACAAATCCTTACAACTAAAGACATACAGAAGAAGCCACCTTGAGACAGGTAAAAGGAATGGAGATGTGGAAAGGGCTGGACCCACACCTGTGTGTGACCATCAAAAATCAGTTATATCAGCTGTGGAGGTCCCATCTGAGTAACAGCCCTTCCCTGTCCCAGGGTTCCAGTGTTGGAGGGAGAAGTCCCCATAACTTCTGGCTGTGAAAACCAGCAGATTGTACCTGAGTGAGACAAAGGCATCTGCACTCTCAGGATCTTCTCTTAAATGGAACTTGCTCACTCACTCTGAGCTCCAGTTCTGGGGCAGCAGCTAGAAAGGTACCAGGGACATAAGGGGAGGAACTGAATTATCTGACTTTAGGGTGAGGGCTGGAGGGGAAGCTTTCTCCCTGATGCAGGAACTGGCAGAAACATTGCTTCTTTGTTGAGCCCTCCCACCTCCAGGTATGTATATGCTGGCAGATACCTAATCTGAGTTTCCATTAACCTGGCTAATACCATTTCTTAGACCTGATTTCCTGAGACTCAGGCCCACCCAAGCCACTTCCAGTGGCTTTTCCATATAAATGGTTTGTTTTGGCTCATGCTGCAGACTTTCCTAAAATCTCTAAGGTTCACAAAACCAAAACAAGTAGCATCTGGTTTTGGTGTGTACCATACCTCTGGCTGAGCAGATCTAAGTCTAGCACTAGCAACAACCAGCCTTGGTTCATGGCATGGCTTCTCTAGGCACCGCCAAGCACAGCACTAGTGACAGCCAATTGTAAATTGCTTTGTGGCTCATGCCAGGTGGCCCCGGACAGGGCACAGCATGGTGACCAGCTTTCAACCCAGCCAGAGCATCACCCAGATGCTTTCAGGGATGACACACTCAAAAGGCCCACAGGGTAGGCAGCAGAGCCCCTCTAAAATGAATCCTGCACTGTAGGGTCAGCCTCTGCACAACAGTTCCTCCACTGTAGCTAGAAAGAGTCCTCACAACCAGTCAGCCCAAGGATCACTCCATCCCATTGATGTACAAACAGAAACCAAGGCATAACTACAACAAGAAGGCACACACAACCCACACAAGGGACACACATGGAGTATCTGGTTCAAATTACCAGCGAGACTGTGCCACTAAGTTCCACAGCACATAATATACATAAGGCCACTCTCCTAAGACAGGGAAACATAGCAGCCCTACTTAATACATAGAAACAAATACAGGGAGGCAGCCAAAATTAGGAGACAAAGAAACATGCCCCAAATAAAAACACAGAACACACTCCAGAAAAAGACCTAAACAAAATGGAGATAAGCAATCTACCAGATACAGTTCCAAGGATGCTCAGTAATCTCAGAAGAACTTGAAAACGGAGATGGAAAACATGAAAACAGAGATAGAAAAACAACAACAACATAAAAAGCAGTCAGAAATAAAGAATACAAAAACTGAAATGAAGAATAGAGATAACGAACAGTAGATTACATGATGGAGATGATTGAATCAGTGATTTAGAAGATAAGGTAGCAGAAAACACCCAAAGAGAACAGGAAAGAAAAAAAAAAATATATATATATATATATATATATATGTGTGTGTGTGTATATATATATGTGTGTATATATATATGGTTTTAAGGGGCCTCTGGGACAATAGCAAGCATACCAACATTTACGTCATAGGGTTACCAGAAAGAAAAGAGAGACAGCAAGCAATTGAAACCTAAAATCTAAGGTATAAATAAACAAGTAATGGGAAGAGTTGGAATGCTCTTCTGATCCATGGAAGAGATGATGGTTAGAAGATAAGTGATATCTGTGGAAGTGATGAACAGGAAGTTGATTTGGGATATACTTTGAGGATAGAACTTGTAAAACTTGGATTTGATTTTGTTGATTAAAAAAGAAAATAGTAGCCAAGGTTGATTCCACATCTTTTGGCTGGAGCAGCCCGATGTATGAAGTTGCCTTTTACATGTACTTGTGTATTTATGAATTAAATGTATGACCCTTCACCTCCCCAAAACTTGTTGTCTTCCTCTGAAAGAAATAGAAGCAAAGATAACTACTTCACAAGGTTTGTCAGTGTTAACTCAGATAATACACACAAGACACTAATTATAGAGTCTGGCAGATAGGAAGCATCCAATGCAGGGTAGGCATAATTATTTAAGTAATTATTGTAAAGTACCATACTATCATCTTTCACTTGGTTATTAGCATTTTAGCTTTTGTTTTCTTTTTTGGTTGTTTTTGTTCTCTTTTTGTCTGTTTCTCTGATAGATTCTCTGCATGCTTCTTATCATGATGAGAAGGAAAGTCATCCTTTGCCTACAGATGAGTTGGGGGATATTTTCAGGACTGAATTTCTATGAACACACAAATACTATAATACGATACTCTGGGAGCATTGTCGAATATCATACTAGCAGAAACTAACTTTGGTTCACTTTGCACTTGCCACTACTACTAACTAAGTTTTGCTTTGCATTGTGCATTTTTAAAGTGCTTTAAAACATAACATAATCCTTAAAGTGTTGCTATGACAGACATTTCATTACAGTAACAATAAGCAAGCAACTGTATAAAACAAAACAAAACAAAAACAAAAACTTGAGGCTAACAGAATAAAAAGTACCCACAGTAGTCTTTGAGGAGACTAAAGTACCATTAGTAGCAGACCTAATATGTGAAAATGCTGGTTAAATTATCTTCTCACTACAAAGGCTGTTCTCTCTCCACTATCTCTTCACTCATCCAGGAATGAAATGACTGCTCTTGATGTCAAATAAAAATGAAGATCTCAAAAAATAGAAGGCTATTTGGCTTCCCTAGATTAGAAGTTATTTCGGAATACAAGTCTTTCCCAATGTAATTGAGTCACCCCAAATGTAAATAATAAAATAAGCAAAATCTCTCTTCATTATTTCTAACATTTGTGTTTTAACCTGGGATTTTCTTTTCTGTTCTCTAAAAAGATTCCTTCTTGCTGGTCCTCAGGTAGGTCTCATTTTTTGCCTCTTTCTTGGGTAAACAAATAGTTACAGGGGACTGTTCTTAACATCAAAATTAACATGAAATCATAAATTATTTTATCAGAATAAACTTTAGATATAAGATAATTTTATATATTGTAATGATTTAATCATTTAAATGCACCTTTTGGACTTTTTTTTTTTATGTTCCATTCACCATGATGGTCATTCTAAATAAGCTTAATGAGAAAGGATAAATGACCACAATGTACCACAATGTATTTGTTTATTAACAAACAAACAAACAAAAAAAACACCTGAGGTTGATAGAATGAAAAGTAACCCCAGGCTTACAGAAGTTTTTGGGGAGACTAAAGTACCATTAGTCTTAGATCTAATATGTGAAAACACTGGTTAAAATATCTTCTCACTACAAATTATGTGCTCTCTCCACTCTATTCACTCACCCTGTAATCGTAAGTGTTAATCTTGGTGCACATGATAAAATATGAAATAAAATTGGACCTTGTCCTCAGAGAGCCCCTAGTTTATAATAAACAATATTCTCCTGTTCAACAGGGGAGGGCATCTTTGTCTAAATTCTAACCAATATTTGAGGTTCAAGTCAAGGAAGCCTTGACTCAATCAGACGCTGTTGGTATTTAAACATCTCATATGTTCTCCTTAATCTTGTCTAGATTCATATGGCTCACCAGATGTCCTGGAAATGCCCAAAGGGTGGAGGCTGGATTCCCACCATCTGGAAATGGTCCTTTGTAATATTGCAACCATGCCATATCCTTTTTCCCTCCACCCATATCAAACACCAAATACAACAGCTGGATGTTCAATTATTCAGTATTCATAAGTACTTTTTAATTATCATTATATACCATCTTTTAACTCAATAAACACACAATTATGCTGTGTAGTTATAGTTATAACTGAAATATTTGCATTATTTATTTCACCTTCAGGACTTTTAAATATATATTTAAAAATAATTTAAAGATCCATATTTTTCTTTTTTAACTTGGCACCTCTAATTATTTATTAATCTATAATATATATTTTAATGTATAATTATCGTTATAATTTGAAATGAAATATCCTCAGTTTCATTGTCTTTTGTGCGATTAAGTTCATAATTAAGTGAAGGAAATATACAAGAAAGCTTAGGGAGACTTCCAAGAACCAAAATTGCCTAGCAGTTTAAGATAAATGTAACTTATGTGCTAAGTTATGTGGGCTTTCACATAGGTACTTATTAAAGATTAAAAAGTAACTCTGCCATGACAATCATCATGATTTCTATGTCACCAATTTGTGAAGAAAAAAGTATTTTTCATAAAGAAAAGCATGGGTAAAATATATCACATGCAGTTTATTTCAAATCTAACAAGGAGAGGAGTATTTAATATATTTTCAGACATTAAAAATTACATTTAAGCAAGAATTGTCTCTTTCTTAAAAATTGTTTCAAAGAAAAATAACTATTAAATGACAATATGTATTGTTACTAGATCATTTTAAATATTTCTCACTAATTACTAAGAATCATCTCTTCATGATTTAGTTTTTTCAGCATAACTTTACAAGCAGGTTTATATAAGTATTTTATTGTGTGGCTATGTAACTACTCATGATGAGTCTCCAATAGGGTTTCACTAGGAAAAAAAATTATCTAACATTAGCTAACAATTACTGTTTCCCCGAAAATAAGACCTAGCTGGACAATTAGCTCTAATGCATCTTTTGGAGCAAAAATTAATATAAGACCTGGTCTTTTTTACTATAAGACTGGGCCTAATATAATATAATATAATATAATATAATATAATATAATATAATATAATATAATACAGACTAGGTCTTATAATAATTTTTGCTCCAAAAGATGCATTAGAGCTGATTGTCCGGCCAAGTCTTATTTTCGGGGAAACATGGTAGATAGTTTTTTGTTGTTGTTTTTTTTTTACTGTGGCTTTTTGGCTTTTTCTTTTTCTTTTTTCTTTTTCTTATACCTATGTCTGTACTATGCAATATTTGTGTTGCATTCTTAGCATTACTTTCCTATTTTAATTGTCCTTTCTTATTGAATGGGGTAATCAAATTTCTGTCACATGACACTTTTATTCACCTAACATTAGTTATGGTAAGAACAGTACTTATTTCCTGTTGGTCAGCCTTATAAAAGGCAAAAGTAATTTCTGGAAATATTTATTAGTATCTTGATACTACATTTACTTTTAAATCTCTTTAATAAAAAATATTAAAACAAATGAAGTTTAAAATTAAAATAAAATTAAAAAAAGAAGTAAGCACTCAGAATAGAAAATGTTCACATTTTTCTCACATCTCAAATTAGGCCTTGGCAATGGTTTTAGAATGGACAATGTAGAAGACTGAGGAATGGCTCCCAAAGACAGCATGTCCTAATCCCTGGAACCTGTAAATATTACCTTATGTAGAAAAAGTGTGTTTGCAGATATGATTAAGTTTAGAGTAAAAAGAAAAAAAAAAAAGAGTCTTGAAATATGAATCTTAAACTGTGGATATCTGGATTATCTAGGTGGGTGCTAAATGTAATGACATGTATCCTTATGAGAGAGGCAGGATATTTGAGACACACAGGAAAAGGCTACATGAAGATGCAGCAGAGAGAGATTTGAAGATGCTGGCCTTGAAGACTGGAGATATTCAGCCATAAGCCAGGGAAGGCTGGCAGCAACCAGAAGCTGGAAGAGGCAAGGAACACATTCTCCCTAGAGGAATCTCAGGTCTGTCACCTTGATTTTGATTCAGCAATATTGACATTGGACTTCTGGACTCCAAAACTGTGAAATAATAAATTTTTGTTGGTGTAAGCCAAGTTTCTGATAATCTGTTACAACAGCCATTGGAACCAAGCATAGCTGAGAATGTCAGACAGTATTAGTACATTACTAGATTCATTTAAAAATAGCAGTATTCTGAGATGTTTATTGTATCCATAGGCCTAAAAATAGTTTCTGTTCTATGTCAAACTTCTTTTCTCTTTTCTCCTTCACCTCCCTTTCTTTTTGCCTACCTCTCCATTCCTGTCACAGCAGAGGTCTATTCTGACATAACAAGTGGCCTGTGGTGCAGCCTTGTAAGAGCTCACCTCCCACAATCTCATGTCCTCTGGGGCTTCTCTGCCTGCAAGAGGTTCTCAGGCATTAGGATTTATCAAATCAAGAGTTATATCCCCTAGAAGGGACATCTGTTGACCAATGGTTGGCAGGAGCTAGTGTATGAGTGCCCCGCTCTTTTGTATTTTTCATAAAAAAAATTCTGGGGTACAAGGTTTCTTAGTCCCATGAATCTGAGACCCAGGCACCTGCAACAGGAATCAACTCAATAGCAGATGTTTTAGTCAGCAGTTTCTCCTTCTGTTTTCCATTTTTAGTCATCCACGCTGGTTTCTTCAGATTATGTTTTCAAATAAAAGATACACATACCATCCCTAGACTTAACTCTGCACCTGGCCAGAACCAAACATACGCCAGCTGGTACAATGAGTGGCCCTAGACGAAGGCTGGAAGAAGTATTTCTCATATCAGAGTAGTCACCGATCCAATAGCTATATGGACCCACTGTTGGTGGTAACACCATAATTATAAGGCTCTTGCCAATGAAGGTTTGAGATGAGAAAAAGTGGGAGGAGAAGGTTCAGCTAAGGAAACAAGGGAGCCACAACACATGTAAAGACAGTAGAGTTGGCTTTGAAACCTAGAAAACAGAAAATGATATACTCAACTGAACTATCAGTTCAAAGCACATCATGAAATTCTGACACCTCCATGGCATCATTCAAAAGAATCCTATCACCTGCAACCACAGGGCAAATGATGCTGATATCTGTGAAGATATATGCACTCCGATGTTCATTGCAGCTTTATTTATGGTGGCCAAGACATGGAAACAACCAAAGTGTCCTTTGATCGATGATTGGGTAAAGAAGTTGTGGTATATACATACACAATAGAATACTATTGTGCCATAAGAAAAGATGAAATGCTGCCACTTGTGATGACATGGATGGACTTTGAGATTATAATGCTAAGCGGAATAAGTCGGACAGAAAAAGTCGAGAACCACATGACTTCACTCATATGTGGGATATAAAACTGAAAGCAACAAAGGAACAAGACAAAAAAAGAAACAAAAACTCAAATAAAGACAACAGTTTAGTTGTTACTAGAGGGTAAGCAGGTAGGGGGTATGGTACAAGAGAGTAAAAGGGGTCAAATATATGGTGATGGAAGAAGAACTGATTCTGGGTGTTAAGCACACAATGTGATATATAAATAATCCATTATAGAATTCTACAATTCAAATCTATGTAGTTTTGTTGACCATAGTTACACCAATACAGTTTAATTTAAGAAAAAGAAAAAGAAAAGAAAAAATGACATGTTCAATTTAACTATCAGTTCAAAGCATATCACAAAAGTCAGAAACCTCCACAGCATCATTCAAAAGAACCCTGTCTCCTGCAGCCACATGACAAATGGTGCTGAAAATCAGGACCCCAATTTAATTGTAAGGATTGCACATACATAAGTAGACTAACTGAAGGACTTAATAGGTCTCTTTTGCTAAATCAAAGGCCCTAATTAGGTAACACTGGAGCCATGAATTCTGAAATGGAGACATTACTTGGGTGGACAAGTCTGAGAATCTTTAATTGTGTCCAATTGTCGCCTACATGGTGGAAGAGAATATCCTCTTCTTGGGTGGTGGCCATGTAAAGACATGATCTGACACAGATGTCTCACAAGATGAGTGTCTAATAACACACATTTATAAAATAAAGTAAGACAAGGAAGGAGAAAGGAAAAAGAAATTGAGCAAATTCTGTATCTATATCTCCACTCTAAACTCTATAATACACTCTGTAACTCCATGTCAGTCAAGGAGATAAGAGAATCTACAAAAATATATCATTTGTATTATTGAGAGATAAATGATATCCTGAAAAAAGATTCAACACAGATAAATTATTAAGCAGAAGAATAAACAAGAAAGCTATTGGTTATTTTTACTTATCAATAAGAATGAAAAATCATAAACAAAATTTTAGCACATAAAATAACTCTGGATATTACTTTAATAACAAAAACTGTTATTATGCTTGTTTATCCCAAGTAATAAACACAGCATTTGATAAAGGATAGTTATTAATATGAATTTTTTATATTAGGTCAACAGAGAGTTAAGCAGATATGCTAATTGAGGAGATGACCAAAAAGAAAACTTCCATTTCTAAAAAAAGTCTTTCTGAAGCTGAAAGTTGATTTTCTTTCTTATATCAAGGAAAACAGCTCTATTGCACACAAATCGTTGGTAATATTTGAGTTCAAATGAATTTCTTTTAAAGTAGGAAGTCTCTCAGAGTTTGTGTCATGCTCTGGAGGTTCATGTCAACACTACAACAAAAAAACCCTGTAAAAATAACACCAAAAATAAACCTTGGAATTAAACTTTTAAATAAGGGTTATTTCCTGATAACATGATTGGTAAATAGAAACAAAGAAACAAAAACAAGGGAAATCAGTTAATCTATTATATTGAAGGGAAACATTAGGAAACATTCATATAATAGTATTTTAAAAGACAAGCACACCAAAATGTTAATTATGCTTACATTCATGTTGCTTTAATATAGGAAAATAAAATATGTTTATTCTAGCTTTTGGATTTTCATATTACTTATCTGATCAGAAAGAAGAGTTGCTACATAAAATTTTAAAGGAATGGGGAATTGCATTAGTTAGAGTTTTAGTGACTTGATATATAGAGTGCATATTGGTCTTTATTCTTGTCAAACTCTAAATCATTTCCTGGTTTTAAGTTAGACACTAATGTAGATAAATTAACTCTACTTGGTCACTTGGGTATCATGCAGAGCAATGCTCTAATATGGGAAGTACAGGAATCTGCACAATAAATGTGGACTAATACAAAAGGCAACTGCATGTTTTCAGTGGTCATTTTTTTTTCTTTAACAAGTGTATCAGAACATACAAAGTTCAAAACGTGTTCTTTCCATATTTTAATGTCAAAAGTCAGTGTTTTATTCTGTCACGTTTCTATTTGACCAAATAACTGCATGTCCCTTCCTATTTAACTGTTTTCAGAGCATTTTTCAGATTTGAAAATTGTATCATTAGTGAGAAATCTTAATTTGGGGGATGAATTTAATTTTAGAAATTAGGCAAATGGCACTCAAAATCATGTATGGTGGTTAAGCCTATGATCAAGGTTTATAGCAATGTGTTGGTCAAATATCCCAGGTCATATAATATAATGGCAAAAAATTTACCTGGGAGCTTGGGACCTGGTTGTAACACCTGTGCAAAGGGTTGTAGATTTTAGAGACATCTTTTAAGAACGTCTAACATCTGTTCTATCATCTTAAAATGTAGTAATATTAACTTCCCTTTTCTTGTAAAGTTTGTGGTCAGAAACCAATATATCAAGTAGTGTTCTTGTTTCTGTTGCAAACAGGGTCTATGTAAATATCCTTGGCTCTGGGGGCATTTTTGACATTCATAGTTTCTGAGCAAACAAATCAAGGTCACATGAAATACATGTGCTCTAAAAATGTTTAATAAAATATAAATAAAAGTTTAATTTATAACCACATATTTTCTATAATACAGACATCTGACTGCAATATTCCAAACATTGATGCATGTTTATACAGAGAATATCCTTTCCTTCTATATTTTATATAAGTAGTAGTACTCCATTTTTCCTCATTTAATACATGTTGGGTCTAAGTAGCTATGATGTATGTATAAACTACTTTCTAAAGTATATATGACATTTATGACCATTCTTTTTACCGGAAAAAAATAATATTTTCTTAACATATACCGATGTATATAAAACATTATTTATGAGGTTTTTGGGAGGAGACTGTTAGAAGTTTATAGCAATGATGATAAATATTTAGTGAATTAACTCTGAATAAAGTCTTCTGAGTAGATAGCTATTTATGAGAAACATTCATTTTCTTCTTTTCCACTTTTAGTTGTGATTATCCTCAAATGTTACTTAGGTTTCAAGATCAATCTCTATAAAACGATTTATCCTTCATTATATGAGTGAAGTTGATGTTGACTCTGATTCTCAGGAGATGAGAAAAGATCCATTTGACACAGCATTTTGTACAGAATTTATGGTAACGTCTTCTTATATCAAGTCTCCATACTTCAGATCTTAAAGTGTTACAAAGTTTAGTTCAGTATATTGTGTAGATTGTCATCATCAGAATGATGCAACCCATTGCTTCAAAACGTGTGTGTGTGTGTGTGTGTGTGTGTGTGTGTGTGTGTGTATAAATTTTGTCAAAAAGAACCTGTTGTCTGCTACTGGCTCATATCATAAAGTTTAAAATATTTTGTCCTAATTTTTATTATTCTTATTTTGTATTAAAAAACACAAGACATGTATCTTGTAAAATATATATATTTAAAAAATGATCAGGTAATACACGGACAAGATTCACATGGCCGACTTCTCAAGTTAAGTCGCATAAAACTATTTTGTAAAAGACCATAATCCATTCACATTTCATTCGAATGATTTAAGATGAATACTTAAATGAGAGGCCATGTTCTCATGCAGACTCCCTATGCATGTGCTTCTATTTCGTATGTTCACTGGTTTGTCTTTCTCAATATCTTTTACTCTTTCCTCATTTGTTGAACTCTAAATATTTGGGAGACACAGAAATTAACCTCAGTCTGCCTTTGCTCTTGATACATTCACGTACAAGACCAAGACAATCTGCCCAGCTATTATTGCTTTAGTGCTCTATACAACTTTCCTTCTCTCTCCCTCCTTGGTCTCATCGCACCAGGCACACTGGTCCCTTTACACCTCCCTAAGCAGCTGAAGGCCTTTGGACTTGCCCCTCTCTTACCTGCAATGCTCAGTCCCTCCAATGTCCACAGGACTTGTGTATCAACTATTTCTGATTTTTGCTGTAAGGTTCCCTTCTCAGTAAAGGCTTCTATTACTACAGAATTTACATTTCAGTTCTTCCACTACAAGCTTCCAATGCCCATTACCTCCTTTATTTGTCCTCATAGCACTTATCATCTGTTCTCATCACTTCTATAGCAGCCCTTTCATGGCCAAGTGATCTAAAATTCTGAACCCTTCTAATACTACCCTCTCATCTCTCTAGTACTTTTCTCTTTATTATGTATCACTAGTCCAAATTGTTTTACAATTTGCTATTTTTATTACTATTATTAGAAGTGTATCTTTGATTTTATTAAAAGGAATTACTAACTTCTTGGTGTTTTTCTGTATGGCAGCATAGTGACAAATGCTGTTTTTTTTATAGACTGAAATCACTTTAGCATATCTTTTTCTGCAACACTGGAGAATTTTGCTCTTAAAAATACTTACGCAGGTGTATATATGTATTTTTTTAACCCTTTGTTTAAGAGACAATCTTTATTGGGTCTGCATCTCCATTATAGATCCTGTTAGAAATGATATTTTTTCTACTAGCAGGGTCCAAGAGTTAACCCTGCTTGAGTCTGGTAATAAAAGGTTGTTGAAGTTTCAAAAAAAAAAAATAAAAAAAATAATAATAACAATGGCGTGCATATACCATTATTCCTTTATTATTATTCCATTTTTGTTATTTTCAGGGTATGATCACAAAAATATCTCATACAAATAACTGTACATTCATAGGAATATCTTTACACAGCAGATTTTGAGAAGTAGAATCGCCATGTTACAGCCTATAAAGATTAAAAACAAACAAACAGACATTACTCATGGATTTTCCAAAAATTATTACCACATATTCCGTGTTGTTGTGCATGACAATGCCAAACTCCCCATTTCTCAACAATATCTTATACTATACCTCCATGAGTTTTTGCCAATATGATTGAGAACTATGTTAACAAGTTTAACATATTTTCAGATCTTTACTGGCCTTTAGCCATTTTCATGACTTCTTTGTGGTTTAAACATTGATGTAATTGACCATATCTCTATTTGGTTATTTGCATTTCTTCTCAATGATTTTGAGTACCTTTTGATGTATTTTATGTGTAAACTATTTGTTATTAGTTACCAAATACTTTTACTGGGCTGGTGCTTGTATTTTATTAAGCTATACTTATTCTGTGTTTTGTCCCACGTAAGAGAAGTCAGTGATACCAGTTCCATTTAACAATGTATTCATTAGTTCCTTCATGATATGAAATATTTTATCATTTAATAAAATTAGATAGAAAGGTAGATACACGGATTTGCTTTTGATTATTGTCTTTAGGATGTATTTTACCAACAATATATTCCCTTAATTGGGGGAAGTTACCATAGCTTTATACTACATTTCTATGAGTGCTAGGGCACTTCCTTCTCCCTTTGCTAAGCATTATCGAAATTTGTTTGCTTCCCTGTTCTTTTCTGAATATCTTCCCCTAAACTTATGTTAGGCCAATGATCGCTATTGTTTTTCTGCACAAAGAATGGCTTAACTTTACCCATAGTAAAAATTTAGTGAGGCAAAACACATTGAATTTACTGTCTTTTAAATGAGCTCAATCAGCAATCCTTTTAAATAAAGTACTTATAAAGTATATAATTATTGTTCTCTCACTCTATTTGTGTTTCTTACTGTGTAAAACAATGAACACTACTTAAAAGCAAATCAATTCCTTTCTTAATGAAAAACAACTATTATGAAAGAGCTATTAAATTTCCCCACAATAAAATGTATGTTAATTAAGATAAAACAACAATATCTGCCTCATCCTTATAGATCACAAGAGAAAAAAACGTGCCAAAAATGTTCAAAATCACTATTTCTTCTCAACATACTTTTTGTTTAATTCTTTTCATATGTTTAGAAGGAAATAAGAAAAAACAATAGGTATTCTCCATTCTTCATGACCTTTTTCCTGAGTCTCCATACTCCTGAGTATTCACAATGGTGGCCACCTGGCTTTTTATACTGCTGGAGCCCTTGGCCCTACTATGGCATTTGGGAACACTAGTTTCCCTTCCTTCTTCCTGTCTAATTGGCAGCCTGTCCCAGGACTTTAAATTCTATTACTTTTTTCCTAAAATAAAAACGCTCTACATTTTTTTTTTCTCTTTCAACACCCATCTATCTTTCTACATTAGCATGGTTTCTACCCTCCCTTTTGCTAGATGATTCATATTAGCACCGTTCTTCTAAATAACAGTTCTCTTTAGATTCATGCTCAAAATTCTCAAAAGACACTTTATTGTAATTCTTTACTAACCAGTTTCTTCTTCTCAAGGGTTCTCAGTTTCTGTTGGTATTGTCATATGATATTGGTTACCTCTGTTCAATATTTATGATTTCTTCTCTAGTTCTCCCATACTAACCAGAAGCATCCAAATAAAAAACAAACAACCAAACAAACAAAACAACAAAGAAACAACTATAATCAATTTTTTCTCATAATACATTTTTATCTTTCCCTTTTTTGCTGTTGCAACCATCACCACCATTTCTAGACTGTTATCACTTTGCCAGAATGCCTCAATAGTTGTATGCTATTCTTTCTAAATTCACAAATATGATTGCCGAATTAATTTCCAAAAATCACATTGCCACTGCCCTTCTAAAGAAAAATAGTAGTTTCTCAATAAATATTTATTGACTGTCTGGTTGAACGTTCACTTACTCCCCATTACCAATAACATATTTATGAAATACTCCATGATAGCAATGAAGATTTCTGTGTTATAACATTATCCTTCTTGAAATCTCTATTCTGAGACATAAGCTCTGATTTCCTCATTGTCCTGTGACACATCCATAATTATGTCTCTGCATTCATAACTTGTCATGTATATAAAAGCTGCATCAGTTATTTTCATTCAAATGCTATAGAAATAGAAAATTGATTTCCAATGAAATGTTCCTTAATTGTTAAATCTTTCCATGACTTATACCTTGTTTACAATGTCTGTGTTATATAACTCACTGAACACTTGTCTATTACTTTGTATTATAGTTATCTCTGGCTATATGTTATCTTTCCAAATAAACTACAAACTCAAAATGTGTGAGGTATATCTTTACTATTTGGTCTCTCCCAACTTGTTCCAAGTATCTTTTAACATTCCAGTGCAACATGGTGTAATGGAAAGAAAATTGGGGCGGAGGTTTTCATCGTATCCCTGTATCTTAAAATAATACCTTTTGATAATTCTTACCATATACCTTTCTAGGCTCATTATCTAACTCCTCCTACTTCCACACATTCTACTAATAATATTTTCTGTTGCTGTTGCACCCACCTGAACTTGTCTGCCATGATGGATATACTTGTATTCCTTTCATCATTGTGAGATTCTATAAAATTCACACTGTGATATAGGACTGTACATACTTTAGCTCAAGATTATAATCTTTAGCTCAAGATTATTTATATGTTGATTGCCCCATTCTACCAACTAGTGGAAAACATAATTTTACAAATTCAAATGAAGTCTAATCAATACCAGATTTTCTGCATCAGGGTTTCCCATCTCCTTCTTTCCCCATGATTACATCTAGGTTTTAGGGCCTTATACAATGTAAGCATGTTGGTGAGGTATCTTGTTCAGTGGTGATCATTTGGCCATATTGCTAACATCAATTATCTGGTACTTCATTAATATTGATACCCATAGAGATGTCTGACTTTCTTCCTGGACATGTAGTCCAAATGGTATCCAGCACTGCAAACTTTTGTCCTAACCTCAAGGTCCTTTAGTTTCTTAGACTTTTAGTGTCTCAATAAATCTACTCTCAGTTATTATTTTTCTTTCACTGTGGCATTTCGGGCTATGTGCTGCTACCTCTCATTCTCTGTCACCAGGCACACTATGAATTTGCCTCTACTATGCTTTTTCTTTCCTATGTCTTTCTTACACAATAACAGAGAGACCTCCAGTGTTGATTTGCTTTTATCTCAAGTTCCATGCCCATGTCAATACTGTTCTCTATCCAGTAATAGTCCCATCACCTCTCTTTGGCATTAACTTTATAATGTTCCCCTGGGGTACAGCAAACACATCACCATTTGTTTTAATCCCTGCAAGTTGTTTCTCCTAGATTGAATTGCATGTTAAGTAGGTTCACTGAATATTTCACATATAATTTTTTGCCAACCTTATTAGGGAGATTGGAGGCAACCAAGATTAAAACTTGAACATTAAGAAAGAGGATAAGATTGTAGCAGAATTCCAGCATACATGCACTGGAGACATGTATTAACAATGACATTTTTTTTTTTAATTCCCCCATCTCTATTGTTCAAGAGAAATTTCCCCCAATAATTATTTTAAGTACAAATTTTACTGAAGTATAACTTAAATATAGTAAGATTCATAAATCATAACAGTAAAAGTCAATAATTTTCTATCTGTAATTATCACTCAGATCAAGGAAGATAAAATTATAATAAGCCCTTACTCCTTTCTAGTTAGAAGCTTAGCTCCCAAATTACCATTATACTCACATCTAAAACGTCAACTTAGTTTTGCATATATATATATATATATATATATATATATATATATATTTTTTTTTTATATATATATACATATATGTGAGTATACAAATATATGTGTGTGCATATATCTATATCTGTATCTATATCTATATCTTTATCTATAGTGCCCAAAAAATGTATATACATTTTAAGAGAGGAAAAAACTATTAAAATTGTAATATCCGATATATACTGATAATAAAAGATGAATACTAGTTATGTTTGACCTCTGCAATTACAATAGGTGCTCAAAGAGGTTACCATCAGCGTCCAGACACTTCTGATTACGGCCAACTACTGCTTGAGCAACGTTGACCAAAGTGTCCACTTGTATACATATTTTTGGTACCCCTGGTATATACGTGTGTGTGCACACACACACACACACACACACAGTTTATACTCTTTTGATGTCTTTAAATTGAAATTCAACCTCTGAGATTCTTCCTTATACTTGTTTATTCATTCTAATTACTACCATTGTATGTGTATATCATATAATTTATCCATATTTTTTGTTCATGAACACTCAACATATTCTCAGATTTTAGCAATTATGAATGTTGTTGTCATTAACATTATTAAAGTATCTTTTTTTTTAGTTTCAAGTGTACAACATGATATAATAGTTAGATGTTTACACCCTCACAAAGTGATAACTCCCCCAATCTACTGCCCCTCTGACCTCATATATAGCTGTTACTATACCACTGACTGTACTTTACATCTCATGACTACATAAATTTAATTATAGTTGACATTCAATATTATTCTATTTCAGCTTCTGGTGTACAGGACAGTGGTCAGGCATCTACACAGTCTATTAAGTAAGACTGAGAAAGACAAATACCATATGATCTCACTTATGTATGGAATCTAAAGAACAGAATAACTGAGCAAATAAAACAGAAATAGTCTCAGAGATATGTAGGAAAAAAACTATGGTTGCTAGATGGGAAAGGGGTGGAGATGGGAGAGAAGGTGAAGCGATTAGAAAGTACAAATTGCTAGTCACCATATAGTCACTGGGTATGAAATACAGTATGGGCAATATAATCAATAATATTGTAAAGATTATGTACGGTGTCAGATGGGCACTGAACTTATCGGGGATCACTTCATAAAATATATTTTGATGCACACATATATGTATATTAATATAAACATATGTACACCATTCTGCTGGTTACAACTAGGAGTGGAAGCGCTGGATCAGGCTATCTTCAGCTTTAGCTGATATTAGCAATCTGTTTTACGAACTACTAGGCTATATCATTTTTTGTTTTGCTTCATTTCTTAGCTTCTTGCCCAATAGACTTTAACAATTTAGTAAATCCTTGGGGAAGAATCTGTAGGATCTAAAGTTTATTTTTGCACTCCTTACTCACTGAGATATTACTCTGAATTCCTGGCTGCCCATCTGAAATTTTTGTCTCTTCTTCCATCTGAGATTATTTAAAGCTCCACTAGCTTCTCTAAATTTTAGCGTCAGACCTGCCTAAATTCTTAGGTTCTTATCCTACACCAAACAATGGTACATGACCATAGGAAAAAGCAGCTTAAAGAAGGTCCACTACTCTGAAAACACTCTTAAGATCTTGATGACTGCATGTCTGGTTGAATCAGCAGTTCTCTAATATCTTCAATTTTATTTCGTTTGTTTTCTGACATGACATTTTATACAGTTTTCTTGTTTGTTTGGTTTTTTGTTTGTTTGTTTCTCTCAATTGGGACATTGATCTTCTAAGAACTATCTCTCTAACGTATTTGGTAAAAATGTTAGAGCATCTTCAGTTGAGGATTTTGGGGGGATGGACTGGTGATTGTTCCAGATTTCTTCAGTTGAGATAGTTGAAGTATGTCCCACCCCGGGAGGTACAATATTGTACCTTATATTCATAAACTGTAGAAGGGAATCTATGTACTGAAAAACACTTCTGCCAAAGATGCTGTACATTTTGAACCTCTGATCCCAGAGGCTAAAATAAGCTTTATGCTAATGTGTATCCTTGTCTCTACAATCGACCATATTGAATGAAGCAACATATGCAAATCATTCCAACTCTGTTCAAATAACAGATGGTGGAATGCTTCCAATTCTGATAGTTCTGCAACTAACAATTGTCATAGCTTTGGTATTTATTAGAACTGATCATTTACCTTCTAAATTGCCATTTACAAAAATTCCATGTCATTTCTCAAACTATTTAATATCATTCATAATGTCAGAATATAAACATGAAATTCAAATCAGTTCTTACACTGTCCTTGAATGGTGCAAAGACTGTAAGATACTATCAAAGAAAATGAAAGAATTGAAGTGAAAAACTGTAGGAACTTAAATTGATATTTTCCTTTGCTAGTATAATTATGTTTTTATGAGTGCAAACATTGTTTTACTTGACAAAAAGGGAGGCTTTCTGTAATTACTGGGCCCACTTTACGTAAATCATTATTGATTTATTCAAAACATATCTAATAAACAGTTACTCCAGGCTAGGCGAAAGTTTTCATATAAGTAGCTTTCATGTATATAAAGCACATTTGTTAAATGACCATGCTTGTTACATCCAGATTCTGTCTCACTTACATTGAATTTATTATTATTTTATTTTTAGGAAACTTAATTTAAAAAATGTGCTAGGAATTTTTGTTACTTCCAAAATAAAGATTAAAGACAATGTATAATTACAAAAATATTAAATCCCAAGGGTGGGATAGAGTAGAAATCAATCTCATACTTTCAACCGTGTTTACCACTTGTCTAGCAATTATCATAAGTGCTTCCCCACCACTGAGAGTGAGAAAGAAAGCTGTTGCTGTTGCTGCCACTTCTGTGTTGTATGTTGCTATTTTATCTAATCTATTCCTGTAAATAACTTCTCAAAAACCTTAAATACCTATTCAAAAGCACTCCTTAAAGCAAAGTACCCACTCATCCTTCCTTCTCAGATTTAGTATTCAACTGCCAAAAATTCACAAAGGATGGAACAGACCTACTGAGAAAAAAAGAAAAAAGAGAAAAAAAGAAAAAAATAGAACTATACCCCTGTGTTATATTTATGCACAACTGTTTATTTTCTCTTTTCATGGTGGCAATACATCTTTTTAAGTTAATCATAGATACTTAAATAAAACAGATTTTAAAAATTAATGAAAACTGAACTGGGAACAAAATGCTTTCAATTTGGCATAGGTAAATAAAAGTACTTATACTCTATTATCATATTTTATCATATATTTGGAGCTTTAGTGTTGTTTTTTAATTGAGTGTACATACCATCAATGTTTCTGAATGGCGTTGGGGAGAATAACATCGTATGTCTAAAGTAAGATTACTTCTAAGTTATTTCAAGTAGATATATTTCAATTAAAATCATGGGACAATAATACACATCTAGAAATCTGCATAAATATGTATAGTCCCAGCTCTGACACTAACTACTCCTTTCTCTGGACAGGACACATCCTAACCTTGTAACAATAACATGGAGAGTTGGAATTCATAATCCACTGAAATATTTTTCAGGTTTAGTGATTTATCACCTGTTTCTGGCTTTCTCCTAACAAAGGACTTCACTCATAACAACATCTTTGCAAAAGAATTCTAGGTAGTTTGCTGTCTTTCAAATATTTTTATTATTCTTCATAATTTTTCCTACCCTGCCAGGCCTCACCTTGCATATATGTGCCCAACTCATTACACATCAATCATTTGCTTCTCTAACTATGATGACTATCATATCAAGTGTACATTGATCTGTTCGACTGTACCTACAATAACCCTACCCAATCCAATTCTGACATTCCAAGTTTGTATTCCACTAGCCCTCACAATATAGCTTCTATTTCCACCATACTGTTCCTTTTATTTTTCATTTTTTCTTCCTGTCCACCTCACCATTGATACACCTATAAATTTACTTCTGCTGTTCTTTATAATCATAATGTTGTTTCCTTTTACTCTTGTCATCACCATTTCAAAAGAGCATCATCTTTTCAATGTCCACATACAATGACTTTAGATTACGGTTTTATTTTTCTTAACGCCTATGCAAGTATGACAAAGTGTTTGTAAATTTTGCCCCCCTCAAAAGCATAGTGCCATAGACTATGTAACAAACATATATGTGGTTGGCAACATCATAACATATGGATCAATTTTTCTGAATTGCTTGTCACATATTCATATAATTCATATAATTCATACAATCTCATTTAAGGATAAGGAAGTGTCAGTTTAGAACAAGAAACTTAATGATACACATTAGACATAAGAAGGAGATATCTAATTAAATTGAAATTGTGCTAAGGTACCAGGAATCAGTTAATGCGTTCTCCTTTAAAAAGGATTTGTTGGAATACTATTCGGCAGTAAGAAAAGATGATATAGGAACATTTGTGACAACATGGATGGATCTTGAGAGAGTAATGCTGAGCGAAACAAGTCAGACAGAAAAAGCAGAGAACCATGTGATTTCACTGATATGTGGTATATAAACCAAGAACAACAAAAGAACAAGAGAAACAAATGAGAAACAGAAACTCATAGACACAGACAATAGTTTAGTGGTTGCCAGAGGGTAAGGGGGGCGGGGGGTGGGAGATGAGGGTAAGGGGGATCAAATATATGGTGATGGAAGAACTGATTCTGGGTGATGAACACACAATGGGATTTATAGATGATGTAATACAGAATTGTACACCTGAAACCTATGTAATTTTACTAACAATTATCACCCCAATAAATTTAATTAAAAAAAAAAAAAAAAAAAAAGGATTTGTTTGGGGTGGCCAGTTAGCTCAGTTGGTTAGAGCATAGTGCTAAAAACACCAAGGTTGCCAGTTCAATCCCCGCATGGGCCACTGTGAGCTGTGTCCTTCTTAAAAATAAATAAATAAATAAATAAATAAATAAATGCATACATACCTACATACATACATAGGATTTTTTTGTTGTGCATTCAGAGCAACTCAAGGAGGATGTATGGATGGGCCTCATGTTTCTCAATTCAAGCTAAGTGACAAACGCTTTACTGGATCATTTCTATCTCCTATATTTGGGGGTATGGGACAGTGGTGTATCAGCCAGATTTCTTCCAATACATATACATATATGGGGGAAGCAAGAGAGAAACAGAGAGAGACAGAGAGAGAGAGAGAGAGAGAGAGATTTTGAGGAAATGGCTCATATGATTGTGAAAATTTCTTTCAAAGTTGAAGCTGCTCTCCACTTCTCCAACGCCAGCTGGCTATGAACTAGCTACGTGCAGCCAGGGAAAGAGCTGGGCTTGGCTCCCTCCCTCATGCTCTTCACCTCCCTCTTCACTCATTACCTTGTTTCCCCGAAAATAAGACCTTGCTGAGCCATCAGCTCTAATGTGTCTTTTGGAGCAAAAATTAATGTAAGACCCGGTCTTATTTTAATATAACATAAGACCGGGTCTTTATAATATAATATAGTAATATAATATAATGCCAGGTCTTATATTAATTTTTGCTCCAAACGATGCATTAGAGTTGATGGTCTGTCTAGGTCTTATGTTTGGGAAAACACGGTAAGTACTATTTCTAACTATTTAGGTATTGAGGGGTATGCATGGAGGAGAGAAAAGGGGGGCAAGAAAGTCTCACTTTGTAAATGGAGCTGCTGAATCTGAAATTTAGGTTACTGGTAACTGCTCATGTATATCATTACCTTTTCTGATTGGCACTTGGAGTACTTTGGTGACCTAACCTCCATTGCCAGGACCATTGTACCTGTGGCCTTTGATGCAGTCAGTGCGTGATCCTCTGGCTCATCATCTATGTGCCTGTCAGTCTCTAGGGACCCTGTGATGCCCTCACAACTCTAGGATGAGAACTGTATTCTCTTTTAGGTTGTCCTGTTAAACATAATTTAACATGATTTAATTCTGGACCTCTCTCAGGTTTATAAGGACCACAGATTCTGTGTCCTGGAAAACTCAAGGGAAACAAATCAAACCCAGTCAAGAAGCTACCTTTTGTTTATGTCCACCATCATGCCCAACAGTGCTGCTTACCTTTGAGATTTTTTAGGCAGCTTAAATAACACCTCTGATAGCTATAGTTTTCAGTTATTCAATCAAACACTAATCTAGATGTACCTGTTTAACAGGAAAACCTAAAAGAGGATACAGTTCTCATCCTAGAGTTGTGAGGGCATCACAGGGTCCCTAGAGACTGACAGGCACATAGATGATGAGCCAGAGGATCACGCACTGACTGCATCAAAGGCCACAGGTACAATGGTCCTGGCAATGGAGGTTAGGTCACCACAGTACTCCAAGTGCCAATCAGAAAAGGTAATGATATACATGAGCAGTTACCAGTAACCTAAAGTTCAGATTCAGCAGCTCCATTTACAAAGTGAGACTTTCTTGCCCCCCTTTTCTCTCCTCCATGCATACCCCTCAATACCTAATTAGTTAGAAATAGTACTTACCGTGTTTTCCCAAACATAAGACCTAGACAGACCATCAGCTCTAATGCATCTTTTGGCCAAAAATTAATATAAGACCTGGTATTATATTACATTATATTATATTATATTATGTTATATTATAGACCTGGTCTTATATAAAACCCAATATTATATTATGTTATTTTATTATATTACAT
Organism: Rhinolophus sinicus; assembly: GCF_036562045.2. Taxonomy (NCBI): domain Eukaryota; kingdom Metazoa; phylum Chordata; class Mammalia; order Chiroptera; family Rhinolophidae; genus Rhinolophus; species Rhinolophus sinicus. Next base: position 48,643,584 of record NC_133754.1, on the reverse strand, counting down.
TACATTACATTACATTGTATTATACCCAGTCTTATATTACATTAAAATAATATTGGGTCTTATATTAATTTTTGCTCCAAAAGATGCAGTAGAGCTGATGGCTCAGCTAGGTCTTATTTTTGGGGAAACATAGTAATGAGTGAAGAGGGAGGTGATGAGCATGAGGGAGAGAACCAGGTCCAGCTCTCTCCCTGGCTGCATGTAGCTAGTTCACAGCCAGCTGGCGTTGGAGAAGTGGAGCAGCTTCAACTTTGAAAGAAATTATAAATTTGACTATTCTGTGTGGATGGACATTCTAAGAACTAATTTGAGATTTTTGTAAAGATTTCTTTAATAACCAAAGGAAATTTTGCCAAATAGGAGTTATTAAAAAAGCCATGAGACTGTCTGAATTTTCATCCAGAGACATATGGAGAAGTTTCCATAGAATACATTTTAAAAGTAAAATGAAAGGAAGACACATTAAAATTGCTTCTGATGACTCAAATTGGTGCAATATACTGGTTGCAATACTCCACAGGTGGCAGAATACATGGTACCAAAATATATAAAATAGAATATTAGAGTAAGAATGCTTTAGAAGTTAGGGGTTATACTGAAACTTGTAGGCTTGGAGAGAAAGGAATGGGTGCAAATGAATAAGTGTGGTTTGTTTGCTAGAAAAGGGGAGGCATTTCTAACTGGAGATATGCATCTGTATTGCAGGGTAGTGGCATGTAGCAATTTTTAAGGGCTATAGATAAGAACTTTGACTTCACAGTCAATTGAAAATCTAAAGGTTTTTTTTTTTTATACCTCTATGATTCAATCTATGATGCATTTGAAAATCTCTAGTGATAATATAGATAAATACATCTAGAGAGATTCTAGGAGATCAAAGATGGCAGAGTAGACAAACGCTTTGCCTGAGACCTTCCATGAACACATTCAACTTACAACTAAATTATAGAACAACCAACCTGGAGAACCATCTGAAGTCTAGCTGAACAGAAGTTCTATAACTAAAGATATAAAGAAGAAGCCATGTAGAGACTGGTAGGAGGGGCAGAGACATGAAATGAGCTGGCCCCAAACCTCTGTATGGTGGTTGAATACCGGAAGGGATATTTCGGCCACAAAGGTTCCCTCTGTAAGAGCAAGATACCCGAGACCAACACCTACAACGCCCCCAATGCTGGGGGCACTTTCTCCTTGAGTAACCAGCCCCACCTGTTTTACACTCTTCCTTCGAAAACAGTCAGACCCCAGGCAGGCAGCAACTGGCCTCAGTGTGCCTGCCGCATGAGTCTTTATCAGTAGCTGAACCTTAAGGCAGCCAGCAGATGGCAGCTGTCCTGGCTTTTTGCAGAGCCACCCCAGGCCAGGTACTGGCGGCAGACGTCCTCGGTTCAAAGCATGGCCTCTTCCGTGTGACTCTAACTTTAGCACAGGCAGCAGACAACTGGGAATTGCTTTGCAGTTCCTTCCAAGTAGCTCCCAGCCAGTCACAGGCTGTGGGCGATTTGCACCTGCACTGAAGCCCTTCCCAATAGGCCCCAGAAACACCATATTTGGAGGTTGTCTTCAGACCACAGCAGAGCACTGTCCTGTTAGCCCCACAGGGACATACGAAAAGGATGGTTTCAACAGACACCAGAACCTACTAGGGCAACTCAGTGACCTAAGTCCCCAGCACAGCAGTCTATAAGCTGTGGACATGGCCAAACCTATAGCCTGTCAGCGTGACTGGTCAATACCACCCACAAACATGTCAATAGCAATTAAGGCTCAACTATAACAGGAGGGCACATACAACCCTCACAAGGGACACTCTTTGAGCACCCAGAGCAGCTGACCAGGGAGGCTGTGTCGGGACCCCACAGAACACCTACTACATAGGGCCACCTGGCCAAGCCTGGGAGATGTAGCAGATCTACCTAATACATAGAAACAAACAGAGAGAGGCAGCCAAAATGAGGAAACAAAGAAATTAATCCCAAATGAAAGAACTGGAGAAAACTCCCGAAAAAGTACTAAACGAAATGGAGGCAAGCAACCTGCCAGAGACAGAGTTCAAGGATGCTCAAGGAGCTTAGTGAGATAGCAAGCATTTAAAAAAAAAAAAAGGCATAGAAACCATAAAAAGAACCCCTATACTGTACACCTGAAATTAACACAAAACAATATTGAATGTCAGCTGTAATTTAAACATTTAAAATGGGTAGGAAAAGTAAAGGGGGCAAAGTGGTCCAAATTTCCAGGTATCAAGCAAATAATTCATGGGGATGTGATACAAAGCATAGGGAATATGGTCAATAATATTGGGTTAGCACAATATGGTTGTTGGACTTACCATGGTGATCACTTTTTTAGGTATATAAATTTTGAATAACTATGGTGTACACATGAAACTAATATAATATTGTAAGTTAGCTCTATTTTTTAATAAAAATCTTAAGAAAAGATAAATATATTTATATACATCTGTGCATGCTCCTATGTAATACCTGGTATTGTCTTATTTAATGTAACCAGTCATCTTGTATATTTTAAGCTATAATACCTTCATCTTTTTTCATTCCTTAAAGAAAAAAAACATTCTAAAACAAATCAAGTCCTAGAACTTTAGACTCAATTTCCCTAATGACTTTCTTCTGTGATATATATACATATATAGATAGATTTGTATATATAGATATATACAGCTATATATCTATATACACATCTATATATATACATAGATATGTAGATATAGATAGATATGTAGATATATATATATATCTACATATAGATCTATATATCTATATCCATATCTATATATACCTATATATAGATAAATATGTGTGTGTGTATATATATATATATATATATATATATATATATGGCAGTAGATGTAGATAGATAGATATAGATAGATATAGATGATAGATAGATAGCAAGCAAGGGCCAAATAGAAAATGAGGATGGCATAGGAGAAAGTAGGTGCAATTAAATAACAAGAAAAACATGAAATTGGCAAGCCAAGGATGGGAGCCTGTAACAAACAACTTGTGAGCAGATTGTTGGATCTCCCTGACACATTTTATTATGTCACTAGAAACTGTTGTACATAGAGGCAATATCATCCTTCTAAAGCTATGCACTTCTTCCTCCATGGCTTCTCCTTTTTGAGCATTCCTATCTATCCCATGTTTCTTACTATGGCAACAGAAGTTCTCAAGAAACATGAGCATTTCCTCTCTCACCTCCTACTGCCTATGAGTCACCTTTTAAATATATATATATATATATATATATCCATCCAACTATTTCAAAATGCCATTCATAGTCCTTTATGAATGAGTCTGATTTCCTTTCTAACCTCATCTCTTACCATTTCTTTTGCATGTACCATGTATTCCAGTCAAGTAAAAGTACAGAAAAATCTCAGTGATTTAGTGTAAAATTAGGGCATGGATAACACCAAGTCATTGTTAAAACAAATTATAAATATTTAAAAAGGAAGTCATTGCGGTTACTTTCAACAGGGATATGAAAGCTCATATTCTTATCATGATAAACAGCTAGTGGATAATGAAATTTTATTGCCTGTTCTGGAGGAGTAGAGATTCCTCAGATCTTGGTGCCAAATCATGGAAGTTAGGCTCCAAGCCCTGCTTCACTGGAATCAGCCGTTAAAACTAATCTTTAAGACATTCTTAGAACAGAGTAGAAGATTACTCCTCTATTCACAAATATCTGGTCCAATCCTCTTCTCTACTACATGTGAATTAAGAGTAAAAGTATTAGAGAATAATAATCAAAAGGCTTGATTTTTGATTAATTAACAACTATAGTTATGTTTCTGCTTTACCCCTACTATCTGTGCGACCTTTGGGAAAATTACAAACTTAGTTTTCTCAAGTCCTCAAAATTCGCACCTGGAAAATCCAATTGCAATTTATGATTTAAAACAAAATATAACTAAAAAAGAAAAAATATTTAAAAATCAAATAGTTAGAAGACTGCTGCTCTAAATTGTGATGAACTTAGTTTTACAGCTACAGCTTTCCTTTCAGTTTTAAACCTGGTAGTGCCTAAAAGTCTATGTTCACCTACAATAACCTTAATTTTATTTTCCTCTGATTCATGGAACATTCAATTTCACATTGGATTTTAACTGTCTTTTTAGCTGTTCTTTTATACAAGGACTGTTCGTTTGCCATATAAATGGGAAAAAAATGAAGTTACTATTTAGCACTTTCAAAACACTGGTACTGAAATAAGAATATTTGTAGTAACCAGTTTATCAGTTGCAGGCTTATTATCTTTCTTGGAATCATGTCTTCCCTAGAGCTATTATTGATTCCATTCCATTTATTTTTTGTTAAATACATTTGTTCACTTAATTTTTAGATTTGAAAATTTAAAAATCAAACATATAAAGCATGAGAAAAAGACTCAAATTTTTTTCATAGTCTCTTACAAAACAGTACACAAAATCCCTCCCATCTACATTTTATTAAATATTATTTAACATTTTTCACTATGCAAAATTTTGTTCATAGTTGCAATCATTCAGTAAACAAAAATGTATGCTCTACTTTATTCATGTAACAAGAAAAACAAGTCCCATTCTACATTATTTTAATTGCTTTGTAAATATAAATTTAATGATTACAAAAATACTCTCCATTTAAGGTTTATATCCTACTGTACTTAATTATTTCTACTCATACATTGTTTCAAAACACAAATTTTAAAGAATTGTTTAACCATCATTTCTAGACACAGCATTGTAGATAATGTTTGGGGAATCTTTGCATGCTTACAGCTTACCATGATATTGTTAGATTAATTTTTGAACTGTTGCCAAAACAAAGTTACCTGGTAACATAATATGATAATTTTATGCTTTTTATATTTATTGTCATCTGTAATACTGATTTTTATCGTCTACTTTTAGCATATCATTTTACTGAAATAAATTGTCTATAATTTTTCCTTTAAACATTTTAAATTTATTGTTGTATACCAAAAACTATTATAGTTGCTGATGATACACTTGTGAATGAGATAGAAATAATCCCTTTTCTGGGAGTTGCATTTTAGTAGAGTGAGAGATAAAACATATCCTAAATCAAATAGGAAGAATGAAACAGAAAAATTAACAGGAAGGAAGAATGCAATGAAAGCAGGAAGGAAGAAAGGGTTGGAAAGGGGGAAGGAGGGAGGGAGAGAAGGAAGGAAGGAGAAAATATGAAACAAAGTAAAAAGAAAATGAAAAAGAAGGTACAATAATGAAAATAAAAATGTTTCTGCAGACAATTGTAATCTATGTGAACAGTTAGTCTGCCTAATTAGGAGATAATAAAAAATAAAAAATAAAAATTAAAGACATGACTAATGAACTGAATACCAAGTTTAAAATAAAAGCACTAATACATGCCTGTCGAAAGAGTTAGGGAGTAATAGTTCAAAGTTCAGAATTTTCATAGTAAAAGTAAGCAAGTGCAATATCAATCAATTATGGGAAACTTGAGACTCATGTGTAAGTGAAATTCAGTGTCTCAAATGAAAGAAGTGCATCCTTATGAACTAGATGCAAAGCTTACAAGGTGGCACACTCTATATCAAAGAGATGCCTCATTTTTCTACATTTTGGGGATAATCTTCTTAAAGTCAACAGTTAAAGATGGAGGAATTTTATGAAATCTGTCTTATCATAAACGTCTCCAGAAATCTGAGACACAGAAACCTATTATCTTGCCAATGCAGATTGGAATGCTAATGAGGATATTAACTAATGAGAGCATTGCTCAGGCAAATTTAATCATTTTGATTTTTCATTGATATTTGAAAGGAAGAAGTCTGATTACATTATCAAGCCTATTTCTCACAGGCAAGAGCTATAGAAGGTCTTAGAAGAGGACACCTGGCATCATATTTTTTCTGAGGGAGGGTCTTAGCTTCTCCTAATTAGGATGACTGAATACATTCCAAATAAATTTGTTTGTTATCTTCTTCGAAAATGATCACTGAACATATGATGACTAAAAGGGACTTCCAAATGCAAATATCTCAATTAGGGAAGACAGGATTCCAAGAAAGATAATAAGCCTGCAATTGATAAGATGGTTACTAAAAATATTCATATTCCAGTACCAGTATTTTGAAAGTGCTAAATAGTAACACCATTTTTTTCATTTATATGGCAACTGATTAGGATTGTGCTCAAGATAGTACTTCTTAAACTGAACAATTTTACCTTTGATTTTTTTCTGTCTATTGCAATTACTAAGTTTTCAATTGCCAGGAAATGTCCCAGTTTGAGGCTTAGCATAGTATTATAGGCGAGCAGTTTTCTGCATAACAATATTTTTGAAAATTAATTAGGCATTGAGATAATGATCCTTTTTCCTCCTTGGGATTCTTACTTGCTTAGAAATAGTATGAACTGTTTCTTTTTTTTTTTTCTAAGTTGAGTGGTGGTTTTTACAGAACAAGGAGAGCCAGTTCAGTGTGGGCGTCTTTTGTTTTAAAGTGCTGTCTTCTATTGTAAAATTAAATTAAGCAAGCTGTGTTTAATATTAATGCTATTTCCCATTTCTTAATGGGTTCATATTTACAGCAGTGTGACAAATGTCTGGTTTAGATGGGTGAGTGGGTCTGTTATAAAGAAATGTATGTTTATTAATCAGTTCTTCAAGTAGATATGTTTTATAATTTTGTTTTTCTCCTCCTCAGTGTGTGCGCAGTTGTCAGGAGTGACTTTGCCATCCTTTTAAATCAGTCTTTTGCAAATTGGGCTGCCGAGAAGCATCTTCCAACCCCGAAGATTTGGAATGAACTGATCTGGGATGATGTGTGGCATTGCATTTCATTAAGCTTCCTAGATCTCACCCACTACTCATATTTGTTAGGCCAGGGCAAGGGGACAAGTGGAAGCCCACATGCACTATGTTCAAACATTGTACAGTCCTGCATTAAGTAATCAAACTCTCAATAAGGCATGATTGATCATCCTCCTGTGACATTTAAGTAGTGACTAGGACTCAAAAGGCTGGGTTCACATGCTGAAGTTGAGAACTCCTGGGAGTTCTCACAGGAACATGACATTATCAAGTGAATACAATTGTCCCATTCAGAGATCTTATGCCACTCCTTCTTTTCCTATTCCCAGCTCTATCCTGCATTGTGACACACTTATGTGGACACCATGCCCCACAAGGCTGCCTCTTGAGCAGCTCTTGGTACTGGGGTTGTGCACAGTAGACAGGGCACGGTCTGCCCTTGAGATGAGATGATGGATGTAGCACAGGGTCTCTGCAGATCCTGGAAGTGGGCTGGGCCTTTTTCTCAGGGAATTCTGGAGTTCTGGGTATCTAGAGCACAGTGTAGACGGGAAGGGATACAGACTTCATATGGGAGTGACCATCAAGGGTAGTAGCTCCACCTGAGGAAAAGCAGAGAAGGTCTCCAGTATAAGCCCCCATGGCACCAGTGAAGGGCTAGGATTGAGAACTATGGCTCCACACTTCTGTGTGGAGGTCGTATAGTGCTTTAGATCTGAACAAACCAAGGCCTGTCATTGTACTACTTAGGAATGACATCCCTAAGCTTCGTAAATGACTAATCTTCAGCATTCCAAAATATTTTATTATAGTATTATCTGAAACTATACTTTAGGTATTTCATTATATACATACAATTCTAACCTAATATTTAACCCTGATTTCTGTGTGTGTGTGCACACACAAGCACATGTCTGTCTGTCTCTCTTTGTCTCTGTTTCGTCTCCTTCACTTTGAGCCTATGTCTTACAGACATCTCTATTTCATTCTCTCCATTTTTGGTTATTCTTTCTCTAATATGCGCTGTGTTTTTCTCTTACTATCACTGTTTCATTGTGTCTCACGCTCTCTCTTTAATATACATACATTCACATACACTCAAACACACACACATACACACACAGGTACCAAGCAGACTGAAATATAGGTACATAGAAGAGTTAGGTATATATATGATTTGATCAGGAATATTCAGAGATTGAAGCTATAAAAGTACTTTGCATCCAAATCAGAATCCTTCTCCTAGCTGAATAAAATTTTTATACAAGAATTTTTATTTTTATTTTTATTTTTCCACTTCCCACATATTTCTCTAGACTGGAAGAAAATAAGTATACCTGAAATGCCACCATTTTAACTACCATGTTTCCCCGAAAATAAGACCTAGCCAGACCATCAGCTCTAATGCATCTTTTGGAGCAAAAACTAATACAACACCTGGTCTTATATTACATTACCCGGTCTTATATAACATAAGACTGGGTCTTAATATATAATATAATATAATATAATATAATATAATATAATATAATATAATATAATATAATATAATATAATATAATATAATATAATATGATATAATATAATACCAAGTCTTATATTAATTTTTGCTCCAAAAGATGCATTAGCGCTGATGGTCTGGCTATGTCTTATTTTTGGGGAAACATGGTAAGAAGATACAGTAAATTCAATTACATAAACACACAGCTGTTAGTCTTTTAGGTAGAAGAGGGCTTATGTCATTTCCTTACAGAGGAGAGAAAGGTACATTATTGAGTGTAATTTAGGGGCAATTAATTGATGAAGCCAACAACCAAATGTGAGATGACAAAGCATTAAATAACTGAATTATTGTTGTATCCTTTCTAAAATAGATTAAATTATTTGATTCAGAAACACCTCTAATCTCCACAGAGATTACTGTGGACTCATATTAAACAAAATGCTGTAGGTCATGGATTTGTTATCAAGCAACTACTTCCTGTTTTACTTGGAAGCAAATCTCTCGATTTTGTTATTTTACTTCTTTCTTCTTAGGTGTTTACATATTTCAAAATAAAACCATCATGTTGAAGTATAAAAAACAAATACATGTGGTACACTCTACTTCTGATAGTTTATTTTCCCATTTCAATAGTTGTGCAAACATTTATAATGTTCTGCTTTTTAGTTTGGAGGGGAGGTATGTTGGCCTTTAAAACACAATTTTAAGAAAACTAACCTATCAATACACATGAAAGATAATTTGCTTAGATCAAGCTAGCCATGTTGACATTTGTTTGGTATTCTTCAAATAAATCACAGGCATACCTTGTTTTATTGCCCTTCACTTTATTATACTTCACAAATACTGCATTCTTTTTTTTTTCTGTTTTACAAATTGAAGGTTTGTATCAGAAAAGAAAGACACTTTACTAGCAAAATTATTATGATGAGTTAGAGGCTCAGGTGATAGTTACATTTTTTTAGCAATAAAGTGTTTTTAAACTAAGTTATGTAAATTTAAAAAATATATAATGCTATAACACACTCAATAGACGGCAATATAATATAAACATAACTTTTATATGTACTAGGAAAACAAAAAACGTGTGTAATTCGCTTTATTGAGATATTCACTTTATTACAGTGGCCTGAAATGGAACCTGTAATATTTCCTAGGTATGTTTGTAATTCAAATAGATTAATAGAGAATAAATAAGTTTGTTTTTTCTTTCCAATTTTGTGTCATGATTTTATCACTACATATTAATTTCCAAACAAGCCTAAGTTTATCGTTCTTTATACTTAATTAGTTTGACAAATTAATTACCTGTGACTTTTACTGACATTGTAAAGTAACTAAAAATTGAGTTTTTTAAAAACTTATCACAGCATGTAATTTTATGTTATCAATATTAACATAGTTTATACATTATGTATATACTGACACAACATAGAAGGTTTTTATTCTTGTATTTATTATCTCAAGTCTTTAAGAGTTGAGCATCATCATCTATTAGTTTTGCAACACACTGGAAAACAATTAACATTGTAGAAAAAGTTGTAAATGCTAACTGGTAAATTTTAACATGAATTTCAAAGAACCACACTGATTATTTCTGAAATATTCTGATTAAATTTTGCTTTCATCAGCAAGCTTGTAAAAAAATTTGAAGAATATATGTCCTTGAGACTATGTGACTAAAATTATGAAGTCTCTGCATTGTATACCCCATGTGCTTGACAAACACAGAATTACAACTTTGTGGATGAACAAAAATATATAATTTTATATAATAATTTAGCCTTTTATTCTTTGTCTTAGCAATAGTGTTTAACAGAATTTAATGATTCTATTGCTTTTCTTCATTCAAATTCCAAGAGCTTTTAAGCCTCTCCTACAAGGGGAGGAGGAATCACATCTCAAATGAGAGAACAGCAGAAACCCCTCATTCACAAAAGGAAATATTCCAGAACTTCCTTTTCAATTCAAGTGAAGCTGTAGACTCTGTTTTCTTTTTTGGAAGCTTTTAAACAACAGGGTATTTTTCTCATATTTCAGTCATGAAATGGATGATTTAAAATTGTTTTCATGGTTAATGTCTCTGCACCCTGATTTACCTCAGAAAATATGAATCTGTAGATTTCTACAACTTGCTTTGAGAGCCAAAAAAGTACTTGAATAAATGCTTTCAAAGCTAAGGCAGCTGCTTGTCAATTAAGTGAGACTTTTTATTGGTTCTCAGGTCTTTTCTCAGCACAGATTTTCTTCATTAAAGTCCCCCCATGCCCCCATGCCTGTTTCTGAACATGCTTTTGTTAAAAGAAAAGCAGTAAGAGCAAGCTGTGACACACGCCTGATTCACATTCTTTAAATGGGTGGAAAAAACTGAGGTTCAATTCCTTATCACTTAATTCTTAAATGGGATGTTCCAAGTACTGATTCTCTTTTTCAAGATATGGTATATGGCTTGTCCTATAAAGAAAATAGATATTTAAAATGTTGCTGTGTCTGGATGACGTCACAACACTTACATGTTGCTGTAAAATGTTTCCAACAGCTTATGAGGAAAAGAACCTGACCGTTTACGGAAACAAAACTTTTTCTTTTTCCCCTCCCTTTTCCTCTCTAAGACTGCAAGAAGGCAGTGAAGATGATTAATGTGGTTTCGCATATCATAAATTTGGCGAATGTATACCAGTGAAAACTACTCAACTTTCGTTCTGCAACAAGCTCATTTATATTCATAATAAGGCAACATCTACTAGGATTTGGGGAAGTTAGTCCCTAGAATCTACACGGTGACATAAAGTGTGGTTTCTTTTTCATTTACCCATTAATTCCATCTGGTTCGTTCCATAGACTAAGATGGGGTATGGGAGGGGGAGCAATACTGTTGTCAGGAATTATTCTGCTCCTTAAGATGAAAGGAAATGACCACATTTGGATGGTGCCAGAAAATGCCATTGACCAGCTCTAGACAATATAAACCTCGTAGAGCAGTTTCATTCACTGGTATATTTAAAACTTTTTTACCTCATTTTTAAAATTATTTTCAACGTGAATTTATATTTGCATATATAGAAAGACTGTTTTTCAAGTGCAGCTGAATGACCTTTAATTAAAGTGCCCCGCCCCACCCCCAGTGAAACAGTACATTCAAACTCTCCTTTCCTTGCATTCTTTCCACATTTAAACCTCTCCCAATAAAGAATGAACCTTATTTGCATGAAGTTATTCTAGCATAAAATCATTCTTGCTGAAGGAGAATCAGAGGAGGGTTTGAGGTAAATCAGTGCCAATTACTCCATATGGTTATTAGGGGAGAATACCCTCCCCTTAAAGCTGCCTACTGATGCCGAAAGCTCTGCACAAAAACCACCAGATGTTGTAACAGAGATACAGGTGAGGCAAAGCTGTGCAGGTAGGGATTCAGGTAGAGACATTTCAAAACACTCTGCCTGAAACACTGGGGCTTAATTGAGGTGTTTGATTTTGGAAGAGATTCACAGAATCACAGAAGGACCATTTCGTAAAGCAAGTTTCATTTTGCATTTCTACATACTTGCCCACTTATTGATAGAGAGAGAAGTCAAGGTACTGTATTGAAAATTAAACATTTACACAAAAATCCTCTTCTTCCTCCTCTTATTAAAAACTGAGGAATGTAATTGTAGACCTCAAGACATAACAACATGCTGTGCATAATGCGTGCAGTGAGTCATAAAATCAAAGAATGGGGGACAGAACTTTCTTTTTTCATTCTCCTTCCCTTCTTTCTTTACTATCTTAGTGCTTTGTAAAGGCAAACATTCCTCAAGTTAATAGAATTAGCAACATTGCTTAGTTAGCTCAAGCAAGTATTAGTTGAGAAAATCAATAATGATTATTACATAAGTGTTAAAGAATTGAATTGCACTTCAATCACACAGTGTTCCACCTGTGCCCAGGTGAGTGCTAATAAACATTTCTATTACTCTGAATTGTTTTATAGTTTTATATTTGTTAGATTTGCCAATGAGCTGATTATTTTATGTAAGGACTGTGCAAAGCTACAAGAAATCGTAAGCATTTTGTATCTGCAAATATATCTAAAGATTTTGTTTAATCAACATTATTGAATGTAATGTTGGGACTCATCTTAGCCAAAAACACAATTGCAATCTTCTAGCAGCTTATGTAGTATGAACATTATTGATTATTTTAAATTTTCAATGTATTCTTTTGGAAAACACATAAAGCCAGTTATGTCCTACTTCAGACACATCATGAGACGACAGGGTTCTTTGGAAAAGACAGTACTGTTGAGAAAAACAGAAGGCAGCATAAAAAGAGTTAGACAGTTATGAGATGGATTGACTCCATAAAAGAAGACATAGACATGAGCCTACAGGAGCTGAGCTGGGCTGCTGAGGACAGGACATTGTGGCATCACTCATTCATAGTGTCACCAGGAGTGGGACTGACTCAATGACATGTAACCCACATAAGGCCAGTTATAGAGATCTTTTCCTTTTCTTATTTTGCTTTTTAATCCGAGTTTCTAATTATATCATTGTTGTTTCATACTAGGGGGCAATCATGATATAAGCACACAAATACACGTATTTGTAAACTTAGAAATGTATAAATCTAAATGTGCTTTTGGAAAGCATATCTTATATGTTTTTGTAAATATAGTTCTTATAAAAATTAAGAAATCATCTCAGATGATCTTATTCTGGGGACTTGTTCTGAAAATTGGTAAGTCTTAGGTATCTTTTTGGAAACCTCAATAGGGTATAAAAATATGGTTTTAAGAGAAGTTCTGTCCTTTGCTTAACCCCAGAATCTTACTACGTTATTTTCTGCTAGAGCAACATGAGAACACTGGGACTTCAAACCTCTGTAAAGATTTTCCTGCCAAAGCCATAGTTCGGTATGTCACAGTCACAACACATAATCCTGTGAGACGAATGGCACAATGCAGAAGTATTCCAAGAGCATCACTGAAATCATCTGGGTATGGCTCTGGTCTCTACATTTTCCCAGTCTACATAGACTCTAGGTACACAAGCTGGGCTGGAGGTGTGGCTATAACACCATGGCTTGCTCCTTTCTTTCCCAGCCTCATATCCCTGAACACATTCCAGGATGGGAATATAATATTTATCCAAGGGAACACATGACATCCCTCCATGGGTTATCTATGGACGCATTGTTCTTGGATCATGTGCTGAGGGGTGAGGCCCAGCTGTGCCACATTACAGCAGCTGTGGGTGTAGGAACTACCTGGATGTCAACAAGGAAACTGCTCCCTGTCTGGCAGCACATCGCTGTCCTCAGGATATATTGAAATATTCATCTTAGAAGCTTGGCCCCCACCTTGGGTAGGCTCTAAATGGAAGATTCCATTGGGCTTTATTTTCTTTTTCCTCTACTTCTAAACATTTTTTTACCTTTCATTTGGTATCCAAATATACCTACTCAGAAAAACTGTAGGTACATTTTTCAAAGCAAAACAAAATCAAACAAAATACATGTATAAATATTATATACGTATGTATGTATGTATGTATGTATAGTATATACACACATATTTTTTGGTGGAAATAACACTTTAGAAAACAAGTTTTTTTTAATGATAATGTTTCAGTAGGAAAATATTACATTGAATTATTCTATAAATGCTTTTTTAAAATATCCAAATCAAAGTTGTTGAATCATAAATATCAGTAGGTAGATGCAAGGGATACTTCCGCAGGTGGAGGATATCCCTCAAAGGCAGCAACATCTGCTGCTTCAGTTCTTTAGTTTTATACATCTCTGGAATTCATAAAAAAAAAAAAAAAAAAAAAAATCAGGAAGACTTTTCTTTATTTCTCAAAATATATGAAGTCTTCCTAAATGAATACCATTTCAATAAAATATAAGTACTACTTTCCTTCACAGTCATACTAAAATATATATACCATGAAAGATTAAAATGTATAAAAGCTATGAAGTAAAACAATCTCTACCCTAACTTCTAGCTTTATATCCTCACGAGGTCAACATTTCTTTCATCAATCTTATACTATAGCTACTTCTGACTTCCTGTAAATTCTATTACGTAGAAAGAATGAGATTTTACCTAGGATACCAGGCTCTATATATTTTAATTACCCCCATGTTCTCAATGGAGTTTTCCCTAGATGTTTTCTAGACATGACTCCATTACCTCATTCACCACCACCTGTAGAGCACATGTTCTGCTGATTTAGTAAGGGAACTGGGGATAGAGATTCAATAGGAAAATTACGCCACATCTTGCACTGACTAGGTTACAATGCTCAAAAGAGAACACAATGGTAAATTTATTGATCTAGGACATATTCTAGGTATTTTCTAATCATCAATAAATTTCTTCACCCAACTGAAACTTTTCTTTTTTTTTTTTTTATTTTTGTACATCAGTGAAATACTCTAGTGAGTAGAATTAGAACTTTAGCAAAGAAACTTGAAACCTTAGTTGCTAGCTAATATTTAAAAGGCTTGTCAAAGTCTGGCTAATAAATCAGTTAGATGTTCAATCTTTATTACGTATATTTTATTCAGATCATTCTACAACATACTAATCTGAGCATGTGAGGAAGAAAGTAGGCACTGGTGAATGGTAGATTTTATCATAATTATTATTTTACCTTTTATCAAACTTAAACACATACGCTTTGCCAGACACTACGGTAGGATCTTTGTCTAATTTGTTCTATAAACTGCCTGATAGAAATTATCTTCACTTTCTATAAAAAAAGAAATTGAGGCTTTGGAAGATTAAATAATTTGCCCCAAATCACTCAGCTGGTAGATTACATGCAAGACTATTCACCTGAAAACTCTACACTCTCCCTTGCAATGCAAAATGTTCTTTTAATATAGCCAGGTGGGGAAAACTATTAAATTGGAACAAGTTGTCAGTAGATGTCAATGACTGAAAATAGATTGTGAGGAGAGTGAAGGCTAAGAAAAAAGTTTTAGATTCAAGATATCAAGTCATGACTTCTATTTCATATAGTAGTGTGCAAATAAAGATTAACGTGAAAGAAGAAGGAAGAACTAAGATCTATTTCTTGCCTAACATTTCCATGCAACATACTAGACATTTTTAAGTATGTTATCTCATTTAAATGTCACAAGAGTACACTAAGGTTGGGGTTTGCTGTCTAGTTTAAAAGATAAGGGAATTACATGACACCGCAAGATAAAGGTAAGTTGATGTTCACACAGTTAGTGTAGGAAGCAGTGATGTTTAATTTTGAATGAGAATTTTTGGAATCCCTGACAATGTACATATTTTCTACTGTAGATTGGAGGCATATGACCATTCTAGCTTATTTATAATGTGAATTATCTTATAAATTTCTTTGCATATTCCCCATGAAGTGCTCATAATTATCTAGCTAAACAAATATCTCAGTGTCTAGTCATGCTTGGGTTTGGATGAGGGAAAAATTATAAACACAAAATGTAATCTGTAGGAAATAAAATGATGCTTATAAAGCTATACAATTTCAGAATATAATTATAGCTACATAAAAGTAAGCCAACTGTCCAAACCCTCTCTGATTTAATGTATTTCTAACTGATGTTAAAAATTGTCAAACAGGAATTGAATGCCTCCTATAGTCCAAGAAGTCTCACACAGGTTATCTAGCTTAGTTCCGTGTGCTGGGGTTCATGGACATAATTTTACAGAGGATGAAACTGTAACTTAGATATCTGCTGAGCTTAAAGTGCTATGAAGTAGCAGAAATTGAATTTTTAACTGAAATGTTATGTTTTTAACGCTCTCTTCATTAATTTCTTCTACAAAAAAAAAAAAAAATCATTGGTAACAAAAATATATGGACTCTTTCTACATCACGAAGTCACTGAAACCACTGGACTAGTTCTTCTCCCTGACCTACATCAATGGGCTTGTTACATTGTGACATACAGATAGATTCAAATTTTAGGGCTTCTGTATTTATGAGAAGTAAAACTAATTTTTAAATCTGTAATTTCCATTTACATAAACCAGAAGAGCAGGTAAAGTATTAAAATAATAAATTTAAAATTAAAGCTTAGATATTCTGTGACTCACAGACTTCCTCACACTCAAGACCACAAACCTTATAAAGGACGTCGACTCCCTGGCGCATGGATGTAACATATATAAGATTAAAACAAACAAACAAACAAACAAAAAAACAATGTTCAGTGAGGTTCAATATGCTAATTATCTATAAAAATATTATTATATTATGATTTTTTTTGTATAATATACCTCCAAGACAAAGGATTTTTGTTGTTGTTTGTTTTTTGGGTTTTTTTAATTGTAAAATACACTATGTCTGCACAGGTTACCGAACATTAGCTCACTTTTCTTTATTGTTTCTTTTTGTAGTAAACAGATAGTTAATTGTGATAAAAAAAATTTTGATTAAGAAATATAACTGTTGCTCATATATCCCTGGTAGAGTCAACAGGGTTGTATATAATTTGAAAGAGTGGGCAAAGAAATTAAAAAGTGAATTTGCATAGAAATATCTACACAATAAGATAAATCCTGACCCTAATACAGCAAGGTAGAAGTACGTATTTCAATGTTTTGTTTTGTTTTTAAGTTATTTCATGCATTTGTTTTTGTCAAAGAAAATAATCATGTAAACGTTGTTTGATAACTATCTTATTGCAAGTATATGCCACTTTTAAAAATATTTACAAGGACCAAGATTGTTTGCACGTGCACACACATACACACATAGATATATTTATATAATGACTAGGAAACTATGATTGAAAAAAGATAATGACTTCTCTAAGGATAGGCAGGATATCCTTAGGATAGAACTTAGAACAAATGTCGCTAAGCTGTAGTCTAGAATTCTTTTTCCCAACACCTGTCAGCCAGAAGTTTCTGGCTGATTATGGCACCCTAGAATTTTCCTGTGGGTCATGCAAAATTATTCCATGACTGTAGGCTATCTGAGCTATAAATGCCAGGAATAAATGTTATGTTCAATCACTATAACTATTTAAAATGACTTCAAATAGAATATTTTCTTTAACATACCTGATGCAAAATAAAGGAATTAGTTCTACTACATATTTAGGCCTTGCCATGTCAAAGTTCTCAGAGTTTGAATTCACAAGCCTTTCCTGATGAGTTCATTATTTTGTTTATTCTGCTCATAAGAAAGTTTGATATGACCTTTGTATTTGCATTGCTAATAGCTCTCAGGGGTTGGTTCCCAGGCCCTTTCTACTACAGCACTTTGACAAAAATAATTGAGATCAAAGTCCATTTAGGGAAAGAACATCAGTCCAAACTGACCAGTAAAGGGAACCATGGGGATCATCAGGCCGGCTTCTTCAGCAAAGAGTTCAGGATTGGGGGTGAGACAGATAAACTAAGTAAGACATGCTCAGAAACATAACAGAATTAAATTGCCAGAGCATATAGCGAAGACTGGAAGAAAAGAGGTAGGATGTATGGAAGAAGTAGGGGTGTTCATACTCAGATACTTTATACGGAGGGGACAGTGAAGCAGCATCACCTGTAGAGAATATGCCCATGGCTTTATCATGTAGCAGTGCACTTGGATGTGTTTTTTTTTGTAAGTTCTCAACTTTAGTGGGTAAAGAATCACCCAGAGAAAGTGATGCTTATTCATTCATTCAACTCCCATTTGCTATGTACCAGAGACAGGAAATACAAAAAAGCTTATAACTGTATGGGGAAAAAGAAAAATCAGCAATTAAATTAAAAGTATGCACAGGCACAGCGGCAGCCTAAGGAGAAGATTGTCCATTCTGTATTTCTACACCAAGAGCCACAAAATGCTTCAGGGAGAGGTCATGCTTGGTCAGAACTGAAAGATGGTAGCTGTATGCCAGATGGGTAAAGATGGAAAAGGCATTTCAAAGAACTTGGCACTTGATGTCATTGACGCACTCCAGGAAAGTGCAAACAGTTCTTTATGGCCACAACCAAAAATCAAAAGGTATCCCTGACATTCACCAGGGAAGCTGCATAACGAACTGCCCTTTACAAATAGACGGCTTGATTAAGTCTTGGCTCCATCCTTAGTATCTGTGTAACCTTGGGCAGGCTATATAACCTCTTTATGCTTCTCTGTAAAACGGGACTAATAATAGAACATGTCTCATAGGGTTGCTATAAAGATTAAATGAGTTAACACTTGCAAAGCATTAGAAACTCTTAGTACATACTAAGCACAATATAAAATCTCTAATCTAAATGCAATGGGCAACATTCTCCTAATAAACATGTTACTAGAGATATGTTTCTTATTGTCTATCTAATGGATAGATGCTCTAAATTAATTTCTGTTTTTGAAATCTCTTACTCATTCAATAGTCTAGATCAGTTTATCATCTGTTCTGTGGCTAATTCCATTTTGGTAGAATTTTTTATTTTTTTAAATTACAATTTCTTTATTTACAATGTGGCTTCTAACGCTTCTGAATTTCTGCCATTTTCCTAGAATTAGAGCAACAAATACACCATTATCGTCAAATGCCAGTTCCCTAAAATCACTGAGCAATCTGGCAGTAAGACAGAATTGAGCTTACTGCTTACTGCAGTAAAGAAGATCACCAACCCAGCAGAGCTTCGACTGGGTGTCTGCAGCAGGAGGGTGAGGGGGGAATGTATGTGAATTTGAGGTTTACTTTAAGAGGGATCTTCTCAGGACACAACTGTGGAGAACTGGCGGAAACAGCAACAACAGAGTTTTGGAGGCCAGGAATTCAAAGACCTTAGGATACAGAGTGTCTGTTGGTCTTTCCATTGAAGAGTTGGTACTTCATTTCTATAATGAACAATAAGGCCATTTGCTGGGGCAAGGGTCTCTAAAAACAGTAAAGCCATGTGAATATTATGAGCAAATTATGTGGGGGTTTGTTTCAGAGTCTAGTGTCCAAGCTGTGTGTGAAGTTAGATTGTTTTGGCTCTCATCTATCAATCAAAAACATTTTCCTAAGTTTGAGTTTTCAGAGGCAATTTGCTGCTGTAGTTGAGACAATAGATTCTGAAGCCAGAATGCCGGTGTTTAAATCCAGGTTCCTCAGTTTACCTTGCAGACAATACTTTACCTCTTGTGCTTCTGTTTCCTCATTTGCGAATGAGAATTATTATAATAATACTTAGTCATGGATTGCTATGAGAATTGAGTGAATTAATATGTGTAAAGCTCTTAAAATAATGCTCTACTCATAGGGAGTATTTAATAGATAAAAGCTATCATTGATCTAAAATTGAAAGCCAGGGTACTATTTTTGGGTTCATGTTACAAATTTTCTATGCTATAGCTACTGATCCAAAATTAAATAAATATGTTTTTAAAAATAAGTTTGTCTAATGAATATTAAAAAACATAATTATCTAGCTGGAAAAAAAATTTTGCTACTTTAAATCATATTGTTTTGCTCCTTGTATTAAAATTTTTCTGTTAACCCCTTAAATCCTCTAAATGCAGGAATTTTCAGAATTTTTATCTGCAGCCCCTGCTCTTTTCATTCTAAATCATCTTCACTCCAGCTAAGATCCCTGATCTATTTCCCTTCATAAGTGTGAACACTGATACCACTAAATTGACTCCTATCCAATTCAGTGCCTTTAGTACTTTTATTACATTCTTACCTAAGACTGTTCTATCTACTAATATGTTCCTTATCTCAATTTCTCTCTTATTCTCCCAACTGCATACACTTGAAGTTACATTTAAGTCCACCTAAATCTCATTTGACCTTTTCCCCCGAGGCTCCTTTCACACAATCCAGAAAATGACTCTCATATTCATATTGACCCTCATATTCTTACCCTGACTCTATCCCTGTGACCATCTCTTTAGGTCACATACTTATCATCTCTTATATGAACTATTTCAGTTCCATTATAGTACTTTCTCTGGTTAAAATCTATGGCTTTTTAAACCCATCTTACACACCACTGCCAGATTTTTCTTACTAACGCACAGGTAATATCAAATTACTTATCTGCTCAGGTAACGATAGTGGCTCATCATGGCTGATGGACTAAGTAAAGGTCACAGTGGCATTTCACTATTCTCCAATATCTGGTCCTAACCCATCTCTGGTAATAATCTTCTTCTATCACTCACTTACTGCCTCAGACTTCACAGCAACCTCCCACAGGCATGTCCTTATTCAAGTTCATCCACCTGAAATGATACGTTTACCTGCCTTCTTCCACATTTCACTCTTCTGCCTATCTTGCCTACTGAATACTTCCCTTATTCCACTAGTAATATAAAATTATTTTATCCTCTACTTTTTCAAAACAGTAATCAGATCCCGATTTGTAGACTCTGAAGCTCTTAGAAGTTTTCAAGTCATGAATATAATAAAATAATAAAAAAATTATGAGTAAAAATTTTTGGTGTAAAAGTGAATATTTACTAAAGTGAAAAAAGAAATTGCAACACACACATTTTTAAAAAGCTGACAAAACAGCAAAAATCACAAATAATGTAATATGTTTTACATATATATGTACATTTATATATAAATATATATTTTAATGTAGTATTTGTCAGATCTCTATAATAGCAATGATTTTATAATATTTTCTCATATAGTGAGTAGAAATTAATTCAGTAGCACTTTAAGCATGATTCATCACAATATGTTTCAGGTTACTGATAGCTTAGAATTCTCTTCAGTCAAAAAACTTGTTAATGTCATGAAAAATTATAGAAATATCACATTTGGGGACTTTTTTTTCATACATTAGCTGTACAATTTTAGAGAATGCTTCATTCTGTCTCTATACATTTTAAGAAGTAGCCCCAGAATTCTACACACATCTTTGGGAGTAAGTGTTTGAAGTTACCTTGATATTGCTGTACATCTCCTGTACTGCCCATCTGTGTCATGACTCCATGTGAATGCCCAATGACAGTGGATTCCATTCTACACAAGAATCACTACCAGTAAGTTAACTCTACAGGGAAATAACTGCAAACAGCATAACTATATCCCGCTAAACGGACATTAAAAGTACCAGCTTCCTTCTGGCTGACTCATGCTAATGCCCCTGGCCATTCCAAGTCACCCAAATTAAAGGTAATAAGATAAAGGTGAAAACTGATTGGAAAGATACAGTGGACTTGAACAAATTCTATTTAAATAACTTACTTGCATTGCAAGACCCCTGCTCAAAAAAGAGTCCCTAAAAATAAGCTCAGTTTATCTTCATTAGCTTTACTAATGTGCTGAGAATTGATTAATTAATCTCTAATGAAACTCTTATTTCCTGCTACTTTGTATTGTACTTTATCATATACATGTATTGTATACATGTGCTTTAGTCTACTTTCCTTTATGCAGGTCTAATTCTCTGCTTGACTGATCATTGCCAGTGAGTTCTGTCTTGAATCCTTCACAGTAACTGTACTCTATGGATATTCAACAATTATATGTTGATTTAAATAGAATTAGTTTGAGAATAGCCAGGGGTCATATTGAAAATTACATCTTTTCCTTCTTTACACATTGGGATCAAGGTCAGAGATACAGGGGTACTAGCTAAAATTAATTTTAGGTACTTCTATATTTAAGAAACTAATTAGCTTGGTAGGGATTAATTCATGCATCAGTGAAATTATATCAAGATGATGATATTTTATGCATAAAAATAACTACCAAAGAACAGTAAAAAAGTAAAATGACTATAAAAATGAGTGAATAATTAAAAGACCACTGTTCCTCCTAATAACATTAATCAAAAGAAGTATCTAAAATTAGAATATTTCCTTCAGGGAAACTACGTATCAATCATATTTACATTAAGTTGAACCATATGAAATTGCCAAGGGTTTGCTGTTTATAACATAAAAAAATGACAACTTTATACAGTTCAACACAATATATTGATATATTTATTCTTCAGTTTTTTAGTCATGAAAATCAGGAAAAAATGTACCATTTTTCTCCACACTTAGCCCTCAAATTGCTTTCAGAAATATTACAGATTATGGAAAGCTAGTATTTATCTAGTGGTTATGTTTCATTTAGCTATGTGTTCTCTAAAAAGACAAAAACTATAAACAACAGTAAATCTACTAGGGTACTTATTTCTAAGCTATAATACTCTGTACTGTCACATAGTAGGCACCTTCTATCTGTGATCTTAGACAAATGATAGATTGCAATATCTAGATTTGGGCTTTACATAGAGAAAAGGAAAACACAGAATCTGCTACCAGCGCTAATATGGACAAATACCGCATTTTTTTTCCCTCCAGAAGCACATACCCTAAATAGAGCATATGCTGTACACAGCTGTAGTGGCATAACCTGTATGTTCTTCTACCATGTGCTTTCAAAAGTCTTATTTCCTTTTTCCATCAAAACTTAGCTTTACTTTATTCCAGATCTTGATTAACAATTTATATGAAATTTATAATTACTGGAATGTAATACAATATAAAAATGCAATTTTAAAAATAATTCTCAAAAAAATTATCTGTTCTGATTAAGATATATATATATATATAGTATATACTATATATATAGTATATATACATATATATGTACATATATATGTATATATACATATATATGTATATACTATGTGTGTGTATATATATATATATATATATATATATATATATAGTAGCAAATTTGGAAACACCATGTGGGGGATAGTAATCAACAGTAACTCTACAACTTAGAGATACCTAATGTTAACTTTTGATCTGAAATTTGACAATATTTTTCTATGTATATATATAAATTAAAAAATTGGATTTTAAAGCAAATGGTTTTATTATGATAGAATGAATGCACACCCCATACAATTCACCCATTGAAAGTGTACAACTCAATGTTTTTAGCATATTTACAACAACCATCACCACCGTCCATTTTAGAACATTTTCATCACCTTAAGTAAAAACTCCATATGCTGTAGCTATCATTCTCCACATCTTCCCTCCTGCAGCCTTAATAGCTGTTCATGTACTTTGTTTCTATAGATTTCTCTATTTTGAACTTTCATATGAATGGAATCATAGAGTATGTGGTTTTTCTGTGACTGGCTTTTCCTACTCAGTAAGATGTTTTCAAGGTTCATCCATGTAGCGTTTATCAGCATTTCATTTCCTTTTAGGCTTAAATGATATTCCATTGTATGACTATGCCCCATTTGTTTATCCATTCATTTTCTGAAGGACTTTTTAGTTGTTTTCACCATTTGGCAAGAATTGCTAATGCATGAGTGTCTGAATAGACATCTATTTTCATTTTTCTTGGGTATATACCTATCAGTGGAATTACTGGGTCATTTGGTAACCCTAAGTTTAATCATTTGAGAAAATGCCAGACTGTTTTTGTTTTGTAACTCAGCAATAGAATACTAAACAACAAGTATGTTTCTACTAGGTACTCTGTTCTGAGCTATCTGTAAAAAGATATAGCAACAGAACAAAGCACCTTCCCTACTCCACAAGAAATGCTGTTGAGTTGGAATGAAATCACTTCTTTCTTCTCAACACGTATACATGTCTGTCCCTCTTTATCCATTTACAATTTTTCTGAGGTATGGTGGCTGCTATTATATAAATACCCTTGAGAACCAGCCCAGTAGTAGTGGCAGCTGATGGACTTACCGGTGAGATTTTCTCTAGGAATTGCTCTCAGACAAGGGAGGGTCTGATGCCATTCGCCGATCTCTGGACCAGTCTGCTCTCAATGGCTGGTCATTGCAGGGAGGAGTGCAAGGGGGTGATGAGGTGTGAGGACTAAACCCCTCGCCTCAGGTGGGACAACTCTAAAGAGTCTCCAAGTCCAACTCTCCTCTCGGAATCTACTGAGTCCTCTGTTCCAAACACATCGAGGTTAACTTCACCCTCTGCCCAATATTGCTTCCCTCAGCCTTTGTGGAGATTGCTTCTGAACACGCTTCCTAGTAAACCTTCTAAACTCAAACATCAGCATCACAGAGTATGTTTCTTAGGAAACTCATCTATGCCTGGAAGGGTCAAAGTGATGCTTCAGAAGACCCATGGAGCTTACCCACTGTGCAGGTACCCTATTCCTAATCTCTGAAACCTGTGAATAAATTATATTGCATAGCAAAGGGGCATTAAGGCTGCAGAAAAAGTTAAGGTTGCTAATCAGATGGTTCAAGAGAGGAAGGTTTTCCTGAATCGCCCAGGTGGACCCAATGTAATCCCAAGGGTCCTCTAAAATAGAAGAAGAGGGAAGCCTGAGAGTTGGTAGCCTAAGAAGGACTTGAAGAAATAAAACATAACACTGCTGGTTTTGAAGATGGAGAAAAGGGGTCATGAGGTAAGGAATGTGAGCTACCTTGAAAAGCTAGAAGGTAAGGAAACAGATTCTCCCCTGGAGCCTCCAAAAGGAGTAGAGTCCTGCTGACACTTTCATTTTAACCCGTGAAACTGACTTCAGACTTGTGATCTCTAGAACTGAAAGGGAATAAATTTTTTACAGCAGCGACAGAAAACAAATACACTTACTTTCTTCTCTCTTTTTATAACACGTTGTTTTAACTCTGTCACTGACTGTTTATATATCTTCCTCCAGGCGTCTGTAACTCTCTTGAAAAGGAAAATTATGCCTCATTTATATTTGACCCCCAGTGCTACAACACAGCACAGTTATTCAGGGTAGGCAGCAAAATCTAATATGTTTGTATAATGAGTTAATGAGGAGATATGTGAAATAAGCTCTGCTTTTAACATCCTAGGAGTGGGTAGCCAATGTAATTCATGAAGTAGTATAACCCTCTTCTCCTTCACATTACACAGCCTAGATACCATCTCCTTTTCCTATGCATGGAGCTTTGGGCCTGCCTAAGTTTCAAATATGGAAGAAATATTATGCCCAGGTTCTGTTTGATATACAAACTGAAAAAGATGTTGCTCATACATTGCCTTTGTTCTCAGCTCGTTTTTACGTGAACCTATTTTCTTATTTTTTTGAAGATCCATTTGAGTTTACATTATTAGAACAGATATTATAAAATTACACTCTTGATTAAACAAAATTTTATTAAATGCCTTTTTTGGTTTGAAAGTTTCAGTTTGTTTTATTCCTCAACATCTTTAGCTTATGCAAACTCTTCTAGCACCTTCTAGATTAAGGTTTTTTTATCTTATGCAAACTCTTCTAGATTAATTTTCTCTATTCCTCCGCTTGTTGGGGGGAAATAATTATCAAAGTAACTAAAGCTACATGAAATCAGGTTTTAAATGGAAAATTAAATAAAATTACAAATACTTGTTCAAAAAAGCATTACCTCTCCTTAAACAAATCAACTTTATCATTGTTAAAAAATGTAAGTTGTAGTGTAAGCAACCTATTATAAATTCAAGGAAATTTTTTGTGACAAAACATGTTTCTTACAGTTTTATGGAACAGGTGAAGCAGGGAATAATTAATCACAGCATTATGCTATTAACAATTTCAGAAATAGACACAACAGAAAATTTCTGAATAGCTAATACTTTCGGGATGATTCAAAACTGCCATTAAAGTCTGCTTTGCACCACAGTGGAAAAACAGTAGGCACGTTATCCCATGCAAAAAAAAAAGAGGCTGGGGGGAGAGGTGAGAGTGGATTTATCTTCTGTTGTAAAAATTTACACCTTCTTTATACACTGGATTCATTCTCCAAGGCATTCCACAATTGCATCTGACATGCAGAATCTTCTTCTGTTTTGTTATAATTAAAATATATACAGATTTAAAGAACATAAACCCACTATTAATAGGATTGCTTTGGGAAATGTTATCCACTTGCTAAGCAGCACTGAGTTGGAAAGAATTGACATGAAAGAACAACAAATAAAAGGGTCAGAGTGTTACATAATGTGGATTTGAAAAGGTTTATATAAGACAAGTCTTAAACATCAAAGAAAGGTGTGAATAGATTTCCCTACCCGTGTTACATACTGGTAATATTAGTGTCAATCATCATTGAGCTTACATGAAGAAAATCAAGATGAACAGTCACCCTAACTCAATACCCCAAAGGAGAGGGAAGGGAGCAGTCACCCAGGTAAGGGAGATCTGTCTGTGGGCCACCATTGCCCAACTGTGTCTCATTGTAGGTGATGGCTGTGACTCAGTTCAGCCTTCTGGTTTTCATAAGCGGCGTGTTTTCTCTTCCTGCCTATCCATTTGTGCAAATGGGAGGCAGTGTGACTTTAAATCTGTCTGAAATGCAATTCAGCCGCAAGGTAAGAACTGTTAATAATAGTGAACAACTAGAATTAAAAAAGTGTTGATATGTTAAGTTTTAAGTTAACTTTATGCAAAAACTTCACTGTAATATGAAATTAACCTACAACTCTCATATATTGGTGCTTTTCTATCACTCACTGGTTTACCTGTGAATCTGAAAATTGCTAAGACTTTATATAAAACCAGATGTATCTTAGGTCACAGTCAAGGTTACAGAATTCTTAGTAGATGTTAAGCTATGTATCTTTGCCTTTTTCAACTCAAGGAACATATTGTTGAGTAGTAGTTTCCCTTCCACAGAACATTATTACATTGATTTCCAAGCACAAAAAGAAACTACCTTTATTTTGTTGTAATTTCTTAAGTTGTATCTTAGGTCACACTAGCTGCAGCTGAGATCGATTTTAAATGTTTATCAGCTTCTACTTCTGCTAAATTATATTAGAGGTTATTTCTCTTGAAACTGCATTGGGTAGCTGCTGTCTAAATCCAGTACAGAAACTGGTAAGGTTAAAGATCCAACATTTTTACTTATGGGGGAAAAAAAGAAAAGAAAAAATCACATATCTGACAGGCTGCATAAATAAAATTTGTATTAGTTTAAATAAATTAAACAATTTAGAAGCAAACGAGAGCTTTGTTAAGAGTCACACCACAAACCTGACAGAAACCAACTAACTTATATCCACTTTGTTGGCATAACAGACTTCAAAATGAACCAAATTCATTTTGCGTTTAAAAAGTGTACATTTTTTAGATTTTCTAAATAAAATTAGCATTAATATTTAAAAGAGCAGCAGGATCCATGTTTGTGCAGAAAAGCACCAAGATGAATATTTAATATGGTGTCCACTTAGGGTACGCTAAATATAATTACTGGCATTTGTCCAGCTAAAGAAAAAAGGAGTGGGGGAGAAAACTACATACTGCTTATTTTAATTAGGTGAAATTATGTGGTTTAATAAAGCATGACAGCCTGCTTAATGAAAGGAGAGACCCATGTTTATGGGAGAATTATTGGTGACAAAAATGTTGGCAGTATGCATGTTTTATTGATGTGGTAGAAAGCCACTGTTTTATCTTCTTGCTCATAATTTCCTGCAATGCCTTTTAAAAATAAACTGATATCAAGCAGGAGAAAACAAACAAAACAAACAACCAAAAAAAAAAAAAAAAACACAGGGAGGTGTTTCTTGTTTTCTTTGTTTAACAAAGATGAAGATAATATGTTTGCAGTATTTCTGAAGATGATTTAAAAAGTGCCAATCTATGACTTCCTGTATCTGTCATTCTCATCCCACTGTCTTCTCTCTGAAATTGTTTCTTTCTGTTTGATTATTTCACACATATATAATGTGTATACTAATGACTTGTATTCATCTTTTGTTATCAGTATACGTTGAGTATAACAATTTTAATACATTTTTTTCTTTCTTAAAACGTGTATGCATTTTTTGGCACTGTGTGTGTGTGTGTGTGTGTGTGTGTGTGTGTGTGTGTGTGTGTTTGTGTATACAGATATCTATACTTGTTTTTCTTATTATAGAAAAAAATCTTTATAAATCATTTGAAATTGACAAAATGTCAAGGTGGAGATATTATAAACTACCAGAATGATTATTGTTCCATATTTTTTCTTCTTTGTATTTACAGAGACATACAGGGTGCTTAGTTCATAGTTAGCACTCTGTAATTTTGGTTAAAATTATATTTAATTTAAACAATATTTTATAAAGGTAGCTTTATTTGATATCATTGAAACTATGAGGGAAAAAGAGCCTTTTTTTTAATCACTAGCTCATAATTCATATTGTTTTAAAAACTTAGTATATATTAAACATAATACCATAGACTAAAACATGAAAATTGATAAATCCTGCTATTTAAAAACTCCTGTCTCACAAAAATTGTCATAATCATCATTTTAATGTGTTAAAAAACTAAATATACCTATATATGAAATGTAAAAAATATTATCTATATGACTAATGTCTAAAGCTTTTTAACCTCATAAAGAAAAAAATAAATACATTAATAGAAATCGGATTATAAGAGCATTTGAATCCCAAAAGAAAAACATCCAAGATCCAGTAACTGATACAAACTTTTAAATCCAATTATTCATAAATGTAAATGAAAACAATATGTAAAATGTTAGCCTAGAATATTTGCAAAATTAAATTTAATAGATAATATTTAGTGTCATTATACTACCAGATAAATAAATGGTCAATTTTTTCTAACAATTGTTGAAGAATAAATTATATTGACTTTTCAGGAGGCATAATGTATATATAATGTACAATATGATAAAAATGATAATGTATAATAAGTACTTTTAGTAAGTGATCATTTGCATTCATAACACTTCAAGGAGTTTGTCCTTTATGATTAATGAAGTATATTACTTGCTGTTAGGCTTTTGGTTTTATATTATTGGCTACAAGGGTAAAAAACAAAATCAACCAGAAATAGATATTAGTTTTAAAAGTTAGGATTTACTCTTGCTGTTTCTATTGTTTCTACAAAAATAATTTCATTTATCCATAAGGAAAAATGTTTCAAAATATATTGTTAAATATAAAAAAATCCGTTTATAAAGAGTGTGTACATTATGAGACCGATTTGTATTTTCCTTTTTATTACATAGAAAGCCTAAATTGATATTTTTCAATTTTGGGGGGTGTTTAGGTCACGGATACCTTTTCTTTTCCTTTTTATGTTCCAAATACATATATTTTATGTGATAATTCAAAAAGAAGGAAAAACTGAAAGTTAGAAAAAAAGATGGTGAGTGGATGTAGAGGAATAACATGGCAGCTCACAAAATATAATATTTCATACGTAACTGTTATTTGTATATCTGTTTATATATATCAGAAAGAAGAACAAAAGGATATGCCCTCAATAGATGCCTCTTCAATCTATTACACATCAATGATGGTAGGATAAAAATGTCATTAAAACATGATTTGGCATTTCCATGTTAATAAATTTAAAATTTCCTATTCAATCCATTCACATTTCTTCTTATTTCATGTAGGAAACACCTACAACTAATCTGTGGTGATATTAATGGGTATTTCAATGGTAAAATAATAATTTTACATAAATATCAAGTTACCATTTTCAACACCTCTATCTTAATTTGTAATTCAGATGTAACATTGTGTGAAGTATAAAATTCTTAGGGGTTTAAGATTTGAAAGTCTTCTAATGAGATTTGTGATATTAAAACCACCTGTTGAAATCAAACAATATCCCAGATTATCACCGCATACAGAGGTGGTAGGAAGTTATAGAAGGAATCCTAGTGAGCTCAGAAGGTTAATATGCTAAGTCCATTAAACATAATTCCCACAAATATATTTTTCCTAAGAATATACATTGTGCTTTTTCTCAAAAAGAAAACTGACTTCCAACATCTTCTATGGATTTGACATTAAGTTGAAAATCATTCTTGTTCAGCTGACATTTGATTTTAATGTTAACCATGCTTAAATGACAATATGGCAAACATATTTCATAATAAATAACAGCAAATGATGCATCCATTAACTGTGCAAGTACTACAATTAGCCTTCACAAAGCACGAATGAGAGAGTGAGAGAGGTAAATGAAACAATGCTTATTTAGACTTCAAGTATTTGGAATCCTATTGCAGTTTCTGTACAATGTTTAATTTTCTTATTACATTATTAAGTACATAATTTGAATTAACTTGTAAGAGAAAAACAAATTAGATTTTTTTTAAATTTTCCAAATGTACTGTACATAGTATGATTTTAAAGTCACTATATGGATAATTTACCTTATCCTACACTTTTCTAAGCAACATTACTACAAATTCCATGCTATCAACCTACCTACCTATCTTGTCTAGCCTCTATAGTTACCTACTTACAGTCATGTATACATTTACTTAATTTCAAAATGTTAGAACAGTCTGGGATGTTAATTTTGCATTGCAATTAAAAATTCATGGTAAAGGAAATTGAATCACATGACAATATAAGACACCAACAAAGTATTTGCAACCAACTTGGCTAATCTGATCCCTAGACTATACTGTTTTATACTAATTGCTTCTTAACTGTAAGAAGGACTATTTTAACATTGAATAAAAAATGCAGTAAAAGACCTATGTCATATTTTGAGCACAGCTTTAACTTAGACTCATTAATTCTATAAAGTCTTACCCAGAATTTTATTAAAAACAAAACAAAACAAAAAAACACTGAGATTTTGTTTCTCTAGAAAGTCCCATGAAAAGACTATCAAAGTCACCAAGTTAATGCATGTGTTCCTTGTCCTTGGAGGTTGTCAAGAGACATGAGAACCTAGAAGTAAGTGTCATTCTAGAAGTACTCTATTAAGACTCCCCTGTTAAAAGTATGCTCTTGCTGATTGGGGTATTTTTCAAAGGGCCCAAAAACTACTTCAAAAGAGAATCAGATAACAGTCCGTCACTCCTCGTACCAAAAATGTACTTATTGTAGTGGGTAACAACTTCTTATGTCTTGAAAAACTAAAAAAAATAATCTTGAATAGTTCGCTATTTCTAAGTTTGACTAGAAAATGAACAGAACCTGAATGTTCATAGGCCTATAATGGCAATGACTGTTTCTGATCTTCCCTAAGCATCGTTTCTCTGGCCCTTACCATACTGCCTAGAGCACAGTAGAAGCAACATACATATTAGTGGAATAAATAAAGGAACATGACAGATAATAATTACAAAATGCTTGTTCTTCATTTATATAAAAATAAATCTAATACTAATATTCAATACTATAACTATGTGTCTTTCATAGCATACTTAAAGCCAAGCATATTTATTTAATCTTGACCTTGAAAACCCACTGAGCTAGCAAAAATTTTCCTTCTGGGTGATTGTTGTTACTAATTAAAAAAAAATGTTTTATTGCATCAATCATAGGTAATAGCACAACAAGTTGAAAGGGGGGTGCTTTTCTAGAAATGGTGTTGTGCAGTTCATTTGATTGGGCTAATTATCCTTCTTTTCCTTGACCACTTCCACGTTAATTCTCACCTAATGGTAAAGGCAATTACTGGTCAGAGAGGACCGGCTTAGTAAGTTGGATCTTATACCTTACTCAGCCAGTAGAACGCTGATGATTTCAGCACATGGTTCAGTTTGTTGCACCAGTGAAATCTGTACAACAACCACTCCCTTGCTTTTAATGATGGGGTGGCCAAAAATCAGCAAGAGAAGGTTTCCACATGACACCCAGGTTAAAGTGCTAACAGATTTCGGTTCCTGTGCTTATTTTTGGTGCAGAGTAGATGAAAGAGAGCATCTAGCAAAACAATTCAAAGAATGGAGGACTCCAGCCAAATGTGTTACTCTCTGGCAATTCCTTATGTCCCACCCTTAACATTTGTTTTTTGACCTGACCTCCATGGGCCCAGGGCTGAGGTTCTGAGCAGTTCAGTAGTGCAGAGGGTCTGCCCTGCACAAGGGTCCTGCTGGGTCCCCCTGGGACAGGCGTTCATTCAAGAGTTCTGAGAACAAGAGCCTTTTCATAACCTCAATTACCACGGGGTCAAAACGCACCGGGGCGTTTCCCAGAGGTACTTGGCTTGCCTGGCAAGCAGCTGTGGCCCGAGAGTTGCTCTGAAACCGAGTTAAACTGTCATCAGTGTCTGTCTCTTAATGACAGAAGCAACAGAGGATATTTTCTGATAATTGGCTTTTTGAGCAACCAGACCCGGGATCTGACTCTTGAACAAATAAAGCCTTGTCAGGATTAAACCCCCATTAGTAATTCATAAGAAATTTCTGTCAAGTTTGTGTGTGTGCTTTGGATAGAACAAAAGAACATTAATTTCCTGACTACAAGATTTCATGTGCTTTTAACTTTATTCATGCATTTTACTTTAAAAAAAAAAAGCATATTACATCTTTCCAATAAATATATTTATGGTCTGCCATAAGATTCATGCATAAGAATTGAAAATTACCACGAAGCTTGATGGCATTGTGTCAACTGAGAATCTCTCTATCCTTTTAGTGCGCGTGCATTCAGCAAGGTCTGGATGTAGTAGGCCAGAGTATGGTATGAAAAGGGCATAAGGATGAAACGAATCAAGTGATCCAGTTAGATTATAAACGATGTTCAGCTTGGCAAAACCCAAGTTAGAATGTCTCAAATCAAAAGTGAAAACTCAACCAAATGGTTTAACTTAAAGTCTACTATATAGCTTTATTAAGGAACTAAATGTGTTGTAGTCACATCCATTTGAATGTTTATGATATATTATAAACATACATGTTTTACGCATTATGAAAGCCTCCTTTGATCTCTCCTGAAAACCACAAGAACTTACTGACGATTGCTTTAGCCTGACAGTTTTTTGGAGAAAATCCATTAAAGCACACAGAAAATCACATGCTATCACTTTGAGATAATTTATTCTGAAAAAGAAAAAGAGTTTTGCCTAAGATATGTTGAGAATTTAAATAGGGACTCCTTATAATGCAACTGTTGCTAATCATCGTGTGTATGCATGTCGAAGTTATACAAAATGTTTAGCAATGTTTCTTGCTAGCTATATAAAACTTACTCTAATAGTAACACAAAATACTGATTTTTTTTTTTTTTTGGTATGCTGTCTTTTACACATGGTAATATTCTTTAAGAAGTTCATTTATAAAAATTCTCAGGGTTTTCCATTCTTCGCTCCCATTTCCCTTATACACTATATCTTGTTCTTTCATTCATTCCCTTTAACTGGAAATCTCTACATAGACTAGGTCATGGGCAAGGGCATCACTTTATGCCATACCCTGTCCCAAGTGCCCGAAATAGAGCCTGTCACCTACACTCAAACATTTGTTAAAGGATGAATATCTAACCTTTGAAGTAACAAAACAATGACAAGGATGATGGTCAGTATCATGGCAATAAAAAGGCTGAGGGGTTCTTCGGAATACTTGAGAAAAGTAATGATAATAACATTAGCCTTATAACTCAATATTTATAATATAGGATTCAAATGATCTGTCCTCCCAGATTTATGTTGATCTAGTCACATATATGAAAACAATTTCTGAGAAGACAAGAAAAATTATGTAGGCACAAACCATTTCTAAATTTCAAGCAAGTTTTTGTTTGTTTGTTTTTAGCTGCATAAATAAGTGTTGTTTGGGGAAACAATGAATGCATAAGTGAATGAGTTTGAATATCAATTCATTTCATGTAAATAAACTTTTTTCTCAATGAAGGATTTTGGTTGACTACGTATCTGTATCCACCACAGAACCCATAATAGGACCTTGCCATAACAGAACCTCATCAACTATCCTTTAATTGATTGACTCTACTAGTTAGTTAGCATATATATCATTTAGATGTTCAAGAAGAATACAAAACTGAGTTTTCTATACAATAGTTATCATCATAAGGATTATTTAATTTAATCCCTATATCTTCACATGTATTAAGAAAGGAAATTCACCCATATTGATCACATTATAAGGACAAGCACACTGTTCTAGAAATTATATATACCTATGTATGTAGAGGAGGGAGGGGGAAAGGAGAAGAAAGGAAACAGATGGAGGGAGCAGGGAGTGAAAGAGGGAAAGAGAAAAGGAGTGGGGCAGGAAAGCAGGGAAGAAGGGAGGGAGGAAAAAGGGATGGAGCAGAGAGAGGGATCAATAGAAGGAGAAGAGGGAGATAAACTGCTTGGAGGAGATTTCCTCACTGACCACAAGTCTGTTTGGAGGTTAGAAGTAAAGAGACAAGGGATGGACTTGACTTCCTACAGTCTAAGCTTCAAAAGTGAACATAAAGTGACAAATTCAGATGATATACTATCTCAGCAGATATTGGTGAAGTAGCTGAGAGTATAAGAGGGAAAAGAGTGTTGTATATATCACCAGGACCACTCCAAAACCTGAAGCCATCTCCTCTGTGGGACACTGGTGTCATTGACTCTGGGACAGGGATTCTAGCCTAGCAAGTAGAACTCTGGGGTCCGCTCCTTGCTTGACTCACAACAAGAGGGCAGATCTCATAGTCTTCATTTTGGAGATGAGAAAACTAAAGTTCCACAAGATTTGAAGTGTGGCGAGTCCATGACCTATCATCTATGGACAAATCATACATTTGGATTGAAAAATCTGAGGTCACAAAGTGTGTTGCCTAGTGGAGGCTCAAGTCACACATGCATGTGTGTATTGGCAGTTTCTGTGGCCATGAAATGGCTTCAAAATTTACTTCAATTAGCAGATATTATGATGTTTGTGTTAGTTCTCCATTGCTGAGTCACAAATGACCACGCAGGGAGTGGTTATAACTAGAAACATTTATTATCTCATAGTTTCTGGGTGTCTGGGTGTGGTTCAACTGGGTTTTCAGTGCAGGGTCTCATGAGACTGCAGTCAAGATGTCATTTGTGGCTGTGATCATCTCTGAGGGCTGGTGTCTTCCTCCTACCTCACTGGCTATTTGCAGAATTCAGTTTCTTTCAGTTAACACTGAGGTACTCAGGTTCTAGAGAATCTCCATTCTCTTCTATGTGGTTCTCACTATTCTATGTGGTTTGCTTCTTGGAGGTTAGCATGAAAGTGCCTCTTTCTTCTTTGGCACTTTCTTCTTGACCCTCTTTTGAAGGACTCATCTGATTAAGCCAGACCCACCCAGAATAATCTTCCTTTTGATTAACATAAAGTTCACTGATTAAAGGTTTCAGATGCAACTGTAAAATCCCTTTACTTTTGCCAGAAAAGGTAATATGATCAGCAAAGTGATATCCTATTCCACGTCTCCATATTCTCTTGGTTGGAACAAAGATAAAGCTCCTGCTCACACTCAAAAAGAGGGGCTTACACAAGGGCATGATACATTGGGACTTCTCTCAAAATTCTACCTAGTACAAGGTATGCAATACAAACATACCTAGGGCATAGGGCTACCTTCTTACATCAGCTTCTGCCACATTTTCATGTCACCTACCTAGTCCATGAATACATTTGCGTTTGTAGAACCCCAGTTACTACTTTAAGATGCAAAAGTACAACTAAGTACCTGAATTTATTAAAATTAATACATCTTGAAGACAAAAGCGGTAATTTTTAAATACATCTTTAAAGAGCTGTTTAGTTTTATCAACCTTTATCTAACGATCAAAACACAGTAGCTATCTGGGGAGCAGAGAAAGGATACATTTACTTTGTCAAAATAAATGCTTCATTTCTTATAGCTATACTTTGGATCTCAAAATACAGCAGAGATCAGGCAATTCCTTCTAAATATTTTCTGCTAAAAGAGTAGATCATGCATCAACCACATCTCCTGGACACTTATTTGAAATGCAGAACTGTGGGCTTCATGCCAGACCTACTGGTTTAGAATATTTTTGTAACAAGATCCAGGTGATTTTTTTGCACATTATTGTTTGAGAAGTGGTATCTGGAAAAGCTTACATTAATTTTACATATTCTGTCATGCATCTATGCTTTTTAATATTATTTCCTTTACTTGTTGACTGTACAGCAAACTTTTAAATATTTAGTGATATCTTCATAAATGTGCTTAACTAAGTTTGGAATCATAAAAATGGGGAAATTTGGAGAACAGGGAGATGAATGTGTCTCTTGGTTTCCTCTTACTTTTTATCTAACTATTTTGACCTGGACACTCACAAAAGCCTTAGATCTCACTTGCTTCTTCCTACTCCAAGCAGAGACAGACAAAATTTAGATTAAGAAATAAAGCCAAACTGGAAATGCCATACTAGTCAGAGGAGAATGGGATTAATTAAAGAATATTTTCAGCTTGCCACACTTATCTTTTTAACTTCATTAATCATTTAAAGATAAAGAAGAAGTCATAAGACAGTATAAAATAATATATCTTCCTTACCATTGCAAGGGACTCTACATTGCATAGAACTCAGCAAAAGCTGTGAGTCATCTGTGATAGGGCACTACCATTATTTGTAATGAGAATTCAAAAGAAATTTTTGCATTAATAAATTCCTCTAAAACTATAGAAAAATTATGTAAGTACACTAAAGATTCAGTCTACAGTCTGATGGATCATCAGCTCAATTAAAAAATGAACAATAAAAGACGATAGAGAGAAAGAACTTCAGTTTAAAATAGTTTCTTCCCACATTTGATATTTGTCAAAGAAATAATGAGTTTTACTTTAATATCTTTTCAATGCATTATAACCAAAATTACTGAGTTCAACATAATAATTTATTTTCATTTTCATATTCTGAAAGAAAAATGTACTAAAAATCAGCTATGTTCTATAAAAACCCACTTGGCTTCATCAGGAATCCTCAATTGTCTGCTTTGCTTGAAGCTAACAACCAATTGTGAAGTCCCAACAAAATTAGAAATCCGCCACTGATTGGCTGTATCCTTGGGCAAATTACTCAAACTACTTCACCCTGAGTTTCATGGTTTCATGGGGTAAAATATTAGTAAACGCTTACATAGTTATGATGATTCGATGGATAATCTAATGTAAAGCAATTAGTGCAACTCCTGACAAATAGTCAAAGCTGTTGTTCCCATAGACTTATGAATGCATGCCTCAAAACCTTATCTTCAATTAGTGTTAAGATATTTAGAAACATGAGTGGTTAGAGCTTTTTCTTCTTCATTAACAGCTGTGATTATAATTCAGTTTAAGGCTATGATGCATATTATCAAATCCTCCAATGCTGCTGTAATGGAGCTCACTCAATTCCTACTTTCACATTTTTTGTGTTGACTAAGATTGAAGTTATCATCCGGGTAATTGTCTTACCCCTGTACATTACACTTTTTATATTTCACTTAAGAAAACTAAAAAAGAAAAGTAAAAACAAATGGTATTTTGAGTTGTAGTTATTCTGTGAGCATTGAGCAATTATTACTATGAATAACAGAAAAAGGAATTATAGTTCAAAAATGATGCTCATATCACTATTCCTGTGTAAAATGTAAAAACAAACTCAGTTTTTCTAAATTAGTTTGGTCTGCTTTTGATTAAATGTTGGCCTGGTCCAAAAGGTTTTTACTGTATATAAACCATAATTTTAGAACTATAAATATGTTGCAAGGAGGTGTAATATTTAGACATGATTTCTGTTCAAAGATATGTAATTCCCAAAGAAGATCCACTTAACATACATCAAACATTGGGGAGTCCATGACAGAAGATCTTAAAGAAACTTGTTTTCAGAAAGAAAGACAAAAAAAAGAAAGGAAGGAAGGAAGGAAGGAAGGAAGGAAGGAAGGAAGGAAGGAAGGAAGGAAGAAACTTGTTTTCATAAACCACATCATTGCGTGCAAAGTTTTATGGAGTAGACAGAGAAATTTGTGGAAACACAAAAATGAAAATCAATAAATGGAATGATCTTGGGTGGTGTTAATTATTTACTTGTCTACTTACTTATTAAGTATATATCTACGCCCTGTTAACTGTTTTAGAAGACACTTCAAAGCTTGTAGAAGGAGAAGAGGAAGGTCTGGCTCATTTGTTAGGGTCCAAGTATTAGGAGCAGACACAATGAGGAAGGCTAGAATGTGTTTGGTTCCTCATTATAGGGGAGACATGACTGAATAGCATAGAAAACGGATCCTGGAAACTTATATTGAATACTCTACTGCACATACCCCTTTTATAATCACTTGTAGAGCGTCTATTAGCAACCATTGTCCGGTAAGCACTCTCCCCCCGGTACCTCCCCAACTCTGTCACTTCTTCAGTAGACTGGACCAGAAGTAGTTGTCAAATCTAATTTGAAAAGGTGCCACTGCTGTAGCTAGTTGTTGGGCATTTTTGGCTCTATACAATCGTATTGACTTGAAGCTGGTAGCCTTGCATTCCCATTCTCTGGCAGAAGGGTTTCTAAAGCAGAGAAGGCAGAAGGTAAATAACTTCTGGGGCACAAAAGAGGTTAGTTGCCCAGGTGCCTCCCAGCAATGTTCTTTCTGGGCATGGTGGTTTAGTTCTTGTGTTCATCACAGGGTTGGTGTACTGTGAAAATAGTTATTGCCACCACCCTTTCTTGGAATTTCTCGAGTGGTTTTGTTTTTTATAAGCTAAGAATCTTGACTAGCACTGATATGTGGGATGAAGCCAAGTCATGGTGAGTCGTTAAAGCCACGCAGAGAAATTGTGCTTAGGTATAATAGGAAATGACACCATCAAAGCTTTTGAATAGAAACCTGAAGTGATCAAAGTACTTTTAAGAAAGAGGGATTTGGCAGCAGTATTCAGGATCGATTAGATGATCCTAGAATCAAGTAAGCCAGTTCAGAGGTTCATGCAGTATGTGGAGAATCAGATTTGTAAATGTTACATGTATCCAAATAAAATTAATGCTTACTATTACAGAAGTAATGGCTACCATATGATGAAAACTTATTAAGCATCAAACTGTACTTACTAAGAACTTTAAGTATTCTATTTTTACAGGAAATATTCATTTTTTTTTTATCTTAGAACAATTAAATAAGCTTAGCAAAAGCAAACATCTGCCTTAGTTCTTTAGCTGGATTTAAACCCCTTTCTATCTGCCACCAACCATCTTCCCCTTTTGTTTTTCAGCATTTCAATAACATGGATATTATTGGAGCATACATACATCTTACATTACATCCTAGGACCTGGGTTAGATGCTAGTCATGTAAAAGTGAATAATCCCAGTTTGCTCAAAAGTTCATACCCACTGTGATATTTTTGCAAAGAACATTACCAAAAATCTTTTTGTATAAAGTTTTTAAAGTAAAACAATAGAATGGTAATTGTCTCGAAGAACTTCAAGTGTAATTATCACATGTAATTATCACATCTCCAAAGGAGAACGGCATTTACAAAGAGAAATACTTAAATACCCTTATTTAAAATAGTTTCTTGAAATATCAGCAAGACCACAAAGTGAGTCCAACATTGTAGGAGACCAGGTAATTAGACAGAAGAAATGAGATTTCCAGTTCTGGAGAAGGTGGCAAATGTACAAACACTACTTGAATTCTCTCTGAAAAGATCACAAAGGTAAGAAGAGCATAAGAGAGTCTCAGAGTCTATCATTAAATTCTATGAAAAAGCCCTTAGAGATCAAAGGTGAAAGGGGTCCAGAGTATGGTGTTTAGTCAAGGAAGCAGAGTGTTATTACATAGGAAGAAAATAGCAATGAAAACAACAGAGTCCAGTGAAGTGTGTTGTCCCATATTTTCCCTCTGTATTGAGCTGGAAGGAAGTGTTCCAGCCCTGTCACCTCCAAGGTAGGAATATGGTATTCCAGAGCCAATGCCAAAAAGAGATGCCTTGATGAATTTGTGTGGAAGCCCATTTGGATCGGAAGTGGATAGGAAAAAATAAAAAAGGTCACATGCATCATCTTTTTTTTTTTTTTTTTTCCCCCATAAACTGCAGGAGACATCTCTTTAAAATGAGAAGTTTCCGGGACGGAGGTTAGATGATAGTACTCTCAAATGGCAGAGTCAGCCCATATATGTGTATGTGGGGAAGGAGGATACAGAATAGCTGAGTCTTTTATGTCACACCAGAAGATCTTTTAAAAAGGACACTTCCACATCTCTTCTATGACCAGAGTCTGCACCTAAATCCTGGGATTTGATCACCAAAATGAGTATTCAAAACCAGAAATGGCAGTCTATACTCCAAAATAATATGTATTGAAAAGGAAATGTATTGGATATCTATGGAATAAATGAAACATAAAAGAGAAACCAAAAATGAACAACCTATAACAGAGGAAGCACAATTAATAGACCAGATAGGTTGCAAATTAAATAGAACCCAATAATAATATCTTTGTGTGAATATAAACGGATATTGAAAATGAGAAATGGAAATACATATTTATTAAAAACCAGGAACACAGATTTTGGGTACGATGAATATGCTACTTTGCGTCAGGAACTCAATAGATATAATAAATAACAAAATAGTCCAAGCTAGTGAGTGAAGCATAGGAAGAGTGGGGTGAAGAAGCCTCCCTGAAGATATATAAATAGTGAGATTTAAAATCTAATGGGGTATAGTGGACAATAGAAGATGTGTTGACAGCTATATAATAGAAATCTCTGAAATAAAAGGAATGATAGTTCTTAGAAGAACAAATATTTTAAAAACTGAGTGAAGTTTTCCTAGTATTTAAGTAACCTATTAAAAACTCATATTGAATGGGCCTATAACACTACATATGAAGACAAAACAAAAATACACCTGAAACCATTTGAATGAATTTGAACAGATCAGGAAAAAAAAAAAGAAAAAAGAAAAAAAAGAAAAAAAAAGAAATGAATCTGGGGTCCTCCAGTGTGAAAAAAAGTAGACTGCATACAAAGAGCTAGGAATCAGATTGACATA
Organism: Rhinolophus sinicus; assembly: GCF_036562045.2. Taxonomy (NCBI): domain Eukaryota; kingdom Metazoa; phylum Chordata; class Mammalia; order Chiroptera; family Rhinolophidae; genus Rhinolophus; species Rhinolophus sinicus. Next base: position 48,602,665 of record NC_133754.1, on the reverse strand, counting down.
GGTCATGTTAATAGAATCTCCATATGCAAAAATGGAGATATTTTCAAAAGCTGAAGGAGAATGCAGAGCTCAACATTTCATATCAAGGTAAACTCATATTTAAATGAAAAGGTAAAACAAAGCTACATTTCAGAATAAAAAGACTCAGACTTGGACACACAAGAATTATATTTGAAGTGGATATTGAAGAAAACACTCCATGTAGAAGAGAAATAAATTAAAGAGAAAGCCCTAAGAGGGGGATGCACCCACTTGATAGTCACACAGTACTTTGTACTTTGGGAACCAGACTCATCAGCCCCTACCAAGTACACCAAGGGGTTACTACTTGCAGTGATTTGTACTATCATACATCCAGGTGACTGACTAAAAGCCTGGGAACCATCTTAATCTACTGCCTTTTCTGTTTCCCTCACGTTGTCTCCAAATCCTGCCGCTTATTACTGCTCATTAACACTTAGTAACCAGAATGTCCTACCTGAATTTGGCAGTTGTTTTATTCCACCATTTCTTAAATTACCTGATCCATTTTCTGTCATGATTTGACCTTCAAAAGGATCTTCTGAAGAAACAAATACAATCCCTTATAAGTGATCGGATTGCACCTCTCAGCGGTGGCCTCCCATTGCGCCCCCTTCCTGTCATCTTCTCACCTTAAACTCAGTGCAGGCAACCTCTCCTTATCCAGTTTGACTCCCCTTTTACCCCGTCATCTGGAGATAGTTCCAATTTCTACAAGGACCTTTCATATCCCATGATTTAATTATCTTTCCACAATATATAGAAAAGAGCCGATTCATTTTCCTATCTCTCCAGCAAGATCCCCAAGTAATTTGAAGGCAAGAATTTTTTTTTTTTAATTCCCTCTTTATCAATATTTCTGGAATCACTGAAAAAAAAAGAATAAAAAAATAAATGGGACAACAAAGATCCAATGAAAACTGATTAAATGCCAGCTCCGTCACTGTAAATACGGTAAAGTTATATAATTATCTGCCACTTAAATTTTTTTCTCATTTGTAAATAAGAACAGTAAAGCTTATAGCAGAATTCTGTTGTGAATTTAAGTAGGATTATAATGTAAAAAAAAAACACAAAAAAAAACAGCACAATGTCTGTCACGTAATAGCTACACATCAGTTTTCTCCCCAAAGAAATAAATATCCTTTAAGAACTATAGGTGTACATTTACCATTCGAAAGGATGAACTTTGGGTGTTTATTAAAATGCTCCTTCTAAGGCTATCACTAGCAATCCTGATTCAGTAGCATGGATGGGTGTAGGAATGTTTTCATTTTTATCAAGAACCCAGGGAGACTGGAACTGGAACGCTGCAGCCTGCTTCTTATGTTAAGAAAAGTACTATCATGTTGAATTCTTTCTAGAATGTATGAAGAGACACAGAAGCAACAACAACACCAACAAACAGAAGTGAATGGGTAAAGGATATTTGCCAGGGAGACCCTCTTCGTGAAAATACCGGACTAGGAAGTCCTCTACATGTATTTGGCAACAAGAAACAGTATTAGATGTTTTATGTGTTTGGCAAGCCCTGTGTTAGATGACACATGGAACAGAAAACAAGATAACAGAGTAAGCTGGAATTTACATTCACAACAGGAGGTATTTTGTTATTGTTAATATTACTATCAGTATTAGCAGGTATGAGAGAGAAGGATTACTCCTAATCCTACTAAAAGAAAATTCCCAGCCATCTCCCTTCCCTTAGATAAGGCTTAGATTATAGTGATCAACTCTGCTTATGAGAGACAGAGAATAAGGAAGGCTAGCAAAGGCATGGGGACAACTTTTTCAAATCCAAATACAGAAAGCAAATAAGGCTGAGATTAACTGGATGTAAAGACAGTAGGTAAAAAGCCAAATGAGCAACTATTGGAGTCAGGGCAATGGCCAGGAGCAGACTGTAGCTGCTGAGGAGGCAAGGCATGGTCTCAAGGGTAGAGAAAATTATTTTCGCTGATGGCCTCACAGCAGGAGTCTACAGTCCAGTCTAAACATGAACCCTTTTTCTCACTATAACTGTATGTTGTAGCCTCCTCAGTACAAGTGTCTAGAAAAAAGAAAAAAAAAGAAAAAAAAACCTCAAATATTTAATAATATTTCCCTCAGCTTAGAAAAATAATAATGAAAGGTAACACGAAACTTCCCATCATGTCAAGAAAACTATCTGAGAAAAAAGGACAAGGTATGAGAATTGATTACAGAAACCAGCATATGTTCTGTTTTGTTTTGCTTTGGTACTATTCTTGATTGTTTTTAAAATATATATATATATATATATATATATATATATATATATATATATATATATATATATATATATATATATCTGATCTTAGTTTAAAAGTACACAATACAACAATTTTTGCTTATCATTCACAAAAGATAAGAACCTTCAAAAGAATAAACTGTGTTTTTCCTTTTCTTTTGGTTAACTGGCATTTTTCCCCCCTTGGTTACCAATTTTCAAGATAGATAGACACAGAAAAGACAATTGATACCCATGAGTTGGATAAATTGTGATAGTTGATTCTTAAAATTCTGCTAAATATAAATAACTCAAGCTTTACCTTCCCTGCTTATGACATCAGCAGGTCCCCTTGAGTGAATTATTGCTTGCAATTTGACTCTCAGTCATTTTTCACTGTATCTATTGCATTTATTTTGCACTTTATCATTATAATTTTGGTATTTGGGGACAGAAGTGTTGGAAAACCAAGATACCCAGACTGCTTCTTTTCAGTTCAGTGAAAATGTGGGATGCGTATTAAAGCAATTCTAAATAAAGTTATAGAAAAAGGTTGAAATAAATGACCTCATTCTTTTCATTTCTTTCACAGCTGTTCGGATTCCCTATTAGATTCCTAAAATACATTTGGTTAACAAGTGTTACCCCAGAAGGCAGGCTATGCAGATCCTGATTATTTCTCCAGCACCTAAACTACAAATTCAATAAGTGCTTAGCATAGCTCACCTGGCTGCTGCCTATACTGAAATACAAATGGAACCCCAGGGCATTGCTGAAAATGCTGAAGGACACCCGATACCATTCACTCATCATTTATCTTCTTTAGTGTCTAAAATCTGTGAATCTTGGAGAAACATAGAAAAAACATTAAGGAGCTGTTGTCAGGGTCACAAGGTTTTCCACTCCTTTTTTGTTGGTTGTCAGCAGAGGCATATTTTCAAGTTCAGCTATGGCTATTTTTCTTGATTTAATCCTTTATGTGGACTATTTGCCTCCCTGTTCTTTTTAAAGTTAGCCATGTCGAGAATCTTCAAAAAAGAAATTGACAGCTATATGTCTCAGAAGGCAAATAAAATATAGGAGATTAGAAAGCCACAGTGTCTGAGATCTAAATTAATAGTGGGTCATAAACACAATCTTGCTGTATCCACCACCCCAAACCCTGAGACAGAAACAGTGGCATAGACATCAATCAATAGTATTGTGGGGACAATGGAAAGGAATGCTCTCCTGTTGATATTTACTCATCCATGACTACTAGCTGCTTTGATGGTTGGGTATTTTGCAATTAAATGCCAAAAGAAATGTAGTCAATAACACACATTTCTTTCTATGAGTTCTGTAACTTAAAATGTCCTCAGCAATGTTTTACATGCAGTTACATCTATGGCTGCTTATATGGTTAGGAGGTGATAATTAGATCTAATTGGGTAGAAGGTAGCTCAGAATCTTTTCATGGCTAAATCCTCAGAATTTAAAAGGTCCATGTACAATATTTGTGGCATTTCTAGTCTTCCTCAAAGATCTACAGGCATACACCCATACCCATATTCGCATGTGTGCACACACACACACACACACACACACCCTTCCAGATATTTCCTAAAAAATAGAAACATAAATACAAGAATCAGGAGGAGCGTAATAATAGCCTCGGAAACTAAGCTCCATGGCAGTAAGTTTTCATGATGTTTGTAATTGCCTCAGAAAGCTATTTGTCAGCCAACATATGTATGAATTCACCGTATTTGCAAAGCAGAGTAGTACTAATTGGTTAATAATTAAACCACCTTGTAGTTGTCTGGTGACTGTTAAGATGCCTCTTGATAATGCTTATGTTTGCATCATGTTTGCTTTATTTGCTGGATGTTTAACTGAAATTTCCCTACAGGAGCAATTCCCCTTTTCATATGAAAATACCATTTTTGCATAAGTAAGAGGAGTTGAAGAAAGAAATAGATGAGGGAAGAACTTGGCTTCTCAGTGGTTGAAATTCAGAGATTTTTGTTGCCCCTTCTCCTCCTCCTGCTCTTTCATCTCTTTTTATTGCTAAACAAACATCTACCAGTTTCCTGGTGAGATACACCAAGATAGAAATATGTTCAAAATTTAGCCCAAAACAAATTTCTGTATTTTTAAAATAATTTTTAAATGTCCTTTACATTGTCCAGTTTCAATGATGAATTACTTAATAAGAGTAACCAAACAAAAAATATTCTCCAGAGAATAATTTACAAAATACTTCAAATGTAACCATTCTTTTCATGGTGGGGGTTTCACACATATTTGTTAGTCAAGATAAATTATTTTTAAATGCTTGTCATTCTGTTACTCTTGGTGAGTGCATACATCACATTAATAATCCTACAAAGCAATTTCACAGGATGAACCAAAAGATCTTAAAGTATGAGTATGTTTCATCTTAGTTGACTGGAATCTTTAAAGTGAACCATACTAATAACCTTTGATAAAAGAAGAATATTTGTAAGATTAAATTATAACAGAATACAGAGAACTATTACAAGATAGAGCAATACATAGATAGATATGAATGTTCGGCAAAGTAGTATTTATAATAATTAATTATTAAGGAAAAGTACATACCCAACAAACGGGAATTAGAATAATTATGTATGGAATCAGATATATGATAAAGTATATGTAACCATTAAAATTACATTTCATAGATTTGCTTATTTCTAAAAAATGTTCATAATATGTTATGAATATTGATAGCAGATTAACATATAATATATATATATACACACACACAAATATACATACACATGTATGTGTATATATATGTGTGTACATACACACACACACACACACACACACACACATATACAAAAAACATCCTTGTAGGACATAAGTCATAACGTTAACAGTCATTATATCTAAAAAGTAGAATTACTGATGGTTTCAATATTCTCTTAGTACTTTTCCGTTTTCCAGACTTTCTGCAGTGCACTGTTAATATTTTTATAATGGGAAAAGATATATAAAGTACCTGAAAACAAAAGTGTAAAATAACGTTGAATATTTTCTGTTCTCATATTTTCCTTAGTTTCTATAAATGGTCATAGAAAATAACATAAAACTACTAGAGTTTTTCACTGAAAAATCCTAACTTTAGGTCCTCACAGTGAACAATTTCATACTTGCATTTTCACTTGCTCTAACCTTTATGTTCAAATATAAAAGATTAGTCAAATTTCTCAACGTATTCCAATCTGACACCTATGAACAATGGGGTAGGTTTTGGGTCATTGGTCTGATACTTGTTTCCCCCAATGGATCATCACATTTGGGAATCTTTCTTTGAGGGGCTCACGATTGTGTAATATATTTTAAAATTACTATTCCCCAAAATATATATTATATAATTACATGTAAAATTGCAAACTCTCAAGGATGGAGTGAAATTGTTTTAGGAAGAACAAGAGTTAAGAATGACCCATGTAAACTTTAGGAAAGCAAATGCTTTTCTAGAAAACTAAAGCATAAAAATGCCCATTGGTAAGAGCTGTCAAAATATTCTACAATCTTCGACTAGAATGTTGGACAAATAACATTTAGCTAGCTAGAAAATACTTCAGTAGAAGCCAGTGCTCTTCCAAGCCAAGGAATGTCATGGCTCAGTAATCAAAAGTTTTGGTCTCTAATCTCAGAAAGACTCAGGTAGACATATGATGGTGGTTCAGCTAAGTGGTGTGTTGTGTGGGGAGAAAATGAAAAAAAATCTTGAGGACAAATAGTTTATCTTTAATGGATAAGATAAGGGCAGGAATAGCTCCTGTGCTAGTTGTGTAAAGGCTAAAAAGATCTAAAACAATGTTTTCTTACCTATCGTTCAATGTGCCTCCCAGGATATCACCTTCACTGTCCATCACTGACCCCCAGGAGGAAGGATAAACTAAATGGGGCAATGATTCTGTCCTTCTTCAAGTTTTCCTTCCTTCCTTCGGCTTCCTTCCCCCCTCCATTCCCCTTCAATCTCTCTACCTGTCCCACACTGCTACCTTCCCTCTCTTCCTCTCTACTTTTTTCTCTCTCTTTCTCAGCAGTTAGCTGTACATTTTAAGATTGAAATTTGTCAAGTAAAATACATACCAATTAATTCATTTTGAAAAGTTTGCAATAAAAGTAGAACTCAGAGACATAATTTCAACTCACTGAAAATTAATGTCTTAGAAAAAATAAACTGCAAAAGGAAACATTAGACCACAATTTAATGTAGACTAAGATATATAAATTGTATCACTAAGTGAGGTAGTTGGTTGATATGTCTTGTACTTTTAACTAATAATGTTGGTCATATTTGTTCTATGCATTAACAATCCACTTATTTTTCATGTTATTTTTTGAAAACAATATAAATCCTCCTTATTTAATCCTCTTATGGCCTTTATTCTATTTTAAACTAGAAAGCAATGAGTATAATAAAAATTACATTGTCTCTGCCTGGTCAATTTTGACAGCAGGATGTATGACCAGAAGGAGTGCCCCTTATTGTTGTTCAAGAATAATTTTACAATAAAATCATGACTCTTATACAAGTATACAATAAAGTCATATCAAATATTTTATTTAACTAATTAAATAATATGGGAAACAGCAGGCTACTAGAACTAATTCAAAAAAGTATTTGAGAAACGCAAACTTATATAGGCTATTAGGAATTGTAAAATGAGTTTATAAGTGGTTAGCATTTATAATTCAATAATCAACTGAATCTCCACCTGCACCATTTGCATTTTATGGATGAGAATTACTTCCACTAGGATCAGTATTTTATGACTTACAGAGTTTTGAGAAGCTCAGAGACAATAATGAAAGGTGAGTTAACTAGGATGTGCTAGACAAGGCACCCAGTAATCTCTTTTGCCCATATCAAAATCTTTACAAAAATTTTAATGATACCTTCTACACTGTAGAGAAGTGAATTACGCAACTTAGATCAGATTAAGTTTTTTAGAAATGTTGCTCCTATGCATTATTCAGGATATAATGAATATGAACAAATAGTCACAGAATTATAGAACTTAGGTCTCAAGCAATTCCAGAAAGTCACTGGATCTAATGAGCTTTTTATTGATGAGAAGAGATTGTGATTAAAAACAAAACAAAACAAAACAAAAAATAGTGCTTAGGGATTTTGAATAGTGAACGAACAGTCAAAGGGAAAGGCACAGAGAAATGTCAATTAAGATGGGACTTCCTGTACATCTACATGGCTACTGTCCCAAGATGTACCTTAGAAGAATTTTTGAAGTCCAAGTGTGATATGAACTTAGAACACTCATACCAGCACACCTCCCAGACTCTTCCAGAACAGTCATGATACCAATTTCCTGTACCAACCTTGTTTCTCATAGCTACTGCCTATACTTTCTACTTATTTAGAAAGGAGGGGGGAAACAAGGTGTTAAAAGTGAATGGAAAGAAAAAATAAAGGAAATATGTCAAGAATCATTCACCATCACCCCCCTAATTTCACCTGACACTACTTCCGGCTACTTGTCCTACTGTACTTTTCTCTAAGCCTATATACGAACTAGTCTCAGCCTCAAATTGGGATTTGCACTTTAATCACATGTGTATAATCATGTTCTTCCTTTGAATATCCTCTCCCTTTTCTGCCTATCACTTTCTTATGCATACCTAAAGATTTAATTAAAATGTCACCTGATCTATCATACCATGTTCTGAATTCTCAAAATGTTGCTTTGATATTATGTGACTGTATAATCTTTACAGGAAGAGTTTATTCAAAATAGCCTCATTTTGCATGCACCTGACAGAGTACTTGGAACACAGAAGATGAGTAGTGACTAAGAATATTAAAATAACTAGCAGTATATTAATGACTAGCAGAACACATAAACAACTAATTATTAAAATGGATAGAATAGAATAGAATAGAATAGAATAGAATAGAATAGAATAGAATAGAATAGAATAGAATAGAATAGAATAGAATAGAATTGACATAAAAATGTATGCAAGTTCCCCTTTCCTTCTTTAGGTATGTAAGTCCTGAGCTTTGTTGGTAGATCATTCTCAAGGTATAACAGAATGAAATGCAAGTCCCCTTAACTCCAAGTCTGCTTTGTTCCCATGACCTTGAGGCTAATAGCTTGTGCTTAGTTTGCAAATAACATGCTGGTCATTACAGGAACTCTGCTTGTGGCTTGAGTTTTACAAAAACAGCCCCTTACCAGAAAGTGCCTCTCCAAAGAGATAAAGGAAATATGTACAAAAATAATGATTGTTTATCAAAGATATCAAAGATTTGCAGGAACGTAGTGACCAGACTCACATCAACTGGCACCATCTTCCCTGGACCTCTGCTGTACACCTGCTGGCACTCAGATGTCTGTGGTCCTCAGTTATATTTTGCCCTTCCCATTTCCTCTTCTCTTGACATAAAAGAAGTCTAAGGTCTGTACTTTCTTAAGGTGGTTTTGAGAAATAGGTCTCCTATCTTCTTGGTTGCTAACTTTATCTATCTATCTATCTATCTATCTATCTATCTATCTATCTATCTGTCATCTATCTATATTTTTTTTACTTCAAATTCTGATGTTTTGAGATTTGGCTTTTCAAAACATTAGGCATGCAGACTTTGGACTAGTAACAAGAGAAGGAACAATGAGAAAAGCATTCAATTCATCTTTTCCCCAAATCCAAGTCCTGATGCAAACCTGCTTTATGAATTGAGGTATGTACAGTTTTTTCAAGTACTTTAGGGATACATTTCCATTATGGCCATCAAAAAATAGAATTCTTGAAAACCAGAATGCTCAGAAAATAAAAACTATTGGAAAGTCTTATATACTCAAAAATTCAGCCGTGCAATAAAACAAAACAATACTCCTCCAGAAGATTAATACCTTAGTGTCTAAAACTGTTATTATTTCCTTCAGTACAAGAGAAGAAACAAAAGAAATTCTTTTGTGTCTTTTATCATTTTATCATCAAAGTAAATTCTGGCAGATTCATGGTGTTAGTCTTTTTTTTGTGTGTGTTATAAGATAGGTATATATATTTATACAAGCGTCTTGAAATTTAGATTAATTCCAGTAATTAAAGGTGAAAAGTCTCCGATTTCATAAGAGGAGCTCAAAGTCACAACTCTACCAATGTTTGTTGAATTGATCTAAAGCAAATCTGAGGTATTTGTTTTAGGAATGACAATGGGAATTGTGTGGGTAGATGCCCTCAAGCTGTTTTCTGAAATGAGTCTCCATGCTTTGCAAACACTGATAAGTTAGTTTCCAAATATTCAGGTGCTTATCCAAAACTTTCCAAACTACCTTCTCAACTTGCTGATGCATGCTCAAGTTTTCAGCAGAATGGTTTAAACAATGTACCTTTTGTTTCTCTTCTTTAACCAACAGTTCTCCCCAAATAATACTATTGACTGCTCTTTGGAATCTGTCATACCATGTTTCCCCGAAAACAGACAGACAATCAGCTCTAATGCATCTTTTGGAGCAAAAATTAACATAAGATCTGGTATTATATTATATTATATTATATTATATTATATTATATTATATTATATTATATTATATTATATAAAATAGCCAGACAATCAGTTCTAATGTGTCTTTTGGAGCAAAAATTAATATAAGACCCTATATTATATTATATTATATTATATTATATTATATTATATTATATTATAACCGTGTTTCCTTGAAAATAAGACCTAGCTGGACCATCAGCTGTAATGTGTCTTTTGGAGCAAAAGTTAATATAAGACCCGGTCTTAATTTACTACCATATAAGACCGGGTCTTATATAATGTAATGTAAGACCCGGTCTTATTTTACTATACAATAAGACCAGGTCTTATATAATATAATATAATGTAATGTTTGCTCCAAAAGACGCATTAGAGCTGATGGTCCGGCTAGGTCTTATTTTCAGGGAAACATGGTATATTATATAAGACCCAACTTATAGCAAAATAAGTGGGTTTATATTATATTATATTATATTACACCTGGTCTTGTATTACAGTAAAATAATATCGGGTCTTATATTACTATTTACTCTAAAAGACGCATTAGAGCTGATTGTCTGGTTCGGTCTTATTTTCAGGGAAACACGGTATGTCTTCTTTTGAGGTCTTAGTATACCCTTTGACAGACTATAAATTTAAGAACTGTTAGTCTAATTCCAAATTTGCATTGATATGTATATACCTTTTGCATATTTCTTAACAATTCTCTGTGTGAATGTTTTAATGCAAATTGCATATTATAATATTAACTTGGTTCCAGAAGTGCTATGAAAACAAATAAGACAAAGAAAACTGGAAAATGATGCTCTATTCTAAATACAAATATTTCTGATACTGCATCTAAGAGTGTTTTTTGTTTTTGTTTTGAATGAAACTTTATAAACTATGCACTTTGTAAAACAGTCTTAAATGTGAAAAATAGAGATAAGAATTGAGTGGGAGGGTCAGTTTTAGAAATGAGGGCCTGGACACGGTTGAAAGCTAAATGTATTAGAAATTACAGAGAGGCAAAATGTTGAGAAAGGTGATTGATATGAACTAAGCTGAAATATGGAAGTGTCCAGACTCTTATAAAAAGGGATTGAATTTTGATTTACTGGTGGTTCAAACTTCACATAGTTTACATAAAGTGGCAATCAGGGAAGTTTGACTTAGGATCACTAAGCATATAGAATACATTTCAAACTCATAAAAAAGTTATAACAATAAAGAAGTTGTTCCTGGATAAAAGTTTCGTGACAGCTATATATTTCAGAGTTGGAGTGAGGCTAAGCATTCAAAATTCACACTAATATCAACCTTTTGTTCCTCCTAACTTAACGAATATTCGCAACACGTTGGTTAAAGACATTAATTTATTCTAAAATTTTCTTTTTGGCATAAAATTTATATTTCTTTTCTTTTCTTTCTTTTTTGTTTTAAGTGGGCAATGATATGTTTCCTTCTTTCCCCTAGACCTTAAAATTAATTTATTTGGGAAAGAAATCATCTGGGATTCAATACTATTCCAGACTGAAAGTTAAAGATTTTAATTAACTGTCCTAGAACTTATCCTTGTGAGATGGGGGGTATTTAGCTCAAGAAGTATGAAGAGCTGTTAAATTATTCTAGCAATTGAGTTTTCAATCCATTTGTTCTATATTGTAAAATCCTTTAATGGCTAAACACACCCATGGACTTGAACTTTAGACTCTGTGAACAGCAGGGGGAGTTCTGCAACTGACATGATGTAACGCTCACCCCATGTGGACAGAATCATTAGACTTTTTTGAATTCATGCATATGCTGAAAGGGTGAGTATGAATGAATCAGAACAGTTATGTTCAGGGAGGCCAAACTCTTGTAGTTCTCAGAAAGAAAATGGGGGGTTGGGCAGGATTGAGAAAATTGAAAGCTTAAATAAAAGTGAATCAGTCACTTCTAAGTTTCTCTCACACTAAATGAGGCTGAATGTCAATACTTTGATTTACAAGCATCCATGTCTAGTTACTTTAGAAACAAGGAAATATATCTGACTCTGCAGCAAAATACTGATGGTCAGCTGACCTCACGGGCCATTCATCATTGAAATGGGAAGTCAGTTCACTTCTCTACACTTCAGTTAACAGCCCCTAAAAGGGTGAAAGTCAAGACTTCCAGTTGAATATCAAGGTCATTGCAGTTGTCAGGCCAAATCCTCTAACTTTTGCCAGTTTACTGACAATATGCTCGTCATTTAACCTCTCTGTACATTTAAGCTTATTGTGTTACATTTTTTTTAATAAGCAATGAGAAGTCTTGAAATAGCACACTGTCAGAATTCCTTTCCTTTAGGATAGATGACAGATGCCATGGAAATAGCATTCATTTTGGACTGAAGTCCCCAGGTACCCTTCTGTGAATCTCAGAAATGTGAGTCATAGGATTTTCAGTCCTTGCTAATCAAAGTATCTTTCACAAACTGGCAGAAGATTGTTAGAAATAGTAAATCTCAGGCCCTGACCCAAACCTACTGATTCAGAATCTGTATTTAAAACTAAACCAGATCATTTAAATTGTGTATTAAAATTGAGAAACACTGTTGTAATAGTCACTTGTGTATAAGTCACAGCAATGCAATGTTTACTATGCTTCAGTATTCATCTTTAAAACTTCACTAGATATTTTTTCACAAGAATATAATAATTTAAATTGCTGCTTTTGAGCCGCATGAGAACACATCATGTCTTAATTATTTCCATATATCTAGAATCTTCTAAGTAAAAATTATACAGCAGGAATTCAAGAAACGTATATGGAATTGGTTTAGGATATAACTTTAAAGTGAAATTTGCATAAATCTAAATTTTAGTGACTGACTCCTATTTTATTAAAAAATATATATTAAAGTTATAATGCTAAACATCTCAACCCTCATTTGCTTCTTGTATAATTAAGAGGTTAAAAAAGCCAATTTGCTCCCCATAACATTTAAGAGCTGTGTGGGAAACATAAAGCACAGGACTCCCTGCTTTCCCATTAGTCAACAGAACATGACAAAGAATGTGACTCCTAAAAGTCTTGCTAATAAAAGGCCATTCTCTGTGCTCCATGAAAAGGGAGAAGAGTTTATTTGTTTACTTGTTTGTTTTTGTTTTTCCCCTTGCTCGAATGCAAAGGATGACTGGAGAATGAAGAATAAAATCTCATATGAAAAGTGGAAAACCAGCAAAACTTAAATGTGACATAGTATTATCTGATCATGTGCTGGCTTAAATATGATATTGGATGAACTGCCCCTCCCTAGGTATAGGGGAGAAGAAGATTGGGAAAAACGGGATATTGAGGGACCATCAGTGGAAAACAGCCTGAGACCTGACATCACCCAGCACTTATTCTGGATTCTCCCTGCCTCCTCACTTTCCCTTCTCTCCACCTTTTTTTCCTCAGTCCCCACAGCCCACATACAGACTTTCCTGATTTGTCAGAGTTCTGGGCGAAATATCTATCAGTGGCTGTAGGGTAGGTATGATTTAACCAAGCAGAGTAGATGAAATTGTGAGCTATAGATTTTTCTAGAGGGAAATGGGCACACATTTTAGGAATATGTCCTGCTGTCCCCAGCAAGGCGGTAACTTGAAGACAAGATGGCAAAATCCTAGAGAAATGTCATAGGTAGACACCCATCACCTCAGCTTGGGTTTGTTAGAACTACCGGAGGGCTCAAGAACATCATAGGCCGAGATGTTGGACCAGGATGCCTGGCCAGCTAAGGAAACTACTCCAGCTACACCCAAGGCTTTCTCTCTGTTCTTTGCATCCCCTTACCCTTACCATGGTAGAACTGGTCCTTAGAAGAGGGAAAAAGAAGAGATGCTTTATAGCTTATCTACGTCCAGTCCTCACCTCTGGTTGACTAAAATCACCACATTAGTCTGTGTTGGGGAAAAGAAGAAGAGCTTGGAATGGAGAATGAAAGAGACACTCTAAAATGAACAGAGCAGGTTTTGATCGCCAAAATGAAACTGATCTATTAGCTTAAAGTGGCTGAAAAGTTAAGGAATTTGTCAATAAGAAGTTAAAGTAGTTGCTATATAGCATGAAGGGTAATTTTACGTAGCACAATACACGAACGGTAATTGGAAAATAAAACCATTTCACATAGCCACCATAACAAGTTGATATCCATCCGTCTGCTTATAATAATATTCTACAGACTGATCTTCTGGGTTATATATGGGGTCAATATCCCAATATCATTCAAGTCATAGAAATTGTTCTGTCTTCAGTTTTGGAATGACATCATCAGAGTCATCAGAAAACAAAACAAAGAAACACAAGACCTAATAAAAGATTCTAATGCCAGTAAAACTTGATTTAGCAGCTCCTGGCTGCCCCAAATTGACTGAGAGCAGGAAACTTTTTTTCAATCTACCTGAGCCCCGTCACCTCCTCAGTAAACATTAGAATATTGTCTCTCTGATGAGAGTGCTACAAGTTATATTTTTAGCATTTGTAAAAAATTCATAGCACCTAGTGATAGTCAGTGAAGATATTGAAAAGAAAACAAATATATATTCTGTAAATACCCCAAAATAAGTACAACAGAGTCTTTAAGATTAAGGTTAAAAAAAAAAAAAAAGAATATATATATATATATATATATATATATATATATATATATATATGTAAAGATATATATCTATCTTTACTTATTTTTAATATTCTAACTCCTGATGGGAATCAAAATTAGTGTCTCCTTTTTAGTTTTCCAGGGGAATAGACTAGTATGCTTTTTTCTTTTAAATCTAGAAATGGCCAAATACACAGATATCCCTGTCCTTACATAGGAATGTTCATTGCTAATAGTCAAATAATTTTCATTTGCTTCTGTGAAACCACTTAATATACAGCCTATTTAAAATAGCACCATCTCTGATAGCTGTAATTATTTTCATAACAATTCTTTCTCTGCCACTTTGCAAATCAGCCTGTCAGTCCAACTTTTAACACAGATGTGTCACTAATTAGCACTACCCAAAACCAAGTCCAATAGGGCCATAATGAATGCAGGACAATTGGGGAACTGAGTTCATTTCTCCATTTGAATCTTGGAAGCAATCCATTTTAATCTGTATGCAAAGGTCGACTTTTGAAAGAATAATTGTACTTTGTTTTGGTCCATCTGGATTGGACTATAAATATTCCTTCCAGGTTTTATAACATTAAGTTACACAGACAGCACTCAATGTCAAAGTAATGTTCAAGTAGTCCTATATGGGTGATTAACTTGAGAACATTCATCATATTGGTGCCCTGATCTTAGGGGAAAAAAATACGTTTTTAAACTAGAAGCTATTTCTGGGTTCTTCATTTTGGTGAATGAGACAAATTCATTTAAAAAGTTCCAAGTGCTTTTTGTTTTCCCTGACAACTAAACCCAATAAAACAAGCACATTTTTTTTTTCCTTTTTTCTTTAACATTTGCATATTATTCTATGCCAGGAATTACACTGAAATATTACAGTAACAATAACAAAAATATCCCATCCTCCTCCTTGTGGTTTAAGGCATATACTCCAAGCTTCCGTGATTATTTTGTCCATTATACTGTTGCATATGTTTTTGCAGGATTTTACAACGTGCTTCAAAAGACTCTTTGAGGTTTGAGATTTCCACTTGTTACTATTTACGGTTTCAGTGTTCACACACCATTGATTTTCCCCCCTCTCTCTCTCAAACCTAAATGTCAGTTGTAATCTACATTAATCTTCACTTGGAGTTGGCAAAATGGTAACTTCATTTCATGTAGAAAAACCACAAGGCAGAACAGAAGACGTTAACTTGATCATCTTCCTGATATTTCTGGCTTCCCTCTTCAGTTACCCTAAAGCCATTCAGATACTTGCCATTGTCATTTGGGAAGCAAATTTGAGAGAATTTATATATTGGTTAATTTTGCCTTTGGAAATATTATGTTCAGATTTCTCATAAAAGGAAAAAAAAATGTGATGAATTCTTCATTGGTAAACATATGTAAAAATCAATTTTGGTAAGCAAAATATAATATATAACTTCATCTTAAATGCAACATGGATAAAAAGCTACAGAGACTCATTGGGTGATGGGATCCCATGCTTTAGACATCTTGTATCCAAAATACATGGCAGAGTACCTGAAGCGTTGGAGGGACTTGTAAACAAGTTGGAGAATTTGTGAAAAAAATCAATAAATAAATGGGATTAAAAGGTGTGTCTTCAAATCCAGATGTGCACCGCACAAGCAGCCACTATAACATGTTATCACATGATCTCTACAGAAACCACAGGAGATGCAAGAAGAGTAGGAGGGGAGGTTTAGGTTTAGCACCCTTTATTGTCAGCCAATCAAGGGAAGATTTGTAATAAGCCCCAG
The DNA here is from genome assembly GCF_036562045.2 of Rhinolophus sinicus. Lineage (NCBI taxonomy): Eukaryota > Metazoa > Chordata > Mammalia > Chiroptera > Rhinolophidae > Rhinolophus > Rhinolophus sinicus. The sequence goes on along the minus strand of NC_133754.1, from coordinate 48,586,490 downwards.
AGCATGGGGCAGGCAAGTACTCACTAAGTATAATAAGGCTAGGGTTATAAGTTCACAAAAAATAAGATCGAGGAATGCAAATAAGAGTATTATAAATTCTTTAGGCAAATGAGATTGGGGTAGTGAAGTAGAAGGTGGGAAAGTCATCATCTGAGCGTGCAGTGTCATTAAGTTTAGATATTTAAGAGCATATTAAATGTTTACCTTGGTTTGCAGTGTTCCTCAATACCTCCTAGACACACTAGAAACTGGAAGTGTTTTTAAATTTCCAGAGAGGGCTTGGACCTTAATCACTTCTTTGCTGAAGAAAATGGAGCCATTTGAGAAAAAGAGGAAAAGAGAAGGTAGAACAAAGTAGGAGATCAGAATGAGGGCTCTGAGAAGGCCTGGGAATGGGGTTCTCGCATATTTGAATAGTGCAAGAAAGCAAAGTCCTTGGCCTATGAACTTCATTCCTCATCCACCCACCCTACCTGAATTCAGTCTGCTTTAGACTATCTGAAAAACCTTCATGCTCGCATTCATTTTAAAATAGTAGTATTGTTTTTCCTCTACATCTCTGAGACTATTTCTGTTTATTTTGCTTATTTATTCAGTTCTTTAGATTCCATACATAGGTGAGATCATATGGTATTTGTCTTTCTCTGACTGACTTACTTCCCTGAGCATAATGTTCTCTAGGGAGGGGGGTGGTGATGAGGAACAAGGGGAAGGGATTAGACAGCATAAATTGGCAACTACAATATTGCCACTGGGATATGAAAGACAGTTTGGGGGAATAGAATCAATAATGTTGTAAAGATTTTGTAGAGTGTCAGAGGGGCACATGTATTATTAGGGAGACCACTTCATGGATGGTGTAGATGCCTGACCACTGCACTGTACACCTGAAGCTGAAGTTGAATAATATTGTATGTCAACTATAATTTAATATACATAATCACATGATATGGAGTATAACATAGGGAATATAGTCAATGGAATTGTAATAGATATATATGATGTCAGAGGGGCAATAGACTGGGGGAGAGGGGATATCACTCTGTGAGGGGTGAAATGTCTAACTATCACATTGTTTTGTATACCTGAAACTAAAACCAAGAACAACAACAAAAACAACAAAGACAAACCAATAAACAAATAAAATAAATTAAATTAAAATAAAATAAAATAGTAGTAGTTTTGTTTTTATAGTTAAGTCCCGCAAGGCGAAAGCTAGGCAAAGCAGCTAGATGCTTCCATAAATAAAGTCTTTCATTTCCCTGCAAGTTTGCAGAATGATTTCAGTGAAGTGTAGATAAACACACAATGCAATTTTCCATCACAGATCCTTAGGTATTAGTAATTTAGTACTACCTTCTAGAAGGGCTCACAATAATTTTAAGTCTGGATGTCTCAAGGGAACATCTGGGGGAGGGGGGGAAACTCAGGATATATTCTAACACGCTTAAGAATGACCATAATGTGGACAGAAAATACTTTCTTTTTTTATTTTTTTTATTTTTCCAATTGTGGATTAAGGTTTGTGTTCTTTGGTTCTTCAAATAGTCCCCAACTTGTAACAGCAGCCTTGTGTACAAGAGCAGCTTGTGTACAAGTGCACAAGTGGATTAGGCAGTTTTCTTTATTTTAATCACTGTGTCACCACAGATCCCACCGTGGAGATAACTTTTCTGAGTGAGCACATTTGATAGCTCCCTACTCATTACCTATACCTGGCTATTTAATGATATTTACTCATTAGGCTTCCAATATTTTGTCTCCAATAGTTTTATTCTACTTTGAGAACTTCTTGTAGTTTGACCACTCACCAGGAGGTAAACACCACTAAGACATTATCTCCAGGTCTGACCTCTTTCAGCCTCAACTAGGCACCAAGAGGCTTCTGACTTAGAATTCTCACTGTAAATGCGAATGAACATTTGCACAAGTCAAATCTGTAAGTTTATAGTCCAAGTCCCTTATCTTATATAATGAATATGTTATCCATACTCATGCAGTCTCAATATTTGAATTTATTTCTATCTCTCTGTTCCATTACGCTAATAAAATGCATCATTGGACCTTGCCCACCTTTACATAGAAATGTGTCTCATGTGCATGTTTTCTACATTCTGAAACCATTTCCTGAAAGCTTATACTTGGAATAAATGCAATGTATTATATTCTTGCATGTTGTCTATAGTTGTTCTAATCTCATTTTATTGATTGCCAAAGAGGGAGCAGGATGGTATACTGCTTAGGACTGTGAGATCTGAGGAAAGATGCCTGGATTTCTCTCCAGTTTCACCTCTACAAATCTGTAGATATTAGAATGTTACTTAACATTTTAACACCTCAGTTTCTTCATTTATAGAAAAGGATGGTGCTGTTACCTCATGAGATTATTTGAGAGTTCATCCATGTAGCGCATATACAGCAAAGCATAATTCACAGTCTGCTATAGAAATAATAGAGATGATATTTGTATGACTGAGAAAATGCACAGAACAAAGTGCTACCTTATTTCCTTCTATATCTGACAACATTTCCTCTGCCAGCTTTCAAGACCTTATATAATTTGGTCCCATTTTACATTCAACATCAAACATTAATGTTCTTTAATTAACTAAATTATTTTAAATCTGAAAAAAATTACTAACATTCTCATAGTGTGTTACATTCACCAATCTTTTTTTTTCATGTAGTTTATTTCATTTAATCCTCACTATAGCATGAGATTATGTGCATATGAGAAAAGGAGTTAGATAAATAATAACTAATAAAGAACAATTCACATTTCAATAGAGAAACCTTAAGTATTCAAGTTATTTTTTTCTTAGAAGAATACCCTCTTTTACGAAAATAATTTAAAAAACACTTACTATTATATTAGGGGAAATTTGGGAAAATAAAAAAATATAATTAGTAAGAACTTTTCTAGAGTACTTATCAGAGTTTTGGAAAATAAATGAGGGATGGAGTTTTAGTTTTATTAACTTTATGGTAAACTCCTTTTTGCTCTTTGCTGAAAAACACTGATATAATTCTTCAAAACATGAAGTAATACCTCTACAAGAAAAGGAGCAGAGGTGCTTTCTCAAAACTCCAAACAAGTAGAAATTTAAAAGAAAACAAAAATAAATGAAAAAGAAAGACTTCTTCTGTATTCCAGATGGGAAGAATAAAAAAACACATATACACAATAAGGTAATTTTAACATAATATATGTATTAGTTACTATACGACACAGACATAATTTTTCCCCCAGATTTCTCTGGCTACATATGCTTAGATTGCCTCTTTATATGACAGCTATTTGTAATTCATTTTTTATAGGGAGAATGGAAATTAAATTCAATCTTCAAAGACATTTTCACTTTATTTTTTAAATTTAACTATAAATGTTCTGTGAAATTTTAATGTGAAATTGACAAAATAATTATACAAATTTTCAAAGGAACTGTATCAATAAAATTTAAAAAATAGGAAAGAAAGATGAGACTGGATACTAGTATATGTCATAAAGGAGGTAAGCCTTCTAGAAAATAGATTCTATTTAGGATTTCTTTATATTATAACTTATAATACAGTTTCCTGGAAAGATAGTTCATAAGGACAATAGGTCAACATTAAACTTCATTATCATGTAAATAAGTATAATAATAGAAGCACTACTAACAATAAAAAGAGAAACATTAAGAGACTTGAAAAAAAGTAGTCAAATTAAACTCTCAATTTACATAGGGAACCAAAATATCTTGTAGCTTAATTTGAGTTAATTTCTAAAAATACTGAAAAGTTATTTAACAGATCCTTCAGAAAGTTGGTAGAGAATGTGAACATCTATAGAGAAAGTGAGGAAGGAGAGATAGTGATACAGAAAGCTCAAATTGAAGTGCCAGTAGTGTCAAAATCATTTGGTGATTGGCTGCCTCCTGGATCCCACCATTCTTTTCATGGTATGATCCCTAGATTTGGTGTAGTGAATTCTCCAGATACTCCTGAGGTAATGTCCTCTAAGCCAAGGACAAATTAGGTTCCATTTTATTTGCATTCAAGCCAAGGTCAATGCTATATATACATGCTGGTACATAACTGCAGGGGTGGGGTGGGGGTTCCTACTCAGCTGTATCTGAATGTTTGTAATAAACTAGAGGAATATTACATTTTCAATGTTTATCTTAAGTTTCAATTTTATAAGATGCCAAAAGTCAAGATAAATTAACATTTTTCCTAAGTAAACATCTTCTAGGAGCTCAATATTATGCTGTGAATTAGGATGACTTTTAAAACTAGAAATAGAATCTATCTTTGCTTTTATGAATATACATTTATCAGGTAAAACTTCTATCCTGAGGGAGAATAGACACTGAAAGATGTATAATTCTATGCTTTTCTCTGTGTTGACAATTTATTCTCATATACATAGTATTAACTTCATGAGATATTTCAAATTATAACTAAAATCAGCTTATTTCAATTTTGTTGTACCGTTTTTATTTTCCAGATAATATGTAAATTCCTATTCCCCAAACTCTCTGAGACGTCTCTGAAAGACGGACTTTTCAGGAAAATAAAATAGATAGACATAGGTCACTTACCATGAGTAAATCCTGCCTCAAGACAGATAAAAGTTAGAGATGTGAACTGACTTTAATAAAATGACATTAAATGCTTTCAGTAATACATTCATTTTAATGCGTGCCACTAAAAACAATTTCAGCTGTCTTGCCTTCCTAAACAATAAATGGACGCCAAAGAAAAGTCCCTTTAGAACTGACCTGCTACCAGTAACCCTGACTCAGTGGGACGCACAAGATAACAAATGGACACTTTATTTCCAAAATGCCAAGCAGAGCACCTATCTCTGAGTGATTGCACACATCCATAACAATCAAAAGAATGAGAAACAAAAATGAAAGTATTGTTATGGAGCTCAGAGTACAGTCATCCTCATCAGTGTGCTCTGGAATACAGCATCTCCCTGTCCTAGGCAGCAGCTGTTTTCTTATTTAGCTCTCAGGGCAGAGGGCTATCCCTGAACAGCAGAGAGAGGCATCTGAATTCTGAACTCCTTGAGGCCTATGAATTTGGACACCTAAGAGTATAATTTACTCTCTCATGGTTACCAGATAAGGCTTCATAATGGGTTATGAGCCCATTCATTTCTCTCTCTCTCTCTCTCTCTCTCTCTCTCTCTCTTTTTCTCTTTCCTACAGAAATTGGCTAGCTTCACAAGCTGTCATAATTTAATTTCTGGTTTGGAAATATCCTCATCACATCCAAATTTGTTTCCTTAGCATCAGATGGATAGTAGCAATAAGCAAGGCTATTTACCCCAAGGCTCCTTCTGGGAACTTCAACAAAGTCATTCCTAAAAATATGTTACTCAAAGACACTTTCAAACCTAGTTGTAGATAAAAGAGCCCATGATCTCTCAGTCTTCCACTTAGTAAATTTTCGCAAACTCCGCACTATGCCAACAGTTAACACTAAAACTCAAAAACCACATTCAGTGGGAAAAGCACATAAATGTGATTATCTTTAATGAAAGAACATCGTCTACCACTCCCAAAAGTATACCTTGAGAATACTCTGCTCAGTTTTTTTTTTAATCATACATAATGACACATCAAATTACAGAAAATTATTTCTATGATTTGGCTATGTTTTACAAAGTAGTTCTCCCCCCACACACACACTCACACCAGTTTCACATCTAAATGATTAGTGTTTTTTTTTTTGTTTTTTTTGACCTGAAAGATTTCTGTGACCTCTCTTCTTTCTTAAGCAAGTTTCTGTGTGGTCTTATAAAACATCCATTATATTAATAATATATTGATATAAATTATTTACATATATACATATATACGTATATATATATATATATATATATATATACAGTCATATATATAGTAAGCAAATGAAACAAAATTTATGAAACAAAATACAGTAAGCAAATGAAACAACATTTATTGCAAATCACATTATAATTTTACTATGTTTACTCACAATATTTTCTACTATGTAATCTTCAATCATAACCTGATATTTTATGGAAGCTTATACTTTGAAAACAATCTGAAAGTTTAAAGTGCATTATGTGCATTATGTTTTTGTAACCTAATTTCATTGGAGAATGTTTTTATTTTCATTTAGAAATTCATTTTCAAAATTCATCTCACATTCAGTTGTGGGTTCTTTCATTGTACCCTATTTTCAAACTTCAAAATATCTGCTTATTCAGTTGGCCTTATTAGGGCAAAAGCCTTACTAGCATGCTTAAAGGAAGTTATCATGTGTCATAAACAACTTAATTTAGATCTTAAGCTTGAGTGTCAAGGAGAACTAGTGAATCAACTTTGTTTCCTACTTGAAAGCACCCTTCTAAGACCCTGGAGATTTATGTGAAACTGGTTTTTATACTTCACTTACTAGTCAGAACTCTTGTTCCCTTGGCAACCTGCATACTTTGTTTCCCCCACACTAGCATTCCTGAATCTCCTACCCCACCCCCACCCCCAAATGATTTATTTCCCTATTGCTACAGCCTATGGGCACATTACATATTTTAAAACAACACATTAATCTATAACTTTGCAACCCAGACAGCAGACACCGCCATTCTTCTTGATAACCACCTCTGGCTATTACAAAGAACGTATTCCTAATTTAGACTACAGTGAAGAAATTGTAGGGAATGACGTGTCTTACACCAGTCTCCAAACTACATGTAGGCAAACTGCCAGATGAAAGCAAAAGTCACAGCTGCGAATTTTCATTGAGAATGCCCTGCACAGGACTCTGCTGCTTAATTTTGACTATTTATGACTGAACTTTCTGAGAATAAATTAAAAATAAAAGAATCAAAATGCATAATGAGCCATGTTTACCAGAGAGATAGATATGATTTAATGATTGTCTCCTCCTTTCTCCTTTCACCTCAGCTAGTATCAGTGAATGAGATCTCTTGGGTCACTTCTCATAGCCCCACATTCCTTTTATATTCACAGCAAAGCCTTACACTAAAAACTTAGAATATATTTTCCAATTTCCGTACATTAATTTGGAAAAAAAAAATAACTTTCAACTCTTTGCCAGGATAAGAGCAAATATAGTCAGCCTTTAAAGAAAAGCACAGTCGTTCAAAAATTCTATGTTAAAATTTATCTTTGACACGTTTTCTTCAGAATTATCTCATTACCTAGAACCTCAGATATATATTCAGCAGGTTACACAATCCTAATTAAGCAGAGATTGATATTTGATTGCAAGAATACATGGCATTTAAAGGAAAAACTTATTAAGATATTTTCACTTCAAAGCTCTGTTTCATCCATGGCATTTACAATGAGTAAATATGGCATACATGTACCATGATACATTGATTCCATTTCCACATTATTTTCATAATTCTGCAATGTGACTCACTGGTTTTCTTATTTTTTTCATATATATATGAAATATATATATATATATATTTCATATATATATATATATATATATTTGAAGTGAAAACAGCACAATAAACAGCTAAAAATGCCATTACCCATCCCTTTTCACCTTATTCCTGCCACTGACTAGAGATAAGCACTATCCTAAAGTTATTCTAAATATGTTCCTTGCATGTCTTAAGGTTTTTATTTTATAAAACATATATTTATATATATTTACACATATACATACATGTATATATGAGTATGCACCTATATATGTTTAATTTAAATGTTTCATTTTATATGTATTTACTATTCCTTGTTATTCTTCATGAAACTATATCTTTTTCAATTAACCATATAAATCTAAATTAATTAATTTGAATTGCTGAATAATTGGTCCCAAGGTCTGCCTCTGTAATCTTTATAAATAAAATTAATTTCAACAATTATCTAAAACTAAAACCCTAAAATGTTAGGGCTAACCTACTTTGGAGGATTAACAGTCTTTAACCAGGCATCTAGAACCTGACTTCCAAGTTCTAATCATGTAAATCCAAATATAATCCAATTAATTTAAATGTTCATGTAACCTAGATTGATGATCTAACACTTACCATTAACTAGGTGGCTGATTGTAAATGTTTAAGGAAAATGAGACACATTATTCACCTAAAATGTGTAATACTAGACCAGAAGGTATTTTCGTTCTGACCACACATACACTAATTTTTCACTAAGTATTAAGTGTGGGAATTTTCCTAGTAGTTCAGGACTGAGGCAACAATTGGCTTAGATGTTTTAGTGTTTAAGTCACTGTATAATAGTCATAGTTTTACTCTTACTACAATTTTCTTTATATAACTAAATTTCCCTTATCCAAAATAAGCTTGTGTTAGCTCCTTGAGACTTTTCTCTGCTATGACCTGTCTAGGAAGTTTATAAAACTAAAAGTGTTTTAAAAGACCTAAACTCTGCAGCAAAACTTCAACAACAGAGAAATTACCTTATACCTAATAACTGAAAAAATTCTACCTGTGAAATGTGGGCTTTGAAAAACTGCTAAGTTTTCTGAAATTCTTCAGGTTGAATATGTTCATAATTCCCTTTCCACTGAGAAATTGCTCATGTGAACAAATATGCAAATATGTGAACACATAGACACCCCACATACAACATGACATAAGAAAAATTAGGTTAGTAACAGGCTTACTGGTGAGCCATTGTGTGTGTGTGTGTGTGTGTGTGTGTGTGTGTGTGTGTGTGTGTTTTAGTTTGTACTCATTGGAAAATCTGCAAAAACATCTTCTATGTGGACAATTAAATACATTCATAGTTTGATTTCTTTCCAAACTTTATACATTTCTGATATTTCACATCTATTCTACACTAAGCCTAGCGATGAAGTATCAACATCTTTCAAACTTTCCAAGGTTGAGTTCCAGCTCCATCTGATTTACTGTTTGTTTTTTGAATGGTGTCCAGCAAATCATTTCCCAAGTTGCTGAATAGCAATCCCTCTCCAGCCTCATTTCATCAAATGGCTTCATCATCAAGATGTTGCTCAGGACAAAAAGAAGATGATCTTTAACTCTGCACTTTCCGTCTTCCACTACCTCTAATCCATCTGCTAGCTCTTCCTCTAACACATTCACTCGTCTTCATGTCCTCTGCTAAAACCATGGCCCAAATCACAGTCATCTTTTGCCTGGACTACTAAAAAGCTCCCTAACTCATCTCTTATCTTCAATTCTTCCATGCCTCCCCACCACCAAAAAAATCTCTCCTTCCTACAGAGAGAGCTTCTAGTAAGACATCAGACCATATTACTTCCCTCCTGAAGAAGTACCAACATTTTCCCATTGGATTTAGAAAGAAATCCAACCTCCTTACATGGTCCAAGGGATCAGGTTCCTACTGATATCCCTTCTGTTAGCTCCACTCCTTTACTCCTTTCTAAGTATTAGTAACACAGTTTCTACTGATACTTTCAACTTGACAGTTTGACTTCCTTTCATTTTATTTCCCTTCTTCCTGTAATTATCTGAATGCAGAAATTCACATTGTTGGCTTTTCTCATCCAGATCTTTCCATTCAGTCAAAGAGTTTCCTGATCACATCTAAAGAACTTCTCCGTATTCTGACAGAATTGCATCACTCAGTTTTATGCTCTCCATAACACTAGGACTCTTTGAAATATTATCGTTCATGTATTGATTACATTTATTTGTATATTCATTATTATATATGTATATGTCTCCCCATTTACATACTATGTATCATAATTATATATTATCCATGTGTTATATGTCTTACCCCATTGAACTCTATGTGTACAGTTACTTAACACTGTTTCTGCAGTGCCACAATATAGTAAGCATTTACATATTTGTTCCATGAATGCTTGTTTTTGAATCCTGGTGTATCATTTAAACAGTGTGATATAATTCTTTTTACATTACAGCATGATTTGTAAGGATTAGTTCTATCTCAGGAATACCTACAGTAAAGAGAGATGCCACAGAAAATGTAAATATTATTTCCTATTTTTCTAGGTTCTTCTCCATCTTTAAAACGTAGTTCCATCCCTAAACTTACTGTCAATGTCTTTCTTTTTTTAAAAGGCAATAGAAATTTGTAGATCTAATTAAGTTTTAATAACTTTAATTGTCATTCAAATGATAAAATGAATATATAGGCAAATACAAATACAGTGATCCTGCGTGCCTCCTTCTTCGTAAAATAAAATAATTGCAGGGGAACACACATGCTTAATCATGATTAATTTTGAGAAAAAAAATGAACCTGATAGTCTTAACAGTTTTTTTTAATGCATATAATAATAATAATGGCATAGTTTTAAAGCAACTTAAAATTTTTGAAGTAGTTTTCCTTACATCCCCATATAAGCCAGAAACCACTATGTGCAAGACCAAATTACGTCATCTCTATGAGGCACCTGAGATTTTGCTTCACCATGAGAAGAGGCTTTCTCAGGGTCGTCAGGTCTAGTGGGCTGGAAGGCTGTGACTAGAACCACATTTGGTGAAGTATAATTTAGTCCTTTCCCACTGCTCCAGACTACATCAGGTCTGCCTTTTCCTTTTCTCATTGTTTTTCTTCTAGCCTCAATAATTCTTTTCTATTTCAATGTTTCATTTGATTAATTGTCCTTTGCCGTTTTCCAGCATCTTTTTTCCCCTTATTTCTATCTTTCTCCGGATAGCCACTTTTTGAATAGCGGATTTATTACCTTTCTCCCACAGCTTTTGTCTTAAATATCTGATTTTGTTTTATTGTTTTCTTGATCTTTCTTTTTTTTTTTTTTTTTGGTACATTTTTGTTATTTCCCCTTATGGCATTAGTAAAAGATTCTGGGACAGGGTGATCTTATGCAAACGACAACCTCCTTGTTTGTTAGTCATGTGCTCTTGACAAGTATCTTAATCTTTTTTCCAAAATCGAAATCAAGTTCCTGTCTGAAAGATAGAGGACTATATCTCATCAGAGATGCCATCATCCTTTTCTTGGATTGCTGTAATTACTTCCTAACATGTCTCTCTGTCATTGTCTTTGCCCTCCAGTGTGATTCTTTTAAATTATAAGTCAAATGCCACTAGTCCACTGCTTGCAACTCTTCAATGGCTAACCATATCACTCACTAGCAAAGCCAAAGGCACCACCATGATTTCCAAAGTGCAACATGACCTGGTCTCACATTATCCTTGGTTACTTCCTCCCTTATCCTCTTTCCTTGCCCATTCTGCCCTGCCACACCACTTCTCCTGTAATTCCTCCCAGGTACAATGCACATTCCTGTGTTAGGTCCTTTGAAATGACTTCTACGTATATATTTTTATGCTCTTCCAAAAGAGATTTACATGTCCTATGTCTTCTGTCTCCATCACCTCCTTGTATCTGCTCAAACACTACCTTCTTAGCCTGGCCTTTTCCAGTCATCCTATCACAACTGTCACGTTTCTTCAGAGCATCCTCATCTTTTCACTTGATTTCTTTCTTCCCTTCCTTAAAGACATCACCATCTTCAGTATTAATCATTTTTTTTGTATAATACTTTTTAAGTTTTAGTTTATCTCTTGCCCCCCTCAGCCCCCCTCTCGCCACTGGAATGCAAGCTTCAGAGGGCAGGGGCTATTGATCTTGTTCACTGCAGTATGTCTAGTGTCTAAATCACTGTGTACTACAGGTGTGCATTCATGGCTGAGTGAACTAATGAATGCATTCATCCTTTACATGTAGCAGGAGCTGTGGCTCAAACACCAGCAAACAAATATTGCCTGTCCCTGGTGCTCATGGCTTAGCTAGTCTGGAAAAAACTTAACTGACTCTATCTGACTTTTTCTGTAATATATTAGATGTGAGATTAAAGAAAAGGGAAGGGGATGATTGTCAGCTTCTGGCTGCTGCCATTTCCCTTCTGAAAGATGTTCACTCCAACCAATCACAATTATTGGTTACAACATCATTGGTCACAAGAGCATGAACTACAGCTGGATTTCTTAAGTGTGCCCAAATGGAATATGGGAAGCTACTGATAACCAAGGGAGAGTCTAAAGAAATCAGCATTCTTCACATTATCCTCTTTCTTTTTGCTTTGGGAGTCACGTGGTTTCGTTCCTCTGCTCCACTCCAAGTGACTGTCCCGTTGTCTCCACTTAACTTCTCTAGTAGACTAGCTTTCCCATCTAGCTAATGATGGCATGCATGCATCCTCAGGACACACTCTGTCTCAAAAAGTCCATGACCTTCCAAATTCAAAATGTAGCACTGACTGATGATGGACTTTCAATCTTTCTGTTGCTTAAGACAGATTATCAGGTCAGTGAATCCAATTTACACTTGGGTGAGGTGTTCCTTCCTGGTCCATACTTCTGTAGAAAGTGGGAACACAGAGTGCTTTGGGCTAGCTAATCCTGAGGATGTTAGCAGGACAAAATGGAGGTGGTAAGTACCTGTTGAGCAACTATTTTTGTGTCAGTATGTTTGAAACACACTCATGTGCTCTGGAGCTATAATAGTAAATAGAACATAAAAATACTTACATTCAAGTTTATTTCATTTTAATGGAAGAAGACAGAAAAACAGATGAACAATTTGCCGGAGGGAGTATAGCTTAGAAGTGATGCTGATGAAATTAGTTCAAAAACTGGACCAAATATCTTCCGATATCAGACTCAAATCTAAGGGATTGGTTGTATATGCAAGAAGCTTAGAGTTTCTATACAAGTATTAAATATGAAGAGATAAGCAATGTGGGAGTTAAGATATAGAGAGAGCTAAACCTGGCTTCAGTGGTTAAAGGAGAGTTAGATTTCAAAAATAGGAGGCAAGTTTCAAATAGTCTGTAAAAGATGAACAGAGATTCTCATCAAATTATTTCTCAAATGTGAAGTCCCCTTGCTTAGTTAGGCACAAGCTTTTTCTTACATTGCCTTCCTATTACGTTTTCAAAAGGCTGTAGATTTGAACAGAAAATTAAATAGTGAAGAATATGCAAGGTGTATATGATAGAGAAAATGGGTTAATTGCTGACTAAATGGAGATGATGTGGGTGAAAAGCATTAGTGTTAGAAAACATTTTCATGTTTATCAGTCTAGTTTATTTTTCACAACAGTCCTCTAACACAGAAGATATTTGATTTGAAAGGTCAGTGGATTATACTATGTAGTTTATCTGCTAATCAATGAAAGACAATTGAAGGATTCTGAGAAGGGAAATGGCAGCTTTATGCTGATGTGTGTCTAGACTTCCACTCTTCCAGAAGCCCCATTTTACACCTCCAATGTCTCTTGTCTATACTCCTTGGTCCCACAGTCTTCAGTATAAAATATTTCACCAGAGATTGAAAGTAATTGCCTAACATTCCACAGATTGAATTTAGCCTTCAGTCCTGATTTCCATTTTTTCACCTCTGAGCTTTCTCCCATGGTTTCCTCAAACACCTTCTCCTTTCCTCTTTTTGCTTTACTTTTGCTAATCTGGGTTATCCTTTATCTTATTTCAGTTCCCTCCTTATTCACAGAACCTTACCTGATCATCATAATCCTTACGTAGCATAATAAGCATATACGATTTGAGTGACAAAATTCAGGCTGTATTTCATGTTTCATTATTTTCTATTAGTTTGACATATTTTATTTATCGTTATCTCCCAGACATAGCTCTAGTTAGCCCCATGGGTAGATGCCATAATTAATGCTGCTTAACACTTTTTATTTTTACAACTGAATAGAAAATAGGTACTATAAAGTAAACATTTGCTTAATTTATGAGAAAAATACACTAACAAGACAAAAATTTGACTTATGGAAATGTTTACTCTAGGATCGCTTAAAAAAAAACAGTTTTATTAGAGCATGTAAAATATTTTTCTTACTGTGAAAATACAGCAATGTAGTGATTTTATAGTCAAGATATATTTGTACTTAAGGCTTCTAGGTACTAGGTTTTTAGGCAAATCAAACTAAAAGGAACATTGTTTGGCCATCAACAATGCATTTCAATCACTCAGAAAAAAATGGAAGTACTGTGTTTTCCAGAAAATAGGACCTAACTGGAAAAAAAGCCCTAGCATGATTTTTCCGGAGGACATCCCTTGAGCAGAAGCTCTAATGCAGCTTTTGGAGCAACACTTAATGTAAGACCTGGTCATATTTTCGGGAAAACGTGGTAATAAAAGTGCCCATTTTCTATGGATTGAGAGGAGTAAATCAATTTATGTACACTGCTCTGCACAGTGCTAGCTCCATGGTGAAAACAAACAAACAAACAAACAAACAAACAAAAACAGAAATCCAGCAAGATATTTAGATGTAATGAAAACCACCAAAAAGCTGAACGTTATATGGACATATATAAGTTATAGGACAATATTTTTTATGTTAAGAAAATTTGATCTCTCATTTCTTCCTTGTACACATCATTCCATTTTACTCTTTTCAGATAGTAAAAAAGCTTTCTATATGTACTGTTCCTGGGAAAACAAAACAAAAGATAGTTGAGAATAAATATTCATATTTTGTTTGTTTTCTTGTTTCATTTGTACATGGGGTGAGCATTAAAAGTGGGCACTGAAACTCATAGCAAAGGAGAAACAAACATTCTTGATGGGACAGATAGATTTGGACAGTTTCTCACAACGCTTATCTCCCTTACCTCCTGGCACAGAGATAGACACTATTTTCTTGCCTCCCTCATCATTAAGCATGACCATGTGACTGCTATGAACTCCTTAGAAGTCTGGCCCATACAAATGTCCTTTATAATCTCTACTTTGTCGCTACCTCATATCATCAAGCAGCTGGATACCAAAGCCTGGGACCACGTGTTGAAGAAACAAAGCCCTGCCTGCTGAGATCCTTGACTCTTTCTGTGGTTTAGAGCTTCTCTTGCTTCCAGAACCTCCTCACTGCCTCCATTCTGATTAAACATGATATGCAATAGAAGTAACTTTCTATTTATTGTAAGGCACTGGGGTTTCTGGGTTTGTCACTGGTATTAGTGTTGCCTTTTGCCATGTGATATACAAATCTGAGTTTTTCCTAAGTGAGCAAAGCATTTTGGAATGCAAACAGAAGAGCTTAGAGTACACAGAAACTTGGTGAGAAAGACATAGTGTAGTGTTTCAACCTGCAGACTCAAGTTCAGAAAGGGAGTGAGATTAAAATTACAGAAAATTTGGGTGATTCTAGAGCATAGAAAACCATGTATTAACTTCCCAGAGTGTAGTATAAAGACAATGCAAGCTATTTCTAGATGCTTCATTTTCAACATATTCCTAAATGGTAGAGGGTCCATGGCTGGGAAGAAATTGTAGGTGTTTGGGTCCTACCTGGAGCAGCTTCTCTGGGCCTCATGCCCTCCAGAGTAGGGGGAGATAATTATTGGAAGCTCCGTATGTCCTGAGAGAGATGTAAGAGGAGAAGAATTGTCCAGACATGGCCTTGAAAGAGGGGTGACCAGAATGAAAAATAACTTGGGAGGGAGGAGGGAGGCTGAATATTCTCTACTGAAGTACTTAAAAAATAAAGGGAAGAAACCCCTTCCAGACAAAGGGAAGAGCAGACTCTTGCCCAGGTTAGATGAGAAAGCATTTAGCATATTTAAATTGAGTTATTCAGGTGGGCCTTTTTGTATGATTTTCTTTTGAAATGCCAAATAATTGGAATGACCAAATTATCATGCCCTTTTTCATTTTAATATTTAATTGAGGCAATATCAGAGCATTTTTCTATTTTATTTAAAAATCAGAGAAGATTTCAGTGCCCTTTTTACATAGTATGTGTTTTTCACTCAGCAGTTTATGGTTCACCTTTCATCTATTCACCTGAATGCCGATCATCACAGAAACAGGAACTAGAGATATTTATTCACTTACTAAGTAAACTAGACTTAGGCACATTGATGTGGAAATAGAAAGTCCTTAAATCAAGCCAATGTCTATGGAACAAAAATCTTGAACCAAGCCCTAAACTTGCTGAACGTGGGCCCAGCACATTGCCAGAGGAAGAGATGACATAATGTTGGGCCCTCAGTCAAAGTCAAGGATACCTTTATCTATCTTTAGTAACTCTTGGCAAGTCTGAGTCAGTAGTCACTGGAAAACATTTCCAATGTAAGGCAGAGTTTTGTACATAAAAATTAACAATAAATCAAACAGCTAATAGTCTCTTGATCTATGATTTATTTATTTCTGTAAATAAACTATATCTTTCAAAAAATCAGGTTTTCTAATTCATTTAGAGGTAATTTCATCTTATTTTTAAAAGTTTTAAAAAGTCCTGTTACTTGTTAAGTTATGAGTGCATTGAAGTATCATTACTTAGCGAGAGTCTAAATTACACATAGGCCCCTCTTTTGGTGGTCACCCAAAAATGAGAACCCAAAGAGCAGAGATACACATTGCTAGGGATACGCTCACACAGAGCAGTCAGCCTGAAGGGTGACTGAGCTGACCAGAGCAACTGGAGAAACATATGGAAGACACTTACTAGAATCAAATGATGGGAGAAAAAGGAAAAAAAATAAAAATAAAAATGTATGCCTAGAATTTGAAGACAAAGAAGAGATTTCTCATGAAAGAGGAAAATAAAAGACAAAACAGTTGAGTTGCTACCAAAGAAAACATTAAATATATGGTGACTTTGTTTTTAAGGGCCAAGACATAAATGATTTTTGTGGGTACTTCAGGGGAGGGTGGTGGTCAGAGGGGAGAATGATTCCAGCTTCATGTTGAAACAAGTAATATTTTTCATATTCCTAATAAAATATATATGTGCTGCCTTTTCAAGTTTAATTTATTTTTAAGTTCTATGTTGATTCTTCATGGTGACTTCCTAAATAGCAATAGACAGTTATCATTGTGAGAATAAATGTGATAAATGAAACGTATAAGCTGGGTTGCCTTGTACCTGGCAGAGAGTCAGTGATAAATAAATGTTGGTTCTCTTCTCTCAATGATTATCCTAGATGATGTGTGTGTCATTACAGATAAATACAACACTAGTGGTTTTACAATAGTCCAAATCAAAACTTAAATTCTACTTATTTCATTTGGTCAAAAAATGATAGAAAGACTTTTGTAAACAATACTTGTCTTATCCAAATTGAAGCATTCAAACTTGATGATGAAATGAAAAAGAACAGTTCTTCTATCAGTTGAGTGAGTCACACTTTCTCATTGAAGATGTTACTATGTGGGAGTGCTTAGGCTATTTGGGAAATTATAACCACCACCTACCTTAAAATTTTAATAATAAAATGTACTAATTTCTTTTTTCAAATATGCAGCAAATAGGTACAATTTTACTAGAATTTTACAACGGATTGTAAATATCTATTTAATCTGATAGTAAGGAGCAGGGGTAAACTCTAAATTAGCTAGAATATATTTTAAATGATTGACTTCCCAACTGTTACAGAAGAGCAACTAACTCTAATCAATCCAGTAAAACAAGGTCAATTTTACCAAACCAGGAAAAGGCATCCCTTCCCCCATAGACTCTTCCAATCACACCTTAACCACTTAAAATTTCCTTAGAAGCCAGGGCTTGAAGAAATAATACTTCTAAGTATTGTGTGTGTGTGCGAATTCATTTTTTTCGGAAAATCAAAAATTAAATACTTATAGAACTTAGATCTTAATCAAAGGACAGCGCGGTCAACCCAGATGTAGAGCAATGGAGATAGATCCCTGAACTTCACTAAGCTTCTCTCTTTCCATAGATTTGAATATGTCCACAGTAATTTGTGTAGGTATTCTCTGAGAATTTTTGCTTTTAAATAGATAACAAAGGACAAAGAAGTGAAGGAAAGGCCTTGAAATACTTCACTTGTCTACAACCATTAGCTACACAACTGAGTTAGAACACTGCATTATAAAAATTCAATGTTTATCATATTAATAGTAACCAGGCAAATGTTGATTAAAATGTTTTGCTTTGCTTTTTTAAAATTTTCCTTTTCTCTTTAGGACGAATATTTTTCAAAAACTTGTTGAATTTTACCCATGCCTATTTCTTATTTGCAGTCTCAGATCCATTCTGTATATTTTTAGATCATAAAAAAGAAAGAGACAGAGAAATTTAAAGTGCTCAGCAGGCTGAGAGCTCACACAGCGACGTCTTACTTCATCCACTTATTTACGTAATTTTTAAGTTAGGTTCCTGCTGCTCCCATTAGTGTTTAGACTTTATAATTCCTGCCAACACATACAGTCTATTGACAAGGAAAAACAAGAGCATTTCTTTCTTAATTTACTTAGTAATAACTGGATTTAGTGTAGAGGCTAAACTATGGAAAAAACTAAACTGTGGGAAGAAACAGTGTCCAGTAAGGAAGAGAAGAGAGAGAGAGAGAGAGAGAGAGAGAGAGAGAGAGAGAGAGAGAGAATTATTTTCTTTACAATTCTTTCTTTCTTTCTTTCATTATATATGCCAAAATTTTAGGCAAATCTTGGCTACATTTGGCAAATGTGGACCTGTTGATCATATGCATAGCAAGAAGATACTAAGATAGAGTTTGTCTTTATATGTTCCCGGGAAATTCCCTAATTTGTTTTCATTATAGTAACTTATTAACTCTATAAGGGTGGGGCAAGAGATTATTAGATATTTTTTGCAGGGCATTGTGTAGCTATTATTCTAAAAATTCCTTCATTGATTCCCAAAGTTACACAAAAAGCATAATAGAATGGTATTTTTTATCCCCTGATATTTAATACACTTATAGTTCTCTCTATTATTCAACCCAAAACTGAAATACCAGCAAATTAAAAAGAAGGTCATTTTGGGAACATACACACACTAAAGGACATTTCTAATTTGCCAGCAGTTTGTATTCTGTAGCTCAATTATTTGGAACTTTGAATATATAATTTTAAAAATGCAGTGGTGATATTTCACAAGAATATAGCTTTCTCTTCATAAATTGAAGTATATACTCAAAAGGGAATCTAAAAATGGGAAAAAATGTCTCTAAAATCTTAACTTAGAAATATCCAATGCCATTCCAATGTGGAAATTGGGGCCTCACTCTAATATCAACCTCTGTGAGAGGTTTCGTGTGATGATGTGGGGAATTTAGGTGACCTGTGGATTGGAACCAGAGCTGCCCTCATGTTAAGAATTGGAGGACAACAATCTATGCCTGTTCTGTAGAGGAAGAAGTAGAAACACTACATTGCCTGATGACTTCCACTTTTTTCCTTTCTCTTTTGTCTTTTATTTCTTTAATGAAAATGTATTAGTTTTCTATTGCTATTGTAACAAATTACCACAAATTTAGTGGCTTGAAACAACAGCCATTTATTGTTTTAATTAAAAAAAATATATATATATATATATATATATATATATATATATATATAATTTTTCAATTACAGTTGGCTTATAATATTATATTAGTTTCAGATGTACAACATAGTGATTAGACATAACAGCACCCATTTATGACCTTGTAGTTCTGTAGGTCAGAAGTCCAGGATAGTGTATCTGGGTCCTATGCTGAGGGTCTCAGGAGGCTAACATCAATGGGCTGATGGCTGTGCTCCTATCTGGAACTCCCTTTTCAGCTCATTCTTTTCACTGGCAAAACTCAATTCCTTGAGACTATAGGACTGAGACCCCTGTGTCCCTGTTGGTGTTAGCCAGAACTGCTCCCAATTTCTGAGACCACCCTCATTCTTTATCATGCAGGCCTCTCATAACATGGCAGCAGGAAAATCCCTTGGGTCAAATCTCCCTCACCTGTCCAATCTCTCTGACCTCTGCAACCAGACTGAGAAAATATGTGCTAGTCAAAGGCTCAACTGACTGGACTGTGCTCTCATGGATAATCTCCGTATCTTAAGGTTAGCTCACTTAGGACTTTAATTACATTGCTAAAATCCCTTCCCAGCAGCAACTAGATTAGTGTTTGAATAACCATAAATGAGAATCTTGGAGGCCATCTTTAGAAATTCCCTACCACAGAGGGCTAGCACCCCCTGTGGGTGATTGTTGACTTACCTACTGACCTTTTAATTGTCCCTTGCTGTTATTTTCTTTTGACCACTTATTCAAAACAAAACAAAACAACAACAAAAAATATTTTCTCTCCCCTCTAATCCTGAAAAAAAATATATATCTTAAAAATATCTTCTAAAGTTTTCTTTGTTTGGGGGTGTGGGAGATAAAAAATATAAACAGCATGTGAAAAAAATCAATAAAAATTTCCTAATTAAGGCTATCACTGGTATTTATTAGCATACAAATAAAAAATATTTTTGTATTCTCGTCTTTCTTGCCCCAGTATAACTTTCCTTAGGGTTATCTTCCAAATTCCCACCACTCTCACTTTTCTCTAAGAGTAACTAGAAATCCTGGTTAGCTAAGATAACAGGATTAGAGAAATTCTCTCTCAACTCATTTTGCATTTTCTATTTTTCCCCCCACAAATATCTGCTATCCAATAGGCTATATTCATCAAAAGGCTGGGCTGAAATCTCTAATTTTTTCCTCATAACTTTACTAGTTTTTCTCATACTTTTTCAGGGTTTCTTCTAAAAGGGCATGTGAAGAAAGGGACACAGCACCAGTCATTGGAGCAGGATAGCAGCTGAATAGACTTGATAACTTTTCTACCTCTACGTTTATCTCTTGTACTTTCATTTACAGACTCCTCCTCTTTTCTCTTGCTTAAACTGAGAATTAGAACAAGAAGAAAAAGCAGACAGAGTTCATGAAGTGATAGCACCCAGCAATGATTTCACAGACAGGAATCCATTTTGTATTGAGGGTAGATTGGGCTAATTTTATTGACTTTCGTTGTCCCTAGTTGCCCACACCCACTTTGGAGCCTTGTCTTCAGCAGCTATTTCTTAATAATGGTATTTTATTGAATAAACTTTGTATTCACACATTCGAGGTTTGAAGAATCATACATTGCCCCACCAACATCCTCACTGAGACCACCACAATCTCTTCCAACACATTTTATGTCCTGTACACACACACCCAGCATGACTTCAGGAAAGTAAAGTGAGTTCCTGCAATCTTCACACAACCACTCAAGCCAAAAGCAACACAGCCAACAGTATCCTTTAAAATGTGAACTATAATAGTTCAGACATTTGAAATTATCCACATATTATTAATTTCCACACCCATCTTTTTTCTCTATTTCTGTTTTTAAAAATCCTTCACTTCCTATTCTCATAAGTCAAAAAAACCCCAAAACTCTGAATTTTGGTACTTCTGCACAGTTTGAGCAGAGTTTCCTCAGCTCCTTGGACTAGAAAAGGAGAGATGTTGGAGGGGAAAAAATGCTCTCTAAAAGGGAGAATGAAGAAGGGTGCGTGTGAACAGTGTGTGCTGTTTTGAGTGTCCTCGATCTGCATAAAACCTGTGTGAGGCCTGATACATCTGGAACCCTCAAGGACCCCCTTTGAAAAGAGTTTGGGGAATAGCTTTAAATTAGCTTTGTAGTACAGTTGTCTCAGGAGACTGTTGTTATTATGGCTTCTGCTCCTGCTTCTTTTGCTGGCAATAGCTAACCCTTCTGAAGATTTGCTCTGACTTTTTAACACTTTTAAAATCGCATAAGGGCAAACACACAAGCACACGGATACTCTGAGTTCTGCTGAGATCTGTTCCTTCACTTCAGTGGCTGATATCCTAGGGTTAACTCTAGGACAGAATTAGGTAAGGAGCTCCCACTAGTGGTGGAGGAAACTTCACTATGCTTGTGAAATGCCTCTCCTTATTAGTACTCTAAGAAAGGACCTCTGAGTCACAAATAAAAATTGTGCCAATATTGCTCTTTCACCATGTGATGAAACAAAACCAAAAAAATGCCATTGTTCTCTCAGGTGGTTACGGGTATTAGTCACAGCTGATAATAACCAGGAGGTGTATGTAGGCTGTGCCGCCTGGACTGTGTTAGTAGTTACAAGTCTGGATGAGCTCCACATGCAACATTGTCAAGTAGCTTCAAGGCTTTTAAACTCTGAGAGATTCCAAAGCTACAGGCACAAACCCTGCAGTTCTCTCAGCTTAGAACAAAGTTTATTGCTTTTATTGCTCGTTTTACATGTAACCAGAGAAAGCACGGCTTTACAAAGTTTAAGCTTCTCTAAACTGCTTTTGAGGAAGAAGAGGGATTCTTCGCATGCATCAGGAATAAATTGTCAAATACTCACTTTGACTATGGAGTGGAGCCACATGAGTTGGCAGCATTTGTCACTGAGGCAGACATCGGTGCCCCCTTTGTTATGGGGCCCTCTCTCTAGACCATACATTCCCACAGATCATATTTTAACACTCATGTTACATGCAACCGTCTTTATCACAAGCATCAAGAATGTGTTCATTAAAATTTGTTAACACATTTAGAGTTAATGTCACAAATGCAACAGAAAAGAAACTATGTTAGATTCATGTGGGAGAAAAATGTAGGTTCTTCTCCAGCAAGTATTTTAGATTTAGCTATTTTGATACACTTGTCCAAAAAGACAGTATTGGAAAGAGGAAAAAATGGGGTTGGTATAAATTCAAAGTAGCAGGAAGAGTTTCAAAGAAAGGAGCAAGGCCATTAGGTAATTAGGCCAAAAGTGAAATTTCATATACATTTCAAATGACTTTTAAATCCAGAGCTCATGTCCTTTTGTAATCAGAGCTCAATACAAAATTTCAGTTGAATATACATATGATCTGGGTTAGGTGAACCTGGGATTTCAGAAACAACTGAATGACTCGAATCCTAACCTTTAGATCACACCTTGTCAGCTTATGATGGCATCTGCAATTAAATGTGCAAAATATTTTTGCTCTGTTATTTCTAGAGTCTAAAAGACACAAAACTGCATAAGTAATGGATTCATTAATTTAAGGTATAGTTTTAAGATGAACTGCACCAGCTCCTTAATGATCACTAGAAATTTGAACTCCCATGTCCGATACCTGTTTTTGTAAACACAATGTCTATCTTCTTAAATTATTTAGACACAAAAGGGAAATTCAGAAAGACAGAAAGGGCAACGGATATGGTTGGAAGAGATCTGATGGGAGTACTTAATTGGAAAAAAAAATTGTTTTTTCTTTCAAAGCATATGTTCTAGTACTTCCTGGCATTTTAAAAGCACCAAATGATGAGTGTGATACTCTCTTTTAACTTGACACCTTTGTTCATTGCTTAGGTCAAACTTCATGTGATGAGTACAGTGTAAAGTGTGTACTCATGCCTTATCATGCACCACACAAAACTGACAAGCCCTTTCCGAAGAAGCTCCCACAGGACAGAATACAGGGGCCTAAAAAGAATCATAGGGGACAGAAAAATCATTTCATATTCTTTGAACCTTTGTGTATTTCACAAAGGGAAAACAAACAATAGTTCTGCAAAGGCATCAACATCTTTTCCCCGGTGAGCCTGCTGCCAGTGGGTCCGCTGCCAGCTGCTCTCCCCTGTTCTCCTCCTGCCAGGTGAAATATGGGACCAAAGTTTAAAGTACGGGGAAGTGGGTCACAGTGCAGGCTTTGCCCTCAGTAGTGCCCTTTATTACCCCGAAAGGGTGTCATGGCACCAACTTCAATAAAAACTGCTTATTATGATGGAGAGCCATAATTACAGGTGCCTGTTAATAAAATGGCATATTTTTCAAAGAGTTCAGAATGTACTGAAACTTGATTAAATGTAAATTGGCGTTCATGTGTACACACATACACACACTCACACATATTTGTGTTTATATTATTTTGATAGCTGTCACTTGAGTTCTACTCAGAAAGAGGCTGTCTTTGTTCAGGCAAATGCATTGTCAAGCAATTTGAAAAGAATGATTCCAAAATTAAGGGCTTATGGATTACAACAGAGATAACCAAACTGGACAGAAATGAGGGGGTGCCAAAGAGAGAAGTGGGAAAAGGAGGTAGGCGATGCAGCAGGAGACTTGGAATCTACTGAGTCAAGCACCTTGAAATAATGTTCCCACAGAGTAATAGGGGTGTTTAAGAACAGTGAACTCTGCTACATGGACACAGGACTTGGATAGAATGTTGCATGCAAATAAGTTTATAATGATATTAAATTTCAAAATAGATTTGTAATGACTTATTTGTTCTACCTTTGAGGCAATAGAGAAAAAGGGAAAGTACCAATTCTGGGAAAAAATAAGAAAACAACTGATGAAGAACTTGGAACCAGAAGTTGGCTACCTTGTATATGTCAACTTCCGGGGAGTTACAGAATTCTTGGGTAGGGCAATGGACTTTTCCCAAGAACTGTAGTAGTGGGTGGTTTGATTTAAATTTATCTAAATCCCAAAAGATTAGAAAAACCATTGCCCATTGCTGATATCTGAATGATTAATGAATTACTAATACAGACTGTAAATATTTTTAGTGAAAGTAGAAACCAATTTATCATTTTGTTGATCATAAAAGTCATCCCTGCCTCCCTTCAAAAGAACACCACACACCTATACACTAAATCGATTGAGCATCATATCTCCTTCTCTGTCCTCACATCTCTCATAGGAATGAGGTGGCTTCACACAAGACTTCTATACTTCCTGGTTGTATAGACCAGACCATTATGGGGCATAATCTAGAACATTGTGTGACAGAACCAGCAAGAGCAGATTATCAGAAGGTAATGTTTCTACAAAACATGCAGTTTTTTTTTTCTTTTTTTTTTTTCTCCCCTCAACAAGGTTAGTGAGATAGGGAAAGACTCTGTAAAACATTTTTTCTCTTTTAGAGAGCAAATTGATTATTTCCCCTGCAAGTCCTTGTTATACACAGTCAGACATATCAATAAAAATAGAGAAGTACTTAAGAAATTGTGTGGCCCAACCTCCTCATTTCAAAAATGAGAAAGCAAAGGCCCAGAGAAGCTGCATAACTAGTTTGTACATGCTTGAGTTTGACAGGATTGTGTAATTAGACATATGGCTTGCTTTCAATTGATTGTGATTTATCATTTTGCTGTTTTAATTTTTTGTGAAATACAATATAGTTACTGAATATAAACTTACTTGCAATTGCAAATAAAATTCTCCTATTTCACTTTAATATTGTATAGATGTTGATGTGAACAAAACCGATTCCATCTTTGTATCTCTCCTGTTGTTTCTCTTCAAGTTTCCATGCTGAGTTCTCCATCCTAACTAGCCTCAGCTAGAACAAAATCTCAAGTTAATGATTAGCTGCGACCTGTAAGCTCACAGAATGTAAGACATAAAGATTCCTGCCAGTAAATGGCCAGACTGGCATAGCAACCGAGATAAATATCAAACTAGGTGTTAGTGTCAATTCTAAGCGGTTATCCATGTAAGACCAGGAGGTATGGTCCCTGGCTCATACTGCATTCTTTGTCCCTTTGTCATGTCAAATCCAGTAGTTCAGCTATACTATAAAATGTTTACTGTAACAACACTCTAGTGGGAGAGAATAATCTGAGCAGACTGCTGGACAATCTTTTCTGCTCCAATCCAATCTTCTGTGTAAATTCCCCTATAATAAATTCTGTTATATTCAATGAATTTGCTTAATTTTTCGGTCTTAAGACACATTTTAGGTTTCGTGGTTACTGTATTTCTGCTCCACCCTCAGACATTTTTTTTTTTCACCTTAGAAGTAGCCTCTGCTTTTCACAATAATGTAGAGAATGTGCATTCATATGCACACATCTACCGCCCCCCCCCACATATATTCCACCCCCCTGCCCAGACATCATTGTCTTATCAGAGTACTTTAGGAAAAACAACTTATAGAAGATATCAAAGTTTCATGCTCTATATAAACTGTGATAGATAAAATTTCAGGGCCATACAAAATAACTGGGAAAATATAAATAGAAGCTTTGTGAAAGTATATTCAAGAGTTTTAGTAGATAATAAAATAAAAGGTAGCTCTTACTTATTTCTCACTGCAAAATTTCCACTCTCCATTGATCTTGTTTTTGTTCATGCCACCATAATTTCCACAAGAGTCAGTCTTTAAAACCGCGTGTCTGACTTTTCCTCCAGTCTAATTTCCTATTTCCAATCATTCGTCAAACACTGCTTACTTTTATTAAGAAAACAACCAAAAGTCAAAACCAAACCAAGCAAAACCCTCTTTCCTTTTCTTAATCAAGTTCTTTTTCATGAAACCTGAAATATCACAGTAGACTTCTCACTGACACACTTATCTCTAGATACTTCCTCCCTTAGCTATTCTGTTTGTGGCTGAGAGTTCCTTAGTCACTATTAATTCCTGGGAATATCTGAAATATAGGACAAGTAATGATCTTTATAACATCATGATTTTACACACTGTTGCCTGATTAATTCACCTAAATTTCTACAATATTACTTTGGTACTTAAAAATCTTTCATTGCTCTCGTTGTGGATATAATAAACTACACATTTTTTTTTTTTTTTAATCTTGAATTTTCACTGTCTCCTATCTAGTCCTGTTAATGTGGTCTCAATTTACCTTTCCTCTAATGTTGCACATGCTCTGAATCCTTTTTTTTTTTTTTTTCATACAAGCTTTTGATAATGGCAGCTTTGTGCATGAGGAATGAACCCCTTATGATGTGTCTCGGGCCAGGTCTGGTGACACCACCTCCATGAAAACTTCTTCATGCCCAGGTACCCACACTCACACATCCTTCTCTTCCCATAGACAGACATTCCTCCTCCACCCCCTTTCTCGTTATGCTACACCTTGTTTCCATCACAGAATGTGAGAACTGCTACTCATTTTGTTTTTCCTTCTCAGCCCCAATCCAACCACTCACCATTGCCACTATGTCATTTTTATTCCCTTAACTTTCACTTTTTCAATTTTTACTTCAATTCCTTTCTAAATTGAGAGACCTATGATGAGCAATCTGATCTACCACAGTATCTTTAAGCTTTGCTCATTCAGGGCCTTTTCCTTCTCTGCTGATTGGCCCCTGCTCGACCCTGGGATACAAAGGTAGGAAGGAAAACCTCTGCCCATCAGAATCACAGCAGCTTCCATCAGAGAAGACAGCGTAGTGTGTTACTGGATGTTATTCAAGGACCATCCAACACCATTTCCTCTAATATACCTTCCATCAAAACAGAGTTCTAAGTTCCCTCGATCGATATATTCTTAATGGAAATTGTGTCATTTCCTGCATTTAGATTGTGGTGGAGAGTAGGTAGTCACAATTTCATAGTTTGAACGTCTATTGGAGATAATAATGGATGCATTTTTTAAATGATAATTTTTATGTGGATTATGATTACAATTTTAACATCCAAAGGCAAATATACTACAATGAATAAAAGGGGACTGGAAACACCTCCACTACCTCAGAGGAATTTTAGTTAGATCTCATACCCAACAAGGTATGTACCTCACAAAAAGCTTATCATAACTTATAAAAATTAGACAGACCTTGTTTTCTTTAACCCTGAAATTCTTCTAGCAAATAATTGTTAATCTACAGCGGGTGCCAAAAAAATGTATACACATTTTAAGAAAGGAAAACTGTATTAAAATTGTAATACTCAATACATACCAATAGCAAAAGATGAATACCCATCACGTTTGACTTCTGCAATTGTCAAAGTGGTTACCACCAGTATCCAGATACTTCTGATTACGGTGAACTACTGCTTGAGCAACATTGACCAAAGTGTCCACTTGCATACATTTTTTTGGCACCCCCAGTATTTCCTGCAGCTTGACTTATTTCTTCTTATTTTAAAACCATTTCATTGAAACAAGCTTATTCTTACGTTCAAAAAAATAATCTAGAAGACAGAAAACATTATTTTCTTTGCTCCATCATCTTCTGGAAAGTTATGGGCAAGAAATTGCATTAACTGACAGAATTATTTTTAAAATACAAAAGAATAATAGAATGAGATGAGGAATGCCATGATATCTCAATCTAAGAGTTCAGGTGCAGAGTTCTGCAACCTTAGATAAGCTCTTTAAATAGGAGAAGAGTTACAGTGCACAGTTTGCTCAATAACTTGTCAACACAAACCAACAAATATTTGTATGTCTTGATTCTGAACAGATACAGAGTTTGTACTTAACAAATGATACTATGAACTGATGGAATTTATCAAATATTGCATTTCATCTGAAGCTATTGAAAGACAAAATACTTGTCAGCGGTTCAGAAACAGAGCTGGAAGGCAATGGAGAGATAACTATTTATAAAATGGAACACAAGACAGGAGACTCCCTAATGAATGAGACTAAAACAAAGAAATCAGTCTGCAAGGCTCAGAAGAAGAGGCCCAGACTGGCCTGGCTATGGCTGTGGATAAAGCCCAGCACTTACTATATGTGGATTCCCATCCAGGAAGAGACAGAAAATAGAACCCTACCCTATATCTGTCCCTCCAAGCTGATTTCATGGATGGGGCCACAGGAGTTTTGGAGGAGGGGATGGGATCAAGTGATTCTTTTTGACACTGCTGGAACCCATTTCCATACTCCCATTTTATCTAAAACCATTTAACTGATTCAGCATCAGATGACAAGGAAGAGAAGGGGAAAGGGAAGATAAGCAGAGATCTAGAGACCTGGTTTCTAGCCTCAGTTTAGTCAGATATTAGCTATGTGACCATATATCTTTTATGGATGGCATTTTAAAAGGAATGGTATCTATGATATGATTATTTTTCTGTGATGTCAACATTTTACAGATAAGAACTGGATACACAGAGAGGGGGTGTGACAGAGGGCAGCTCACCCAACTACTATGCACTGAAACCTGCACTGTCTACAGCTAGATAAGTCAGATAGGCTCTTGAGTCATGCTTGATTCTGGTTCCCTGTCCCAGGAGCTGTGACACTCACATACATAAACGTAGAAAAATGTAGCAGAGTTCTTTTGAAAGCCCTGATCCAAGTGAAGCAGGTATAAAAAGTAAAGATTGGTTTGAGGAATGAAGATGATAGCACAAATAGAAATTAAAACTAAAATGTGAGGTAAAAATGTGAGGATTCAGCAGTAGAGAACTCTTATGTATAATGGAAATAATGATAATTGTATTGGATGTGTCACCCAGTTATTATGAGATCAAATTAAATCAGGTCACACTTAGGAAAAATTTCTGAAAACTGAAAAATGCATGCAAGTGAAACCAACACTATTAACTCCAAAATAATATGTAATAATTGTCATATCCCCTTAAATACTTAACTTGGTAAAATTCTACATGCAGAATTACATTGTTATGTATGAGTTTTTACATTTTATTTTACTTTGTCTTTTTATTCAAGACTGATATCCTTAAAGGAGAGAAGCCCTGATGAAATTCATAATATGTAGCAGTTTGATATCAGAAAAAGCAAAATGAAGAACATTGGCTTTATGTATTATATAGTATTTTTATATTATTTCTCTATTTCAGAAATGTTTTTAAGTCAACATGTATCTAACAAAGTATTCTCTATGCAGAATGTTCTCATGTAAAAACAGGTTGGTTAACATATAATTCCTGTCACATCTTTCTATTTTTAATTTGTGTAACAGATGCAACACTTGAGGGCCATAAAAATTATGTTCTAAGAAAAAAATATTTGTAAAAGTTTTAGCAGAAAAGGGAGAGATTAATAACTGAAGACAGATAAATAGGGAAGGAAATTTGTTTAAATGAAATTATCTCAAACATTGGTATACACAAGCATGCCACGTATCGATTCCCTGATCTCCAAGACCAGGCTCTTGTGTTATCATTTTTAAAATAGAGACTGTTGGGGTAAAGTGAGTTTCTATTTTCTTTCCTGTTGTTTTTCACCTTTAGTAATGGAAGGAGTCAACTAAATATGGATTAACTGCTAAAACAAAGTGAAGTATTTAAATCCAGCATTCCTATTTTACTGTGAGATCTTTGGTCAGTTAAATATCTTTTACTATGACCTAAAAGAGGAAAATAAGTGGATAAATCTTTACACTGAATCAGAATGGATTATTTTGTTTCCTCGATGTGTTATCGATAAATTCATGTGAAGATAAGATTGCTATAGAATGAGGAGGTTCAGTCTAGAAAGATTACAAGGCCAGTGTAGTAGATTTGCCACTGCTTGAGGAAGGTGGCATTTCCTCTGGTTGCAGTGGTTGGCATTATCGAGTGCTCCCAAGGAAGAGAGCAGAAAGCTACATAGAATCATCACATGTCCTATGACAACTTTCTCATAGTCTCCTTTTATTTTTCAATAAAAAAGAATAGGCAATGTGTAATATTACATACGCTATCCATTCTGTTTGAAAGTACAAATGAATTGTCACTATTTAAATAACAGTAATATTGATTGAGTTTAAATTGATAATAATACAATTTCAAATTATTGAATAAGTCCCATGTGTCAAACACTAGCATATGTATATTGCAAAACCCTTCTCATTTATTTTGCATGAACACCACCCCTCTCCCCAAGATCTGGGTTATTTTATTATTCTTTTTATACAAATGGACAAATTGAGGCTTAGAGAGGTTCATTAGCTAGATTTTCACCCAGTTCATCTAACTCTGAAGATGGTCTAACCATTAGACATAGTCACGTAATTTATTTTTAGTCTTTTGTTTTAAGTATAAATTAGAAAAATTATAAATGTAATGAGAGGTGCACATACAGAACTATCTTAAGATTTAAAAAGTCTTTATTCACAATTTTACCTAAATTCATAATAACACAAAAATAAAAAATAAAAAATGTTAAGGGTAGTGTAAGAAACATAGGTATCTTTTTCTGGAAAAAACTATAATATGGGTACTTTTAAAAATATCACTTTAAGCAAAGTGGTTTGGTATTTATTTCATTGAATGGTTGTTTCTTAAGTGATTATTTCAGTTGATTAAAGAAATTTTATAAAAAATTCAGGCTCTCAATACCTGGACTCTGATTATGTCCACCTAAATATAAGCTACAAATTACAGAGGGCTGTTGTGCCTGGATGTACAGCTTGTGCACTGCTCAAGGGCCCTTGGGCTACAGAGCTAGCAAAATTGAAATTCAATCATTTCTCTGTTCACCAAGGCTTATGACTGAATTTCTATATTCACCCCCCAAACGTACCTTTTGTTGTGTACAAGAGCACTGGTTTTGCTAGTAGATTCCTGAAGTCACAAAAGAGCAAAGCTGGAGCTGAGTGTCAAAATGTAGAAATGGTGATAATATTCATGAAAGGTCTCCAATCAGCCATTTGGTGGGTCAGGCTAGAAACAGATTTTAACAATACCAAACATAAAACAATGCATTGATATGACCGGCACTGAAAAAATTGGGTTAGTAAATTTAGAGAATGATGAGTTGAAGTGATGAGTGTCTATTGGCCATCTGCATGTCCTCTTGGAGAAATGTCTATTCAGGTCCTCTGCCCATTTTTTAATTGGATTGTTTGTTTTCTCGTTGTTGAGTTGCATGAGTTTCTTATATGTTGTGGATATTAGCCTCTTATCAGAGGTATCACTTGCAAATATCTTCTTCCATTTAGTCGGTTGCCTCCTTATTTTGTCAATAGTTTCTTTTGTTGTGCAGAAGCTTTTCAGTTTGATACAGTCCTGTTCAATTATTTTAGCTTTTACTCTCCTTATCTTTGAGGACAAATTCATAAAATTATCTTTGAACCCAAGGTCCATAAGTTTAATACCTATGTTTTCTTCTATGCAGTTTATTGTTTCAGGTCTTATGTTTAGTTCTTTGATCCATTTTGAGTTAATTTTGGTACATTGTGACATATAGCAGTCTAGTTTCATTCTTTTGCACTAATCATCAGAAAAATGCAAATAAAAACCACAATGAGATATCACCTCACACAGGTTAAAATGGTTGTCATCAACAAGACAAATAATAACAAGTGTTAGAGTGGCTTTGGAAAAAAAAGGAACCCTCATACACTCTTGGTGGGAACGCAGATTGGTGCAGCCACTATGGGAGGCAGTGTGGAGGTTCCTCAAAAAATTAAGAATAGAATTACCATTTAGCCCAGCAAACCCTCTTCTGGGTATCTACCCAAAAAAATCTGAAAACATTTATCTGTAAAGTTATATGTGCTCTGATATTCACTGCAGCTCTATTCATGGTGGCCAAGGCATGCAAACAATCAAAGTGTCCTTCAATAGATGATCGAATAAAGATGTGGTATATATACACTATGGCATACTACTTTGCCATAAGAAAAGATGAAATAGAGCCATTTGTGACAACATGGACGGATCTTGAGATTATTATGCTAAGCAAAATAAGTCAGACAGAAAAAGTCAAGAACCATATGATTTCACTGATATGTGGGACATAAAATCGAAAGCAAGAAAGGAACAAGAAAAACAAATAAAGAAACAAAAACTCATAGACACAGACAATAGTTTAGTGGTTACTACAGGATAAGGGGTAGGTGTTGGTAGATGAGGGCAAACGGGTCAAATACATGGTGACAGAAGGAGAAGTGACTCTGGGTGGTGAACATGCAATGTGATATATGGATGATGTATGATAGAATTGTACACTTGAAACCTATGTAATTTTACTTAATCATTGTTACTTTAATACTTTTAGTAAAAAAAAAAAGATTCAGAGACTAATTTGAAGAGAGCATTGCCTAGCGTCCAGTCTTTATCTTCCATAAAGTTGCATTATTGGAGTAGCTTTCTCAGAAGTCCGTACCTAAGAGAAATTGGGTTTTATTTATGTATTGCCCATGGTTCCTCAAAGTAATGTCTACTACTTCCTAATAATACTTGGAAGCACAGTGCTAAAAAGGGAAACAGAGTGCTAAAAAAGATGGGTATACATATATATACATATACATATATACATATATATATATATATATATATATATATATATATATATATATACACATCTCTGCTTCCCCAAATTGGATTTACAGGTTTAAAAACAAAAGTGTGGTAGATGAACACATATAGTGATTTTTCTACACTTAAATTCACTCTTCATATTCATATCTAAATAAGTACTTACCAGCTCTACTCTATCTACAAGAAGGACAGATAGAGGAGAAGTCAGTAACATAATATAATTACACTTCCACCTTCTCATTTTCTGCCTTAAGTCAAGGGGGGGGTTAAAAAAAAAAATAAATATATATATATAAAATATATATATATTGCAATATGTAGAAGATAAAAATATTCTAACACCTTTCTAAATCATTTGTTTAAAAAAAAGTGGTATAAGTACTCCTTAAATTAAATAATAATAATAATAATAATAATAATAATAGATTCCAAGGGACCTCAATTTGGAAATGTGCACAAGGTATGATTGTTCATTGCTTTTTTTTAATTATTGTTATTATTATTTTTTTAATATAATGACTTCTTGGTGGTCTGATGGCTAGGATTTCTTGTCATTATTAAGAACTCTAGGAGATTTTAGTTCCAAAATATAAATCCTACCCAATACCAGTAGCTGCATGGAGAAGTAGAACATGTGGTTTCTTAAGACATAAAGTACATGTTTGTGCTTCAGTTTCAGCAACATTGCTATGCATATAATTTATTATTTTTCTCTTATTGCAAAATCAGCATAGTTTCTTTAATGATATTGGTACAATTTGGGTTCCCATAGTGAAGGACATTTTTTTCTTTATATTTTTTATGTTTCTTTTTCCTGTAAAGAGAGACACAACAGAGTTTTGAATATATATTTGCACTTATTGTGGGTTATAGACTCAATGCTAGCTGTGGCACACCTGAATTTGGAGCATGTGTGATTTTTGTTAGATTCAAATTGACATTTCCACATCGCGTCCATGTAAGGCTGAGTATCAACATACCTGGTTCCTCATGAATGCTTTTATTAAACCAATAAGATTGAAGTCATTAGGTACACTACAACTCAAATGTTTTATGTCTCTTTATAATTAAATGGTTGCATGATTTCATAAGCTTCAGAGAGCAACCTTTTTTAAATACTACCCTTTGTATAAACACCAATAAAGCCTAGATTTCCTTGACTTGAAAAAAAAAAAAATGTGTATAATATGGAATAAAATGTTTTGCTAACATTTTTATAATTTAAATATGGTGTATTTTAAAAAAGAAATTGTCAACTATATAAAACTTCTAATATTCAGTAAGAACTTCATTGTATATTCTTTAAATATGTTAAATCTCTAATAATAACTAATATTTATAGGACCATGGATTGTTTAATGTGGTTATATGTTTTAAGTCATTTTTTCCTCAGAGGAATCTCGTAAGATAGCATTATTTCTAAATCATAATTCTTGTTCAATTGAAGAGGAAACTGAGGTTACAAGCAGATTAAGGGATTCATCCAAAGTTACACAAGTAGTCAATAATTAAACTGTATTTAGATCACAAGCCATCTGGGCCTGGAAAAGGAATCCTTAGTCACTCTACCCTGGAGGACTCTCATACAGCAGAAATTTTCCAACAAATTTTTGAGATGTCAAATTCCAATTATTTATGGTTCTGGCAGCATGTATAATATTAAATAGTAAAAATTGTTTCAAAAAGGTAAACACCAAATACATAAAAGTAGATAAAACATGAATTATGTATTTACACAGGATTCAACATCTAATGAACAAATCTGACAGTGGAATTGTACTTAAATTCTAGTATGGAGAAATAGAAAGTAATCAATCAATCAATCAATCAATCTATGACAAGTGCAATGTAAAAAAATAGGGGAGGGGCACTGATATAAGAGTGATAGGCCTTAGAGGTGGGACAGTGGGAAGATGGCATTGATTAGGATAGAGAACTCTAACACCGTTGTATATGAGTTGAGAACTCAGAAAGAGCCAAGTATGAAGGCCATGAGTAGGGTACATGCACTTGAAGAGCAGAGGTAAGAAGAGCAGGTTTGGAGCAGGTAAAGGCATGTGTAAGGGTGTGAGAATGGCGAGATCTGGGCCAGATCATCTGGACCTTGTACATCATGGCTAAAATGAGAAACAGACTGGGGAGCAGACCAATTGGCTTTATGATTTTAAAAAACCATTCTGGTTTCTGGATACGGAATGTGTGGGGCTGGGGCTAGAGCAAAGGAGCCAGCCCTGGAGCCAGTGCAAAGGGAGAGAAACTATAGAGTAAAAGTCAGCACACATTGGGATGCAGAATGCAACATTTGGATGGCACTTGAAAATTTTCAATGAACTCTTACATCTTATGCAGCCAATGATAGAGGCCACAATCAATCTGTAAGAAGAAGAAATGTATCAATGCCTTTGTTAAAGTGCGGGACAACACACTGAAAAGGTCTGATTCAGTCCAAACACTACCCACATATGAAAAGCAAACATTGCCTAGGCTCACTGCAAGGGCCAGCTGGCTTTTGACTCACAGTGGATTCGAAGCATAATGGAGTAGATGCATTGCTGTTTCTCAACACTCAACCTCTGGAGTCAGGGAGCCAGGGCCCAGGGAAAATGATGCATACATACTGACAGCTTTTACTACACAACGCACTTTGTTTTTCACTTTTTAAATAGCAGGTCCCTGAGCATATGAAGGAGGTCAAGACTCCTAAGCTTTTCCCTAGGCAAAAATATGGACAAGAATGTGCAACCTGCACTTTCAATGAGTAGAGAAGGAACAAAATCAAAGTGTACTCTGCCAGGATGTGGACTTGCCCTTCCTTATTGAGCCCAACCTGACCTTAAAACATTTCTGTTTATTTGTTTATTGCCTCCTAGTTTTTTATTTTTGACAAGTATTTCCAACTTATTCATTTTTTTTTCTTTTGTAAACAAGAGCACGTGCTAGGCTCTGCATGTGGGGAAGATAATAAAACAGAAAATTCCCTCAAGGTTGGTAGAGAGTCTTGCATGGAAGGTAAGGGAAAGAAAAAAAAAAAGAAAAAAATGTATATATATATACACACACACCCCAAGCAGAAAGTTTTATAAGAAGGGTATTTATAAATTGCCATTAATATTCTAAACAGGAAAAACTAAGCTAGAAAAATAAAGAGGTTTTTTTAAAAGTCTTTGAAGGACAGCCTGGATTTCAGGATGCTTGGAGAACCCAGATGATCTAGAGCATAAACCTTGCTCCTCTTGTGAAATTCTTATGATGTGAAAATTTATCTTTAGGTTAATCATGTAAAGACACACGGGTGAAGTAGAAGTAATTCCTTATCATATCTAGGCCTAACTGCAAATATCTAACCATGTTTGCTTGTTCTCAACTTTAAACAGCATATTTAAGACACATCAGGTAGATGTTATGATCATACTGCTCACAAAATCATTTCTTGATAGATGTCTGTCAAAATGGATGATGTAAATGCAGTGCTTAATTCAGTGCCCATCACAGGGAAAACCCTCAATAAGTGATGCCTGTTATTATTGAATGAATTAATGGTTGGGTAGATAAATCTGTTGCAGACAAGTACTTTTCATGTCTATTTAATAAAATTGCCTTGACCAGCAATAATCTGCAAAAGAAAAATGCAATGAATGAAAGGGGCTTTTGCCTTCAAGATTTCTAGCAGGGACAGGAGTGTTGGAATTTCAAGTGTACTGGAAAAGAGAAAGAAGCTCCTCAGGAGAGACACCTAGCTCAGAGACTGAGACTAGAAGAGTAGATATACATAAAAAGCACTGTACAGTGTTTAGCACACAAATAGTTAAAAGAAAACTGTCAATTGAGTTGTTCTCTACACATAGGAGAATTTAATTCAAATTCATGAATTCATGATTTTTTTTACTGAATTGGAGAGACCATAGAAGTCTTCTGGTGTCCTAGAAAGAAAGGGCCTTTCTTTTAAGCATAATATTGGGGCTGCAACAAAGGAGCTCGTGCTTAGAACTGGCATAGAGCTAAAAAAAAAAGATGACTGAGATTCAGGCAGCCAGTAGATTACATCTGGGATTAGAGTCAGTACCTTCACTCTGCACTTTTAATTTGGTCATTTGGTTGCAGGTATTACACTACAATGCTGACGTTATAGTAAAAGAGTTTATAGAACTCTCTTAATGTTTACTTAAGTAACAGAGTGTGAAGAAATAATTGAAGAGACCCTATGGGGCCAGTCTGTGTTCCTAAAGTAGTAGTTGCTATTATGGGAAACCCTTTGTAGAGCTGATGGTCTTTGCTTATTTTTGGTGGGGGGATATTTTGTTTCATTTTTTTTTTTTTTTTTTTTTAAGTATAGTAGGCTGAATAATGTCACTTCAAAGATCTTCCTTTCTAAACCTTAGAACCTGTGAGTGCTAATTTATACAGCAAAAAGAACTTTACAGATGTGATTATCTTAAAGGTCTTGATGTGGTGAGATTATCCTGAGTTACCTCCTAGTGGACCCTAAATGAAATCACAAGGGTCCTTATGAAAGGGAGGACAAGAGTGTCAAAGGAGGAAGTAGAAGATATCATGGTGGAACCATGAGATTGGAGAGATGGAAAGGAGGGGTCATGAGCCAAGGAATGTAGGCGTCCTCCAGAAGCTGGAAAACCCAAACAAACATTCTCTTCTAGAGATTCCAGAAGGAGCCAGCCCTGCCAAGACCTTAATGTTAGCCCAGCAAGACTGATTTTGGACTTGTGACCTCCAGAAAAGTAAAAGAATAAATTTACATTGTTTTAAACCACTAAGCTTGTGGTCATTTGTTAGTAACAAGAGGATACTACTACAAATGAAAATGGAGGGAATCACACCAGGCATAAATCAGAGTCACAAACAGGAGGGTCAGGAATTTAAGGGCAGTGCCTTTACACAACCAATATGGGTGGCCTGTGATTGAATGAAGGCACTGTCTTGAGTAGAATGGACTCAATTATCTGTGCAACTGAAAAAGAGATAATCTAGGTCAAGAGAGCATTACACCCCCTTTTCCCTGTTGTGCAGTTCTTATGACTTAGGAATTTTGAATCTGGTTATGTTTGATCTGGTTACAATGCACAGAAATAGTCCCTTAACAGGTCTACACCTGTTTACAAATATCTTACCAAAGAGGCAGGCATGAGGACATGTGAAGGTGTAACAGTAAATATTTCTTCTACATTTAATAGGACTTTAAGCTGGCCCTACAAATTTTACTCCAGGATGGAGTACCAGGTGTGTTCTGTGCTCCAGCAATACTATCAGAATATTTTGGGAACAACCTGAATTCCATAATTTTATTACTATGCAAATATATCCTGCAAAGTTATTACTTTAACACACATTTAGGGATATAGTGATTGGGGTATTTGCTTCACTATCCAATCAGATTTGATCACACTATAATAATAAACAATAACTGTTTTCTTCCTCGCATTAGAGACCTCTGTGCTAGGTTCAGGAATAAGACACAATCCTTATTTTTAAAAATTCCAGAGGCTAGGGAGGGAAATACACTACAATACACTATATAGGGATATTGAAGAATTAATGTAGGGAGCACAAAATCCAAAATCCAAATGTGATGACTTAAATTAGGTACACTCCTATAGTGGTTGAAAGAGAGGGGAGTAAGATTTTAAAGAATATAAAAATCCAGCTTAAAAAAATCCAGCTTAAAATAACCTGTCCCTTTTCAAAATATCTTTTGGAAGACACTTATTTAATATGTGATTGTTCAAAATACACACTGTGCACTCAAAGATGTATGTTCAATAAAACCTTTTGTAAGTTTGCTGTATGAGAACCATTGATTTTAATAGTTCTCCTGTGGTGGAATATGCAAGCGTTGCTTTGAAAAATTGCAAGGGCACACTAAATACTGTATTTCAGCTTGAAGATGGCAATTGCTGATAGTACTGACCTGGAGTAAATACTTTTAGGGAGAAACTGTTTCCTATTTCACTCTCTCCATTTCATGTACCAAGAATTAATACCAACAGAAAATTGTGGTGAACTTGGCATATTGAAAGAATTCTCACCTTCAAATTTGTAAAGCCACAATGTATTTCCTTTAGGAAGCTTTCATAACCTCAAAAAGAACTCTAAAAAGCCAAAGTCTCTTAAGTCTCTAAACAGTCTGCAAAGAAATATTTGCCTTCCAGCAATATTTAGATTTTGCCAGGAATGCAAATATGATAGACTTTGGAGCCATCCCGCATTTTAATTCAAATTCAAATAAATCCTATGCCTTGGCTTCTCTGTAAATAGAGCTCTTTCACGGGGAATAAAAAAATAGAGGTAATTTGAAAAGAGACATTTGTTATATTTTTAAATAAACTCTTGAAGTAAAACTAAATTAAACACTAGCTTCTTATTTTCTCACCTAAACTCTGGATCTTAAGCAAAAATTTAAAAGTCAGTCACGTAACAGGTTGTTGTGACTAGTTTTGATCACGGCTGTTTATCCAGTTTGGCTTATCTTTAACTTACATTGACTGGATGGAGTTGGTTGCACCTACCACGTATTTTCTTGTTATTCAGTTTTAGCTTTTCCAAATCAACCCAAATGATGGGCTAACATTATGGAAAATAATTTAAAGGAGGAAATATAAATTGTGATTTCTCAATGTTGCCATTTGTTCTGAGATCTTTGAACATAAAAAAAATCTGCGGAGAACACCCAAATCAATTTAAAAAATATATTTATGTATATATTATGTCACACAGAAAATATTTTAAGCAAATAGGGTATTAGAGAGTAAGATGATCATAAACATGAGGTGAAATCTTATACAACCTTTAAATACACTCAATCTTAACTAGGTAGGACACATTAAAACAATCAAGTGTTTTGGTGACCAGTTTCCCTCCTGCCTCATTGTACTTTCTCCATGTTCAGTTAGCAATGGAGATGCACAAATCAAATGGTGGCAGACTAGAAAGAGTTGGATTCAAGAGTACTGAAAACAAAATGTGTGACAGATAAAATTAGCACAGATGGATTGAGATATGAAGATATATCTTTGTCACATAAAAGGTATCCTTCAGTGCCAAGGATAGGTTTTTTTTGTTTTTGTTTTTTTCTTGTTTGTTTATTTTGTTTTGTTTTGTTTTGTTTTTGTAGAACCAATAGATAGCCCTTTTCTAAAGGTAAGCATTATAAAATCAAATGACTAGGACTGTGAATCAGGAAAAACATGAAATCTGTAATCTAATTTTGGACAACTTAATTATCTTTACTGTGTTTTACTCCATGTCTAGTACAAATATAAGACAAAAGGGTTTTGTACTGTCTATGCCCTCATCCTTGTCTCTCAGTTCCGCTGATACTGCCATAATATAATTGACCATCCCACCTCACTAGTGTAGTTGCAAAGCCCTAACTCATTTTCCTGCCTGCAGACTTAATCACTATTAGACCATTTCCTTCACCGCAACCACAGTGACTTTTGCTCAAATTGTGTCCTACTACCCACTTTAAAATGTTGGAGTAGCTCTGCACTGGGTCCAGGATAAATCTCAATCCCTCAGCTTAAAGTGTGTCCCTGCCGTAATGTTCCGTCTTCTAATCCATTTCTTATCTCTCTTGACTCTTCCTGACTGAGCTTCCCTGCTTCTTCTGGCTAAGTTTTGCCCGACTATGGGGCCTCAACCTCAAGTCATTTGCTTGCTTGAGAAAGACTTCCTCGACTTCAGACTGGATTGAGCCCTCCCCTAACAATTATCTACAACACCCTTTTCCTCCCCTTTCTATCATATTCTCCCCACTTTATTGCAACAACTTACTTAGCATCTGACCTTTCTGGAAATTTTAATAGAGTCAAGCCTTGTCTGTGTCACTTGCTGTCACTGCAGTGCTTAGTGCAGGGCTTGACACCCAGAAAGCATTCAAAATGTTTTTGGTTGAACACATGCACAAATGAATAGATAAATTATGACTTCTATTCAGGTGTAATGAGTGTGGATTAATTCATATTTTATCATTGCTAGAAAGCAAAACCTACTCCTTTCTCATCTTGCAAATCAAAAAATAGTAATAAGATTTTTATAACCCCTTACCTTGCTTTTTCCTTCAAGATTCCTCCTGCCTTATAGAATCTGATTTTTAAAAAGTATGACTTGAAAATTTCATCAAAGTCCAGTGAAATCAGTGCATGTTACAACCAATGGTTTGGATATAATTGTATGCTCATCTGATGGGATGAAAAATGCGTTGAATGATAACAGATCTACTTAGATGTCTTCAAGATATCAGCAAATATTAAAGGTACTTTAAACTAATTTTGATAATTATTTAACAGAAGTGATATATTTAACTAATTCAATCCACCAACTGATCAATAAATTCCCGATCTGCATGAACAATCTGATTTGTTTAAAAATATATATAATCACTAAATGTTTCTAATTTTTCAAGTTGGGTAATGGAGTCCCATTAAACTAGTGTCTTTATGTTGTATAGTTTGCAATTTTCCATATTAAAAATGTAAACAACATATGACCAAACATTTAAAATGAGACAAACATGTAGGTAGTTCAGAAACAAAAATAACCTTTGTCATATTGATATTAGTCCTAAAATTTGTATTTCCATATGAGCAACCCCAAATTTGAAAAGGCTCATTAATATTCAGTGGTCTTTTACTTTGAGGTCAAGTAGGTAAGGATACATTAGAATACTACATATTTGTGATATTCTTCAGTACTTTGAAAATGGAGTGAGTCTGTCAAAATGCCATCAGCCTGAAAGTACATTAACTCTTACTGTGTGACTCTAGAAGTAATTGGTGCGCTTTTCAAAGTGCCCAACTCACTACTAGCATGTGGCCTGACAGTGAGAATTTGGCCCTTAAAATATAATTCCTTTAGCTTTTGACAATATATTCATTTCATTTATTTCTACAGAGAAAAAAATGTCAGCATAAGAAATTATACATACAATGCATTGGAATCTATGGCATATTTTGTATGGCTGCTTAAAAGATAACCCAAGCAAAACACATGCAGTACCTTGACTTGTGACTCTGCTGAATGAGAGGAAATGTGTTGTTATCCATAATACATGTGAGAGTGTTTATGTAAGATATGCACAGTCCAAGTAACATCTCTGACCAATACCTTTACTTTCCATAATAGCCGCTCACTTGAGGCATATATCAAGGAAAATATGCTTCCTGGATCAATTTAGATATGGTAAAACAAGTTTGAAAATGCATTACTATGAGGCAGGATCTCAGCCTCCATAAACCGTATAGCATAGTAGAATGATTATTGTGCTGCAATGTGAAATTTGTGAAGAACATTTACGGAAGAGCCCTTATTTGTAGTTCACAGCCCCAGATGCTGCCTTGGGTACCAACATAAATTAAAACAACAGGCATTGCCCTCTAGCACCTTTTAATCTATTTCAGAGATGTCATACATAAACTGAATTAATAGCCCTCATAAAACAAAATAGACTTAAGTAGAAATATAGTAACTGCCTGCTCTAAAATCATGTTTTTACTATAATATAGCATTAGTACATGTGCAGCAAAAATTTGTTTTAGAGGCAAGGATAATTAACCAAAAAAATGCTTTTTTGATTTATTTTGTTTTTGTGAAAATAAAGTTTTAGTTTCACAGACATATACTAGTAAGGGCAAGGTGAAGATTAGGGATATGAGATAGTGGGGTCAGATAGTGGAAAAGGTATGCAAAAAATTTATGAGATACTAATAAACAATCTCATTATAGAAGGGAAAGCAAATTAAGTGGATTTTTGTTATAAGTATTATATTGACATAAATCATATAGACGAGACCTTAGCTTACATGCACTCTAGTTTATTTCTTCCTCTGTTGTTTTCCTTTATGAGTTATCTTCCTAACTACTACAAACACAAAAATACCCAACCGATATTAGAACCAGGTTAAATCCTTGAACACAAACGGGGCTTCTTGCCCCATGTGTATTTATTATGGGCTGAATTTGTCCCCTCAAAATTCCTATGTTGAAGCCCTAATCCCCAACACCTCAGAATGTGACTGTGTTTGAATATAGGTTCTTTAAAGAAGTAATTACATTAAAATGAGGTCATTAGGATAGGCCTTAATTCAATATGACTGATGTTCTTATAAGAAGAGGAAATGTGGGCACAGACATGGACACAGTTAAGAAAATGTGAAGACACAGAAAGAAGACAGCCATCCTCAAGTCAAGGAGAAAAGTCTGAACAGTTTCCCCCTTATGGCCCTCAGTAGGAATCAACCTGTTGACACTTTGCTCTAACTTCTATCCACTAGAAATGTGAAAAAAATAAATTTCTGTTGTTTAAGCCACCCAATGCGTGGTACATTGTCATGGCAGCTCTCACTAATTAATTCAATAATTAAAATACATATAACTTAAAACAACTGGAAAACATTGTAAAATGTTTAATGGTACATCAGACTTTTCTATGCTATATTCCTTTATATGTTCAGCTCAATACCTTAGCATAAACCAAATACTGAGAATGCACCATCTATAGCTATTCATTTTGCTAATATAAGTGATTCAATCTTCAGTACTTAGTTCCTCAGTCATATTATACCAATAATTAACAAAATGATCAATGCAGAAAGGAGCACATCACTGGGCTACTTGAGAGTTGCAGTAGGTCACTAATTGACCAAAGTATATAACAAGCACAAGACCCCTAAAACTGCACCCCACAGTGCATCAAATTGCCAGTAAGAAATGTTTATGTTTTCTATGATAACAAGTAGATATTTACTCATTGGAAGAGAAAACAAAAGGCTTAATTGTTCAGTCTTTAAATATTGAATGATTTTCATTTCATGTTCTTGCGGGGGGGTAGGGGAGGAACTGAATTTCTGCAAGGTAAATGCAACATACTGTATTGTATTCTTTAAAATACCGTATTTGATTACAAACTGAAGATCCAAACAATCTTAGATGCCATTTATACTGGAGAAATTTTACCTTCCAATTTATAGTTATTGCAAATTATTATTGTTATTTTTAAATCGGATAGGGCATCTGCACATTTTTGGTCAGTAATTTTCAAAGACCATGAAGCCCTCTGGGTGACTTTTTTATTTCCTTAACATATAGTTTAGTTTGGAACTACATACTTTCTTTTTGCAGAATGAAACATAAAAGGCTGCTACAAAATTGATTTTGCATCTACATACAAGAAAGCTTTGCAAAAAGTAGTACTAACTGAGAAACTTTTTTCACAAGCATATGTCCAAAAATTAAAATGTGACTCAAATCTGAGAATTCTTTTCCCAAACATCCCCAACAAAATCATATTTACACTTTTAATTGTCATATTTTTGAAAGAAAAACTTACATTTGTGGCATATTTTTTTCAAGATTGCAAGTCCCTCAAACTGCCTGTTGGACATACCCATTTTAACCTAGCAGACCACGTAGATTTTAAAAATATTTCTACAATGAATTCTGGCTATTATCTA
This sequence comes from Rhinolophus sinicus, assembly GCF_036562045.2. Classification (NCBI taxonomy): domain Eukaryota; kingdom Metazoa; phylum Chordata; class Mammalia; order Chiroptera; family Rhinolophidae; genus Rhinolophus; species Rhinolophus sinicus. The sequence goes on along the minus strand of NC_133754.1, from coordinate 48,542,305 downwards.
AATAAATAACCAGGGACATGGCCTCAGAATGTTTATTGGAACAAAAAGGTAAAATATTTGGTCATATGTCCTTGGTCTTATTCTTTATGTACAATATAATAAAAATTATAATTGACTAGACAATTTGTTAAAAATTAATTACTGTACTTAAATTTAACCAAAACCAAAGCATCTCCCTACAATAAATGCAGATAGCATCTACATATCTAATGTAGAAAAATGACACGACTCTTTAGATATTCAAATATTTCAAAAAAGTGTTATTTTACTTTTTTGAAAATATAATTAGAATGATTTCTTTGAAATTTAGTTAAAATGGAACAAAAAGTAGCTGGAAAGCATGTGATATAATACTTTATATCATATCTTCTTAAACATTTGAGCCAATAGTATCTGACCAATAGATTTAAACTATTGTGAATGCATGTTAAAATGGTTTGATTAAACAATGATTATTTAAGGGTAGATTGAAAAAGAACATAAAGGAACAAACTCCATGAAGTTTAACATGGCGGTTTTTGCTTTTAAACTATTCGCTTAACTGGATGATGTTTAAATGGGAGTTTCATACATTACGAGCAATAAAAAAGATTTAAGAAGGAGGAAAATTGTCACTGAACTACATTTCAAGACAGTGTCTGATGACCAAAAACCAAGCTTAATTCAGATATCCAGCTAATGACAACTTTTTAACTATCAGGTTAGTCAAATTGCACGTGTGTGCAATTACAAAGCCTGAAATGCTTCATGATCTTTCCACTACACAGTGAATAAATTCTACCAGAAATTTTAACATGGTGTGAGAGAAACATATTTTATTTTTCTCAAATTAGTTTGCTCAAGTAACTCCTATAGAACTTTATCATATATATATATATATATATATATATATATATATATATATATATATATATTTGTAAATCTTGGCTATCTAATGAGATTTTTAATTGATAGTATTTGTTGTATATTTTAATACTAACAGTTATTACAACAAAAATAATATATCAAAATTTAATTTAATATTTTCTATTGACTCAAAAGTTGTTCAGATTTGGATAAAATAAATAATAATACAATCAATTTGCTTATAAACATAGAATCTTAGGTTTGGAAAATGGCCCTACATAAGTGCACATCCTAACATCCCACTTGACTGCAGTGATCTGTTCTGTGATAACTTGGTAAAGGGTCATTAAGACCCTGGTTGAATTTCTCTCCTGAACTCAATTTCTCTATACACAGGGTATCCATTCTCGGAGTATTCTCAGTGCTACATACCACTTCCTTACACAACGTTAAGCTCTATCTTCCTATAACATCTATTTTTCGTCCAACTTTTGAACCTTATAGCAGCACAGAATTGATCTAAAGTTCCTTCTCTGTTTCAGCTCTTCTCACATTTGAAGATAGTCATATACAGTGATTCCCATTTGATCAGTTCATTCTTTCCAATGGATTGAGTCAGTCAAATATAAACTGACAATATACTTTACCACAAGAGCTATGAACTCCAAATGTCAGGATCTAGCTTGAAATGGAATGTGAGGCTCACACTATTTAGAGGCTAGTAGAAATTATGACTACCACTGAATTTGTAAACTATTTAGATCATCTGGGGATCCTTGATTGAAATTTGCCCTGGAAGATCAGTTGGACACTTGTTTAGAGACTGAAGGATACAAAAATCTCAAATAGCGATTTGAAAATTTCTGTGCATTAGGAAGTCAGGAATAAGTTCTTTTTCTCTCCAGTTTTATTGATAATTGACATATGCACTGTAAAAATTTAAGCTATATGGCACAATTGTTTAATTAACATATATTGTTAAATTATAAACACAATCGTTTTGGTTAACATCCATCATCTCATATAGATAAAAAGAAATGAAAAAAGAAAAAAACATTTCCTTGTGATGTGAACTCTTAGGCTTCCCTCTCTTAAACAACTTTCCTATATATCACACAGTAGTGTTAACTACTGTACATCATGTACACCATGGACTTTACATTCCAATTATTTTTTACTATTTTATAACTGGAAGTTTGTATCTTTGGACCACCTTTCTCCAATTCTCCCTCTGCACACCTTCCATGTCTGGTTACCACAAATCTCTGCCACATATTACATATGCACATGCATGTGTGTGCGCATGCACACACACACACACACACACACACACACACACACACACCACACATACACACACACTATATACACATTTTAAGAAAGAAAAAAACCTATTAAAATTGTAATACTCATATATACCAATAACAAAAGATGACTACAAGTCATGTTTGATTTCTGCAATTACAAGAGGTGCTCAAAGTGGTTACCATCAGCATCCAGACACTTCTGATTACAGTGAACTACTGCTTGAGTAATGTTGAACAAAATATTCACTGGTATATATTTTTTTGGCATCCCTGTATATATACAAGGTCTGACAAATAAGTTTGCAAACTCGTTTTAGAAAAGGTGCTACATACCTCATTGCTGAATATCACTACAGTCACCTTCAAAGTATTCCCCTTGGGAAGCTATGCACCAAAGCCAGCACCCAGTCCACCCTTCAAAGAAATTTTGGAACTCTTTTTCTGGAATGTCCATCAGAGCTGTTGTCATATTACCCTTGATGTCATCAAAATGTCTTCCTTTCCATATTTCCTTTATCTTTGGGTAAAGAAAGAAGTCACTGGGGGACAGATCAGGTGAAGAGGAAGGGTGTTGCAACACAACTAAAACTGCCTCACAGACAGCGCCATGTGAGCTGATGCACTGTCATCACGCAAGAGCCACAAATTGTTGGTGAAAAGTTCAGGTCCATTTGGTGTAACTTTTTCAAACAGCTTTTGAGCACTTCCAAATAGTAAACTTGGTTAACTGTCTGTCCAGTTGGTACAAACTCATAAAGAATAATCCCTCTGATATCAAAAAAGGTTAACAACATCGTTTTGACTCTTGATTTGGACTGGAAGAACTTTTTTGGCCATGGAGAATAGGCTGACTTCCATTGTGCACTTTGATGCTTTGTTTCAGGGGCATATTGGTATACCCATGTTTCATCACCAGTGATAACATAGCCCAAAACATCATCTTGTTTCTCCAAAAAGTCTTGGCAAACTTCAAGTCTCCTTTGCTTTTGTTCATCGGTGAACTTCTCCAGGACCATTTTTGCACACACCTTTCTCATGCCAAGATTTTCCTAACTGTTTCTCTATTGATGTTTACTTGGTCTGCTATGCTTCTCAGCTGACAATTTTCAGGCACAATTCAACAAATTTTTGCAATGTTTTTTATCAGTTCTGTTATTTACTGGCTGCCTTGACCTCTCTTCATCAGTAACGTATTCTCTCCCCTCAGAAAAACATTTAATCCACTTGTATACTGCTGATTTCTTCATGGCATTCTCCCCATAAACTTGGAGTAACATGTCCCTGATTTCACTTCCACTCTTGCTAAGTTTAACAAGAAATTCAATGTTTGTTCCTTGCTGTAATTCAAGCTCAGACATTCTCATGACGGCACATAAAAACATGAGACAACAATAATGAATGCCACTCAGCAAGACACTGCCACATGTCAACAGGAACAGCTGTGAGACACCGATATAACAAGGTTATGGAACCTTACTAAGCTGTTTGTACAGTGCTGGCAATGTAAGTGCATGGTGTCAAGTTCGTGAATTTAATTGTCAGACTCTGTATGGTCTCCAAATTTCATTTATTGGCATTTTCTCTGTAAAACCCTGCCTCATCCTGTTCCAAATATTGACTACACACATATGATTTTTAACCAGCATTTATACACTTAAGAGAACTAAGTCTATTGTATGTAGCATTGTAAACTTCCTAATCCGTAGACCGAAATTTCCAAAGCCTATCCACTCTATCAAACTCATTATTTCCTAACTTGAACTTACTTACTCTTCCCTTCAACACTTCAGTTCTGTTATTTTCCTATAGCAATTAGTGGCACAAGGTGCTACTCTGTGGATGATCTGCTACTCTTGCCACCGCCCTAGTTCCAGGCCCCTTTAAATGAGTGCAGTTCTTTTATCAGTGAGCTCCTTCTCTCTAGTTCCTTTCCCTAGAACCTAGGTTCTAAAAATATATACCTGTCTTATGACATTGCCCGATTAAAAAAATACATATATATGACTGTTCTCCATTCTATTCAGTATGAGTTCCAGACACTGAAATATATCTTTCAATGTCCCTACTGTTCTAGAACCTCCACTAATACCGTCTGTAATACCTAGGAGTTAACTTTTAGCCATAATGACACAAGGTAATTTGTTTTCTGAAAACACCCTACATTGTACCCCTGAGTCTTTATAAACATGACTTCTTATCAACTTGATAAGTAATTGATAAAATATATTACATACCAGGCAATTTTAAAGTCTGAAGCACTGGGAGTTGAATGTTGAGGATGAGGGCGAAAAGTACAAAGAAAGTTTAGGACAGTTTTCAGAAGTGTACGACCCCACCCGCATCCCACCAAGGTGTGAAAAAAAACCTGACCTTCTTTTGGATTGGATCTGGAAATGCTCCCTATTTTTAGAGAGTTCACTTACATGCATTTATTGCAAACATCCGAATGCATCTTTAAATCTCATCTGAGATCTGTCTGTCTGAAACTCTATTTACCACTTAAATGTGTTCTTAAAATCAGAGTGATTTATGCATTTGCCTCCAACCTTATGTTACAAATTTCCACAAGACGGATTTACTAGTCGTTTATTACATTTGTATCTTACTCTAGAAAATGCATATATTAATTGTTCAATACAACATACTTTAATTACATTATTCAGTCCTTCAATTGCATAGGTCAAGGAGGAAAATCTTAGGTACCTCTGTATTTTATATCAGCTCAATATAATTCTGAAATTTGGGAGAGTTTCTCAACATTCATACCTAGATTGATGAACCTAATGAGTCTTTATGTGAAGTAATATTCCCTGGGACTTTTAACATTAAGTCAGCAACTTTTCTTAATGGTTCAAGTCTATATTTCTATTTGTAGATTTATATAGTGCTTAATTGTGGACTTGATATAATTTCCTTTGTGTGCCAGTAGCATATATCTTAGACCATGAAGAGCATTTATATAAAAGGAGTTGTATTCTTAGCAGAGTATGCCTTAACCTGTGAGTAAGTCCATTTTATTCCATATTCCACAATGGAGTTTCCAACATTATGTGAAATCTGAACCTCTAATTTATAAGGTTCATATATCATCTTGATACTATTAGCAAATATTAATATCATTCTTACTGTTCTGCTATAGAACATCCCAATCCTCTAAAGTCTTATTAAATATTAAAAAGAATGCCAACCACAAGGTGGAAACAAGGTTACTAAAATGTAAAATATAATTTAAATCTTTTACAAAGACTGTTGCTAACCTTTGGCAAAGTGCTACCTCTTAACAAGGAAGAGAGCTCTTTGTACTGAAAAATCTTTCTTTCAAATTGACATGTCAATGGCTAAAGTAAAAATGAATGAGACTGGGATTAAGTATTCAATTATAGTGCACAGTTTCTGAAATTACAAGAAGACACACTGGCAAAATAATTTGGAGTTGGATGCGTTCTATACATCTGAAAAGAGGAGACTGCCTTCTACAAATCCCAAACTCAGTGGGTTTGGTCAAAAATTACACTTGAGTTATTATTTATTGCCTTCCTGTAGCTTAGAGAAGTGGGGAATTTTCATCAGTGTTGTAGGACAGGAAAAATAATGTCCCTTCTACCCTTCTAGGTTCTTGACTTAGACCCCCTTGTAATAACAGTTTAACAGGAGAAAAACAAACAGAAGCTTAATTACATATATACCTCCTGTACTCATAAGAGATACCCAGGAAAACTGCTGAATTCCCAGAAAGAGCCCAAGCCACCACCTTAAAAACTATCTCAAGCAAAAGACCAAGGAAGAGGTTAAAGGGGAAAGAAGCCAGGGACACTTAAACGTTAACAAGCAAAGAGCAGTAACGAGATTATGGTTGTTATGCACATCTAAGTCTGCCATCTTCATTGATAAGAGTTTCTAGAGATTTAGTCACCCTTTTTCTGGTACAGAGTTCGTCTCCCTTACAAATGGAGATTTTCCTTCTAAATGTAAATGTATTTTATAAAAGTGTAGCTTTCCCTCAGTTTTCCGTGTCTCTCCTGTGTCTGCTGTTTCTTAAAATAATCAGCCTAAACTAATCTTTATGCCAAAGAGAGAGATTTGGGGGTGACATAATTCATTCTGCTTCAGTGTCATCAGTTAACCTATATGTTCAGATGGCACGATGTCTGGAAATAGAAAATAAATTAGGTCCATCTTTCCCCATTTATAGTCAGAAGTTCAGTGGCGTTTTGTTTTCTTATCAGGGACACAGGGCTTCTTCAATATGAATGTTTTGTGTATTTCATTTTTGTAATTGTGATGGTTTCTGTTTCCACTCCTAAGTGTTATATAAGAATAGTCTTTACTTTCTTATACTAAATCCAATTTAAAATTAAAATACAACTTCCCCTTAAATGCTCATCTATGAGAGAGCTTTACAGTATTGTCTATCTTTTAAATGTTTGGGGCAATGGACCTTGTCTTGACAGAACGTATTTCTCTTCTATTCATGGCAGCACAATAAAGTGTACTTTTTCTTTCCAAGAAAAGACCAGCGCTTTTTTTGAGAATGTATGCCATTTGTTTACTTCAAAGTGAGTTACGTAAGTCATAAGGAAGCAAGCCGACGTCCACTTAAAACACAAAACACTGGACACTGAGCTAATACAATTACATTTGCAGCCCTGTTCTTCATTTCTGAATGCAAACAAGGCTGATGACAGTTCTCACAGACAATTTATTAAAATTAGGAAGTTGTCAGAAGGACTCCAGCAGAAGTATGGCATTTACTTTTTAACTTGTCCTCAGCTTAATAATAGGTATCCGGATAACTTTTTCTTCTCCTCTTGGGCTCAGCTGGAAGAAATTTCTACCACAAAGGAAGCCTGATTTTATGCATGTTTGACTTAATTCAGAGGGATTTAGAAATGCCACAGTAGCCTATTCGGATTGGCTGTGAATAATGTGAGACAGATAGTTTTCATTTCTTTTCAAGCTGAAATATCTGATATTTTCTTGGTAACTCTTTTCAGAGAAACAGACATTTTAAATACGAGGGCCCAAGCATCAAGCTTTCTTATTTGTGAATTCCCACACACTTTCTGAAATATGTGAGAAAGTATGGCTTTTATAAATGCAAGAGCTCAAAAAGTATGAAATAAATGTGGCTAAGTCCAAAACATGGTGCCAACTCAGACTTAATATTTTATTTCACAGAATAACTAAAAGGAAACAGTTGTGGAAATAAACTATATTGGACTAAAACACATGCACGTACACACACGCAATTGGTGCTGAGATATATAATTTAAATTAAATCATGACTAGTATGTAGTTTTTAAGGCAGAGATTAACTTGGATAGCCGTATTTTAGTAGGTATTTGTTGTGTATTGGTTTAATATGATTTCAAATCTACCTGTTTATGACTTAAGCAAAGTTGTCTTAACCCGTTTATGACTAAAAAAAAGTTGTTTTTAGAAGAAAAGTTGTTTTGATATAAGTATGAAATAAATTGGATCAGGATGTCATCATCTCATTTGTTGTCATTGATAAGCTCGGTGCTTATCAATAAGAACATGGAGAAGCAACTATGACAAGGGGAACATTTAGACTATAAATACTGAGAAATTGTGAGAACTATTTCAGAGTTTCTGTTTGGGCAAGGCAACTCTTTTCGAACCTAAAAATTCTACAAAAACCTTTGGGGCATTAGCTCCCGATGAGATCAAGGTGACTTTTTGGACTGCAGTGGTAAATGACTGCACAGAGACTCTATGAAAGAGATCAGTCCACCTGCCAACACCAGCACATTAGTTTCCTAGCTACCTGCTCTAGTAACAAGGGATATTTGTGTCGCACTGGCAGCTATAAAAGAAATCAGCTTGTGATTGGTTAAAACTGCGTCTCCCAAGTGCTTATTCGTATAAAAAGATACATCTTTGTTAAATTTGACTTTATTCCTTTTATCTCCCCTTGCTTGAAACAATAATGTAATTAATCTATCATTGCTTTTGAATATATTATTTCTTTATTGGCTTATTAAGATATATTATCCGGTATGCTACTGGCTTGTGAAATTATTATAATTCCCTCAGTGAACCTATGCTAAATAAATTGTTGGCAAAGACAGAATCAGGTCCTGAGAATAATTTTGCCACCCAAATAAAACAAAACACAAAACAAAACAGTATTTATTGGCTGAAATCATGAAGATAGTTATTGTAGTAATTATAGCTTTCTTTTTCATACTTGGCACTTAAATCACTTGGTGAAGATAGTGTTATTTTACATGAAGTTTCTTTGTCAAATCATTGTTAGAACAAAGGAACTCACTTAAAATTCTTATTGTCATATAGTCTTAGACTTGGAACTTGTGGGTAGGAGAGAGGAACAAAAGCATCTCTTGCTGTAGCACATACATATTATTTCATTTGATGAAAATCATCGTTTGAAAGATGGTTATGGAGGACAGATCTTATTCCAGTTCTGCTTGAGCAACTGTGAGAGATTGTGAAGGATATGGAGACTGTTTACACTGGGTCCATCCCTGGAAGCAGCTGAAGTACAGAGTCTAGGTAATCCTGTATGAGGACAGATAGCATTCCCCAATTTCTTTAAACCTTTTTCTGACTCCCACGTCACCAAGAAAGGACTGTGTGAACTTCAGCTTGGAGGATAAAAATTATTCCCAGGATAATTTAAAGATCTTTAACAACTGAGACATGAGACAAAGGATATGTTCTCATACTTCATGTATTTTATTATTATCCATATAAAAAGAAAGCTAAGTAAGGGGGTTGGGGGGTGGGAGACGAGGGTAAGGGGGACCAAATATATGGTGATGGAAGGAGAACTGACTCTGGGTGGTGAACACACAATGGGATTTATAGATGATGTATTACAGAATTGTACACCTGGAATCTATGTAATTTTACTAACAATTTTCACCCCAATAAATTTAAAAAATAAATTAAAAAAAAAAGCTAAGAAGTTATTATGTCACAATTATCGTAATTTGTATAAATTATGATGCATGTATCCAGATTACTCCTTAAAAAGACAGTAATCTGATCCAACATTAAAATGTAAGACATTTTGGCTATGTTTTATGTCTGCTTCCAAATTGTTCTACTCTCTTATGACAAAATATTTACCTATCGGTATTTTGTATCTTCAAAGCAAATATATTTATTATCTGCCACTTTAATTAATCATTTTTTTAAATTTGGTTTGACAAAATCTGTGTTTTGATAAAACAACGTTACCCACTACAATTTCATCCTTTTTTAAAAAATTCATTTATTTGGTCAGTATTAATGGTTGCATTTAGTATTGGAATGCACAGCTAAACTGCTAATGAGAATGTACAACACTTGGATTCTTCTAAAAAAATAATTTATCATTTGTTATCCTGTAATTTTCTTTCACTTCACCTCCTCTCCAAACACGGAACCTATTCTGAAACTGTCCTTTTAAATATGTGACCTCAGTCCCTTGTAAAATGAATAGAAAATATTTTCATAAAAAAACATTTGCCTGCATGGACAAACATTGTAATCAGGGATTGTGACAGACCTAGCAAAAATGGCATCTGGAAGTTTTCACAATTGTAGCACATATATGAGAACCTCTTAAAGATCTTTCTTTATGTTACATAAGCACCAAACCAATGAAGGCATCCACAAGTGTCAGATACTCTTCATGATTCTTCCCATTATAAGAAATATTATTCTCCAGCTGAGTTTGTGAGTTGTGATATTGAGATAATTAGGCTTTATTTTCTAAAGACTCACATTTAATTTCTGGGAAATGAAAACTATATCTTTTGCAAGCAGCACTGAAGCAAGTTGTATTTTAAAACAAAATTGAATTAATTTGCTTTATATGCACAGCATGAGTGTTTACATGTGCCTCTGTTTGATTCTCACTGAAGTAGTGTTTCCCGGGATATTTTCTGAAGACTTAATAAAATGTGAAACTTTCATCTACTATTGAAAACTTAATAAAACTGGGATTCATAGTGGGGGGAAAATGACTGAAGTTAATATCTCAACTTCTGTTCATGACATTCAGAAGATGATTATAATTTATTCTGTGAGTAGTCTAAAAATTAATTTTCTCCTTTATTTATTAGATCTTTCTTTCTTGCACTGTTTAGGTGGGTTTATTCCTGGGCTATTTTATTAGTGCAGAATAATTACAGAGCCTAACAACTCAAATCCTTAGGTAATGTTGTTTGTCAAAAAGAAGAGTTTAAATTCCAACACTGTCTAAGCACTAATATGATTTTTCCCATTTTTTCAGGGTCATAAAAGGTCATTGATTTCAAATAAATAAACTTAGGGAAGAACTTAGAGGATTCAAATTTACTTGAAAAATACGTGAATTTTCATGGTTAATTACTTCCCTTTGAATTGGAGGGAAAGAGCTGAGCTATTGTCAAGATACATGCATCCTCCTACTGACATTGCAGGGCTATCTGCCTATTTGGCCATCATAACCTTGAACTAGAGTAATAACATGCAATATTGATGCTTTTACAAGTCACTGAGAGGGTGATTATTCACTCCAACACCAGAATGCTCTCACACCTCTGAGGGTAAATCTCTCTGTCAGCTGGTGCTTTCATGAGCTCCCATTCAATCAAGTTAAAGATAGTATTATATCTGTTTTATACAAGTAAAAGTTGCCATTCTTTAGGGCAGAATTGGATGCCTATCCAATTCTTTAAAATAAGAATAATATTTATTCCACAGAATTAGAGTAAAAAATACACGAATATTGCTTGATAGGCATCAAGCATGCTGTTTATTACAACTTTTTTTAAAAAATTTTATTAAACAAAATGGAATAGATTAGTATGGGTGAACTTACATTTCCTTTCTTACTCATTTTGTTTTTTCTTTCTTTATGACTAAAAATTATGATGAACAGTTAAAAAAACCTCAATTCAATCAATTGTGTTCTATAATCACAATAATATAATCCAGCAACAAACAAATTTCAGGAAATGAAGACAAGTAAAACAATAACACAATGGACAGAATTCCTGAGTTATCAATATTAAAGGGGAATTTTCTCTATTGTTGCCTAATTTCAGATGCTTACATATCTCCAAGAGTCATGTTACACGCTAATTCTTTCACAAATGTGTGTGTTGCTGATCTTCTAATCAGTTTTTTTGATTGGAAAATTATCTACCTTTGTTCTCACCTGAAGCTGAGATAAATAATAAAAAAAAAAGTTGAGAGTTTTACATAATAATAGTAATAGCAATACATTAGAGTAGATTGGAGATTATAGAAATTATATTTATTTATATAATATATTCATGTATTTTTACGTTAACAATTTGGTAAAATATCTCTACCTGTTGTAAAACAATTGGAATGACAACTGCAAGGAAAGAAGTGATAAGTATTCCAATCTTTGTAAAACCCTTTGAGACCCTATTCCATACATAGTATGTTTTCCAAATCTCATTCAGCAGTTTTACTGGCTAAGCTACCATGCTTAATGAAAAAAGAGCTTGTTGATGCAGTATAAAATCATTATTAAAAGCTATATTTATTTAGTGTCCACTATATACTAGCTTTGTTTTAGAACTTGGGACAGGACAATAAAATAAAAGATAATGTCTTTGCTCTCTGGAACTTATATTCCAAATAGAAAGACAAAAAATGATCAGTATAAAAAGTCACTTCAGAGGTGAGAAATGTCAGGAAGAAATGAAACTAGGGTACATTGAAAAATGAGTGAAAATAGGAAGAGTGTTGGTAAGATTGTAACTGAGTGGGAAAATAAAGTACCTCTGAGAAGATTTGGAACATGACAAACGGACGGCAAGAGCAAAGACTTTTTGGCAGGAGCAGCCTGCGTGTTTTGGGAGAACAAAATGGACGTAAGTGTAGTGTGTGCAATGTAGGGGTGTAGTAAGAAAATGGCGAGCAGGAGCAGATACAGTTTCAGTGGCAAGCAGAGCCAGTCCACGGAGAGATATGGCTAAGCCATGATAAAGGGGTCACTGGAGAACTTTTAGGAAGGAAATAAAATGAGGCAATTTGTGTTGGAAAGTGAAAGGGTAATAATTCTTGTATAACTATATTCACAAACACACACACATACATACCTAAAATGATAAATAAAATATTATAGCTATGAAAAATACAAGATTCATAAATTACAATTATCTCAGTAGTATGTAACAATTTGGGGTATGGGTTCATTGTCGTGAATAATACAAAGAGATCAGTAGAGGTCTTTTGAGAAATAAGTCTAATTGAAAGATAGCTATCTAATCTAACCACCTCACTCAAAAATCCTGTGAATACTCACCTAAAGTCATTACGTAAAAGTTTAGTTGTAGAAATATGATTCCAACTCAATCTATACATGCTTTGTAAGTGCTGCCAAAATGTTTAATTACTAGGCCTACTCTATATTATGTTACTATTCACACGAACATAACCCTAGAATTCTCTTTTCAAATGTCAACAATATAATTGTATCAACTATATGTGTGTGTACAGACCTATGATTTAATATTTTCTTTCCATAATAGCTCACTAACTCACTTCATTTTGTAGTATAACTTTCTGTAGGGAGACTATAAAGACTAAATTTTGAAAATTAATGAAATAGTAACACGACAATACTTTTCAAAAGTTTTAAGAATCTAACTCTCAAATGACTTTCACAAAGAAATAAAATACATTCTTTATATTTAGGATTATAATTGATATCATTTAATATTTAGCCTTCTTATCAGCATTTTGGATTTTGATTATCCTTATCCAAATTACTGCCAAAAGACCATGTATGTAATGATGACAGATGTACTGATGAAATTGGGTTTTTACTTTATCCCAGTAATATATTTTCAGAGTGATAGTTGATGCTTATAGCCTGATCTTCTCAGCATTTCTGCTTTATTTGGTAAAATCTATTTTATGTTTATAGTTTACATACTGTGGAAGATGAAAAAATGATCCGCCCAAAGATGTCCACATCCTAATGCCCAGAACCTGTGGCTATGTCACCATACATAGTAAAAGGGTCTTGCAGATTTTATTAAGTTAAGAATCTTGTGATGCAAGCACTATTCTGGATTGCCCTGGATGGACCTGACAGAGTCAAAGAGGGAAGCAGTAGGTCAGAGATAAAAAGGCAATGAGACAAAGGAGACAGAGATTGGAATGATGAAGCCATATGGCAAGGAATGTGGCAGCTTCCAGAGCTGCAGGAGACAATGGACATAGTCTCTACTGAAGCCTACAAAAAGAACTAGCCCTGCTGACACCGCAATGTTAAACCCATTAAACTTATATTAGACTTCTGATCTCAATAACTGTAAATTAATATATTTGTGTTGTTTTACACCACTAAGATTGTGGTTATTTTTTATAGTAAAAAGAGTAAAGCCATACACCTGCTAAACTTTATTAATATGATAGAGAGACAAGAAGAAATTCTAAAATATTAAAAATACCGGGGGTGCGAAAAAATGTATACACATGACTTGTATTTATCTTTTGTTATCAGTACATATTGACTACTACAAATTTAATACAGTTTTTTCCTTTTTTAAAATGTATATACTTTTTTTGGCACCCTCTGTAGTAATAATAATATATAATCCTAATTCTCTCTTTAAAAGTTGAAAGAGAAGAATTAGACGTTGCTTGGAGACTATTTGATGCATATTTACTACACAAACAACTTTATCAGAGTTTTTGAGAAATATAATTGGAAGCAAACAGAATAGCTTCCTTTGAAAAAGCAATCAATTGAAATTAGCCTTTGAGGATTTTAGAGAACATTAATTTTAGAATATTATTTATATTCACTTTTTCCTTTCTCGTATATTCTAGGAGTGTTAACTATGTCATTCACGAAACTACTAAAACGAATACTTGCTTAACCTACATCCACATCTGTGGTCTTTAACAGGTGCCTTAAAGGTGAAAGAAACCCTCAAGTGTGTTTATGGTTGAAGGAATTGCCATAACTCATCTTGTAAGCTTCTGATGATGGTGAGATCTCACCATATTTTATCCTTTATGCCATGAAGGGTGTGGCATATTTATAAAGTGACAAACCACTCTCTGGCACAGTGGGACTCTACCCTAGATAGACAATCCTTATGCATGACTTAACTCAGAGTATTATTCTTCAGATCACTGCTTGAAAAGCCTGTAACCTGAACCAAAATAATGAGGTTTCTTTAGGCTTGAGGAATATTAGTTCTTGTCACTGTAACAACTACAAGATCAAATTCAAGGAAGGGTTTTTTTTTGTTGTTGTTGTTTTGTTTTTGTTTTTGTTTCCCCCTATGTGCAATGTTCACTCCTTGCTTTGAGTTCCAGCTGTGAGTGGAATTAACTTTCAAAATAAAGAAAATGGCTTCTGCAGCTGGGAAGAGAGTTTGGGGCCCACTTGAATCAGACACAGTTGGTGCAGAGAGGAAATATCATGAATACCCTTCTTCTACTTTTGTGTCTCTATAGGAGGCCTTTGTAGAAAGAATCTAAACATTATTCTGCCTTCTCATCTTCTGACTGAATGGATGGGTAGTATAGCTCCTGAAAACCATTCTTAGGAAATTGCTGGCTTTGTCATCATTTTTTCCGTTTAAGAGGAGTGTCTTTCACCAAAACGTAAGAACAGGTTTACACATCTATGTCATCCTTTCTCTTGAATTCAAACCTTGAATACTGGAATGATGTATAATGTAATATATTAGTGACCATTGTTCACTGAGCTTCAACCTGTGGTATACAATTAATTTTAAAAATCATATTTTCATGCATTTAGGTATCTTTGATACCATATACTCACTAATTACAACCTATGATGAAATTTATTTTTTGCTCCTAGTAAAAATATTATTTATGATATCTCCAGGTGTAGTAAATTATGGTCCTGTGCTACTTTAAAAAAACAACTTTATTTATTCTTAAGATACCTGAAATTAGAAAAAAAGCAAAAGCACAATTAATTTTTGTAGTGAATTTGTTTTTATGTATATTCATCCATCACAATTTTATTGAGTATCTGCTACAAATCAGGCATTGTTCTAGGCATGGGCAATAAAGGTGGGACAACATGTATGATGTCCCCATGTTCACAGGACTTTCACTTTTGCGGGAGGAAATAGGCAATAAACTAAGAAGCCAATTTGATGATTATCTCAGAGATTTGTAAGCATGATAAGGAAAATAAAACAAGGTAATATTATTAGAGTGTGCAGATGGTAGGGAATGAGAGGTTTGTCAGAAAAACTTTCTCTGTGGAGACCTAATTGGCTTGTCACACAGAGATCTGAGGGAAGTACTCTCCAGGCAGAGATAGCAGAAGTTCCAGTCCTTGGAGGCTTTTGTGTTTGAAAATCTTAGTGGACAAGAGGTAAAGTGGAAGGAAGGAAGGGATATAGACAGGAGTTAGATCAAGTCGTAGAGACTTAGAAAGTATAGGTTTTTATGTTCCTCATAGGACTTTCTCTTGGGCAAATATTGTTGGTATCATATCTGCTCTCTGCTACATATGTCTAACCATCATTCTGGGTTGATTGGAATATCAGGAAGTTGTACTAATTCATTTTCTTTCTTTCTGAAAACGTTCATGAGTCTACAACCCTCAATGTTGCTGCTGATACTAACATACGATAGTTTTGATTTTCTCTCCACCACAACGTAACACCACATTAAAAAGAGGGAGTTATATATATATTTTTCCCAGAGGGCTCAAAGAATAATTTAAATGTTATCCAAGCCACAGAAGGGTGCTTTAAAGCTTTTTTCCTTATTTTTGTAAGTGTTCTTTTTTTGTTTGTTTGTTTTTTAACCTTATTATGAATATGTTAAGTTTATATAGTGGAGAAAAAGAGCTGAGCCATGCTTTCCATATCCACCTCTTTCATCTCGTTGAGTTTTCTGCTCTTCACCTGCTACTTCCAATGTACCTTGATGTTAAATATCACACCCTGAATATGAGCCCCTAGGGCATAGCTCCATTCATTGCATTTGAGGTTGCATATTATAAATCACAATTTTCGACATCAAACTGTACTAAATCTTGTTTGTGCTCCGTTAATGAAATCGTTTATTTTATCTCATCACTGCAGGTGAAAACAATTTTCCATATGTTATATTCCCTTATCATGACTTCTAAAATGCTGTCATGGTTACATACTATCTAGTTTACATTTAGAAAGCAGAACGTCATCTTACTAGAAAATAATTCTAAAAATGTGTAGAGCTATCCATCAGTAGTCTCAGCTGCTACTGAATGAACAATCTCATGATTAAGAGCCAGGAACTATGCAGACAGTCACAAAATCTGCTGTTTTCACAGAACTTGATAAATTAATTAATTAATCTTGTCATTATGTGACTGTTAGAAAGAACAAAGTATTGCTGGAATAGCTTGGAATAAACAAGAACATACTGAATTTCCTTAAAAAAGGAATTAATTTCTGGACAGAAATTAAATGTCTTCAAAACAGATAAGGCTACTAATACTGTGTATATTATGCATTCTAATTAGTTAAACTAAAATATCAGAAAAGGCATTAAGTGCACAGTGCTAAAATAATAGATCAATTGATTCTATGAAATTAAAATACAGTTATAATGTGTTGATATTGTGTGTCAAATAATACATCCGACAATTGAAATTTTCACTTTATAATTAATTGTAATATTGTATGGTCACATAAAGAGATGAGAAAGTTTGAGAAAATATTTTTTTAAACAGAGAAACAAAAACCAGATAGTTAAATACATAGATATATAGATAGACACACATATATATGCATATACGAGGTCTGACAATTAAGTTTGTGAATTTGTTGCAATAATGTTGCTAACCTTTTTTTGATATCAGAGGGATTATTCATTATGAATTTGTACCAACTGGACAAAACAGTTAATCAAGTTTACTATTTGGAAGTGCTCAAAAGGCTGCGTGAAAAAGTTAGAGCAAAGAACCTGAACTTTTCGCCAACAATTCATGGCTCTTGCATCATGACAATGCACCAGCTCACACGGCACTGTCTGTGAGGGAGTTTTTAGACAGTAAACAAATAACTTTACTGGGACACCCTCCCTACTCACTTGATCTGACCCCCAATGATGTCTTTCTTTACCCGAAGATAAGGGAAATATTGAAAGGAAGACATTTTGATGACATTCAGCACATCAAGGGGTAATACGATAACATCTCTGATGGCCGTTCCAGAAAGAGTTCCAAAAACTGCTTTGAAGTGTGGACTAGGTGCTGGCATTGGTGCATAGCTTCCCAAGGGGAGTACTTCAAAGGTGACCATAGTGATATTTAGCAATGAGATATGTAGCACTTTTTCTAGGATGAGTTTGGGAATTTAATTGTCAGACCTCATATTTTTGTTTTTCTATAGTTCCCTCTCTATATACAACTAGTAATACATACATACATATATATATATATATATATATCATATATGTTTCATATATGTTTCATATACATATATATGGAGAGAGAGAGAGTAAAGAGGTATTTCTTTCACAGAATCCAAAAAAAAGACACTATTTCAAAAAGAAACAACTTTAAATTCTATAGGGAGCCTTCTACAGCAATGTAAAATATTCAACTCTCCCAAGTTCCATAATCACTTTCTGTATACCTGCTCAACAGTTACCATGCTAACATAAAACAAAGAAATTAAACCAGAGTAAATTTTTATCTACTAGGAAGATCAAATTAGCTTCCCATATTTTTGTTTATCTCTTTATTTTCTTAAATATAAAAAAATAATAACAACAACACTAACACTATATCTATACCACTGTCCAATCCCATGCGTGTTATTAATTCTTTAATCCCTTTCAAGTTGGCTTCCACCAGTCCATATATGAATGGTCCTCTTGGTGAACAGTAATCATCAACAACTTTCCATAAGAAAATTCCTTTGGTCTGAAATTATCTTCCCTAAAATATAAAAATATGTTCTACATTATCTTCTTGAAAAGCCTCTTCCCTGACTTTCTTGGCATTATGCTCTTCTGTTTCTTTCATTGCCTCTATACACAATCATTCCTCTCGAGTTTTTCCCTCTCCTTCACAACCATATTTCTCATCACAGTTGCATGACAGATCATGGGCCTACACAATCTTAGTTTAAAAAGAAATTCGGTGAGATGTAGAGAGCTCATATCTTTGAAAGCTCTGCATATGCTTCAAATGTGCAGAGTTTAGAACCAGTGATTTTGTGGGATAAGATTCTAACATAAAATCATACACTGATTGTTAAAAGTTAATTGGGGTTAATAATGAACTTGTCCTGGGAGGCGCAAGGGAACACCTTAGAAAAGAATAAACATTTGGGGTCCATTTAATTCAAGAAGGAATAGGATTAAAATAATATGTGATGTGTTTAAGTTTTGCAAATGTTAAAAATTAAATCCTGTAAGATGATTGGGTGATATAAAGAAATATTATAGAAGTGATGGATTAATTTAAAACTGGTCCTGTAAAATAGTAGGCAAGGTTGCTCCTCCCCCAAGAATGAGTGGAGGTGGGAAGTGTGAAGTGGACAATTTTCCTGATTTCCAAATATCTCCAACCCTTGGGCCCAACATACCTGATGACCTTATCTTAATAAGGTAGCATACTCTAGTGGCTAGACTCTAGCTAAAAAACAAACAAAAGAGAAAAAAAACACAACAAACAGATTCAGAACTCACTCAAATTTAATTCAGTCTTGGCTACACTTACTTGCTTTGTGATTTCAGGCCACTTAATTCACATGCCTTATTCTGAATTTTACTATCTGTGAAATCACAATGTCTCTACCTAAGGTTATTACCATGCCTGAATAAGAACTTTATATGAAATTACCTACACATATTAGAAACTCAATAGAGAGTTATCTTTTTAGGCATTTGTTTTCCACTAGAAAGTAAGCACTTTGCCCATTAAAACCACTAGCTATTTCTTGAACATAAACTACATTTCAATCTCCAATTTTATGTATTTTTTCCACTTCCTTCTTCTCTAAATGACCACATATAGATGTCTTTTGTATCCCCAAAGACCCAGTCAAATGTTACCTTCCCTGACTGTGCTAAATTTTCGGCTTTCCTAAAGGTAGACATACATATTCTAATTTTTTTTTTTGTTCTCACATAGTAACATAGTAGCCATTAGGTAAATTCTTATTGAATAAATGTTAACTGTCTTATTCACGCTTGACCATCCTAAACTATAGAATAGACGTTTGTAAAACTATGGACTATGAAATATTTGGATGAAAAATATGTCAAATAAGATAAAATAATATTACCTAATTTTGCAGCAGCAGCTCACAGGAGGAAAAAAAAAAAGAGAGCAAATGAATACCCAATATAAAATTTGCCACAGTAAATTGAAGTCATCATACACTTTTTATTTAAAAATTCAGATTTATTTTAGAAAGGGAAGCAAAGGAAACTGAGTTATGAAACTTGTTTAAAACATGCTTTCCAAAGTCACCCACTGGATATTCTAACCACTAAATGACTAAGAAGGTCCACTCGCTTTATGAGGCATGTGTTTTAAGAACTAGCATAATTTTTAATAGCATAGCCAGGCAAAACAACAAAGTAGATAAATATATTTATAGTTTAAAAACTTGGCACATGTTGCCCTGCAACTGAGAACATATTTTGGCTATCCATTATGAACGTCTGGAAACCCACAAAAAAATTAAGATGCACACAAAAGGTTTTGGGAACACAGTTTTACGTAATTTGCATATCAGCACAGAAACGAAAGCATATCCTTGACTACTAATTTAAATAATCAAACATATACCGCCAGCATTATAAAAAAGGAACTATGAATCCTGAGGGGATGTATAATGTAGCAGAAAATTAAAGGGAGGTTGACCTGACTGACATTAAATTGGATTAAAAAGAAGTTTCTCTCAAAACAGTACCTGCCCTTTCAACCCTACATGACAACTTACAGGTCTAGGGAATTCACTATAGTATTAGTGGAAGGTTTCCATGTCAGGCAGAATTCACAATCTTTGATACAGCTCCAAAGCCAACTTATTTATTTGAATTGAATTAAAATCTAAAAGACTATGTTTATGCCCATTTTCAATACCATTTGTACAACATGTTATTATGCATTTTACTCAAGGTTAAAATTATTATGGACTTTGTTGGTGATGAAAGGTTTATAGATGTTGGCCCAATCACTGAGATCATGATGAGATCTAGATTTTAATTTGGTATTTTTTTTTAAATCTTTAAAACTATAAACCTTAGCAACATAGAAAATAACAGAAAGTAAGTCATTATATTCTACTTGCATTCTCATGGCAGTATTTTTAATTTAAAATGCATACATTTTATTTAAAATATATGATATATACATATATACATATATATAACATAAGGATGACATATAGATTCCAAAATTATTTTCCTCACACAGTAATATAGTAGTAATTTGATAAATTTTTATTGAATAAATTCTAAACATCTCATTTATGCTTGACTATCTTAAAACCATAAAAAATAGGTGTGTGCAAAACTACAGACTATGGAATATTTGTGTAAATGAATATTTCAAATATATACATATGTTATATAAGTATATTTGATATATAAATATATAATATATATTATGATATATACATAATACATATATATAGATGTATATGTGTATTATGTATCATGTTATGTAATTTATATGAGTATTATATATACATATATGTACATATATATGCATATATATATATACACACAAAACACTGTGCACAGTATGTGTACGAAAGCAAGAGTGACAGAGAGAGAGAGAGAGAGAGAGAGAGAGAGAGAGAGCTACATTATACATCCCCCCAGGATTCATACATAGTTCCTTTTTTATATGGCTGGCGGTATATGTTTGATTATTTGATTCACCAGTTGAGAATCACTGTTTCAGTGACAGTTGAAACAATCTGCATAGGGCAGATGGAATGGAATTTGGGATGTCTGGATCAGTACAGGAAGGATCTGTGGTGTAAGCCCAGTGCATCACCACCATCCCTTGAAGTTCTGTCGGGGTGGAGCAGTCAAGCGGGGCTCAGAGGCGAGGAGGAGTGACAAGAAGAGCATAATCAGCACCTTTTTAGAACACCTGGGAGAGAATTTGGGAACACCCAGGAATACTAAAAGGGGAGGGGGCCCTGGAAGAAGGTGCTGAAGCACATTAGTTATGAAGATCAGAGATATTGAGTTGCCAAAATCCGAAAATTATTTCTAACCGTCAACTGATGTGTGATGGAAACATATGAATTGCTTCAGCGACCAAAGTCCCTAAAGGAAGATGTGAAAACCCTGGATGAGACTGCATTAAACTAAAACTACTTGGAACATAGAACATCTGGACTGGATTAGAACAGACACTATTCCCTGAGCTACTTGAATGAAGAATTACCATCGATATCATCTTAGTGATGAGAACCTTGAAATCAGTATTACTATTCAGAACCCACCTGCTACGTGTTCTCCATTTGGTAATAAACTGTGTATAGATAGTAAGCTTTTCAACAGCCTTTTTTTTTTTTTTTTCTCTTTTCTCTTTTCTTGTTTTTGTTTCTTGTTTCTTTACATGTTTTATTAAAATGTAAGATTATTTCAGTCCACATATCTTCATAGCTAATATATTGTCCTAGTATCTTAGTACCTTTATTTAACAAATAGATTTGTAAAATAAAACTTATCCGTAAGCTGTTTCCATTTTGACGTTTTTATATACAGAGGGTACCAAAAAAAACATATACACATTTTAAGAAAGGAAAAAAAAAACTGAATTAAAATTGTAACACTCAATGTATAATGCTAACAAAAGATGAATACAAGTCATGTGTTTGCATTTTTTTCGCACCGCCTGCATTTCACCAAATCTAAATTTTACCATGAAGTTTCGGTAAAGATTCATCCACAATTTGAAATATTCTAAATGGCAATATTAGAATCAAAATAAAAAAGTCAATACTCTTGAACCTATCATTAGTTCAGTTTCTCTCTTGCTTTTTTTTTTTTTTTTTAAATATAAGTTTAAATACCTTTTGGTTTGAAAGTGTTGTTTTTATTAATTGAAATTAACTAGCAAATTGTTAAATAGTCATTTTGGAGCACCACTTTTGTGAAGTAATCATTAACTTTTGGAGAATGTGAAGCACAAGGAATATCCTGGTGTTGTGGTCAATCCCCGAAATAGGTGGGACTTAACATCTAAATTTGGTTTTGATATCAAGACAGCTGCTGCAGCCCCCATGTGCACCAAGAGGTTATAAATACATCACTCACCTGATGAAGCTCTCTGCAGAGAGCAGGGTCATTTCAATACCAAAAGATAAATAAAAACATTTATTTTAAATACTTATGTTGTATATATTATGTATTTATGCTTATTATTATTTTGTATGATCATTTATTTTATGACTAATTTCTTTATGTAATATTTTATGCTTTTAGTATTTATACTTTGTAATGTATAATTATATAAATAAAATAATTATAATGCATTTATAGTATTTATACAATAACTTTATATAATATATTATTGTATAGTATGATATGATATAATTCTATTATGATAAACTCAATATTGTTATTATTAATTATTATTATATTAGTTTTAGCTTTGATCCTGGGAAGGCATGTTAGTCTCATTTGTTTTTAATATGTGTGTTCATTTGTTTTGCTGCCTCCTTTCATGTTTTATCTTAAAGTCAAGGATCCTCCATAGCACCCTACCTGCCCAGGAGACTTCACCAGGGTTTTATCTGGGCACCTCCTGCGATGGATTTTTTTTTTCTCCCCCATTAGTAGGAATTGCTTTCAAGTTATTTCAGAGGGCATGGGCAGTAAACAACCAAAGCACAAACTGTTCATTAAAGACTAGTGTGTTCATACAGGTGTTACAGCACATACATAACCAAATGTTCAACTAGCAAATGCCCGTCAAATATAACCTTCCTACTGATCACTCCCTCTAGAACTTGTTCTTTGCTTTGCAGGTATGCTACTGACCGCGTTTCTGATCATTGTAACCACGTCTATGCAAATCTCATAAAACATTTTTAAATATTATTGCCATACCCCCAAAATATTATAACATTGAACCAAAAGATCTCTAAAGTTTCTTGATGCCACTCGACTCAGCCCTGCTATCAGGGCCTGATTTATATACAGGTTGCTTATTTGGAAAGGTATCCCAGAAGGAAGGTTATGGGGACCAGAGAGACCAAGATCAGAAGAAAGAAACCAAACATACAGTTGCATTGTTGAGCACCCTGCTCTTAGTAAGTGGACTTCATTCCACCAGGAATGACTGAACTAGCCACCTGAGGACAGATAGTCAGGCTAAGACATGAGAAGGTGAGATGCAGTGGGCATTTCATACAACCCCTTTACTCTAGCAACCTCCTTGGAAAGAAAAGTGTGTCTGTGCAGCCTTTCTGCAATGACTCAACACATTCTGTTGATGTCCACCTCTGCTTAATTATAACATGGTTAGTAGAAAACACTGTTGTTTTATCTATGGTTATACCAGCAATAACAAGTAAATAATCCTCTTTTTACTTCAGCAGTGAAAAAATGTTTATTTCCAACAGATAAAAGGCATGTTTTTAAATAAAAAAATCACAGCATGTTACAAATGGGTTGTAATACGGGAATAGTGTCCTCATCACAATGGAAGACTTGAACTTCAATCCTTATGCAAGAAAACATACAAGACATTCTGATTCTTACCTTAATTCTGTTTTGATTCTATTTGTGGCCTCACAGGGACAATTTGACAATTTCTTAAAGCCACGGCAACATCAAAATTGTAGCTTTCTAGAATCCATCTGCTTTTGCTATTATCCCTGTAATAACACAACTGGGACCGGTTTGGGACGTTATTGACAGTTTCTGGGATTTGTCATATTATTTTGGAAATTTCTGCTAATTTATATCACCAAAATTACTGATTTAAGACTGAATATTTGTCCACAGGCACGCACAAATAACTTTTTTTTATCAATTATTTATTGAATTGAACTTGTTTTTTCCACCAAATTCTGAGTCATACTCATGATAATCAATCATAATCCAATTAGAATGTAGTACAATGGTATAGAACCATTGTCCTTTAAGAATGACTTTTTTTTTAACTTTAATTTTTAGAATTAACAAAAGTTTTGCATAAAAGATTGATACTGAAGTTAGATAATTCATGTCAATTAGGACTGGTCAGCTATATCTAGGCAATAAGTTAATACAGTATTAAAAAACTTATTCTTTACTTTTAAAAATAAATATTATTTGAAACTTATTTACATATATAGATCTTCCAGGTAGGATTTTCATTAATGGGATTATAGTAAGAGTATTGCCTAAAAGTTAGACTTGTGTTCAAATCTAGCTTTCTGCTAGCTTGGCACAAAGCATAGCGTTTCTTGATGCTTTAGTTCTCTCAAGCAATGAGAATATAATGATAGAACCTATATATATATATATAATATATATATATATATATGTGTGTGTGTGTGTGTGTGTGTGTGTGTATGTGTGTGTGTGTGTGTTTTGTGAGGATCAAATGAGGTATTACATGAAAAGTATGAAACAAAAATTATAATGATCACATTGTTTTAAAAAATCCATTCCAGGTTTTGTGGTATAAATAATTAGATGTCAAGGTTTTAAGCTAGCACCCTGGCAGCTAGATAATTCTGTACCAACTTTCAATACAAGGAAGATGAGAATAAATGGCCTTAATGAGATATTGATTAAATGCTAAGGGTAGTTCAGAGTAGAGAGATAGAGATTTCACATAGCTGAATGCCTCTGGGATGCTATGTGGCATAAAGTTGGGAGCAAAGTTACAGCTTGGGGTTAGGGGGTGGATGGGTTGAAAGAGTTGTGTGGTGGTTGGTGGGGGAAATGCATAACATTAAGTCTTTAGGATATGATTGATGGGATTAATTATATTTGGGTAGAGTATAAAGGTATGGGAATAATTTGAACTTGTTTTCTGCTTTCCCCAGTATCCCAAAATTTTGCACAGTGACACTGAATCATGTGATGCAATTTTACAAGGTATAGCTATAGATATATACATAGACAAAAAGATATACATATAGCTATAACTTAGATATATATATATATATATTAACATACTTTATGCTCTTTGAACTATATTGAAATGCATTTACATAATAAATTAATAGGTTTCAAAAACAGCATTTTTAGACCATTGTGCAATGATAACATAACTAAAAAAAAGGTGAAGATGTACTACATCTATGGATCAATGACTATATAATGCTATTTTCTGGAACTAGAAAAAATGCATATTTGCTACAAATATTTATTTTTATGTGACTGCTCTCAGTCCCAACAGTTAAACATTTTTAAAGCAGCTTTTTTTCAGAGAATATTTTGGGTAATAAATCACCATCAATGTCAATTATGTAGAAAATAAAATTAACATTCCATACATCACTAATTCAGTAACCGATGTCCACAGTGAATCGGTATTAATGCACCTTTTAAAGTGTTGAATGATAATATAAATTGGCAATCATTTTTGAAGCTATACTATGTTTGTGTTCTTTGTGCTTTTTTATATACTGAGTGTAATAAATAGTAAGCTTGATATAATTATAGGTACATATTGCATATTTTAAAATAAATAAATGGTACATTAATTGGGGGATATATATTTCAGAGACTAAGTGGTAAATTTTCTTCATTTTTCTCATGAGAATTGGGTTGTAAAATCCACAGCAATATCTGATATATTTTGGTAGCTTCCTGTAGAAGTCAGTGCATTCCGTACATATCTTTTAAATGAAATTGAATTTTTAACTGAGTTTGTTGTGGAGCTAGAAAATAAAACAATTCTATAGCCTAAGACACTCAAGCTTATAGTCTGGCAATGTCTCAACAACTAAAATGGTGTCATCTAATTCTGACAGAAACTTTTCTTTCCTTTGTGGTCCTGTTGTCTTTTTCTGGAAAAAATAATATATATATTTGTGTATTTCTTCTGATAATAAAATATATTGCTCAAAGAACTAAAATGTGTTGCAATTGCTGTACGTAAAATTAAAAATAATCTAGAAATGTTCTCATCTTGGTTTTATTCAAAGTCAACTTTCAACAGTAAAAATATCAATATTTGATGAAAGGGAAAGCGTATCCTTACATGCTTAAAATGATCATATCTTCAGAACGCATTGTTATCTCAAAGAGGGTACAATAGAAACTTGTACAAACAAGTTTTAAAAACAAAATAGAACTGAAATTACATTGACAGCTCAATAAAACACAGTAACTACAACAGAATCCTCTAAATATCAATTTATGACCTAGTACTAATTAATATTTTGCTCTCTGCTAATTATATAACCTTTATAAATGGAAAGAAAATGGTTTATACAAATCTTGTCACAAACATTTCCATCCTAAAGGTTAGTATCCATATCCTAAGTGACCATCACAACTGACTAACTTTGACATTTGAACAAGGCAATTCATTTAGTGCAGCAAGCAGTAAATACATATATTTCTGTACGAAAGAAATTACATCAAAGTACATTTGGAAATTAAAGCTTGATATTCATGTTGATTTAAGTTTCAAAAACATAGCCATTTGTCAAAATTTCACAAGATGCAAACTAGATACTGAGAGTGTCTAGAGTTAGACTCTTATTTAGAAATTTAAGAGTCCAATTTGCTTCTTTTAAAGTAAACATTCTAAGCATTCTTTGCTTTTATCAAGCAAAAAAAAAAACAAAAAAACAATAACAAATATATATTTTTTTTAACTTCACTCAGGCCACCCAGGAGAAACAACATAACTGAGATTTTTAGACTACAGACTTTTTTACATACAAATGTGGTATGCTCTCCTAAAGCCTCACCAATGAAGGGGAAACTAGTATTTTTCCTCTGGTTCTTGAAAGTGTTCTCAATTATAATGAGGTGAATTTTACATGGTAAACAGCAGATTAAAAACATTAGACACAAATTGTTAATGAGAAGGTCCAAGATGGCAGATTAGGTAAAAGCTATGCTTACTGCCTCCCAGGATCACACTAAAATTACAAATCAATTATAAAACAATCAGCCTCAAGAATCATCTGCAGACTAGTTTAAACAAACCCCTATAACTGGGCATCTGAGGAAAGAGCTACATCAAGATTGATAGGAGGGGTGGAGACGTGAAAAGGGCTGACCACAAAGCCACTGATAGTGGTTGAACACTGGGAGTGTTACCTCTTTGGCAGAGATAACCCCAAAGGAGGGAAAGTTCTCAGCTACATGTCGGGTTCCCCAGCCCAGTGGTCCTGTGCCGAGAAAAGGAATTCCCACAACATCTGGTAGTGAAGATCGACGAGGACTGTGTCTGTCTGTCCTGGTGAGATGGAAGGCAGCTGGAAACCCAGATGCCCTATTAAAGGGACCACAAGCAGACTCACTCACTTGCAAACACTGACTTGGTCTCCAGTGGAAGGGTGGCATCTAAAGAGGTGACAGAGACATACAGGGGAAGACTGGGCTGTGTGGCTTCAAAGCTAGGGCTAGAGGAACAAGCCATTGTCCCTGTGTGAAGCCTGCCTCACATATAGCCTACAGGAGAGTGCCATCTTTCATGTGTTGAACCGTCCCCCATAGGGCCAAATCTGAGACCTTGCTGGTCTGGTAAAATCCTCATATACACACTGCCTTGGTGACACCCTGGCTCCCAGCCCACAAAGCTGGTGCTGCATCAGCAGGGACATCTCCACTGCTGAGCAGCTGGCCTTGCTCTATGAGCTGCAGAAGCCCTTTTGGCAGTGAATGGCCCACAGTGGCCCAGGCAACTTTTGGTGGTGAGCAGTGAGCTACACCCTGCAGGTTAACTCTTCTTGGGTGGCTCTCAGGGACTGAGAGTCTGAGGTGAGAGCATGCATATTTGCTAAGTGGTTGCAGGCTCAGCACAGATGCAAGAACTAAAACTCTATTAACTTTGTAAAAACCACCGCCCACACCCTGTAACTCCCTGGAATCCCACCCCACCTACTTAGGGCCGCATTGCCAGAGGCACTCTCAGTTATCCAGCCACCAGCCCTGCCCCACACACTGCAGAAGCCTTTTATAGCAACGGAAGACCCTCAGTGACACAGGAATCTTTAGGTGGTAAGCAGTGAGTCACAACCTAACCGCAGCCTCTCTTGGGCTGCTCTTGGACACCTGTGGGCCTAAGGTGAGTGGTGGCTAGCTGCAGTGTTCTCAGAACATTTTTAAAAAGGGATTGCAAGCCCCACACAGATGCAACAACCAAAACTGCATTCACTTTGTAAAAACAACTGCCCACACCCTGTAAATCTTTGGAACCCCGCCCTGCCCAATTAGTGCTAAATTGCCAACGGCACTCTCAACACTGGGTCAACAAGCCTGGCGGGTCAACAAGCCTGGCGGGTGCACCTAAGGAGGCTCTTTCAATGGCTGAACCTTATGGGCAGCGAACAGGTGGCAACAGGCATAGGGGTTCCTGGGTCTTTTGCTAAGCTGCCCCCAGTCCCGATATTGGTGGCAGTGGGCCTCAGTTCACTGTGAGGCCACCCCCACATGCCTCCAGGTCCAGCACAGGCAGCAACCAACCACATACAGCTGTGTAGCTCCTATTGGGAAGCCCCAGACCAATCATAAGCAATGCTGAAATAGTCCTGCAAGAGAATCCCTCACAAGAGACACCAGAGACAACACACCCAAAGACCAGCTTCAGACCACACTAGAGCACTCCCTGGTTAGCTCCACAAGCAGTACACCCAAAGGGTGGACTCGACAGGAATAAGAACCTGTGGTGACAAACCCCATTCGGAGGGGTCAGCCCCCACACAGCAGTTCATACACCGTGGGCATAGCCAGTCCTCATAGTCAGTCAGCCTGAGAGGCAATCACACCCACTGATGTTCCAAAAGCAATCTAGGTTCAACTCTAACAGGAGAATTACACATAACACACACAAGGGACACTCTTGGAACACACACAGGAGATTAGTGAGATTGGGCCTTTGGACCATATAGGACATGTACTACATTAGGTAACCCAGCGAAGACTGAGAGACATAGGAGATCCACCTAATACATAGAAGCAAACACAGAGAGGCAGCCAGAATAAGGAAACAAAGAAACATGTCCCAAATAAAAGAAAAGGAAAAACCTCCAAAAATGGAACTAAATAAAGTGAAGCAACTAACCTACCAGAGATAGAATTTAAAACTTTGGTTATAAGAATGCTTAAGAAACTTAGTGAGAATTTCAACAAAGAGATAGTAAGCATAAAGAAGGACACAGAAACCATAAAAAAGAACCAGTCAGAAATAAAAATACAATAATTGAAATGAAAAACACACTAAAAGGAATCAATAGCAGATTAGATGAAGTAAAGGAGAGAATCAGCAATTTAGAAAATAAGGTACCAGAAAACACACAATCTGAAGAACAAAAAGAAAACAAACAAATGAACAAAACCCACAAAGACAGTTTAAGACAGCTGTGGGACAAAATCAGGTGTAACAACATTTGCATTGTAAGAGTACCAGAAGGAGAACAGAGGGAGCAAGGGATCAAGAACCTATTTGAAGAAATAACTGAAAACTTCCCTAACCCGATGAAGGAAACAGATATACAAGTCCAGGAAGCGCAGAGAGTCCCGAACAAGATGAACCTAAACAGGCCCATACCAAGACACATCATAATTAAAACAGCAAAGTTTAAAGACAATGAGAGAATCCTAAAAGCAACAAGAGAAAGACAACTAGTTACAAGGGAGCTGCCATAGACTATCAGCTGAATCCCCAACAGAAACTTTGCAGGCCAGAAGGGAGTGGTGGGAAATATTCAAAGTGATGAAAAACAGGGACCTACAAGGAAGACTAGTCTACCCAGCAAGTCTATCATGTAAAATTGAAGGAGATATAAAGAGCTTGCCAGACAAGAAAAAGCTAATGGAATTCATTATCACCAAGGCAATATTACAAAAAATGTTAAAAAGATCTCCTTTAAGCAGAAGAAAGAAGAAATCAAACAAACAAATGAAGATAAAAAATATGAATAATAAAATGGCAATGACTATGTACCTGTCAATAATCACTTTAAATATAAATGGATTAAATGCTCCAAATTAAAAGACATAAGGTAGCTGAATGGATAAGAAAACAAGACCCATGCTTATGCTCTCTACAAGAGACCTACTTCAGATCGAAAGACACACGTAGACTGAAAGTAAAGGGATAGAAAAAGATATTTCACAAAAATGAAATGAGAAAAAAGCTGGGGTAGCAATACTCATATTGGACAAAATAGACTTTAAAACGCAGACTATAATAAGAGACAAAGGTGGACATTATATAATAATAAAGGGAACAATCCAACAAGAGGACATAACCCTAGTAAACATTTATACACCCAACATAGGAGCACCTAAATATATAAAAAAAAGCATTGAAAAACATAAAGGCAGAGATCAACAGTAACACAATCATAGTAGTGGACTGTAACACCACACTGACACCAATGGACACATCTTCCAGACAGAAAATCAACAAGGAAACAGCGGCCTTAAATGACACATTAAGCCACAAAAAAGTCTCAAAAAATTTTAAAAGAATGAAATCATATCAAGTGTCTTCTCTGATCACAATGGTATGAAACTAGAAATTTATTACAAGAGAAAAACAAAATACGCACATGAACACATGCCTGCTAAATAATATGGTACTAAATAATGAATGGATCAAAAATGAGATCAAGGAGGAAATTAAAAGACATCTTGAAACAAACTAAAATGAAAACACAATGACCCCAAAATTATGGGACACAGCAAAACTGGTCTTAAGAGGGAAATTCATGACAATGCAGGCCTAAGTTAAGAAACAAGAAAAATGTCAATTAAACAGTATAATTTTACACCTAAGATATCTGGAAAAAGAACAGCAAACAAAGCCCAAAGTGAGTACAAGGAAGGAAATAATAAAGATCAGTGTGGAAATAAACCAAACACACGAAAAAAAAAAAATAATGATCCCAAATCTATGTGTTTTTTTTTAAAGATAAACAAAATTGACAGGCTTTTAACCAGACTCATCAAGGAAACAAAAATGAGAACGGGCTCAAATAAATAACATCAGAAATGAAAGAGAAGACGTGACAATGAACACCACAGAAATACAAAGTAAATAAATAAATAAATGGAAAACACTATGAGCAACTATATGTCAATCTAAAAGCATTCTCGCTAAGATCAGGAAAAAGACAAGGATGCCCACTTTTACCACTTGTATTCAACAGTTCTAGAAATTCTAGCTACAGCAATCAAAAAAGAAAAAAACACAAACAAATAAAAGGCATCTTAATCAGAAAGGGAAAAGTAAAATGATCATTATCTGCAGATGATATCATACTATATATCGAAAATCACAAAGATTCCACTGAGAAACTATTAGAACTAAAGAATAAATTTAGTAAATTAGCAGGATACAAAATTAATATTCAGAAATCAGTTGCATTTTTATATACTGATAATGAACTATGAGAAAGAGAAATTAAGAAAACAATGCCATTTATAATTGCATGAAAAACAATCCCATTTACAATAGCATCAATTACTTAGAAATAAATTTAACCAAGGAAGTAAAAGACCCGTATTCAGAAAATTATAAGACATGGAAGAGAGAAATTAAAGAAGATACAAATAAATAGAAGCATATACCATGCTCATAGATAAGAAGAATTAATATAGTTAAACTGTCCATACTATCCAAAGCAATCTATAGATTCAATGCAATCCCTATTAAAATACCAATGGAAATTTTCACAGAACTAGAACAAATACTACTACAATCTATATGGAACCATAAAAGAGCCTGCATAGCCACAGCAATCCTTAGAAAGAACAAAGCTGGAGGTGTCACATTATCTGATATCAAATTATACTACAAGGCCATAGTAATCAAAACAGCATGGTATTGGCATAAACAGAGACACATAGATCAATGAAACAGAGTAGAGGGCCCAGAAATAAATCCATCCCTATTTGTCATAAAAATCTATGACAAAGGAAGCAAGAATTTATACTGGGGTAAAGACAGTCTATCTAATAAATGGTGCTGAGAAAACTGGACAGATACATGCAAAATAATGAAATTGGACTGCTTTCTTATGCCACATATAAGAATAAACTCAAAAGGATTAAAGACTTAAATGTTAAGACTTGAAACCATAACACTCCTATAAGAAAATAAAGAAGAAAACTCTAAGAAAATATTCTTAGTAATATTTTCACTGATATATCTCCTTGGGCAATGGAAACAAAAGAAAGAATAAACAAAAGGGCTACATGAACCAAAACAGTTTTTACCCAGCAAAGGAAACCATCAACAAAATGAAAAGAATCTTACTGAGTGGGAGAAGATATTTGCCAGTGATACATCTGATAAGGGGTTGATATTCAAAATTTATAAAAATTTCATACAACTCAACACCAAAAAACAAATAATGCAATTAAAAAATGGGCAGAGGACATGAATAGACATTTCTGCAAACAAGACATACAGATGGCCAATAGACACATGAAAATATGCTGAACATCACTAATCATCAGATAAATTCAAACAAAAACCACAATGAGATATCACCTCACTCCAGTCAGAATGGCTATCATTAATAAATCAACAAGCAAAAAGTGTTGGTGAGGATGTGGAGAAAAGGGAACCCTCATGCACTGTTGGTCAGACTGCAAATTGGTATAGCCACTGTGGAAAATATTTCAGAGGTTCCTCAAAAAATTAAACCTTATGACCCAGCAATTCCACTCCTGGGTATTTATCCAATGAAATCCAAAACACTATCTCAAAAAAGTATATGCACCTCTATGTTTACTGCAGCTCTATAAACAATAGCCAAGATATGGAAACAACTGAAATGCCCATCAACAGATGATTGGATAATGAAATTGTGGTACATTTATACAATGAAGTATTACTCTGTTATAAAAAGAATGAAATCTTACTATTTGCAACAACATGGATGGATGTAGAGGATATGACGCTAAGTGAAATAAGTCAGACTGAGAAAGATGAGTATGGTGTCATCTCACTTATATGTGGAATATAAAGAACAGGATAAACAACCAAAACAGAAATAGACTCCTATTTACAGAGAGTCTATATGGTTGCTAGATGGTAGGGGGTTGGGAGGATGGTTGAGAAAGGTAAATCAATTAGGAAGTACAAATTGCTAGTTACAAAATAACCACAGAAATGTGAAAAACAATATAGGGAATATAGTCAGTAATGTTGTAAAAAGTATGTATCGTGTCAGATGAGTACTAGATTTACCAGGAGGATCACATCATAAATTATATAAATACCTAACCACTGCACTGTTCACCTGAAACTAATATAAAATAATATTGACTATAATATATATATATATATATATATATATATATATATATATATATATATATATATCCCATTCCATGGGGGGGAAAAGAACATATTCTTTTTTTCCCTCATGGAATGCAAAGTACAGCATGGCATAGGGAATACAGTTAATGGAATTACAATAGCTATGTATAGTATCAGATGGGTACAAGTCTTCTTGGGAAGGTATGTAAATGTCTAATCATTATGTTGTTTTGTACATCTAAAACAAAAACAACAACAACAGAAAATTAAACACATTTGACATTTCACTTTGACTCCATGTGAATGAAATAAGTTCAGGTCATCCTGATAATGACTGAGCCTGAGAGTGACTGGATTTGTTAACTAAAGATTTCTTCCTCTACTAGCTTTAGAGTGAATAATAACTTTTCTCTGGTTGCCTTGGTAATTATCTAACATTCAAGCTTATTGACTATGAGCTGGTCAAAAAAAACAATTTAATAAACTACAGAAATGTCTTTGGCTAAATTATGGTCTTAGATGAAGGCATAGGAACTACTCAAGTGTATCTGATGACAGCTCTTGCTTCACAGGGCTTCCTTCATTCCCAGTCCAACACAAATGCCCAGTGCCCTCTGATCAGAAAGCTTCCGGTCAGACAGAAATAAAAATTTGAATTCAAAAAAACTTGTTCTTTACCAAAAAGTAAGGCTGAAAGCATTTCACTATATGCTTTTATTTCAAATATAACTATTTTCTGTAGCCTTTAGAACATAAAAACAAACAAAAGAGCTACTTTTTCTGCATCCAATTACATAATGCTCCAGAGTTTTTAAAAGTCATATGTACGAAAGTCAGAAAATTAAGTTCTCAAACTCATCCTAGAAAAAGTGCTACATACCTCATTGCTGAATATCATTATGGTCACCTTCGAAGTACTCCCTTTGGGAAGCTATTTACCAACACCAGTGCCTAGTCTACCCTTGAAAGCAATTTTGGAACTTTTTCTAGAATGGCCATCAGAGCTGTAATTGTATTGCCCTTGATGTCCTGAATGTCATCAAAATGTCTTCCTTTCAATATTTCCTTTATCTTCAGCTAAAAAAAGAAGTCATTGGGAGCCAGATCAGCTAAGTAGGGAGAGTGTTCCAATGTAGTTATCTGTTTACTGGTTAAAAGCTCCCTCACAGATAGTGCCGTGTGAGCTGGTGCATTGTCGTGATGCAAGAGTCATGAATTGTTGGCGAAAAGTTCAGGTCGTCTAACTTTTTCATGCAACTTTTTCAGCACTTCTAAATAGTAAACTTGGTTAACTGTTTATCTAGTAGGTACAAATTCATAATGAACAATCCCTCTGATATCAAAAAAGGTTAGCAACATTGTTGCAACTAGTTCCCAAATTTAATTGTCAGACCTCATATACAAAGGGTGCCAAAGAAATACAAACACATTTTAAGAAAGGAAAAAAACTGTATTAATTGTAATACTCAATATATAGCAATAACAAGAGATTCATACAAGTCACGTTTGGTTTCTGCAATTCCAAGAGGTGCTCCAAGGGGTTATCATCAGAGCCCAGACACTTTTGATTATGGCGAACTTCTTGAGCAACATTGACCAAAGTGTCCACTTGCATACATTTTTTGGCACCTCCTAGTTAACTTCTCAACATGCAACCAATTTCTGTGTTTCTTGTCATACTTTCACCTGGCCTTACTCAAACAGTTGCAAGGTGACTGGGGTAGAAGCCAATGTTCCTTTCTCACACATCTGGCAGTCAATGTAGGCAATTGCCTGGCAGTCTTCGAATCTCTTCCATGTGGTCTCACATCCTCCAGGAGGCTAACCAACTTTATTCCAGCGGCAGTCTCAGCATCTTGTTTCAAGATAGGGAGAGTGAAAAACTGCAAAGCTTCTTCATACCTGGGCTCAGAATTTGCATAGCACAGCTTTACCCACAGAACATAACAGAAGTGTCATGTGTGCAGGCCAAATAGAAGGAAAAGAGACATACACTCCATCTTTCATGGGAGGAGCAGCAAAATCCCATTGTAAAAAAGCATGGGAGCAATTGTACCCATATTTGAAAATAGAATCATCTGCCTAAATTTCTCAAAACTGAGAGATAAACACACGTAATATTATACCAAGTACTAGTCCCATTTCCACAATGTTTATAATGCTGAATTATATCCATTATTTCTTGGAAATATTTCACATACTTGCAAAATGTTTTAGGATTTGGCATATATAGGTATATTGTATTAATGTAAAAATCTAAGAATAATTCCTATATGTATAATCAATCTTTCTGTAGCACTCCAAAAAAGAAAGACATTTAATTAGTTAATTATTTGTGCCATGAACACTGGCTGTGGCCACAAATAAATGAAAATGCATTTGGATGTTAGTAGTTATTTATTATCTTCATTATCAAATTCTTATTATCAAAGTTGTATATTAACTACTGTGATCAAGGTTCATGATGCCAATTTGTTATAATATGACAAGATAAAGAATGATTGACAGATTCATTATTTATGAATTATTCATGTATATATTTATTTATTATGCATTTACTCTATTTCTTTATATCACATCATCTGCAATGTGATAATGAATTATATTAGGTTGGTGCAAAAGTAATTGAGATTTTTGCAATTATTTTTAACCTTTTAAATCACAATTATTTTGCACCAACCTAACATCTAAATCCTATGGTCTAGAAAATCTGCAATGGTTGTGAAATCTTACCTATATTTCCCCCAAGAATCTACTAATCTCAAAGATCATACTGCTCCTGTATATTCTGATATAAATATCCACCTCTCCTTTCATGATAAATCAGATAAAACTGTCTCCATTTTTCTACATAAGTTCCACTGACTCATAGATGAGTCTCTTTTTCGCGTTCCACTAAGCCCCCAGTCACTCTACCATTTATTTGAGAAGTTTCTCATTAATGATCTCCCTATTGCAATACCCTAAAAATATCATCCAGGCATTTTGACTTCCACGTGCAGCATAAGACATTCTAAGAAAAATAACAAAAAAACTATTTATGTAAATTAAATTCAAAGTACAAACTTTCTAAGTTTAAGGCTTTTGTTCAATTTCAAAGCTCTTAATTATCCATATGGTAAGTATAATCTTGCACATCCAAAAATTCACTTCTATTGTCCTTTCTTATCTATTTTTTGAAAGACTTTAATTTCAATCAAATAAAATATGGGGCTCACCAATATTCATAAAGGACATATTCTAATATTTCTATAGTAGAAACATTTATGAGAAAAATTCTACAGAGATAACAAAGAGTGGCAGGGAGGAACTGCAATTTTTGTGAATTATCTATTTTGTTGTTCTCAGTGGGGACATTGGCCTACTACAGACTACTTTACCTTATCCCTTGACAAAACTTTAGCAACCATTTTTGAATTATTTATTTCTTCAGATTTTCAAGTCTCTCATTTAAGTCATTAGTTTTTGGAAGCAAAGAGAAAAAAGAAATAGGAGAGGCTGTGTTTGTTTTTGGTGGGAAAGGAGGGTAGTGTACAATGTGCAATCATGTAGAGGGAGGGAAAGTCTCTTACAGAAGTCTTCAAATCTTTATCAGTGGTCAGACAACGTTTACATTACAGGAGCATATAGTAAATGTCTTCAGTTTTGCAGAACATGCAGTCTTCTAGACCTTCCTCACCTCTTCCAGAACAGCATAAACCCAGACATAAACTCTGGGGGGGGGGGGCGATAGGGGGGTGGTAGTGGTTAGTAAGCCTTACCCTTGAAGACTCTTCAATTGGATTACATTGCCAGGAGAACTCTGAACTATTTCAGACAAATACTACATTGACTATTTGTCCTAACTTTTAGTTCATCCACCTAGAAGCCCTAGTCAGATGATACATTCAATTTATAGTACAAATTTCTTCTGTGTACCATCTAGTTCATAGTGTTATTTTATTTTTAAAAAGTTTAGTTGATGTTCTGATATTATCTTCAGTGATGTACTGGGGTTTAAACAGCAATCTATCAGTCATTAAATGAATGCTGTTTGATCATCTTCATAGACAACAATTCATGGTATTTGGTCTACTTTTGCCTAAAAGTACTAGTGAAAAATTGGTTAAAAGCCCATGGAAGAACAATAATGAAGTTAAATGTTCCTTCTGGAGATTAATACTGCACTTCCTTTATCCCTGTATCATGGTCTATGGTCTAAACTTCATTAGGATATTGCCCTAACCAGCTGAGATAAATACCAAAGATAATCACTTATGCAATGATATCGAACACTGCCCACAAGAGGAGATTTCACATTTCTATCCAGTAAGATCATTGGTCTAAGGTATACATTTTCCATTTTACCTTAAATTGAAATTAGCATCAGATTAAGAAATAAAGTGAGTACATTAAATCATAAAACCATCTGTCTTAAATTTCATTAAAACCTGCCATACAAGGCAAAATAGAATATGTAATCATCTTTCCTCTCTGAGAATTGTTCTTTATTGACAAAATATATCCAAGGAGATCCCCCTAAAGACATGTTTTATGCTTTGGGTACTAGATACAGAACAAAATTATTGGCTCCTACTTGCAATCCAGAAATGGGGCTTAAATATATATTTACTGTGTCGGTAATATGTGTTCATGGTCTATTAAATTACTTATTTATTTTTCCCATGAGAGTTCAGGCAAGAACTCAGTAATTGTCTCTCTAGATATATATGTTTTATTATATATATATATATATATATATATATATATATATATATATTTCTTTTTTTTTATTTATTTTATTTTTATTTTATTTTTTTTAATTTCAATTGAATGAAAAGTTTTCAAATGTATATTCTTGATACTGGGCTAAGCCTGGTTTTCAAACTATAAATCATTGTCTTTTTCCTAATTTCTCTGAATGACTTTATTTACAACTTTTATTAAGCCCTTGAGTCTGATTTTTATGTGAGGTTCACATCTCTGGGGCTTAGGTACATGTCTAGTAGAGTTTTAATAAATAAATTCCCCTTTCCTTCTCCTTTGCTGATAGATATGTCCATACACTTTCAAGTCATTTTATAGAAGAAGTGACCAATATTTCTCCAGTACTCGACTGCAAGGACAGAATTTATTTGCCTAGAAATACTGAATGTATTACTTTGGATCATTTTACCTACAGAGATAATTTCGCTTTCTGACTTAATGACTATTCAAAAAATATTCAGTTACTTTTTTTTAAAAGATGGTATATAAAATGCATTTTTTAAAAAAAGAACTCTGTCCATTCCTCTAGCCTGTCACTGACACTAAACATACATAACTGAGGTTAAAGTGAAAATTATTTGAATTGAAATGAATAAATTTTACATACATTCACCACTTTATATAATTGATCCCACCCATTTCCTAGGCATTGTTTTTAAATAATGTGTGCTTTTAAAATTAAACCATATTTTTAAATGACCATCCTGCTTTCTCCTTGCCAAAGCAAATGGGATAGTGACAACACATAATGCCGTGTGTGTGTATATGTATGTGTGTGTGTTACAGAGTTCTCTCTGTAATGTCTTACAAACAGCCCTTGTTATAGAACATAGGAAGTTTGCCTGTAAATTTAGTTTGACACTTAAAAACTGCTATTATTTACTTTAAATTGTTAATAGGCTCCTATAAATTTTAGATTTATAGTGGAAATATTTAGTAGCTTGAAATAAAGAGTGACTAGACATTTGTTTTTTGTTTTTTTTAATCTCAATTGGAAATGGCCATCTCAATATTTCAGTTCTAGCAATTCATTCCAAGTATTATTTTCTTTAGTCTGAGTCTCTGCCTTCTTTCTGGGTCCCGCACACACTTATACTCAATATCGAAACATGGTGTCCTTCTTCAAAGGATTCTGTAGAGCCAGGCTTTCTCCTGGACTTCAGTCTTCATAACAAAGGAACCATCACCTGTTGCCATTACAACCTTATCTGAACTACTTGACTCCTTGGGCTTTCATCTAATATTTTCTGCAAGGTTCTCTTGATCCTATTTACTAATTACTTGCTGGAACAACTATCTGTTTTACCTAACGCTGACCTCTCTGAGACCTAACTGACCTGTTTGAACTTCCTAGTACAGCCATGGTTTGACATGGCCCAATAATAGTAATAACAATTATTCAATACTCAAGATTAATAGTAATAATGACTTGCCTTTAAGTGGTATATTAGAGATTTGTAAAATATTTTAATAGCATTTCATCCAGCCCCATAGGTACTTCTGTGATGCAAATAAAACATTACTAAGGCTCATTTACATAAACATAAACTGAGTCTCAAACACTTAAAGGAACATATTTTGTATCTTACAATAAAGAAGTGGAAGAGGGAAGAATAGGGACTCCACTGAAATTGCCAGACTAGTTTGCTTATACTAACACCAATGGCTGTGCTGTCATGCTGCTCTGAGGAAGGACAGAGACTCAGAGTCAGAGACAGAGGAAGAGAGAGTTTTCATCTGACTCACTCTGTTACTCATCATCTTCCACTATTGAAAATTGGTTATTGCGCGCGCGCACACACACACGCTTGATCATGTCTTCATCAAATGATTGGTGATTGTTCTTCCTTCCCTTGCTTTTTCCCCTCATTTTTTCTTTTTTTTTTTTTTTTTTGCTTTTTCCCTCCCCATGTTACCTTCATTGGCAATCTCTTCACATTTTCTATCCTGGGTATCCCAAACTTGCACTATGGAGATACAGATAATTTGGGCCATATAGTTATTTATTGTAGGGGAGTCTGTCTAGTGCATTACAGGATGTTTCACATCATCTTTTGCCTCTACCTATCAGATACCAGTAGCACCCATTCCCAGTTAGGACAGCCAAACATGTGTCCAGATATTGTCAAATGTCCCATGGAGGTGAGGGCAAAATCACCCCACGTTGAGAATAACTTCTTTAGGGCTTGGTGCTACTTGCTTCACTAAGTGACAGAGAAAAGTGATCTTTGGCAAAAACAAACAAACAAACAAACAAAATGGGGAGGTAGAACTTGGAGCAGAGACACCTTTGGTATACAGTTATCTTACTTCTTAGAGTGTGTAGCTGAAAGTTATTTTTAATGTTGGACAATGAAACAATGGATACAGATATACTACATTGCTTTGCATCAAAACAGTCACTAGCTTCCTATATGCTTACTTTGGGTGGAAAATGTTAAAAGTGTGCACAAACCAAGGTAAGGCGATCAAACACTTATCCTGTTGATTGCTCTCAGCAAAGAAAAAGAAGGAATCTTTGAACAATAGACAGTGGAGAGATGAAAACATGGCATTTAGCACTTCTTCTTTCTGCTTACACTTATCGCACCCTTCTATACCACAAAGTTAGTCAGCACGACCCAGAGATCAACAAAGTGTCTTAATGTCCACTTGATTCTCAGAATGTTTCTGCACTTTCGTCAAGACCCATTAAATTTCATTTGACTTGAGAAGTTTTCTATGGCAACGTTTATACCTAAGAATATTTGAAAAGTATATACAGTATTATAGAGCACTAGAATATTTAATCTAATGATTTATTCTCTTGAGTCATTTTCTAGAATATTCCTCTACATTTTGGATACATTATATTATACTTTGCTAGCAAGAAAGAACTTTGCATTATATCCCCTGCGAAAGAAGGACAGATAATTGTCTCAATAGTGTGAGAAGTTCCTTTCCATATATATTAAATGTTCCTGGAAGATGGATATATGGCTCAGAGGAATTAATTCATCTCATAGAATAAAATCTGGTTATAATTGAGGTATTTTTTAGGTTATAAAAATCAAACATCCTTATTTAAGGATTGGTAATTAAGAGTTTATACAGTTAAACACACAATGTGTTTGTGTTTATGTGTGCGGTGTGTATGAATTTATACATATATATCATTTCTGTTCAGACTTAATAAAAACAACAAAACCATATTTTAAAAGGTTGCATAAATTCAATATGACTAGCAAATATTACAAATTATTTGGGATTTTTCTCAGTTTTAAATGTGTTTTGAAATACAGGGAAACTAAGATAATTTAATTAGACATGCCTCTGCTAAGGAGGCACATAGAGTATAGGAAAGTTTATTTTAAGAAAAGTATACTAATTAATTAACTAAGAAATATGTTTATAAAATTGGTAAACTGTCATTTTTCTTTTACTGATAAGCACTGCTTATATTATAAGTTTTCACACAACATACCAAATATAATAAATAGGTTGCCTTTACAATCGGAAAAATTATGTAGCGGAATTTTTTTTTCTTTTTTTTTTATGAATAACGTAGAGATCCGATCATTACCTTCAGAGGACAGGTAAACGGATTGATGTAGTATGATTAAACAAAATAATAAAAATAAAGAAAAAAATGCCTTCTCAATCTTTCCTGGCAACAGTGAAATAAATAACTCTTCTATTTTCCACTGAATGCACCTCCTTTTTACACCAAAGAATTTCATATCTAGCAGTATAAATCATTATTTCATATCACTTTCTTCTCTACAAGATACAAATTTCAGGCTCTATGCATATAAAATGCTGACATTTATTTGCTGAGATTTATATTGATTTAAAAAAGTGTAACTATCAACATCTGAGAATCATTTTGACTACATATCTGGCTTGAAATTTTGTATCTTTTTTAATATAAAAAAGTCCACAGCAAGCTAAGAAATCTAGCATTTTATCAGGTTGACTACATAATTCTACCTGCCTTTGATTCTAAAATTTCAGATGGTTTTTTAAAGGTTATGTGTGTGTGCGTGTGTGTGTGTGTGTGTGTGTGTGTGTGTGTGCATGTGTATACAATGCCAGTGGAAGAAAAATGAAGTAGGCAAAAATTAAAGAGTGCAATCATTATCTATTTAAATTATAAATTCATTTTTTTTTCATTTAAAATAACGTTTCATCAATCATTCAATCATTAAGACTTTGGTGTTTAATAGTTTATCTTTATTTAAAAGAACAATCATTATTTAATAAACCTAAGAATATCATCACCTCAGGTATGTCCTGAAGACCACTGTATAATTTCTTTAAATAAAAAACAAATGAAAAAATGAAGGCATGAGGTCTTTTGTAAAAAATACTGGGCCAAGATAATTAATTTTGTAGATCTTAGTAAGCATCATAGCTGAAGTTTTGGCAGTTCATGTCTAATTCATAACATGTATTTGGATGAGCATTTCTGAAGTTCTTTGTTCTTTCAAATGTTGTTAACCCCAGCAGTGCTGCTACATTTTTTTCAAATATTCCTTTTTCATAGCTACTTCTAGCTGCCACTCCAAAGGCATCTGGAAGAGAGACTGGAAATATCTCTGTGAGAAAATAAAGATGCCTTGCGATGGTGATGTCTTCAGTAGTAGGGTGTGTTTTACAAATCATTTGGGATACAAGTGATTGATTTAACAATCTGAAAGAATTTTATCTTAGAATGCTGAAAGTCAGTTATTGGAAAACAATGAGTAGAGAAGAGGGAAGTTCCCATTAGTTGTGCTGAGCACACAATACGACATCAAAGGTGATATTTTCTAATTTTAAGCAACTACAAATATGTTCAGCCCTTTCATGTATGAAAATTGTGTGTGTGTTTTTTTATTTCATAATTTGGTAAAAATTAAAAATGCGATTCTGTGTTTTTTTGAGAAATAGAAATAGAAAAGAAAAAACCAGGGATGGTGCATGCTGAAATAGTCTCTTTAGACTGCAATTAAATTGTACCAACGTAACATAAAATAATGGATATTCAGACAGGGTCTCCAGGTGGGAATTCCTGCCCATTTTCAGGAATTTTTTTCGCTTTCCCATTCCCAAATCCCAAGAAAAGTTGGTCTGGAAATCAGGAAAATCGGCTCCTTGACCCAAGGAGGTTGGTAGTACCGGCCGTCACTTTGTAGAAATGATTCATCATGGAGAAGAGAAAACAGTTTATATCTCAGGATTCAGGAAAGGGAAAGCAAAAAAAAATTCCTGGCAATGGGCGGGAACTCCTGCCTGGAAACCTTATAATCAGACATAGAGGTCTTTGTAAGGAAGGCAGAGTTATTTTCAAATGAGTGTAACTGAAAATCAATGAAGGTAGATCAACTGACATTTCTGTGGGATTTACTTAGGTAACATAATTTCCTTTTTAATATATCACCCTAAACTGATTAATTGTTGATAACATTATTTTTAAATCCCAAAAGTTGACATCGCAAGAAAATCAAATAAGATATGCAAATTTATTAATATTAGATATCAGATGTGTAATCCACACATTCGAATTTCATATTTTATAATTATATAATAATTAATAAATTATAAAATTTATATATATATATATATTTATTTTACACTTTACAAAGACTGCAAGACTTCACAAATATCCATAGTACCCAAACAGTCAGTTTTAAGCTCTAGATGGAGAGGTGACTTTTTAAAAACAGAAATAGAGACGTGCTGGAGGATGTAGGAATGCTCTAACACCTGCAGATATACTAGGAGAGATGGAGAATCACAGAAAATCTACCCTCATAGCTTTTACCTCAAAACTCTAAGATATTGCCTTAAAAATCCAGCACGAAGTTGGGAATAGCATGCATATGTCAACTGACTTTAAAGACTATTTTTAACCAGCAAAGTATATTTGATCAAATATACTTTCAATTTTATGCCTCTCCCCATTTTATAATATATCAATAAAACACCTACAGTAATGTTTATTTAAATGTTGGCTTGCTAACTGTATATTATATTCAAGGACATGGTTTGGTCATGATGTACTGATTGGAATTTAAGTGAAACTCTGAAAAAACTAATATAGTCTATTTAAAAATCTAGAATTTGGGAATACTCTGTTAGTTTCTTGAAATTCTAACACTAACTACATATCAAACTCTGTGCTTGATGAAGTTGCCTGGATGAACAAAACGTTAATGGCACACTTTCTGTGACTATAAGCTCACAATCGTTTGGTAAACAAACAAATAAACAATAACAACAACAACAAAAACACTTTAAATGTGAGATTCCAGTAAAGTATTATGAATTATTTAATAGAGGAGGGGCATAGATTGTTTTAATTGGTACTAACAGAGAACTAATTTATTGACAATCTAATAACAAACTGCCATTCACCATGTGCCTACTTTATGCTACAATTGTGCTAAATAATTAATTTTATTTTAAAACAAAACAAGCAAAACACATTCAAAGATGTGTTATTATTATTGTTCCTATTGAATATATTCTAGAAGTGAAGTTTGAGCGTCCAAGCAACTTTCCCAAAGTGACAAACCAACAAAATGGTAATGCTAGAATTTTCATCTCAGAGTGATATCAAATCCCTGTAGTTTAGCTTCCAAGTTTGTCTCTAAAAAATGACCCATCAGACATAATTCATTGTT
Organism: Rhinolophus sinicus; assembly: GCF_036562045.2. Classification (NCBI taxonomy): domain Eukaryota; kingdom Metazoa; phylum Chordata; class Mammalia; order Chiroptera; family Rhinolophidae; genus Rhinolophus; species Rhinolophus sinicus. Next base: position 48,497,336 of record NC_133754.1, on the reverse strand, counting down.
GTTTTCTAGTAAGTCAAGGTCTTATTGTACATTGTATTATTTACTTATTAAACTTATGCACCATCTGTTGATAAAAATATGCTATGTAAGTTTCTTAACATAAGGCTGATACAAGATGACAATCTTCTCTGAACTCATAAGAACTTGACTCATAAAAATCTGTGCATTGGCTTTCATACATTACCATCTATTTTTGCCATCCTTTTTTTCCTCAATTATTTCCCGCTAACATACCCAATTTTTACCTTTCCAATGGCTTTCTTTTTCATTGCATTTATACCATGTAGGACATAAAATTTTATAATGAGGATGCAGCTTTAAAAAAAATTTAAATCTACTAAAGGAAAATATTTATATATACATATATACATATATTAATAAACTGCTATGATAGCTAAAATTGCTGGTGATTTTGATAAAGAGTTAGAAATATGTGATAGACTAAATAAAGAACAATTAAATCCACCTATAGCATTGACATGGCATTATAGAAGTAGGATGGTAAGAATTTCGACATATGGATACTGAATGGAAGGTTATTGAGGCATATGTAACAGCCCAGGAAAACGTAGAAGGTAGTGACAGGGGATAGAGTGTTAAGAGAAGGACTTTTGAAAATAGAACAATAGACTAGGTGACAAATAAATGAAAGTGAGGGACCTCTAAAACTCAGTCTTTGCTTATTTGACCAAGTATTGGTGCCAAGGCAGAGATGGGGGTAATCTGGAAGACATTAGATAGGTTTAGAGAAAATAATGTGTTTTATTTTAACCCAAATTGTATTTGAGTTGAAAAAACATTGAGAGAGGCTAAATGATGGAGATAAGTATTTGTTAGTCACCTACAAAGTTTGTTTTGATAGCTGTAGGAATGTACAGGAGTGCTGAACAAATTAAGCAGATCCAAAGGACAACTTAGGGAAGAATCTCAAAGAGGTTAAGGAGAAGACATTGCCAGTAGATTTTTATAATAAAAAATTCAGACTTTAGAATAATTCAATATCATAGGAGATAGGAAGAAAAACATTTCAAAAAAGAAAAGGTGGTCAACACCAGTACATGCTTATAGATTGAGAAGGATGAGAGCTAATTGGGGAAAATAATATTTTTGTGAATAGGTCATTGGTAATGTTTGAAGGTACTTCCAGGAGAATTATAGGGGTCAAATGCCTGCTCAATAGTAATAGTGGAGCATTTGTATGGAAAATATAGACAAAATTAATTTTTAAATAGTAAATTTATTAAATGCATTCTCAATAAATTTGCATATGAGATGTTTTCTTTTGAAAATTATCTTCCAAGAAAAAGGAATATGCCTTTCTAATTCAATTGTATGGTATCTACACCACATTGAGCTACTGGGTGCTGCGGATAATCATGATAAATGACATTGGGAAAAAAATCGAATATGTTTAGAGGGTTATACTGTTGTGGAGTTATACTGTTGAGTATCCTATGGGTTTAGGGTTTAAAACCAGCTGTTTGGCAACTGCCAGAGCCAACCAGCTATGAGTTAGTGTTTAAAATTTGCATTGCAAATAACCACCTGGTAATGATACTTATCATTTGCTATTGCTTACACATTACGCATAATAGATTGCCTCGGAAATGCCAAATATCCAATAGGCGGGCAGCTAAAACTGTATCTGAATTTTTGTGCCAAGGAGAAAAACATGCTGATATTTTCAATATGATTTTAAATTATGGAAATCTTTCTCTTATCACATTTTAAAAATGTCTGGCTGTTTTTAACCTTAAACCTTTTTGAGAAATTTTCCAAACGTCTGCTAAGGCCTTTTAATAAGAAATGTTGTCTTTAATTATTCAAGTAAGGCTTTTCTTTCCAATCATCCCCTTGCCAAGGAATCCAAACAAAATTAATTTCCCCTGAAAATCTTCCTCTTGCCTTCACTTGTCATATTTAACTCTGAAATGATTAACAGATGCCAACTGTGGAAGTTCTTCCCAAATTAAATTTTGGATGTGTTTAAAAATAAATGAGAAGAATTACTTCTCAACTCAGCAAAAACAAATACTGACACTTGTTCTCACATTTTTATTAAGTCTTTTTATTGAGTGTTTAGTAATAAAGCCAATTTGGAAGACTTTGTAAGCCAAATTCTCATCCATCCCATTGTCCATTTCATATTTTTATGATGTGATTGAAGTTAAAAGTGAGAAAAATAGGAATATTTTGAGCTTTAATGTCTCGGGATTTTACTGATATATCTATAGGAGGTTCAGTATTCCCTCTGAATCATTGCTTCAAAACAACATAGATAAGGAATAAAAATGTCTAATCCAAAATGTTTCCCTTCTTAATACCCATATAAAATTCCCTTTCTGGTTATCTTTAATGATTTCTTTATACTAATTAATAGTAGTTAGTGAATTGGTAGCATGTGCAGTGAATCTGAAGAAGCTTAGCAAGGCAGTGTAAGCAAGCTGTTTTAGAGAAATGTAATGATCTTCCATATTTTTATTCTAAGATTATTCAAAATTCTTTCATATATGAAGTCCCTAGTAAGTTTAAGTAAAACTTATTTAGAGATGATAAACTCATATATGTCAAACAAACCCACTGAGAAATAAAGGAGATTTCCAGAATTAAACTTTATTACCTGCCTATTGGTAGAAACATAAGAAAGAAAGAAAAAAAAAAAAGAAAAAAAATATATATATAATCTTTCATTTTATGACAATGTCAAATGATTTAGAGAAAAAAAACCATTAGATAGTTGATTGATAGAATCATATAGGAAAAATGAACTAAAACGTAATTGTTTAAAAAGCAGAATTTTGATTACTTACCGCTTACTTATAGCTTACTTAATGCAATGCTGAAAGACTTGAAGAAATAAGTTGCATATATTCAGAACTAGGAAACATACTTTTTCTTTAAAACATTAAAAGTAAAAATTGATTAAAAGTGCATCTCTTATGAAATGGTACGGATTTTTTCTTTTTACATACTTTTATATAAAATATTATTTATTAGTTTTTAGGCAAACATCTTGATTTATATAAATTTAATTTATAGAGCTATTAGTTAATTTATACAGATTATAAATTAGGAGGCCTACGGAGCATTTAAACAACTTGCCCTGCAAAATTATCATTTCCACAAAAAATTTTACTAGAATATTTCAGTTCTCAGAAATTAAAAATATACTGACTTATTCAACAAACATTTATTGAGAAACTTTAATTAAATAGGCACTTTGCAATATACAGAAGAAAAAAATAGGGTGAAAGATCTTAGTTTTGGGAAAACAGAACATGAAGAAAGCAAAGCAGAGTATATAAAAAAAGCTACAATACAGAGCGTTGTGGAAATACAGAAAAAGGAAAGGGCTCCTTTTGAAATACTAGACATTGTGATTTCTGTGAACTTTCCCAAGGAGACTTTCTTAAAGCTTCCTCTCCCATTACTGGTTTTCTTCAATTCATTGGCCTTTGCTGCCCTAGTCTATCAGTCAGAGTCCTACTAAGAAAGAAAAACCAAAAGAACAGCCATGGGCATGTGAGATAACCCTGAGTTTATTGATTGCTCTAAGATGTTACTAAACAAATGGAGCAGGTGATCTTCCTGGAGAACAAAAGCTACCATCACCAGTGGAAGTTTGAAAGATGGAATATGGAATCACAGTGGACCTGACCGCAAACCTGTGACAGGACACCAAAGCAAGTAGAAAATGGCAGAGATTTCTGTGTTGTCTTTTTTTCTTACTTTAATTTTTCAACAGTACCTTTCATTAACTGAATTCCCCAGCTTATCTAAAGGAAAGAGAAAAGGACGTAAAGATGGGGGTGGGCAAGTAATCAATGAACTTGAATACAAACAAGCCAACACATTTACACACATGAGACTTAGTTCTCTGGGAGTAATGACCTTTGATAAACTCTATTTTCTAATGCTCATACCAGGTGATCATGTCCCCTGAACTCTGGCAATAACTGATATACATATTATCAGTTATATATATATAATGTATGTGTATATATATTATGTATGTACATATGTATATGTTATATATAATATATATAATGTAATACATACATTATAAAATATATACACACATATATACATATATGTGTGTGTATATATATATATACATACATATATATATATATATATATTTTTTTTTTTACTGTCTCCATAATTTCACGTTTTCCAGAATGGCATATATTAGGATGGTGCAAAAGTAATTGCAGTTTTTGCAATTATTTTAACCTTTTAAACCGCAATTACTTTTGCACCAACCTAATAGTGTTCTACAGTATGTAGATTTTTCAGATTGGCTTGTTTCCCTTAGTAATATGCATTTTAAGTTCCTCAATGTCTTTTCATGGCATGACAGTTCATTTCTTTTTAGCACTGATTAATATTCCACTGTCTGGATGTACTATATTTTATTTATCCACTCTCCAACTGAGGGATATTTTAGTTCACTCCAAGTTTTTGCAATTATGAATAATACTGCTATAAATATCTGTGTGCAGTTCTTTGTATGGACATAAGTTTTCAACTTCTTTGGATAGCTACAAAGGTGAGTGATTGCTGGATTAGATGGTAAGAGTATGTTTAGTTTGGTAAGAAAATGACAAATTGTGTTTGAGAGTGGCTGTACCATTTTGCATTCCCGCTGGCAAAGAATGAGAATTCCTGTTACTCTACATCATCACCAGCATTTGGTGTCATCAATGTTCCAGATTTTAGTCACTCTAATAGGTATGTCATCGTATTTGTTGTTTTACTTTTTATTTTACTAATTATATATGATGTGGAGCATCTTTCCATATGTTTAACTGCCATCTGTATATCTTCTTTGTTGAGGTATCCGTTAAGGTCTTTGGTCCATTTTTTAATTGGACTGTTTGCTTTCTTGTTGTTGACTTTTAGGATTTATTTCTATGTTTTGAGTAACAATCCTTTACAGGTGTGTCTTTTGAAAATATTTTCCCCTAGTCTATGGCTACTTTTCTCATTCTTTTGGCATTTTTTTTCACTGGACAGACCTTTTTAATTTTAATAAACTCCTGATTATGAATTATATATTTCATGGAGCAGGCATTATTTTTTGGTATATCCAAAATGTTATCACCATAGTTAAGGTCATCTAGGTTTTCTCCTGTGTTATCTTCTAGGATTTTATAGTTTTGCATTTTACATTTAGGTCTACAATCCATTTTGAGTTAATTTTTTTGAAGTGTATAAAGTCCATGTCTAGATTCATTTCCTTGCAGATGGATATCCAGTTGTTCCATCATCACTTGTTAGAAAAACTGTCTTTACTCCATCATAATACCTTTGCTTCCTCATCAAAGATCAATTGACTATATTTATGTGGGTCTATTTCTGGGCTCTTAATTCTATCCCATTGACCTATTTGCTTATTCTTTAACTAATACCACACCATCTCGTTTACCATAGCTTTATAGTCATAATACATCTTGAAATAAGGTAGCATCAGTCATCCAACTTTGTTCTTCTCCTTCAATGTTGTGTTGGTTATTCTGGGTCTTTTGCCATTCTTTATAGACTTTAGAATCAGTTTGTCAATATTCATGAATTAACTTGCTGAGGTTCTGATTGGGATTGTACTGAATCTATAGGTTAACTTGGGAAGGAGTGATATCTTGACAAAATTCTGTCTTCCTTTCCATGAATATGAAATATCTCTCTATTTAATATGTTTTAAATTGTTTATCAGAATTTTGTAGTTTCCTTCAAATCAACCTTGTAAATATTTTATTAGATATATACCTAGATACTAATTTTTCTTGAGGGGTTATTAATATAAATGCTATTGCATTTTATTTTCATATTCTATTTGTTCATTACAGTTTTATAGAAAAGCAAATTACTTTTTTGTATTAACATTGTATCCTGCAAAAATTGCTATAACTGTTTATTAGTTCCAGGAGTTTTTTTGTCAATTATTTTGGATTTTCTGCATAGTTGATCATGTCATCTGCAGACAAAGATAGTTTTATTTCTTCCTTGTCTACCTGTATATCTTTTACTACCTTTTCTTGTCCTACTTCATTATGTAGGATTTCCAGTGTGATGTTGAATACCCTATCAGGTTAAGCTCTAGTGAAGTAGTTTCCACTGAGGGCAGGTCCAGTTAAGAAGAGTGCTCTGATATATTTCATAATGGTTTAGTTTCCTCTCCTCCAGTTAGAAGCCAGAGGGAATTTTTCTTTGATATTTACTAGGGGAATTGGTCATGTTCTTGGAAGAAAATTTCACAATATTGTGGGGACCTGATGACTGGGTCCCCCTGGAATTTTTGACTCTAAGAATTTTTGTCCATGCTGAGCCTCCAACAATTTTTCAAGTACAGTTCACCCCAGCCCTGATTCCCATGGCAGTTTCACTTTATGCACCTCTTTTCAGGTAAGCTATGGATCCCTGAACTTGCCTGTCTCTCCAATCTTGAGGGCCAGTGTTTGCCTTGTATCCTCAAATCTCTTACAGATCCAAAAAGAGCTGTTGATTTTTCAGTGTGTCCAGCTTTTTACTGGTTAGATATAGTGGCAATTTCCACACTCCTTACATGCAGAATTGAAGACCGTAAGTCTTACTAAGTTTTTAAATTAAACTATTCATTCTGAGATAATTTTCGATTCACATAGTTATAGAAATAATACAGTGAGAACCTTTGTATGCGTTATACTGTTTTTCCCAATGGTAACATATTGCAAAACTACAGTGTAATTTATTTTAGTAGTACATTTACTTTTAAATTACAGTCTTTGCTTTTTTCTCTCTGAAAAATTCTCCTTCAACTATAATGCTTTTCCATTCTTAGACTTGCTGCTAGGAGAATTAGGGACAATTGATCTAAACAACAGCATCTCCAGCATCACGTGGCTATTTATTTCTTTACTTAACTATAGAGTATGTATTTTTTCATGTAATCAAGTCAGGGCCAAATGATCTTTGTTTGAAGCCTTGATCTGGGCTTCATCATAAGAACTTCAAGTTTACAGTTTCTGAAATGCTAGCATCTATATAACACCTTCCCCATGGTAAAAATTTAGTTGAGATACTCATTTAATATCAGCTGTTTTAGGCGAAGAAGCTGTTTTATTCACTACTGTATACCCATTGCTAGAATCTTGCTTGGTACATGGCAAGGGCTCAAGAAATCTTTGTTAAATCTATAGTCATGAGAATGATGATGATGATGGTTCAGTTAATAAATGTCCAATGGTATCTGATTCTTATCTGGAAGCTCATCTATCTTAGTCAATTTTAATATTATTTTCGCAGTTGATGAAGGGGAAATATTTGTACTAAATAGTACAGTACAAAATTATCACAAAACAAAAAAATATATAATTATCAAATTGAATTTCAATTATAATTGTTTTATTTTAATGTGAATAATTTACTAGCTCCAGTAATTAGTATACCAACTCAACGTATATGATATTTTGTAGATGTACAGAGTGCTCATATGCACAAAACATGTACTTTCTAGACAAGTGTGAATGCACCTTGTGTTTATTTTCATGTTTGTGTGTGTACTATACACATGTTTGTGTGTGTATATAGTAATGCATGCTTTTTCTACTCATAACAAAACATATATACACATATATGTATATATATATATATATATATATATATTCTTTACGATAATACTTCAACACACACATATACATACACACACACGAGGTCTGACAATTAAGTTCTCGAACTCATCCTAGAAAAAGTGATATATACCTCATTGCTGAATATCACTATGGTCACCTTTAAGACATTCCCCTTGGGAAAATATGCACACATGCCAGTACTTAGCCCACCTTTCAAAGTAATTTCGGAACTTTTTTTCTGTAATGGGCATCAGAGCTGTCATTGTATTGTCCTTGATATCCCGAATGTCATCTAAATATCTTCCTTTCAATATTTCCTTTATCTTAGGGTAAAGAAAGAAGTCATGGGAGGCCAAATCAGGTGAGTAGGGAGGGTGTTCTAATACAGTTATTTGTTTACTGGCGAAAAGCTGCCTCACAGACAGTGCCATTTGAGCTGGTACATTGTTGTGATGCAAGAGCCATGAACTGCTGGAGAAAAGTTCAGGTTATCTAACTTTTTCATGTAGCATTTTCAGCACTTCCAAATAGTCAACTTGGTTAACTGTTTGTCCAGTTGTTACAAAGTCATAATGAATAATCCCTCTGATATAAAAAAAGGTTAGCAACAGCATTGCAACAAGTTGGCAAACTTAATTGTCACACCTTTTGTGTATATATATATATATATATATATATATATATATATATATATTTCAAAAAGTATATTAAATGTAAAAATTATGGTTCTCATTTTACAAACATTTTCAATAATGTTATGTGCCATTTGTGGTCATTTATAAACTTACATCTTTTTTTAACTAAATGACTTTCATAATTGGCATATGTGAGTTAAAAGAAATTCCACAAATTTGTATTAGTGATAATACTGTTCTAGGAAGATTTTGAGTAGATAGTCTTAGCATAATTTTCCAATTATTTGTCATCTTTTACTTTAAAATTTAGTTAACATTATCAGTCTTCTTCTGTAATGGGTATATAAAGTTCATTTGATGGTGCATAGAACTTCAATTGTAAGCAGAGCTTCTCAGTGTAGTTGGATTGCTAAAACATATTTTTTTTTTGACATAATTGCCAAAAAAGTGTATTTGAAATTAATGATATTTTGTACTAGATAAGAGAAGGCATGGTTAAAATTATTCTTGCTGACTATTGATTCAGGTTGCTTTTTGTCTTTTTCTTTTTAGATGTTTTTGCCTCTGATAAGAGAGAAAGAGACCATACAGCTAGTGATTTATTGAAATAAGATAATAAATTCACCCTCATTTAAATGGATGTCCTTCTCCCCCCCATATGTGACAAAAGTATTTCACCCTAGAGTGACAGATATAAATTCCTTGAAATTTTGTGATTCTTTCTGTCTTAATGCTCCTTCTGGGCACGGCAGGAGTGAACCTCACTTAGGAATCAGGTATGTTGAATTCTCTTCACAACATCTCATGGACAAAGGAAATAAATGGCATCTTCACAAACTAAATGCTTGTAGAAGACAATTTTGAAGACAGAAGGCAAAGATTTATTAAGAATCCAACCTAATATGTTCACATAGGGGTGAAATTTAATGGAAAAGTCATTGGCCAGGTATAATGACACCTGGATTTTTGCCACTATTCACTATCTCCAATGAACTAATTTGATCATCTCAGGCAAATCCCTCACTTGCTTTATTCACTTTCTGTTTATCCAATACAGTATTACAGCAGTTTTGTTGGAGAGTGTCTAAAATTTGTTTCTGCTTCCACATTTTAATATTGTATTTTTCTTTCAGATTAAACACACTTTTGTGTCATCTAAAACGGTACCCTGTATATTTCTTTATTATTTATCTCACATTAGAACATTCTGGGATTTTTTCCCCCCCAAAGATTAATGTGAGTTCATTGAGGGCAGGGGCTGGGTCTTTTCCCAGAGATACAAAACGATATATTTTAAATAAATGTCTACTGTTAAATTGAATGTTATTCCAACAATTTCTGCATCTGTCAATTTTTTCTCTCATATTAAAAGGCAAAGAGAAGATCAAACAGTGTGATCAATCCATCATGAATACACAAAGAAATAGACATATTCTCAAGATGTTTCCAAGAAGAGTATGTCAAGGGAGTTAAATCGAAGTTCTGACATTTTTAATTTTTTTTTTTACTCTTTGATATATAGCAACAGAATGGTTATATGATTATCGCAATAAAATGTGAAATAGCATTTAGAAAAAATGTTACATGCTTCAAAATGAATTTAGAACACTATCAAATTTGGATATACAAATATTAAGGCTTATTTCTTGCTTCATAACACATTTTACAGCAATTCTAAAACCATGGATTATATACTAGGTCATATGTTCACCAGCTTAAACATCAAGGATGAGTGAAAACACTCTGCTAAGTTTGGCCTCTAGTCAAACCTAATGGATTTTATATATCAAATGGATTCAGTGCTTTCAAGGATAGAATGCAATTTATTTTCTGGCAAATAGATGAGTTTCCGGTTTGAAGAAAAGACTATTGGAAAACTTTTTTTCACTATAATATTTTGATGAGTGTGTATAAATCAATCAACCAATATAGTGTTTGATTTAAACACTCCGATATCTTTTTTAAATGGGTTAGAAAAGCATTTCAGCAAAATGCATTTACGTTTGACATTCCTGTTTTTTATGATTTCTAAGAATGTTCAGCTAGATTCGTTCTAGCACCAGATGTTTCTTTTCAACCTTCACCTAGATTTCACTATAAGATTGGGGGAATAACTAATATAAATGAGAGTTAAAAAAAAAAAAAAAAATTGGTTGTTGAGAGTAATACCATGGTCATTGCCAGAATGACAAATTTAGTTCTGGACAGAAAGGTAGATCAATTTGTGCACTGCATTCTTGGCCATGGTTTAATCAAAATTGTCAGGTGCTGATTTTTCAAAAAGACCACTATAGTATCTGTTGACCAGGAAATCTGAGTTCATTCTTACAATACCAAGGAAAAAACCACATTCACGGAGTCTTAGAGTTTCAGAATAGCTAAATCAGAATAGGGTTTCGTGCTCTGGGTCTGAGTAGCTTAAATCAGGCCTTACAGTCTTGAGATCTGAGTAGGATAAGATGAAGTATATGATATATTAGTTTAAGATTAGTGCACAGAGTGAGGTGAGCATCGTGAAACAAGCCCAGATAATAAACAATATTTTGATAAGTGTGTTGCTTGCTCAGTTAACTGATTTATTGTCCTGAGAAAGAGGCTGTTTGCATATGTGTGTGTGTGTGTGTGTGTGTGTGTGTGTGTGTGTGTGTGTGTGTATATGTATGTATTATTTGTGAATGGACAGTTTGAGTAATCTGTCAGCAAACAATGATATTATTGATTGGTTTACAGATTTATCATCTTCCTGGGCAAGACATTCCTGGAACAAAGAATAAACTGTCTAGGAAGGCAGCTTCTAAATTCTGAGAGTTAAGCTCTGTGAAAGCAGGGCCTCTCCATTCTCAAAGTGGAAATTGAAATTGTGTTGATGGCTGGAGGAGCACTGCCTTTGCTCTGGTAGCCATCATGCAGTGAGGCCTGTTCATGGCTCTCCGTTTATGCTATAGTGAAGGGGGTCAGCCTAGGGTCAAACATTTGCAACCAGTAGAGATGGGCCCTGACAAAACCATGCACTAAACCAAACTATGGCACTTGGTTTTCCACAGACATGAACCAATAAATTGACTCTATCGCTGTGGATATCTTAGAGGGGTATCTGGTATTTTCATCCAAAAGCATAGTGACTGAGAAGCACACTAAACTATTGATAATGGTTTTCTTTGGCAGGTAGAATGAAAGGAGTGGAGAATAGTATGTTCCCTTAAAAATACTGGTTGTGAAGAATATTTGAAAATATTGGGGAAGTCCTTTAGAATGTAATTTGAGGGAAATAAGGAACATGCACAACTTCATTTTATTAATTCAACAAATTTTGCTGGCCATCTACAATGTGTCAGATGTGTTTTATAGGTTCTGGAGGTATGTCTGAAAATAAACCAGAAAACAAACAAACAAACCAAAAAAAACCCTGCCTTTATAATCCCACTTTATTCTGAAAGAATATATCTGTACTAAGGAAGAAAGTTCAAAAGATTATTATCAGTAGCTGTCTATAAGTAGTGAGATCATGACTGCTTTTTCTTCTCCACATTTACATATATATGTCATATATATATATATATATATATATATATATATATATATTCCATAATAAACCCATATTATTTATATTCATAAAAATGGTTTTAAAAATATACTAAACAAATACACAGGCATTGAGAATTTGGAGAGAGATCTCTTTGGCTTTAACTCCAATCTCTATAAATTTAAGAATCTTTTAAGGTCACCCAAATACAATGGACTTAAGATAGCAATTAGGAATTTGAATTCTCGTATCAATTATCTTTGCCTTGCTCAATATACAACTCAAAGAGATGTAGATAAATGAAAAACAATTTAAAGTATAAGTGCAAAAAGTATTAAATGTCAACAATAAAATTTTATAATCTTAATGTAGGACAGTTTAAAATTTGTACTGGCCAGTTATTTTATAATTTTAAATATCACACTGTTTACCACAGAAAATTTAGGGTACATATTAAAACAAATGTGGAAAAAAATAACAAATATATCAAAATTCAGAGAGAATGATTATAAGAATTATCTGTTTCTATTTTCCATACCCTACCTGTTTTTCTTTGTAGTGTCTAAATATGTGTAAATACATATAAAATAAAAATTTATTTGAAAATTATTATTAAAATATTCTGTACGTACTGTTTTTCCATCTGCCTTTTAACCTAAATTTTCATTACACATGTTTTTAGAAATTTTTACTTTATATTAAATATTATAAATATTTCCTTTGTATGATTTCAAAAAAATTGAAATTTCTAAATTTATCTATTGTCTATTACTAAAGGTACATTTCTTTCTCAGAAAAAAAATTACAGATTAAAGTTTATTTACTTTACTGAAGTTTACTTAATATCTCAAATATTAGAACTGAAAATTAAAATGCATTTATAGTAAGAATAAAAAGCAATGTAGCCATCATAATGACAGATTGCCATTTCAAATGGTACACATAGTTTGAGAAAAGACGATTGTATATATATATATATATATATATATATATATATATATATATATATATATGTAAAGTGGTAGATAAGAAAGGTCAATATCTCCACTACACAGCTAAGATTTTAAATGGTTTTACTTTTTCACGAGTTACATATCAATTTTCAGACAGTTTTTTGACAAGTGACCTTATCCCTGTCAGTGAGCAATATGTCTTTGAGCTGTACATCAATGTGAAATATATTATTATCCTTACACTCTTATAGGAACAGAAAAACACATCTTCATTAAATGTCAAGTGTTTATCTTATAAGATTTAGAATTCATGAAAATGTGGTAAAAATTGTGTCACAATAATTATGTAATACCATATAAGTTTATATTTTAGGAAAATAACTCATAAAATGTGTTATCAAACAGCTTTTAAGCATTTTGAAAAATCTGCCTATGGAGGTTTTTGTTTGCCACATAGAATTACGGAAACAAAACACTATATAATTATAGTATATAGAAAATCAATTTGGAAATGTTTTCTGCATGTTTATTATATATAAATATATTCCTTTGTCAAAAGAAGTAATGAGGAAATATGACATTTACGTAGCAAACCACATTTTTTCCAAGCCTTTTTTTTTCAGACTAGTAAAACAATTAGTTCAAAATTCAATTATTTGGTTTTGTATTCAAGTTCATGTTGCGTAGTCTCTGACTTTACTAATATGCCAGTCAATGCCTATCTTTACAGACCCTATCAAAGTTTTATGTGGACCAACATCAGATATTTTTTCAGTTAGATTTTGTTTAAATAACATAGACAGAGCTTAAGTCGACCCATTAGAATATGTGTTTTAGCCCTTAATAATAAATGAAACATTCAGAGAGATTACAATATAAGAAGTCCAATATATGTAAATAACTGATATCTAGAGTAAATTTTATATCAAGAATGAAAAAAGGGAAACAAATAAAATGGAATGCTTTTTTTAAGCAGAACTTCTTATTCTTATTTTTTTTATTTTCCTCTGTCTTTCCTCTCCTTTTCCTTCTCTTGTTCCTTCTCCTCCTCCTCCTCCTTTTTCAGTAATCTACTTTAATTTGAGTTAGGGAGAGACTCGTAGGAAGCAGGTGGTAGCAAACGCTCCCTTGCAAACTAGCTCATCTTTAGATTCGGAGCCGTATTCAGGTTATAATTAGATATTAAGAATCCTTTATGAATTCTGATTCTTCCATAACTTAAAATAGACCATCTTCAAGGCTTGGATTCATTGGCAACCCACATTATTTCCCTATTACCTTATTTATTAAAATCAAATGATGGATAAAGCATTCAAGTTTTTATATTTTTAAAACATATTCCTTATGAGTATTTCTTCAAATTGATATATGCATTTTCTTTAGAACAAAAAAAAATCCTGTTGGCTGACAATATTTATTGTAAACTATGAAGTACTGCTAGAAGGAAATTCTCTGATGTCTATGAAAGAAAGCTATTAAATTTTGTCTAACGTTTCAGGAGTAAAGAAAATGTCATCTTTTTTCCATATTGTTTTAATACTCAAGTGACTTCTATAGATAGGGAAGATATAATGACAGAAAGCAGAAGCAAGAATCTCTATAAATCTACTTCCTCATGTTTCTTTTCTAATTATTAGTTCCTTAGACCAACTTCAAAAGATATGATATTTCAACTGTTTTGTGTTTTCTTTCATTCCAATTGCTGGCTCTACTAAATTTTTTTTTTTTTTTAATTTGTACTATGTCCTAGTCTAAAAGCTTGAAATACATTAAATCATTTAAACATCACAAGTCCCTATAAGATTGCTTCTATTTTATGATATTTTTATGATAAAAACTCTACCCTCATATTACCGACGAAACATATTGAAGTCAAAAGAGAGATTAAGCAACACACAAAATGTCAGGCAACTGAAAATGGGAGATCCTTGCTATGACCTCATACAGTCTCACCCCAGACTCTATGTTCTTTTCTCAGTGTGCCCCTATAAGCAGCCAGGAGTTCTAAGAGTTCATATGCCTATGAATGAATTTCCTATCTCTGCCATAACAAAGAACCTAAAGTTTGGTGGCTTAAACCAACAAAACTTTATTATTTTACAGTTACAGAGGTTAGGAGTTTAAAGTGGATTGGCAGGGCTGTTCCTTCTGGACATTCTAGGGAAATTCTTGCCGTTGCCTTTTCTAGCTTCCAGAGGCTGTCCACCTTCCTTGGCTAATGACCTTCCATCACTCCAATCTGTGCTTCTGTTGTTATATCTTCTCTAATTCTCATGCCCCCTCCTTCCCTTATAGGGCTCCTTGTGATTACATGGTACCCATAAGGATAATCCAGAATAATCTCAAAACTCTTAATTTAATAACATCTTAAAAATCTCTTTTGTGATATAAGATAACATATTCACAGGTTCTGAGGATTAGCATTTAGACATTATAGTGGGGGGCAGAGCATTATTCTATCATAGCTTGGAGTTCTAAATTCACAATCCATAATCTAAGTAAATAAAGACCTTAAATTGAATTGACCCAAATTGGTAACTGGTTTATTTTATTATTTAGAAAGCCAAGTTTTTACAAAAGAAACATGTCAAACTAAAAAGCTTCTGCACAGCAAAAGAAGCAATCGACAAAATAGACAACCAATCGAAATAATTCCCCCCGTTTTTAAGAAACTCTCAAATCCTTTGACACTTGTGTCATGCCTTAATACCTTAATACCTCTCCAATCACCCTCACTTACTGGTCTCCTTTCCTAGTCTTTGTATCTCGAAGAAAAGTCATCATCAATCACTATCAAAAAAAATAATAGTGATCACGATAGTTTCAGATTATAACTATATTAATTTACTAGATCTGCCATAACAAAGTGCCACAAAGCAAGTGGCTTAAATAACAGAAATGTATTTCCTCATAGTTCTGGAAGCTAGAAGTCCCAGATCAATATATCAAAGTTTGGTTTCTTCTGAGGCCTCTCTGGCTTATAGATCGCTTGCTTCTCCCTGTGTCTTAACATGATCTTCCCTCCATTTGTGTCTATGTCCTAAGCTCCTCTTCTGATCAGGACACCAGTTATATTTGATTAGGGCATACTCATGGGAATTATTTTACTTAATTACCTCTTGAAAGGCCCTAGCTCCAAAAGTTCACATTCTGAAATACTGGGGGGATAGAACTTCAATACATGAATTTTGGGAATACACAATTCTTCCAATAATAATAACAGAAATAATAGATTCATGAGCCTATACTTCTGTAAATATAAACATGAACAAATAAGTAAACAGGGGACAAGGAATGATACTGAAGCTGACTCTACCAATATTATGAAAGAATATAGGGGATAGAATTTAAATAATGCTATTATTATAAGGGGAAATGGAACGGATTAGAGTATCCTTTCCTTTAAGAATACAACCCACCTCATTGGCAAGGACTCATTCATTGGTCACACATAGCTATAAGGGATGCTGGAAAATAGAAATTACATTTTCTAATTTGACATGTGGAGTCCCTTTAAACTGAGTGTGTCTGGGAAGAGAGGTTATTTAAAAGGGGTTATATTAAAATTTCCTTTAGACTAGTTAACAACCTCATATTAGGACAACTTGTGTGTGTGTGTGTGTGTGTGTGTGCACTGTATTTACTTATAAGTGAGTTATATATGACACACAGATTGGAGTGTTTAACATATGAGTAAGGTCTAAGGACTGATTATGAAGCAACACCCCAGTAATCACCTAAGCTAGAAATAGAGTTTTGTCAGCACCTGAAAAGTCCCACCTATCCCACATGCTCAGCCCTAGCCCCAAATCCCCGCACTCCGTACTGAGGTAGTCATTTTTGATATTCATTTTCTTGCTTTTCTTAAATGTGTTATTGCTTGTGTATGTGTGACTATTGTTTAGTTTTACTTATTTTTCATCATTACATAAATGAAGCACACATTATGCATCTTTTCTCTCTTTCTTTCTTCATTAATATTTGGTTTGTAAAAGACTTCAACATTAATGTATGGTCTTCTTACTCTTGTAAACTGTGCAACATTTTAACACAATCAATGTACTCCTCATTTATCCTGTATGTTGACCCCACAGTTTAATTGAATTTCAAGTTCTCTGCTTTGGACAGAACAAAACTAGCTTCGGTTTCTTATTTTTTCTGGGTTCTTGGGATCACATATAATCTGGATTTTGGATTCTTTGTAATCCTATCAAATCTTGCTTGTTTTTCAGAGGGTTTTGTTGTTGTTGTTCTTGTTTTTGTTTTTTGTTTTTTTGAATAGATTATTTATTTGATCAAACTAGGTAGCTCCAGATACTTTGCCTACAATATTACTGGACAGATATCTCACATTATGTATTCAAATAATTAATTTGGACCTCAGTATTTTATTATTATTTTTTAAAAAAATTTAATCACTTAATAATAAATCAAGCACAGGTGCAAAATATATTTTTGGACATGTAATTTTGAAATCTGAAGGTTTCTCATCTGTGCAACACTCTTGGAAGATACTACTCAATGAGTTGTATCCCAGGAAAAAATAAATTATAGGTAGACATGAGATAAAGTAAATATTAATCATTGCTTTTGCCCCTCTCCCTCCCACCCTGTTGCTACTGTAACAAATTGCCACAAATTTAGGTCCTTAAAACAACACAAATGTGTTCTCTTATCATTCTGGAGGGCATAAATATTACGGGGCTAAAATAAAGCTATCTGCACTGCTGGTAGGTTGTGGAGGATCCAGGATAGAATTTGTTCCTTCCTCTTCCAGTTTCTTGAGGCTACAGCCTTGGCTACTGACCGCTCACTACATTCTCTGCTTTTATTCTCATATTGCCTCCCCTCATCACCCTTGACCTTCTTTTTCTCTCTCTCACTAGAACCCTTGTGATTACTTTTAAACCCAATGAGGTAATCCAGGACAATCTCCCCATCTCAAGTTCCTTAACTTAATCACATGTGAAAAATCCCTCTTGCCATAAATGGTAACAGTCACAAGTTCCAAGGATCAGAACACAGACATCTTTGGGGGACCATTATTCAGCCTACCACAATAACATAATCCAGAAGAAACAAAATTAAACTAAAATGAAAAACAAATCTTAGTCCCCTTAGTACTTATATACTTCAAATAGAGGCGTGAGCTTACGTGATATATTTATTTCCATAAGGCTGAACCCACATTACTTGGTGCTATAAAAAATAGTAGAAAATTTTAAGTAATATAAATTCTGTGAATTTTTCAAGTTAATAAATTGTCAACAGACAGCATAGAACACATACTTAAAGTTATTGAATAATAGGATTTATTTTTCATACATAAAATGATCTTTTCAAAAAATAAAAAGTATCTAATATTTTTAGAGAGGAGGAAAGGGAGACTCAGTGAGACAGGAAGGCAGCTTGCTACTAAGTCAGTCAGGTTGAACAGACAGGAACCAGGTGCTAATACTTAGATTAAGTATGACACATGCCCTAGGGAGACCAATCAGCATTAAATAAGCCAGGGTCCCTAACCATAAGGATTTGCTTACAAGGGCCAAAGAACTTTCCCTTTGGCTCCACATGCACAATCAGGCCCAGAGATGCCTGCTGTGTGACCCTTTCTTCATTTTAATGCTAAAAATCATGCCCAAAGGTGGAAATTTAACATGTTGATGAGACACGTGACACACGATGAAAGATTTAGCACATAGAAAGTGTTCAATACATATTAATTTAATGACTAACAGAATTTAGTTATACAATTCTATAAATTTTTTATAACTCAGGCATGTTATTTTTATATTTAACTCAATTTTATATAGTTGTAAATATAAACAAAATTTAAATTGAAGAAGTGTGTTAATAGCTTTTTAAAAGTTTCTATAAATCAATATATTAAATAAAGGATGGAAATTGAAAAACAAAAAAAAGAGATTTAGCCACAACACACAAGCGCCAAGAAACCTCCACCTCTATGTGTCTAAACATAATTCTCTTACTGCCTCGCTCTCTTTAAAAACCCTGCCCCAGCCTCCATTGGGAAACCGCCCATTTCTGCCCTTTCACGATGTTGGTTTCCTTGCACACAAGCTTAATAAAGCTTTCTCTCTATCTACGCTGGTGTTTGTTGATCATCTTTAATTTCTGTACCGGGATATTGCAAGAACCTAGGGTGCTGGTAACATTAGCGGAAATACTACTTCATTCCCTTTCAAGACCAAAAGTAAATTGTTCTCTCTAAAACTGTTAAATCAAGATACACAGATAAACATATAAGACATAAGGTATTAAAGGAAGCTCTAGAATGGAGACAAAAAAATAACGAATCAAGAAAATGTGAAGGGTTGGTGGGGAAAGGTACTAGTGAATTATTAGCTAATGAGCTGATCTTTCGTAGTGGGAGGAAGCGTATGTTTTCTAAAGTTGATGAATTTTGGAGAAAAATCTACATTACATAAAGTCACAATGAATACTCTACTCTTTGTTTCCCACTGTAAATCTCAGATTGATTTCTGACTTTTCCTCTGCTCCATCTTATCCTGTAGCCTTTGTTTTTGTCCCTCCTAGAATTCATTTCAGGTTACCTTGCCAGCTGGATTCAGCCAAACAAAAGCACTGGAGAGTGGGTTAAGGACTAAGGGGGAGGACAGCAAGCATACTTTACCCCTAGCTGCCTCAAGTGGCTTCTCTAGCTCTGCCTGGTAAGTCCTCACTCAGACCATCTAAAGCAGGGGTGTCAAAACTGCAGCCATAACTGCGGTCCACAATCCATTGTTAATTGGCCCGCAGCAAATTCCAAAAATATATTTAGTTTACTTAAATAAATCAGGTGAGGCAATACGTACTTCACCTCGAGTGAGTGGCCCGGCTGTTTGTGTATTTTACCGCATATGGCCCTTGGTAAAAAACTGTTGAAAAAAGTTTGGACACCCCGATCTAAAGGTTCCCTACTACAATATGCAATTTACCTCCCAAGGAGAACTTAGACTCTTAGGGTTGATTAACACTGTATCTTAGATCTAGTATCCTTCGCTGCCCATCTATTAATTATTTGCATGTCTGTTCTACTTTTAAAAGTCATAGTTTTAGTTAAAACCGGACAAACAAATGAAACCAAAAAAAGTTTATTTTTAAAGGGAGGTTAAATAAGATAGCATTATTGGTCCCTGTCTTGTAGCGTGATTATCATCAAACATTTATTTAGCACCTAATATGTGCTGGGAAGTACGTGACACACTTGGGATGTGTGGGTAAATAAGGTGGAATATTTGCCTGGAAAACTTACACATTCTATATGCATATAAATATAATCAAATTATCTAAACACAGTAATGGTGATGAAGGCATTGAGATAGAAAATCAAGCAAGCATCGGTAGAAAATCTTTTAGTATGAAAAATATAAATGGTCAAAATATTAGGTTTAGATATAGCACCATATTTAAAAGGTGTATTATATCACTCATGTGTTTTACATAGCATAATGTTGCAATATATACTTGTGATTTATTTTGTTTACCTACAAGAATAGTTTTGGCAGTAACTTTCTTAGATTTGCAGAGTTTTCACTAAATTGACAGGCAAATTAAATAAAACAAACTCTCAATTCAGCTAAATAATTGGTCAAGAAGTCAATTCTGTCAAAAAATTGTTTTGACTAAAATAGCTTGTTGTTTGATGAAGTTAATTTTTCAATTTAGTCAGTGCTTTTAAAGCAATTTTGTGTATACTAACAACTTTAGTGGGCTCAAGGATTTCATTTCCAGTCTAAAATAGCTAACATTAATGGAACTCTCTTTGATGGTATTGCCTTATATTCAGAAAAATCAGTGGTAGTCCAAATAAGAAATAATAAACATAGGAACATGTTTTTGAAGCATGAGGTAGAATCATTTAAGAGGCTAAAAGCCCAGGTACAAATAATTATACCTAAAATTGGTTAATTACAACTCAGGGATAAGTGGAAAGTGTCCAATTGCAACTGGAATTGCTCAATTGCCTGAACAATTATCCAATTGCAGCAGTAATTATTGGCTGTTAATTTTTTTCTCTCTAAAATAAAGTCGATACCCATATATGTATTTTAAATCTCAAGTATACATCATTACACTTTTAATATTTGGTTCAAAGCATTGCTAGTTTCTATCTTGCAAATGTGCTTGAAAACATTTCTAAGAGTACTCTCTAAAATTATGTTTAAGGCAAAATGAACAATTAATGGACTCAATATCATACCAGCACAATTATTTATCTTTAATTATTATGTACATCTTTAAATTTTTATCTTTAAATTAATATGTATGTGAGTATTTCTCCAATTATAAGACCATGCAGCAGTTGAGTTATTCAGTAATTAGAGGAAAAAAAATCCAAATTTGATTTAGAAATAATTTACTGTTTTTACATATGTAGTAGTTGCTCAAAATAGTTGCTATTTTAAGTTAAAACAAATTCCAAAAGTTGTGGGTAGATAAGTAATAATTTAAATTTAATGATGCCACAAAAACATAAATTTGAGACACATATTTTGACATTGAGCATAACTCTCCTTTTCATTGCACTTTCAACCATCATTATTTCCCCCCTAAACATTTTGGGCATACTATTCTGAATCTAAGGAATAAAAGCAGCCTGAAGAGAGGTTGTTTTTAAAGAAGAAGTTTGAGAAATATCTTTCAAAAGAAAGAAAAATGAATACATTTTAAAAATAAATAGTGAGAGTGATGAAGAAAAAGTTCCCTAAGGTAGATGAACGGATATTTTGAAGTGAGCTTGATAGATTTTAGGTTGTATTTGCCATAGGAACTTGCAACGTCTATTAAAATACATTCTATCCTGGTTAAATACTGAAGAAAACAATTCCAATATTACATATTAATCTGTACTTGCAAACTTGCCAATTAAACAAATTTTAATTTTATTTAATCATTCAGCTGCCAAGCTGCTTTTAGTGAAAATGACAGTGACTGTTGAGCCATTTTTCAAATTTTGGAGGTCACCTGCTGTATTGGAAAGAGTATGTAAGGGATGTAATGTAAGCAGTTGCCCACTTTGAATCTGAAAACTAACTCCTCTAGCTTTGACTACCTAATCTATGAATTAATGAAATTGTGTTCATTATGAGTTGAATTGCATCCCCCCAAAATTTATGTGTTGATGTCCTAACTCCTACACCTCAGAACCTGACCTCATTTGGAAATAGGGTCTTAAAGATATAATTACTTAAGATGAGGTCACACCAGAATAGGATGAGCCTACTAATGGAGTATGACTGGTGTCCTTACAAAAGGAGACATTTGGAGACAGTCAGGAACAAAGGGAGAATGACATGTGAAAATGAGGGCAGATATTGGGGTAATGCAGCAGATGGCAAGGAGAGCCAAAGATTGCCTGCAAATCACCAGAAGCTGACAGAGAGGCATGGAACAGTCTCCCTGACAGACCTGAGAAGGAACTTCCCATCACTTTCAAAACCTTGATCTGAGACTTCTGGCTTCCAGAACCATGAGAGAATATGTTTCTGTTGTTTAAGCCACCCAGTTTGTGGTACTTTGTTATAGCAGCCGAAGCCAACTAACCTGTGACTGTATGATTCTAAGTGTATGAGTTCCTGCTTCCTCATCACGTAGAGGCAGCAAGTTTGAGGTATGATCAAAACATACGGTGAATGCTTTTGTTTGTTTGTTTTGTTTTGTTTTGTTTTTTAATATTATAGTAAAAGACACATTGTGAATATACCACTCAAAATACCCTCCCCCCCTCACTTCGAACACACTTATCCCATCATTCTTGCCACTTTCTGAAGCAGTTCTGGAAGTCCTGTTTCTTAAGTGTCTTTACTTCATCCGCCATCATGTCAATGCTCCATGTCACACATAGCTTCTGGTATGGCAATTTCTATCAAATAAAACCATTACGGTGTGTACTCATCCACCTTATTCACTGGATCTGGCACCATGCAACTTCTTGCTCTTGTCCAAAGTCAAAATGACCATGAAAGATAGACATTTTGAATTGATCCAGGACACTGAGGCAGCCACAACAGCACAACTAAAGACATGAAAGAGAACTTCCAGAACTGCTTCCAAAAGTGGCAAGAATGATGGGATAAAATGTATTTGAAACGGGGAGGGGGGCATATTTTGAGGGGTTTAATGGCAATGTGTCTTTTACTCTAATAGTTTTTTTTTAATTTAAACATTCACTGTATATTTTATGACACCTCGTACAGTACAGAATAACACAGCAAGTGGGCCATCAAAAGTGATTATAAGATATGGTAAGTTTTAATTTATCTACATATGAATACAAATTTCAGAAAAGAACTACTTACCCATTTTTCCAGCAGTAGGGATAACATTTCTAATCTGTGAAATTTCTAGTAATGAAGGGTCTATCTGAATGGCAGAACTTTCTATGGATTTAAGTTATAATTGCAGTATTTTTTGTTACTCAATGTAAGTACATAATTTTCATAATAGCTCAATTATACAAAACCTTAAATTTAGAAAAAAAGATATGGAAGAAAAAAAATTTTTTTTTTTCTTAAAAGGATCATCTCCCAAGCCATTCCCATCATCTTTTGCCTTAAGATCCTGGCCCACTAAGTGCTCTTATTTCTGAAAAAAGAAAAAAAAAAGAAAAAAAGGAGCAATGTATAGAGGAAAATGTTGCTTAACTCAATAATACTCAACTGATAAAACGAACAAAGTGTTATTTTAAATTAAATTTGAAATATATGATAAAAATCAGAACAAAGAAATTATTTAATTTCTCAGTTCAAACCTAGTAGTCCACATTATGGTAAAAACATCATCCTTTGGAAACATAAAAATTCTGTGATTTCAATATTTTTCTTGAAGATAATTATTTTTCAGAACATAAATTGATTCAATATTTTATTTCCTTTATTACATTTCTTTGTTATTCATATTTTTATTTTATTTCTTAAAATTTTGGTTTGGTTCAGAGTTCCATATTTTATTTAATGTAATATTTAAATTCAAGTTTCAGCAAGTTAGCCTGATTCACTCTTCTTTTGATTCATAGATAGTTATATTTAGTTCTCTTAGTAAATCACATGTAAACAAATTGAATATTTTATTACTAAGGACAATCATGGTGCCCACTGGAAGTCAAGCTCTCAGACTAAGACATACTTTTTGTCACCTTATGATATAACAGCATTGGATAAGCCAAGCTGCTCATAGAAAGTAAAAGAAGGAAAACCATCTGTTTTCTCCAGTAAACATTATTTCAAAGCTGCCAATTGATCATATATTGCCGCAAATTGTTAACAGTGCCAGTTTGGCCATCCAAAACTCACTACCTCTATCCACTGCAAGGGGAAAACTGTCAATAACAATGACTACAAATATTTTCATGCCAAGAAAAAAGTAAACACTACATTTGAAACACCAAGAAGCCCCAAAGTGTGTGGTTCCAAAGTTCCCCTGCAGTCTCCTCAAGTTGCTTTAAAAAAAAAAAAAGACCTGAACTTAATTCAACTTGTTATTTCTTTAAATATTTGTTGACCCTTGTTTGTCAGAAGGAAAGATCACAAGAAGAATGAGATCTATCTTTACCACCAAGCAACTTGATCTTAATATAATTGTTTGGAGAAGTGTTTTGAAAATATATATTAAATAGAAAAAGTAATAAACAAAAATTCACATATTCAATTTTGACATATATAGATATACTTCCCCATAATTCATAATATAAGTATTCTAACCATTTCATAAGAAACTATTCTAATGACTATAAAACATTTATAATATTTCACCAAATATCCTAAATAAAGGACATACAAAATGACAGGAGCCATATACCAAATATAGAGATGTTCTGAAGTGTAATAGACATAGTCTGGTTTTACTTATATGTCTAGCAATCGCAAATGTTAAAAGCATTATTGGAAATATGTTTGAGAGAAAACCTACAACAATTCAATTTATCTTTACTATTTTAAATATAAACATGTTGTTATACCACCAGGAAATATAAAAGTAAAAGTGAAATTATCAGTTTATAGTGTTCCAAGTGAATGCATGTGATTCTTAATAATAATTTGCTACAATCTTTTATCCCTTAGTACAATGATTATATAAGATGACATAGTATAGAGAAAACATGAAAACTGTATAATATGAATAAAAACTAGAAATGTTGAGCTCTTGTGATTTCTTTTAGGGATTTTCATTTCTTTCAGGATGAAGATGCTTTAAATTTGTATAATATTTACACAGAAACTCCAAGTTTAAAACTCCAGTTTAGTTCATGGTTATTCATTCATTCAACCAATATTCATACTACCTGCCATACAGCACTGTATGAAATGTTAGGAACCAATTAGGTAAAAAGTAAGATTTCTTTCTCAAGGAGTGTACGTTCTAGTAAACAAGGGAATTTTAATACAGAATGATACTTTTTTTTTTTTTTTTTGATGAATTTATGCACAGGATGAAATAGGAACCATTGCAAGAGAAGTTACCCTAGTCCAGTGTGGCTCTGGAGAAGTTTCCCTGAGGAGGTAATATGAACAAATGATTTTAAAATGTACCTTACTTGGTTAGGTTTTTGCTTTACTGTATTACTAGAGATCATTCTTGTTTGAAGAGTCTATTTTTTTTTTTAACTTTTTTAAATTAAAATTTATTGGGGTGATGATGCTTAGTAAAATTACATAGGTTTGAAGTATACAATTCTGTAATACATCATCTATATATCACATTGTGTGTTCACCACCCAGAATCAGTTCTCCTTTCATCACCATATAGTTGACCCCCTTTACCCTCTTCTACCACCCCGTGCCCCCTTACCCTCTGGTAACCACTAAACTGTTGTCCGTGTCCATGAGTTTTTGTTTCTTTATTTGTTTGTCTTATTCCTTTGTTGCTTTCAGATTTATACCCCACATGAAAGAAGTTATATGGTTCTTGACTTTTTCTGTCTGACTTATACTTTGATTAAATTCATTTTCAAAAATTACTTCTTGTTAAAAATCAATAAAAAATATATTCAGTGAAGGATCTTTTTTTCTCTCTTTTATACCATTATTCTAAAATACCCATCATCTTGAACCATACACATCTATATATTCTCTTCCCTGGTAAAGGTAACATGATATGCAATGGGATACAAAATATTACATCACTTCACATTTTGACTTGGAAATTACTTTGAGATGCTTAATGATATATAAAATGATAAATAGCAATACCACACACACACACACACACACACACACACACACACACATGTCTACATATATAATAGCAATGATATTAAATGAAAAATAAACAGTAGGAATCATAAATAAAGAGCTGCAAGAATTCCACTTAGGAGTTGCTTGAGTGATCATGAAAGACTATAGAATTTCAATCATTCTATTATGATAAGAATTAAACAAGTGATGAAAAATGTGGAGATATTTCTAGGGACTTGGTAACAGAGTTAAATATTGAGTTATTTAGTGTTTGATTGCTCATTTGTTTCTTTGGAAAGAAGCAGATTCAGAGGAGAGTGAATCATAAAATCATACTTGGTAGTCCAGTATAGAAGCAAATAAAATCAACGCTGCTTTTGGGAAGTAGCAATGAGGCGGTCAGAATCCCATGACTTCTCAACTCCTCTCTTCTCTTCGAGTTCCAAACAGGACAATTTGGATATCTCTGCTACAAAAATGGAAATGGACATTAACTGATTAGGATATTCCTGTGTTTGTGTTTGAGGTATTTGGAGCGACATTCAAAGAAGTGCTTAGAAAGACTATTACAGATATAGGATTAAGGATATATTGAAACAAAGATGGGACTAAGAGTGCCAATTAGATATCACAAAAATTCCTTAAAATATCCTGAGGGTGCTGACAATGGGAAATTAAGAAGAAAGTCATAAGATCTTGATAGTTACTTAGCTTTTGGAATTAGTTAAACAGAAGATTAAAATTTGATTTTGGGATACATTAACATAATTTAAAAAGTAGAGAGAATAGTGGATAGCTTAACCTAATATTTAGGGATAAACAACATCTTATCCAATCAGTCTGTAAATCTTAAAAAAGTGAAGGAAACTGCATGCTAGAAACACTAAGATAGTAAGTAAGCTTCCATCAAGGTACAAAATACCTAAAAATATTTATTGTTAAAGTTGCAAATGAATAAACTAAATGAATAAAAGAAAATGCTTGGAGAAAAAACACATAACAACCAACATCCTCTAAGCTGCAAAATTAAAATTGAATTTTCAAGAGGAAAATAATTATGTGAGCACTTTGACATTTTTTTTCACATCTGCACCAAATAGCTTTTATCTTGAATATTTTCTAAATATGAAAATTGCTTGATAGAATACAAAATAGATGTAGGAGGAGACTAGATATTTTTATTAAAATAATTTATATGATTATTTTATATATAATTTAATATACATGAAGTCATATAATTACAGGCTAATATATGTTATAATAATTATCACATATTATGTTTTTCTTTAAATTCCTATTTAAACATTAGCTAATATTAGAGTTGTTTCTTTAATAAATATTGAATTCCAGGGGCATTAGCCTGCATAAAACCAAAGATTTAGGACTATGCCAGCTTATGTTTAAGACAAAAATACATCTTTTAAATATTATCAACAACAAACCAAAAATAAATTGTAAAATCAATTTTAAAAATTGAGTTCCCATAAAGGCAAACTATTAGTAATAAATGCTGTATAATAAAGAACAGTGATGGACCAGAAAGTGGAATTCACAAAGGAAATGTCAGCAAACCAATTTCACAATATTTGAATTCCTCAGTCTGATACAGGATATAAACGCAGGTCACTGTGTGGAAAGGAAATAGTCAATTTTAAAGAGACACAATGTTTTACAATACTTTGCTCTGAATCCCAAGCCATACTGAGAGGAAAGCATGGCTACTTGGAGAGATTAAATGTGATCAAGGTAGATGGAAAAGGATTTAATTTCCCCCAAAGCAACCAAGAGGGTGAAAGATAGCTGTACAATTGCTATGGTGGAGGACCCAAGGGACTTACTGCTGTATTGGAACTGTACTGAACTCCTAGAATTTGTCAGGATGAAGGATATACTGTGTCCCCCGAAGAACAGAACTGACATGGTATCACCAGAGTTCTATTACTAGGGCAATCTGGAAAGGGGAGGAACCACATCAGGAAAAAGCTGGAGATTAATTCTGGATGCATAGGGACTGGAAAAGGTGGTTAAATCACCACAGGTGGAGTTGCAAGAAAAGTCTTAAGCCAGGGACACTATATTTGAGAAGTCCAGAACAATGAGCATCTCCAAAAAATCCACAAAGTCACCAATGATAGAAGAAGCCAGCTTACCACATAGGTCCAGAGGCCATAAAACCCACTCATAAAACTCCCAAGAAAGAAGTTTCTGTTCCCCTATTCTCTGTCCTTTCTTAGTTCCAATACCCATATTGGACCTGAAGCCAAGGTAGGAATTAGGAAAATAGGAGTGGGAAGGAGAATTGAACCAGATATATTCCTTTCCCTGAAGCAGAGGAGTGTCTAAAATATGTCCTAGGAAAGAAAGGAATCTCCACCGAGTACAAAGTCACAGTTGTTCATTATTATGACCCACTTTTGTTGAAGTCACTGAACATTTGTTGAGCCTCACCGATATTGTATACATAGAAATCATTATATAGATTTGATATTGGACTTGCAAAATCTGACATAAACAGATTGTTTATCATGCAATAAACACAATTAAAACTAAACCATTTAAATTAAATAGTAATTAAAAATCATGTCATATCATTACTGATTCTACCATTTAATAAATCAAATATTTTCATGTGATAGATTCAGAATACATTTTCATTTTTCATTTATTTAATTAATTACTCAACAAAGAGTTATTCAGCACTAAATAAGTATAAGGGTATTCTCTCCAGGGACTGAGGTTAAAGCAAGGAAAGAAATAGGCAAAATATATTCCTTCATGAGTATTAAACTGTAGTGGGTGAACTTGTCAGGGAGTGAAGCAATTGAAAAAACAAAAATATCAGAATAAGAAGATTGTGCCTGAAAGAAAATATAATTTTAGATCCGGTGGTATAAAGTAACATTTGAGCAGAAACCAAAAAGATTTGGGAAATATCACATTGATATGTAGGGAACAGCATGCCAGAAAGAGGTACAAGCAAATGCCAATTCTGAGACAGAAGCAAGCACAAACTGTGGAACCCAGGCATCCTGATAAGCACTGCAGATTTATTCTAAGGAAGGCAGGAACCAGCCCAAGAAAGCTAGGAAACCAGTCCTAGCCAAGGAATGGCCTGTATTTTCAGGATTATTCTGCTATTGTGTGGAAAGTTGACTGTGATAAGAAGCCTGGAAACAGACCAGCTAGAACTCTAAAGGGAGAAATTAGGCAACTGGGTCCAGTTTGGCAGTGATATAGGTGTTAAAAATCTGTCTGACTGTGTGTATCTGAAGATAGGGTACTCAGTTTTTGCTGATGTCTGACTGTGGGAAGTGAGTAAATGAGAGGGGTCAAAGAGGAAGACAAAGGCTCTTGTTTGTTGAATGGAGGCATCACTTACAAGAAGAAAACTGTGGGACAAGCAGGTCTGAGGAAAAAAAGCAAAAACATTTTTCTGGACTTAATTATGTTTGTTATATTTATTATATGCCCAATAGTAGTTAGAAGATACGCATTTTTTTCTAATTTATTTCTAAGAAATAGCAAGACCATGTAGATTAATAAAAACAGACGTTAGTTTTATTAATAAATTAAGTCAATTGATGCAAAGTTATTATGGATTCCATTACTGAATAGAAAGAGCTTTAAAAAGTTTAAAACTATAGGATAAACTAGAATATATATTCATGTCCCATACTCTGTTACTTAATAGATTAGCCTAGACTACTTACACGCATTTTGTTGTTGTTTGTTTGTTCTTTGATGCTTAATGCAGAGCATTTAAGTAATGCACAATTACACTCTTTCAGAGACTCTATAAACTTAGTTCACATGTGGAAGACACACTGAGAAGTAATTGGTGATGCAGAAATAAGGGAAAATGATAATTACTACAACTCTACAGGAGTCTAAACCTACAAGCAATATGACTGTGGAGGCTGACATTAAAAGCCCTGGATAACGTGCCCATTACCTGCCACTCAACCACTCAGTGACTGTTATTCTGAATCCTGCAATAAGTAGATGTCAAGACAGGACTAACTGAGCTAGGCTTTTATTAGGACAAGTGCCTGTGAGAGAGTAAACAGCGAGGCTAGTGAAGTACAGGCAGAAACTGAATGAAGGAGAGAAGGAGGGAATGTGGGTCATGTGCCATTTAAAGAAGTTTCAGCAAGGCCTTCATGAAGTGCTTGAGCTAAGGTTGGATGTCAGGGTTGTCTCCTGTCTCCCAGAAATGTGTCTGCCTTAGTAGTCTTGCAATACTCCATGTTTGAGTGGAAGCAGTCACAAGAGTTGTGGCCTCAGCACAAATGCGGTGAAGAATTTCAAAACCCAGTAACTGGAGTCCATTGCTAATGATCTCCTGCAGTTGGAGGTGAAAACATGATATGATGAAAACCCCTGCATCCTAATGTTGTCACATTTCTCACAGACTGAGAATGCCAAGATTAAGGCACCAGCAGATTTAGTGGTTGGTAAAGGCTTGCTTCCTCATTCAGAGCTGATTTTTTTTTGCTGTGATCTCACATGGCAGAAGGGAACCAGGGAGCTTTAATAGAACCTCTTTTATAAGGGAAATAATTCCACTGACCTAATCACCCCCCACAAAACCCCTAACTCCTAATGCTGTCACCTTGAGGTTAGGATGTCTACAAACGAATTTGAGGGAGACACAACATTCAGTCTACAACACTTATTCACGTGGATTGTTTTGAAAGTATCCATGTGTTCCCCATGATACCTAGAAACCCAGGCCAACTGGTACATGGGGCTCTATAATATAAAACTATAATCATATTGGTTAAAGGATAATTATAAAATAATAATAATAATAATACTTATTTAATATTAGGTTTTTATATTGTGAGGTATACTTTTTAGGAATTAACATATTTAACTTGTTTAGGGGAAGTTCTGTTATCATCATAAATATTTTACAAAGTAGGAAGCTGAGTCACAGAGAAGTTATGTAATTTCTCTGAAGTTACATAGCTAGTGAACTGGGGAGTCAGTTTTCCAAACCAGGCATCCTGGGTCCAAAGACCAGACTCTTAACCACTATGGTATTTTGGTTATCCTTTGGGTTTTAGAGCATTAAGAAATGATTCAGAGAAGCTGTTTATTTAAAATGTGACCTTAAAATGACTATACATATAATTTTGACTATAGCAAATAAAATTAATTATTTCTCTAACTTCAAAATGTCATAGCAAACCATTCTCAAAATATCCCACATCGTACTACCTAGAGAAATAAGAATCACATATTCCAGTAAACATAGTTGAGCCCAGATGAAAATAAGGTTTTTGTGGACTTTCTAATGTAAAGTTGGGTTTGGTACTTTGTTCGGGAATAGTTTTGAAAATGGTTTATCAATAACAACACAATTCACTGACTGTGGTGAGTGATTATTTTAACGGTTTCTGAAAATCTGTAGCATACCGTGTCTGTAAACAAAATGACAGTAAAGCACTATACCCAAAGAGTTTTCTGTATCCTTGATCATTATAATGCTTTTTATACCAGGTGTGTAAATTACCATTGATCTTTGCTCTGAAAAAGTTACTAAATCTTAGGAAGCTGATGAAAGGGTGTAAGGATGGGTCTTGTGAAGTGTAATGTGTAACAGTTTATTGAGTAGCTTCTACTTTAACAGGAAAAAAAATAGCTACAAATATGGCCAATTCAAACCATCTTAGAAAAAATTATCATCCAGTCACTGATAATATTGGAAAGTATGAGAACTTAGAAAGTTATAAAATCAGGATTTGCCTAAATCTGTTCACTTGCTAAGAAAATTATTCCAAATATAGTGTTTCTTTTGGTTTATGAATTTATACCCATCTCAACAATAATTTTAATCAAAATAATTGCAATCAATCATCAGGTTCATGAAAATAAACCGAGGGCTCAAATCACTTTGTTTTGGAGACATAGGGATTTGACAGGGACTTCCCAAGGGGAGACCATGGCGAGAAAAATATTGTGGATGAGAGACTCAGTCTTAACTATAGAGGCATTACAACCCCCACCCCAGTCATTTTTTATTTTTTGTGCAATTGCCTTTAGAAGGAATAATGAATTGATCTATGAATATTATATATGGATTTATTATATTAGAGGTTTCTAAAACATTCACTTTTAAAAGTGCTGTGAAAAATATAAAGACATCCAAGCATGTAAGTTAAGGTGAAGTAGAGAGGATTTAGAAAGAAAACAGGGCCAATATGAAAAAGGCATGAGTACACTGGATAGAAGTGATCAGATATAGTGATCGGTGGCCATTCACACAGTTTATTCAGAAACACTCTGCCGCAGTTGCTTGATTTGACTAAAAAAAATAAAACTAAATGAATAAGCAGTATAGTAAAAGCATCATTTTACCGCTTATGGTGTAAACTCCCTTGGAATCTAAGGTTCATGAGGAAAATCACCATCTCTATCTTATTTACTTTAATATTCCCTGTTCCAGGTCGTAGAATGAAAATGAATAGTTATTCAATAAAATTTTATTGACCGACTGAAGAGATACTTTTTCTTTGTTGATTTAAGATGAAAAGGTCACAATGGTAAAGGTCTCTTAAAATATCATTTTCAGTCTATGACAATACTCTATATCAGTATTAAATAATTGGTAGCACATCATTTGCAATATCTATGTGACTCCATTTCATGCACTATATCTTTAATGAGATGAAGAATACATTCTGTCTAGGTGATGTTTAGGTAACAGAAAATGTCACTTTCTAGTACTCTGTAACAGGAACAAAAAACACTCTATAAGATTTTCTACTTTTACCTAAAAGGAATATGACCTGTGTTCCATTAGGTATATCCAAGTTATCCAACAAGGATAGTGGGTCCTCATTTCAGCAGCACTATCAGAATTTTTTTTTTCTTCCAGAGTATGCGGACTTCACTGCCTCATTTTTAATGGACTGCTGCTTTGCCAGCCCATGTAATTCCCTCAGCTGATAATACAGAAAACCGTAGATGAGTTTTTGAATAAACAGAAAGCCCTTGCTTTTCGAACATTTAGTTTCCAGTCTTTAGGATGCATCAATACTGCTCTACGTTCCTCCTGTGGTATTTCATTGAATCCCTGGGTTTCTCATGAATATTTAACTTAACAACAAAACTGGAGCTCCCCACCATCAACTAATGTCCATCAAACAAGACTGATGAAACCAGGAGGACAGAAATCTGTATATCCTCATATCAAAACACAGTACAGAGCTCAAGAGAATATAAATAATATTCAATAGCAAACTTTCTTAACATTCCTTTCTTCTCTACTCAAATGTTTTCATTTTATAAATACACCAAAATCTTTTCCTTGACAATCACTCTCCTTGAAATTCTATAGCCTGTCCTACTCTCTGGCTTTTTTTCTTTTTCCTCCTACCTATCCCTCTCCATATTCTAAATCATGACACTCAATGTATCTTTCCAACATAGGCTTGCCCTTTTTCCATCATCCCTCTAATATTACGTCACAAATAATCCTGGATCCAAATTGAAAAAAAAAAAAAAAATGTAGCAAATAACACTGAAAAGGTTGCCTTGTTAATGAACTTCCCCACCACCACCATTTAAAAATAATAATAAGATCCAAAATATGTTAGACTCTTCTAAGTGTTATACATATAGAGAGGTATTATTATTGCAATCATCATCATCACTATTCTGAATTCATCATGAAAATTTTAGAGATATAAAAACTAAAGCATAGAATTTGTCTCAATATGCTACTAGTAGAAGCAAACTATGAACCCCAACAGTCTGACCCTAGAGAGCACCCCCTAACCCTGTTCTCCTTGCCAACGACCAGGGCCACCATGCATCTCTCTTGCTCACTATGACCTCGCATGTTTCTATACACAGAAGATAGTCAATGCAAATTTATAGAATGAAGATAGACCTAGACATTCTTTCCTTGTTTCTGTAAGATGAAAAGAATAACAGGAATGGAAATCCTCTTCTAAAAAGATAACTTTCAGCCTCTGAAAATACTCCATATCAAATGTTCGCAGGAAAACTTAATAGAGATAAGATAGGGAGAAAAAGAAAAAGAAGGGCAATGCTGATTCTGGGATTATATTCCATAAATGTCTACATCTAACAATATCAAAGGAAACATATTATTATGGGTTAAATTGGGTTCTTCTCTAGTACCTCAGAATATAGCATTATTAAGAAATAGCATTATTTACAGAGGTAATGAAATTAAAATAAGGTCATTAGAATTGGCCCTAGCTCAATATGACTGGTATCTTTATCAAATGAAAAATTAGACACAAAGACAAACATTCATGGAGGGAAGATCATGTGAAAACACAGGGAGAATGCTATCTACAAGTGAAGGAGCTTCTGTAGCTACCAGAAACTAGGAGAGCAGCATGGAAACATTTTTCCTCACAAACCTTGGAAAGAGCAACCCTTCTGGGACTTCGATTTTGGACTTCTAGCATCCAGTCTGTAAGACCATCCATTTCTATTATTTAAGCCACCCAGTTTGTGGTACTTTGTTATGGTAACTGTGGGAAACTAATACACCTATCATTGGGAACATAATGATAATCCTTTCCTCCCTGTTTTTGAAATGTTGAATAAAAGTTCATTCAGGCCAAGTGAGCAGCAGTTTCAACCAGCATGTGCTGAATTGAAATCCTTTAAGATGAAGGCAAAAAAAAAAAAAAAAAAAAATTGTATCTGTTGGCAAGTTTATGTTTCCTTGTTTGCTTACATTATTACTGTTCTCTTTACACTAGAGCTTTCAAAAAAAAAAATCACCTTGAGTTTACCCAAACAAAACTGTCCCAAATAGTTGGACAGTTCATTGAAATGGCCACTATGGGTGAAAGGAACGAGAATTTGTTTGGATAGATTTTTCTTCTGAGTATTTAAAAAATGAAAAAAAAAAAATTGTGTAGTCCTTTGAGAACTCAACTTATTTGATAAAATTCTTAAGAGGAACAAAGTAAGGGGGGAGGGGAGTGATAGATTAGGGTAAAGGGGATCAAATATATGGTGATGGAAAGAGAACTAATTGGGTGGTGAACACACAATGTGATATATAGATAATGTATTACCAAATTGTACACTTGAAACCTGTATGACTTTACTAACCATTGTCACCCCAATAAACTTTAATCAAGAAAAAGTCAGAAATAGTATTACGAAACCATCTTTAAATAAATAGCATGTTCCATTTAAAAATACAACTAAAATTATCAAAAATAAATAAATGAATAATAGAAACCATGCAGAGTGGCTATTTGAAGAATGTTCATATTTTCCCACCAATAACATGTAAGTCTTTGGCTCATAAGTCCAATCACCTAGTTGTACTTTCTGGAAAAATTGTAGCTGGAGAAACTTGGATTAAAAACAAGCTGCCAACATGGACAGAAACACTCTACAATAAAAAGAAAGCATATTTCAGAAACAGATGATAATTATTCTTTTCCCTACATGCCCAGCAACAGTTTTGCTGAAGTGCTAGGACTTTTTAAGTGGAAACCAAATTAATCTTTATTAATCCTTGTCATTGTGATTGCATAATGTCTAGATTTGAATGTCTGATGTGTGACACTCTCTTTCCTCTCCCTCTGGCAATCAGAAGTGTGAAAATAAACCTTACGCTTTAAAAGAAACACGGAGTTTCAAAAAAAATAAAAATCAGATATAATCATCTGAGCAGAAAAGAAAAAAAAATGCTTTATAGAAGAAAAAATATACACTATGTCAGAGTTACAGATGTGTTCTTTTATGTAAATATATGCATGGCTATATGTCAGGGCTGTGAAAATAGGTGGCAAAACAAGAAAGCAGGTGATCAAATGCACACAGAGAAATAGTAAAAAGTTTGCTCATTTGAATTTTTTGAAAATCTCTCTTTAGAGTTTAATTAATACCTTTAAAATTACTTCATCTAATGATCTGTGTGCATAGTCCCAATTGAAATCACCAGTAGGTGTTAATTAGTGAGTAAGTTCAAGCTCCATAATAAATAAATGTAAACACAAACAGGCAGGTCTCACCAAACAGCTTTCCCCTCAAGGACGAGTTTCTGCCAGTCTAGGTGCTTCCACTTGCTAATGGGGTTCCTCTGGATCATGTATGAATGGATTTCCTGCCCACAGGAGCCACATACACCAATATTTAGTTCATTTTATGGTGTCAAATTAGACAAATCCCACAGTGTTTAGTCATGCTTCTCTAAAATTGGATTCTCATCTTATTTCTGAATCCCAGACCTTACACATTGACATCTTACCACACAACCAGACTCTGGCTCACCTGCCAAATTTCATTCTGACCCAGATCCCAAGCACAGGTTGTTAAAGGGCTTTGTGCACATTCCTAACATCCTACGTATCATCTTTAAGGATTATGGATGTTTATTTCTCTATTTATTTTTTTTTGTCTTACTACTTTCTGATCTATAGGAGTCTTGATATAAAAAAAAAAAATCATCAGTCAGTACATTACTTTAAGATTAGAGATTGTGTATCTATGAGAAAGAGTAACCTATTAGGTCATGTTATTTACCTAAATTCCCAATTTAAATTTTGCGTTAAAAAAATAGAGGTGTCAGTAACCTGGAGTCCTAGTAAGGTCACAGTCCTGTGGAGAGGAAACAAAAGAGGCAGCTGTCCCAACAGGAATGTGAAACAGTAACAAGTAGTAGATTTTGGCAGCAGGGATGTTAGCATATGTAGCACCCACCAGAACCTGCTGAATTGGCATGATGGGTAGTGTCTTTATTGTGCACCAGTGGTCAGTGGGTGGTCAGCAGCAAGACTGGGGAAACAGTCCAACAATGTGATGCTACTCCCACTTTTTGGTACAGAAGTGGCCAGTTTAATTAGAGATTTTAGAGGTGGAGCAAATAGGCACACTTGTTTTAATTATAATGGGCCAGGTGTGGATGAGAGGCTGGCTGAGGTGGAGCTGTACCTTTTCGGTATACCTGCATGAATGATCCATGATATGGCATATGCTCTGTATCATTTCCTTTTATAAAACAAATACTCCTGAATTCAGAAACACATCTAGTTCCCAAGATTTTGGCCACTGAACTGAGGACCACTATCCCACTACTCAAATTTCCTTTCCCTTCTCCACAATGTATATTTCCTTCCCTTTACAGACAAACTTCTTCAAACTGTAAATAACTGGATATCTCCTTTTTCTCTTCTCCAGCTCACTCCTATTGTGCCTAAATCTTTTCCAACCAACTAGATTGCCCTCAACTCAATTAACAATGTCGCCAGTATCACCATTGTGTACGCTCATACTTTACTTTTGCCACGACGTAATAATGCATGCGTTCATGTTCGGTCCCAGGTCTCTCACCTTTACTCTATGGATCTCACCCTAGGTAACCTGCTCTACTCAAGACTTCAAACTTTGCCTGATAGCTCCCTGATTTATAATTTTATGTCTTAAGGAAACTCCGACACACCTTTATATGCAACCTTTCCCCTATACTTCCATAACTCCGTAACTCCATAACTTTAGCATATTCAAAAGCCAACTTCATGACCTTGCCCCAACTGATTCTCACCCTATGTATCATTTTTCAAGAAGCATAACCCTAATCCCTCCAGCTCTATTTATCCTTCAGCTATAAATATATCTGAGCACTTATTACCTCCCATAGTTTATACATCACTGGTTGGCTTTATGCCCTAAATATTATATATATCCATATCCTTCCCTACGTTCCCATGGCCCCCACCTAATTAGTAAAAGTAATGCTCATCGAGAGCTTTACAAGATGCCAAGCTCTGCAATGATTTCTTTATATGAACTGTGTTATCTAATTCTCACAGCAAACTTATCAAGCAGATACTATTATCACCTCCATTTTACACATGAGGTAGGTAGGGTTGAGCAACGTTATATAATACCTCACCGCCGCAAAGCTAAGTAGAGACAACTCTAGCTTTTGTAAACCTAAAGTGCAATATTCTTTCAGGGACCAGTCTTGTTGAACTTTGCTTATTACCTGTATAGCTGGACTGAATTCCTAATTGACCTTACAATAACATTGTTAGTTTATTTCTTTTGAAACATTCTCCATCATTCCTTTATTCAGACCTTATAGAGATTTCCTTTTGGTTTCTAGGTGAAAGTCAAAGTTATGATTAGAAACCTACAAGTCCCTGTTTGATCTGCTCTGGCCCCTCCCCAACTTCACAGAACACTGATTCACTGTTTCTATCTTATTCCCTACTCTCTGCTCACTCTTAAGCACCATTCACACAGTTTTCTTTTCCATTCCTGACATTTTGTTAAACTTTTGATTATACACGACACTGTAAAATACAAGAGGGCGAGAACCCATATCTACTTTTTCTCCTCCATGCCTAGCACATGGTAATTAATAAATATTTGTCACAAACATGTCTTCTTTTAACAATAATATAATTAAATTATAGGATGCTACTATAACATAATGCACACCATTGTTAAAAATATGAGGAATTGGAGTAAATTAAAGGGGTGAAAAAATAAAGAAAAAAAAGTAAAATTACCCATTGATCTTTATCCAGAAAGGACAATA
Source organism: Rhinolophus sinicus (assembly GCF_036562045.2). Taxonomy (NCBI): domain Eukaryota; kingdom Metazoa; phylum Chordata; class Mammalia; order Chiroptera; family Rhinolophidae; genus Rhinolophus; species Rhinolophus sinicus. Next base: position 48,458,869 of record NC_133754.1, on the reverse strand, counting down.
TTTTGTTTATATGTTCCTCATTATTTTGTCATTGAGTTATATATCATATTTTCATACAATTTCAGACTATAGTTTGTTTAATGTTTTCTTCAAAATATTTCTCATATCAATAACAAATTTAATATTCGTTATTTTAATGGCTATATATTCCATTGGGTTTATATGCTGTGATTTATCAAAAACTCTTGAAATAATTGGCTATTTAGATTGTTTCCAAGTCTTGTCAATATAAATAATGATCTAGTATACATCTCTGGATATAAAGCTTTTCTTCTGATTTTATTTTTTTAGAATAGTTACCTAAGAGAACAATTAGTGAATTGAAGGGTATATGATCCTTTAAACATTGTGTACACTTTTTGCCAAGTTGTTTCTGAAATGATTTACCAATGAATAGGAAATCCACATCCATTCACTTGCTAGAATTAGTTGTCCTGCATTAATGTTAAATCATTACACCCTTCTAAATACGATATTGATGATTAATGTGCTTCTTAAAATGTATTGATGACGGTTTACTTAAAATAAAGTCTTATCTACATGACCTCATTTTTATTTTTGTATTTATCGATACATATGTGTGTATGTATATTTAGATATATTAGTCTGTATATTTTTCTAATATGTAGCTATTTATTCCATAGATATTATTAGATATAGATTTACATATATATCTATATTCATATATCTCTATATATGTGGATATCTTTTTATATAGTTATTGAAATAGATATGGATGTCAATATAAATAAATTCTATGTGCCTGGAAGTACACTGGGTTCTGAAAACACAGGAGTGGATGAAATAGACTTCTAGACAGGAAGTAACCAGTGATAAACAATGTTGTTACAAATAACATCACTGTTTTTTTCAGAATATCAAAATTTAAGGAATATGTATTAAAGCATTATAATAAAATCCAGGAGTAATTTTTCAAATCCTTTTCTTTCTTATTTAGTACTTTTTTATAGTTTTATTGAAGCTGATGTCATCCTTCCCTGTGTGTCGAGGCAAAAAACCATGCATGGCGTGTTTTCTCTTTAGGCACGCACTGGTCTGTAATATTTTGGCATAGTTGGAGTAAACTGAGGGGATGCTGTCCCTTCGATAGACTCCAATTGGGGTATTTCCAGTCCATTCTAACATTCTGAAATGTACACTTTACCTGAAGTTCATTATTAGCTTTGTCAAATGAGTCACATTTTTTGAAATACTTGCCTCTAATATTCTGCTTTATGGGGAAAACTCATTTGCTAGCTATGTTTTCCCTTATCTCCTGGAAGACTTCAAAGATTTAAATTCAGATTAAGATTTCCCTTTATTTGAAAATTCTTCCTACAAATTAAATCAAGTAATCTTAGTCCCATTGATGCAGTTTCTTTTTTTTGTAATAAGTATGTAACACACATTTTTTGAGTGTGAGGTTGGTTTTTTTTGTTATTGTTGTTTGTTTGTACTTACTGAATTGCAAATATAGGCACTTTATTTAGATTTTAAGAAGGCAGAGGATGTTAAAATGATTTGATTATTTCACCACTGTGTTGGCAGTTAATCTTATGTTGTCCTAAGAACAGGTATAAACCATTTGCTTCATTTTTTTTTCACAATGCTTGATCTTGTACCCTACAATTTTGAACTTTGCTTTGCATGATCAGCCCTCTGAGTACCACTGTGTCTCAAAATAAAGTCCTACAGGCAAGTCACTGAGCCAACTGAAATGAAAAACTGCACAATAGCCGAGGTCTAATCATTCCTAAACACGTCAGGATTTTCAGCATGTTTTTCATGAAGAAATAAAAAGTAACAAAGAATATCAAAACCCTTTTTGAGGAGTGTATCGAACACCTAATAACTCAGTTGTTTTCTCTTTGGTTGAAATGAGAAAATGCTAGTGTTTACAAAAATCATATCTTTCTAAATAAAATGATAAGCATATGTCAACAAAATCACTAGAAAGTGAAGACTTACGTAAAGCAGATAATTCAAATAGTTTTTGTATTTCTTAGCTTCTTACCCATGTCAAAAGCATTCTGATATATATTAACTTGATGTTGGCACTAAAAGTTTCACACAAATTTTATACACGTTTTAGTATACAGTAATTTTCTACTTAGTTAATTCACCACTTTACCCTGACCCAGTTTTTGACCTGCAGTAGTTACTTACTAAATTATCCTAGAACTCACATCCTTACCTAAAAAAAACAACAACTACAAACTCTAATAAATGTCTTCTCATAATTTACAGGTAGCATTGTTTCTTCATCTGTTCACTACTCTTCACTTTATGCAATGTAAAATAGTGCATATATATCATATATATATATATATATATATATATATATATATATATCTTACACATACATATATATAAAATATAGATGCTACAAATGCAAAAACCTCTATAAAATATCAGAAAGATTATACTATTTAATAAATAAAGCTGTTTCAGATTATTTAAAATTAATGTATCCCTCAATATCCAAAAACAGACATAGACGGTAGAGAACATAATTCAAAAAGAATTTATGTAATATATAAATGTACATTAAAGTAAAATATATATTACTTTATTAAGTTAAAATATATATTAAGTTAAAATATATATTTAAGAACTATATTCTTTAATATACATTTGAAAATTGTCAATAATATATTTATATATAACATATATAAACGTGTCTTTTTCATGACTACTTTTCTCAGAATTGGAAGAAATTCCATTATTACTTTCTCATTCTAATCAGTTGATCCTCAATTGTTTCATTTCACAGTCTCTTTTCTATGCTCATGGAGAGGAGGTAAATTACATAGGAGTATAAAGAACTTTCAAGAACAAATGCTGTCAAAATGAAATTAGTTGCATTCTTTAGAGCATGACTATTTAATATTTTTTGGGGGAGGGTGGTAAAGCAAAACAATAGACAAATACTTTCTGAAATTAGTATTAGTATTAGCCCACCTTCATGGAATTATCTACATAAGTATTAAGTCCTACAGTTTTTTCTTGTGGCTCTAGTTAATAGAAATTGTAACTTGAAGTATATTTTCTCCCTTTGACTTTGGTATGTTTCTTAAGAATTTAAGATATAGAAAATGTAGCCAAGCCAATTCCTTAGTTTGTAAAGAATGCAAACAATACAATGAAATTAAGAGAAAATAAATAATCTCAATTTAACACTTATTCTGTAAGCATGCATTTTGTGAATAGCTGTTTGAATTATAAATTAACATTAATTGGAAATCCACTATGGAACAGGCATGGTAAGCACTGAAAATGGCTAATGCATAGTAAGGTTGCTATTCCCAGAGGCCACTGGCTTATACTCTTGCGAGGGGAGATAGTTGTAAATACAGTTGCAAAAGACAATAAAAGGGATAAATGCTGTAATGGAGTTTTATGCAGAAAGAATAGAAACTTAAATGAAGCACAGATAAATATACCCGAGGAATTAAAAAATCAGAAGTGTGTAAGGGAGGTACAACATAGGCTCTGTCGTAAAGAATTAATAAACTTTATAACAGTAATTTTGTCAGTGAAAGCAAAAGGATATTATAGCTAGATGGAAAAAATAAATGATCCTAAAACTTTCCTAAGCAAATATTTTAAGTACAGTGTACTACATACTTTTGGCAGTTTTAATTAACCACATAATTTAAAAATAATCATTAAAGCTTTTGATGTAATATGCAAGTATGATTTGCTTACATACAAATTATAGAAAAAAATTTAAATCTCCAATGATTCAAGCTCTTGTTAAGTCAAAATTGTAATTATTTCAGTTCAGACCATTATAATTCTTAGGTAAATTGTTTTTATTTTTGTTTGTCGTTGTTTTACATAAAACTACTGATTCACAGAAAAAGGAGGAACTCTAGAATCAGATGCAAGGGTTTAATTAAACTTTGCTGCTTACTGGGAGGTGAACAATCTATTCGTCTCTCTGATTATGTGAAAATCTCTGATCTTCATTGCCTGCTTATTAAATTGGGGATTATAAGTGATTCCTCCTGGTTTTTGTGAGTTTCTAGGCACAATTCTTGGCCCTGTTAAGCCATCAATTACCATTGTTAGCTTTATTATTATAATCATCTTCATCATTATCATCATCACCACCACCACCATCACTATTTTCATGATAATCCATTTAGGAAGAAAGTGTTAGGTTAATATTAATGAATGAGAAAGAAAAATTATATATTTTGAAAAACAGCAAAATTAACTTAATCTTTTATTTCTTGAAGAAATCAGTCACAAAAGAATAAGAAAATAATTTGTTTTGTCTCAATTTTTTTCAAACAAATTTTACTTTTGTACGAAAATTTCATTCAAAATGTGCTTTCTTTTTCCTTTCGGCTTTTCTTCAAACATGTATAAAACATTGTCAAATATCTTTCATAAGTAAGTAACTCATATTTGGAGATTAATACATTATTTTTATTATTTATACAACTATCCTGAACAAAGACCATCAACATGTTCTGTACATTGTAGTTGATGCCACATTATCTCTAGGATTAAAATCAGGGAAGAGTATGCACTAAAATAAAATTTTGTTTGCTTTGAAATGACCACTATTCCTTATTTTCACAAAATTGGAACAGAATATTAAATGCATGCGCATGGGATAATGTATTTCCTTCAGGATTTGGGAGGTAGTTTTGGTTTCAGAGAAAGAACATTGAACTTGGTGCCAGAAGACGTACAAGTATTTAAATCCAAATCTCTCTCTGACACACTATGGGATTTACAATCAATCACTGAATTTCTCTGGAGCTCTTTTTCACCAATTGAAATTGAAATGATAAAACCAACCATTTGTTTTTGTTGCAGTGATAAATTGAGATAAAATATTTTGCTGATTGCTCTCTCATCTGAAAATCCAAGGTAATATTACTAATTGATATAGATGTTACAGTTTAAAATAATGAAAATGCCTCTTGATTGAGTTAATAGGAGAATATATTTTCTAGCAATGGGAAACTTTCTTCACTTCCACTCCAGAAACAGAAACAGTAACTAATTTAGAATGATTATGTAAAATATCTATATCTGAAGCCACTGCTTCATAAAAGCTAAACTGGTGTGTGTGTGTGTGTGTGTGTGTGTGTGTGTGTGTGTGTGTGTGTGTAGATAAGCGTTTTTCAAAATTTCTTGTTCTTTAATGGCTCTCATCCTCTAAATGGTATCTGCATTTTCTATAAACTGCATTTAAAAATCAAACCAAAACCTACAGTTCTTCTCTCTTTTTTTTTTTTTTCTTTATCCTCTTTGACATAGTGAATGCAGTACAGTTAAGACATAGAGGTTTCAGTTGTTCTCGGAATTCTTCGGCAATGAGAGCTTCTTTCATCTTCCCTCCCATCTGTAGTGTCTCACCTTCCACCTTTCCAGCCACTATGTAATTATCATGTCCACGGACTGCTTTTCTTTTCTCCATCAGCTTTGACAAGAAGATGGATCCTCTCGCTACAGAGTACATGTCATTGTTCATGAAGCACTGGCCCAACAGGAACTTAAATATTAATTGTGAAAAAAACGGCATGGGGTAAGGATCTTTGATGAACTAAAATTACTGTTATGCCATGATGTGAAGGGCCTTTAATTTTGCCATCTGGGTCTAATTGGCTGGGAATGACTAAGATTGTAGCTTGGACGATTGGTGAACTTTGCCTATGCACAATTAACTAGAAAAAGCACAAGCTGGTTTGGAAAATTGTGAGGATTTCTGAAAATGAGGTGTCTGAATACCTTCAGATTGTGGAGCCATTTTTCCATCAACAAGAAACATTTCTTGCACTGAACAGTAGCTTGGACTGCAATTAGGATTAGAGTCAATACATTTGGACCTAAATGAAGATTTCAGTATTCTCTAATGCTGAAACCGCATCCCATGTCAAATGATCTCTCGGTGTTTTACCTGTCCCTGGGTCTCCTAACAATTACTAACACAACAAAGATAACATTTTGCCAGATCTTTGGCAGAGGATGTAAATATCTCATCCGTGTGATTTAATAGATATTCATTTCTGACAGAAAGTGAAAAAACAAACAAACAAACCAACAAACAAAGCGATCACGAGTATTTATATTTTAAAGTTGAAATTAATTGATTCTGGATTTATTCATAAAAATCATTATTTACTTTTAAAAAAAGCACAAAGGAAAACTGAATTGAATTAAACCAATAGATGTTTTGAAACAATCAATTTACTAGAACAAGTATTTAGAAGAGAGTTATTAACCTGCTTTATCAAATACCAATCTGGTTACCAGTTTCATTCTTTTGATCTATTTCTTTCAAAGCAGCTTGCTTGAACAAATACTCGGACATAGCCTAAGAATCCTGTGTCTGAAATTATATTTTATGGTTTAAAAAAAATTATTTTAAATTTAAATTCATTTTATTGCAAAATCAATGAAAAAAAGTTGTTTTCCTTATGAACATTACCTGTATAGAACATTACACCTGAAATCTATGTAACTTTACTAACAATTGTCACCCCAATAAACTTTAATTAAAAAAAATAACATTACCTTTAAGAGTTCTTAAAATATATAAACTATTGATATTTTGACCATTACATTAAAAAAGTAATATTTGAAGTTTATATTTCTTTCTTTCTTTATTTTTAATCTCAGGACTTCAAACATGAAAGGTCTGTGTGGAAAAATATTATACTGGATAGATGTTGTTTAACATTTCAAATTAGACACATTATTATAATTTAGGTCTAACAGTGGCCTTAGAAATCACCTATTTTAAATCCATTCTTCATAAAGACAAAGGAACTGAGACCCAGAGGTTTCTATAACTTCACTAGTTAGCATCACAGCTGCCTCCAGGGTCGACTCTCCTGACAGTCTAATACTCAACTCACCACAAGGAATCATGAGCGTTACAGGTATAATATTCCCGATGTATTACTTACAGCTTTAAGATCAAGATCAAGGGTATTTTATGAACAAAAATAATTATAGAACAACTATATAAAAAAGTCAGTTTGGAGTCTCCGAAAATCAGCTGATCTTGGCACTGCAAATTTTAATGGAGTGAGGAAAAAATACATCATATTCTAGAGGAAATATATTGGTGTTTCCTCTTTTAAACAGCTAAGACAACTAGTTTCGGTAATTCCTCATGAAGCCTCACAATACGTACATGAGTGAACAGAATTGGGTTTGTCAAGTATCTTGATAGCTAAATAAAGTTTTCACTCCTTATCCACTTTCTTTGGCATCCTGTGGCAATGCTTATGTACGTTAGTAAAATATATGTTTCGGTGATATATTTTCTGGACTCTGTGTTTCCATTCAACTCTTGAGATGGTGTTGGCATTGACTTTTAGAAGGAAAACAAGCATTAGGGGAACTGTATGATATTCTGTTGCCTCTGTTTCTAGCCATGATAATGGTTCACATGTGTTGAAAACTGTCATTTCAAAAATAATAAAAGTTTTTAAAATATATACAGGTTCCCTAAGAATCATGTCAAAACTTATTTCCTTTCCATAGTTTCAGGATATGCAAATAAAACACTTTCACAAAGTCACTCCACTTTAGATTGCCGAAACGCCAGAGGTTGCTGAAATTTTCTCCCCATTGAGACGGCCAGTATGTTCAAAATGAGCATACTAACATCCCTTCATCTTAATCATAAGTAGTTAATTAGAATAATGTATGTCTTGGAAAAAGATATGTCATCCTGTCCATGGAATACATTTCCAAACCCTGGAAAAGTTATCCGAGTGAAGGATACAGGGAATATACAAGATAATGCTTTCCCAATCTTATTTGTGCAGCATTAAAAAACAAAAAAAATATCACTATATTTCTTCTGAGCTAAACACTACACCCCATGTGTCTTCTATGCACTGCTATTAACCAGTAATAAGATATCCCATACACTGATATGAGGCTTCTATTTCTCTTCATGCCTGCCAAAACATCCTCTTTTAATAATACCCTAAAACAGGTCTTTCCTGTCCTTTCTCTTATATAAATGTATTCTTGTTCCTGTGTTTTATTAACATCACCAGTTCTGTCTCCTAGGCAAAAGATTAATTACTTGGCTGTGATTCACAGAAATGGAGCAGTAACAAAATTACTGAGGGAATATATCAGAATACCCGTCATTGTTATATCACCGCTAAAATTCTTTAAAAGAAGAAATAAAGAAACACTCTTTAATATGCTAACATGCCCATATGTCAGGAAAATGCACCTCAAACCTTTCTGAGAAGTGGCTGGGTAAGCAAAAGAGTATCAACAGGCAATAACCGATGCCTACTTAACACTGATAAATGGGTCTGACTTTATCATGGTGCCAACTCTTTAGTGAATATCTCTTTGTTGCTCATTAATTATATTTGGGTTAGCTATATTTCTGTGAACCCTCAATAACTGGTGGGTGCTAGGGGAGAATCAAAATCTCGCTTCTAATTAAACTTGTAATTGTGATTTGTAGTCATTGAATTTTTTTTTTTCCAAAATGCTATGCCTGAGACCATGTTTTGTTTTCTAGCTTCTTTCTAGAAATCCATAACTCTCAAATACTATAATATAGCAAAGATTTATCAAAACATATTAGACCATTAATAATGAAAATTTTAACCAAAGATTACAAATAATCAAATTTGGTGTACCTGAGAGCCAAATTACAAGCATAATAATGATAATAATAACTATGATAACAATAAAACTGGAGAATGTTAGCATGAACGAGAATCAGATCTCCCTGGCTTGATTAGTATCCCTCTCCCTCACTCTCTTTTTCTCTTTTATTATCTCTCTCTTTCTAATCCTTCACCCTTAGCCCCAGCCCCTATTTGATCATGGCTACAGTGAAGGTTGACGTCAGGTTTTCTGAACTATCTCATTCTGATAATAAATGAGTGTCATCTATGGTTTTAATTGAGTTGATCCATTCAAAGAGTGATCGGTTTGGGGAAAACTTCCATATCTGTTTATTGTTTCTAAACGTATGGAACTATTGTTCTCAAATGGGTCAATAAATCAGTTAGCCAGAAAGCATTTATTCTAATAATATCTTTAATCACACCTAGGGAGAATATGGGGAATTCACTGAAATATTCAGAACTTAGTTTATCCTAAAATGTCTAGGATTCATGTTTAAATGTGCCAGGAACATTATATTAACAACTTGCATTAAGCCAGGCTGGACACCAATGCTATCATCATTAATGACAATTAAAGTTATAGGAAATATTGTGTTCATCCTTTCATTTCATTTCCATTGAATTTGTTCTGAAGCTTTCAGTTTAAGTCACTTTTTTAAAAATAAAAGCTTAGTTTGATTTTCATTTTATGTTTTCATAAATGTTAGATTTTTTTCATTGAAAAAAATTAGATAATTGTAGATTTATGTGCAGTTATAATGAACAATGCAGAGAGATTCTACGTACCTTTTATCCACTTTTCCCCAATGTTAACACTTTAAAAAACTATAGTACCAGAAGGTAAGGGGGGCGGGGGGTGGGGGGTGGGAGATGAGGGTAAGGGGGATCGAATATATGGTGATGGAAGGAGAACTGACTCTGGGTGATGAACACACAATGGGATTTATAGATGATGTAATACAGAATTGTACACCTGAAATCTATGTAATTTTACTAAAATTGTCACCCCAATAAATTTAATAAGAAAAAAAAAACAAAAACAAACAAACAAACAAAAAAAACTATAGTACAAAATCACAACTAGAATATATTAATTAGACTTCCAATATTAATCGGCCAATATTAATTAGATTTCCCCTCATTCATGTATGTATACAGGGTATGACAATTAAGTTAGCAAATCCATCCTAGAAAAAGTGCTACATACCTCATTGCTGAGTATCACTAAGGTCACCTTCGAGCTATTCCCCTTGGGAAGCTATGCACCGTCACCAGTGCTTAGCCCACCCTTCAAAGTAATTTTGGAACTCTTTTTCTTGAATGGCCATCAGAGCTGTCACTATATTATGCTTGATAGCCTGAATGTGATCAAAATGTCTTCCTTTCAATATTTCCTTTATCTTCGGGTAAAGAGTTATTGGGGGCCAGATCTGGTGAACAGGGAGGGTGTTCTAATACAGTTATTTGTTTATTGGCTAAAGACTCCCTCACAGACAGTGTCATGTGAGCTGGTGCATTGCTGTGATACAAGAACCATGAATTGTTGGTGAAAAATTCAGATCGTCCAACTTTTTCACGCAGCTGTTTCAGCACTTCCAAATAGTAAACTTGGTTAACTGTTTGTCCAGTTGGTACAAATTCATAATGAATAATCCTTCTGATATCAAAATGGTTAGCAACATCATTCCAACAAGTTCTCAAACTTAATTGTCAGACCTCATATGTGTGTATGTGTGCATATGTATTAAGTTATATACAACGTTAGCACATGTAGAGGGGTTTGTGTATCCATCACTACAGTCAAGATACTGAAACAGTTCCAGAAGTATAAGGATCCCTCTTGTTACCCATTTATATCCACACCCTTACCATGCTCATTGTCCTTGTCCCCCAAAAAACTCTGTTAGGTTCATTTGTAAATGATATACTCTAATTTAAGACAAAGTCACAGAATAGCTAATACAAATCCTAAATATGACTGAATACTTATGAAGATATAACACGTACCCAAAAGAATTACAAAATATAGACATTATTAGTTTGAATTTGGGCTGTGTCAGTGAACCTGCTTATGTTAATTTTTCTAAAATTTATGTTTTTATGTCAAATAATATTAACTGTCCCTTAGGTTTCTTGAGATATTATATAAAAGTATATATAGAAATCTAGCAGCACAGTCTCTGGCCTATGGTAAGTATTCAGAGTGTGGTGATTATTAAAATTTTATCGTTATGCTTTTTTAAGTGGAAAATATATTAACAAATTACATAAAAACAATATTACAATGAGGATATATATATATATATAATGTATGTCTTGGAAAAAGATATGTCATCCTGTCCATGGAATACATTTCCAAACCCTGGAAAAGTTATCTGAGTGAAGGATACAGGGAATATACAAGATAATGCTTTCCCAATCTTATTTGTGCAGCATTAAAAAACAAAAAAAATATCACTATATTTCTTCTGAGCTAAACACTACACCCCATGTGTCTTCTATGCACTGCTATTAACCAGTAATAAGATATCCCATACACTGATATGAGGCTTCTATTTCTCTTCATGCCTGCCAAAACATCCTCTTTTAATAATACCCTAAAACAGGTCTTTCCTGTCCTTTCTCTTATATAAATGTATTCTTGTTCCTGTGTTTTATTAACATCACCAGTTCTGTCTCCTAGGCAAAAGATTAATTACTTGGCTGTGATTCACAGAAATGGAGCAGTAACAAAATTACTGAGGGAATATATCAGAATACCCGTCATTGTTATATCACCGCTAAAATTCTTTAAAAGAAGAAATAAAGAAACACTCTTTAATATGCTAACATGCCCATATGTCAGGAAAATGCACCTCAAACCTTTCTGAGAAGTGGCTGGGTAAGCAAAAGAGTATCAACAGGCAATAACCGATGCCTACTTAACACTGATAAATGGGTCTGACTTTATCATGGTGCCAACTCTTTAGTGAATATCTCTTTGTTGCTCATTAATTATATTTGGGTTAGCTATATTTCTGTGAACCCTCAATAACTGGTGGGTGCTAGGGGAGAATCAAAATCTCGCTTCTAATTAAACTTGTAATTGTGATTTGTAGTCATTGAATTTTTTTTTTTCCAAAATGCTATGCCTGAGACCATGTTTTGTTTTCTAGCTTCTTTCTAGAAATCCATAACTCTCAAATACTATAATATAGCAAAGATTTATCAAAACATATTAGACCATTAATAATGAAAATTTTAACCAAAGATTACAAATAATCAAATTTGGTGTACCTGAGAGCCAAATTACAAACATAATAATGATAATAATAACTATGATAACAATAAAACTGGAGAATGTTAGCATGAACGAGAATCAGATCTCCCTGGCTTGATTAATATCCCTCTCCCTCACTCTCTTTTTCTCTTTTATTATCTCTCTCTTTCTAATCCTTCACCCTTAGCCCCAGCCCCTATTTGATCATGGCTACAGTGAAGGTTGACGTCAGGTTTTCTGAAACTATCTCATTCTGATAATAAATGAGTGTCATCTATGGTTTTAATTGAGTTGCTCCATTCAAAGAGTGATCGGTTTGGGGAAAACTTCCATATCTGTTTATTGTTTCTAAACGTATGGAACTATTGTTCTCAAATGGGTCAATAAATCAGTTAGCCAGAAAGCATTTATTCTAATAATATCTTTAATCACACCTAGGGAGAATATGGGGAATTCACTGAAATATTCAGAACTTAGTTTATCCTAAAATGTCTAGGATTCATGTTTAAATGTGCCAGGAACATTATATTAACAACTTGCATTAAGCCAGGCTGGACACCAATGCTATCATCATTAATGACAATTAAAGTTATAGGAAATATTGTGTTCATCCTTTCATTTCATTTCCATTGAATTTGTTCTGAAGCTTTCAGTTTAAGTCACTTTTTTAAAAATAAAAGCTTAGTTTGATTTTCATTTTATGTTTTCATAAATGTTAGATTTTTTTCATTGAAAAAATTAGATAATTGTAGATTTATGTGCAGTTATAATGAACAATGCAGAGAGATTCTACGTACCTTTTATCCACTTTTCCCCAATGTTAACACTTTAAAAAACTATAGTACCAGAGGGTAAGGGGGGCGGGGGGTGGGGGGTGGGAGATGAGGGTAAGGGGGATCGAATATATGGTGATGGAAGGAGAACTGACTCTGGGTGATGAACACACAATGGGATTTATAGATGATGTAATACAGAATTGTACACCTGAAATCTATGTAATTTTACTAACAATTGTCACCCCAATAAATTTAATAAGAAAAAACAAACAAACAAACAAACAAACAAACAAAAAAAAAACTATAGTACAAAATCACAACTAGAATATATTAATTAGACTTCCAATATTAATCGGCCAATATTAATTAGATTTCCCCTCATTCATGTATGTATACAAGGTATGACAAATAAGTTAGCAAATCCATCCTAGAAAAAGTGCTACATACCTCATTGCTGAGTATCACTAATGTCACCTTCGAGCTATTCCCCTTGGGAAGCTATGCACCGTCACCAGTGCTTAGCCCACCCTTCAAAGTAATTTTGGAACTCTTTTTCTTGAATGGCCATCAGAGCTGTCACTATATTATGCTTGATAGCCTGAATGTGATCAAAATGTCTTCCTTTCAATATTTCCTTTATCTTCGGGTAAAGAGTTATTGGGGGCCAGATCTGGTGAACAGGGAGGGTGTTCTAATACAGTTATTTGTTTATTGGCTAAAGACTCCCTCACAGACAGTGTCATGTGAGCTGGTGCATTGCTGTGATACAAGAACCATGAATTGTTGGTGAAAAATTCAGATCGTCCAACTTTTTCACGCAGCTGTTTCAGCACTTCCAAATAGTAAACTTGGTTAACTGTTTGTCCAGTTGGTACAAATTCATAATGAATAATCCTTCTGATATCAAAATGGTTAGCAACATCATTCCAACAAGTTCTCAAACTTAATTGTCAGACCTCATATGTGTGTATGTGTGCATATGTATTAAGTTATATACAACGTTAGCACATGTAGAGGGGTTTGTGTATCCATCACTACAGTCAAGATACTGAAACAGTTTCAGAAGTATAAGGATCCCTCTTGTTACCCATTTATATCCACACCCTTACCATGCTCATTGTCCTTGTCCCCCAAAAAACTCTATTAGGTTCATTTGTAAATGATATACTCTAATTTAAGACAAAGTCACAGAATAGCTAATACAAATCCTAAATATGACTGAATACTTATGAAGATATAACACGTACCCAAAAGAATTACAAAATATAGACATTATTTGTTTGAATTTGGGCTGTGTCAGTGAACCTGCTTATGTTAATTTTTCTAAAATTTATGTTTTTATGTCAAATAATATTAACTGTCCCTTAGGTTTCTTGAGATATTATATAAAAGTATATATAGAAATCTAGCAGCACAGTCTCTGGCCTATGGTAAGTATTCAGAGTGTGGTGATTATTAAAATTTTATCGTTATGATTTTTTAAGTGGAAAATATATTAACAAATTACATAAAAACAATATTACAATGAGGATATATATATATATATATATATATATATATATATATATATATATATCTCTTCCAGATAGTATACTTTTTTTCAGTATAATCCATTAGAGAGTTTCCATGGAGACAGCAATGGTTTGAGTAATATAAATATAAAGATAATGTCCAAACTTCATTTTAATTTGATATTTAATGGTTTTATCCAAATCTTTTAAAATACCTATCAACAAGCACAAAAATGTGTCCTATATTACATATTTTTATAAAATATAAACAAAAATAAGGTATTGTCCACTGGCATTAACTTTTCTTTGCTAGTAAGAACGTAAAATGATTCAGAACCTGATTTGAAAAACAGTGTGGCAGTTCCTTAAAAGTTTAAACATAAAGTTAACACATGTTCCAACAATTCCCCTCTTATTTATATAACCAAGAAAATTAAAAATATACAAAACTAAAACTTATACAGCAATGTTTAAAGCAGTGTCATTCATAATAGGCAAAAGTGGAAACTCCATTGCCCAGTGATTGATGAATGGATGTACAAACATGGTATATACAGACAATGGAACAGTATTCAGCCATAAAAAGGAATGAAGTCATTTTATATGTTGTAATGTGGATGAATCTTGCAAATTTTATGCTGAGTGAAAGAAGAGAGATAGAAATGCCACATTTTATGTAATTCCATTTATTGGAAATGTCCAAATGTGGACAAACCTATGGAGATAGACAGTGTCAGGATATATGATTATCAGAGTATGGGGGAGGGTTAATGGAGAGTGACTGCTATTGGGATGATGAAAATACCCTGCAATTAAATAGTGATGATTGGTGTTCAACTCTGTGAATAATATTAAAAAACACTGAATTGTGCACTTTAAAACATGAATTTTATTGTATGTATTTCATATCTTTAAAAGGCTGCACTGAAAATGACAACTGTTAGAGTGGCTATTATAAAAAATACAAGACAAGTGTTGGAAAGGATGTGGAGAAAACAGAACCTTTCTGCACTGTTGGTGGGGATGTAAATTGATGCAGCCACTATGGAAAACAGCATGGAGGTAGGTTCCTCAAAACATTAAAAGTAAAACTACCATAGAACCCAGCAATTTCACTTCTGGATATTTATCAAAAGAAAACAAAAACATTAATTCAAAAAGATCTATGCATCCCCATGTTTAAGGCAGCATTATTTATAATACCCAAGGCATGGAAACAGTCTATGTCCATTGATCAATAAATGGATAAAGAAAATGTGGTGTATATGTAAATGGAATAACATCAGCCATAAAAAGGAATGAAATCTTGCCATTTACTACATGGATAGACCCTGAGGTATTATGTTAAGTGAAATAAGTCAGACAGAGAAAGACAAATACTATATGATAACGTTGATTTTTTTTTTTAAAAGAGCTTATTTTTTTAAATAAAAGAACAGATTATCAGTTGTCAGAGGCAGGTGATGGAGTGGGTGAAATGTGTGAGGGGGTTAAAATATACAAATTTTCAGCTATAAAATAAGTAGCTAACTCATGGGGATGTAATGTACAGAATGGTAACTGTGGTGAATAGTGTACTGCATATTTGAAAGTTGTTAAGAAAATAAATTTAAAATTTCTCATCACAAGACATAAAATTATGATTGTATGGTGATGGCTGTTAACTAGACTTATTGTGGTGATCGTTTCAAATTTGAGGTCTTGCAGTGATAGAAATTTTGAAATAATGGTTTAAACTAATCTGGTAAATTTGAACCTACTCATACCCTATGAGGTAGTATTTGTATCCCTAGGTGTCTACACTGGAAAGGTTTGTGGACTGTAATATTTTACAGAAAGATTCATAGAAACATAGCTTATAACAGCAAAATATTGGGAAGAACTTGAATGGCTATTCGCAAATTGTGGTACATTCAGAAAATACATAGTATTCAGCATTAAAATAAATTAACTACAGGTATCGCACTCTGCATCTATAGATGTAAATGCACAGTGATCTTGTAGGTATTTACTATTTAATGATGTCTTAAACTGTCCATTCATGTTTTATATAATTTTAAGTAACTTGTATTTTTATTAGTACATATGTTAATTATATATCTGCACAAAATGAATATATTTATACAAAAATGCAGATATATTATGCATATTAATATAAAATAGTTACAAATAAAAATAAGAACTGTCCAAAAAGTAGATAAATTAAATTTTTAAATGTTTCTTACTGGCACAAAAGATACATTAAACAAGAGGAATGACTTATTGTGATATTGGATAGGAAGTCTCTGAACATCATGAAATAATTTTTCCCTTGGTTAACTTGTAAATTTAACAACATCCTGATAAAATATCAACAGGGATTCTTTTTAATTACAATATCCAATGAAAAAGTAGACAGAAGTAAATGAATAATTAAAAATACCTACAGAAATTCTAGAAAAATAAAGAGGGAGTACAACAAACAGAAATTGAAACATATTGTATAGACTAAAAACATAAAATTTTATGATTCAGGTACAGGAATAGAAAACAAGAACAATGGAACATACTACGTGTTTCCCGAAAATCAGACGTAGCCAGACAATCAACTCTAATGAGTCTTTTGGAACAAAAATTAATATAAGACCCAGTCTCATATTATATTATGTTAGATAAGACCCGGTCTTATATTATTTTATGTTAGATAAGACCCAGTCTTATATTACATTATGTTAGTTTTTAAGACCGGGTCTTATATTAATGTTATTTTATAAGACCGGGTCTTATGTTAATTTTATTCCAAAAGACACATTAGAGCTGATTGTCCGAGTAGGTCTGATTTTCAGGGAAACACAGTAGTAATCCCTAGATAGACTTAAATACATACAGGAATTTAGTATTAGTTGACATATCAAATGTGTGTGCTGGAAGTGGGGAGAGTTGGACCAATCCATAAATAGTGCATATACCATTCTGGGGAAAAAAGTAAACTCTGATTCAAACTTGCTGCTTTTACCAAAGACAATTATTAATATCAAAAAGGCAAATGTTAAAAAAAATAAACCATCAAAGTATTAAGTATGTGAGAGAATTATTATAAGCACTTGGAATAAGAAAGGCTTTCCTCCTATGATTCAACTGAGAGTCATGGAATAAATACTAATAAATACAATCGCAAATTTTAAAATTGTTTATGGGGAAAAAAATCACCAAAAAGCAAAGTCAAAAGACAAGTGACAATTTGGGAAAATCTATTTTAATCTGATATTAACATAAAAAAAGCCAATCTCCCTGAAATATATATGTAGTTACTATTAATGTATATAAAAAAATCAGCCACTCACTAAAATAAGTAGCAAATGCTGTGAGTTCACATAAAAAAGTACAAATAATTTAAGCATTGGAAAAGATGATCACAGACAGAAGAATAACACGAATTAAAACCATACTAATACACAATTTTTCCCATCAGATTAGCAAAAGTTGAAACGTTTAATAACACAGTGTCTTGAAGCAGGCATTTGCCTACATTATAGCCCCTTGGAAAGCAATTTGGCAATATCTATGAGAATTGAGATGCATGGGAAGGATATAGAATGTGTCGCCCCAAAATAGGATCCTAGGTATACAGGATATGCCACCCCAAAATATGCCACTTCGGAATATTGATTATTATAACGGGTAGGCACTTGCAAATGACAAATGCAGGGAGAGGCTTTCTCTGAACTCCCTTATCTGCCTAAAGACAGATCCTCCAAAAGGAACTCAATTGTCATCCATCTCCCCCTGGAAGTTTCTCAGCCAGGGAAGATTGACTCTTGTCACAAGAGAGGAACCAGAAGTTAGTTGACTCTACACCTAGACAAACTGTCAAAACTATCATGCGGGTACCTCCCATGTGTTCTTCTAAGGAACCATTCATCTTTCCTAAAAACCATTTACTCTTCCCTAAGAGGCCCATGCCCTCCTCTCCTGTCCTGATTAACATGGCAAACACACTTTTATTTCCTTTCTTTTTCTGTCCCTTTCTCCTTATAGTCCTCCTCAGTCTCTCTTTCCCTTCTCCCTCTCATCCTTCTTTTACCCACTTATTTTAATTCCTGAAGGACCATCTAGTTGTAAAGCAAATCATGTACATCCTGGCTAAACCTACTTCTCACTGCATTGTAGTTTGGGAAATTAACCCATAGATCCTGGCATCAGGTTATCTGTCACTCACAGGAATTATTCTTCTGTGATGTGTTGTAATTCCTTATCTATATCTCTGGATGTTTTAGTGGAAGTTTAGGAGAAACAAACATTAGGAGAAGGAAAACTTCATACATTCTGAAAGATATGACTTTAAAATTTCAATTAGAAACACGTGGTATAATTTGTAAAACTTTGCATGGGGTTTTAAAAACAGCCAATTCCTTCTTGAGTTGCAAAATGTATTAACGATAACAGTGTTTTGGTGTATTTTCAGAACTACTATCCTGACAACAACTGGATTGTAAAGAAATACTGTTTGATTTAAATAAAATTAAAGAAAAAAAAAAACCTTAATGCTTGGTGCTTTTCAAATTTTGAAAACTGAAGTCAGGCTATTTTAAATATCAGGTTATGCCCAAACCATAACCTACCTAGAACAATTTATAAATTATATTTCCCCCCTACCTTTCTGCCTTACACACACACACAAACACACACACACACGACCAGAGAAAGACACACAAAGATATTTCTTTATCATGAACACAAATAGTGAGATTGTTTCAACATGAAGATACCACTGACAATACTTTAAAAATACATTATACATATTCAACTATTTTATTGAAAAAGTTAAGACTGTAAACCTTAAAATTACTGACTAGTGCTTCTCCTGAAATTAAACTATCAAGTATCTCTGTGTAGTTAATGTTATCGATTTTGTTCAGAAAGATTCAAAGGACTGTGATGGAACAAAAAGATCAATGAGAAACTAAATTTTGTTTGCCATAGTGTCTCATAACCAGGGCAAATTTTTTAATAATGTTTATAATAATTTGTTAACTATACATATTTTCTTTTATTTAAAATATTCTGATCATTAAGTGATTTTTATAATATCGTTGAACATGGCTCATATAAATATACAAAGAAAAATCCATGTGTTTAAGAAGACAGGCCACTAAAAGGCCACATTGCCTAAAAGTCTAGCATTATTGTTTTAACTTTACAGGCTACGATGTTTTGTGACTGTGCTTTTTCTTGTTCAGATTCATTTTCATCATATATTCCAAGTCTGTACCAAAACAATTACCCTCTACAAATGTTTCAGAATTCATTTGTCCATGCATCCACTTATTTAATCATTCACTCTACCCTCAAACCTGTGTTGTTGTATGCCTTCCATGATTTGTTATCTGAGAGACAGAGAGGAAAACTCAATCCTACATTTCAAGTGTTTATGGTCTGATAGGTGGAGCTGGGGTTGAGTAGGGGGTAGAGCAGGGGGTGTGAGTTTAGCACAGGAGCTGCTCATAAATGCTTATTCACTTTTCCATCCTATGCGTCTTCTGCATTTCAGTACATTTAAGTTGAGAACGAAAAACAGAAAGGAGATGGCTACAGAGAGAGTTGTGTGAAGATCATTCCAGGCAGAGGGAAAGCTGGTAGTTAAGACCCTGAGGCATGAAAGAGTTTAGGTTCTGATAATCTGTAAGAAAACTATGGAGCAAGGTTAAGAGTAGACAAGGCCTGGTCATGTGTGACCTTTTGGGTCATGGGGGGAGTTAGGTCCTCACTCTACAATAATGGGAAGGTTCTGAAATATATTTAAGGGGTAGTGGTGAGGAGAAAAGGAAACAGGAGCCGTGCTAGTATGATTGAGTTAATCATTGCCAAAGTTGCAAACACATTAGATGTGTCCAACTTTAAGAGAGTCCTCATGTTGATCCATCATAGTAATGAAATATGGCAGGAACATTAAAGATGGTTTTGAATTGAGAAAATGCTTATATTGCAATATGTATTAAAAGGCAGAGTAGGAAATAATTCCTATATATTATACTTTCACCAAGTTAAATTTCAAAAATAGAACTTGAAGAAAATACTAATTTTTGATGTAATATATAATACTGTACTTTTGATTAAATGAACATACTATAAATATTGGCTGAATGAGTGAATTGATTAAGCAATAGGAATGAGACCATCTATTTATTATACTAACTGAATGTTTAAATATGTGCATGTGTACAAGTGTGTGTGTATAGATAACAAAAAAATTCTAAAAAACTAACAATGTGGTTTTTATATCACATTTTATTTACTTTTAAAGATTTCTACCATAAATGTTTTTTAGATGTACAGAATAAACTCTACTATTTTAAATTATGTATTACAATTGTACTAATTTTCTAAGACAATATGGTCTTTATAATCACTATTGGTAATAGCCATGATATATCATTATGTTATGCCTTAAATTATTACTTAATCTAATTAGACTTATTTTTCATATTTTAAACATAAATTTATGCTTTGTAATTTTACACACAACTGGCTGAATTTAGTACTTAATTGTGCATACTTTGCTGAAACAAAATAAATATTAATACTAATAGATTTGATTACAAGGATTCATGCTTTAGTCCTGACTGATTTTCTTAAACTAGCTTTGAAAACTATTTCTAAGATGCTAAGCAAAAATGACTTCCTTGATAAATGTTTAAAATGCTAGACCAAATAAAGTTGAAAAATTGTGTGTGTGTGTGTGTGTGTGTGTGTGTGTGCGTGCGTGCGTGTTGTGGCTCTCCAGAGATGTGGAGAAAGAAGTACAGAGTGTAAAATATTTTTCCCTGATTATTTCAAAATCATAGCAAATCAGAAGAATACATATTATACTCTCCTCCAAGTAGTGATCTAAGGAATATCCTTTGAGAACTGTGTTCCTCTGTCTTTGAGAGGTAAGTGAGGCAATGTGGTACAATGGTATCCTCTTTGGACTGCATATTAGAAAAAATCCGTTCTAGTTCTAACACTTAAAAATGTTTAGCCTAGTGAGCAAGAATACTTAAAATATCTAGTCCTCAGTTTACTTAACTGCAACAATAAACAGCTAATCACCTATCTGTCTTGCACAGGTTGGCCTTATAAAATAATTATATAAAAATTCTATAAAATTCATCTAGTTATTAATTTTAAAGTCTACAATTTTAATATTTTCGTATTTTAACATAGTGATAAAAATGATACTGAAATTCTATACATGTAGAGAGTCTATATTTCTAATGCAGTTTTTCATAAAAAGAAACAAACTCAATGTTGAAAAAATGAAATAGACTCCACTGAATCAGAGGATATGTTTCCCAATATTCCCTTTCCTGAGCGAAGACAGGTGCTTGGGAGTTTAATATGTACTTTTGCTACCTTTTAATCAAGTCTCTTTTATCAGACAAATAACTGAATACACTTCATAGATGGAACAGTGATGTTATTATCCAAACTGTAAGGCTGAAAAAGTCAATAATTTATCACAGAGAAAATAAATATAGAAAGACATTCTGTTAATTACTTTAAAAGGTTATGCCATTATAATTTATAAGTGTTTAACTGCCAAAGAGCAAACAAGACATTGCAGTTACTAATTCTGCTTCTTCAGAAGTTATAACATGCACCTGCTAAATGCACAAAACGTGAAGTGTGCTACTTCCATTGTGTCTAACTTAAGGGAAAAATAGAGATCTATTTTTCTTCACTGGTAAAGCAATGCCAAAAATAAAGATCTGCTATTCATTTTCTTAAAAGGAAGGCAGAATGTCAAACATGTTTTAAGTACTGACATACTATAAAAGTCTTAGGACTTACCCCAATCTATTATCACAATAAAAAAGATTTTATGATTTATTTTGTTCTCTAAATATAATAGGCGGTCACTGACTTTTCAATCCCTGCCTCCTGTAGTTAAATATCAACTACATATTTATTAAGACTAATTAGAAATAGAGAAATAATAATTATTCAAAGAACCACTATCTATATCAATTACTTCTAGCATTTTGATACACTGGCTTCCAATCATCTTATACGTGTACATTTCTCTTCTCAAATATGGATATTCCTTTTGAAGTGTGTAAGAATACTACAGATAAAGTTCCTGTCTCCTTTGACCATCAACCCCATTGTAAATACTTCCTCCCTCTCCAACTACTACATAATTGTTGTTTTCCCTTCTGGTACATTTTCTGTTACTGACCTGGCAATTTCTATCACTTTATCTTATGTGTGTTGAAATTCCTTGTCATGTTTTCAGTAGTTGGCCTTCCTCATGTATTTGATAATATTTGTTATTTTCCTCAAAGTATTTTCATCAGGCATATTTTGGAATTTAACAGCAGCGTTAAAGAGTGGTCTTGTGAAATCCTCTTCACTGTCTTTATATAAACTTGACACAATTACAATTCTTTCCCAGGTGCTTGAGTTCATAACTTTCACATCATGGAGCCATGATTTGGTTGAGACCCTGCAGGTACACCATAGATTAAATTTTAGACCTACCCAGCACTCCTGGTGTTAATAAAGACCAGATCTGGGAGGCGTATATTTTGTCTATGAAGATTATTTTCATTTGATTTAAAATTATGGTTATGTAATTTTATCATAACACTTAACGTTATTATTAGTTAAGTATTTTTTACATTTAATTATACTTCTATTCACCACCTTGTTTCCAAAGTCTCTCAGTCTCTCATTTAAATGTAAATTTATATTTAAATGTTAAATGTTTAAATTTTTAAATGTCTCATAATAGAAAATTTAATATATAATCTGTTCTCTTTCTCTATATTTTTATTATTACCCTTAGAATTTCAATTATTTTTATTACTTAAATCAATTTAAACACACAGAAACCCTGACTTATTTTTGCTCTTAGTAGATTAGTAGAAAATCCAGTTGTTATTTTTAAATTACCATCATTGAATTCAATCACACCAGAATTAGCAAAGGTTTTGAATATTTCTTTTGTATGTTAACACATTTCAGCTTTCAAGGGACTCTAATGTAGGAGCACAAATGTAGTTTTAACTGATAGTGTTAATGTGATCAAATTATAAAACTAATTGATTTAATTATCCACCTTTGCTAGGTAATCAGAGTAAGGAGAGATTTTTTTTTGAAACTTCACCAAAACTTAGTTAACAAAGTTATAAGCACATATGTTAAAAATAATTCACAACATATGGGTAGGAGGAAAAAAACAGAACAACTGGAAGTGACTTCAGAGGAGACAAACTTGGACTAACACTGGGAATGAGTATTAAACTGTGAGGTTTAAGAAAGAGGTTAAAGAAAGTTGGTAGATGGAGGAAAGGGCTAGGGATCAATTAGGAGATCACCAGTTATTAAATCTGTGCTTCGGATTTTTCATCTTTACTGAAAAACATATTTGGTTATTACTTCTGACCTTGAGGTTATAGTGTGCCAATTATTTCCATTCATTCATTTTATAAAGTTCATTGTGATTGACTATATAATAGGAAATGGTTAGATTTTCAACTATGAAGAGTAATATATGTGTTTTTTATCCCTTCAAGAAGTTGTAAACGATTATAAAACGTTAAAATGTGGTATACTTGAGGATAAATAAATGCAAATTCCATGGTATAAAATCAGGATGATGTACCTGATGCAAGAATAAATACACTACATACTAGTGCTATCTAAAAGTTTTCATTGCACTATGTTTTCCACTGTCTGCACTTACAAATTTAAAAATAGGAAATGCTTATTCAATAGGAATTGTGGATCCCTTTTAGTCACTAATACTGATTAATTTATTTCATTCACTGAAGCCATCTAGGGCTTTTCAGTAATCTATTATTTTTCTGGAATTCCTTATGTTAAAACAAACAAAGTTCATAGAGCATATAGCCGAATAGCTAGTTAAATGTCCTCTAAGTATAAAGGTGCTAGACCATTTATGCCTTAGGAAACCCTCTGATTACAACTGATATAACTTTTAAAAATAACTAGACTTTAATAAACTAATTGTGAAAGATCATTCCATTTATCTGAGCTTGTTAAACTCTGCAGTAGACTGGAACCAATTAAATAAATAACTCTAATTCTATATTATTAACTTCAAAAGTCCCTAGTTCCCATCACTGCAGTGCTATGATAGGTCATTTGTTTTTCAAAGCATGATTCTTTTCCCCCACAAAGGCAGTGTAATTTGGCACATTTTTGAGTGATTCTACATATCAGATTAAGTATGGCCAATTGAATTTGTCTGATTAGCCCTATGTAAAATATCAAATAAAAGTTTTGTCTTTTAAGTGCAAATAAAACTGCACCCTGATAAACAAATATAACAATGTATTTAATTCACTGTCTTCGTATAAATGAAATCAGTTCTGATTCTTAAAGATGATCCTCTTTAAATTGCATCAAACAATTTAATTTAAAATATATTCTTGATCTTACCAGCACAGAATTCAATACAAACTCAGAAGTTCCAAAATAGTGCAGAAAAGAAAAAATGACAAAACAGTATTATGCAGAGACTCTCTATCACTGACTAGAATATGTGTCTGATACAAATGTGATGCTTATGTTACAAATGTGATGCCTAAACAAGAATATAAGGGTAAGGAGGGTGGGGGGTGGGAGATGAGGGTAAGGGGGATCAAATATATGGTGATGGAAGGAGAACTGACTCTGGGTGGTGAACACACAATGGGATTTATAGATGATGTAATACAGAATTGTACACCTAAAATCTATGTAATTTTATTAACAATTGTCACCCCAATAAATTAAAAAAAAAAAACAAGAATATAAATTTCCATATTTTTATCTCAGAATTAAGTAGAAATTAAGAGGCTTAATTTCTTAATTAAACTTTCTCTGCTCAGTCTCAGTGAAGCCAGAAAACAGTAAAATAAATGTAATACATGTTAAAATGGAGATTTTAAATACAATGATCACCAAGAGAAAAATATTTGTGGATTATTTGAACGACATGATTAGCAATTTAGTATTAACAAAAGTTCTCTTTACAGGTGAATAAATAGAGCAACTGAAAGGTTCCCAGTATTGAATTGAAAGGGAGATTTGGATATTTGTTGCCTAGATTTATTTTTCAAAATTTGGTTTCTATCTCTCTCTCTCTCTCTTTCTCTCTCTCTCTCTCATCTATCTCACACTCAACAATGTGTACATAGCTGAATTTCCACAAGCTATTGGAATTAAGGATAAATGTATTTTAACTGAAATTCTTCCTTCTTAGGAATAGTTTGCAAATCTGAAATTAAAAGAAAAGGATTGAGACATTGTACCTAAAGGCAGGGGCACTTCGTGATTCTTTCTTCATCTTTATTTGTCAACATGAATTAGATTATAAATCCAACTGCAATAATACTAAACCATTTTCATCCGTGTGTCAGAGGATTACATGGACCCATGAAAACTTGCTTCAAGAACCTTGTACCATTTGATATAGAAAACTTTGTTTTAAAAAAAGAAAAGAGAAAAGTTGACTGCTAAATTCTCTTGACAAAAGCTGATAAAATTCTAGAGCACTTGGGGAACCATCCAGGCCCTGAGTCTCAAGTCCTGCCTGGAGAAGCTTCAATGTCCATGTGAATTTCCCCAGCTTCCTGGAAGCAGGCAGAATGATGCTTCCATAGAGACCTACAAGGATCTGTCTGCTTGGCAACATTTGTATTCTCCCAAGTCTCAGCACCAATATGTGTTCAACAATTTTTTGAAGGAATAAGTGAATGGATTTCAATATGCTGGCCAAGGGTCTAATATCCTATCATTAAACAAAATATTTTTTAATGTGTTGACAACTTTGATGAAAAAAAAGTAAATATGTCTGTTATTAAATGGAAGATCATTTCCCGTTGAAGACAGGAGGAGCAGAAAAAAAATAGGATTGCAAGAAAAAAGGTAAAGACAACCTTTAGGTCTTGGAGAAAGCATTATTTAGAAAGTGCCACCTCTTAAGGAAGGTCACCTTTTAAGATGAGATCTAATGGGTGGTATAGATAAAACTTCTTAAGACTAAGCCCATGATGACTTTGTTAATGTCCTCATGTTAACTTTGAGAAAAAGACCAGACACAAATTCATGGCCTACCATGAATCCATTATCCCCTGTGCCTACGCATTTATCCCAAGTAGATGAAGAATGTCATCTAATTAAATCTCTGCTCACTTTCCAGAAGGGGCACTCCAAACATGGAAGGTAGGGACTGAAGTGGCTTATTGACAGTAATTGTTGGCAGAGACTCTGTGGGAAACAGATCAGCTTTAAGTGCAGTTTATAAACTGTTTTATTTTAAAGGGTTATTATTTGACTATCAGAACTATTGTTCAGTCAATTGCTGTTGCATTATCGGACTAGATATTATGAAATAAACCACTAGGGAAATATCGTACAAATTCAGTAATTTACACTATAAAACTCACCCTAAGTAAATTTAATAGTTTTATTTATTTATTTATTTATTTATTTATTTATTTGTGATCATGTGTTTCTCTTTGTAATCCAGTGCTAAATGTGTTGGTGAGTACTTTTTCTGTGTTCTATATTTAGTTTGTAATCAACTTTCATGCAAATAGGATCACTTTTTCCACTTCTGTTTCCTTTATTTAATTTGAAACTATTAAGTAAAATTTCTAATAAGCTTTGTTTTAATTTTGTAGTTTTCTTAATTTTTGACAAAGTCTCAAGGCTAATGTAAGCCTTTAATGCGTGATTCCAACTTTGTAGCAATATTCATTTCAATCTGTAGACTGTAAGCTGCCAATTCTGAACTTTTTTAAATTAAATAATTATATTTTATTGAATAAAGCTTAATGAGAAAGTACCCAATTTCTAAAATTTTGTTGTCTTCTAGTGAATCATAAAAATTACCCAAACTTCAGAAACTTTAACCCCCCATAGGTAGTTCCTTTGATTCAATAAATTCCCTAAGACTGAACTATCAATTCTGTGGTCAAGAACTTATCATAAAGCATTTTGTAAGCTTTTACAGGAGAACTGAAATTGCTCAGTTGTCATTTAAAGAAGACATCATTATTTCCAGGCACGTACTGACCTGAAATATCAGGGTCCTGTGAAATTGGATACCATGATGCTTTTCACAGATCAAATGTTTTAAAATATTATATTTAAAATTTCTCTCCATTTTCTATTTGCTTTTTTCTCCTATCTTTTCTTTTTATCTTCACCCTTTTTCTTTCCCTTTCCCACTGTCAAGAAATACTGGTTTTCCCATAGCTGTCTTTTCTTATTTTTTAATTTTTTTTAATTTATTTTGCAATTACTGTTAACATACAATATCATATTAATTTCAGGTGTACAAAGCAACATAGTGATTAGACATTTATATAGCTCACAAAGTGATCACCCCGATAAGTCTGTTACCTATCTGACACTGTACATGGTTATTATAATATTATTGACTATATTCCCTATGCTGTACTTTACATCCCCACGACTATTTTTTTCAATTATAGTTGACATTCAATATTATTTTATATTAGTTTCAGGCATACAGTGTAGTGGCTAGACATTTTTATGATTTATGAAGTGATCCCCCTCATAAGTCTAGTACCCACTTGACACTTATACATATATTTTACAATATCATCAACTATATTCCCTATGCTATACTTTACATCCCTGTGATAATTTTGTAACTATCAATTTGTACTTCTTAATCCCTTCACCTTTTCACCCAGCTCCCAATCTCCCTCCCATCTGGTAACCATCAGTTTGTTCTCTGTGTCTATAAGCCTGTTTCTGTTTTGTTTGCTCATTTATTTTTTATATTCCACGTATAAGTGAGATCATATGGTATTTGTCTTTATCAGTCTGACTTATTCCACTTAGCATAATATACTCTGGGACAATCCATGTTATCGCAAATGGTAAGATTTCATTCTTCTTTATTACAGAGCAATATTCCATTGTATATATGAGTATGTACCACATTTTTGAACTCCTTATAATACAGAGATGCTGGGCTTCATTTGGAGCATCTGAAATGATCTGAAGATTCTGATTCCTCTCATTTCAAGTGATTGCCCAGCTCTAACTTTGTGTGTTATAAAATAAATTAATTTTCAATCTGGGCTCTTACTGTTTTTCCCCAAAAACAAGACCTAGCCAGACCATCAGCTTTAATGCATCTTTTGGAGCAAAAACTAATATAATATCTGGTATTTTATATTATATTATATTATATTATATTATATTATATTATATTATATTATATTATTATACCTGGTATTATATTATATTATATTACATAATATTATATTATATTAAAATACTATCGGGTCTTATATTAATTTTTTCTCCAAAAGACGCATTAGAGCTGATGGTCTGGCTAGGTCTTATATTGGGGGAAACATGGTAGTGACAAAGAGATTGTAAAACTACGGCATTCCTGAGAAAAAAATGGAGGGGCTTATAAAAAATACTAACAGAATTTTCTCTTAACTGTGAAGTAAGAAAAGTTATAAATGTTTTGACTGGAGGACAAAATTATTCTATATATGTGTTTATAAACATAAAATAATATTAATGAAAATTTATACATTAATGTATGTACTATTGTCTTCATTATCAATTACTAAGTTTACATATGATATATATAATGTAGTCTTATCTGAATCATATAGAATAAAGATTAAAATTACATTACAATAACTTTTCACATTTACTAGTTAGCTTTGTAACAAATAACATGCTTTCTCACATGATGTAGTACTCCAGAATTCAGATTATTACTAAGGAATTTATATATTATGATTATCATTTAAGGGCGTGTTAAACATAGTTTAAGCTATATAAGCTAAACTTATTTTTTCCATGAATTAATTATTTATTCATTTTCCCCGCTACTATTTATCATTCAATTTTTTGGGACCGAATAAAAAAATCCATATTCTGTTTTTTAACTCACTTTTAGGACACTGAGAAAATATGTAATCACTAAATTTATTTAAACTCAACTTCCCATCTGTGAAATTTACATAGTAAATCCCACTAAATTTGTAATAAGATTTAAATCTAGTGACGTGTATAAAAATAAATGTGCATCACAAGATGAAAATCATTGCTCTGCTATGGATATACTCTCACTGGTAGATGGATTATGGAATTATTGGCAGAGACTCTGTGGGAAACAGATCAGCTTTAAGTGCAGTTTATAAACTGTTTTATTTTAAAGGGTTATTATTTGACTATCAGAACTATTGTTCAGTCAATTGCTGTTGCATTATCGGACTAGATATTATGAAATAAACCACTAGGGAAATATCGTACAAATTCAGTAATTTACACTATAAAACTCACCCTAAGTAAATTTAATAGTTTTATTTATTTATTTATTTATTTATTTATTTATTTGTGATCATGTGTTTCTCTTTGTAATCCAGTGCTAAATGTGTTGGTGAGTACTTTTTCTGTGTTCTATATTTAGTTTGTAATCAACTTTCATGCAAATAGGATCACTTTTTCCACTTCTGTTTCCTTTATTTAATTTGAAACTATTAAGTAAAATTTCTAATAAGCTTTGCTTTAATTTTGTAGTTTTCTTAATTTTTGACAAAGTCTCCAGGCTAATGTAAGCCTTTAATGCATGATTCCAACTTTGTAGCAATATTCATTTCAATCTGTAGACTGTAAGCTGCCAATTCTGAACTTTTTTAAATTAAATAATTATATTTTATTGAATAAAGCTTAATGAGAAAGTACCCAATTTCTAAAATTTTGTTGTCTTCTAGTGAATCATAAAAATTACCCAAACTTCAGAAACTTTACCCCCACCCCCCATAGGTAGTTCCTTTGATTCAATAAATTCCCTAAGACTGAACTATCAATTCTGTGGTCAAGAACTTATCATAAAGCATTTTGTAAGCTTTTACAGGAGAACTGAAATTGCTCAGTTGTCATTTAAAGAAGACATCATTATTTCCAGGCACGTACTGACCTGAAATATCAGGGTCCTGTGAAATTGGATACCATGATGCTTTTCACAGATCAAATGTTTTAAAATATTATATTTAAAATTTCTCTCCATTTTCTATTTGCTTTTTTCTCCTATCTTTTCTTTTTATCTTCACCCTTTTTCTTTCCCTTTCCCACTGTCAAGAAATACTGGTTTTCCCATAGCTGTCTTTTCTTATTTTTTAATTTTTTTTAATTTATTTTGCAATTACTGTTAACATACAATATCATATTAATTTCAGGTGTACAAAGCAACATAGTGATTAGACATTTATATAGCTCACAAAGTGATCACCCCGATAAGTCTGTTACCTATCTGACACTGTACATGGTTATTATAATATTATTGACTATATTCCCTATGCTGTACTTTACATCCCCATGACTATTTTTTTCAATTATAGTTGACATTCAATATTATTTTATATTAGTTTCAGGCATACAGTGTAGTGGCTAGACATTTTTATGATTTATGAAGTGATCCCCCTCATAAGTCTAGTACCCACTTGACACTTATACATATATTTTACAATATCATCAACTATATTCCCTATGCTATACTTTACATCCCTGTGATAATTTTGTAACTATCAATTTGTACTTCTTAATCCCTTCACCTTTTCACCCAGCTCCCAATCTCCCTCCCATCTGGTAACCATCAGTTTGTTCTCTGTGTCTATAAGCCTGTTTCTGTTTTGTTTGCTCATTTATTTTTTATATTCCACGTATAAGTGAGATCATATGGTATTTGTCTTTATCAGTCTGACTTATTCCACTTAGCATAATATACTCTGGGACAATCCATGTTATCGCAAATGGTAAGATTTCATTCTTCTTTATTACAGAGCAATATTCCATTGTATATATGAGTATGTACCACATTTTTGAACTCCTTATAATACAGAGATGCTGGGCTTCATTTGGAGCATCTGAAATGATCTGAAGATTCTGATTCCTCTCATTTCAAGTGATTGCCCAGCTCTAACTTTGTGTGTTATAAAATAAATTAATTTTCAATCTGGGCTCTTACTGTTTTTCCCCGAAAATAAGACCTAGCCAGACCATCAGCTTTAATGCATCTTTTGGAGCAAATACTAATATAATATCTGGTATTTTGTATTATATTATATTATATTATATTATATTATATTATATTATATTATTATATTATACCTGGTATTATATTATATTATATTACATAATATTATATTATATTAAAATACTACCGGGTCTTATATTAATTTTTTCTCCAAAAGACGCATTAGAGCTGATGGTCCGGCTAGGTCTTATATTGGGGGAAACATGGTAGTGACAAAGAGATTGTAAAACTACGGCATTCCTGAGAAAAAAATGGAGGGGCTTATAAAAAATACTAACAGAATTTTCTCTTAACTGTGAAGTAAGAAAAGTTATAAATGTTTTGACTGGAGGACAAAATTATTCTATATATGTGTTTATAAACATAAAGTAATATTAATGAAAATTTATACATTAATGTATGCACTATTGTCTTCATTATCAATTACTAAGTTTACATATGATATATATAATGTAGTCTTATCTGAATCATATAGAATAAAGATTAAAATTACATTACAATAACTTTTCACATTTACTAGTTACCTTTGTAACAAATAACATGCTTTCTCACATGATGTAGTACTCCAGAATTCAGATTATTACTAAGGAATTTATATATTATGATTATCATTTAAGGGCGTGTTAAACATAGTTTAAGCTATATAAGCTAAACTTATTTTTTCCATGAATTAATTATTTATTCATTTTCCCCGCTACTATTTATCATTCAATTTTTTGGGACCGAATAAAAAAATCCATATTCTGTTTTTTAACTCACTTTTAGGACACTGAGAAAATATGTAATCACTAAATTTATTTAAACTCAACTTCCCATCTGTGAAATTTACATAGTAAATCCCACTAAATTTGTAATAAGATTTAAATCTAGTGACGTGTATAAAAATAAATGTGCATCACAAGATGAAAATCATTGCTCTGCTATGGATATACTCTCACTGGTAGATGGATTATGGAATTATTGGAATAGAAATATCTCCCTCTGCATCCATGGATTTCTGCTACTAGTGTTAATCACTGCTAGCGCAGTATTAACTTTACTTTTAATATCACTACACCTCTGTGCTCTAAGACATCTTGCCATTTTTTTAAAGCAAGAATTCTCCTTTAAGAACATTCAAAGCCATTCCATGAAATTACTTCGAAAATTGTTGCTCAAAGCCACAAGTTTACTGAAATTCAAATGTGCAATCATTTTTTGAAGAAAGCGAAAGATCAAAACCTGGTTTTTGGTGGAAATTGTAATTGGTTTTTGGTGGAAATCTGTAATTGGTTTTTGGTGGAAATCTTTAAAACTCTCTGCCCTTACACTTGTTCACTTCCAGTGGAGGTTTAACTCAGAGAATAGACTAAAGTATTAGCAATACAGAGAAATACCTGAGATAATAGCTCGAAAGATAAAATATAAACATTATAGTATACTAGTTTACTAAGTTAATATATTTGATCCATCCTCCAACCGGTCCAGCCATTCAAATTAAGAAATCCTGAGGCAAAATCTATTTTAAAAGGCAAAATCTATTTTAATTATTACTAAGTGAAAAGCACTACTTATAATGACTTAAAATGCCAAAATATAAAAACTTTTCTCTTGAGATAAGTATAAGACATAGCAGATCTTTAAGTTTCCCCATAACATTCAATAAACATTTTAGTAAAAATAACTAGCAATTATTTTCTCCTCTAGCACTGTTTAATGATTTTCATTTTGGCCTCACAAGTCTCAGAAGTAATTATTAATATTCACATTTTGTAGATGAGGAAAATGAGGTGTAAAAAGCTTCAATAAATTTCTTAAAGTAGCAAATTGTTGATCTATTATTTAATCCACAGGAAAATTTAGACCACTCAATCATTAATTATTTCTATTTGACTTGAGTATTCCTTAAGATTTTCTGTAACAGACTAGAGAGGTAACCAGAACAAGCTGTTTTAACGTCACTTAAATTTTGCAAAATAAAAGACTGAGAGATTAAGCTCATATAAGATTGTAATGACAAAGTTCTGTTAAAAATATAACTTAAGACAAAGTTAAGTGCTTGGGTAAAGTGTGTTTTATATTTTAGCATGCAAATGAAAAACTGTAATTTTTCAAATATCAGATAATTTAGTTTATCACCCTCCTCCTCTTTTAAGAAAATTGATCAATAAATCTGAAGAGGAGGAATTCCCCAACAAGAAAAAATTATCCTTATTAAGGTTTCTTTTCAATGGCTGTATTTGACATCTTTAGAAGATAACATTTATAGTGAAGGAATTAGAGTATTATAAAATTTTGAGCAGATAATTTTCTAAAGCTGAAAGATAATATGGAAATTATTATAATCTGGATTGTCATCATTATCAAAATCATCAGTGGAATAATTCTACATAATTTCAAAGAAAAATGAAAGAGGACGATGATTGTCCTGTGGAAATTTGCATACAAAAATTCATATTATCATTGTTGCATACATATATTAGGAAATGTATGACAGGTATCTTGGTGCTATCAAGCTAAACCTGGTAGGAAACAGAATCTACAGGTTCTAAACTTATATCTTGAGGTGTAAACATATTCATACATTTCCTCTGATTGTTTAAAAATAACACTCATGCTTTTCAGATGGCTACTGATGGGAATGCTGGGTTTTTTTAGCTTTCATCTCAGTGACAGCTGTTAACTGCTTTCAAGATTCCCTTTCCTAAAACAACACTGCTATTTCTTATTTATTTTTCAGGCACATTTTGCATTTTTACTAAGTTTTTGACAAAGAGAATCCCAACCTATTTCTTTTTCCTATAGAAATGTGAGCATATTATAAACACTTTTCTCCATCTTCCTTTTTTCACTCTTAATATGTCACAGAGATAATCCCACATTAGTGCACATAGAGCTGGCTAATTGTTTCCAAAGGCTGAATATAGTTGGTAATTTATATAACCAGTCAGAAATTGGTAGCCATTTAGGTGTTTTCAATCTTCCACTGCTTTAGACTGTTGTTATGAATGACATTGTGCACATTTACTTGTGGGACAAATATATATATAAAATAGAATTATTCGATCAAAGATTGTCTGCATTTTAAACATATACCTGTAAAACATAAAAGTGAATGTGTGTGTGTGTGTGTGTGTGTGTGTGTTTGTGTATTTAAATTGCCCTCTCTAGGTGGGCCAGTTTCACAACTGTCAGTAATATATAAGAATGCCTCATCAACAAAAGATATTGTGATTTTGTTTTCATTTTTGCCAATCTTTGTCAAATTTAATTTACATTTCTCTTATTATGAATGAAGTAGAATATCTTTGCATATAGTTAAAGCACACTTGTTTATTTTCTGAAAACAGTCTTGATTCATATTCTTCATTAATTTTTCTTTTGCATTTCAGTTTAAATCTAATGGATATGTAGAAGCTCCTTATGTACAAGGAAATTTCCCTTTTATGTAATATGAATTGCAAATATCCATCTCACTGTCAAAAACTGAATTATTAGCCCCAACTTTTCATTTCTCTTTGATAGTATGATACATCAAAACGTGGTCCTTGTCTCATTATGAGACAGTGTACTTCTCCATCCCTTGAGTTAGGCCTTGTCAGCTTGACTTATTATGGCCAAGGATGAGTTCATAGATGTGACAGGACTGGAGAGGTTAAATGTACTTTAAGACTGGTCTTAAATTCTGGCATTTTGTGATACACATTAGAAGAGGTTCCCTCTAGGTAACATTGCTCTTTTACCCTAGTCACTACAATAAACACAAGCAAAGAAACCTGAGCTCAATGGCAGCCAGCCTCCAAGCCCAGCTGGTGATGAGGCTGAAGCAGAGGCCCCTTCTCCCCCAAGCAACCCACTCTGCATTACTTTAACCAGAGGCAACCTGAGGCTTCATGAGCACAAATTCTTACTGTAGTGAACCTCTGATATTTGGGAGTAATTTGTTACACAGCAACAGCTGACACAAATATTAAATTGTCAATTGTCTAGTTGCCATGCTCTTTAAAAAAAGCAACAACAGTATTTTTTATTTATATAGCTTGAATTTATTAATCATTTTTGTGTATGTCTTCTGGGATTTGTATGCTGTTGAAAAAGATCTAACCATTGAAAACGTGAATTAAAATTAGATATTCTGTATTTACTTTACTGTATTTTAGTGGTATTTTATTTAATTATTCGATACCTTTAGAATATCTTTTAATAAAAATTGTAGAGCAAGAATTAAAATATATTTTCAACTCAAATATTGCCATGATATTTATTTAATAAACTATGTTTTCTTTACTGACTGACTTAAAATGGCTCCTGTAAATACACTGAATTTCTCAATGTATTATGGTTTATTCCTGAAATTTCTTGATTACATATACATAAATATATATACATATATGTGTGTGTGTGTATATATATATATATATATATATATATATATATATATATACACACACACATATATATATATGTGAATTTAAATTTCACTAACACTCTAATAATTTCTTTAATATTTATTGGATCGGATATTTTTCATATTCTTCCTTCTGAGAAGTATCCTTATATATTTTGTCCAAGGACACTATAATAATATTAATATTTCAGAAAAATATTTCAGTAGGCATTTTCATTGGAATTACCTAAAATGTACAGGATGATTTAGTTACAAATAATTTCTTTTTAGAACATATTGCGTCTTCATTTTCAATTATATGATATAATTTTCCTTATTGCTCTTTTGTGTCAGGAATGATTTTTTTAAAGTTTCTTGACAGTGTGTCTATTCTTCATCAACATTATCTCACTATTGTTTGTTTACATAGACAATAAATTTTGTATCCAGCAAATTAAATGAGTCATATTTTAATCTGAGATTCATTATTACCTTATTCTAGGTGAAATATAATATATTTAAAAAATAATAAGTTTTTTTTTAACATTTCCCTCTCACTTTTTAAAAACTTTTAGTGGGAAATAATTGGAAGATTCACATGCAATCCTAAAAAATTAATACAAGGAGATCCTGTATACACTTTACCCAGTTTCTCCAAATGGTAGCATATTGCAAAAACACAACATGATATAAAACACAATATCATCAAAAAGGGTACTGACATTGATATAATCCAACTACTCAAGATTTCCATCACACAGGATCATAACTCTTTCATAGACACATCTACTTGTCTCTCACCTCCAACCTCTCCTTAACCCCACAGAGACACTAATCTTTTCTCCATTTCTGTACTTTTCTCATTTCAAAAATATTATATAAATAGAATCATAGAGTGATTCCTTTCACTCAGAATAATTCTCTGGTCCATCCAGGTTGTTGTGTGTATCAATAGTCTATACCATTTATTGTTGAGCATGAATCTATGGTATGGATATACAGCAGTTTGTTTAATCATTTACCCATTGAAGGGCAAATGGATTGATTCCAGTTTCTGGTTATTATGAACAAATTTTCTATGAGAATTTAGTGTTGTCACCTATTAATTAATTAATTAATTACTTTTTTAGGCATTCAAATAGATGTGTAGTGATATCTCATTGTGGTTTTAATTCATATGTCTCTAACAGCTAATGATGTTAAACATCCTTTCATGTGCTCATTTGCCATTTGTATATCTTCAGTGAAATGTCTTTTCATGACTTTTGCATTGTTTCAATTGGATTGTTTGCTTTTTTTTATTTTTTTTATTGCTGAATTTTTGGTTTTTTTAGACGTTTATCTTTTATATCCCTCACACTGTGTGAACCCCCTCCCCCCATCCACTATCCTTCTCACATCGCACAGAGCCATTACATTTCCACTGTCTCTATTCCTAATACTGTACTCCACTTCTTGTAAGTACATACATATGCACATATATACATATATATATATATATTGTGATATATATATATATATATATATATATATATATATATATATATATGTGAATTTAAATTTCACTAACACTCTAATAATTTCTTTAATATTTATTGGATCGGATATTTTTCATATTCTTCCTTCTGAGAAGTATCCTTATATATTTTGTCCAAGGACACTATAATAATATTAATATTTCAGAAAAATATTTCAGTTGGCATTTTCATTGGAATTACCTAAAATGTACAGGATGATTTAGTTACAAATAATTTCTTTTTAGAACATATTGAGTCTTCATTTTCAATTATATGATATAATTTTCCTTATTGCTCTTTTGTGTCAGGAATGATTTTTTTAAAGTTTCTTGACAGTGTGTCTATTCTTCATCAACATTATCTCACTATTGTTTGTTTACATAGACAATAAATTTTGTATCCAGCCAATTAAATGAGTCATATTTTAATCTGAGATTCATTATTACCTTATTCTAGGTGAAATATATTTAAAAAATAATAAGTTTTTTTTAACATTTCCCTCTGACTTTTTAAAAACTTTTAGTGGGAAATAATTGGAAGATTCACATGCAATCCTAAAAAATTAATACAAGGAGATCCTGTATACCCTTTACCCAGTTTCTCCAAATGGTAGCATATTGCAAAAACACAACATGATATAAAACACAATATCATCAAAAAGGGTACTGACATTGATATAATCCAACTACTCAAGATTTCCATCACACAGGATCATAACTCTTTCATAGACACATCTACTTGTCTCTCACCTCCAACCTCTCCTTAACCCCACAGAGACACTAATCTTTTCTCCATTTCTGTACTTTTCTCATTTCAAAAATATTATATAAATAGAATCATAGAGTGATTCCTTTCACTCAGAATAATTCTCTGGTCCATCCAGGTTGTTGTGTGTATCAATAGTCTATACCATTTATTGTTGAGCATGAATCTATGGTATGGATATACAGCAGTTTGTTTAATCATTTACCCATTGAAGGGCAAATGGATTGATTCCAGTTTCTGGTTATTATGAACAAATTTTCTATGAGAATTTAGTGTTGTCACCTATTAATTAATTAATTAATTACTTTTTTAGGCATTCAAATAGATGTGTAGTGATATCTCATTGTGGTTTTAATTCATATGTCTCTAACAGCTAATGATGTTAAACATCCTTTCATGTGCTCATTTGCCATTTGTATATCTTCAGTGAAATGTCTTTTCATGACTTTTGCATTGTTTCAATTGGATTGTTTGCTTTTTTTTATTTTTTTTATTGCTGAATTTTTGGTTTTTTTAGACGTTTATCTTTTATATCCCTCACACTGTGTGAACCCCCTCCCCCCATCCACTATCCTTCTCACATCGCACAGAGCCATTACATTTCCACTGTCTCTATTCCTAATACTGTACTCCACTTCTTGTAAGTACATACATATGCACATATATACATATATGTACATATATATATGTGTGTATATATATATATATATACACACATATACATACAAACTTGACATTCATTATTGTTCAGCTTCAGCTTCAGGTGTACAATCCAGTGATCAGGCATCCACATCATCCCTGAGGTGGTCTCCCTAATGAGACAAGTGTCCATTGGATACCCTACAAAACCTTTACAACATTATTGATTACATTCCCCAAATTAATTTTCAGGACCCCGTGGCCATCTTGTGGTTACTGACTGTTTTCTAATCCCCTCACCTTCCCCATTATCCCCACCCCCATCCCATCTAGCAACCCTCAGTTTTTCCTCTATGTCTCCAAAACTGATTCTGATTATTTCATTCACTAATTCTTTTCTTTAGATTCCACATATAAGTGAGATCATATGGTATTTTTCTTTCTCTGTCTGACTTATTTGACTTAACATAATGTTCTCTAGGTCCATCCATGTTGTTGCAAGTGGTAAGATTTCTTTCTTCTTTATGGCTGCATAATATTCCATTGTATAAATGTACCACAGTTTCTTAATCCAGTCATCTACCGATGGGCATTTTGGTAGTTTCCATGTCTTGGCTATTGTGTATAGTGCTGCAATAAACATAGGAGTGCATAAAGTTTTTTGAATTAGAGTTTTGAATTTCTCTGGATAGATGCCTAGGAGCGGAATTGCAGGATCATAAGGTAGTTCCATGTTATATTGCTGAGTTTTGAGAGTTATTTTTATATTTTGTGTATGTGTGCTCTTTGTTTGCAAATATTTTGGTTTGTAAATATTTTCTCCCATTGTGTAGCACTTTTTTATTATCCTGTTGTCAAGTCTAAGAACTCGTTATTTAACCCTATGTCACAGAGATTTTATCCTATTTTTTAATAAAAAACAAATTAGTCTTACATTTAATTCTATGATCAGGTTTGAGTTAATTATTTTATGAGGTATGCGCCAGGTCAAGGGTCACTTATTTTTTTCCTATAGATTTCCAATTGCTCCAGTACCATTTGTTGGAAAGGTTGTTTTATGTATTCCCATTGAATTGTTTTTGTATCTTTGTCAAAAATCAGGTGGGAAGAATAGTGTGGGTTTATTTCTGGTTTTGCTACTTTGCTTCTGGATCTATGTGTCTATCTTTCAGCCAGTAGCATACTTCCTTGATTACCACGGTGTATATTAAACCTTAATATTAAGTAGAATGATTTCTCCCCCTTTGTTTTTCTTCATCAAGCTTGTTTTTGGTATTCTAGGCCTTTTCCTTTTCCATAGAAATTTTAGAAAAAAAATATCAAAAAATTATCTTAGTTTTTCTACATCTGGGAATATCTTGATTTCCTGTTCATCCCTGAAGATTATTTTCAACCTCTGAAAATTCCATGTCTCTTTCTCATGACATCCACAGTTTTTTAAGATAGATCCACTGTTATCATAAGCATGCTTACTTCATGGATGAGTTGTCAGTTTTCTCTAGTAGCTTTCAAGATTCTTTTCTTTATCGTTAGTTTTCATATAATTAATAGTGATGTGTACTGGCACAGGTTTCTTTGGTTTTATCCGGTTTGAGGTTCGCTCTTTTCTTTGAATCTGTAAGTTTATGTCTTTTGACAAATTTGGGAAGTTTTCTAACCATTATTTCCTTGAGTACTTTTTTCAATCCTACTTTTTCTTCTTTCCTTTGGGGACTCTGAAAGAACATATATTCAGTCATTTTTAATAGTCCCACAGGTCCCTGATGTTCTGTTCATTTTTTTTTTTTTTTCCCTAGTCTGTTTCTGTCTCTTTTCAGACTGGGTAATTTTTACTATTCTATCCTCTAGTTCACTGACTCTTTCCTCTGTGCCCTCCATTCTGATGTTGCACCCATCCACTGAACTTTTATTTTAGTCACTGTTGTTTTCTTCAGTTCTAGGATTTTCACTTGTTTTTTCTCTATATCTATTTCTTTGCTGAAACTTTTTATTTCTTTGTTGAGACTTTTTAATTTTTCCTTTGTTTCGAGTGTGTTCATAATTGCTCGTTGACTCTTTTTATTGTGTCTACTTTAAAATATTTGTCAGATAACTTTAACATCTCTGTCATCTTGGTGTTGATATCTATTAATTATCATTTTTTTTCTTTCTCATTTAGTTTGAGATCATTATGTTTCTTGATGTGTCAAGTGATTTTTTTTCCCTTGAAACCCTAAGATTTCTATATTATGTTATGAGACTGGATCTAAATTAAACCTTCAGTTTGAGGTGGTGTTCTCTGACACCACTCTGAGACTGTCTTGTCATGGTCAGATAAAGATAGAAATTTAGTTCCACATGAGTGTCTGTTAACACCCCATGGGAAGAGGATGTTCTTGTTAACACTGGGCAGGGGGAGAGCTCTAGTTCCTCAGGTTGTCTAGACTGACACCCTTGTAGGGGTGGCCTCATTACTGCTAGATAATAGTGAAAGTCCCGACTGTCCTCGAGGCCTATTCTAACACCACCTAGCAAGGAAGGGGAAGGGCATCTCATTGTGCTGCTGAAAGTGGAAGTCCAGGCTCCCCACCTAGTCTCCAGGGGCTCTACAGGAGAGGGGAGCATTGTCTGTGAAAGGGATTTTTACTGGCTGAAAAGGATGAAAGTCCCGTCTCGCTATCTGACCTGCTCTAATACACTGTGGTGGGATTTTTGGGGCACCATACTACAGCCTTGAAGAGGTGGAACTCTAGGCTGCTCCCTTGGCTTTTACTGAGGTGGATGGAGATGGAACCACAGTGTTATCTGTGGCATTTGGCTGAACTAGAGCAGTTATTGACTAAAGTTGTCTGTCTTGTTTAACTTCCCCTTTCTGGTACTTTGGATAGTAAGAGCAAGCTTTTGTTGTGGAATTTATTTTATTTTATTTTTATTTTTTTGTCTGCACACATTGGGTTTCCAGGTTGACAGCTTCTTCAGCTCTCAAGTCTGAGAAATATGAGACAAAAAGAAAAAAAAAAAGAAAAGAAAAAATCCAGAGAACTCATCACCACATCTTTCCTTGGGAGTCAATGTGCCTAGCCAGTTGGTCTCCTCTTCACCTTTCAGACTCTCCGTATGGTTGTTTTATGTACAATGTCCAGGGTTTTCAGTTGTATTTAGCTTGAGGAATAAGAATAGCTACTCCACTTGGCTGAAAGCAGAAATCTCCATTCAAATTTTTATGTCTCATTTCTAGTCTCATCTAACTGAATTAACCTGTACATCCAGAACAAGTTTTAATAACGACAATAATAAGATAGTCTTGTTATTATTACTTTAAAGAGAATGTTTTCATTAAAGCTTAACATGCTTTCATAACATTAAGAGAACATTAATATAGGAGTTTTTATTTTTTCCATTAAAGACATGGGAATCATTTTATATGCAGTGAAAGTAATTATCTGTTCTCGTTTAATTAAGAATTTTTATAAAGAACGGATGCTGCATTTTAAACTGCCCACTGAATATATATAATAAGAAGATCACACGTGTTTTCTTTTCATTTCTTAATATGATGAATAAAATATTATAACACCAAAGCATCTTGACACTACACCTTGAATCCTACTTAGTCGTAATCTATCAATGCCATGTTGAAGCTGGATTCTGTTCTAATATCTTACTTGCTATTTTGTCATTGACATTCAAAAACATGATTTGCCTGTGAGTTTCTTTGTGCTACCTATTTGAGCTATTTTTGACATCTGTGTAATTTTGCTTCATTTTTTAAAATGAAGGTTTTTTATTTGTTTGTTTGTTTTTTCCTGTTTCAATGCTCCATGACAGGAAAACTAGTGTTTTAAAGTTTTTTCATGTGAATATTGCACATTTCTTGTTAAAGTTCAATCCTGGATATTTCATTCACTACTTTAATTAGTTATATTTTATTGTATTTCTTAAATTGTTGATAAAAAATGCTTTGAAATTGTCTAGACCTGATACTTATCTGGGTAGTTACCTATGGGAGTAGTTACCGATGGTGGTAGATACCTATGGGGGTAGTTTTTGACAATGTTCTCTATTTCTTCTAAAGGTCAATCTGGTTACCTTATATTTTTCTGGACTGTGTGACTTTTTCAAAGGGACTTGAGCCAAGCTGGCTTCCACATATCTGTCAATGAGAACTCAAGCATTCTTGTTGTGTTAAAAATAAAACCGTAGATTATTACTTCTGCTACTGTTTTTATTAATAATAGTAGTAATAATAATAATATTATGTCACCCCTATTAACTCCAGACTTTGATTTACAGAGAGAATGATGACGCCTTGGAAATTATTCTGGTAGGACTGCATCTCTGATAAGTTCTCATGGAATCTTTTCCATCAGATGAATCTCTCAGATTACTTACATCTATCAGTGTCTAGACATATATATCAGTATCTAACTTGTATGTTTGTGTGTGTGTGTGTGTGTGTGTGTGTGTG
The DNA here is from genome assembly GCF_036562045.2 of Rhinolophus sinicus. Lineage (NCBI taxonomy): Eukaryota > Metazoa > Chordata > Mammalia > Chiroptera > Rhinolophidae > Rhinolophus > Rhinolophus sinicus. The sequence goes on along the minus strand of NC_133754.1, from coordinate 48,415,879 downwards.
TGTGTGTGTGTGTGATTCGACTGATATTTTGGCACTAAGTTCGGATGAGAGTTAGTATCTAACAATTCTCTGATTTAAAGAGAACCGTCTCAACCATTTTCATTGGCCCATGAATTTCATCTAGACTCTGAGCCACAGCAATGTCCTATATAACCTTGGAATAGTGATCAAGAACTAGTGAAGAAAAAATGAATATATCTGTTTCCTTTTAATTTCCATTAATCAGTTTCCATTTTCCAGGTCAAAAAATTAAAGGTAGCTTTGCAAAATACCAAAGATTCTTGTAGGCCTATCTTGCAAAGTAGGTTATACCAATGATTAATGTTTTTTATTTTCCTATTAGAATGTGGCTATTCATGCGCCCAGATTTATCTCACTGTGCCATAGACTTTTGACATTAAAAGTACTCGTTAAGCTTGTTCTACTGCCTACTTTCCTTAAATATTTTGCAGTCACTCTGACACTGCTAGTATTTTTTTTCTGGTAAGAATAGATACTTAAACTATATTGGCTTAATTTTGAATACAATAGGGCAGCTTTTAAACATAACTGCACAAGATTCAAGTCATATATTTTTGTGGTTTCCTTAAAAAGATATAGGAATACAAAGGGAGATGATCAAAGATATGTCAGAAACTTTGAAAAGAAAACACCAGAAAGTCAGAAGGACATTACCGTATATTGATAATTAGGATGGGGGAAATTATTTAAATGAAACTGAGTTTTTGCAAATGCATAAATGGGAAAGTTACAGCATAATGTACAAAAATATAAGCCTTAGGATGAGAGAAATACTGGGGTATTTACAAGGAAACATGGCAACTAGCTCTCAGCCTTGAGGCTAACAGGCATTCCCTACATGCTTTTTGAATGACTATTAAATGAATTCCATACTAGACACATTGAGTTTGATATGGAAATTTTCAGTAGTCCAGTAACTTGAAACCTCTCTGGTGCTTTATGTTTACAAAACACTTTCATATGTTACTCCATTAATCCTCGCAACAAAACCATGGAGTAAAACATCATTAAAGTTCTTATAGCTGATGAAATGAGGCTTAGAAAGATTAAGTTCCTTATTTAAATTTACATATTTAGTATGAGCCAGAGCTGAGTTTTAAGGCTGAGTGTTGTTGAAACCAAAGTCTGTTCTTTTTATCATATTACAGAATATTCCAAATAGAAGTAGCTTTGGCTGTAATGGCAGGTCATGTCAGATAGATTTGAGGAACTCATAATGTTTGGAATGGCACAAATAATTGTAGAGCCAGTTAAAAATTAGAGCACATCACTATTAGGTCTGAGATTCATGAAGCTTGGGCTGCCTCGTCTTTTTCATTTCAGTGTTACTAACCCAGAAGGAAGCTCAGTGCATGTTTACTGAATAAGTGATTAGAGCATCTTGGGAGGATATAGACTTGTAACAAAAGAAACAAACAAACAAGCAAACACCTTAAGGAGATAAATGCCAGAATCATTGCAAAAGAAGAAGGGTCGTTATTTGGCTATTGATTTAATGTGAGCTAAGGATACTTGAAAGAAAAAAGGAAAGATTCTATATGATCCTTCTTAAGGAAAAGGTCAGACATATGTAGTACACCAAATTGAGGTATTTGAAACAACTAAAATGATAAAACTAACAGTATTTTGTTATTTTATAATACACCTTTTTATGATAATGTTTAAGATATGGGAAAACTGTGAAGCACCTTACATCTAGTTGTGTGGAATTTTGCTGACAGATTTTAATGCTTTTGAGGAATTTCTAAATTTCATAAGTTTTGTTTCATTGCTTTGGCTTTTATTTTAGGTAATCTTTTATAGAGCTATTGGATATTCCTTAATAATAATCGATACCAGTTACTTTTTCTTGATTCCTTTTATATCTTTATTTATTTTTGATTTAAAAGAAAAATCCCCCTTTGCTTATTCTGTTTATCTGAAGGCATTATCTGCATGCCATCTAGGTTAACACCTATTTTTGAAACAATATTATTCACTTATTTCAAAATTTTTTCTATGTGCTATTATCTCATTTCTGAATTTTTCTAATTTAGATTTACACTATTAGTTCATTCTTTGTCGTATGTTCTTAACTTATATGAATTTGTTTTGAAACATTTGGCTTCAGTGTCCCACTCTCTTCTGTTCCATGCCTTTCCAGAGTGCTTTCATATTTTAGAGGGACATTGTTTTATTTCAATTTACCTTTTTCTTTTTCTTTTAACTTAGTATAGTCATTTAATTGTGATATATATTTTTTTTCTCCCTACATGCAGTTAGTACTGAGGTATTTTAGGAAAAAGGGGTGGGTCTAATGAGTTTTTCTAGGTTCACAGCTCTAATGACCTCACATTTAATTTCCAACAAATTTTAAGATAGAATCGCTTACCATTTGAAATCTCCTAGCAGTTTTGTCTGCTCATTTTAAACACAACTGACTCTTCATTTGCTTATAGTTTCTTTTCTGATAAATTTAGGTCATCTTTTAAGCAGTTTCTCCTCAGTGTGGAGCTTTGTGGTGGTAGGGATTTTGGAGATCTCACAGACATCAGATCACTCCTGTCCCTTTATCCTAAACCATGAATAGATGATAATTATCCACAATTTAGAGTGTAAAAAATATATACTTATAGTTTTAGTGGATTTCTCTCAAATTGTCCTGCCCACATTCCAGTGCATGTCTGATGGCAATTCTGGGGTTCTCCACAACTCACATCCATCATGTATCACCTTGCCTCTTCTCTTCCCTCCTGAAGATATGCTGATACCACGCAAGTCTTACACTATCAGGTATTTGTGCCCCCTGTTCTTTTTTTTTTTTTTTCCCCAATGGCTAGTCATTGTGCTCCCTGCTCTTATTTCATGATTTCTTATACTAGATGTCATCTTGAGAGATTAGTTTTGCTATTCTAGTTTTTGAGGGGTAGTTTCAATATGAACCTGCTGCTGCCACAATTTTCCATCATCCCTTCCCCTGACCTCAAGGTAAGAGTACAAAGCTTAGTCTTTAAGGGTTTGACTGATATAACCAGCTTGTCCTTGGATTATGGACTCCAGTGCATTAAATTTATATATTTTTAATTTAATGAAATAAAATAAACATCTATATTTGTAGATGTCTTATTTTCTGAAACTTAAAATCTTCATGTCTTATAAATCTTATACACATATGCAGACACACAAAAGAGCTCATAATTAAATATTAATTTTGATTTTCACAAAGCATTCTAAATAACAAAGAATAGTGTTTATCACTAAATTATCTTGAATATTGGTTTTTCACTTTATAATATTTATCAAATCGACTTGTCTGTCCTCATTTTCAGAGGGAGTCACAGAATAGTTCCATTGACTTGATTTTACTGTAGAACAGTACCCATTTTTTTAGACTAAAATTTCCAAATCACCCTATCTTAGCCATAACTGAAAAAAAGGTCTTATCAAACCAAAAGCAAACATCTATAATAATTAGATAAGAATGTTTTCACAATTTCAATGAACTAAATAATTTCTTGAACACTCAAACTTGTATATCAATTTTACTATGGAAGTTAGTAGACTTCAAATATTTGGAAACCATTTCTACATTTCTTAACTATAAGGTGATAAATTGGGAAGTTAATAATTAATCTCCTTTCTCTGTCAGGGAAACTTTTGCATGATGGAAGTATGTTTTTTTGCTATGTTTTGTTTTTTAATTTCCAGGTAAACCATAATGTCATATTTTCTATGAAGTTATACTAGGCATCCAGTGAGGCCAAACTATCAGTGGGATTTGTTACCTTGCTGGGGTCTCCATCTGGACACATCTAAGGCTACTCCGTGGCATGTGACCATAAAGTCTCATAGTTTTGTGAACAAGTTATCAAGGGATGGTGGCATCTCCATAGTATTCCTAACTATCCATTTTTAACTCAATTTGATAGTTAATTTAGGCCAATAGACCATATGATTAAATTTTGAAAAACAGCTCTGTTTACTTTGTTAATTGCTTGTTTGGCTTAACTAATTAATATAATCAATTTAAAAACGTTTACAATTTTATGAAAAGTACTTTTGGTTTTACCACAGTAATTTGTTCATTCCACAAGTTCCAGCATGGTGTGGGATGTTACAAACACACTTATGTTTTCCCTTTACTCATATCTTCTTTACCAAAATATATGGTAAGTAATTTCATGGAGCATTCAACATAAGAATTCTAGTAATAAATTTAATATGCTGTTTAGCTAAATACTTTCACAGAGTTGTTTAAAAACTTTTCTCCTGAAGCTGACTCTTATAGCTTACATTTTCAAATATGACTTCTATTTTTACACACACACAAACACACATACACACACACACATACAAAGTCTCAAACAGGTGTTGCCAAATCAATTTTCAGTTGAATAATTACACACTTTTTCCTGAGAAAAGTAATTACTCAATGCTTAAAGGATTTGAAGTATCATAGTAAGGGGCAGTTTATTTTGTGTTTATCCACTATAAATTGTATTTCTCAGAGTTTAAATACTGTTAAAAAAAAAAGAAAAGAAAAACTAAATTTTCTGAAGCTCTTTAGATCTAAATAAATTGGAAACCGTGTGAGGTGAACAGAATTAAAACCACCCCCACCATAACACCAATAAAAACCACAAAACTGTGATGTTAAATCTCAAGAGTGCTTGGATTTTAGTCCCTCTAGTTATCTAGCATTGAATGAGTTCAATGAGATATGTAACCTACCATGTCATTGCATTGCTCCCACTTCCAGAAATTTGGAAAATTTTGAACCTGAGCTTCCCTAGGGTTGCTCTCATTGCCTCTGTTACCATCTCACTAGACAAGTAAAACCCAGGTCTCTACCAATGCTCCCTTATGTCCTCTGATTATGGGAAGGTTACTTTTTCAAATATAAAGGTATCTATTAATTTTATTCCCACAAGTATTTAGCACTCTTTCCCTCCCTCAATATCTGGATTTGTCTTTACTTCAATACAAATTGAAAAGTGTTTGTTAAATTCCTCATTTTAAAAAACTTCTATGCAACTGAAAATCTTAAATATCTATTACCTTGAAGGATGTAAAATGATTACAAACTGATTTTTGCTTTCAAAAACCTTGGATAACTTTTGGAATAAGGGAAATAAACAAATTAAAATTTATTGGAAGAGTAATATTTGCTAGTCACCATGCCAGAACTTTTATTTAATATTCCTTATTTCTATTTTATGTATTTACTTTTATTTAAGCCTTTAAAATATTGTGGAAATATATTTTATCTTAAAAAATAAAATAAATGTTAATGTCTCAATAATATGTTAATGTCTCAAAAATAAAATAGTTTTTATTGTCTCATTTTAGAGGTGAGGAAACAATGAGCTCAAAATCAAGACTTAATAATCAACAAGTGTAATATCTGTCTACAAGTACACAGAACAAGGCAGGCTCATCATCGCTAGTGAAGCCATTCATGTGGACAGTCATTCCCCACTAAATGAACACATATTTGCAAGCATCACCTGGTCTTTATTTCTCTGGCTGGTCACTGCCATAGTTGTGAGTAATAAAGTCCTTTGTCACTGACTCAGGAGTCTCTTGTCTAATGTCCATGCAGGAAAAATGGAAAATGCATCAATTTTAAGTTGAGTGAAATCTAAAAAAGACCTTTAAGATCAATAATAAGCAATGAAATTTAGACCAAATGATTTTATTTTTTAACTGTTAATAGTATTAACAGTTTTCCATGAATTTTTGAGGTCTTTGGCACTCCTATATGCCACTACTAATAATGCTCCATTTTATGGGGCAATTCATTGATAAGTTAAATGTCTTTAAAATTGTACACCTTAATAAAATAAGACACGAAAATGATACATCAATTTACTTTTTAAGAAAACTCATAGGTCTCAGCAGTGATATATGCACAAATACATTCTTTGCAACTTTGATGATATAAAAAAACAGCACGACTTTATGCATCATGTCTAGTGGTAATATATTGGATGAACAAAGCAAGGTATATTGAGATGAAATGCATTGTAGCAATGAAAATGTGTTTGCAGATGCTTTCTTTGTTGTCATGAGAATATTTATCATAATTTAGTTAAGTGGAATAAACATAATACAAAACAGAATTTTTAGAAGATTCCAGATTTGAAAGATAATATACTTGGATGTAGTAAAGGAAACAGGAAATATATACTATCATCATATACTAGTGGATGTCATAGATGTGCTGGATAGTTAATGAGAAAAGACCAAGCTGAACATACATATCCTAAAATTTTCAGTATCTGAGTTGAAAACAAAAGCTAAGATGAGCTTACCCAGGAGAGAAGAGAAGAACAGAAGAATCTAGGAACTAAATAACATGTTTAATGTAACTAGTTTAACAAGAGATGGAAGTAGAACAACCTGTTAAGCAGGAGGAAAAACAGGTGAAAATGGTTTTTCCTTGGAAAAGCAAGTGGAAAAAGTATATCCAAAAAGAATGAGCTGCTTAACTGAGGCAAATGTTATTGATAAGTAAGGTGAATACTAAAACTGGCCTAGACATGCAGAATCCTTTAGGAAATACAATTACCCCACCTGGGATCAAAGAAACACTCACCTCACATACACATGTAATTACAAATACCAGATTAAACTAATAACAAAAATATCTAGTTCTGTATTAAAATGAGAATATACCTTTAACAGGTGGAATTTGACACAAAAATGCAAAAGATAAACCAGTACATTAAAAAATCAAGTGAACAAAGTTATACTATCATTTTTAAGAAAACTGAGAAGACATTCATGAAATTCCTAATTAGGTTGGTTATATGGATAAACAGGGCATTTCTTCACCAAGTAAATAATAGATATTCATGTGCATACAGGGGTGATGATGGCTTTTAATTTGTGCTATTGTTTTTGAATTTTCAAAGATTTAAAGGTTTTGTTTGTTTGTTTGTTTGTTTTTCCTAATGAGCACATGTTATGTTAGGAAACACCTATTTTTTGTTTTACTTTGGTTTTGTTTTTCCTTGTTCACGCAAACCATGCCTTTGTCACACACCGTATTTGTTGACTGCTGACCGTCCTTGATCCACATGTTTCTATCAGAAGCAGGTATTCTATTATATCATTATCCTACCTACTCTATTGCAGATTAGTACAGAGGTGATGCAAACTGAGGTAATCTGACTGTGTACCCTAGATTTTGAAACAATTATCTTTCTGAGTGAATAAACCTGAGGACATGTAAATATTGTCCCTCTTGGTAACCGAGTTTGTCATATAAATAAAGAAGAAATATCAGATTGTCAATGAACAAGAGAATACAAGACATGAAGAGATATATAGGAGGAAAACCAAACACAGGCAAGAGGTAAAGTGTGACAACCTTCTAGATTCTCACTATTTCAATCCTTTTATTCTAGTCAAATTCTGACCCATATACTCATCAGTAATTCCTTTTGTTACTGAAATCCATACAATTTGTATTATTATTTAAAGCTTAGTTCATTATAGGTAATATGTTAATTCCCATAATTATTTTTCAGAGGCATGAAAAAAAATCCTGGAAAATGGAAAAGACACTCTGAATTTTCAGAGACTTAAAAGGTCTTTTTTTATTTTATTTTATTTTTTTAAAGGAAGGCCCCATTTTTCACTCAAGAAAAAATATTTTTCTTAGGCTCAGGAAGTTTCCTTCAGGCATTCTTTCTAATAATTTGAATTCCAAAGGAGCAACCAATATCTAGTGCAAATATTTTGAAATGATGGAGTAGAGATAGGAGTAAATATCCAAACACAAAAATAAGCACATGTGGATATATTTATTTACAGAATGCATACTCCTCACAAAGTTGCTATGTCTCTCATACACCAAAAATTATAATGACATAGAAGAGCATTTTAAAATGTATTTCAGCTTCTTGTTTACATTATTTTACAGTACTATTTTTAATGTAAGTTTATGAGTTCTGATTACTCTAATCAAATAATTCATAAGTCAAGAACAATTTAGCATTACATAGGGGCTTCTACACACAATAAAAGCAATAAAAACACATTTTAAGTTATGAAAATCAAGACCTAATAGTGTGTGTTTCTGGCTTACATCAACGAGACAAGGCTAACCTTACCGTGTATGATTGTGACTGTCTTCAGATAGCGAGAATGTTGAAAAACAGCCCAAGTTTTCTATTGACAGAAATGCAGAAAGTCCTAGAATCATTGTGCTATATCACAGACTGGACTTCGATCAGCTAAAATAATTGCATGTTGAATTATTTTTTATTACAACCAGTATTTTTTTAGCATAGGATGACTTTCATGTATTTTTAAATTTTGTTCTCCAAATAGCGAACCATGATCTGTATTGATTTTTATGCATAACTGAACCATGTCTTATAATCTCAATATATTGTGTTATTAAAATGATTCATTTTTTATAACAATAAATTGAATACGTATTGAAGTAATTTAGAACAACAGAAACAAACAAAATCATAGTATTACACTACAAGCCTCTACTACTACCGTTGGCCTTCTAGGTTTCTTCCCTACCTGTCTGTACTATTTTTATATGACAGATATTAGCTTACATACAAAGTTTTGTCAACAGTTAATTTCTGCATGGATTTGAATAACAATAGCACAACACACTACCAATTATAACAAAGTGATAAAATAGTTAATATTGCAGGGAAAATGTTAAAATGCAAATGAGACTTTATACCAATTTTGTAATTAAATTTATTTTTATTATGCATAACTTCCTGCCCATATGGGAGAATCAGTAAACTATGGTCCACACGCCAAACTAGCTTCCATTTTTCATAGATAAAGTTTTATTGGAATACTGCCACATTTTTTAAATTTATATATTGTCTATAGAGCTTTTGCACTAAAATCGCAGAGTTCAGTAGTTGTGGCAAAGGTGGTATGGCCCACAAAGCTGGAAATATTATTTATCCATTTACAGAAAAATGTTTTCCGCTTCCTGCATTAAGTTATCACAGAAATGTAATATTCAAACACTGCTTCCAAAAGCTTGCAATCCAGTTGAGCAGAAAAATATACATATCAAATAAATAAGCACTAATTGCTTTAGTTTGTCCAATAAGCTCCCCAAGCAGTGGTCTTCCATTTGGGGAAAAATCCAATTTGAAATAATGTTTAATAATCTTTGGTGATTTAAGCCAAATGATTCTTCTGGATTGACTAGAGTGAACTAAGGACCTAAAATTAAAAATTTTGAATTGAAAACCAATGAACAATAATCTAATTTATTCCATCTATTTCGATTTTGTAAAGTTAACATTTAATACAGTGATTTATATTTTGCTTTTTGATTTAACAACTCAAGAGTAAACTACATCTGGAGTTTCCTTTTGATGTTAAAAAAGGGAATGCATCTGGTTGAGAATATAGACACACAGCTATAAAATTGAAACTGTTTCAAGCTCACATATGTTTTCTGCTTTGATAAATGACCTCCTTAGAGGAAAACAAGGCCACAGGAGGAAAAAATATTTAAGAATAAAAGATTATCCTGTAGCAAGAATTATTAAAACTGATCAGTTTAATTGAGTAACTGGATGTACCTCCTGACTTGTGTAGAGAATTGATATTCTGGATAAGCAACTATGTTTTGTAAAAAACTAAAAATAAAAATGTCGATATGATGATGGGAAAATATTAGGAAATACAGTGCTAGAATGTTAGTTAAGCTGTTTGTGCCTCTTTTATTTATTTTTTATTGTGGGTATCATAGTTAACATGAGATCTACCCTCAACAATTTTTTCAGTGCACGATACAACGTTGTTAACTATAGGCACAGTGTTTTATGCATATGACAGGGTTTCTTTCCTTTATTAAGGCTGACTAATATTCCTGTGTGTGTGTGTGTGTGTGTGTGTGTGTGTGTGTGTGACATTTTCTTTTTCCACTCATCGATCAATGGACATTTAGGTTGTTTATATCTTGGTTACTGTGAACAATGCTGTAAGGAACATGGAAATACAGGTATCTCTTGAGATCTTAATTTCAATTATTTTGGATATACCCACAAGTGGATCATATGGTAGCTGTTTCCACTTTTTGAGGAACCTCCATACTGTTTTCCACAATGGTTGCACCATTTTGTATTCCCACCAACAGTGTACAAGTGTTTCAATTTATCCACATCCTCATCAATACTTGTTATCTTTTTTTTTATTTGATAATTGTTATCTTAACAGATGTGAGGTGATACCTCATTGTGGTTTTTATCTGCATTTCCCTGAGGATTAGTGATGTTGAGCCTCTTTCATATACCTGTTAGCTATTTGTATATATTTGTTGGAGAAATGTCTGTTGAAGTTCTGGGCCTATTTTTAATTGTATGTTTTTGTTTTTGTTTTTTTCAACTATTGAATACTAGAAGTTTCTTATGTATTTTGGATATATATCCTTATCAGATATATGAGACTTGCAAAGATTATCTCTCATTCTATAGACTGCCTTCTCACTGTGTTAACTGTTTACTTTGTTGTACAGAATTCTATTGTTGTTTCATTTTGTTTTATTTTTTAGTATGATATTGTCCCATTTGTCTATTTTTTATTGTTTTTGGTGTTATATCCAAGAAATCACTGCGAAGACCAATGCCATGGAGATTTTACCCTATGTTTTCTTCTAGTAGTTTTCTAGTTGTAGGTCTTAGGTTTAAGTCTTTCATCCATGTTGAGTTGTTTTTGTCTATGGTGTAAAGTAAAGGTCCAATTTCATTCTTTTGCATGTGCATATAAACTTTTCCTAAAACTATTTATTGAAAAGACAATCCTTTTCCTATTGTGTATTCTTGTCACTTTTGAAGATCAGTTGATTATATATGTGTGGGTTATTTCTAGGCTCTCTATTCTGTTTCTTTGGTCGGTATGTCTGTTTTAATGTCAGTACCATACTGCTTTAATTACTGTAGTGTTTTACTATATTAAAAATCAGAAAGTGTGATATCCCCACCATTGCTAATCTTTCACAAATTTGTTTTAGCTATTTGGGGTCTTTTGTGGTGCCATATGAGTTTTAGTATTTTTTTTTTTCTACTTCTCTATCAAATCCCATTGGGATTTTGATAGAGATTGCATCGTATCTGTAGATTACTTTGTATAGTATGGATATTTTAACAATATAGGTTTCCAATTCATGAACACAGGACATCTTTCCATGTATTTGTATCTTCAATTTATTTCCTCAATGATTTCTAGTTTTCATCATACAAGTATTTCATCTCCTTGGCTAAGTTTATTCCTAAGTATTTAGTCTTTATGATGTTATTATAAATTGGATTGTTTTCTGAATTTCCTTTATGGGTAGTTGTATGTTGATTTTTGTCTAGTACTATGTTGGATAGAGTGGTGAGAATGGACATCTTTGCCTTGTACCTGATCTTTGAGGCAAAGTTTTTAATTTTTCATGATTGAGTATGATTATGATGCTAACTGTGGGCTTTTCATATATGGCCTTTATTGTGTAGATTTGTTTCTATACAGATTTGTTGAGAGGTTTTTTTGTTTGTTTGTTTGTTTGTTTGTTTTCCCCAAAAGGTAGGTGATTTCTGTCAACTACTATTTATGTGCCTATTGAGATTATCATGTGATTTTCATTCTTCATTCTGTTAATGTGGTGATACACATAATAGATTCATGTGTGTTGAATCACTTTTGTGTCTCAGGGATAAATCACATCTGGTCATGGTGTATGATTCTTTTAATGTGCTGTTTAAATTTTTGTTCCACCTCAATACTAATATTTATGAGTATGTGTGGAATTAGTCTGAAGATAATTTTCCAGGGCACAGCACTTTTCATAGCATGTATTCTCACCTATTTGATGTTCCAGCCTCTGGTTCATTTCCATATATGATGGTGTGTCATAAAAGGAAGGACAAATATGAAAAAACAATTTCTCTTTTTATGTGAAAGGACAAATTTCAATCAGTTTTAATTAGCACTAGCAAAACTAAAATTTGTAATCTCTTTGTTTCACTCCAAGTGGCAAGTTCCAGATTCTGTCCTTCTAGATTTCTGACATTTGAGATTCACTTTAGATTTAAATACATTACATATTGAATGTTATATTTTAAAATTGTAAGCAATATTGCAAATAATATAGTTTAACCCATCATTTGTTAGCTGAGAAAATTGAGATTCAGCAAATATATGGATGTGACTTGGTTACGGAGTTAGTTATTTTCCAAGCTAAAATAAACTTCATTTTGTTTTTCTTAAAGCATAGTATGTGGTGCCTTATGTATGAAAATAGTTTAGTGGTTACCAGAGGGTAAGGGGTTGGGGGTGGGAGATGAGGGTAAGGGGGATCAAATATATGGTGATGGAAGGAGAACTGACTCTGGGTGGTGAACACACAATGGGATTTATAGATGATGTAATACAGAATTGTACACCTGAGAACTATGTAATTTTACTAACAATTGTAACAATTATCACCCCAATAAATTAAAAATAAAAAGAAAAGAAAATTCCCTCAAAAATAAAAAAGTGTTTGATTATTACAAAAAAAATAAAAAGGTAAACAATAAAAGTAAAATATCAGAAGCACTCATGGCATATGTTATTGTTGCTAGACAAACTCACCTAGGGAGTCATTGATTTCATTGATACTCTAGAGAATTACGGGAGAAATATTCACCAACACTAATGCCAGTTATGTATATAAATCCTCTGTACAATGATGGGACAATAACCCCAAAGTGTGTGGCTTAATTAATCTTTTCTGAGACTCTTCACTATAGAACTAAATATCAAAATAATGAGTAGGGACAGAGAATTAAGTATCTTTCTGCACTTAGAGGATGATTAATTATAATGGCTAAACCTCTGAACATTAAGTTGAATACTAATCCAGTGACAGTTTGGAAATAAACCAGTACTCTGAATACATCTGGGTGTTTTCTACTCTTTTGACAGAATAATAAAAAGAAAAAGAGGAACATAATAACAGTTTATGCTCATTCCACTTAACATCATCTCCTTCAAATTTGTTTGCCAGTTAAGTGAAAAACTAAATTTCTCACACCTTCTTGACCATAAATGTAAGCTGCATAGTTATATTTTATTGATTTGATAACCATCTTTGTGTTGTGAGATATGCAATGTAGATTTTCTTCAAATATAAGTGAAGAAAGGTAATAACAAGGAGAAAATAGCTTGAACCTGTAATTTACACTAGCTTCTTTCCATTGTACTCGCCTATTTTCTGTAGGCAGCTTGGAGAAAAAGTAGAGTTTTGTATTGTTGCAAGCTGCTTTGAAGTGGTTTTGATTTACAGAGTAAACACCCACTAGATTGCTCTGTATCTTATGGATCCACAGGGCTGGTACAAATAAACTCAAAGGGCAAATATATAAAAGGTCAAAAGATAACTGTTATTAAACACTTTTGCCAATAGACAATAGAAGTAGGGAAACCACTTTCACAGAAAGTGTATTTGTTGCCTCAAGGGATTAACCATACCCCAATAATAATAGGAGGAAAAAGTCTTCTAGATGCTTATTTCTAAATCCTCTAGCTTTGGTATTTAGAAATAGGGAAGACTATAGGTCTAGTATCAACCACCCTGAGCACTAATAAATTTCTTCTTTCTTCAATGTGGATCAGTTTGGTCATGACGTCATTCTTCAGATCATTCACCTTGCTCCACTCAGTTGGAATAAAGACCATACTATTGCTATGTGTTAGGCTTTTTTGCCATTAACTCACTGCTATTGTTGATTTCCCCTTCCTTATATGTAACCTAAAATCAGATATGTATCTTACAAAGTTTATATTTATTATTTTGAATAAATGGAATATAAAAAAATTTACACGAGTTCCAGTGATGTCTCTTTTGAGGGAAGATATCTGATCATATGTTCATACTATTAAATAAATATAGCTACAAACAAGGAACCAAAATAACACTGTGTCTCTGCTTCTATGTTGTGCCTCATCTGTGGACTAGGTTCCACTCCCAAGAAAAATTAAAAGTGCAATTCACATTAAGTGAATTTTCTTTGCAATATGATAGTGTACATTGTTCGATGTAAAGATAATTGTTTTCACTTACTTGTCTTCTAAATGACCATGATGGCTGCTGTGGAGTCTACCTTTCTTATCTGTATACATTTTCTCTGAAAACTCTCTGCCAAAAACCCCTAACCCTAGTGGCTTCTAATTTTCTCTTTTCTCCATTGCTGTCCAAAATCAGTAATTCAGTATTGAGCAGATCAACTTATCTTCTGTTCCGCTCTTTTTTCTACTAATGTTCTCTAATTTTACCCATTATCTCTATTTATTTCACAGCCTCAATCTACATGCAGAAATGCCTTAAATGTTTTATGAGAGGACAGAAAGGCATTCATCTGCCAACATGCAGACTTGACAATCTTATCGATTTCCTTTTACGGTGTGATATTCTATGAAATATATTTAAAATGCATCAACATATTTTTCTTTTGGTTTCTCTTTGTGTATCACAAGGAAAGCTTAGAAGCATATATTATAATTAGGAGATGCTAGCAAAAAAAGCTTTCTCCCGGACGTCATTCAGATAGAAGAATTAGAAAAAAAGTCTTCTCTGTCCAGTTTAGGATCAAGGGAAGATTTCAAGATGGGGGGGGGGGGGAGGAGGAAAGAAAGAAGTCAGAAGCCAGCACCCTTAGTCTTGGAGCATGACACCATAAACTCAAGACCTGGGTGGCAGTCATTGCAGATGTAGCCTGGGGCAAGTTGCAAACATCCAAGAGAAATCCTGCAATCTGATAGTCTATACAAATATTGCAGGAGCAAAACCACAGCACTGGGAAAATTTATTTACCTGAGGTGGCAATTCTGATTACTCATAGCCGCTGTGTGGATGGTCAAAAGTTAATCTTTCTAAGTGGAGAGATAAAATGCTGGGGGTGAAAACAGCTTGTGTGTGTGCTGAGTCTCAGTTCTCCAGCAGAAAACCAGTATTGGTACAAATACAATAAAGAGTATGGATAATTCAGCATTAGATTTGAATGACCAGGAGAATGGATTTCCACAGTAGATATCATTGTGACAATCCAAAAAACTAGTGAGACCAGCTATATGTGTGCAGACACCAAGGCAACGGGGATCAACTCACCCAGGCACTTCACATCAGAGATAAGCACAAGCCATTGACATGCCAACAGTCCCTTTGCTACTTCTTATGGCAACACAGACACCATCTTAGAGAAGTGGAGGAAAGAGAAATTCTAGAAGCCTGAAAACTGACATCACCTTCTGTCCAAGATGGAATAACAGGAAATATATTTATAATTCTATCTGGAACAAATGAAACAGCAGACCAATTGTAAGAAACAATAATTTTCAAGGCACTGCACATCAGACCAAAGGGCGTTGAGGGGGAAGACAGTAATTGCTGAGTGGGAGAGTCAGGATTTTAAAGGTGGCACGCTAAGGTTACCATCTTCCGGTTATTCATTGAAACACTCATATAAGCACCTCTGTGAAGGAACTCTTTGGATAGAATCTAAGGTTACGAATCCACTGATTCTCAGATAGAGAGATCATCCTGAATAACCCAGAGGATCCTGGTGATCACAGTAGAAGGGAGACAGAAAAGTCTGTAGGAGCAATCAAGCATAGAGAAGAGGAGGCAGGAAAAATAGGGCAGTAGGAAAGCTCACAGAGATTAGAGGCCTGAAAGACTTGACATGCCATTGTTGGTTTGGAAGGCAACTACCACCCAGGAGATAGGAGAAGCCTCAAGAAGCTGAGAATAACCCCTATCCTACAGCCACAAGGAAATGAACTCTGCCAACAATGTGAATGAGTCTGGGAACAGATTATCCCTTAGTGTCTCAGAAAGGAATGCAGCTCTGCTGGCACCTTCATTTCAGCCTCTGCGATTATAGGCAGAGAACCAGCTGAGTCACACCTATAGAGCCATGAGAAAATAAGTGGGTGTTGTTTTAAGTCTCTAAGTTTGTGTTTATTTGCTATGACAGCAATCAAAGACACACACGGAAAGACAGAAAATAAACAAGGTGATCCCTACAATCTTCCCAGCTGACTGTCATGAAGGGATGAGCAGGCCATGGTTCAGAGAGGGAGAAAACAGGCAGAGCCCAGGGAACTCCATGTCTGAGCAGAACTGAGAGTCAGCTGAGACCGAGATGGAAAGAGTTCACAGGACAGAGAAAAGAGATGTGCAGACAGAGAGAGCAAGATCATTCTGCAAAGGACTTCCCTTGGAGGACTGAGCAGAGTACTGATCAGCACTTGTGTGTGAAGAAACTTTGCGAGGCACTGGAGAGAATTATTCAAAGCAATTTGAGGTAACAGCATCAGTAGCTCACACAGGGCCAGCTATAGTGCTTGTCCCCACCAGACAGATCAGCAAAACTCACATTCACAGGGCATTGATAGAGTACAGAGGAGAGTCCTGTAGCATTAGTGGGAACCAGTTAGCTCTAAAGTAAACACCACCCTGGTCTCCATAACAAATCTTAAAGGAAAACCTGAAAGTTGTCAAACTATTTCCCAGTAACCCAACTGCATCTCAGAACTATACTCAGGGATACTTAGAGGAAGTAAAAAAATATCTAGTCCACAAAATCTTGCATCCAAACAAACAAGTGAGACATGTATGTAAAGAAGCAAGACAACATGACTTGAATGAGGAGGGCATCCAATCAATCAAGAGCTGACACCTGCCAGAATCAGCAGAAAGACGTTACAACAGTTATTGTATCTGTATCCTACATGCTCTAAAAGAAAGTACAGACATGAAAGATATAAAAAAAGGTCCAGATTGAACTTCCAGTGATAAAAACTGCAATGTAAAAGATGAACAATACATTGGATGAGATTAACAGCTGATTAGATATTGTAGAAATTTAGTACATTTAAAGATACAACAATGCAGACTATCTAAAGTGAAAAACAGAAATGAAAGAATATATGAACAGAGTATCAATGAGTTGTGAAACCAACTTCAAGAAGCATGATACACATGTAATTGGAGTCTCCAAAGGAAGAAGGGGGATAGAACAAATATATATAAGAAAAAACAAAAGCTTATTTTTTTTTCCAAATTTGATTAAAATTATAAACCCTGAAATCAAACAAGCTGAATGAACTCAAACTCTATAAACATAAAGAATACTACACCCTTTTACATAATCAAATTAGTTAAAACCAAAGTTTAAGAGAAAATCTTCAAAGAAGATAAAGAAAAAAGAGTCAGGAACAAATAATGATGACAGCAGGTTTTTTGTCAGAGAGAAAGCAAAGGAGAATATACTGAAACCTCCTCTTTAAATTCTATCCTCAATGAATTCAATACTCTAGAATTATATACTCAATGAAAAATCTTTCAAAAAGTGAAGGCGAAATAAAAACTTTCAGAGAGATAAAATCCAGGACACTTCATCACCAGCCAATCTGCACTGTAAGAAATGTGAAAGTAATGTCTTCAGGAAGAAGACAAGTCATACCAGATGGAAATCTGAATTTCGAAAAAAATGAAGAACACTGGCAAAGGTAACTACATGTGGGAAGATATAAAATTGTTCTTACTATATAAATTTTAGAAAGATAATTAACTATTTAAGCCAACATACTAACAATGTACAGTAAGGTTTATAACATACGTAAAAGTAATACAATATATCACAAAAATAGCACAAAACTGGTTAGAGGAGAAATGAAAGTATATTATTTACGCTTCTTTCTTCTGCATGAAATTGTGTACTCTCACTTAAAAGTTAGGTTGTAATGAGTTAAATGTATATAACCTAAAACCTAAAGAAATCACTATAATAATAAAATAAAAAGTTATACCTAACAAACCGGCAAACACGATGATGTGCAATAATGTTAGAACTCAATTCATTAGAAAGAAGACACAAGAGGAGGAAAAAAAGAATAAAGAACAAATGGGACTGATAGTGAATAGACAGCAAGATGACAAATTTAAACTTCATTATATCACTACTCATAGTAAATGCAAGTGGTCTAAATTCCCCATTTGCCAGTTGTATAAAAAAGCAAGACCTGATTATATGCTGCCTACGTGTAATGTACTTTAAATATACAGATTAAAATGTGTTAAAACTAAAAGAATAGGAAGGATTAGATTAGTCTTTATCCAATCTAGGAACAGAAACCACACAGTAAAGGGGATTTTCATATAAATAATTTTAAATATAATGCAATTTATGTAACGTACATATAATATAAAGAATTTTTAGTCTAAATTATTAGGTCGATGTACAAGTAGTTGTGGTTTTTTGCAATTATTTTTAACTCTTTAAACTGCAATTACTTTTGCGCCAAACTAATAATTATAGTGGGGGAAAAAACATGGAAAGAAAATTCAAGGGTCCACCAAGGCCTCAAGAGAGTGTCCAGGGAGAGACACACTGGAGCGGAGCGATGAGCTTTGCTGAAGGAGGTGGAGTTACGGCCAAATGGATGGAAATTGGTTGGGTTGCTGGGGCCAGAGCTGGTCCAGCATCACCAGGCAAACAGGAATTTTCTCTGGGACACAGACTCAGGGAGCCGACGTTGGTGGCCGGGCCTCAGAGGACGTCAGGATACTACTGCAGGTGCTGTGGAGACCAGTGGCTAGAGAGGCCTCCCTGTGCAGGAACCCAGTTTGGCTGTGGCAGCTCCAGGACACATTGTATGGGACGATATGGGCAGCCCTGCAGGGATCCTGGCATGTGTGTGTGTGGCAGGGGCTGAGGAAAGGGATCAGAAAGCAACAGCCCAGGCTCAGGTCTACACTACCTACGCCTTCTGCCTATGTTTCCATTGCCTGAATCGAGCTGAGAAAACATTTCATCAAGGCAGTGTGGCATTGGAGCAAAAACGGTAAGGTCACTGAAACATAATAGGAGTTCAGAAATAGACCCACATACACATGGACAAATGATTTTCTAAAAGGTGCAAAGACAATTATGTAGAGAAAGGATAATTGTACAAATGGCACCAGAACAATTAAATATTCCTATGCAAACAACCTGAACTTCAATCCATACTGTGGATCACATGCAAAAATTTACTTCAACTTTTTATTGGATCATATAAATAAATATAAAACTTAAAATTATACGTCTTCCAGAAGAAAACATAGAGAGATATTTTTTGCGTCCTTCGGCTAGGCAAAGATATTTTTAGATTTGACACCAAATGTACTATACACAAAAGAACAAATCAATAAACATTCTTTGTCACGCATACAAAAAAAATCTGCTCTTTGAGAGATACTGTTACAAAAATGAACAGATAAAAGCTGCAGATTAGGAGAAAATACTTGCATCTAATATATCTGATAAAGCAGTTGGGTCTAGGATACATAAAGAACTCTCAAAGCTCAATAATAAGAGAAAACTTGGTTAAAGAGGGGAGGGGCAAATGATAGAAATACGTCACAAAAAAGCTATATAAAATAATATATAAGCCTATAAAAAGATGTTCGATATTATTAGTCATTAGGGACACACAAATTAAAACCAAAATGGGATACCACTGCACATCTATTAGAATAGCTAAAATCAAAAAGACAACCCATACCAAATATCAATAAAAATGTGGAAGACCTGGAATTCTCATACACAACTTGTGGGAGTGAAATGGTACAAACACTTTGAAACTGTTTGAAACACAGTTTCACCATTTCTGAAAAAGCTTAATCATACATTGATCCAGCCATTTCACTCCTAGGTAAATTTTACTCTCTAGGTACCAAAGATAAATGAAACCATCTGCACAGTTTTGAGGTAGAAGAAACAAAGATATCATTAATGGGTGTGTTTAAGTTTTAAAACCTTCCCCACCTGGGTTCACCCCATCCCATGTATTCTGGTAGAGGTGGAAGTCAAGACAAAATAAGATATTACAAGAAAACATTTTTTTTTTTTTTTCAAATCTGAGTTTTAGGTATAAGCTTCCAACTTCATTATTATAACTACTTTTAGTGATGAAAAACATTCCTTATAATATTCATTGACCTTTAGATAAATCCTTGTGCATGTTCCCAGAACTCAGCTCAATAAGCACTTTTATCCTGCCCTCTGCTTGTGGGAATTCTAGATATATTATGCAAACATCTCTACTAAAATGAATCACAGTGCACTGAGCTTAAATAAACTTCATTCATATCTTTGAAATCTTGATAATGTAAATATCTACATTCTAGAATGAGCACGATTCTTATGTAGCTTTGCTGAGTATTTGTTTGAGAGAAAACCAGTAACAAATACTGAATTGGGATGTTTAATCTTTCACAAAGTTTATTGTGGTACTCTTGGAAAAAGTAACATGTTGACAAAGTCGTAACCAAAAACTCCATTAGAGCGAAACACTAATCCTGCCAACTGGTTAATTGTATAAGATATTTAGCAAGGGTACAATTTGTGATAAGAAGCTGAGTTGAATATGCCATTTAAATAAGGCATAACTGAAATAAATACAAATGCCCAACTTTCACAGAAAAATAAAGTACACAAGCCAGGAAAAATACATTTATTATTAAATATAATATTAAAATGACTTGCAGAGATCATGTCCTATTCACCAGATATTTTACAAAATAAAATAAAAATTTAACTGCAATCTTCCTAAAAGACACTGATCAATGTGCTTCCTTACAATACTGATTTACTATATTCTCCATTTAATCTCCAAGTCCTGCCAGAACTGCAGCCATTATGAGCTTTCTATCAATGCACCGGGTTTTGCCACTAATGTCTGGGGAAGAGACTCATACCAGCACATTGCTTGTTCAATAGTAGTTTTCCATTCATACTTGATGAAAGAATTAATAATAACAATAATAATAACAATAACACTAGACACTTTTTTTTTATTGAGTGCTTACAATGACCTGGAACTTTTAGAGTGCTTTCCCTACAGACTTAGGTTGGGTTCCTTAGAAGCAGAGCTCTCATGATGCACCTTGTTGAAGGAAAGCTATGGGAAAGATCTGTGACGACTAAGGGAAGCATTTGAAAGAAGAGATAACAACTACTCCAAACGTGGTGTCAGGTAGTCCAGCTTATAGCCAGACCCCCGCAGGAGCTCCCCAGAGCTGACTTGCCCTGATACAGGGACTTGGGTATTGTAGCACCGGAGGAAATATCTAGGCCCCTTCTCATAAGAAGAAGGCTTCAACCATTCCAATGGCAAGCCTCATGGAGAGAAAAAATGGGAGCAAAGAGCTAAAGCCCCAGCAGCACAGAGGGGAAGGGCAGAACACATGAACCAGCCAGGGAGCCAGATACCTGGGCCTGAAATAGCAGCATCTGGCCCAGATGTGTTGACTTATTTAATCCTGGAAACAACCCTGCCATGTTGATACTATTTTTATGTCTATTTTTGTTTTTAATAGGAAACTGATACACAGAGAGGTTACTTCATTTGCCAATATTACATAGCAAGTAACTAACAGCACCCATACTCGGAAGACAGAGAGAGTGGGAAGGATGAAGGAACAAGGAAGTGAAGGGCAGATAGAAGATAAAAGTCAATTAATATGGAAAATGTGCCTGTGATCTCCTTTTACTTTTCAGATGTTCTTAAAGTGTCTGTTTGGGGAAATTCAAATAAATTGCTGTCAATAATATTTGAGGATCTTTACCTAATTCTCATTTTACAAAGGGATTTGGGTAAGGAGACATAGATAGTACTTAAGTGCTTAACTGCATAGTAGTAGTTAAGAGATACACATTTTAAAAATTAAATTTTAATTTAAAAGTTACAACGACAATGCCCATCTCTAAACAACAAGGAAACTCCTCACTCTCTTTCCCAAGGTATTTACATGGCTATTTAATGTCTCTTTCTTTTGTTTCTTCATACAGGGATTATATATTTACAAATACAAATCCTTGTTCCTGCAAAATGACCTAGGTGAGTGATGTATAAACAAGACTAATACAAGTCATGTGATCTATCTGTGACTCAGTTTCAGTTTTTTATAATATGAACATATTAAAATATAATCACATATTTTAGATTTAAAATATAGTATATCTCAAAAGACATTTTAAATAAAAAATGCTAGAGTAAAGTATGCTTATTATAAATACTTTCAAAACAACATTTTTTTGGTAACCATCCTTGGGAAGTCCATATACACAATGGAAGAATCCTTTGATTTTTATTTATATTTCTGCCTATTAAATTGTTTTGATGCTTATTTTGTCCTCTTTCTTTTCCCATTTATATGATTATACCAATATAATCTATGTAAATCGTATGATATTAATTACATCATTATGGAAACCTAATCAAATAAATCTAAAATCTCATTTCTTTAACCAGCATGCTTTATACTTACCTTTTCTCCTCACCTTCCTCTTTTTTTCCTTTTACACAAAATATAACCCAGATCACTATGTCTTTTTGATCCTACACATAAAAGTTAGCTATCTCGTAATTTCTCCTGCCTAGATTTCTAAGTCATGTATTTTATATCTTAAAATTTCTCTGGACATTTCAAGGCATCATTGCCTGTATGTCTAGCTTTATAACACTAGCTTTACCTAGGTATTTTTGTCTTTTGCATTACATTGTATTATTTTGATGGCCAAAGAGTTCATAAGATAAAACCTAAAACATCATATTATATAGTTTGCAAAAGGTTAATATGATTTCAATAACATAGTGACAATATTATGGCATTGAGATGTTAATTTCAATTCCATCTAGAAATCATTTTCTTTTCCATGTACTTTGTTTATATCCTTTATCCACAGCACTTGCCTCTCAGAGATCCCTAAGGAAGCTTGCTATTTCTCAGTTTCTGCTACATGCATCTTATACAGGCTCCGCAAACAATCCAGCAAAGCTCTGACAAAGGCAGACAGAGAGGAGGCAGAGGAGAGGAGGAGCAATTTTCTACATCAAAGCTATTATAACACACTCGACAACATTTTATAACAGGCTATATGTATAACACACATTAGCCATGCATCCTGGAAACATCCTTGTCATTCTCGGGCTATGGTGAGTCTTGCCAGGCACTTTGAAATTGTACTTGCAAATACAATTCCTAGTTCTTACAATATGATCTAAGCTAGTGATGCATAAACAAGCATCTCTTATCACCCAACACCTGGGAAGACAAATGGAATTCAGGTAGCAAATTCTGAGCAATTATACATATAGAGACTACTCCCAGTGGTACCTCTCTTCATTCTACACATACCTCACTGCTTATTCAAAGCCATCACTGTCTGATAAATTATTGTAACAAAGAAGCAAAGAAGCAACACTACAATGACATAAAGAACCTAATAATATAACAGCTTATGATGAGAGTTCAAAGGGAATGCAGATATAAAAATTGTAAATACCAAACCTATTTTGAGATAAATCATAATTTAGTAAGCATATTTTTTAATGAAATTAAGGATTGCCACAATCACTTAGGAAGCAGCATCTGGTAGAAAAGGTAAAGCTCTTAAATGGCTTGAATAATTTTTCTCTTCATTGTGTCAAGTGCAGTGCTCTGCATAGTATAAGGATTTATATATTGATAGCTTAAAACTTTTAAATCAAATCAACTAATCTTTGGCATCAATTTAAGACATAGCATACCAATGCTCAGTGCAGAAAGGAAAGTCACTCTTCTGATGGTATAATGCGTATGTCTTTCTTGAACATATCTACTTTGAATATTAAGAATACTATGATCTTATTCATTTTCTATATAATGAGTAGCCTATGGAAAAAAAATAAAAGTAATGAGAGATACAGATATCCATAGCTAGAATATTTAAATGCTCACATTTTAGGGTCACACATTTTTAAGAAAACTAACACACACACACACACACACACACACACACACACGAGAAATTCTTACATGTAAATTATCCTACATAGAACAGTACAGTTTAAGCATCTTTCTGTGAAATACAAACAAATTAAATGACCTCAGTGTCATGCGATTATATTCTCCCGTTATACCTATGCACATTCGGATCAGACTCACTGGATATTTATCTGGGAGAAGATATTTCTCTATTGCTGAACAACATACAGAGAAAATAAAAGTATTTCCTTAAGTAAATATTTGTCACAATTTTGATAGACTGAAATAGTTAGCAATTTAAATGAATTCCCTTGATATATTCATTCTTAAAATTATTTGAAAAAAATAAGTAATTTGCTCATTCACAATATTGTTAATTAATTAACAATACTCATTTTCACTGTTTATTAATGCAACAGTCAATCCACACCTGAGTAAATATTCTTCTTTCATAAATTTGCTGGTTAAATTATCCTGTGCCATTTATCACTGACAGTGCAGACCTGTCTGTACTCTGAAGTTCCTTCCCTACTCGAAGTAATTGAGGTTTTGAGTTTCCAAAAGGTTAACTAACCTATGAAGACCAAATGGCTTCATCTCAGAGGGTCATTGTCCTTAAAAGTCAGAGTCATTAGAAGCGATTACAGCTTAACTACCTACCTTGGACTTGTTTTTAAATCATGAAGAATTAGAAAGCAAAATAAAATTTCTCACTTTTATCAGAGGTTAGATTACCGCAGGGTCACCAGCTTCAAGGTGAGGGTGTCGTGCCTGTGCACAATTTTGTACTCAGATTTGAACAGGCCCTAAATTGCTCAGAAGAAAAACATATATTCCTAACCCCTTTCTTGGGGGAAAAAAATTCCATTAATGCAACTACAAAAAAAGAAAAACACTGAAATTCTTGGGGGGGAGTTTTTGTTGTTTTACTGTTAAAGATGATATTTGCGGACCGCAAATCATAGAAATAAAATCACATGTAATAAAAAAAAAAATGGAATTTCAGATTTCTGTATATAAAGAGAAGAAAAATATTTAAAGGAACAACACTGGTAAAAGTGCAATAATACGTCAACTCTGCTTTTTCCAATTCAAACAGGATAGTAGGACAAAGGGAAAAGATGTTTTAAACGGAACAAACTTTCATTATTATAGACTTCCATTTATGGGTGATATACTAAGCTTTCCCTGACTGCATTTCTTATAAATCCTTGCTGAAAGAATGATAAATGGATGAATGAATAAATTAATTGTAATTCAAAAAGGCATAAATAATACGATCATTAAGCTCAATTTCTTCTCTTTTCAAAAAAGATGAACTAGTAAAGTGTTTTGATAAGGTGTGAGTGTTTGTGTTTGTGTGTGTTTGCTACAGTATATGGATACCACAAGACTGTATTGTTATGTGTTCATGTGCAACTGTAAAGGAATAAATGTCCTAGCACAGTAAGGAAGGTTTATGCAAGACTATTGCAACAGGAGAGAGAGATTGAACTCAACTCCACTGAAACAAAAAGTGGGAGAGTTTTTAAGCTCTGGGTTGAACTAGTGGAAAAGTACTGGAGGACATTTGGGGATGTTTGTCAATGTGATGAGGCCATCTGTGCTTACTGGTTGGTGCTTAGGAAGGAAAGTTAGACTCCTACTTTCCCACAGAGACTGGGAGATGTGGCACAATCTTTCTTAATGATTATATTTCAAAGAGATGGCTTCCAGGTCCTTGAGAAAGACATCCCTGGGTTGTATGAGATTTACAGCTCAAAGAGGCAGAGAAAGAATTTAAAATTCCAAGTTTTGTAAAGGACATGCTCTAAAAGAAAGGTCAGGGGAATACAGTCAGATAGAAATCTATCTAAAGGTTAGTTAGGCTAAGGAGAACATTAAGGCCATTTTGGTTAATAACTATCTATGTTTGCATATTTTATTAGACCTGCATATTCATATTTTATGTTATGTGAACATGATGTTGACCAATCTATACCAATTAGAAATAGACATGTTTCTATGCCTAAAGAGCTTGAAATACATTAGCAAATATTATAGTATTTTCAAACATGGAATTACAGAATACATATTTTTGTGTTATAATTATCAAATGCATGCTCCAGACAACTAACTGCAACTACAACATATTTCTATTGCAGGCTGAAGAAACATCAAGAGAATGGAAACTATGTGCTAGTTTTTTTTTTATTTCCGAGAAAAAAGTTTGCTTACATTTACTGATTGAATAATTCATCTTCTAGGTATTGAAAATGTTATTTGATACAATGAATTGAGCTTTATAAAACAGATGAAGAGTTGCAAGAATAGCCTGAATATCACATTTTTAAGTGATTGCTAATACTTTCACGTAACTTGAAGTTTGTCAGTGGCAATTTTCAGGTTGAAGAAAGTTTATCTGGTCCTGTAATAGGTAGAGCTGATGCCATGTTTGGAACCCTTTCTTGCCTTGGGATAGACCTTCATTTCTCTCCCCTATACTATTCAGTATGCTTCTTTTCTAGCCCTCTTTTTTTCCAACGTAAAGAATCATTTCATTTGGGTGCCATAAAGATTCCAGATTCATCTTTTTTTAAATGTCAAAATGAAAGTCTACATCATTCTCCTTCTTGATTATCCTTTAATGCCTCCTCAAAGCCTATCTTACAGTCCAAATACCAAGCTCTGTAGTGAGCCCATCGTTTTCTTTGATCAAATCATCTTACCAAAACCTGAAGACCAGAGGTTTTAGACTCCAGTATACTTAAGAATAAGACCCTTGTTTCAGTTACAGATTCCAGGACCTCACGTCCAGATACTCAAAGTCAGTCGGTCTGCACTGGACACAGAAGTCTGAATATTTAATAGCACCACAATGACTATGTCTGAAGAAGCTGGATACTTCCTTCATCTCAGGCTTAAAAGCTGAATTCTATGCATGGTGGTGGTTGACAGGACAAGAATTGAAGTTATATTTTTAATTGAATTATATACTTTTGATTTTGCAACTATGCAGATACTTTATATAATTAAAATAATAAAAATGAAAAACAGTATTTAAAAAATTTTAATGTCAATTTCTAAAAAAATTTTCCCTGACACAGACCCTACTCCTAAAATCCTCTATTTTTTCTTGCCTATGCTGTCTCTGGGCCGAACACATATATCAGCTGTTGCACTCATCCCATAGAATAGTGATTACATTTTTTTAAAGATTTTATTGAGGAAGAGGTACAGGACTTTATAGGGGAACAGTGTGTACTTCCAGGACTTTTTTTCCAAGTCAAGTTGTTGTCCTTTCAATCTTAGTTGTGGAGGGCGCAGCTCTACTCCAGGTCCAGTTGCCATTGCTCGCAGCCCACTATCCCTTGCAGGAGTCGAGGAATTGAACTGGAAACCTTGTGGTTGAGAGCCCACTGGCCCATGTGGGAATCGAACCGGCAGCCTTCGGAGTTAGGAACATGGAGCTCTAACTGCCTGAGCCAACGGGCCAGCCCTGTGATTACATCTTTTAAGATGAATAAATTAAGAGCCCTATTGAGAATAGGAGCATAACATGTTCATCCTTGTACCCCCAGCATTCAGCACTGGGTTTGACACATTATGATTCTTTAATAAACGCCAAATTGTTTATTTAAGATATACAGTTAATCCTTGAAAAACGCAAGTGTTATGGGTGCCAAACACATGTATTAAAAATCCACATATCTTTTGTGCACCACCCCCCAAAAAACAAAAACAAACAAACAAAAAACTTAACTACAGTCCTCCCAGGATATCTGTGGGAGATTTGTTCCAGGACCCTGTCGGATAACAAAATCTGTGGATGCTCAACTCCCTTACATATAATGGCTTGGAACAATGCATACATTTGGCCCACCACATCTGTGGATTCCCAACCCCAGATATAAAATAACGTTTTTGATCCACAGTTGGTTGAATCAAAGATGTGCAAGCCGGGGATATAGAGTGCAAACTGTATATTTATTGAAAAATGTCTTTGGAGAAGTAGAACTGCTCAGTGCAAACCCATGTTTTTCAGGAGTCAACTGTATAAGCATACTGTGCCAGGGCTACAGAGCAAAGTAGGGAGACCTAAATCTTAATTCTTTTAGGATAGCACAGCTTAGACCAGTAACATTGAGGCAGGAATTTTTGTATGTCTTGTTCACTGTAATATCACCAGGGCGTAGGACAGTGACTAGCACATAGTAGGTTCACTGTAAATTGCTGTTGACTGGTTAATGATGAGTGAATAACTAGCATAGCCATGCCTAAGTCCTTGAAATATAATGCTGCCTCAGACTAACCCACTATATGGACCCTAATGGTCATTCTATTTTTCTATTGACCTATTTATGTACTAATGCAATATTTCCCTTGTAAAAAGTCCAAAGTATGTAGAAGGAAACAAAAGACATTTAGAATAGGAACATGTTGTAGATCAAAAAAGGTTGACAAAGTACCTATCGGTACATACATCTATGTTCTTTTATTAAAAAGATCAGTCCGAAGACTGTGGTTTTACTGACAAATGACCACAGTTTTCAAACACTTTTTGTGAGCTTGGTATAATAAAAAATAACAACTCTAATCTGTCATTGTTTAAAAAGAACATACCTTTGAATTGAAGGGCATTTATCTAGTAAAATTGGAACCTTTTACGTAGTAGATATTCTAGTGTGAAAAGATTGGACTTAATTTCCCAATCATCAAACCTTCCAAAACCTTAGAAATGATTGATACCAGTGCTACCTTTAAGAGAGATTTATATAGGTAGGAACCAATTTAGAATAGTTTCTTCTTAATGTGCCAAGCTCATTCACTAACAAATCAGAAATGTTATTTAGATCTTTGCCTAGATATTTATATTTTTGTCTTTACTACCTTTTTAGCTCACCTCATTCTGGGTATTCTGCCTAAGCACTTCCCAGTAGTAGTCTACAGATAATCTATCCATGATAAAATTTCACTATTCTGCAGAAAAAGGAGAAAAAAAACAAACAAACACCATTATATTTATCTCTATATCTGTATATCAGGACATAATAAAAACTGACAATTCTATATTGGGCTCTAATTAGACAATAATGTTATTCTATTAAAATTTAACACCTATGCCTATTTATTGTGCTTTATTCAGACCTCACTATCCAGGAGACACTGCGATTGATCAATTAGCACCCACTCCTCCACCATGAACTTATCATTCTCCTGACACCATTTCATATCCTTAGCCCTCTGCCTCTACTGTGCTCCACTGTCTGCGAGTTGCTATGACCTATCTTATCTGATAAAATCAGATATAGTCCCTCCATTTTCTTTTTCTCCCTGATAAGGGCTAGAAAAATAACTAATACATAAGTAATGGGCTTTCCTCAGCAAAACACTTTGAAAGAAATATTGTTGGGAACAATATTGGGTAATACTGATTAAAAAATAATCTATTAGCTTGGAAAGTCAAAATACAGCAGGATTATATCTATTTACCATTTCTCTGAGTAAAACTAGAATATGCAAAATGAGAAAATTTACAAAAGTGTACCAGACATCAAGATGTGAGAAGTCATATAAAGAATGGCAGACTACAAAATATCTAAATTTGTGTTAATAATAGGCCCTCAGGTGAACCAAGCACACAGCTGTGTTTGCCCAAATACAGCAGAATCAACTACATTCATATACGTGAAACGAGAATGCACTTGTCTTCGTAGATGAAAGTTCTTTGTCTTCAGGAGGATGATAGTAATAAGAGAGAAGACACACAGATGGCATAAATAGTATTAAAGAAGTACCTGGTTGTCCAATGACCCATTTCCTTGAAATGGGAACTAAACATGCAAGTTCTAGATCTAGGGCTTTCTCTGCTGTGATCCTGGTAAGTTACCTTTGAGACTGATGACTATGTATATTGACTACGTATTTCCAATATACAGTAGTAGATTTAGATGACATGGGCAGTGGGAAAAGATCAGATTTTCTGAGAGATTTCCTGGTTAATTGATATTATTTGGCCACTATCAGGTCCATGTGAACACAAAAATGATAGATATTACAAAGAAAACTCTGTGGTAACAAACAACTTCTAAATCTCAATTTTACTAAAAGCAGCCTTCATTTCTCTCTCACCCTACTTGTAGGCTACATGTTAACTGTGGCCGTGCTACAGACTGCCGTTCCGTTCCATGAGTCTCCTCTTTCATTAACCCAGGTTGAAAGAGCTGCCTCTATCCTGGGCATTAACTTGTATGGCAGAGGACAAAAGCAAAACCAACAAGCCACATTAAAATCTTTGCATAAATGCAATATCCATCACATTTTACTGACCAAAACCAGTTATGGGACCATGGTGAAGAATGCGTGAGGAGTACATTCTAACAATAGAAGGAGAACTGGAGATGACTGGGCAAGGATAAGGGTGCACACTGCTCTGACAGCAGAGGGAGTGCAAAGTGGTGAACAGTAGCCTGTGAGCTGATACCCAGGCTTGCACTGTGAAACTGATTAGTGTGCAAGACTGCTTTTCATCCACACAGTCTCCCCACTTCTTTATCTTGGAATGCCCACTTCCCGCAATTCTTTACTTCATAATGATGCTGGAGGTAAGATCCAGTAAGAAAGAAAGAGGAAGAGGATGAAAGAGTTACCAAAATAGTATTCATAACTAGTGTATTTTATAAGCAGAATGGAATTTGGGATGATTTATTTCATCCCTTTTACCCATAAGACAAGCAAATTAAAACAACAACAACAACAAAACAAGTAAGAAAGACAGAGATACGGGTTTTATAGATAGTAGTAGTTTCAAGTTTTGATACCAACTTTTTGTACTATTGTGTTCTTTTGACTAAAAAATAACCCCATTCCTTGCCAGTCTCAGCCCATATATATGACCAGAGAGTCTTGCTTTCCACATTTCTGAATAATGGTGATTTTCCCTAAAGAATAATGTGAACTTCTCTCTCTGAGATGTGTTTGCTTATGCCATTATTGGGATTACGTAACTTGGAAAACTAAATCACCACCTGCTCAAATCCAACCATTTCACTTGAGAAACTGAAAATGAGTTGAGTTCTATAAAACCCCTTAAGGGCCTCAGATAAATTTCACTGAATTATAATTGAATATTTTTATTTCAATCCACACAACTATATGTATTGGTGAGATTGGACATTCTCATTATCACAATGAATTGTGATGTCTCTTCTCCAAATGAAATTTAAATTGAATTTGAAAATACTTTCCAACACATAAAAAGAAAGACCAGGGAAAATGCTTCATTTCTCTTCATCTTAAAAACTGAAGGGAATAGATTGCTGAGTGTTTTATCATCAGAAGTTCATGTTCTATAAAACTGAATTGGGAAATATGAAAAAAATCAAGCCATTTAAAATGTATTAAGAGAAAGTGGAAGAGAGAACAGTCAAACTGTTCAACTCATTTGTAGTGATTAGCTGACTATATTCTGATTTAAGAAGCATTAAAAAAATCATTTTTCATTCTTTCTCCAAATGTGCTGTGAAATGAATACAATGATCATAAAATGATAAATTTTTAAATATATCTCTTGTTCCTTTAAAAAAATAAAATTAAAAAGTAGCTGGCCTGTCATAGTAGGTGCTATCTTCCAAATTTTCCAGATTACAGGTGTTCCCACGATATAATTAACTTAAATGACTATCTTTCTGCCATGATGACAAAGGTGGGACAATTTATGTAACTACTATCCATCTTGTAAAGAGTTTATAAAGCCCTTACTCATGAATGGTTTCATACACTGATTAATAGACACTTTCTATTTCAGACTTTAATTAAAAGCAATAAAAGCAGTCAACTGTAGGCCATGAATGTGTTGGTGACAAAAAAAAAAAAAAAAAGTTCCATTAGAGAGATGGAAGATCAAGCACTGAACAAATTTAGTGTGAAGCCTTATAAGTAAATCCATATGCCTGCGCTTAAAACCTCTCTGAGACACTCACAATAGTGGAGGAATTGCACAGATAGAGTTAAATAGCAATTAAGAGTAAAACCCTAAATTTTAGGCCCAATCCGATTTAATTTAAGAGAAATCCACACCATATTTTTTCTCATATTTATATAAATGTCAAAGTTAGGGGAAACAAAACAAGATAACTTCCAAATGAACAAACTCTAGCCTGAAGGTTTTGTTATAAAATACAAATTGCTAAATTAATTTTGCTGTATCTGAGGAATAATTGAATATAAATTATTGAACAGATGTCATGGACTATTGTGATTCATAGAGAAAATTCAAGCAAATGGTTATTGATTCCCATAGTATTACACTAATTATTCACTTACCACTCTATAATAAATATTTACCTGTACTTTAAGTCATATGACATATAGAAAGTTAGCAAGTAGAGGTGAAATAATATTAGCAATACACAGAAGGATTTGAGCTATGGGATTTTTGCTTTCTACTTACATTTCTACAGCCATCTCAAAGCACTTGAGTGACAGACAGAGCGGCAATTGCATAGCAATTCCTTAACACCTGATGTGCACATTTGAATATTTACCCAGACGAAAGTACATCCTTACTTTTCCAAGGTTCTAAGGCACATTCTCTATTGGCATACCTGGATCAAAACCAAATAACGAGTTCAGAAAGCGTCTGAGTTCAGTTTATCTTTCAAAGGAAAGCGCCTTTCTCAGTCCCCCTGGGGAGAGCCCTGCAGTGTTCTGGCATGATTTAAGGCCCTGACTTTTCAGGACTCAGTGTTTTGGCCCAGAAGGCAGACAGATACCAACTTAGCAATTTAAGAGGGCAGTGTTACAAAGGTTTAAAAAATGAAATCTAGTGTGACAGGAAAAACATTAACATATGAGTCTCATAGCCTCTCCCCTTTCAATTCCCATTAAAGATAATTCTATTTTTGCCAGTTTTATTCAGGGTCTTATGTGGAGATTGGCAAAATTGGTGTGGGGGTGTGTGAACGGTGGAAATTAAAGAAGCCAAACACAAATTGATTGATTTTGTTGGAAAAGGCAGCGGATTCCTCCTAGAAAATAAAAGATATAGAAAATGGAACTGGGGATAAACATAAAAGCACTACTGTGCCTTGGAGAGGTGATGTGGGGTGGGGGGGTTGAAAGAGCTAGCACGACTTTGCTGAAGGGAGTCTAGTATGGGGTATGAAAGAGAAAAGAGAACTTTCACATTTCTTTTGTTAAAATTTCTGTATGTGTCTGTGATCTTCTCAGAGACAACAGTAAATATCTAAAGTGTTTTTAAAATGTCTTTAAATATGGGCTGAGGTTGTAGTTTAAGGTGATATTTCATAAATTCATTCAAAATGAGCAATATAATTTATACAGATTTTGGTAATATAATGTTACGTGCAAAGTCCCACTTTTCCAAATACATGCATCAAAAGATCCTGCCAATTCCTCTTAAAACTACCACAGACCTATTAATTCTAGACATTCAAAATGAGACAAGTTTAAACTATATTTTCATGTGTGTTCTTAAGATGTTGAAGCACATTAATATTAGATATTAAGGGGCAGATTACATTTCCTGCTAAGAGAAGGAGAACAATATGTTCTTCTACTATTATAATACTATAAATCACAATTAGGACTGTCTAAACACAAACACACGTATTCACATACATGTGTATGTGCCAACATTTTCCTCCTAGAATGGATTTCACGCTATTTTGTACTTTCTATAACCTTTATTTTAGTTATTAAAATACTATGGTTAGATTCTGCCAAAACATAAGAAAGGCCATTTTTTCTCATCATATTCAATTAAATTATAATAAAATAATACTGCTGATTATTCTATCATCTGTCCACAAGTCTATTAAAATCCCAATATTAGCAATCATTTTTTTTGGTAATTAAAATACATCTCTTGCTTCTTTCCATTTGATCAGTAGACAGTTCCTATTTGCATATAATATCATTGGGATATAAATTGTAAGCAATTAGAGACAAGAATTCTAGATCTAAAAATGTCTTTTTAATTGTAAATTTGCGCAAATCCTAATTTGCAAGCAAATTTAAACTTACATCTATAGAATTTCAACCAAGCCAAAATAAATCCATACACTTATCTAAACTATTTTCTATGTTACATTATCTTTATATTACTTATATAATTTTTTAGTATTTTGATAAAGTCAGGAGACCTGGGCTAAGTCTAGACCCTTCCTCCTAATAACTAAATGTCCCTGTACAATCAACATTTGTATGTCAATTTTCTCATCTGAATTGGCGATAGAAATTGTACATGCCTCATATATATTTTGCGAAGTTTTTGACAAAATTGTACATGGGAAGCTGTTAGTACTCAGCACGGGGACAAGCACATGGCAAGCTCCAATAAAATGAAGCTGTTATTTTTCATAATAAAATAACTATTCACATTATTGTCCAGAGCTTCACAGAATGAGCTATGGTGTTCAATGTTGATGCCGCTAGCCACATAAGCCATCGTCAACATAAATAACTGCAGACGGGCAATCTAGATAGACAGTAAAGCCCCCACACTCGGGCTAGAAGTAGAACGTCTTGACTCTCCCACAGATTACACATTCTGCTCCACACACAAAACAAACAAACAAACAAACAAACAAACAAACAAAAAAGACCATTAACTGAAAACACCTCCATGAATTTTGGGACCTAAACAAGAAACACAATTCTCTCTCTCTCTCTCTCTCTCTCTCCCTCCCTCCCTCCCTCCCTCCCTCCCTCCCTCCAATACAAACTAAATTTTGGGGGGAAATGGTAATTTATTTAAATCTACTTTTTTTGTAATGAGCAGATGAAGCTATTCAATGTTCTCACTGTAAATGTATCTCTCTGAGACATTGGGATTAATTGTAGTGTCTACTTCAATCAGGAAAATATTAATTACTCTAAATACAGGTCTACCTCTACTGTTTTTGCTTTCAACTGTCACTCTTTAATAAGATAGACACATTTTCTCTTTTCTGGCATTGGTGCCCATGCTTCCTTGCCCCTTAGGTGAGACAAAAAAGGCAGTGGGGACTGGCGTGGAGAGAGTTAAGAGAGGGAACACTCTTCCCTGGGAAGATGAAGATCTGGGAAAGGTCTTTGTCCTGGAGAATTATCCTTTCTTATGGCGAATACTCTGAGTATATTTCCCTGCGGTTACTTTCCACCTTTAATGCCAAATCCACGAAGGGATATTTCTGATTCTTCACAACAAAAATGTGGTGGAATTCCTGGATGTAAAATTTCTGTAAGTATCGGTGCCCCTCAGAGAGTTTCTCATTCCCATGCCAGTCCACACTTAACCTCCAGAAATATGTCAAAACTGTCTGTTCAATGTTTCTACCAGTTTATCACTCTAGGAGCAGGAGCTCTTCCAGTGAAGTGGATCCCAGCTGTGACTAGATTTGTCCATCTATGTAGAGTTTAGGGTTGTGTCTAGCTCTCAAAACTGAGCTTTCTGATGGGCCAAGAAAAGTCAATTTTCAGTTTGTCCATTTTTTTCCCCTTGTTATAAGGTCAGGAGTGATAACTTCCCAACTTTTTAAATGTTGGAGCTGAAATGAAAGTCTTCTCATTAAAGCTAAATATATTTTCCATCTTTCTTTTTCTTTTACTTGAAATTTAGAGAGTGACATAATTTCATCTGATTAACTTTCATTTGGTTCATTGCAAACTTAAGTGTTTGAATTTTATCCAAATCCTATACTTATCAACATTTTCAAGATTAAAGTGTTGAGTTCAAGTTTAAAAATAAATAAAAATACATCATCTATATATCACATTGTGTGTTCACCACCAAGAGTCAGTTCTTCTTCTATCACCATAGAATTGTACACCTGAAATCTATGTAACTTTACTAACAATTCCCCAATAAACTTTAATTACAAATAAATAAATAAATAAATAAATAAATAAAAATAGACCATGGAATAGTCTTTATAATTTTGGAAAATCTAATTATAAGTTATGTTTTAAATATTAAATTTACTATTTATATATTTCTGATTCCTTTAGGCCTGATAATATAAAATTACAAATAATTTAGTTCAGTATTACTAGAAAAATATTTCCATTTCAAAATTCCTCTGACAATGTTAACCAAACATTAATTTATCGAGCTTTCTAATGATAGACAAAAATAAAATATTCAGTTTATTTTGTGAGTGACAAAATGTCTCCAAACCTATTTATATCTAATATGAACATAAATACACAATTCAACATAAATTAATAACAATATAAGTTAAAAACCAGATCCTTTTAAATTCTTTAATTTGTTAAAAGATCATATTAGGCATAGAGCTAAATGTGTTTTCTCTATCTCTTCCTCCCTCCCTCCATTTTGCTCTCGAAAGATCCAAAATAAATCAAAATTGTTTTAATAAAACACTATTAACTGGTAGTCATTTCTTTCTTATTTACATATGAAAAATCAGAAAAAAGAAAAAACAAAATAGAAGCTAAACAAACAATGATACATGAGGATCGTTCTTTTTTTTTTAATATTGCCTAGAAATAGTTTTGTTTTATCCGAAAATGTCTAAAATTGGTAGGAAAATGGAGGACATTTGCTGTTTAAAGCCAAGGAAGGCATAAAAATGTTATTGTAGCAGCCTCTTCTTTCATCAAAGGGTTTGACATAGTCCATGAATGTTGGAGAAATCTCTATGTGGCTTCTGTCCACTTATGGATATGTTTCAACATTCCTATCGCCATCACTCTTTTCCGGGACCCTGAGTCCTTTTCCTATATCTGGGAACTTCCACATTTTGAGCATTTGGGAGTGTTGAGCCTACGCTGTACTAGAAGAGGTGCTAGGAGATTACCTGGGCTCAGCCAAACAATAACTTTTCCCTAGGACTTTGAATTAGAATCTATTGAAACGCTGCAGAAGTAATGAAAAGAAAAGTGGGAGCACAATCATTGGAAATGATGTCTAGGCAATTTGTAGGAGGTCTAGATGGCAGTGACAATGGTGGCTAAGCTATGACACCCGGAGTTGTGTGGAAAAAGCAGCAGTTTTCTCACTGAGCTGGTTTTGGGTCTTGAATTTGGCTGTGCTACCTGCAAAGCTTCCCTCTGTTCCTATCTATCTATCTATCTATCTATCTATCTATCTATCTATCTATCTATCTATCATCTATGACTAAGTTGCTACTCAAGCTACTCTGGTGATATAAGGCTGTCCAATATATATATATTTTTTTAATCAGCCTGAACTATGGTTTATTGTCCACAACTAAGAAGCCTGACTAGTATTGAACCATGGCTAATAATAAGATTGTTTAAAAATTAATGAAAGTATAAAATTGAATTAGTGGCCACATATTTTATGATATTAAACAAGTGAGTGTTATTTAATAATGAAATTAATGAAATTTCAGTGTACAAAAGGAAGCTCAGATTTTCATTGGGGGTAAGAAAAATAGAAAGATGTATGATGTTGTATTTTATTTTCTTCTTCTTTTCATTTTACCTTGAAAACTCTATGATGAGAAGTCCAAAACGAAATATGAGATAGTCCTGAAAAATAAGACTCCCAGATAGCATTCAGTTATAGGGGAAGAGAAGAGAACAAGTTTGTATAGCATTGTTATCAATGATACAACTAGACCAAAGCTGGAAGGATGTCTAATGGCTGAGATACCCAAAAGGCAAAAGGAAAGTATTATGCTGCACAACATGTACAATTGGAACATGGAATGTAAGAAATATGAAGCAAGCTAAACTGAGATTGTCAAGCAAGAAGTAAAACATCTAAACATTGTAGTGCTTGATGTTAGTGAATTGAAATGGACTGGAATGGGACATTTCCAGTCAGGCAACGACAAAGTGTTCTGCTCTGGAAATGACAAACTCAGAAGAAACAGAGCGGCTTTAATTCTGACTGAAGCAAGATGTAGCACAGGCAATTAGGGGCTACGATGCAAGGTCAGTCTGAATAACATCAATCATACTTCTAGGAAAATCTATTTACATAACCATCATTAAAGTCTGTGCTCCAAATACAGAGGCTGAAGAAGATGAAATTGAAAGCTTTTACAAAATTCTTCGAGAAATTTATCACACACCAAAACAAGATATATTGATAGTTATAAGTGACTGGAACACAAAAGTAGGAAATAAAGCAGAATCAAATGTCATTGGAAATTTTAGACTAAGGGTCAGAAATGAAGCATGAGATCACCCCATGTATTTCTGTGAAGCCAACAACTTCTCCATCACAAACACGTGCTTTAAACAACTGAACAGATGATTGTATACATGAATATCATCAAATGGCCAATAGAAATCAAATAGATTATGTAATTGGAAGCAGGAGATGGAGAAGCTGTATTCTCTCTGCCAAAACAAGAAGAGAAGCAGATTGTGGTATTGACCACAAATTGTCAATATCAAACAAATATCAAACCTCAATAAGAGAACTAAAAGAATCATACTGTCAAAATATAACATAAATAACATATCTGATGGGTTTACATTCCACATTAAAAACAACAAAAATAGATTTATACTGTTAAACTTAATTGATTGAGCACCAGAAGAACTGTGGACTGAAACGAGAAATATTATCAGGAAAGAATGGGATAAAAACATTGTCAGAAGTAAAAATAAAAGAAAAATCAAGATGTCAGAAAAAACACTAAAAATTGTTAAAGACAGGTGAGAGACAAAAGTAAAAGCTGACAATAGAAGGATTAGAATTCTGACCATAGTTTTTCAAAAACTATCACATAGAGATATAAAGAACCACAATAGTTTACGTAAGATAAAAGAATACAACAACAACAAAAGAAAAACAAGTGGCCTCTACCAGAAGATTCAAGAAATAAAAGGGAAGGAAATTCAAACCTAGATTAGGAATGATGAACAGCTAACAAGGAAGCACATTGAGTGACCAGGAGAAAATAAAGTGACAGTACAAACAGAATCCCAAAAATCTATACAGAAGAGACAAAAGGATAAGGGATATCTTTGAAGAAGAGTCCTATGAGGAAGAACCTGTGATTCTAGTAAGTGAAAAGAGTGCTGCCATGAAAGTATTAAGAAGAAATAAATTACCAGCGGTAGGTAGATAGGATATTGATAGCATTATTGTAAACCATAGATACCGAACCTGTCAAAATCCTAACAAGAATATGTTAACAAAGATGGAAACGAAACAATGGTCGAAAGACTGGAAATGTTCAACATACATCCCAATGTTTACGAATAGAGAAGCCAAGGAGTGCAATAACTATAGAACCATTTCTCTACTTTCCCACACAAGTAAAATGATGCTCAAGATGATGAAACAAAGCTTTCTACTTTGTATGAAGCGAGAAATTCTGGATGTTCAAGCTGGATCCAGAAAAGGAAGAGGTGCTGAAGATCTAATTGAGAGCACTCATTGGATACTGGAGAGCCCCAAAGAATGTCAGGTGAGTCTGTGCTTTATAGACTCCAGTGAAGCCTTTGACTGTGTGGATCAAGAAAAGCTATGGGTTGCTCCAAAAGAAATGGGCATGCCTCAGTATTTGTCCTGATTTTTAATCTTTACTGTGGACAGGAAACCACTGTCAAGGCAGAGTATGGAGAGACAGAATAGTTTCCAATAGGCAAAGATGTCAGAAAGGGTGTATTATGTCTCCCTATTTGTTTAATGTCTACAATGAAAACATCATATGAAAAACTGAGCCAGATCCAGAGCAAAGAGTAACATTGGTAGAAGAAATATTTGTAACAAATATGAACATGATACCATCCCACTAGGAGAAAGTAACAATGACTTGGGGAAAAAAAAAAAAAAAAATTCTGATGAAAGTGAAAAAGAAAGTGCCAAAGCAGGACTGCACTTGAACATCCAGGAAACAAAAGTCATGACCATAAAGGAAACACTCAACTTTAATATAAACAATGAAGACATCAAAATTGTTAAAGATTTTACTTACCTTGGTTTATTCATCAATTCAAATGGAGATTGCAGCCAAGCAATCAAACGAAGGCTGAGATTTAGAAGGGCAGCAATGAAAGAATTATGAAAGATCACCAAGAGCAAAGATGTGCCATTAGAGACCAAAGTTAATATCATCCACACTCTTGTATTCCCAGTTACTGTGTACAGATGCAAAAGCTGGACAATGAAGAAAGGTTATAGGATAAAAATTCATTCATTTGAAACATAGTGTTGGAGGAGAGCTCTCTAGACATGCTGAACCACCAGAAAGAGGAACAAGTGGGCCCTCGAGCAAATAAGCTTGAAACACCGGGGAGGCAAAAATGACAAAATTGAAGCTGTCCTACTTTGGGAACATCAAGAGAAAGGAGGGTTCTTTGGAAAAGCCAATCATGCTGTGAAAAAAAGAAGGCAGCAGGAAAAGAGGAAGACCAGATATGAGATGGATGGACTCCATAAAAGAAGTAATAGGCATCAATAAGCAGGAGCTGATCAGGGCTGTTGAGGACAGGACATTGCGGACATCACTCATTCATGGGTTGCCAGGAGTCAGGGTCAGCTCAATGATACATAGAAATAATCAAGGGGCTCTTCAGAACAAGGATACCAAGTTCTAATATTTAACATGGTGTTACCATGCAATCACATCTCTCTGCAAATTCCCTCTGACATACATAGAGCTTCATAGAGCAAAGATATTGGAGAGATGTTATGTACAGGTTCATTCTATGGAGAAAAGGTAAATTAGTTACTTAGAGATCAATAATTCATCACTAGAAGAAGATCGGACCCAAGAGTAACGAAGAAACATGTGAGATTTCTCAAAATTTTCAAAGGTTTTTGCAGGACTGGAGCCAGGTTGTCCATGATACTTGGAATGCAAGGTTTAGTGATATTCCTTCAGGTATTAAACAAAAATGGAACCACCATTTGTAGCAATTCTAAAGAACACCAGGCAGCCAAAATCTATGTTACACATATAATAATTGCAACAGAGAAATTCTTCTACAACTTAGATTATGCCATTTAATCTAAGTGGTAAGAATGAGATGACAATAAAGACTTCAAATAAGTATTTTCTAGTTCTACATCCACCAAATTTTCAGGAGTCCCAGTCCTGGTGACTACGAGGGCCTGGTTGTAAGGGGCCAAGGAATAGAGGAGAAAGCATCGATTTTGCCTTGATAAATCAGGAAATGCATCTTGCAGAAGTCATTTAACCTGAAACTTAGGGATTATTTGTAGATTCACCAAGCAGTAATGGGAAGGGACATCATACTTTTATTATTTCCACAATATTCATTGAATCCCTTGTGCATGCTAGGAGCTACGATATAGAGTGGAAAAAAGAAGACTCAGTGCTTCCCCTCTAGATATAGTGGAGAAAATAAACTTCTGTACACATAATGACACAACTACTGTGGTAATGACTAAATTCCCCATTTGCTATGGTAGAAAAGGTCAGGTTGCTATAAGATAATATAGTTAGGAAATTAACTTATATCGAGGCCATGAGGAAGAGGTCTTAAATATAAGATATAATTAAATGAAGAATAATTGGAAGAATGTTCCAAGGAAAGTAAAGGGCAAACGTAAAGTTCTCAAAGATTAAATATGGGGTCATCCCAGGAAACAAAGAAGACTCATTTGAAGACACAGCTAGAAGGAGGCCCTCTGCAAGCCAAAGACAGGTCTCAGAAGGAAGTAATCCTTTTAGCATCTTGATCTTGGATTGCTAGTCTCTGAAACTATGAAAAAAATAAACCGTGTCATTTAAGGCAAATAGCCTGTGACAGTTTGCTAGAGCATGCCTAGCAAACTAATATAAATACTAAGAGTTAAAAACAAGGTCTACCCTTAATAAGGTCATATTAATTTTAAAAATTAAAGCTGGTGATACACATGATTAGATTTAACTTATAGAAGAAATGTGATGGTCAGTGGGGAATGTTCTAGAACTAAGAAATGCACAAGGTGAAACCCTTATTTCAGTTGAGGTTAAAATAGCCTCAAAATTGATCAGAGTTGGAGTCAGTGTGATGGTAGCAGAAGAGGAGAGGAAGGAATAGATTCATAAGTATTCAGAAACTGAAATCAAACATACTTGATGCAACCTATTTTTTTGTTTGTTTATTGTTTTTATTTTTTCCCTTTGGACAACGTCTTGGCCTTTACCAGATCGATTAAGGGAAATTTCCTTAACTGGAGATGGAAGAAGATAACTTTAAGAGGTTAGAAGAAGATAATAGGCCCTTCAATTGAAGTATCGAAGGGCCATCTAATGGAGATATCCAGCAAGGACATGTGATATCCAGTAAGGATTTGTCAATGGACCTTGTTAAGGAGTAAAGAGTTTGCTATTAATATAGAACTGTGGTTACGAATGCATACTTACTAGGGTATTTCAAGAGAATGTTTACATACCATTTCCTCATCCTGCAAGAGAAAGACATTTTCCAGAAATTGTGTTATCACTTTTAGAGTCTGGATGAAAATATTCATTATGGAATAGTTTGATAAACAAACAAAGTAAAAAAAAATGTGTTACTTGCTCGGATGGCAAACACACACACACACACACACACACACACACACACACACACACACACTACTAAATTAAGCTTTTGCCCTAGGAGTAATAAAAACAAAACAAAACCACCACCATAAAATACAGTAAAGTAACGTAAAGAACCAGAGAGATATGTGTTGCTAGGAAAGGTTAAAGGAACAATGGATGTGGAGAACTAATACAAACAGATGAAACCTCAAGTATTAAGCTGCATTTTACATGCATTTGAACATGGGTAACTTTTGGAACATCTAGGAAAGAGGGAGAGAATATCCCAGGTATTCATAGTAAAAAATTAATATTGAGAGGAAATAGGGGGTATGGTTTGGGAGACATTGTGAAAGATTTAAAGTTATAAGGGACTTCCTCGAGAGAAATTATACATAATAAGTAGTTGAAGGATGACTAAGATTATGCAGTTCTGCTTCTTAGCTCAGGATGTGTGGTTTTAGGAAGAACACATATGCGACCTTCTGTCTCATTTTTTCTCTTACTAAACAGAAATTATATTATATAGGCCATACAAATAGTTGGAAAGGTAGCTAATGATCCACAGATGACTAGAGTTATATTTGCTTGAAGTAGTATTATATGGACCAGTGATTGCAACCTCTGTTAAAATATTTGTTTTAAACCGACATTGGCTGAAACACAATAATATCATGTAGCCAAACTCTATATGTTATACAGCATTTCCAAAAGGAGAACTATCCTGAGAAACTGCTGCATTTGATCAATATCTAAGGAGTCAACTCAGATGCCAACTGACTATAGAGTTGGAATTGTGGGATTTCGAAGTACAGATTATTCACAAGTTCC
Organism: Rhinolophus sinicus; assembly: GCF_036562045.2. Classification (NCBI taxonomy): domain Eukaryota; kingdom Metazoa; phylum Chordata; class Mammalia; order Chiroptera; family Rhinolophidae; genus Rhinolophus; species Rhinolophus sinicus. The sequence goes on along the minus strand of NC_133754.1, from coordinate 48,372,757 downwards.
ATGAAAGCCAGTACTGTGTTGAGTAAATGGCCGAGAAGAAACCTGGGCTTAGTAACATTAGGGTAATACATCTTCCAGGCAATATATCATTAGGCTGTATAGAAATATGACACACTTCCAAGGGCATGTAGGTTTGCCTCTGAAAGAAACAATGTGTTTATTTCTTTAATAATTTTAGTCATTAAAATAAATAAGCCAGTATTCCAAGTTTACCTTTGTGAAGTATTCTGCTTACAAGATCGCGGAAACTGGATCCAAAGTGCCGTCTTAAAACAAGCATTAAGGGCAATATGGTTAGAAAATGAATTAGTGGAGTCAAAATGTCTTCTGGCAACAGGATTACTGGTTTAAATTTAGGTTAACATGTCTCTTGCTCTTGACACTGGAAACAACATAATGCTATGGTAGTTTTTTCCCCTACTTTAATGGTTAGTTGGTATTAAAGGCCTGCATGTTGTATGCTGCTCTTTTAATGTACAAAAATAATCTCATAGAATTAGTAAAGCCACAAGCTATGTTCATTTGAGGGCCATAGGATGAAAAGAGAATGGGGAATATGCAAGACTTCTGATGACTGATAGACTCAATACAAGTAGGTGAATAGATAGATAGATAGATAGATAGATAGATAGATAGATAGATAGATAGATAGATAGATAGATATAGATATAGATATAGATATAGATATAGATATAGATATAGATATAGATATAGATAGATAAAGATATTTGAATACAAGTGAAAATTTTAGGCAAATCCAGGTGACCTGTAACCTGCAGCAGAGTCAATAAACAGATCACAGCCTAGATTAGCTGAACCACACCCAACTTGCAAAGTCATCATCATGAGATAAATGTTTGTTGCCTTAAATCATTCAGATTTGTGGTGGCTGTTATACATCCTTACTGTGGTAATAGATCATTAATATTTGAGTCAATGACTGAAAAAAAGTTGGATTCATTAAAGGATCCACTTAATTCAGACAGAAAAAATCGTGAACCATATGATTTAAATGATATGTAGTGTATAAAACTGAAAAAAAAAATAGAACAAGAAAAACAAATCTGAAACAAGAACAGAATTCACAAAGATGTTTAAATAATCAGGCCACACAATCACTAAAACAAAAGAAAAATAGAAAAGCAGAAGAACATGGCTAAAATATGTATTGCTTAAAGTAATAAAATTAGACTGAATAAAATCTCAAATCGGTGTGTTGAGCCATTACATATGTCAGGAAACTAGATTTATTTAAAACAAATAAATAAATGGTCCCTCTCTGTAGCAAAACCACCACCAGCAGACATGCCTGGGTTCCCCACATTTATACTGGCATTATAACTTACATCCCAGCTAATGAGCATAGATTGACCATTTAAGTTTGTCTTAAAACAAGCAAAACGGCTATTAGATTTGGTAGGCCGAGCATGGACTGACATTGAGTAGTCCATTTTACCCAGGCTGACTCCTATAAAGAAGCAGGAAAATGACAAAGCTGTAAGAGTGGAGGAACTTAACTGAAGAATATAGACATGTTTCTTTTAAGCAAACAACAGTATCCTCCCCATAACCTGAATCTGCTTTGCTAGCTGAGCCACCCAGTAATGAGATGTATCTCACTATGTAAGTGCATCAATCTTGGTGACAATGCCAAAAATTTTTAAACTGCAATACAAGCTAAGCAAAGTGGATCCTGACCTATTTGGGTGGATTCCAATTTTTGTCTCAAAATCATGTTACCTTTCAATCAAGAAATTTATTATCAACTTTAATCTCAAGGACTTACTGTCCTCATATTTGTATATCTTGTCTATTTGGAGAATTACTTTTTTTTTTTTTTTTTTTGTATTCATGCAATGATATTTATTGAGAACCTACCAGCAGTGTATATGAAGCAATTGAATGAATGACTGAAAAATAAATCATAATCTCCATGACTGTGGCTCTGAAAGAAAGCATAAATCAGTGAATAAAGAAGTACATAGAATAAAATTTAATGCCATGCAAACAAGATAAAATTTCACAGTAGGAGGAAGGAAACATCATCATGATTCAGGGTTGTGGGACCTTGTCACAGAGACAGCATAATTTTCTTTGACCCCTGAAGAACTTGATGTGATTTCTGCACAAAGAGCAGAAAAAATCTCCTATGGTGATACGAGGTCCAAAGTTGTGGAGGCAGAAGTATAAGGCATGCACAGGTAGTTGTGATAAAGCAAATTTGCCTGGGCTTCTGAATAAAAGTGACCAATAACGCAGAAAGCACACCTAAAATAAAAGCTCACAAAGTGCTGTTAGGTTCAAGTGCGGGTTGGTTATCTACAGAATATATTGAAAGAGGGCAGTTTCCTTCATGAGTTCAAGGATTCATAAGGATCCAGGAGCACTTCCTTTGGTTTCAACTAAGGAAGCTGACTCTCAGGCATGCAAGATATGATGTTCCAAAAATTCTCTAGTGACCAAAACACTGCAGTCCAGTCTGATGGTGAGTGACTATAACTGCCCCTCACTTCAAAGTGGGCCAAATTCCAAAGTGTCTTTGCTATGCTTTGGTGGTCTCTGCGGGAGTCGCTTGAGGTTAGGAGTTTACTTGAGCTCAGAGCCATGATGGCGTTCTTCTTTCTCCCTTTCTCCCTTCCTTCCCCCTTCATTCTCTTGCTTGATTACCTGGAAGAAATTCCTCAATATATCATTTATTTCCTCATGAGTTGTCAACACATGGACTTTGGGGAATCTGACCCAACAAAGTGCTAGAGCTAACCTTGAACTCAGCACCATTTCACTCCAAACTTCTGCTCCTAACTCTGCAATGCATCCTAGTAAAAGGTGCAGAGGTGGACAGTCCTTCAATAGTTGGCTCACTAACTCCGTAGCACCTCGTGGCTAACTCCTCACTAGCTCTCAACATTAATATCATAACAAAGCTTAAAGGATCCATAAGGCTAGTATTAAACCACAGTGCTTCCTGGGCTATGGAACAGCTCTGGGTCAAGGAAATTATGGACAAAAGTGTTGAGTCAGGAATGGAACACATTTTTCTTTTTCCCTCCAGAATTTAATGATATTTATATGAGACACAGTGAGCTTGAGGCATTTGTCTGGTAGTCAAGTGAAATATGTAGTAGGCATTCAGAAATCAGGATGCAGTTTCCAAAGAAGTGAGAAATTTCCAGTTAATTCCTCTCCAACCTTCAAAGGTGGAGCCATCAAATCACTAACAAAATACATTATCTCAATGAGTGGTTGGAATTGCAGAAAATTCACCAAATTTAGAGAGCCAGGAGCTTAAATTGAAAGAACATAGGTGACAATTGGGGAAAGCAGGTTAAAGGATAGTTAGTAGCATCCCAAAAAAGCACCAAGGCCCTTTGCTATTAGTGAATGTTTTATCTTTAGAGGGCAAAAAAGTCAAACTAAGAACACTACTCAGGTCAAATACTCTGCAGGATATATTATGTTTTATTACAAGTTTGGAATTATAGTAATTTCCAAAACTTTAAAGTATAATTTTATGTTTACCTTTCACACTTCTAAATATCTTGTGAGACTTTATTTAGTGCACACTTCTGATCTTTAGAGAGTCTTCTGACTAAGTAGCTTGATCTTTATGTCCTATATGAAAAAATGTCTCTGTCCAGTGATGGCAAAATGATGAAAACACATGTAGTCAGGGACTCTCTCCCAACCTCAGAGGAGATTCTCTCTCACAGAGTCTTTTAGAAGTAGCTCATTAATATAGCAATTGAACAAGTTTTCTCATAGAATCTGCTGCTAGTTGTCAACACTGAAAATCCCCCTTAAATTGTACTACTGGACTCATACATGTATCCACTTAATTCGGACAGAAAAAGTTGAGAACCATATGATTTCACTGATATGTAGTATATAAAACTGAAAACAAAAGAACAAGAAAAACAAATGAAGAAACAAAACTCATAGACACAGACAATCATTTAGTGGTTACCAGAGGGTAAGTGGGGAGAGGGTGGTAGGTGAGGGTAAAGGGGGTTAAATATATGGTGATGGAAAGAGAACTGACTCTGGGTGGTGAACACACAATGCAATATACAGATGATGTATTATAGAATTGCACAATTGAATCCTATATAATTTTACTAGCCAATGTCACCCCACTGAATTTATAAATGTATATATATATATATATGAAAAATAAAAGCAATAGTTGAAAAAACAATTTAATCATTGAATTAATCTAGAAAAAAAACTATGCTTGACACTTCTCGTCACAGCCAAGGTTATGTTTATGTTCCAAGAAAAATAATGACAAGATCAAATCTGGTGGATGCAAACTCAAACTCTGAAAAACAGGGATCTTGGGCTCTCTGGAAAATAATGTTCTTCTCCAGAAAATAAACCACATCCAATATGTACTTTACTGCCTTGTGAGAGGATTCATTCACTGTTTACATGATTCTTGGGAACACTCTGAAGACCCAATAAAGCCATTATTTTTTTCTTGAGTTTAGTCAGATTATTAAAGATAAGTGACATAGGAGAATAAAGGCATGAAAATAAAACCTCTAAGATGAAGGCACCACTACTATATTTCACTGAGGAATTCTCAGTGTGAAGAGCGAAGTGAACACTGACACTGGGTCATGCCTATCTGTTACAGGTGTTGCTGAGAGGACGGAGCACGGCTAGCTCTTTGCTGAAGAGGGCAAGTGGGATGGTCTTCCCTGCAGTGATTCTCACGCCCTCTCAGGGGGCTTTTTGGTGCCAACCCTTCTCCCAAGTTGGCTTCAGTAGCATTGAAAGTAGAAAGTCAGGGCTGCAAAGAATGATGAGGAGTGGCAGGGTATGCTATTGCTGCCAAAATGATCAGCAGGGGAAAAAATTGATTTTAAAAAATATTCTGGATTAGTGGCCACATTTCCACTCAATCCCCACCTGAGACAATGGACATGAGTCCCAAACACATAGACGTTGAAAAGTATTCAAAAGGATTGCTCCTGAAAATAAGTGCTCAAATGTCTGTTTTGTGAAAAGCATTCTATTAATTAGAGATTTGGCTTTTCTGTGTCTGCTTGAAGATTGTGCTTTACCTCAGAGACCACTAACCAAAGAGGCATGGTAAGGGGGAGCAAGATCCATCACCTAAACTGTGTTCTCTGCTTTTAAACCTTCCATCCCTGTAAGGGAGGAGACAGAGATGAGTCAGCTAGAACATGTGCTTGTCCATTTGTCTGTCCATGCGTACTTTACATTCAAAGCAAGGGAATTTACAATTTCTTCCCACTCAGTTCTCCCCCACATTTTCTTCCTCTCATCAAATGTACATTAAAGATCACTATCCTCCACATTCAGTAGATAAGTATAGATTACTGTATACTTTCGGTTGTCAGTTTAGTTTTTCATCCTCTCCAGAGTTCCAAACAATTAGGATATGTTTCACTTCCTCTCCAAGGCTGTGTTGCACTTTGAACTAGCTCTCAAAGTTTCCCAAGTAAACATAAGATCAGTTACATCTATCTCAAGACAATTGATGCTACAGCTGTGCAGATTTGAGAGCGAGAAGCCGATAGCACCAGAGACCATTAACTTTCTTTTCCAAAATCACCTTTCTCATTAGATTTGAAAAATGTGTTTGAGAACAGCAGCTTATGGCAGTTGACTAGATAAAACTTCAGAAAGATAGTACACAGAAGGAAAGGTGAGACAAATTGCAATGATAAGGTATGTCAGAAGAGGGCTGATGTTGCAGGAATACAGTGTCTTTGTACCTATAGCCATTCATTAAGCAAGGTTATGGCAATGCTGTTGGCATAGAGAAATGAGGACTCCGAGGTACCCAGAAGCAACTCAACATAATTATTGTTACCTCTAGACTTTGCATCCTGCTCTCAGACTATTCACTGGCACTATGTTCATTTGAAAAACACAAATGCCAGAAAAAATTATTTTGAAAATAATGATTTTAGTACTTTAATAAATGATTCATAATACGAAAATCACTGCTCGTTCTACATTATAATATTAATGATTGTGCTGCAGGGAAAAAAAATCTGATTATTAACTCTTGAATAATCATGAAAGTCCAAAGGTGTCCTATTAACATAGGAAACATAGTTATAGTGGGAAGAAAAAAAGAAAAGACACTTAGAATGAAAAACTGAAAATCCATGTAAATTTAAGCTATTATGAATATACATCTGAACATACCATTCTTTGCAATAGTGTAACTGTTCCTCATTTTACCAAGGAAATAGTAACAGGTTCCTGTTCATAAGGGAAACATCTGCATAACCCACAAAAAATATCGGAAATAAGGCAGATTCTTATCGAAAAGGGTTTTCCAAATTTTGAGTAGTATACCTGGAGAATATTTAGAATCTCTATCCATGAACTTTCTCTTGGAAAGGGAATGACTTTCAGGCTAAACAAGAGTAATAGGAATCTGACATAAATAAATTCCACTGGGGAAAATTAGAACTATAAAATGTGATTATGAAAAAATCAGAAAAGAACTTCCATGCCCCTGCCCCAACACTACCACCTTCATTTTGTATTCTCACATATTCTGACTCTTGGTGGGTCTCTCAGCTCCTATCTCAGGCCAAGCTCTCTATTTTGCAAAGGCCCCTATACTTTCACAGATACTTTAAAACATTACATCTGCAAATGAACTTTGTCATGTATCTATTGGCTCATAACATGAGCCTACAAATATGCTCTAATAGTCTTCACCATCACAACACACAAATAAAAAACTACACAGAATACCTAGACCCCACATCTCTGTCAAGCTAATGATCCTCTTCTCTGCTCTCTCTAAAAGAGGCCATAGCCTGCTGGAAAATGGAAGCTGAAGAAAAGCTTATGGGCTAGTGCTTTCATAGGAGGTGGAATCTCAGGCAAGGAAGGCAGGGAAAACTAAATGAGACAAAAAATGGAAATAAACCTAAGATTATATATTATTCCTGGTAGAAGACTTAATGACCTTGACCCCTGGTAAATGAACTAGGAGACTGTGACCACCATGACGAAGCGGCTGTGAGTTATCTAAGGACAAGCTACCAACAGCCCAAGAAACAGATAAGGCAAAGCCAACCAAAAAGTGTGAGTAAGTTGTGCCTGATTGAAAAGAAATTGTACTTCTTCAGTTCCACTGCATAGACCTGCTCTTGTCGATGATCTTCAAAATGCCAGCAACTCCAGCAGGCAATTGTTTCTCCCCACCTTTCTTATCTTCTCAGCAGTGTCTCACCCAAAAGATCGCTCCTTCTTCTTCGTGTCACCTTCTTGCCTTCTTAAAGACCTTACTCTCCTCATTTTTCTTTTGTCCCTTTTACTATCTGATTTGTTTCTCTAGTGGTAATTCTTCCTTCTTCACTAGGAATTCTAGATATTCAAGTACCAAGGCTCAATCCTTGTCTCTTTTCCTACTCCTCATCCTTTGTGTGATATCATTTATACTGCAGTAAATGCCATTTATATGCTGATGATGCCACATTAATTTCTCTGATTTCAACTTTGTCCCTGAAATCACTTTCCACATAGTGAACTATTCACTCAACATTTCCTCTTGACTCCGCTTCAGATTTTAACTCAAATAAATAAATGAATATATTCACAGAAAAGGAATCTTGGATAACTAATAGGAACAATTTTCAACTTTCATAGTAATCAGAAAGATATAAATTAAATCATTAATTATATTACATGTCACTACCTTTATAGTGACATATATTTTATTTGAAGTAAGCAAACAAACTGGCAAATAAAATGATGGTATGAAGAAAAGGAAATTTGAACAGGCCCTTTATTAACACTTGGGAGAGAACAAGCAGGAGATTCCTGGTAAACTGAAAAATACCAGTCGTTGATATACCAAACTTACTTTCACCTGTCTATTCTAGAGAAATGTTCCTGTAAGAAGGACCTATTGAGTGACCACATACACTTTGTGCCTAAAATGCACATGTGTTGTCAGTTAAATAGCTTTATTTAAGTATAATTGATAAGCATAAAACTACACATATTTAATATATACAATTTGATGAATTTGCATATATGTGTATACTTGGAAAACCATCACTACAGTCAAGTACTAAGCACATCTATCCTCTCCAAAAGGTTCCCCCCCAACTCCTTTTTTTTTTGTAGTAAAAACACTTGTCACTTACCCTCTTAACAAAATTTTAAGTGCCCAATATCGTATTGTTAAGTATAGTCACTATGTTGTACAGCAGATCTCTAGAACTTATTCATCTCATGTCTGTTCTTAAAGTAACAACTAAGTTCATAATAAAATATAGAAACAATGTAATTTTATATTCATAGTGGAATGGATAAATTTTGATTTATTTATGCAATTAAATGTAGAACAACTTGGGTAAATCTTGAGAATGTAATCAGTGAAAAAAGTAAGGAGAAGAATATGTATTAGGTTGACGCAAAAGCAATTGCGGTTCAAAAGTTAAAAATAATTGCAAAAACCGCAATTACTTTTGCACCAACCTAATTCCATAGACAAAGTACTATGGATGCTCATATATATCTATAGCCAAATAACAATCAATTGGCTTGGGGGAAAAATGTACCATATGTAATATAATTTGACTTTCCTATTGAAGGAGAGAAATAGTTCCAGATAGACAACAAATGAAATTTCAACTGTATCTGTAATGTTTTATTTTATTAAAAAGAAGCTTTGAAGAAGAAAAAACAAATCTTGCTTTAAACAGCATTTTCAAATCTATGTAAGGGGATAGAAGCAAACATTTATCAATGGCTTACTAGGTACCATTTCCTGATTCAGAGCATAGACTCCAGAGCCAGAATGCCTGGATTTTAATTCTGGTTTGGCCATTTACTAAAGGTATTGCTTTGAATAAGTTTGCTAGCCTGTCTAAGATTCAATCTGCTTGTCTAAAAAATAAAGATAATAGTAGCACCTATTCCAGCATTGTTGTGATCACTTAATGACATGATTCATTTATAAAGGGTTTCATATAGTGCCTGGCATTCACCATTATTCAATAAACATGAGTTACTATCATTAGGCTATGAACCCAGGCAGTCAGCCTACAGAGCTTCGCCATGCTAGTTGAAGAAGAAATTTAGACTGGAAAACATTATAATTAGGATACAACTTTTATTTTTTGCCACCTTGAAAACATACCCACTGTTGATACGGCCGTTACTAGCAGGAGGAGCTACAGTCTATTGTTTAGTAATTAGCACAAGGCCTTAACGGTAGGTCAAACTTGGCGAGCTATTTTCCATCAACTGACACATATTATGTCCATAAATCTAAGCAAATGAAAATAAAATATTTAACCAGCGATTCTTGCAAAATGCAGAAATAAAAAGTTAAAACATTACTTCAAAACTATGAATAGAGTTATACTATTGCATAGTCTAAATCACAGTGAAACTAATATGAATTCTCAAACTGAAAATGAAATCATCAATTACTTGTCAATATCAGCATGATGATTAAGTATTTAGCAGTTGAGGGAACTGCAGCCAAAGGCGCCATGAATATGTAACATAAAATTTGCTGATTCTGAGTCTGTTTCGCAAATATATATATATATATATATATATATATATATATATATATATATATATATTATTATTATTATTTTTTCCTGCATGTTTGAGTATACAGCAGAACTGAAGTTTAGGGAACAGATAGGGAAGGTTTTTGCTCAAATCATTTAAACTAGGAAGACTGTTCTCTGTGTGGCCTAGTTACCAGATTTCTGCTGAGGCGGCATTCCTTGCAGCGCTTGCCCTTGAGAACACATGCTTTTGCATTTATTCCCTAGGTTTTACTCATTTCGACTCTTACATGATTTCCTTCTTTAATTCCGCAGGGGTAACCTGGCCTCCTTTTTAGACTTAATGCTTAGGTTGCTACTAAAGGCAAAATGGTAGCCATGTAGCACAGAGATGCCTTCCCTGGCCTTCACAGAACGGCTGCAGGTTACACAGAGCAATAAAACACAGCCCCTCAAGGACGCAGGCTTCTTGCTCTCTCTGCATTTCACTGCCTGTAAGCTGATTGAATGAAAATGCTCTTTTTTGTTTTCGTTTTTTCTTATAAAACCAGAGCTGTGTAGGATATCCAAGAAGGATTTAAATTGTCTTGGGCACAACAAAATTTCAGACACAACTCATTTTGATTTGAGAGTGAAATCCATTTAGGTTGGTTTTCTCATCTCTATATGGACCTCTACATCAGAAAGAATTAAAAACAGAATAGAAGCTTGTTGAATGTCATGCATTTATGGATATATACTCACTGTTGTGAAATAACTTATAAAGAATTTCTGAAGATATTTTACAGATGTAGTATTTTAACTTTTATATAAATATAAACAAATATATTTATGTAAGTATAAATCAATTTTTCACCAATTAATTTACTCTGGAGCATTCTAGTTTTGAGTTATAACTTTAAGACATATAAATAAGTGATGTACAGAAAAAAAGACAGAACTGCCTGCATCTTTATATATATGCAAGGAAAATACTACGTGTAGCACAATGTTTAGTGTCCACTTCAAGTGAAAAAAAAAGGTAACTTCAGAAGGGAACCTGATTATCTCAGAAAGTTACTTTGTGATTATTCCATGAAGAATCATTGAAATGAAGAAGGCAGAAACCATGGTTGGTGAATAGAAAAGTGAATTGTCCTATTCCTGAATGATTTGAAATCCTGTATGATACAGGGCTAGATAGGAAGAGGCATAAAATTATATAAGGACACATAGAGTCCAAATTTGATTAAGTCTTTTTTTGAAGTAAAACTTGTATTAAAAACAAAACAAAACCAAAAAAAAACTCTTCTTCAATCACTCATCTTTTAAAATGTTTTTCCTTTAAGTTTTAGCACTGAGTATCATTATTGCCTCCAGGTTGGAAAATGGTTTACAAAAAATGAAAGAGTTGATTTAAAATGTTTATTATCTATTCAGGATATTTTGAAAAACTAAATTCAACACACTGAACTGAAACTATATATTTTTACATTTAAAAAATGGATTTTAGTGTGGAATAATTTAGCAAGGTAGAAAGAAACATAGCTGAGAGTGTTATTGTTGATTATATAAATCTAGCACTTGTAATGTCTATATGTAAAATTGATAGCATTGTCTAATTGCTTCAATCATTCCATGAATATTTATTGTGCATCTTCTGTATACCATGTTCTGTCCTAGGCACTGGATATACAATAGTGAAAAAGCAGATAAAAGCCCAGCTCTCAAACAGTTTATTAAAAAGCAGAGATAATGAAGAAATGTGTGTGTGTGTGTACAAAGATTTCACATGTTAAAAAGTGACAATTACTGAAAAATAAATAAATCAGGGAAGCAGGAAGCATAGACTGTCAGGGTATTAGGTAAGGTGGCCGACGATGGTCTCTTTGGGAGGTTGAATTTTAAATGGGTGGTTTCCATAAGTGAATTCTGGAGATTCTCACATCAGAAGATCATCAAGGATGCCAGAGTGCATGGTGACCAATGTGGACAGTAGAGATAAAAGGACATTTGAAAAGAGAACCTCAATCATGCAGGCTGTATAGTCACAAGATTTTGCATTTTACTGTGAATAAATTTGGAAGGCATTAAAGACACTTGAGCAGAGGAATGGCATTTTAATTGAATTTCTCTGGCTGTTTTTGGAGAAGGGGCAATGGCAGCAGCAAGGAGCCTAGATTGGATGCTATGGAGGTATTATAGCATTTGGGTGACAGATGATGGTGAGATGAAAAGGTGAAAAAATGCTTGAATTCTGTACATTCGAAGCTGCCAGGATTAACTGACAAATTGGAATAAGAGACTGAGGATATTTAAATACTGGCAGTCAAGTTTTGGGAACTTAATACCTTTAAAAACATGGGTGAATATAACTAAGAAAGGGGGACAACAGGAGGAGAGATCTATGACACTTAGGGACTCAATTTGAACAAAGTAGGAAATAGATATACCCGTCTGGAGCTCAGGGGAAATATCTGGATTGGAAATATCAATTGGGGGCATCATCAGCATAGGGATGGTATACCCATCCACCATGACACTGGATGAAGTATGCTAGGGAGTGAAGATAGAGAAGAGACTCAAGCACTGATCACTGGGGTAACGTGACTTTCAAAGGACGAGATAAGGCGTCACAACCGAAATAGAAGAGAAGAAACAGGAAGAGAAATAGAAGTAATACCAAGTGAGCATGGCATCCTGAAAGCCACAAAAGGAACTGTTGCAAGGAACAAAATTGTTTCAAATGCCTTTGGGAGACTCCATAGGGTGAGTCTCAAGGAATGACCACAGGACTATGTGGTCTGTGGTGCTGTTGATGCAAGCAGTTTTGGTAGACTGGGGGCAAAATCTTGATTACAGGGCATCTGTAGAAAGATGGGAAGAAAGGCAATGGATATGGACAACTTTTCTAGGAGTTTTCTTGTAACAGAAAGAATAATGAGGAGGTACCTGGAAGGAAAAGCTGAGGGCAAACATGGAATTTGAAAGTAAGTGGAATAATAGCATGAGTATATTCCAATAAGAATGGTACCCGAAAAAGGCCATAAAAAGTGCTGATACAGCAGAGTGAAGGAAGAAATGCCTCAGTAGTTCTTGGTAGCGATGGGGAACAAGTGGCATCTAAACATAAGTGGACGTTAGTGGCCTTCATCAAGGCATTTTCTCTTACTCATCAAATCATTTTATGAGAAGGGTTTGTAAGACCATCTTAAGTTTCTCCACACCCAACTATCTAGACACCTCTTCTTCCCTTACACTTTTGTGTTGCTCCATGTATAATAACTAACATAAGTTTAACTGCAGTAAAAATAGGTCACCCGCTGAGTGATGCTCAAGCATAATAACCTCATTTCATTTTCACATATTAGTCGAAAATATTCCTGATCACGGGATAGCTGTTGTTTTCACAGGGACTCAAAATTAGAAGCGCATGTGATTTGCACTTTGCTTTATTTTAAGGCCTTGCCATGGCCATGTGGGGGAGCTGAGGAAGTGGAGAGCGAAAGAGGAGAGCGAGCCACCTCATAAGCCATGAGGAGAAGTGGTCACACACAGTCAGTTATGCTCACCTTACATCAGTGAGAAATACCGAAAAGGGACCACATCTCGGGTACGTTAAAGAAAAGAATAGATTTTGGTGTTAGCTTGCTTAACAGACCTGACCTATTATAAATGCATATGTTTATTTCCACTCTGTTATGAATAGAAAGTAAACTCCAGAAGGAATTTTGTTTGTTATAGTCCTAATGTCTTGAGGAAGGTCAGGCATGTACTAGCCACTCAGTAAGTATTTCCTAAATGAGTGAATTTGAAGCACGTACACTTATTTGCCCTAAAAATAGTTTCCCGTGAGCCAGAAAAGGAAGCTATGTCAGCATTCAGGATAAAGTACCCATCTGCCAATTTTACTAGGTTTTGCTTAATAAGCTTCAACTTCATAATGTATTTTCCACTGTTTCTCACAACACAAGACAAAAATAGACTTTAAAAAATGTGTTTTGACTGTTGTGATAGATGAATGCCATAATAATAATAATAACAATAAAAAACCCTACATTTGACATGGTGCAGTGTGCTAATGGTATTTTTTTGGAAATATTACTATATTTATATATACCTTTGTGATATCTAATTGAGAGTGAAATTAAGTCAACACTTTCTGTCTAGGAGAAACAAATCTAGTTTTTATTATTATGATCCTTCTAACTTTTCAATTTGGTTTATTTGATTTCACTATTCCCTAGCATGACTAGTTTAGGAAGAAGACTAAAACAAGAATTACAATATTAAAATTGACTGGTTACATTCAGTATGTACAAAAGTCATAACTTAATTTTAACAATTTGGGTGCTTTCAATGCAGTAAGTAGAAATTATCTAAATTGTAATATTTCACAATACAATGTACAGTCTGAGGAATTTATGTAGGTTCGTTTTTAAATATTTCTATATGCAATGAATGGTGTTTTATTAAATTATACAACCTCTAGATATACCACCACTTGCTTTTTTCAGATTTTCTGAAGTTTGGAGCTTCAATGATTGAGAACTAATTATAACACCTGCTTTGGGATAGTAATGTTGAGTGACACCCAGAAGGCCCAGCTGGTATGCAATGACAGTGGTAATATACTTGAAGTCACAGGATTTGGGAAGCGCATATCAGCCAAGCTCTATGGCCACTCTGGTTTCCTCTCCATTTATGAATATAATTCATAGTGTTGACAGTTTTACTTAGAATGCTGTCAAAGTCTTGACTGCTTCACTGGTAAGTGCTCAGGCAAATGTTGTTCTGCTGAGCTGTTTTTGGAGTTGTTACTTTCTACCTGGTCTTTTGGTTAAAGATCTAGCCTTATAACAGTTATCTCTAATGCCCCAAATTGATCATGGTTAAATTCTAAAACTTCCTTAGTCAAAGAGATGGATCTTGAGCTTGAATTTTGTCGGTGATTCTATTGGATTTCCAAGTCAGCCTAGATTTAAACTGAAATTCTTTGTGAGTCTAGCGAAGCAGTCAATCTTTGTGAGGACTTGAAGTGTGTTCCCAGTGAGATGGGCAAGAAAGTATGGTTAAGAGAGTTTTTCTCAGAATAACCACACATTCCTTGGGAGATCGTTTTGTATAATCTACTCTAAAAATTGCCCTTGCAGCTCTGAACTATAAACTACCAAAATATTGAAAACAGAAAATCTGATCAAGTACTATTGTCAAACCATGCTAGTTTTCTGAGTAGCTAAGAACTATTCTCAGCTAGTTTTCTCAACTTCATCTCTATACTTTGTATAATAACTTCTTTAGTTTATACAAATATTAACTTGAGCCAAATCAGGAAATAGGAAGACACAAAGACAAACAATGACAATAGAAAAGCAAAAACAAATAAAAACATTATTTTAATCTATACCCATTGATTCTATTTAATGTCCCTTAATTTATTGAATTTTAATTAGGTGCTTATAATGCCCAATGTGCAAATTACTCAATCCATAATTTACATTTTAATTCTCATAAAAAATATCTATAAGGTGTTTTACAATAGTACCTACAATGTACTGTAATGGAAAATTTTATGTGGAAGAAATTGAGGTGCCGAGAGGTTAGATAATAGGGATTGTTTCACAGCTAAAATATAAGAGTCAGAATATAAACTTAGAACCCCTGCTTCCAGACTTACTACCCTATACATTGGATTTCCTCCATTTAAAGTGTCCTATATTTACCATTTATTGATCATACTATTCTCTTTAACTAGAATACAATCCCTGCCCCATTTTTATTTCTTGGATTCCTACTTACCGTGTTTCCCCGAAAATAAGACCTAGCCAGACACTCAGATCTAATGCGTCTTTTGGAGCAAGAAATTAATATAAAACCCAGTTATATATTGTATTATATGAGACCCGGTGTTATATTATATTAAAATAAGACCGGGTCTTATATAAATTTTTGCTCCAAAGATGCATCAGAGCTGATGGTCCGGCTAGGTCTTATTTTTGGGGAAACACAGTATGTTTCAAAGTCCAATTAAAATAAATACACTAATGCTTTTTGAGATCCAGACTGGCTAACTTTTTACCAATTTGTGAAAAAAAATTTCATTTTTTTTTCCACCAATATGTATGAGTAGAATATCTATGCTCTCCCTTCCTTAGTTCACCACTAAACTTTATTACGCAGCCTGCCTGTATCTTGTTAGACTATTTAAATAGTTGTCACCAATGAGAGTACATGAGAGTGGTGGCTGCCATTTCCAGCTTGATCCCAGAAATTTCTTCCCTAGGCATTTCCTACACTCTTTCTTCATCTTTTGGCTAAGAGTCCGGATTCCAATAAATGCCATCAAAACTCTACAAAATGATAAAACTAGCCTGTGTCCTCAGTTAACCACATCTTGCCTGCAAACATCCACACAGGATTATTGTGAGTTTGTAATACACTTTATTATCTTATGCCCATAATTTGTATTTGCTATAGCAATTGGTGCTCCAGACCCTGCCTACGGTACCATTTAACTTGTATTAATAATTCTCAGTTTACAATGTACTTTCAAAGACAATACTGTCTTTTAACATAATCATAGACACATGGCATGGTTATTGCTAGTTGCTGTTATGAGCTAACGTGTGTCACTAAAAATTTAGTACATAAGAATATGAGAGTATCTGGTGATAGAGTCTGTAATGGTAATTAAGTTAAGTGAGGTCCTTAGGGAGGGTTCTATTCCAAAGACTGATTTCCTTATAAGAAGAGGATATTTGGACATAGACACACATAGAAGGAAGGCCATGTGAAGACACAGGAGAAAGTTGGCCATTTTCAACACAAGGAGAGAAGTTTCAAAAAACAAACAAACAAACAAAAAAAAAACCCTGTTGAGATCTTGATATTGGACTTCTAGCCTCCAGAATTGTGAAAAAAATAATTTTCTTTTGTTTAAGCCACCTAGTCAGTGGTACTTTATTATGACAGCCCTAAAAACTAATACAGGTGCTCTCTGGATAAATAAATGAAGCTTAGGGGAAAAAATGGAAATGTGTAAATCATAAAATGATAATAAGTAGCAGAATCAGGAGTCCAGTTCAGTTCTTCAGATGCAAATTGGAAAACACTTTCTGACCTTTACTGTGAAGATTCCACTTGATAAATTCATCTGAATTCCTATAGAGCTTATTATTTGTGCCACTGATTTGGAATGTTACGCTATTTATTTTTTATTATTATCTCAGTATACTTTAAGTTCACAGTAGGGAAAGACTATATCTATAAGTCTTTATGTCCCTTATGGAATCTGGAACCATGCCTTTAAGTTGAAAAAGGTTTCAATAAATAGTATACTTAAAATAAAAATTTATTTTAAGCTATATTTAAAACTTAGGGGGTAAAAACTTATATTGAGGGAACCAAAAATCAATGTTTAAGGTTATTCATGTCACAATAAAGTATGTGGGCAACATGTTTTGGTTTCCCATAAAGTTGCTTTAATATAGTTTGATTGTGAAAAAATTATCAAACACATATCTCTTTATATTTGTAATGTGATTTTTTTTCCATATATATATATATATATATATATATATATATATATATATATATGCATTTCTTTTTCAACAAAGATTTACCTGCAAACAGATTTTAAGGAGCATGTATAGATTGAGTCTACATTATGTTGCAACTTACATGTAACCTTACAAAAATACTTTATATCTTTTTTAACAACCCAGGAATTGACATTATTCCAGATATTAGCCTAGCCACCTATGTAAACACAAACTTTACACTTAACCTTTTGTTTCTTTGTGTGGAATATGAAAAGCTCTGTTCAAATATTTATTTGACTACTTACTTTGATTCATTTGTGCATTCTACTTGCCTGATAATGTCCCACTACAAAGGTCTTAGGCATAATTCCTTAAAATTATGATTGTCATGGTAACTATCAGCAGTGTCTACCAGTACCACTGATAGTTTCCTTTAAAATAGTGAGGACTGAAACAGCAAGATAAAGATTATAAAATAGTGTTGTACTTAAATAAATAAATAAAAATAATAGCTTTGTAAATTCTAACATTCCTATTTAACACTTTTGAAACACTGTTAGTTTGCAAGACATAAAAATAATTAAATACAAATATGTGTATGCTAAAATAAATTAGATTTCAAAAGCATCATTTTTAATAAAGGCTTTTAACTGCTTCAGTCTGGAAATAGTCTGCAATCTGGTTGATAAATATGTGGCAAATGACAAATTAATATGTGTTGGCCCTCATCAACATCGGAGACAAATGTTATTATAATGTTTTGGACTCGGCTCAGTTTTGTCTGTCTGGGGAAAGGCTGTACAAGAGGCAGAGAATCTGCAATTCATAGGGATGAAGCTGCCCTCTATGTGAAAAGCATGTGTGCTGCACCACACAATAAAATGTGAGAGGCTACAAGACTGAGAGGAAAACATATTTTATTGATCTGCAAATCCATCAAAACTCTTAAATATTAAAAAAAGAAAAACAAACAAACAAACAAAAAGACTATAGGATGAAGGTCCAACCAGAACTTCCAAAAGCTCAGTGGAATTAGCAACTCTTTCCCCTAGGTATTGTACATTTCTGGAAGTTAAATACTCAAGTTAATTTCTATTGCTTTAAATTTGCCATTGATACGCTCTTAATAACATAATAAAGCCATATTAATGAAATCAGAAAATGCAGAATAATTTTAAATAGATCATATAACTATGTGACAATAAATGAAATTCATTTTCTTATACTCAGAATATTTTCATAAAACAAATGTATTAATGAGTTTCCTAAGATCAACCCCAAGGTGAAAGAAAACAGACTTTGCAACCTCAAGAGTCTCAAAATGTATGCAAGTCTCTAGTTGCAAATAATAAATATTATTCTTTGTGGTTTTTATTATTGATCTTTTTATTCTCCCTCCTATATTTAGGTCAGCAAGAAATGATTACTAGAACTTTATATGAAAGACACTATATTGTATTAATTAATAACTGTAAAGCTATAAATGCATTTTAGTCCCACATCTGTTCATATATAGTTGTAATATCTTGAGCAAGAATGGAGAAATTAATAGTATGAACTAATAGACTTCATCCAAAGATTAAATAAAATATACATATAAATGTTTATCTCAATAAAAGGCCCAAAGTAAGTGATTAATGAATATTATGCATTCTTATTATTAAGATTGCCATTGTGAAATTTCCTGTCTCTGAGTTCGGAGAATATCATAGCAAGAGTACTCTTTTCCAGTGCTATGGTCAGGCTTGCCCTCCACCCCAGCATGTCAAAGCAATAGCGGTCAGCATATTGTGCCCCAAGCTATTAAATTGTGTTTGACCTCTACCATATTCAATTCTGATTTCCACCTAGTATGGGATCACTACTACATTTGGCTCTAGGTCTGCCTTCTGTCTTTCTGCTTAAAAATTGCTGTGGGAGTTTGGGAATTGAGTTTTTCAGACTTAGAGAAAGCCTAAAGCTAGTAATATTCTACAAGTACATTGCTGTGTGTAAATGCCATTACAACAAATATTAAAACACTCCCTATATAACAAAGGTTTCCAAATTCTTGCCAATGGCGCTTTTGGTGTGAGCTGTAGTCAATACAACTAACTTCCAGTACATGGAAATATTTTGGGGAATTTTTGGAAGTATTTGGTTATTGTATAAGATGACCTGCAACATATTTCAAAATTGAGTTACCATCTACTTATACTAATCATTTATTTTGTGTTTTTGTATAAAATGTATGTCACGTAAAACATATTTTAAAGAGCAAGGTAGACTTCTAGTGCCCATGATGATTTCAAATGATATAGCTACTGGCAAGTCATAGATTCAGATGGTCCAACTTTTCCATACTCTGAGAAGATTCATTAGCGCTAACATATGTCTTGGTCCATGTGTCACAAGAGCATAAAGAGAATGAAAACCCTTCAGTGTGATATGACAGAAAAAATCAGTAATTAGCACACAGGAGTTTTCTATCTGATTTTGCTGTGTGATTTTTAGCAATCATTTAACTTATCTACAACTCCAGACCTTTGTATATGAATTCAGAGATTGCATTATTCTCCAAGTTTTCTACCACCTCTCTAATGCTAGGGCTCTAACATTTGATAACAAAGAAGACTTATGTTTTGTTAGCCCATCCCATAGCTATGATGACCTCAGATCAGGGAGAATGGACAGGAAGCCCAAGCGCTCATGTGGCAGGTATATATATATTTGAACTGTAGTGTAAGGTAGCTGGGTTCTACTCAAGGTCTGTCAATATCATCCATGTGAGTTCAAGCAAACCCTATGATCTTTTCTTCTCAATGTAAGAAGAAATGTTACAATCTTATTTGCAAAGATGTTATTCTTCTTCTATTGTACATTGCCCTTAAATTGTACAGTTGAGAGTGACATATGGCAAGCTTTATTTACAATAGATGAATAACACCTTTGCAGATAAGATTATAACTAGTGTATATACTCTCAGAAGAGCTAAAAATATCATGTAGGTTTAATGACACTTTCTTTTTGTTTACTGAATAATTTAAGTGTCAGGGAGAAATTGAGTATTTATAGAAATAAAAAAAAAGAATGAGTGAAACTAAGATTTTTAGCCAACCAATTAACATTAGCCTGTTCTTTTAAAGGTGAAAGTTGGGAAGTAAATGGGAAAATAATCTAACACTTACCAAGGGCTTTCCTCTCTATGCTGTAAATCCTGCTGTACTTAATATCTTTTCTCATTTTATAATTGTAGAATCTGAGTCACAAAGGAGTTACGTCAGATGCCCAAAGTCAAACAACTGGTGTACTGTGCAACAAGAATTTGATTCCATACAAATAAGTCACTAAAGTTTGTGCACTTTCCATTATGAATTAATTACTAGGCTAAGAATTATAAATTTGGAATGCTTTGAATGTAGTCTAATAATTAAGGTACTTAATACTAAAAATGCTTTGGAATTCTTCAAATTCTTTTTAATGTAAATCATGAGTTACATGTACATGTCTACACATGCATGCCCACACACACACACACACACACACAAACTATTCTTATTATGTAGTAATATCTCAGATGGAGTCTTACTCCACAATATTACATGTATTTTTATTGTCCTCTGGGTGATTTAACATTAACACCATGTCATGCCTGTGGAATCTGTCTGAATAACATTTTATTCCAGGGTGGCAAAAGGAAGAGTTTAAGCATTAAATAGAAATAGAAAAGAAGACCATTGGAAGAAGAACAAGTTTTCTTATCAGGCAAGCTTAGATCAATGTATCTTGGTCCTTAATACTTGAAAACACATTCCTTGAGATGGATTTGAATTTCAGTACATTAAAACATTGCATCTTTGAACTTCAAATTTGCCATTGTATATTCAACAACACTAAGGTATTTTCAACAAGTTGATAAATGTCATTGGTATCTTACTGAGATTGGTCTAAATTACCCTTACAGACATGTGTAAATCTTATGTTTATTATATACATCAATTACAAGACAAAATAGTCTCATATATTGTAGGAAAATATGACATTTGAAAAGCAAAACAACAAAAAAACCTTCTTAAAAAGTAATGGCTATGAACAGTTTTATAGCCATTGAGAAAGAATGAATGGATAATAAGATAAGAAAGCAGTCCTTTCTTTCCTATGTGCAGTTTCTATTCTAAATAAAAATGTAATGATTTTAACTAAAAGAAAGCTTTCTTGGATGTTTTTTCAAAAATTCACAGAAATCAAGGTGAGCAATGGCCTTAAAAATTTCACAACAGATAAATCTTCAAATGGAAAGCCAAATGGAATAAAACCACACATAGTTATTCTTGGCAGTACTAAGAAAAATGCTACATTAAAAACAATTCAGAAAAACAATCCATCCTTACTGTATCAAATAAGGATAAACATTTTCATGGATCTTGAGATTATTATGCTGAGCAAATTAAGTCAGACAGAAAAAGTTAAGAACCATATGATTTCACTAATATGTGGGAAATAACACTGAAAGCAACAAAGGAACAAGACAAACAAAGAAACAAAAACTCATAAATATAGACAATAGTTTAGGGATTACCAGAGGGTGGGGAGGGGTGGTAGAAGAGGGAAAGGGGGCCAAATATATGGTGATGGAAGGAGAACTAACTCTAGGTGGTGAACACACAATGCAATATATAAATGATGTATTATAGAAATGTACACTTGAAATCTATATAATTTTGCTAACCAATGTCACCCCAATAAATATTAAAAACAGAAACAAAATTTGGGAAGCATAGCAGTAAAATTAAAAAGAAAAAAAAAAAGCAACTAAACGCCACGTTCGTGGAAAATGGATGGGTGCTTAAATAATATACAAAATCATTTAACAACTATTTTAATTTAAAAATCCTAAAATAAATATGAAATTTAGGGAAATTCCATGAGAAAAGAACCTGTGTTTGGAGCTAAAGTAAAACTAAGAGCATTTTAGCTAAATAAAATTAAAGAAAAATGACTATGAAACTTATATCTGTTTATTGTGTGAGAAATATTTTTAATGTTCTTTAGGAGTCCATCATTTATTTTTCTTAGTAAATCCAATACATATGGATAATTGATGACTTTAGAAACCATTGATTAATGTATTATTTTACCACGATTTGAAAATCAACCTTATCATATAATAAATTTCAATATTTTTGTGAGTCTTACATAGATGGGAACTCTATTCCCTTTCATTAATCTAACAGTACACAAAATAATAATTATTTAATTACTAACCTTATAATATGTTCTGATATCTCCTAAGTCACACAAATCTGCTTGTCATTTTTAAAAGTTATCAATTTTTATGCATATTACTATTATACAAAGCCAGTACCTCAAATTTATGAAAAAAGTCTATTTTTAGTTTGCTTTCCAATTGAATTTATAGCTTGATTTGAAGAGAACTTCACTTGTAAAATATTTTGTCTTGCCATCAATTAATACAATATAGTTTCTGATTATACAGGATTTTAATAATGTTCTTTATTAAAGTTTTATTAAGTTTTACTATAATACCCTTAAACCTTTCTTGTTAGAATTATTCTCAGTTTCTTTATATTTTTCTTGCTGTTGCAAATCAGTGCATGGTTTATTTCATTTTCCATTAGGTTATAGCTAGAAAGAAGAGATGGTTTTTACGATACTCTTGAACAAACCGATACTATGATTTTAATTTTTGTTCTAAGAGTTTGATAATTGATGCTCTTGGAATTGGGGAATTAAAAATTTTTGTCTGTCTTTATAATATGTATTTTTTCTTCTTTTCTCCTATTTTATTCATTAAAATAGTTCAGGTAAGACAGATTATCAGTGGCAGTAACAGACATTCTTGTTTTTTGTATATAAAATGCTATTGGAATGCCATCTAAAATAAGCTACTTACAGTTTGTTTCTGAAACTGTATCAGTTGTATTCCATTGCTCAGAGGATTATCATGAAGGGGTAATAATTTTTATCTCTATTTTCAATGTAGTCAACAAATATTTATGAAGTGATTACTCTGTGCCAAGCATGGCAAAAGAGTTTTCCCAGAATGTAATGAATTACAGTAATAGATTATCTAATGTTTAACTTTTTGTATTGTTGCAATAAAACTTACTAAATTATGCTATACTTTAAAAACACTAATGGTGGCAATATGTAATATTTTACATCTCTATACATAAGTATGATTGAATAATAATTTGCTCTCATTATATTTGGTAACACTTTTGTATTATTAATACGTCTTCCATAAATAGAATTGAAAAAGTTCACATATATTCCCATGTTTTGGGAAAAATGTGAAATAGCATTAATTATATTAAGATACCTAGCTTTTCTATTCAGTTCCTTAGCAATGAACTTTGATTACCAGAATCCTCTGAGTTTGATTAATCCAATTTTTCACTTTCTCTTTCATACTTAGTTCTATGTGTGTCCTTATTCTACTTCATGAAGAGTCTATTTTATTTGTATAGACAACCCATAGTTTTAGCTCTTAACTTCATCTCAATAATCTATCTCAAAGTAGATTTAGGTATGTGGACAGTGTGTATGATGGGTCCTGTCCTCAGATAATTAACTAATTGTTCCAACACATTTTGTTAAAATTTCCTTGCCTTATTTCTTGTCAAAAATAATTTGACCATAACCAAACACACACACACAGACACACACACACAAAGTAAGCATATGAAGTGGTGGACATGTTAATGAACTTGATGAGGGGAGGTCATTAACAATCTATACATATATCACATCATCATGTTGTACACTTTAAATATCTTAAAATTGCATTTGTCTATTTTACCTCTATAAATCTAGGGGGAAAAATCAAACAAACAAACAAAAAATAAGAAAACACCATTTGACCAAATGGGTATGGATATATTTCTTAACTCTCCATACTCATCCATTGATCTGCATGTCTAACTTTTTAGCAAAGCTATCTATAATTGTTGGTGTACAAATTTAAGCTCTGGTTTAATTTGTGTTGAACATATACATCAATTTAGGGAGAACTGACAGTTTAACAAAATAAGTATCCCCACTCATTAGTATGTTATGTCTTCCCATTGAATTTGGTTTTATTTAATTTCTCTCAGGAATATTTCGTGGTTTTTAGAATACAGATCTTAACTTTACCCCAGGGCATTTTATGGTTTAATTTCAATATAGTCCATTGTTAGCATAGCAACACAATCAAATTTTGCATATCAAATTTGTATTTTGTCATATTTCTAAAATAACTTTTTAGTTCTGGCAGGTTTTTGTTTGTTTGTTTCTTTTTTTCCTTGCAAATTTCTTGGGATTTTTCTATGTATACAATTATATCACATGCTAATTAGGAAAACTGCACTTCTTGTTTTCAAATCTTTATGTATTTATTTTATTTTATTTTATTTTTTTATTTTTAGTACCTTATTGTAATGAATATAAATAGCAGTACAATGTTAAATAGAAGGGGTAAGAGAACATGTCCTGACCGAATCACCATCCTAGGGAGAAAAGTTTGACATTTTAACAATTTGAGTGATGCTAACCTTAGGTTTTAGTTTTTAATTTTTATGTTTAATGTCTTTTAACAGTTTGAAAAAGTTTTGCATCATTTCTATCACTTCTAGTTTTCTGAGTATTTTTATCAAAACAGAATGCCGTCAATAATTTTTATATGCATTCAAATGTTCATATAATATATTTTGACCATCCTAAATTTCTTTTTAAATCTGATTCACCCTTTTAAAATTTTAAGGTGTTGCAAGTGATTATCGCTTAATAATTAACAGAGTCACTACAGTGTTGTTAATAGACAGACATGAGGCAACAGTTTTGGAGATGGGAAATGGAGGTGCCTGATTTGAATTGCTAAGTCTTTTGGACAATCAGACCAGTAATGCCAGCTCTTGTATTGTGGACTACACTCACCCCTAGTATCGCCAAGTCCTTTGAAATTTTTCACTTTCCTAATTGGTTTTCAAGACCAAAAGGCAACACCTGCAGGAAATTCTGTCAATGATTACACACATTTATATTTGGTTTATATAAGTGACTAAATAGACAGATAAAAGTTTCGGAAACCTACTCTTACCGTTCCTCTCAAATAAGGTATGTAATTTTAATAAACTTATTTTAGGAACATATTTTAACAACAGAGAGCTGCTTTTAGCTTTGGACTGAAGTTTGAACGCTTTTTGTTTTGAGGAAAATTGTGTGTGGATGCGTGTATCATTATGTAGTATCAATTTCCTCCACCATTACCACCAACTTAGGTGTCTCTCTATGATCAATTGTAGTGACATATTGTAGTCTTCCCACAAAAAAAATAAAAAAAATAAACATACATATACATTCATATATATGCAAGCACATCTGTGTGTGTGTGTGTGTGTGTGTTTTCTAGTCAGCCAAGCACAGATTGGTGTGTGTTCTTACTTCTGGTCTTCTCCAGTTTTCCCTTTACTATTCATCTGGAATCATTAACATTCTCAACTTCGTTACATCTTTCTATCTACCAATAAAAAATATCATTAGTTTTGAATTTATAACATATTATAGTTATAGCTCATATTGTCCTTCTGACAAATTGCAGACACTTTCTAAATAAAAGTTCTCTTCATAACAGGTACAAGGAAAATGAACATAGAGATATAAGAGTTTCTAAATATAATACAAGTATAATACCAAGGTTCTACTAAAATGAAACTTAAACAGCAATAAGAAAAGGATGGAAAAATAAATAAATGCATACGAGCGTATATAATGATGATATTCTTAAAGACAAAGTCTATGAGGTTATAATTTTAGAAAATGCTACTTTTCTTTTTTAAGGGGTCTTTTATCCAATTTTAGCCATCAGTGTACACCCTTTGTCCTCATGGCTCTGCACCTTGGCCCAGCTTCCAGATGCCAGCACCTCCTTGTCTTTGCCAGAGGGCTTTCTGTGGTCTCTGAAGTCCACATTGATGCCTGAAGCACCAGGGAATTAATGTGCCTCAAAAATAGTCTTTAACAAAAGAGTATTGGGAATTGACATATGTATTCTTCAGCTCCTTTGCACAGCCAATGAAATACTTTTGGGATGCAGGTTTACTCTACCATCCAATAGTTCTCCAGTGGGATAAAGCCCCTGTTACCCTCAATTGCAAAGTACTGGATAGCTAACTTTTCAAACTACCTTTTCCCCCACTGTCTCACTTTCTCACTTCCTTACTATTTGGGTCTTGGAATTACCTTCAGCATAAACTACTTTCATTGGAAACTCTGTCTCAGATTCTACGTTAAGGGTAAGTTATTTAAGAAAGCTGATGCTATAAAAAGCTACAGGGAGTCGAGTGTCAGAATGAGATTCAAGAATTAGGCCATTTTCCTAGGGATATCTATAAGTACCCCTTTGCTGGTGTTAAGTGGAGGTTTTGATCTCACCAGCATAGCTACTAAAAACCTAAGGATGATGAATTAGGAGGGGATGAACTGGGTCATCTGTGTTATCTGTGTTATCTCTAGAATTGAAGACCTGTGGAGACAATGGCATTTCCAAGGACTCTGGAGTCATTTTTCGGCAGTTAACTGCCATGGATGCACTAAAGGAATAAAATTACAAACTCAATCTACTCAATTGTCACCTTCAGGCACAAGGTGAAAACCAGAAGTTTCCCTGGCAACATTTAAAGAGACCTTTATCTCCTGTAGTTAAGGGGCAGATTGTGCTAGAGAAACAGTCACAAAGCTTGATTGTGAAAATAAAGTAGTAGAATTAAAAAGAGAAGGCTGAACTGAGAAGGTCAACAATCCTCCTACACTCAAGTAGAAGTCTGCATCCTGAGAGGGTCACTGGGACATTGAATAGAGGCATCACGTTCGATGTGCTTGAGGACCCTGAACCCCAGAATCCCATGAACTTTCTGATGGAGAAGTGGCCCACTAACATTCGTTAGAGATTAAAAACTTCCCTCGCACGGAGATGTCGTAAAGGCCCAGGGGATGGTGTTTTCCATTCTCAACATCTACTCCTCCTTCCCTCATTGCTTCTACACCAACAACTAGCGTGAAGTCACAGCAAGGCCCAAGAGGGAAGTAGTATCACAACTTCAGCAGAAAGGGGCTTTCCACCAAAATGATGTCAGACCTAGCTAATAACATGTAGTTAATGGATATTTAGGGTTCAGGGAGAAGAGGCAGAGGACATAAAGAGACGAGAGAGTGTGCGCTGATTTGTGGGTCCTCTCTTACAACTTATCTTTCATGACCTGGCAAGAACACCTGAAACTGACCCTGAAATATGCTACAGGAATTGTTCCCTGAAGCTTGAGAAAGTAAGGGAGAGATGATCAAACTATCTTGGACTAGCATTGTGGGAGGAATCAAAAGGGTTCAGAAAATAGTAGTGTCTTAGTCATTTCGGGCTGCTATGACAAAATATCATTAGCTGAGTGTCTCATCAACAATGTGAATTTATTTCTCGTGGTTCTAAAAGCTAGAAGTCCGAGGTCAGGGTGCCAGCACAGTCAAGTTCTGGTGAGAACCATTTTCCACATTGCAGACAGCTTGCTTATGGTATCCTTACATGGCTGAGAGCAGAGACATGAAGGAAGGTCTCTCATAAACTCATTCAAACACTAATCCCATTCATGAGGGATCCACCCTCGTGACCTTATCTAACCCTAATCAACTCCCAAAGGCCCCACCTCCTAATATCTTTACACTAGGGGTTAGGATTTCAACTGATACATTTGGGGGGAACACAGACATTCAGTTATAGCAATTAGGCATAGTACAGTGGATTTATTAAGTAAAATATGGAACCCACTAGATGATCATATTCCCTGGAAGGGCCCATAGAACAATCCCTTTACTAAAGCAATGAGGAATGTGTACTGAGGTGGATACTGGCACCACTGAGAAGCTCAGTGGTATTCTTTATTGGCCACTATTTATTCTTTATATATATATAAATCACTGTAGAACTGGGTTTCTCAGTATGAAAAGGTGATGCTAGCCCCGGTGACTGCATTAACCCTTCAAAGTCAAGGTTGGCATAACTGTCAAATAAGCAACAAGACCAGAATGGCAAAGGGACCCCTGGCCCGACATGGTCTGTGGTGATGGCTAATGGATCAGGGGGAATCTAGAAGCAAGGTAAATAGACAAACAGGATGTTGTTTGATCTATGTAACCAAAAGTAATGAAGAATAGGTGGGCTGATGGCTAGTGTCACCCACCACAATGGGAAAAACAAACAAACAAACAAACAAAACTATGACTCTTCAACCAGTTTTCAGGCCTGCAAGAATTCTCAGACTCAGAACTCATCAATGGAAGGAGGCAGCTCTTTTTACGCTTTGCCATAGCATATGAATTATGAACAGTAGTCATTCCTCCATTTCTCCCTGCAGCTGTTTACCAGAGAAAGTACACTACAGAAAGGAAACTAGACTACCACATATGGGACTGAGGTAACCCTGGGAAATCCATCATGGCCCTGGTATTAGTGGGGGCTATGGAAGTCAGGTAATAAATGGAGTTGTAGCCACATCCATATCAGATTATCCACTGAGTCTCCAGAACCCATCCTGTAAGATGTAGTCCTGAGTTCTGACTGATGATTAACATGAGTATACTTCATATGTGGAAAAGTCCTCCCTCATGTTAGTTTTCTACCTGTGAAATAACAGTCATAATAATAGGCAAGACCAAATAGAAGGCCCTGAAACTGGACCCGTTCCACTTTTATCCCAGGCCAAGATAGTAAATCAGAATCGATACTGAGTCCTGGGTGTAGTAGTAGAGACTAACGACCTCTCAGAGACTTACAGGACTCACAGGTGTTGATCCCCATCACATCCCTGTTTATTTAACTGGTCTGGCCCCTGGTGACATGAGACAGATAATGTCAGATGCCAGTGAGAAACTGTACATTGAACACAGTGGTAGCCCAAATAGCAACTACTGGTGGGATGTGCTTCTCTTTACTTGACTGGATCGACACACCTTCTGGCACTTCACATGTAGCTATTGATTGCATAAATGAATGCCTTCTAATCTCTATCAGTAGGGAGAATCAGCAGTTTCCATTCACTTGGAACAGATAGAGTTGTACATTCATTTTCTCAGCTTCACGAGCAATAATCACAAGGGACCTGGATCAGCTGGTTGCAGATGGGGCTTCTAGAGGGGGCTAGAAGGAGCAGCAGGGGAGGCAGATAATGAATACCAGCTACTGTAAAAGACTAGCTTGCGCCACTCATATTCCTGTTATAAGGGTGTTTTTTTGTTTGTTTCTTTGTTTAAAACAACTGAGCAACTCTTTAAGAAATAGGCGACAGGGTAGAGGAAACACAAGGTGAGGAATGCATGTTTGGAATAGAGCAACTATGTGTCCAAGAGGGGGATAACCCTGAATACATGTTTTAT
The DNA here is from genome assembly GCF_036562045.2 of Rhinolophus sinicus. Taxonomy (NCBI): domain Eukaryota; kingdom Metazoa; phylum Chordata; class Mammalia; order Chiroptera; family Rhinolophidae; genus Rhinolophus; species Rhinolophus sinicus. Next base: position 48,343,305 of record NC_133754.1, on the reverse strand, counting down.
TTATGCTGTTTTACACTGACTTCTAAGTTCCCTAACAGGATCACAGGTTCCTGTTATCCCCCAGGATAAAAAGTGTCCTTCAGTGGATGATTAGATAAAGAATCTGTGGTATATATACAAAATGGAATACTATTCTGCCATAAGAAAAGATGAAATAGTGCTATTAGCAAAAACATGGATGGATCTTGAGATTATTATGCTAAGCGAAATAAATCAGACAGAAAAAGTCGAGAATTATATGATTTCACTGATATGTGGCATATAAAACTGAAAACAACAAAGGAACAAGACAAACAAATGAAGAAACAAAAACTCATAGACAGAGATAATAGTTTAGTGGTTACTACAGGGTAAGGGGGGAGGGGTTGTTAGATGAGGGTAAACAGGGTCAAACATACGGTGATGGAAGGAAAATTGACTCTGGGTGGTGAACATACAACATGATATATAGATGATGTATTACAGAATTGTACACTTGAAACCCACGTAATTTTACTAACAATTGTCACCCCAATAAACTTTAATTTTTTTAAAAAGAAAGCTTGCTTTAAACAAACCCATTTCTGGCTTTGTTTCCTTCCTTATTTCACTTCTCAACTTCACTACTGGTATATCTTAGGATACCTCTGAAATCAACTACTTTAATTTGAATCCTTCTCTCCAGGTCTGCTTCTGATAGAACCAAAACTAAGACATCAAGGATCAGTAAAGAAGAGCAAAACACTGAAAGTGGAGAAATGTGCCCTGTAAATCTTAAAAGCTCCTGTTGAGAAAAAAAAACATCAAAAAGGTATTCTTATAACTGCCTTTAACTCTGGTGAGGTAATCAATAACCTCTATTATAGTCGCCTGTTTCTGGCTTGAATTTCTAGTTATATCAAACCCTTAGAATATTTAACATGGTTTCTATAAATAATGATTAAATAAGTGATTAAAAATCTTAAAATATATTTTGAAAAGATATAAACCTTCAGTAAAATCTGAAGGATCAAAGCAGATGGAAGAGAAGGTAGAAAGATAACCTTTTCAGGCTTACTGAAATAATTAGTGGGGTTATCGATACATCTATATAGCTTCTATGTTTTGTGAAACTGTATGTAATTATTGCCACATATCCCCCTTTCATTTCTCATATGTTTGGATTCCCCAGTTATGTTACTGAATTATTTTAATTATTTAACCCTCTTTTTTTCTAGGACTTGAAAAAATTTCTCAAGCAGATTTTAATTATAAAGAATAAAAACATTATAAAATGACTATACTTATAAAATAATTCTAGGAAATGTTTTAATCATCCCTCTATACTTGGAGGAAAGCTGCCATCCCAGCCTAGTGACTTTCTTGATTTGTAATCTCATTCTAGTCTTCATGTTGGTCAGTTTCACCCTCTTAGGGTTACCAAGAGAGCTAAGTAAGATCAGAGAGGTCCCCAATACAGTGGCTTCTATGTTACAGACCCCAGCCAAGTTCAAGTGCTGTTCTTCTCCCCCTTAATCATCCTAAAAAAGTCATAGCTCTCTATTACTAAGAGAGAATTTATTTGAACAATATCACCATACATAGTTATGACAATATTATTGACTATATTCCTTATGCTGTTCCCTACATCCCCATTACTACTGTGTAACAACAAATTTGTGCTTCTTAATCCCTTCCCCTTTTCACCTCCCGATAACCTCCCTCCCATCTTAAAGAAGGAATTAAAATTCCTTGTAATACTGGTTTGGTGGTGATGAACTCTAGCTTTTTCTTGTCTGGGAAGCTCTTTAAGCTGTCCTTTAATTTTAAATGATGGCTTTGCTAGATCTATCAGAGTGATAAATGGGAATGGGGTTAGGTGCAGGGTGAAAAAGGTGAAGGTATTAATACAAATTGGTGTTGTAAAATAGTCACGGGGATGTAAAGTACAGGGAATATAATCAATAATATGGTGATAACTATGTATAATGCCAAGTGGTGGTAGTCAGGGGGATCACTTCCTAAATTATACAAATGTCTACCCTATTCTATACACTTGAAACTATATAAAATAATACTGAATGTCAACTCTAATCGAAAAATGTACAAGCGGGGGAGATCAATAATATTGTGATAGCATGGTACAATGTCAGATGGTTGCTGGACTTATCATGGTGATCACTTCTTCAGCATAGGGTATAACCAATAATGTGCTAATAACTCTGGATAGTGCCAGGTGGGTACTGTTGAATAACTATGATGAACACCTGAAACTAATACAACATTGTATGCTAGCTGTATTTTAATAAAAAATAAAAATAAAAAAATCTTAAAAAAAAATAACAACAGCCAAACCAATAGTAGAGCCTTGGTTTAAATATGAACCAAGGTGAGGTGATACCTAAGTTTTGCCCTACAACATCTATAGGGCAATTCTTTACCAAGCCAATACGTGAAAACACATTCACTCTCCTATTTACATTGTGAAATAGTATCTCTTTTTTTTTTGAGTCTTCTCACTCATCCCATGTAATCTTAAAGCCATTACCCTTCACATCTCATATGCTAGCCCTGTGCTTTGGCTCAAGGCCATAAAGTATGAAAAAAAGGAATTCATTGGATGATGAGTGTCCTCATTGTAACGTTTCATTCTATGTAACCAAAGAGAACTGAATACTGTAGAAAAACATATTTTGCTGCAGTTATTTCAACTGAATAAGCACAGTTTTAACATGAATCCATTAAAAAACCACTTTGGTTCTGGGAAACTGAGTATTAGAAATATGATGAGCATATTGGAGTAAGTTCAAAACTGAACATCAGGAGTAATTAAGGGAATGGAGAGATTGATTTATGAGAAAAGATTAAAAGAGCTCAATCTGTTTAGCTTGGCTAACAGACAACTAAGTAGGGGATATGGTAATTGTTTACAAGTACTTACAGGATGTAAATATCAAGGCTGGAGAAGAAATGTGCAGGCTGAGATCAGAAAGCCTGAATCACTCCAAGTTAATAAAGAGAAAATTTAGGTTGACTGCCATCCAAAGTTTGGTGATAGCTAAGGCCTTTCAGCAGGAATTGTCTCTTAGAGAAAATAGAAAACCAGATTTTGGGGCTTATTTAAATATGCGATAGCCTTTGTGAATCTATAGCTGCTGCACACTTATCATCAGCAGTATTAGAGAAGTATTGAAGTCGTATCATTGTGTGCATGGAGATGGCTTTCTATGCTATTCACACAAACAGCGGTACTTTAGAGACATTTTGTAAAGATAAAACTCTAACAAATATAAACACTATATATGTAGAGACACACGATTATTATTTAAAACAAAGAAAAAAGCCACTTCTTCTTTAGTGTTTAAAAATTTTCTTTAGCCCAAATTATGATGTGGTGTGGTAATTGAAAAAACTGCTTGCAAATTCATATGTATCGATTAAAATATAGTAATGTATTATCATGTTTATTCATATAAACATGCAATCCATACAGATATTCATATCAGAGTTTCAGTGTTATTAATGTATCAATGTATGTTTTAAATTAGTAGAAATAAGAAATTCACAGCAATTCATTTTGTGCATTTAAAGTTAGTTTTTTAGAAAAAAAATTAATGAGCATTAGGCTACCGAAATAGCTCACAGAAATGTGTTGTGATTATGTGATTTGAATACAAAATAATCATAAAATTCATTTTTAACGAAAACAATTTGATAAATACTAATCCTTTAACATTAGTAGAGAGCATCTATACATTTTTACATGTATACATGCCATATATATTGTATCTATCATCTCTCTAGCTCGCTCTCTCGCTCCCCCAACCCCAAGTAGATATGTAGTTTTATATTTCTCTATAAAGCAAACACAGTTGTCCAATAATTTTTCTTTTGTATGGTCCCCATTCTTCTAGGTTTTGTAGGAAATAAATGAATTAGAAGCCATTTCTCTATCCTTCATATTTTTTTATTATTATTTAGGAATATTAGAATTAAACGAGTGCAAATTGAGGAAGCTGCTGAAGTGAAATATAAATTCTACTTTTTGGTATAGATTAGACTTTAAATGAATAATTTCATAGTTTTTATATCTAAACTGTAATTATAAATGTGTTCATTTACAACGTGCGCTTTAGTAACGTACCCTTTACTCTAACTGGAAGCTTTAATTTGACCTAAATAACCTATTGCATACATATCTATTGCCTAACATTTCTTCTACCTCTGAATCTGTATATGTGCTACTTATCTATTAGCTGCTCAGGGAAGTTAGAGGAATCAAGGTACACACACACACACACACACACACACTGTAGTTTGAATCCTTGCTACCCTTGAGATTTTCTCCCCAAATGAAAATGTACTACTTTTCAAAACAGACACAGAGAATGGGAGTATATTTGTGTATATAATTTGTAAAGGAATCAAAGTAAATAAAGTGGTTTGTGAAATGCACAAAAGCATTCCTTTAGGAAAACTGTGTATAGATAAAAACAGCCTTGCAATTTTATATAAAATAAATTACAATTTAGGTCCTGAGTTGTTACATTACCATAGAAAATAGTATGCTGATCTTTTAAGTACTCAAGATGTTTAGTAAACATGCACGTATTACTGAATTATAAAATTACATGTATTGTTTTCTTGTAGATGAACATATAAATTGAACAGCATAGTGCAAAAAGAGTATCTATAATGCCAAAATGAAAACTTATGAATACATTTGGCATATGACAGAATTATATTAGAATATGAAAGGACAAAGAACTAGCAGAATTTCTAAATGTAAATGAAGATCTGTAGAAATTCATTTTTCTTATAAGCTATAGACATTTAACTAATTTAGATACATTAAAACGGGTATTTAACACATTCATAATATTACTAGGCCATCTGATCTCACTTCTTACATGTCCCTGGGAACCTTTTGCAACAATATTACACAAAAATCATCTCTCTATAATTAAGGATGCATTTTTGAAGTATCATCATTACTCTATTAAAGTTAATACTGCCATAATGTCCAATCAAAACTTGATTTATGTTAGATTATATGTCCAGCATCATGCTTTCTCAAATATTCTGGAATCCTTCTGGATTAATTTATCTTCATGGGAAGAAAACAAATAATGTCATTTTTACTACAAAGGATGAAGATTGTAACTCTAAATCCTAACAAAATTGTTGCTGGAGCAAAATTAGATTACTGCCTAATTTTTATCAATTGCTCCCAAGAATCTAAAAATGTTGAGTAAAGAATGAAAATGTTCATTCCTAGAACAGAGTTAATCCCTAAGTATTTAACAAAATTTAATATTATTACATTGAAGGCAAATGTCCTAGGACTGTAGATAGTTTTAGACCATTGTTGGGTTATGATGAAAGAGTCAGGATTGTCTAAAAGTCATTCTGGGTTGCATGGACCATGAGTCAACAGAAACTAAGGGCTTTACCTTCTCCCAGCATGAAGATGAGGACTCAGAGTCAACTTCTTACAGGATAGAGATTCTAATCCTTTGCCTGAAGGCTGTTCCCATGAGCTCTATGTTTTCCAGGAAGTCTGCTTTCTGAGATATTACATGTGATCAGCTGCCACATAAACCCAGACTGCCAACTGGTCAAGTAGTCCTTTCAAATTCTGACTGGCAGTGTGCTCCTATGCTCATGTTATAAGTATGGAGAGCAATAGGAGTGATGTATCTAGCAATGTATCATGGTCTGGGTACTCCTCTCCATGGATAAAACGAGAAAAGGGGGGTGGAACTTATTCCTTCTCTTGCTGACCCTACTCATGGAAGTTTTCCTAATGAAGCTTGTTTCTTACACCATACCATGCAACACTGCAGAATTTGTTCCAAGCACTTTGCTAATGACCTCAAGAAGGCCACCTTCTAATGACAGAAATGAAGATCTCAAAGGCATATGTGTGAAGAATGTGATTGGGAAAGATGAGATCGTCTAAAAAAATCATTTCATAAATTGGAATGCAAACCTGATATGCAGAAGAATGATGACTGCTATCAATAAATATCCAGTTGACATTTTTTGACTTGAAAACACACGTATCTCCTTTATATCCACTTTTACGTTGGAGCAACATCTACTATTTCTTAAGGAGGAAAATGTTTCCTAGAATGCACCCTGCAGGTGCAGTTTACTCCAACTATCTGCAAGGCCAGAACTGTGTCACATGACCAAATCTACCAACACAAGAGTCTGGAAAATATATATTGATTTATTATCCTTTATTGTGAAAGGGGACAAGTGATAAGGGACATAGACATAACTGTTTTGCAGCTAGTAATCAATGTCCACTTCTTGTATTGTTATTTCAACTGGGTTTCTGGAAAGAACAGATAAACTCACATGTTTATTCTGCCATGTTTAACCTGGGCCATGGGTCTAAATACACTTCCTGAGATATCTCAACACTGCCTTTTATAGTTAGGGTATGAGGATACTAGATGTCATTCCAACAGATTGAAGTTGCATATCATCACATGAAACAGGATCTCTCTGCCTAGCAATATTGTGAAAAGGTAAGGTAAGAGATGGTGTAATTTCTGTAGGTCCATATCTTCTCCATGCTGGACCAACACTGGAGGGGTCTTAGATGTTCATGGCCCAAGGCAACATGATCCCGTCAGTATCCTCAAGCCAGTGTCTCTCTGGTATCTATGCTTTGCTTGGGCCTCTGGATTAGTGAGAATCCTGAGAGCCCCAGGCTTAAGACCCATCCTCACCTGGTCATCAGGAAGTCATCCTGTCTGAGCCCTAGAAATTTATCAGAGGTGCTACCACTGAGTTGGGAGTGGGTGATTAGTACACGGAACCCATTGAAACCTGATATATGAAGAGGTCCATGTAAATCTTTCCCTATCAACTCTGGCTTCACTTTGAATGTTTGAATTTTTAAAGCTGGAACACATCACTTCCTCCTTCTATTTGTTCTAATTCCAGGATCACAGGTGTTCGTAGGATCACTCCTGCGCACTTCTTCACACTAACTTGATTGCGTCTTTTTATTCTGAAAATGCTTCTCCTGGGAGTGACCCATGAATAATCATTAGCCCTGATCTCTCTCTCTGTTTCTCCTTTTTTCAGCTTTGTTGATGTAGAATTGAAAAATATAAATTGTATGTATTTAAGACATACAAGATGTTTTGATATATGTATACATTTTGAAATGTTTAGCACATTAGTTAAGACACTTATAACCACACATAGTTGTCTTTTTTTATTATTAAAGTTTATGGGGTGACTATTGTTGTCTATTGAATGTGTGTGAGAGTAAATAAGATCTACCGTCTTAGCATATTTCAAGTATATGATACAGTATTGTTAACTATAGTTGCCATGTTGTAGATTTGATCTCCAGAACTTTTCTTCCTGCATAACTAAAACTGTATACCCTTTGACCAACATTCCCTCATTCTCCATTTTCCACTTTCCAGTCCCTGGTAACTACCATTCCATTCCCTGCTAATACTGATTACTCAGTGCCTCATGCCAAGCAGATTCATTATATGCCTTTGGAATATCTTGGAATTGATTTATTTAGCTATGAAGGAATCAGAACTATGACTGCCAAGCAAAACTATTGGGTCACAGAAAAATTATATTTAACAGTTCAGTTCAATAGTACAGAACACATGAGAGGAAATCAGAGAAAAGTGAAGAGCAAATAAAAATAAGTGTATATATGAATGTGTTTTACCCTATTCCACAAGATCTAGCCAACACTAAATCACAGAGGGAGACAGCTGTGAAAAGAACATTGGAATTGGAACGAGAGTTCTTTGGTCACCCACCCTTATACCACCACATGTGTATGATATTGGACATATTATTTCAACTTTCTGAGCCTCGTATCCTGCTGAGCCTTTCTGAGTTTTGAGATAACGCACACAAAAGAGATTTGTAAACCAAAGTTTGACACATCTGTAAGGTATTCTAACACACTTCTGACTTATTATTAATACAATCTGCCAAGATGACATTGTATCTTCTTATCATACTTTCCCTCAAGAATTAAAAGAACATCATTTATCTTCTTTCACCAAGGTCCAAGAAAGGAAGATTATAATAGATATAAAAAGTGAAGAAAGAAAAAAAAAAAAATTTTCAAATTGAAATTACACATTTGTAGGGGAAAAAAAAAAGCCAAAACACAAGAAAGATAAAACACTTTGGATTATTGCTTCTGTTGTTGGAGGGTGAGAATAAGGTCAAAGATTTTAAAACCAAAGCCTCCTCAGAGACTGACAGGCCAACCAGACTATCACATCTGGTTAAGCTCAGTGGCTCGCATGGCTGTGGTACATTGACAAGTTTTCAAAACTACCAAATAGAAATGAATCTGTTTTAGTTAAGTCTGGATAATAGCATGTGGATTATCCCTTTGCTGACCATGCTTTGTTGACATAAACAGTGTCATAGTTTACACTAGCCCAACTGCAGCTAGCAAGGGGGTGGGAAATAACTTTTAAGTTTATTAATGACTTCCTTTTCTCAGAGAAGGTGTGGAGCACCAAGATCATGAAGGCAGAATTCTTCCCATTTAGACAGAATCTGCAAATTTTTGAAAGGAAAATGAGAATGAAGAGCACAGAAGGTGCTGTGTGGAATGAAGTGAACACTAGGATGACATGAACTGGACATTTAAATCTCTAAAAGATGAAATATGAACCAAGTTTTAGTAATTGCTCTAATATTGATTATTAACCGAATATTAATATTAACTGAATATTCTCTTCTACAGAGTAAATATGTTACTTGATCTAACATTTGAAACAGAGCTTTCATTACGTGGGATTCCAACACCATGTGGGTGGCCTTACCAATTGTGTGTGAGGAGAACATACCTTCAGAAGAAAATGGCTAACACAGATAGTAGTTTGCACTTCATGAGAAAATTCATAGCAGCAGCAAACAACTATTGAGTGGCAAATACAAATAACAACTAAGCATAAACTGAATAAGCCACTGTCAACATCTGCACAGAGTGCAATCTATTCTGGGGAGAAATGGTGTTAGGTGGTGGTGGTCTTTGCTGTCCAGCACTCATTTGTTCTCCTTCCTGTTAAGAGCCCCCCGATTTTCAAACATTTATTTTTTGAGCCAGGTGGTTTTCAGAGGGTTTGCCCCATAGATAGCTGAGAGTGGCCCTGATTAAAACTCAAATCAATCAGCAAGTCACATCCTTTTAGCCACAGGTTAATTTGTTTGTGGAGCAACATGCAGTCACAGTCAATGAAATATCCTGGGATATTTATTGATAACTGAAAGTAATCTTACTCTTTCTTCTACAGGCACTCCTGAGGGAAACACTCACTCTTACGTTGGACATCGTGGGTAAGAGTGAGAACCTGAGACCAAGGATACTGACAACAACCTGAAGATAACAATATACTTACCAGGAGGCCACTATGATCAATAAGTAAGAAAACATATTTCTATAACAATAATCAGATTATTTTTTTACATAACAAATAGTACTAAATTTGGTAGGACCAGGAATACAAATTAGTTCAACCACATTAGAAAACAGTTTGGTAGTATTAAGTATAGTAAAAAATTCCACTTCTAGCTGTCTAACCTAAGGAATCTGTGCCTACAAGTAAAGGGAGATTTTCACATTAGTGTTCAGAATAGCACCCTTTATAATAGCAAAAAATATAGAAATCTCAAGTAATTCTAACAGATCTTGGGTAAATGAATTGTGTTTTGTTTATGCAGTAGAATATTCCAGAACTTAAAAAAAAAAAGTGAGTCAACATGCATAAGTAACAACAATGTTGAGCGACAAAATCAAATTGTAACTCTTCCATGTGTTAATCGATATTTTATGCCAATAATAAAAAGCTATAATATGTACAGTTTACAAATGAAAAATATTAACTCAGGTGTTCACCTGGGGAGGCTGGTGGAGGTAGGAGATAAAAGAGCTTTAGTGGTGTCTGTAATGTTTCATGTCTAAAAAGCAGAGAAACTCAAAAACAAAGATAGCACAGTGTTAACATCTGTTTAATCTTGGGAGTTGGAGTTCAGGGGTCTGTTATTTTTCTGTATCTTTTCCATATGTTTAAAGTGGTTTGTAATTAAAATAAAACACGGATGAGTAGGAATTAGTCTGGTAGAAAAAGAGTAAAAATGCACTGTAGGCATAAGGAAGCAAAGAAATTAGGAAGCCCTAAAAGAAGAGCATAGCTTCAGAGAACCACAATTAATTTGGTGTGGCTTTTGTCTAAAAAACCAGTGAAAAATTAGGAGAGGATATGGATAAATAAAGTGGATCAGTGTTTGATAATAAAAGGCTCCAGAGTGTTATTCTACCAAATTTGGACTTCATCCTATGGGCCAGTGTGGTAGGCAGAACAATGGTCTCCCAAAGCTGTCCAAGTCCTAATCAAGTCATGAAAAGACATGGAAGAAACTTAAGTCCACATTACTAAGTGAAAGAAGCCAATATGAAAAGACTATACTGTGCATGATTCTAATTGTATGAAATTCTGGAAAAGACACAACTATGGAGACTGTTAAAATAATATGTGAATGTGAGACATTACATGGCAAAAATGATTATGCAGATGTGATTAAGTCAAGGATCCTGAAATGAGGAAATTTTATTGGATCTTCTGGATGGGACCAGTGTAATCATAAGGGTCTCTAATAAAAGGAAACAGGAAAGTCATGGCAGGGAAAGAGATATAATGACAATGTTAGTAGATGTCTAAGTGATGCTGGAGCCTGAGCCAAGAAATATGGGCTGCCTCTAGAAGTGGGAGAAGCCAAGGCATTCTCCCCTAGAACCCCAGAAAGCAGTCCTGCCAAGCTATTTTAGAGTTCTTACTTCCAGAACAGCAAGACGACACATTTTTGTTGTTTTAAGTCACTAGGTTTGTGGTCATTTTTATACAAGCAATAGAAAACTAGTACAGTAGGGGTGGTGAAATCTTGTCCCATGGAGGAACAAGTAGAGGGTCCTGCAATGTGTGTGTGTGTGTGTGTGTGTGGCAGCATGGGGGTTTCTGGAGAAGGCAACCACTTCTGTGGTATTGTTGTTTATATCATTACAAAGGAATAATATTTACTGTATATATTGGTTGAAGAGAAATCAAAGAATGGTATTCTCAGGATTTACCCATCCTGCTGTTGAAGAAGGAGAAATACTGATGATTCTACTTATATGAGGAACCTAAAATAGTCAGACACATACAAACACAGAGTAGAGTGGTGGTGGCCAGAAGCTCCAGTAAGGGGGAGGTGAGGAGCTGTTGCTCAAGGGATATAAAGTTTCAGTTATGCAAAATGATGAAGTTCTGAAGACCTTCTATAAAATATCATACCTATACATAACAATACTGTATTCTATACTTAAACATTTGTTAACAGGGTAGATATCATGTCAAATGTACTTACCAAAATAAATAAAGAAGTAAAGAAATAAAGCAATCAGAAAAAAAACAAAAAAACAAATAAGCAAACAAGCCAAAATTAAAACTCAGGTGCCTTGGTTCAGTATAAAATGGATATGTACAAAATGTATCAGAAAAAGAAAAAATACATAGCAGTTACTTTGAGTTGCTAAGAGAACACCAGAGAAAAGGCCATGGCTGTGAGAGACAGCTATAAAGAAAAGTGATTAAAAATAAAAGTGGAAATTATACATGTTCTATTGTATATTTGTATTGAATTTATCAAAAGTATAGAATTACTCATTTTTATGTTTCTCTATAAAGAGTTAAGAGTTATACAAGTTTAAGTTATAAATGTGAATTTGTATTGTTATTTTTTCTTTTATTCTGGGCAAATGCTGAGGCTACACACTAATTTGTCACAGAATCCCAAAATCCTGAAAACTTTTGAAACATGGACGGTATTTTGGGGACACTATTCATCATTAAAAGTTTAATCATTTAATTTTTAAAATATCACAGAGCCCTAACCAATAATAAAGCATTCTGAATACCAGTTTTGGCATAAATTTTTCACTTATGATTTAATTATTCTGTTAAAAGTTCTATGACTTCCCACAGCAAAGCCACCAAAATGAGAGTATGCTTTAAAAAATAGAAGAGCAACAATCCAAAAGCAGCAAGTAAACTGCATATATATTTTTCTATTCCTATCACAGCTATTACATCTTTCTGATGCGGGCACATTTCAAAATTCAGGAAAAATTCCTTCATTATTTAAAATATTCCTTTTAAATTCATATCCAATTTGAACCTGAAATATTTTGGCAAATGAAGGGAATATATACACAACTCTTGCGTACCAATTTGAAAAACTCCCCAAACTTCCAACAAACAAAATAAAAGTGTATTAAATAGATTACCAAATCAAATTTCAACTGTTATAAATAGTAAAAACAGAAACTAAGTCACTTGATTTGAAAACAAAATATGCGTTAGAACCTCAAGTTAGCTGATTCCTGGTTGAGTAGGTCATCTAATGTCTAATGTAAATGAGGTGTAAATCCTTGCTGTTGTAAGGATTAAATAAGACATTTTGATGTGAAATCTCTAAATTGTAAAACAGTTTATAATTGTAACAATTATAATCTACAATTATGATAACTTAAGCCATGAGCAGTAGTAAAGAACATTGAAAAATGATTTACAAAGAATCTTTAAAAGATTACAAAGAGCAGAATATAGGTCATATTTCCAAAAATACATCTTTGACACTTTAAAAATCATTCTTAGTCTCAAGCTGGGTAAGATATCCTGCAGGTAAAATAAAGCCAGTATCTATTAGACTACCTTAACCTGAGACAACATGGCAGAATTTAAAGGTCAGATCTGAGCACCAGGACTTATTTCACTGCTTAGAAAAATCTGTTTTCTGGTGTTGCGTTCTCAGCTCCATTAGCATTCATATAAACTGGTTCCTTTAGGCTTAATTTCTCTAACTAAGGTGCAATTCCTTCAAAATTTAAGTTTTGTTTGTATGTAGCAGTTACAACTTTTCACCATAAAATACTTTTCTAAAAAAATTGATTCAGGGAGATTTAATGAACAGTGAATTTACAAGTTTTATGTAAGATTCTTTATCATTTACTCAAAAGCCCAAAAGTGGACATTGCTAAAAAGTAGATCTTCATACAAATTTTGAGATTCTGCTCTTGTTTTATCCCATTATTCAATTCTCATTAGCTTAGAATATAGAAAACAACAACAACAAACAAAAACCAAAACAAAAACAAAACAGTAAAAAAGAAAAGATTGAAATGTATTTCTCTGGCACTTGGGAAAAAACAGGTTTTATATGTTTATTCTGTTTTCAATGCCAATTTTTAAAAAATGAACTTATATAGTGGAATGATTACAGATATAGGGAAAAGTTACAAGACAGCAGAGAGACTTTTCAAATATCCTTCATTCAGTCTCCTCTAAGGTTGACACCTAATAAAATCACAATGCATTTGTTCAAACTAAGAAAATACTGGTACAATACTATTTACTAAACTGTAGACTTTATTCAGATATCACCAGTTTTTCCACTAAAGATGTGTTGTTGTTTTTTGTTTTTGTTTGTTTGCTTGTTTGTTTCAGGATCCATTATAAGATACCACACTGCATTTAGTGCAATATTTCAAAACCATAGAAAAACCTTAAACTTCTGCCTTTGACACATTTTCTGAAATGTTCACAGCCCAGGGTAGTTCTGATCTGTGCTATGCAGTCCTCCATTCTTTCTCTGAGATGCAAGCCTTCCAGACTCAAATGCATTGTTATATCAGCCCATCACACCACTGAATTAAAGCTATTTGTGAACTTGAAACATAACAGAGATTTCTTACATCTGCATGCACTGCCAGTCTTTGAAAAATTATAAAGTGTGCATTTGGCATTTTTGAGACCATCTCCCTTCAAATATATGTTTCATGGTACAAGTGCTTTCAGATAAACACTGCTCCCTAAAATCATCTGATACAATACGCCCCCCTCCATTGTCCCAAGTTTTCCCTGGCTTGCTCCACCTGACCCTGTATTTCATACCTTCCTTATTCCCACATTTTTCCTTTTCACCATATTAAAATTCATCTGAGTTATTTTGCTATCCTTTAGGACTCCTCTGCTTAACAAATAAGCTAATATTATGTAAAGAAGTAATAAGATGAAACATCAAGGTCCTCCTAACGCAGAAGTTTCACTTTATTCTCCCCTGATCACATCTTCTGCTACGTCTCAAAGATGTCGATATTGATTCTTGAAATTGAGAACTTGTTCCAGTTGCCTACAAAACCCTCTGTATGCAGTGAGGCCAACTGAGCAACATCTATATTCCCTGCACAGAAGCCAGCAGTATGTGGATGTCTCTATCAGTGATAACAGCAGCAAAAATAACAATAAAAGGGTGACCATTATATACTGTTTTAAATATTTCAGATGTATCCATTAGTACCCACCCATTTAGCAAATGAGAAAACAGAGGCTGAGAGTAGTTAAGTAACACTCAGATTTCACACTCATTGAAAGAATGTCCCATTGTGGCATGACTTGCACTCTTGCACAGAGCAGCAATCCTTACTGGCTAAACTTTTTGTCAGACCCAGAGCTCGGCATAACCCTTGCAGGGGACTCACCCAGTGCGGACCTGTCTCCTTGGTGATGATCTCTTGCATCTGACACTGAGGGGTGTGCTCTTCCTAAAAGACAAAAAAGACAATGATGGGTTTGTGTCCTGTCCTTTATTGGGGCAGATCATACTAACTCTGGCAAGAATGATGAGACGTCACAGCCAGCCCTGGGAATCAGAGACCACTGTCACTCTTCCTAGATGGTCTGACATGAGCTATTACTTCTACTGCTTTTTTGTTTTGTTTTCTTTTTATGTATGAGCTCAAAGTTCTTCTCAATTTATATGTTTTCCTTTCATTAGTTTTTAAAACTGACTCCACATTTGTTCCTTTCTCCAGCTGTTATAAGCCCCAGTGGGAATGATTCCATTGTCCTGGGTCAAACTAGTGGATTTTCACCTTCCCGGGCATTAGCATATCACAAAGGACCCACTTTACAACTAGTATGCACAGCATTTCTTTTCCCTAACACAAACAACACATGCTTGTAAAGTGGAACTATTTATCCTATATTGAGGTCATGCAATTTTCCTAAGCAGAAAAGAAATGTGTCCTTTAATAGGATCCCTTTGATTTTTTTTTCTTTTTGATTTTTTCTTTTTTTTTTTTTTTGTTAACCTAGAGGAGTAATTTCTAAGGTGGTGACATAGGTCTGATAATATATCTGGAGTAAAACTGGGCAAGGATGCACCTGAAGGCAGGATTTTCACGGCAGGAGTTGAGCAAAGGAGCTGGTCAACGGGTGCAAAGAATTCTGAAAGAGCAACCTTTCCTAATACTGTATATTCATCAAAAGCTACTCAGCATGGGCTGCCACTGCAATATATTTCACTAAGATCCAGGTGAGCCAGAGATATCAATATAGCAGAGACAGGAAAGCATATGTATAAATATGAATAGGCTACTTCGTGCAACCAAATTATTTATAGTGCCATGGCTTATTTAGTGATAACACTGGTTTGCTCTATATAGAACTGATGAAATTTGCCTCAAAAACACATCAAAATGAGTTTGACTAGGTGGATATTGCAATGTGATCTGGTTAGTTAAATAATAAAACAATTTCACAATAATTTATGGAACTGCCAAAAAAAAAAAACAATCTCTGAAAAACAGTCAATATGTGCATTGTACATTAAGAAGGGGCCCTATACTTTCTCCTCCACGTACCTTTAAACCTTCAAGAAAAATAGTCAATAAAAGGAGCATTGGGGATTTTAGCATTGGGGGTTTGGAGAGTAAATATAATTCTTCACATAACATGGAGAGAGTATGGCAGTGCTTTGATTTTTCTAGGATTTCTTGTGGAATTTTTGAAAACCCTGAATAAATAAATGCAACTAGCTTTCTGGATGGGCTTAACTCATTAGAATGTAAACAGTTTTATTTTCTACGATCATTGCCCGGAAATACATTTGGTTAGATTTCCTTTCCCTGACCCTTAGGAGTATCCTGGGAAAATCCAACAGCTTTCTGGTCATTTTAATTCCATCTGGTCTCAAAATTTTAACCCATCATCCATTGAAACCTCTATCCTATGTCTTCTTGGGCCACTCTAAAGCTGTACAAGCAATGAGGAAGGGGAGCAGTGATGGTCTGTTATTTCCTTTTTATTTCTTTCCACATCTCTTCCACCTCGTTCTCCTTCAAGGCTGGAGCAGTGAAAGAGGGGATTAGAAGGAAGAGGGGGGAAATCTACTTCTGTGCCAAGTGCCTTTTTATAGGCTACCGAGTGCCTTCTTCAGGCCCCTTTCCTTAATGAGATCTGTACTTGCCAAGGGTCCCTTTGCTTCCTAATTCCCCTCAGCTCCTGCCCAGAGTTACACTCTTGGGATCACCTTGCCCATGGAGGTAGCTCCATTAGGTCAGCTTTTTGTTAGGATAACTAGAGCAAAGTTACAATCTGCAGAGGTCGTTTTTCCCAAAGAAAAATCTAAAATTATTTGTCTCAGGAAACACTGGGAGCACAGGTTGTTCTTCTTGTTGTGACTTTGTGCCTCATCCAGCCAACGTCTGGTTTTTGGCATCATTGGGCTTGGGACAGACACCTGTCTCCATTGGCTTGTATACCAAGCTCCAGCAGTACATTCCAACTTTTCCAAGAATTTCCTAATGTTTGACTATTTGTGTTTGCAATTTGGGACAGGGCTGATAACTCAACGAGCATCTGGTCCAGGTGTGAGGTATGAGTCTTCTCTAATGTAGATAACTGCCAACTTTTTGCATGTTCTTTGAGACTGCCTCGCTTTGCTGAGTTGGAGAGAATTCTGCACTGCTGCTCTCCCATAAAGATGGGCTGGGAAATAACACTACACTTTTATTTTTGTAAAGTGAAATTTTTGCTAAGATACGTGTAAGATCATTTAGCAAAGATACATGTTTAATAAGGGTATCTATAACTACTTTTCTACTACTGTCATTTTTAATAATCACTGGACTAGTTTAGTCACTTCTTTAAAAATCCTGCCTTTAAAATGTATAGCTAAGCATCACCCACCATTCTTAACCTTCAAGCTTTTGCTGATTTTGAGACGACAACAACAAAAGGTCTAAAGTATATCCTGATAGAGAGATAATTTTTTTCAAATTATTCATTTCACTCTATATGCATATATAATCAAATTTGAGTAAGTTAGCCTGGCAAATGAACCTTGTACCATGTTCCAAGAAACAGGCAGACATACATTTCCAGCAACTCCAGAAAATGCCTGGCTATTTCTCACAGGTTGACTCGGTGTCATTAGATAAACTAAGATTAGTATGCTTTCTATCATGCCACCACTTTCTGATCACCTCTTACCTAGCTTGTATTGCACAGCTCTTCTGTGCTCCTTTATTCCGATCATTCTAGAGTACCTACTGGATATAAATCTTTTCTGATGAAATCTGAGGACTCCAAACTATTGCACTAATTCCTATTATTTCAAGACTATCCTTAGCACAGGAAAATCAGAGATTGTAACACTTCAGACCCTCACTTGGGAATCCAAAATATCCCCAAACTCATTGAGCAATGGGGTTTAAGTGTGTTAATTCATTCTGGAAACCCCTATCATTCGTAGTAGTTGCAGTGGTCTCCCATTACTTATAGCATTATAATTAATAATAATGGAATATAGTTAATACCTTAAGGAGTAGTAAATGTAATCATTAGAAGAAAACTCATGAGTCAGACCATTCCTGGGATCATTTCTTGTCTCCACCTCTGCAAGCTAGGTGACCTTGACATGTTACTCAACTTCTCAATATCTTAATTTCCTCATCTGGAGAGTCTATATAATTATAATGTCTACATCATAGGTTTGTAGTAACGATTAAAGCATCTAATATATATAAAACATTTAGAAAACTGATTGGCATACAGTAAGCATTAAAGTCTTTGTTTTTTACTATGAATATTCTTACAAATCAAGTTCAAATTTTTATTTGATCCCCTAAGAACATTGTGAAGTAAATCAGGTATTTTTATTTTCTCTTCTACAAAAATGGAATAATCTTCATTTGTGTCAGACTTTGTTTTTTTAGAGCAGTTTAGGGTTCATAACAAAATTGAGGGGACACTAGAGATTTCCATATGCTTCCTGCTCCATGCAGGTATAACCTCCCCCATTTTCAGCATCCCACATCAAAGTGATACATTTATTACAATTGATGACTCTACACTGACACATGATAATCACCCAAGTCTATAGTTTTATATTAGGGGACACTCTTAGCGTTGTATATTCTATGGATTTGAACAAATGCATAATAGCATATAGCCATCATTATGGTATCATACAAAGTGTTTCCACTGCCCTACAAATCCTCTATGCTCCACCTATTTATCCCTTCCCACCCAACACTGGCAACCACTAATCTTTTTACTGGCTCCACAGTTTTGCCTTTTTCAGAATGCACTATAGTTGGAATTTTATAGTATGTAGCCTCTTCAGATTGGTTTTGTGCCCTTAATAATATAGTAATTTAAGTTTCTTTCATGTCTTTCCATGGCCTGACAACTCATTTCTTTTTAGCATTGAATAATATACCACTGTCTGAATGAATCATGGTTTATGTATCCATTCACCTACTGAAGTAGGTCTTGGTTGCTTCCAATTTTTGGCAATCACAAATAGAGATGCTATAAAAGTTCATGTGCAGGTTATTGTGTAGACACATGTTTTCAACCCCTTTGGGTAAATACCAAGGAGTGTGATTGCTGAAATGAATGGTAGGAGTATGTTTTGTTTTGTAAAAAAGCACCAAATTATCTTCCTAAGTGGCTGTACCATTTTGCATTCCCTCCAGCAAAGAATAAGAGTTCCAGAGTTCCATGGTGATGTACAATAAGGTGGTGTCACAGCAGATCCCAGAAAATGAAAATTGGTTTTCCCAAAGAGAGGAATTGAATGTCTAAAAGATCGGAGTATAATGGAAACCCCACAATATTTACATTTTGGTGTCTTCTAAATATAACATTATATGAATGTCATTTATGCTGCTTATAAATTCTTATAAAGATTAATCAGCAACACGGAAAAACCTTGACATCCAAATGAAATGCCAAATAACAATTTTAAGAATAATATAGAAATCATGTAAAGTGTTCTAAGGGAATACAAAAATGATAAATTTTTAATCAGAGACATGGGATTATATGTATATTTGTATGTATGTATTTCTATTTTATGAATGTATGTATTATATGTTATTTTTTTCTCTCATTTCAGACAAAAGTTGAAGTTAAAATAATAGCTGGATCTGTGTTTCTAATGAAATGACTTTATCAATGTCATACCAAAATTAAAGATTGATGTCACATTCTGGAATACGTCTCACCCTGATGATTTTTATTAACTAGTATCAACTGTCAGAGGTAAAAAACAGTGTGGATTCTTGGAAACTATGCAAACAAACTGTAGACATCCTGTGGGTGGGGATACATTTATCCTGGTTTAAAAGACCTAAAGCTTGATTCCACAAGAATACACAGTAAGAAATCAGGTGACTTCATTGTTCTGGGAGGAGTCATCATTGATATTAGTTTGTTATCATTTCAAACCAACCTTTATCTTTGTGTAGCTGCCTCGGGGAGTTTCCTGGTAGTCTACACAAATGTCCTGTTGATACCCCCCTGAGGCACAAGCAAGGCCTTAATTATGATGTTGAAGTTTATTTCAGATTTGTTTTTCACTACTGAAAAAAAATTTGTTAATAATTGGGATTCTGTAACTGGAGCTAAAAAGTCATTACAAGGGATACGTTTTCTTCTTCTTTATAATGGGTAATGTGTCCACAGCAGGTTTGGCTCCGGGCCATGGTCACATCAGCACTGAGCAGAGAGTGCTCTCTGGGAGCCAACATGTCACATTTGGTGCATTTGAACAGAAGGTCTGGCTTCAGCTTCCTGCTCAACTAAATTTCCAGACATTCTCAAAGGTATGTCACTGGAAAGGCCATGGGCTATGACTGCAACTTCTGAAAAAAATTTTTAGACTAAATTAATTATATTTCTGGAAGTGATAGAAGAAAAAAAAAATCAAGAAACTGTGGAATCTTGGGAAGTAATTTACTTTTGAATTATTCCTTGAGAATTCTTAGGGGATACTAGAGCACCAAAGAAGGAAATGTTATTACTGATAATTAACTCTTAATGAGGATGTACTGATGTGTGGCTATGACTTAATACAAAATTCAGGATTGCAAAGAACACAAATCCCTATTTAAGAAAATTATAACCATTGAGGAAATTACATTATATAATCAAACTTTGGACAAATAGAGAATTAGCTGTGTCTTTTTCATATTTTCTAGTAGGCAATGTAGAGCTGGGACAGTAATCCTGGCTAAAGTCAGACCTTACGGAATCATTGCACTTTCTGAACTTTAGGCAGTCACAGCAGATGAGAAAGAGGTCACACTCAAGAGCTGTGCAAGGTCTACGGTTTTATCCTGTTTTCAAGCTAACAAGTTTGCCTGCCACAGTTTCATAGGTACTAGTAGAAGATACACAGCACTTGAGTATGAGACAAACAACAGTAGCCAGAGCTACATGTTTTTTCCTGTCAGATCACCAGTCCACTTAGATCCAATGGGATGATACAAATGGTCCCTGATGGACACTCGTACTTTCAATAGGTTGCACTGCTGAAGAAGAACACTGAACTTGAGGAACCTACTGCTTTTATAGACTGAAAAGTCAGTTTGCCCTTTGTTTTGGGGTGATTTTACCTCATCCCTCAGAATCACTTATTGGAGAGCAAACCTAAAGAAATAGCCCAAAGAAAGAGTGGTCACAGCTTTATATTCTTGACATACCTAAAAAGAATGTACAAGATAATTCATGACAGATGAATCATCTCTCTTGATAGTCACTGAAGGAAAAATTATACAGAAAATAGTAGATGGTAGGAATAAACCATTTAAAAATATTTGGAAGAAACCAGAAAGGGGTAATGAAAGGAACAGCTGAAAAATGAGAACAGTGTAATGAAAGATAAGGATGAAAAAATATTCAGGAGGAAGAAATAACACGTACGTCAGATCTGTCAATAAACTTCCCTTACAAATAGACAATACAGATTATTTAGAATAGTGGTTTGCAAACTTTTTTTGTTTCAATATTCCTTTATACTGTTAAAAAGCTATGAGGATCTGAGAACTTTTGGTTGTTTGGGTTATAGCCATTGATAGTTACTTTACTGAAAATTGAGTGTGAATTAAAAAAAAAAAATATTTATCAATTAAATCTTTTAAAATAGCAATTATTTGTTTTATGAAAAAAATTACTATATTTCTAAAACTAAAACTGAAACATTAACGAGAACAATGTTTTTACATTTGTGCAAATCTATTTAATGTCTGACTTAAAAAAGATATTTTGATTTTTATACTTGCTTATGTATACTTTGTGTTGCCATAAATTGTTTAGGTAAAACATATGGACAAAATCCAGTTTCACAGATATATGTAGCAAGAAAAAGCACAGGTGGTATAAATAGTCTTTTGCAGACAATTGGGAATATTCTTTTTTAATACTATACCAAAATTTTGCAAGAGGTAATTTTTTAATAGAACTTGAAATGTGAAATCAAAAAATGCATTTTTTGTACCATTAAATTAAAATTCATTGGCACTTTGAATGAATAGATTATTTGGAAAATACTGTTATATTGAGTTATGTTGATTTTTCAAATGGTGACACATTCATTATACAATATTAAGTGTCACATTAATTAACTTCATCACCAATATCATAAAAAATGTATCTAAGAATTAATTAGTGCCAGTCTCACAATGGGAGATACAAGTTTTTGAAATTCCTAATTTTCGTTTGAACGATAGAATTGTATCATTTGCAACAAATACTGCCAGATGTGTTTCTTCAAGTGGCAGATTCAATTTCTTTGTTCACGAGCAAGAAAATGTCCACCAAATACTCAGCTCTGAATAGACATAGTTTTCTGTCAGTCTTTCTTGCAAGTAAAAATGGTGCTTCACAGAAAAGAAAAACAGCTAGTTTTGTTTGCAACTCAGATAATTCTTCAAGCCAGGAAGCAGTCATCATAGTTTGATATGCACCATTAATACTTTAGAAGCACTGCCTTTTAATTACTCAGTAAATTAAAACAGCATTACTGGAGAGTTAAGATTTAACAAAAGTAATAATTTGTATGTTTTATCTCGCACATTCTTAAATATTTTGTTTTGTTTTCCTTACAAGTTCCTGGCTGCGAAGATACAATGGCTACTAGTAGTTTGGTGGTACTCTCTTGATTCACACTAAGAAACCAGTAATTTTACCTGAATTGCTTTTGCAATGTTATGCATGTGTCAACACCATAAGAAAGACAAGTAACACATTAGTATTATTATCAGCATAATTTGAGTATTAAAATGAATGCAACTAGGGATCCTAGGAGTCGGAGAACTGTATTTTGAGAACTGTTATTTTAGAAAATGTAGTCACAACAAGGCCTCTTCTTTTATTCAATTACTAATCTAGCTTTTGTTTGTTTATTTGTTTTCATATTTGTTTAATTTCGCTGTTCTCATCCTCTGTGTGCATGTAGGAACTCTACCAGTTACTATTCAGTCTAATTAAAAATTGAAGAATTCTATTACATTGGTCTGTGTGTCTGTTTTTCTGCCAATACCATACTGTTTTGATTATCGCTACTCTATAGTACAAGCTGAAATTAGGGAGTGTGATACCTCCAGCATTGTTCTTTTTCTTAGGATGGCTTTGGCTATCAGGGTCTTTGGTAGTTCCATATAAATCTGATGATTTTTTTGTTCTGTTTCTTTAAAAAATGTCATTGGGATTTTGTTGGGGATTGCATTAAATCTGTATATTGCTTTGGGTTAAATGGCCAAGAGATGGAAACAACCAAAGTGTCCGTCACTAGATGATTAGACAAAGAAGATGTGGCATATATATTATATATATTATATATATTGTATATATACATTATATATATCATATATATGTTATATATACACATATATGTTATATATACATATATGTTATATATACATATATATGTTACATATACATATATATGTTTTACATATATATATATATATATATATACACACACACACACACACACACACACACACATATATATACACACATTGGAATACTATTTTGCCATAAGATGAAATAGTGCCATTTGATACAATATAGATGGATCTTGAGATTATTGTGCTAAGTGAAACAAGTCAGACAGAAAAAGTCGACAACCAGATGATTTCACTGACATGTGGGACACAAAACTGAAAACAACAAAGGAACAAGACAAACAAAGAAACAAAAACTGTCAGACACAGACAATAGTTTAGTGGTTACCAGAGGGTAAAGGGGGTAGTAAACGAGGCTAATCAGGATCAAATGTATGGTGATGGAAAGAGAACTGACTCTGGGTGGTGAACACACGTGATATACAGGTGATATATTACAGAATTGTATACCTGAAACCTATGTAACTTTACTAACCATTGTCACTTCTAAGATTTTAATTTAAAAAAAATTGAAAAAATACATCATTTTCTTATTTCAGAATTTTTTCAAAAAATCTTTTTTCCACTAGTTATTGTTTACTTTATCTTAGTAGAATAGTTTTTTCTTATCTCTAAGATTTATTTTTTTAGACAGTTTTAGGTTTACAGTGAAACTGAAGAGATGGTACAAAGATTTGCCCCACATATAGGAAGGATCCCTCCTCCCATTCTCAATACCCTCCATCAGATGGTACCTTTGTTACAATGGATGAGTTTCCATTAAGACAACATAATCACCCAAAGTCCATAGCTTATATTGTGTGTTTATATTGAGGCTCCAAGAAGCTGGGACTCCCTTTATTTACTTGTTTGTCTCTCTAATCCTGGGGGCAGTTGCTTGTCATATGGACTCCCCGTTTTTATGGATTCAAGAAGAGTTGCTGATTTTTTTACCCTGTTTATCTTTTAATTTGTGTTAGAATTGAGTAGTGACTTCCAATCTCCCTATATTCAGAACCAGAAACCAGAAGTCAGCACAGTATTTTTAAGCATATCTCATCTGCTTTAAAGAAAAATCCTCTAAAAACCTGTCAATTTCTGGTTAGACTGGAAAACAGTCTCCAAGTTTATATTTGTAACTATCTTCTCAGTGTTTAATAATCTACTTAAACAAAATAATTACAGAACTTTTACCCATGCATACAATCTAATCTAATATACTAAGTCTGACAATTAAATTTGTGAATTTGTTACAACAATGTTGCTAACCTTTTTTTTTTTTTTATATCAGAGGAATTAGTCATTATGAATTTGTACCAACTGGACAAGCAGTTAACCAAGTTTACCATTTGGAAATGCTGAAAAGGCTGTGTGAAAAAGTTAGACGACCTGAACTTTTTTCACCATTGAACAATTCATGGCTCTTGAATCACAACAATGCACCAGTTCACATGGCACTATCTGTGAGGGAGTTTTTAGCCAGTAAAAAAATAACTGTATTGGAACACCCTCCCTATTCACCTGGTCTGGCCCCCAGTGATTTCTTTCTTTACCCGAAGATAAAGGAAATAGTGAAAATAAGACATTTTGATGACATCAAGGGTAATATGATGACAGCTCTGATGGCCATTCCAGAAAGAGTTCCAAAATTGCTTTGAAGGGTGGACAAGGCACTGGCATCAGTACATAGCTTCCCAATGGGAGTACTTCGAACATGACCATAGTGATATTCAGCAATGAGGTATGTAGTACTTTTTCTAGGATGAGTTCACAAACTTAATTGCCTGACCTCCTATGCCAGTATTTCAGAGAGAACAAAAGGATTAATCAATAAGCCCAGGATAAATCTCACAATTTTCTACTATGTGGACTTGACAACTAATTGACACTTATTTTTTCGTGTATACCCATCTAATTGTCAAGGCACACATTATGTCCAATAGTGGGATTTAAATATGACATTTTCACATAGTCAGAAAATGTTATGACATATAGTACTACAACAAATAGAAGTTGCATCAAATTAGAACATAAAAAGATGTAGTAAGGCAAAAGGCAAACCTTACTAAATATTTCTGGGTTTCCCTGAAATCTAGGAAAATCTGAATATTTACACAAAACAGAGATCACTTCATTACATCTTAAACAATTAAAACTGTAAATGATATTGGGAATTTTGCATGTCTCTCAAAAATAAATTAATGTATTTTAAAATGACTTAATCACAATAAATATAATTTTCATTTATGTTAGGAAGCTAATTCTTTACCAAATATGATTCTAAGTATAACATTCAATATAGTTTATGGTCTTTCTGCAAATGTGGCAGAAAATGTTTTGAAACATGACTCAATAGATTATTTTTCTCTTTCTTAGTTCCATTTTACCCTGCTGTTCTTCAACCATTAAAATAATATAGTTATTGCCCCGAGAAGGGAAAACACAGAGAACAAAATATGAACAAGTAGTCATATAATTGACTTTGACTTCCAAAACAGGCTTTTCAAATCCAATGTGAGAGCACATCTCGTATATACTTTGATTTATATAAATGTGGATTGGAGGAAAGAAAAAATTATTTGAACAGTCCAATGACTCAACGGATATTCACAATGCAGATAGTAAATAATAAATATTAGAGTAGAAAAGACAACATGCAGACACATTAGCCATTTTTCCAACAAGATGCATAAAAGTCCCAGTAGATAATCAGGGAGAAGAAAACCAGAGAAGTTCCCATTAGAGGGAGACGATATCTGAGAGGAACCCAACACTCCCATCCCTCAGCTCAGTCCAGGAGAAAGAGTGAATGAAACCCGTGTAATTTTACAGAAAACCTGAAAATAGAGAATTATTATCTGTAGACCCTAAGTGTAGCCCATAGATGTCCAAACCTTGCAGAGAAGTTCCACATTAAACATGGTGCCAAACTAGTAAAATAGATATAGTCTATGGGCTTGAAGGTAGCTCCAAAATATTCTGAGACCATTAACCAGGTGCAGAGAAAGCATCAAGTCCCCCATTAGTTAGGTGGGTGTGGCAGAAGGTATTTTCCAAAGATGACTGCAACGATTATTCTTATCCCACATGCTGTTTTTACATGTGAATTTGACAGTCCTACCTACCATGAAGAGGTAAAGTATATGTTTCTTCTTGAATCTTGTGGGCTTACAAACAGTAAAAGTGACATTATGTGATTCCAATACTAAGTAATAAAAGGCAAACAACTTCTGCCTATTTCTCTTGGATCCCCACCCCCACCCCAGTTTGGAACCCAGCCATTCATGCTGTGAGGAAGTCCAAGCAGCCAAGAGAAGCTGCATGTAGGTATTGGGCCAACAGGCCCAGCTCAGATTGCAACCAACAGCCAGCATCGATGTTCAGACACGTGAGTAAAAGAAAAGCCTTTAGATAATTCAAGTCTCCAGACATCATATATTTCAGAGGAAGCCCAAAATAGCTCAGAGTAGAAATAAGCTGTCTCTACTGGGTTTTTTTTTTTTGGTTTTTTTTTTTTGTTTTTTTTTCTGAGTTGCTTCTCTTCCAAATATAAGAATGTAATAAAAATAGTTGTTTTATGTCACTACAGTTGAAATTGTTTGTCATGAAAAACAAATAACTAGAAGACTGGGGTAGGGAAAAGGAGGAGTAGAAATGACAGGGCCAACAGAGTAGAAGAATCTGCTGTTAGAAGAAGTAAGCAAATGTCTAAATAAATGCCTAGAAGCCATGCCTGGAAGCCATGGCAGGGTTCTTAGGCATTAGACCCGGATTCCATGATCGATGACCCAATGCCTGGCTAATTGAATTACATCTTAATAAGTATTGGCAGGGACAGAAGATGGTAATGGAACAGACACATTTTCCTGAATTTCATAACAATTCCAGTTTCTTAGAAACTTAGAAAAACCATGGAAGATTGGAAGGAAATATGAAATGGGAAGAATCATCAAATGACCTAGTTTCATCCTAAAATATACATATTGAAATCACTTATTTGAATTGAGATAATTAAGATTTCCTCTGCCATTTCTGGATCACTTTAAATTTAGTAAAAAATAAAGTCCCATTTTAGTATCTTAAATTTTAACTTTATACAATGTTAGAAGTGCTAGAAAAATACATTTTTAGACATGCTTGTAGAAATGTACATTGTTCTGAGCTGATGATATATATTATCACATAACCCTTTACAAAGTTTCAAATTTTAACTGGAAAATAATTTAGGTTAATGAATTGAAACCCAACCTTGATGTCTTCAATGGAGCCAGTTTGAATAGAAATTAACAGCTCATTCTACTTCCACTTTTTTTTTCACTTTAGTTTAATTTCATTGTAGTAAAATACAAATAACATAAAATTTATCACCTTAACTGATTTTTAGTGTACAATTTATTAGTTTTTGTTTCCACCCTTTTAATGATTCATTCTGTAGAGATCTAATAAATCTTTTAAAGAGGGGTTTTAGGAAAAGAACATTAATTGCTATTCATAAATGATATGTTCTAAGTTTCTGTTGTGATAATAGACCCACACCTGTGTAATCAGACTCCTCTACTGAATATTAGAAACTTGAGGTAAAGTTTTAAGATAAATGGACTTAATGTGGATGCATCTGTCCCCCAACCCAAAATGGAGTTAACTGGCCTGACTTGGAATTGAATCTGTAGCCATGTGATCTAATAAGCTCAATGCATCTGATATAATCAAATAATAAAATATTATCACCGGATTTATCTCGACTAAAACTGATAAATTGTCAAAATGGTATAATCAAAAATTTGATTTTAAAAACAAATCATATTTGCAGCCAAATTCTAAGTATTTGATATCAGTTTAATTCATAATATATCCGTGGAACTATTATGTTCAATTTTAAGATAAAAAATGAAAGTATGACTTAATTTTTTTATCTGAAATCTGTAATTTTAGGAAAACTTTCAGAATTCCTTCTCCACTTCCATGTAATCACATATGAGGTCTGACAATTAAGCTTGCAAAATCATTGCAAAAATGTTGCTAAATATATTTTATATCAGAGGGATTATTCATTATGAATTTGTACCATCTGGACAGTCAACCAAGTTTACTATTTGGAAGTGCTGAAAAGGCTGTGTGAAAAAGTTAAGACGACCTGAAATTTTCGCCAACAATTTGTGGTCCTTGCATCATGACAACACACCAGCTCACATGGCACTGTTGGTGAGGGAGTTTTTAGTCAGTAAACAAATAACTCTATTGGAACACCCTCCCTACTCACCTGATCTGGCCGCCAATGACTTCTTTCTTTACCCAAGGAGAGAGGAAATATTGAAAGGAAGACATTTTTTTTAAAAAGTTTATTGTGGTGACATTGTTAGTAAAGTTACATAAATTTCAGGTGTATAATCTGTAATACATCATATACATATATACATATATATACATATATATGTACATATATATATATCACATTGTGTGTTCACCACCCAGAGTCAGTTCTCTTTCCATCATCATATATTTGATCCCCTTTACCCTCATCTGCCACCCCTTGACCCCTTACCCTCTGATAATTGCTAAACTATTGTCTGTCTATGAGTTTTGTTTCTTCATTTGGTTGTCTTGTTCTTTTGTTGTTTTCAGTTTTATATACCATACATCAGTGTAATCATATGGTTCTCTACTTTTTCTGTCTGCCTTATTTCACTCAGCATAATAATCCCAAAATCCATTTTGATGATACTCAGGACATCAAGGGTAATATGACAACAGTGATGATGGCCATTCCAGAAAAAGAGTTCCAGAATTTCTTTGAAGGGTGGACTAGGAACTGGAATTGATTCATAGCTTCCCAAGGGGAGTACTTCGAAGGTGACCATAGTGATATTCAGCAATGATGTATGTAGTACTTTTCTAGGTTGAGTTCACAAACTTAACTGTCTGACTTCCTGAGACACTGCATCCATGTCCTCTTTTGTTTTTCTCTCTTACCTCCTTAATTTTGATTCTGCTAGCAAAGGCTCGTTTTTATTCCTTTTCTGTGGTTTGGGGCATCAGTTCTACAGTACCACTGCTTATCAAACTGGAGTGGTGTTACCAATGAAAGAAAACTGAGTGGGAAATTTATGACATTATAATGCACAAAACCATTAGGTATGGGAACTTTAAAGAGCCAGGATCTTTAAAGAAAGCATATTAATTGTGAGCAGATGTATTGTAGTCTTTATTACCTTGTAGACAATACTATGGAAGTTGAGTTCAGTGGCTTGTCGTAAAAATAAAAGACTCAATATCAGGCCCTGAAGTAGTTAGTACATACCATCTCTATTTTGCGATGATTAAATTATTAATGATTGCTTGAGTTCAAATCTCAGAGAGAAAAAGAAGAGAGGGAGATAGCAATTCATATTTCAGTTTCCTGTCCAAATTTGAAAAGAGAATTTGGCCAAGCTAAGGTCACGGGTCACACTTTAGGTTCATTGCTTTTTAGTCCAGAAAGATAAAAATATATGATTATTCCTAATATTCCATTCTAATAGTTTTTGAGCCATGGATCCCTTTGGCAATCTAGTGAAACTCATAAATCTTTAACACTGTTTAAATGTATAAAATAATATGGATAGGATTACAATGGAAAACCACTTATTGACATGTAGTGAACATTAACAATAACCTCCATAATTTCAAACTAGAGGTGTTTTTTTGTTTTTGTTCGTTTTAATATCTTCAATAACTTGAATCCAATTTGAAAGTTTCTAATTTCTGTTGGTGATAAAGTCACCTGAAATTGCTTGTACTGTGGTTTAATGTCTATACTTAGCATCAAAGGAAGGGCTAAATTTCAGTTAAAGGATAGTAAAAATAAAGATGTATTTTTTTCTCATTCAAGTTCTTGAACCCTCAAAGTCTATGCACAAATCCCTAGGGTTCAGTGGAGTCTAGTTTAAGAACCACTGAGTTAAGGTTAAGTTACAGTTTTACACTACCATACAATGAATTGTTTCATGCTTCTAACTAATGCCAAGAAGAGCCATTTATCATGGAATTCTAGCTAAAGCTAAAAAAAAAAAAAAAAAAAAAAAAAGACGAACACAACAACAACAAAAAACAATCAAAAAAAAAAAAGAAAGGAAAAAAAAAAGCATGTATTCAGCAACAATAAGTCAGCAGCCATAGCCTGGCCTATCTCAAGAGATGGAAGACTTATATGCATTAGACTTCAAAAAGGCTATGAGAAAATGTGTCATTTTAAGCTGACAGTACTTCCATATTTGATTAGAGTTAAAAACAACTGCAGAAAATTTATAGCTATATCAGGTGAGCCAGGTACCATCTGTGCTTAATCAAACATTCTTCCACTACTGATCCTTTAAGTGAAATTTCTTCTTTGATTAGTTTTCTGTGCGACTTTAGCTATGCCACATAGGAAAGTGCAAGTTAATTAAACAATCAGCTCCTCAGTTTTCTTTTGTGTAAATAAATGCGTTAAGCTAAATGATCCTTTAGGTGGACTGCAGTAGAAAGATAATTAGTCTTGAACTTCAATATTATGCAAAATGCCCATTAGGATGCTATTAAATAAAACATGACTTAAGAAAATTGGAACAAGGTTCAATATAGTAGTCCTTCCTTATTCTCTGTTTTACCTTCTGCAGGTTCAGTTAACTCTGGTTAACTGTGGTCCAAAAACATTAAATTGAAAATTCCAGAAAGAAGTAATTCTTAAATTTTAAATTACAGGTTGCTGTGAGTAGCATGATGAAAAATACTGCACTGTCCTACTCTGTCCCACCTAAGGCATGAATTATCCCTTTGCTGGGTTATCCAGGCTGGAAACTCTACCTGCCCATTAGTTACTTAGTAGTCGTCTAAGTTATCAGACTGACTGTTGGGGAATCACAGTATTTGTATTCTTGTAGTCCTTATTTTACTTAAAAATGCCCCAAAGCTATTCACGTAACTTTTATTATAGTATATTTTTATAATCATCATTTTATTAGTTGTTGTTGTTAATATCTTACTGTGCCTAATATAGGTTTCAGTACTATCCACAGTTTCAGGCATCCACTGGAGTTCTTGGAATGTATCCCCCACAGATAAAGGGGGACTAATGTATAGAGTTGTTACGAGGACCAGGTAAGATAACATAATGTTTCTATAAGGCACACAGTAAGCACTAAGTAATGTGATTTTATTAATAATTTATGTTAAAATGTTTTGAAATATCAGTAGTAACTTAATCATTAAATATTTCATGTTTCAAACTCTTCTCACATGATAGTGATATTTTGCTTTTAATCAAAGGTACCCATCATCACATTTGCATTGGAATATGAATTATTTCTTGATTTGTATCTGATCTTTCCTGGCTTGCACTATACCTAGATTTTCAAATGTCACAAGGACAATAGGCACTTAAAAAGTGATAGTTTGGCATTGTGCATGATATTGTGTGTGAGTATGTGTGTATGTTTGTAAAAATACATCACACTGTCTATGTCAAGTCCCTTGGTTTTATTTATTTCTAATTGTGGGGACTTACTAACTACCTACTTTGTATATCAGTTTTTGTTTTTTGTTTTTGCAAAATTAGAGACACTAATACTACCTCATGAGTGGAAATAATAGAGAAAACGTATGTAATGTGCTAAGAACAGTATCTGGCATATAGTAATCACTCCAAACATTAGCTATCAGTATTATTATTATTACCATTATTATTTCCACTAAACTAAATAAATATCCAAGAGACCTTAAAATTCTTACATTACCACAGTGATTGCTGAAACACTGCATTGGCAATTAGTGTCCAACCATCCTCTTGTATCTTACTGATGGACATTTACAATCCTGTTGATTACACTATTGCCACACACTGTCCACTATAGGCAATTGTTCTTCTTCCATTCCAATGGTTCATTTCAACAACATAAAATCATGTGTTTTCCCCCAAAGAATGAGTCATTTGGATGCTTTTGGCATTTACATACCCATGGCTAAATTAGGATCACCTTTGGCTTCTTTGTTGGATAGTCAGAATCTTAAGCCAACAAATGGATGAAGCTCTTTAAATATGATTGCATGCACTGACCTATATATTCAATCTAAAAAGAAATTCACTTATCTGAACCAAGCATTAATCATGTCATAATAGTGTTGAATAGTTATTTCCCCCTCTTAGACAAAAAAAGTCAAAATCATGCTAACATTGTGATTTCCAAATTGTGTTGGAAAATAGCCAGTGCTGAGGGCACTAGATACAAATTGCTGAAATAAGAATATGGAGTGCCTGTTAAGAAGCCACTTCCAGTTTCTGTCAGAAATGGTAATTGACAGCTTCTTGAACTATCGTTCTAAATTCCTTCAGTATTGGCATAGAATCAATAATATATCACCTGGTAATTATAATCTATGATGCAAATATATAATTAGCTGGGTGATTTAGTAGCCAAATGTAATCCACTCAAGACATTGCTTTCTTTAAAGCCTTTGAACACAACTGCAGATCATTATAATTTCTCATTTTTCCAGATTCATAGCATTAATTAAATATAACCCCTCATTTGAATATTAATTATTTTGCCATTTAATGACACTTTTTAATTTGTATTTCTTTTTCAAATGTTTATATCTTGTCCCCCAACTATTGTATAAAATTAAAAGCACTCATTCATATACAAAAAAACAAAAAACAAGAAAACAAAACTCTGTATGTATTAGGTATTAGTTCCCCAGACATTTATTTTTATCAGATTAATGTGTTATTGAGTCTATATTAACAGGTTTAATTTTAATATGTTCTAGTTAATTTCCTAAACAGTACAGGTCAGAATACAACTCATTGGTTCCATTAGAGACAGAAGGAGAGACATAAAATATCATGGTGAAGCTAATATCTGTTCCTCAATAATTGTAGCCTGAAACTTTGGTTTATTAGCAACCAGATATTAGCATCATTTTCACATAGGTATAGAATATTTGACTGGCATAATACCTTTACTAATTCAATAACCATTTATAGAAGATCTCAAAAGTCTCACTATTTCAGTTATTGGCAATATAAATAACTATTCTATTTGTTATATTTTATAGAAGAAAAAATGGAAAAGTGATTTTAACTTGGACACACTTCTTTTTAGTGACTTATTACTGCATTAGTACAGTACCAGTTCTAAGAAGGGCATTAAGACATTATCCCATTGTTTTCCTGTCTTTGACGTGCCTAATAAAGATTTACTCTAAATCTTGACATCTGTAATGAGGGGAAAAATAAAGAGAGCACTTCTTATACAATACTACTAAGACACAGAGTCTACATGTACATCTAGAAAAAAACTTTAGGATGTAGGGAAAGCATTAATGAGGGGAAGGAATGAAAAGTGAATAGTCACGCCTTGTCATGGTGTGGCTGTGATGTAGAGCAGACTAGTGCTGAAATGGTTATAAATAAAGTCTCATGCTGCAGGTACCACCTGTCTTTTCCGATCATTCTTTGTACCAGAGGATTGGACTGCAATTGTCAATTGTACCCTTTAGTAATACTGTAAACATTTTTTTTAAACCAGAACTATGTATTTTTTTTTTTTATAACAAAAGCTTTCCTTGGGAATGCTAAAACATGATATTAGAACCACATGCAGTTTATTAAATGATTAACTGAATCAAAAATATTTATACTTTAAAATACAAATAACATGAAGTGATTCTGATTAATCTTGAGTCCTTTTGACATGAAAATTGATGCAATTTTTAGTTTATCACGACCACCCAGTATCCAATCCTCTCCTCAGTACAACTAGCTTTCGTTTATTTTCTGATACTCTTGCATTTACATTGTCCTTGTCCCAAATTATTCATTTTGGAAAGATTGATATTAATATAAACTACAGAAAGTTCTTGATTTATACTGTCTGTTATTCAAACTTCTAAAAACATGAGCGTATTTATCAATAATTTAGATAATGTTAGCTAAGTCTATTAGTACTAGCTACTGTACTGATCTGTGGAAAACAACAATATTGGAGCATGTATTGTCCTTCCGTAAGCTTCCTATAGAATCATGACACAGCTGACAGTTTCCTTAATTGAGAAGTGTGCCATCAATATAGCTCACTAAGTTTTGTCCCCTCATTTGTAATCTGATTTGTGATGGGGCAGTAAGAGAGATCTTATAGTTCAGGTAAGTTTTGCATCTGAAGAAAACTATTGCCAGGTTGGTACATTCTAATCTAGTCTCCCATAACAGCTTTGTCCCTGTGATACTTGTTGGATTCCAGCAGCAAATATCTCTCCTGGCTCTTGCAGTCAAAGAGTCTCAGAGTTTTCTTTCATTCTCACTCCTTTTAATATTTAATACTAAGCATTATTTCCCATTAAATCTTAAATAATGTGATGAGTGTTTATACAACTTATTTTTTAATTCATTAATTAAATACATTATTTCAAGAAGATAAAGCGTGAAACCTTATTACTATGCAAAGCTATATATTATTCCTCTTTTTATCAAATGAAAACTGCTTAAATACAGAGATATAGAGATATGGAGATAGATGAAGATAACTCATTTTATCTTCTCTTTAAACCTAGTTGATTATTTTGGTTTGTGAACAAAACAACAACAACAACAACAAAATAATTTTATGAGGTATACATAAATAAAACTGTAAAAAATGGCATTTTTTTCTAATTGCTGCTTGAAAAGAAACCGAACAACAGATTCTACTAAGGCTAATTGATACAAATTATATTATTGTATTAATTCAGTTTCCATTAAGCGCCATGGTGCTAAGCCTGTGTGATGCCAACTATTCATTATCATAAAAAAAAGAAACTTGCTCTTTTATATAAAATATAGGATTTGTTCAAAATAGAATGATATATACTACTTGGGAGATAATATGCAATATATTGTCTACGATATTAGCAGATAAACTTATTTGAAGATCCTAATTCTGAGTGCTGTAAGTATAAATTTCAGGCTAACAGCCATTTTTTCAATAAAACCTTCAAACAGTTTATGGTTAAGTAATAATAATTAAAAGAGATTAATTTGCTTTCTGGTTTTATAAAATTCATTCAAGAGCATAACGTCGGATGCCATCGTCCTCTAAGAATCACATTTTTGTGTGCTCTTCCCTTTAGAGAGTTCACTAACTCTAAATAAATTCTGTATATTTTATAAACTGCCTTTTATGTCTTAAAAATATCTTTTCTCAACAGATTGAAAAAGCTACTTCCTCTTCTAATGTCACAAGCAGAAGTCTGGAGGACAGAGCATAAAGCAGCAGGATATTTCAATTAATAAGACAAGATAAATATTTGAGGAGCTTTAAAGGTTCATGTCTCATGAAGGTTTAGATAACCATCATGTTATATAATGACTTCATTTTTATAATCATCTTAAATTCCCTCCAAGTTTATATATATATATATATATATATATATATATATATATATATATATATATCACATAGATATATTTTATTTGACATATCCTCCCAACGAAACAATTACTTTGGATAATTTAATTGTCTTCCACTGAACTGACAGAGCTATACAATATTTGCTATTCTGCTATTAAAATATTCTAATTAAATCAGTCACCCTGGTCCCATCTGTTATATAGTGATTTCACACAGAGAAGTTTGTGGAATCTCTCCAGGACAGTGAATGTACTTAGTTTCTTTCATGGCTCATTGGATGTCACACGCAGGAGGACCTTGTTCTTGGTTTGAAATTACAACTAAGGATCTGGGTATACAAAAAACCACAGTGAATGTTATGGAGATTGAATCAACTCTTTTAGCATAATACTCTCAGAATGCTTTCAAAGTGAAAACAATCATAGCCCATGTCACTGTCTAGCTATCTACTCTTCATCATGGTTGAGGAGAGAGGCATGAAGAGAAGCCTTGAACATTCTCCCCAGTTCTAAGTATGAGGGGATGGTCCTGGGAGCATAGCTCTGTAAGAACATCATTCATCTGGTGAGTACACTATCCAAGGCTGGACCTGACCAGTACAACAGAAGTCAGTGATGAAGCTAGATTCCTAAATGTAGAAGAGCTATTTTCTCTCAAAAATCATGGTGTTTCCTGCTAGTATTTCCCAACACATTTATTGGTTTTCAAACATTAATTTATTGGACATTAACAATGAATGGTTTAGAAGTAAATAATCCATAGAACTTCATGTGTATAATCTTTTTGTTAAAATATGATAGTAACAATGGTCTTGATATGTTAATTAGAAGAATTTGGCTGGCAAAATATAGGTTTCCATAAGTGGTATGTGAGAAAGCTTCATTTTTCTCCATATGTGCTACTGCTATTTTTCAGCTCTAACTGACTCATGGAATACCAGATGTCTTTTACCAAAAAACAAAACAAAACAAAACCAAAAAAGCCCTCTTATTTTTGTTACCATGTTTTAATAATTAGCTGTGTTAGTAGTCTACCTAATAATGCTATTTCATGAAATGCAGGGCTATACACGATTAATTGTAAGGATGCTTCATTATAGAGTTGACTATTCTGCTTATATCACAGATCCCTTTTGGCAGTAAGAAGGCCATAAATTAAAAACAAATAAACATGAATATATAACATGTCTACATGTATATATACAAATGGATGTACACTTTATTTTTTCCTGTATCCTATTCTTTTTTCTATTTTATAATATTTCAAATATTAAATATTTTGAAATTTTATTTTTATCCAAGCTATTCATGCATATAAATCACCAACCAGTTCTACCAGATCTTAAAATAAAATTTAGTTTCTTCAAGAGACAACTATTTATCACTTTTACCTGATTCATTGAGTAGTCACCCTTTTTTATACAAATTACATGTTTGTCAACCTCTATTACCCTTCTACTATGGCTCTTTTCTACTTGGCTCTTTTTTCTCTTTTTTCGTATTATCTTTTCACCTAATAAGGCCATGTCCTATGTTGGGTCTGATCAATATTCTGTGTCAGTGTTTATGTTACTCTGCATCTTACCTAAAGCTCATTTCAAGCTTACTTGGTACATTCTCTTTCCCATATCCCTAAGACTATCATTTCAAATCTTCTTTCTCTTCAAAATTCTTAATAACTTCCTAGTCCTCACTCAAAGTTGACCTTGTTTCCTATTTTCCTAAGAGAATTGAAATAAGGAGGCGAGAGAACTTCCACAAGCTCTCAGATATGACACATCTACCCCACATCCCCGATGCCTCCACCCAGTCTCTTGTTGAAAACAGATGAGCTATCTGTGCTCCTAACTAATGACTTTGTTTTTCTAGTCCAACAGCTCCACTCCCTCTGGCCCACAGTAGGAATTTTCTATAGCACTTCTTGCTTTCCTGTATTTCTACTGGATCACTATTATTATCAAACACTTTTCCTACCACTAAAAAAAAAAAATTCCCTTAATACATTTAATGTCTGTTCCCACACTTCTCTGCGAGTCTCTGCTTCCTTCCTCATTCCTCCCAAGCCCTCCTTCAGGCAAATCTCTACAAAATATTGTCTAGACAGATGTGCTCTCTTCCATTGAACTTGTCATACTTCCTCTTAAACCCTACTCAATCATGATTTCATTCTCACCATGTTATGATCTTCCTATAAACAGTCTGGTTGCTGTTCTGATCTTGCAGTTTCTTTTCACCACGTTGACCCTACAGCTATGTGAGTGTTAGACTACCTCATTAATCATCTTCATTCATATGGTTATTTATACAGATATTGATCATCCTTACCTGAGACTAGACTAAAGGAAACAAGTGAAGCATACATAAACGAAAATTCAACAGTAAAATTAGGAAACCATTGGAAGAGAAAAACATGAGTAAATAGTAGTGTCTAACATTGTACCACACTGAAGAAGGATATCTGCATTTCTGTTACAAAAGACTGGAATCCCAGTGAGGAATTCTAAGTAAACATTCCATATTGGAAATCTTTGATAGGTAGAAATGAAGATTTTTAATGAGCTATGTAATCTGCCAAAATATATTTTGATATGATAACATACGTGTGTGTGTGTGTGTGTGTGTGTGTGTGTGTGTGTGTGTGTGTGTGTATTGGTGGCCGGGTAGAGGAACTTGAGATTTTATTCCTGTTCCTACCCACATGCATCACAGTCACTGAGAAACCAAAACAGTTAAATTTATGAAAGCCAAACTTACCATTTTGTAACACATATACAATGCTAAATAAACCAAAATTTTAGGGGGAAAAAAATATTTGTTCAGTGTTGTTTGCAAACACAAGCTATGAATTCCTATTTTCAGTGATTATTTATAACTGGCAGTATTTCTTCCAGAAAAAATAATGAAAATGACAGTTTTCTAAATGTTCATTAATGAAACCACAATTTGAAGTAAAAAACAAAACCTCCCATCATTGCCTTCCAGAACACAGCTTCAGTTTTATAAAACTAAATTACAAGATCCCATGATGAAAACCATTCATTTAAACAATCATTTAATAATATTAATAATAATAATAATAATAATAATAGTAATTATTATTTGCACAAAATTTCCAATATATGTTTTTGAGGTGCTGCAAGATATAAATAAGGAATGTGTCTTCTACTGAAGTTGTTTATTATTTGGTTAATATCTATGTTATTATTACAAACAAATCAGAGAATATCTAACTGGCAAACTATTTGTTTTCAAAAGTAAAATTACTGTCATCTGGAGAATGGTAAAAAGATTGTTTGTGGTAGGGTGAAGGTTTACTCAGACTTCAAGGAATGAGGAAGATTTGGAAGGTGGTGTCATGGGCCAGAAGTTGGAAGAGTCTTTCCACGTCAAGTTGGCAGAATAAATTCAAAACATGTCATTCAAGAACATAGTAGGTATTTAGAAATGTATTTCTGAATAAAGGAATGTTGAAATGAGAATGCAGTTCTGAGAGAGCTATAAGACATGCCTGATTGCAACAAACATAATTTGTTTCTAACTAATGGGAAGAGGTTTCTTCCCCAAGTAAGCTTTCAAATAAAGTGTTAGTCTTGGTTAACACATTGTTTGTAACCTCGTGAAAGATCCTGGAGAAGAGGACCCAGCTAAGTAAGCTATATCTGGATGGACCCCTGAAGAATTTATATTATAGGATATTAAAGATGTCTCATTTCATGACAATAATTTTGTGGTCACTTGTTCCACAGCAATGGGTAACTAATAAATGCATAAAGATGCGTGTTGATAGAGAAAGGATTATATTCAGCAGAGGAAAATATTGCGTAAGTAATATTGAACTGGTGTGAAGGCATGTTAGAGAACAATAAAAGGGTTCAGAGGCAAGCCATACATTTAAAACCTTGTGGAATTATTTAGACATGAAATATTAAGTCTCTGACAACAAGAGTCCATAGAAATTAAGATATTGCTACTCTGAAAGACAGTCCAAGATGGAAGATTAGGTAAACATGATTCCAGGGTCACTTCAAAATTGCCACTAACTTAAAGAACAATCAATCTCAATAATCATCTGAAGATTAGCTGAACAGAAACTCTAAAAATAAGGATATAAAGAAGAGGGCACATCGAGATTGATAGGAGGGGTGCAGATGCAAAATGGGCTTATCCCAAACCCACAGGTAGTTGTTGAACAGAGGCAAGGACACCTCAGTGGAGGACGTACACCCTGAAGAAGGAGGACTCCCAGCCAGACACTAGGCTCCCCTGCACAGGGGTCCTATGCCAGTAAGAAGAGTCCCCACAACATCTGGCAGTGAAAAGCAACGAGGACACTGTCTGTCAGTCCAAGTCAGACAGAAGCTCCCCCCCGCCCCCGCTGGAAACACAGACGTCCTATTAAAGGGTCTGTGCACAGACTCACTCACTTGCAAACACACACCTGGGCTCCGGTGGAGAGGTGGCAACTTGAGAGGTGCCAGAGTCATAGAGGGAAAGACTGAGTTGTGCGGCCCCATGGCGAGGGCTTTAATCCTGTGTGGAGCTCATCTTAGGTGTAGCCTACAGGAAGGTACCATCTTTTCTATGTTGAACTCTCCCCCAAAGCGCCAAATCTGAGACCACATTTGTCTGGTAAAATCCACACATACACACCACCTTGGTGACACCCTGGATCCCCATGCAGCTCACCTAGGGCTGCATTACTGGGGCACTCTCGGCTCCTGGGAAGCTGGACCCATTCCACAAGCTGCAAAAGCGTTTATAGCAGTGAACAGCCCATGATGGGCTGGGGAACTCTCAGTGGCAGACAGTTAGCCTCAACTTGAAGTGCAGCTTCTCTTGGGTGGCTCACAGGGATCTGGAACCTGAAGTGAGTGGTACTAGCCACAGTATTCTCAGGGTACTTTGCAAAGTGATCACAGGCCTGGCATTGGAGCAGGAGCTGAATTTTTACTGACTTTGTGAAAGCCACCAACCAGCCTCGTGATTCCCTGGGACCCCACCCCACCTAACTAGTTGTTGCATTGCCAAAGGTTAACCAGGGTTACACAAGGTTAACCAGCCGGTTAGCACACCTAAGGAGGCTTTTTCAATGGCTGATCCTTATGGGCAGCCTGCAGGTGACAACAGGCCTAGGGCCTTTTGCCAAGCTACCCCACGCACAATATTGGTGGCAGCGTGCCTCAGTTCACAGGGATGCCACTCACATATTCCTCCATGTCCAGCAAAGGCAGCAACCAATGATATATAACTTTGTGACTCATACCAGATAGCCCTAGGCTGGACACAGGGAAGGCTGAAAATGGCCTGCACAGCAGCTCCCCCCCCACCCCGCCCCAAGACACACCAGAAATAAAACATCCCTAGAGGTCAGCTTCAGACCACACTAGAGCACTACCTGGTTAACCTGACAAATGGCACACCCATCGGGTGACTTCAACAGGCACAAGAGCCCACTGGGTTGAACCCCCTCTGAGGGGTCAGACCCCATACAGTAGCACATACACAGTGGGTATAGCCAATAAGCACAGCCAGTCAGCCTGAAATCCTTCCCACTGATGTGCTAAAAGCAATTAAGGGCTCAACTACAATAAAAGAATACACACAAGGGACACTCCTGGAATGCATACACAAGAGATCAGGGAGACAGGTGATCAGGAAGATGGACTTAATTGATATTTTTACATTTCACCCTGAAGCACCAGAATATACATTCTTTTCAAGTGCATAGGGAACATTTTCCAAGATAGATAATTTATTAAGCCACAAAACAGGTCTCAAAAATTTAAGATGACTGAAATCATATCAAGCATCTTCTCTAACCATAATGGTGTAAAACTACTAGAAATCAATTACAAGAAAAAAAAGAAAAGAAAAAACTGAAAAACACACGAACACATGAAGGGTGATAATATGCCACTAAAGAATAAACGGGTCAACAACAAGATCAAAGAAGAAATCAAAAGATACCTTGAGACAAGCAGAAATGAAAACACAACAAACCGAAATCTATAGGGCACATGAGAGCAGTCCTAAAAGGGAAATTCATAGGAATGCAGGCCTACCTCGAAAAACAAGAAAAATCTCAAATAACCATTCTAACTTTATACCTATGGGATCAGGAAAAAGAACAGCAAACAAAGTCCAAAGTGAGTACAAGGAAGGAAATAATGAAGATCAGAGCAGAAACAAACAAAATATAGTCTAATAAATAAATAAATAAATAAAATACAAACAGTCAATGATACCAAGAGTTGTTTTTTGTGTTTTTTTTTTGGAAAAGATAAAAAATATTGACCAACCTTTCACCAGACTCATCAAGAAAAAAAGAGAGAGGCCCTAAATATGTAAAATCAGAAATAAAAGAAGAGATATGACAACAGACATCATGGAAGTACAAAAAGAAAAAAAAAAGGAAATACAAGCAACTATACACCAACAAATTGGACAATCTAAAAACAAACAAACAAACAAACAAACAAAAAAACAGATAAGTTCCTAGAAGTATACAATCTTCCAATGCTGAATCAGGATGAAACAGAAAACTGAAACTGGCGTAACTGAAATTGAATTAGTAATCAACAAGCTCCCAAGAAAGAATACTCCAGAACCAGATAGCTTCACAGGTGAATTTGACCGAACATTTTATTTAAAAAAATTGACACCTATTCTTCTCTATCTTTTCTTAAAAATTCCACAGGATGGGAGGCTCTGAACTCATTTTACAAAGCCACAATTACCCTGATTTCAAAACCAGACAAAGACTTTACAAAAAAAGAAAACTATAGGCCAATATCCCTAATAAACACAGATGCAAAATACTCAACAAAATATTAGCCAACCAAATTCAGCAATACATTAAAAAGATCATAAAGCATGATCATACACCACGATCAAGTGGGATTTATTTCTGGTATGCAAAGTTGATTCAATATTCACAAATCAATTAATGTGATACACCACATAAACAAAATAAAAATCATATGGTCATATCAATAGATGCAGGAAAAGCATTTGACAAAATCCATTTATGATAAAAACTCTTAGCAATGTGGGACTAGAGGGAACATATTTCCACATAACAAAGGCCATATATGACAACCCCACAGCTAATATCCTACTCAATGGGGAAAAGCTAAAAGCATTCTCCTTAAGATCAGGATCAAGACAATGATGTCTACTTTCACCACTTTTATTCAACATAGTACTGGAAATCCAAGCCGCAGCTGTCACACAAGTAATAGGAAAAAAAATAAAAAAGGCATCCGAACGGGAAAGGAAGAAGTAAAAGTGTCATTATTTGCAGATGACATGACACTATGCATGGAGAACCACCAAAACGTTATTAGAACTTATAAGCAAATTCAGAAAAGTAGCAGGATACAAAATTAGTGTTCAGAAATTGGTTGCATTTTTATATACCAATAACAAAGTATCTATCACAAAGAGAAATTAAGAAAACAATCCCATCTACAATTATATCAAAATAATAATAATAATAATAATAATAATAATAATATAAACAATTAGGAATAAATTCAACCAAGGAAGTAAAAGACCTGTACTCAGAAAACTATAAGACACTGAAGAGAGAAATTAAAGAAGATACAAATAAATGGAAACATATACCATGTTCATGAATAGAAATAATTAATATAGTTAAAATATCCATAATACTCAAAGCAATATATAGATTTAACAAAATCTGCATCAAAATAACAATGGAATTTTTTACAAAACTGGAACAAATAATCCTAAAATTTATATGGAACCATAAAAGATCCCAAATAGCAACAGAAATCTTGAGAAGGAAGGAGAAAGCTGGAGGTATCAGAATACCTCATATTAAATTATACTGCAAGCCCATAGTAATCAAAACAGCATGGTATTGGCTTAATAACAGACACATAGATCAATAGACCAAAATACAGAGCCCAGAAATTAATCTATGACTATAAAGTCATTTAGTCTATGACAAAGGAAGAAAGAATATTGATTGGAGTAAAGACAGTCTACTCAATTAATGTTGCTGGGAAAACTGGACAGATATATGAAAAAAAAATGAAACTGGACCACAATCTTATACCACATATAAGAATAAACTCAAAATGGATTGAA
Organism: Rhinolophus sinicus; assembly: GCF_036562045.2. Classification (NCBI taxonomy): domain Eukaryota; kingdom Metazoa; phylum Chordata; class Mammalia; order Chiroptera; family Rhinolophidae; genus Rhinolophus; species Rhinolophus sinicus. The sequence goes on along the minus strand of NC_133754.1, from coordinate 48,299,761 downwards.
GACTTAAATGTAAGACCTCAAACCATAAAATTCCTAAAAGAAAATATAGAAAGTACACTCTTAGACATTACTTTTAGTAATATTTTCACTGATTATATATATATATATATATATATATATATATATATATATATATATATCTTCAGGCAAGAGAAACAAAAGAAAAAGAAATAAACACATGGGACTACATCAAACTAAAAATGTTTCGCACAGCAAAGGAAACCATTAACAAGATAGAAACACATCCTAATGAACAGAAGGAGATATTTGCCAATGAAATGTCTGATAAGTGGTTAATATTCAAAAGTTATTTAAAACAAACAAACAAACAAACAAACAAAATAAAACTCATACAACTCAACACCACCCCCCAAAAATAATCTGATTAAAAAATCAGGGGGTGATGTCATAGGAATGGCGGCAGCAGGTGCACTTTTTTAGTTCTCCTCCAGATCTTATCACAAACAGGACATCTATAACCCATCGAAGGACTCTGCTTATCACGCAGAACAGCTAAGAGACTCGTGCAAGCATTATTTGAAGGTGGGCAAATTGGGCAAGCAGGGGAAGAGGGAAGGGAGCAGAGTGGAGACGAAGCCCGCATCTGCGGTGGTGGAAACGCTGCCAGCATCTGCAGCTGCAGAGACACAGGGGATCCCAGGATGGAATAGAGAACACAAAAGCCAGGAGGTGGGCTCTTTCCCTCCATCCCACACTGATCTCTCCTGTCGAGGGGGCAGCATATTCAGCATTTGAGGCAATAACCTCAGCTGAGACTTCCAGTTGGGCTGTAGGCTGGACAAAGGACACAAACTCCATACGTGGGCCCCTCCCACCCTTCCAATCCTACCCCCTGCCCTTCCAGAGAGTTAAATTGGCCCCTGAACTGAGGAGTAGTGTCAGATTACAGAGGAGTCTCAGTGCTCAGGCTCTGGGAAGACTGGCGTGCAGCTCTGACTCTGGGAAGAGTGTGATTTTTGCTGGGCTAGGAGAGAAGAGAGTCCAGCCACCAGCCACCACCTTTTCTGGCCTATGGGAAGAGTGTGACACGACTGGGCTGGGAGACAGAAGACCGAAATGCCCATCGGTAGATGACTGGATTAAGAAACTGGTACATTTATAAAATGGAGTATTATGCAGCCATAAAGAAGAAAGAAATCTTACCATTTGCAACAACATGGATGGACCTAGAGAACGTTATGTTAAGTGAAATAAGTCAGACAGAGAAAGACACATACCATATGATCTCACTTATATGTGGAAGATAAAGAAAAGAATAAGTGAATGAACTCATCAGAAACAGTTTTGAAGACATAGAGGAAAAACTGAGGGTTGCCAAATGGCGGGGGGTGGAGATAAGGGGGAAGGTGAGGGGATTAGAAAACAGTTAGTAACCACAAGATGGCCACGGGGTTTTGAAAATTAATTTGGGGAATGTAATCAATAATGTTGCAAAGATTTTGTAGGGTATCCAATGGACACGTGTCCCATTAGGGAGACCACCTCAGGGATGATGTAGATGCCTGATCACTGCACTGTACACCTGAAGCTGAAGCTGAACAATAATGAACGTCAACTACAATTTTATATATATATACACACACATATACACACACATATATACACACATATATACACACACATATATATATATATACACATATATATATATATATACATATATACATATATATATATATATATGTATATACTTACAAGAAGCAGAGTACAGCATTAGAAATAGAGACAGTGGAAATGTAATGGTTCTGTGTGATGTCAGAGGGATAGTGGATGGGGGGGTTCTCACAGTGTGAGGGACATAAATGATAAACGTCTAAGTATTATTTTCTTTGTCTTGTGCACCTGAAACTAAAAAAAAAAAAAAAAAAAAAAGGAAACACTGTAAACACGACATGTATGAGGCTGCTGCCAGCGTAACATGGCATACTGTTTCACAGCCAACATTTTTTGTAAGTAAAAGAGTATACTCTAAAATAACAATAAAAAGTATAGTAAATACATTTAAAAAAATCAGCAGAGGACCTGAATAGACATTTTTCCAAAGAGGACATATAGATGGCCAATAAACATATGAAAAAATACTCAATGTCACTAATCATCAGAGAACTGCAAATAGAAACCCCACTGAGATGTCACCTCCCACCTGTCAGAATGGACATCATTAGTAAACCAACAAACAAGTGTTGGTGAAAATGTGGAGAAAAGGGAATCCTTGTGCACTGTTGGTGGGATTGCAAATTGGTGCAGCCACTGTGGAAAACAGTATGAAGTTTCCTCAAAACAATAAAAATAGAACTACCTTATGACACAACAATTCCACTCCTGGGTATCTATCCAAAGAAACCCAAAACACTAATTTGAAAAGATATATGCACCCCTATGTTTACTGCAGTGCTAATTACAATAGCAAAGGTATGGAAAAAACTGAAATGCACATGAATAGACGATTGGATAAAGAAATTGTGGTACATATATAGAATGGAGTATTACTCTGCCTTAGAAATAATGAAATCTTACCATCTGCAACAATACAGACAGACCTAGAGAGAATTATGTTAAGTGAAATAAGTCAGACTGAAAAAGATAACTACCATATGACCTCACTTATATGTGGAATCTAAAGACTAGAATAAATGAACAAACAAAACAAAAATAGATTCATGGATATAGAAAACAAACTGATGGTTGCTAGAAAGGAGTGGGTTTGAGAGGATAGGCAAGAAAAGTGAAGGGATTAGAAAGTACAAATTGATAGTTACAAAACACTTACCAGTATGTTAAATAGAGTATGGAAAATATAGTCAATAATATTGCAAAACTATGTATAGTGTCAGATGAGTACGCGACTTATTGGGGGAATCACTTCATAGAACATATAAATGCCTAACTACTATGCTGTGCACCTGAAACTAACATAAAATAATACTGAACGTCAACTATAATTTTAAATATATATAGGCACGTAATGTACAGTATAGGCAATACAGTCAATGGTACTGTAATAACTATGTACAGTGTCAGAGGGGTAGTAAAATTGTTGGGTTTATAATTTTGTGAGGCGTGTGAATGTCTAATCACTATGTTCTTTTGCACACCTGAAACTAATTATATACATAATTAGTAACAACTACTCTTGCTGCTGTTACTACAACTCATATATTGAGAACTTTTTTTTCAGTTCTAGACACACTTCTAAGCACCTTATGTATATTAAGTTAAAATTTATGACTGTCTTATAAGTTCCTTTGTTGTCCCATTTTACAGTTAATAAAAAATAAACTGGAAAATCTAGTGAGTGGTAGATCCAGGCAACATGATTCATGATCCTGACACCCATGTTCTTAGAGATAAGATTCTCTAAAACTACTGAGGATGCAAAGAATATGAACAGAGACCCCCCACCCTGATAGCAGGGAGGGGAGTGGGCTCCAGGGTTTAATGGTAACAAAAAAATGTTCATTACAGTAATAACACAGACAAAACATTGTACAGTATATCTGAATCTGACAATAAAAAGAAATGGCTATAATAGTGACTTTGGTCATAAAAGAGAGGTTTGGTTACTATTTCATTTTACAACAACAAAGTTATTTTCTAATATTTAAGAATGTCTTTTTTAGGTTGAAATTTAACTATAGAGATATGCAGAGGACATACTGAATATAATTTATATTGCTTATGAGCAAAGAAAAACCAAAATAATGTGTGCTTCACAAATTTATGTTTTTTGCCCAAAATAGATTCCCATCTGGTTTTATGGTTTGCAATGGCAAGAGCTACGGAGGGACAGAGAAAAAATTAATAGCAACATGGTTGCATGATTGCAACATAACTTTTATCCTTATGACGAGTGTACCATAACAATAATAAAAGTCTCAGAAATGATGGGACACTTATACTTCAATGAACCATATAACTAGTTATTTATATCATATCACTGGCAGAGGATACAACCTTATATTTTATCATGAACAAGTCACTGAGAATTGTTGCAGACTTTGAAAACTTTTTATTATTTGTTTTTATCGGACTGCATTCTTCATTTTTTTATTCATTTCAAAACAATTACCAAGAACCTACAATTTATAATACAGGATTTTAGAAAAAGTATATGTACAGGACCAGAACTTCCAGAAGCAAATCAGCCTTGTGTCATGGTTTTGTTTACAGTGGGTAAATGGAGACATAACTCTATGTTCAGGGACTAAAATGCAAGCCACATCACAATCATTTATAGTTCATGAAATCACTGGCTGTGGGAAAGTGAGTGAGGGAGTTGTAAGAGTTATGGATGGCTACCTTTCCGAGCAAGGGGGAGATGATGATGGTATATCTAAATAAGACAGGCAAAAAGAGATGGAGTTAGTTGCATGCAAATAAGATCCCATAAAAACTATACTCAAATTTAAAGGTAATAAATTAGAAAATATGCCACTAAGAAAACAGGCAAAAAGTACACTTGATTCTTTTACACCTTAGTTCTACATAGAAGGGAAAAAATTTCCCTAAAATATTCATATTTACAAATCACCCCTCATGTAGTTTTGAGGTATAAATTCATGTCAGCTATATGGTCTAAAACATCTTTAAGAAAGGTTTTTTAATTTATAGTGAACTCAGATTGACATTATCCTCACACATTTTCAGAAGTAAATGCCATCCTTTTTGAAAAAACAAACAAACAAACTTCAACTTAGGCATCAAAGAACTTTCACAGATAAAGTGGGAAGACACTAAACTCAGTGAAACATTACAGAATGCCCAGGACAGCTGGTATCATGAGTGAGAGGTGACACACACAGCAGAGAGCACGACCAAACTCATGAAGACTTCAGATTTTGAAATTATCATGCACAGAATATAAAATAAGCATGTTTAATGTGTGTGTGTTTTTTTAAAAGTGATTATGTAAATGTGAGCAACATTAAAAAAATAAACTGACAGTTTTTAAAAATAATGAAAAGGATACCTAGACATGAAAACTATAACTGAAAAATTGAAACTGAATGGATTAGACATAGATCAGGAGAGATTCCCAAAACTATCAGAATATAGTTTAGAGAGAAAAGGATATGGAACAATGAAAGAAAGGGTAAAAATCATATAGAAAATAGACATAATCTAATACACATTTAATTAATTGTCAGTAAGACAAGAAAAAGAAAAAAAAAAATTTAAAGGCACTATTCAAAGAAATTATGTTTGAGAGTTTTCCAGCTAGAAGACAGTAAACTTCAGATCCAGGAAGCATACAAAATACAAGTAAAAGGAAATCCACATAGACATTTCATATTGAAATGATAGAACCTAAAAGAAAAAGAAAGTTAATTAAAAACATTCATGGAGAAAAGACAGCTCACAAAGAACAATTAAGCTAACAGTTGACAAATTGACAACATCAACAAAGCCAGCAAGCAGTAAATAATAATTTAAATGTTGTAAGAGAAAATAGCTATGAAGTTAAAATTCAAAATTCCACTTAGGAATGAAATTTTAAAATTTTGATATCTAAAACCGGGTTTTTAACCAACATACTTTAAAGTGAATTGTGAAAGACACATTTCAGGAACAAGGAAAATTATTTCAGAATGTAGATTTGACACACACACAGAAAACACTGGTTAACAACTTTTGATTTAACTATATGGATATATATCTATATCTATACCTACATCTATATCTGTATCTATATATCATCCATATCTCTATATCTATCTATCTATCTATCTATCTATCTATCTATCTATCTATCTATCTATCTCTATCTATGACCATTAGTTCTATATAACAATAATATATGATTTCTATTTTGAGTGGTTGTAATGAAACAGCAGAGCATGGGTTAGAGAGGGAGACTCAAGGCTAAGCGGTAAATTTTACAATTAAACTAGAGGAATACACAAGTCTTAGGAACAGGAATGAGCAAGGTGCAAGGGAGCACTGGTGTGGAAGAGACAGGAGGTAATCAAACAATGTCTTTGGATTTTAGAGTCCTAGTGAAGAGGAAGCAATCCAGGAGCGCAGACTCTACCATAAGGAAATGTAAATTCCTGGAGAAGCAATATAAACACCCAAGTCAAAATGCCTTTACAATGGGATGGCCATATGGTCTTCTGCGTATTACAAAAATGCATGGAGGTTAACAAGTGAAGGAAACTCTCTACACACTCATGAAGAATAAAAGTTCCTTGCAACCTGGGGCTGCCAGGGCTATTCTGTTCTCTTCTTATTAACATATCCTTCTTAATCCTTCATTTACCCTGGACTTATTAAAGGTTAAAAAAAAAAAGAAAGAAAAGAAAAAAAGCTGGAAGCCTTAAGCCACAATGCAAGATTTTATGTTCCAATGTATTTATTTGAAGAAGTCAGAAGGGAGGAGATTATTATTACTCAGCTTAATTTCACTTTGAAAGGAAACTCAAGCATCAGATGCTAATGTTTTCAGTTTCCTAAACAAGTCCCCTTTGAACAGTAAAAGCATTTCTTTGTCAAAGCCTTCTTTTATTTTTTTCTCTCTCTATCAAAGGAACAGGGAAAAAATGTTGACTTTCTTTTGGTTTTTCAAATTATATCAATTAGTTATAAAAGCTTTCTAGAGATAATTTTTATTTTCTAAGATATGTTCAAATATGAACCAGGTGTGTAATTAATTTATCTTCTGACTAGATGAGTTGGCAACGTGTATTTATAATAGGGCAGAGGACCAAGAATAATAGAGTTGGTCATCTTACTTACACCTACTTGAATTTTCTCCAAATTTTTGCATTCAGTCTTGTTCCTAGCAGCCTTTAACCATGGAGACTGTAGAACAGTCTTTTGTATAGAACAGTCTTTTGTACTTGCTTAATTCCTTATAGCTTTTTAAACCTTACCTTGTGACACAACTTACTTTGTGGCCCTGACCCTTGTGGTGTGCCCTCATGCTAAGAACCCTTTTATTATTCTTCCTTACATATTAAGTCAGCATTCTAGGTCAGATAATCCTTTCTATTCTGAAAGAACATCACACATTGATTTTGCTGCCCTTTACCCCCTTATCTGAACTAGAAGAAATAATCCTACCTTTTCCTTTATCTATGTCATTTTCCAACTCTCTATGCTTTCTGCCTGTTAATGGTGTGTATCTCCCAAGATGTGGTCCTTGGTCATCTGCTTCCCTCCAACATCTCTACCCACCATGTGCTTGTCTTGTCTTAAACAATCCTCCCTATTAATTGTGTGATGCCTAAGGTAAATTATACAGGTGTTGGAAAATTCTGAAAAAGGTAAAATTCGACCCACAAATTACATCTAAACTGAAGCAGTTAGCCAGGACTGTTGCATTGAACATCAGAAACAGGACTTACATTATAATCTATCAAACTTGGACATATCATTTTGAGAATAAATAAACATCTCTAATGACAGAATAAAATGATACACCAAGATACTAGATATTATTCAGGCTTATGTTCTACATTTACTGAAGAGTTTGACAAATAATACAGGCATATAACCCCATATTAAATAGCCCACCTGTGCTCTTTTTCTCTTGTTCCATCATAACTTTTGACATCAGCCAATTCACTTGGGAAAATGATGCTAAGTGTAAAACACAGGATGGTAAAAGGAATACATTAACCAAAAAAACCCCTGAGCCCCATTCTCTCCTTCCCTGTCTTCATCAAACTATGAATTTAATGAACCTCAGAGAAAAGAAGAATGATTTTTAGTTTGGCCTTTTCCTAAGTAGTATTAAGAGTCCTATTGTGAGAATATTTGTAAGACTGGCCTTTTTGTTTTAGCTTTGTTTTGATACTTTTGTAACACATTGGCAACTAAAATCAATGTCAATGCTTTTTATTGCAAAAGTCAAGTAAAATATACATTGATAATTAAAATGTAAGTTGATTATTTCTTGTATCACATAAAATCTGTATAATTAAATGAAACTTCTAGAATCAATATTCTTTTGAACATAGAACTTCCTCTAAAATACTTTAAATCTATTTGAACTTTGTAACATACACTAGTAAATAATTTCAGTAGTTTTCTTCTCTTAAATTATTAAGAATTATCAATTACATTATTTCTAATGTTACACTTTTCATTTTCATGGCTTTTTAAACCTTACCTTGTGACACAACTTACTTTGTGGCCCTGACCCTTGTGGTGTGCCCTCATGCTAAGAGCCCATTTATTATTCTTCCTTACATATTAAGTCAGCATTCTTGGTCAGATAACCCTTTCCATTCTTAAAGAGCATCATACACTGATTTGGCTGCCCCTTACCCCCTTATCTGAACTAGAAGAAATAATCCTACCTTTTCCTTTATCTATATCATTTTCTACATCACACATATATCCCCCCCCCCCAACTACTACTATAGTTATTGCTGAAAATTTACAAACAATGCTTGAAGAAACTATATTACTACGCAGGTGTTTTTAGTATCATTGACTCATTATAATATAGTTTCCCAGTCTGAAGCATTTATTACATAGTTTGAAATAGGACTGGATGTTGTTATTTTTTTCTTAAGCTTGATGGAATATTTCTATGTTGATTGGGAGGGCCACCAATGAAAAGCCACCTGAGTAAAAGCAGGGTATACATACACAATGATAGAGCAATAATAAAATGACCCAGAAATTCAGGAGAGCAGAAAAATGTGAAGGAAAAATCAAGGAAATGGCAAGCTAAATTGAATTAATTATTAATATTTTAGTAACTGTATTGAATCTTTCAGTAAAAAATGAATCTTTTAGATCAAGGTTGCCTTCTCTCTACAGAAGAGCACAGCTAATCCTATGTTATATTTTTAGTTCATTTTATCTTCACTCCAATTTCCACAATGTCATTCATCTGATATTAAATTCAAATGTTACACAAATAATATGTCATTTAAGAGTATAATAGATGAATTTAGATATACAATTTCATAACTTTTAAAACCTCTGAAGGCATGCTTGTGCTTGTTTTTTTGTTTTTTGTTTTTCAATTTAAACAAGGTAACATTCAGAAAATTGTTTCTCTAGATGAGTTATTACAGATGTAAAAATTAAAATACACTGAAAAAGACTGCATTATCTACTAGATTTACCAAAATTAAAAATAATTCCATGGTTGTATAAAGGATATGCTACATATGTTGAATTGAGGCACTAATGTATATCCATACAATTCTTTTGCGACAATTAAATACATAACAAGGGCCAAATAGATACTCAAAATAGATTGATTGAATCATAAACTCATGAGACTATATTATTAGGGAATAATTTGATAATATTACTAAATGTCAAATGCAATTTTATTTGCTGTTTTTTATACTAGCAAAATTCTTATATAAAAATAAGGGATAATTTTAATAGTTTATGATGCAAAAGTCTGTATGCAATAGCATGTTTCTACTAAACTAATTAAAATATAAAATCATCTGAATTATTATGACATAATAAAATTTAAAATTCTGTGGAATGTTTTTTTTTAATTAAATTTATTGGGGTGACATTGGTTTGTAAAATTATATAGGTTTCAAGTGTACATTTCTATACTACATCATCTGTATATTGCATTGTGTGTTCACCACACACAGTCAATTCTCCTTCTATCACCTTATATTTGGTTCCCTTTTCCCTCTTTGACCTTCACCACTTCCCCCTTACCCTCTGGTAACCACTAGGGGAATGTTGATAATGGAGGAGGTTATGTATGAGTAGAAGTAGGGGGATAAAGGAAATCTCTGTGCCTTCTGCTCCATTTTGCTGTGAACCAAAAATCTACTTTAAAAAATTATTATTATTATTATTATTATTATTATCATTTTTAAGTTCAGAATATAAAATTATATGTAAACTTGGACAGAAAAATGCAAAAAATAAAAGTAAAAAAACACTATCTAGCCATGCTGGCAGGTTTTAACATGTGGAAGTAAAAAAAATATATATTTTTCAGGTGTGCTAATGTTTTCATAAACAGACTATAAAGTTTCATAATTATCCAAACTAATATTTTAAGCATACACGAATGATTTAAAATGTAATGTTTAAGGATCTATTGACATCACTGAGAATTTTAATAGATATTGAATTTAAGAAACCAAAGCCCAGTTGGTTTCAGTGACCTCTCCTTCCAAAACACTTACACACTCATGTGTATAAACACACACACACACACACAAACACATATATGTACATACAACACAGACAAGAGGCAAATTACTGCTTATAAATGGAGAAGGGATAAAAACAAATAAGAATATAACTTTTGTTTACATTTTTAAGAAAATATCATGGTGAGCATCCAATGAGAAAAACATTTCCAAGTAAAAATAAAACGACAAAGACAGTGTTTTTAAAATTATTTGTTTTTAGTTAAAAATATATTTCTATAAAGAAGAAATAAAGAAGAAGACATTTCCACAACGGAAGGAAGGAAGAAAGGGAGGGAGAAAGAGAGAGAGAAAGAAAAAAAGGAAGAAAGGATGGAAGGGAGGGAGAAAATCTCAAAAAATTTATCTCTGAAGTACTAACACAAAACAAAACAAATCAAAGCAATGAAACCTTATTTCAAATCAATACAAATTACACGGAAGAAACATTAATGAATGAATGAATGAATGAATGAATGAATGAATGAATGAATCGATAATTAAATGAATAAAATAGCATGCTCTGTTTTCTTTTGATTCACTTTATTTCCTATTTCATTGATGGCTACACTACAAACAACAGAACAATGCCCATCATATTTTCTACTACCAGTTAGCCTCTTTTATAGTATGAATGCAATAAGTGCCAGCTAAATATTTTAAATTCAGTCAGGTTTTATTTTTCATATGGTAGAAATTATTCTTTTTTAGCTATACTTTTCCCTTTTTAACACTTCCAAGATAATTTAAAAAGAAATAATTTACTGTGAAATGACTCAGAAACAGGAAAAATCAGTTTTTCTGTTCTTTTACTATATCCATGGCTTCTTGTGTCTACACAGAACTTTTATATCAATAGCTCTGCCTTTCAGAACTATATTAAAAGGGGTGTTGCTTGATTGTACCAAGCAACACATTTTAACATAGAAGAGTTTTCCTTTGGTGTGTCATGATAACTAATTTGCAGTGCATTTAGAAACATACTGCCTTGGAGTCATACCATTCATATATAAAGCTGAGGATTGGTAATGCCCTCATGTTCTGCAACAGGAACCCTTGGAATTCTATAAAGGCTGTTAAGATCCTCAGTTGTTCTGTGACCTTTTCTCTTACCATCCATTGAACTCTACAGAAAACCTTGCTCTCTGCACAACCATTTGAGAACGACAATTTACTTTGTCAACCTGCACAACTTTGACTCAACTTTGCCACAGATTTCTGTGTTCATCAACTCAGGTACCACAGCCCCCTGTAAATGTCTTTGCTTCCCTCTCCTGCCAAGTTTTGTTACTTCCTTCCATTAGTATCTTGGGCTTCTACCGCTTCAGGAAAACAAATTACTTCCCATATTATAGGCTCAGAAACTGAGGGATAGTCATACATATGATTTCATATGACTTAGTCTTAAGAATTAAGCCACTAAACAGCCTCAAGTATTAATTCACTTACTCAATTATTTGTGAATTCATGTATTTAAGAAATAAGTACCAGGTTCATTCTATGCCTAGAATTGCACTAGATTATGTTTATGTGCCTTTTAGTATTAAAAACCTACATATTCAATATTTTTAAAGCATTCTAATGTAAGCAATGCATACTCAATAACCTTTGCATGCAATACTCTTGTTAAATTAAATGCATTACCATATCCAATTAGATGGAACCGGTGCTGGGAAGACTACATAGTTGCTACCAAAAAAGCTTGCATTTTAGCGTTTCAAAGAGTGTTTTTTGATTACTTTATGTGCATCTTGTACCGTAAAATATGGAGAAATCTGTGGACTAATATCCAAATAAATTAACATTAATTCTTGACTTATTAAAAACTATTTATAAGAAAAGTAATATCAGGCAGCTCTTCAAATGCTCTTATTTATGAATATCTCAGATCCCTCCATAAAATTTCACATGGCTTCTATAACTGTTTTGCTCCTTGAGGATTTAGGGGAAAAAATGCTGTGAAATGCTCAAATCTCTATCACTAGAAACAAGAATAATATTTCTTGGAATTAAGGAACAAAGCAGAAAAAGAAAAAAAAAAGTGTAGCATTCCTCTTCTATTTCTTCATTACTCAGGATTATATACAAATGTGGTCATTTTAGTGTTAAATTGAGTGTTATAATTTCCAAAAAAATGTCTAATTTTATTAAAATAATAGTTTCTGTGACCAAAATTATGTGACAGCATGACTCTTGTATGGATCTGTGCATCTTACGGTCAGGATGTCTTGAAGACTATCTAGTTCAAGCAATTAGGAATTGCACATCTGACCATTTCTTCCATCAGAGGCACTACCGTAAGGCACGACTCTCACTGATGAAAATGTAGCCTATCACTCAAAAGCATTCAGAGAGAAGAATGATTGGAATTTATTAATTTAGTGAAATGAAGTTTTTCAAGTAATCAAACAAATGTAATTTCAAACTTGTTTTTGTTAGCAGTGTTTATGTGATGCTATCCGTGGAAATCTCATACTTGATGTAATCAGTTTTAATGTTTATATTGCCTTTAATGAATTCCATTTTTTAAAACAGAAAATTCCATATCCCTAATCTACATTCTTAAAAATGCCGTTGTGGAAACAAAGTTATATAAACAAGCAAACCATCAAGCAAATAAATACCCCAACCAAAACTTGTAAGTCCATTATAAAAGAAAACGTGTTCAGCATCTATTGGATTAATTTTCACTGATGGTCATGGAATATACAATGTAACAAGATAGAATTTAAAAATAAGGAAATATTAGGAATTGTAGATATAAAATATAATAAAAGTAGAGCGTCTCCAGTTAAAATGAAGTTGATTTGTCCCCCATATAATTTGAGGCTGACATCTCTGAGACACTTCTGTGAAACATGAGAATTTGGGGAAGAATTTTACAGAAAAGAATCTCAAGTTAAAAAATAGAATTTTACTCAAGATCCTAATTTAAGACTAGGTAGTATTTGAACTTGGGTCTGATGACTGCAATGCCAGGGCTTTATTTCAATTTTTATCACTAGGTTTTAAATAATGTTGCATTTTTAAGTATAGTGATTTATTTATCTCATCTTCAAGTGGGAACTGAGATAAGCAATAGAAAACACAGGAGCAGTGCATGAGTGTCTCATTACTGAGAACTTGATAGTTATGATTTGTTATAATCATGCAAAGAAAAAAGAAAACTATCACACATAGTTTGCTTAATATTTATTTATAACCCAGAAATATGCTTTTTTCCATAGCATCTAACTAAAGTTTTATAGAGGGGGATTCTAAATATGTAATACTAATAGTCATTAACACCACCATCATCAATAACAACAACAAAATAAATACCTGTATGTCTGAAGCATGTAAAAGATTTCTCTATATTCAAAAAATACTGTTAAACTGTCTGTGCATTCAGCTGAGAAAAACATGATATCTTTATGCATGTATTACTGTAAACATCTTTGAATTATAGTTTTACTTATAAAATTTGATATGAAAAAACTAAATAAAAATAAATCGTAAGGTTCTATAAAGAATCTCATTTAGGAAGAATATTCAGATTATAAATACTGAACACATGAGTGATTATCAGCATAACACACACAGATAGCCTGCTTCAATGTGTCAAAAATTGAAAAAAAAGAACACTTTATTAATAAATAGAATGATATTCTAATATTTTTGTCTATAGGAAACTGCTTGGCTGCAAATGAACTTCACTGGAAGTATTTGGCTATAAGATGTTATGTTTTTAAACATGTGTGACATTTTCCATCAAAAACTCAGTTAAAAATAATATCTCAGAAATGTAATTTCCCGATATTTTTGAATAAAGCATCCTAGAGATATTCCTTTACATGAAAATCTATTTCAATGGTTATAAAGCAAAAATAAAAGTTCCAAGAGGTAGATTTTGCCCTATTGTTTTGTTTATGCTATAAGCAATTGAGCTACAAGAATAAAAAAACTTAGCAAAAAAATTGTTTAATGGAGATTAAGTCTATGAATGCACAACAATGCTAACACTACCAGTTGAACTGATTTTAAAAATATAGAGAATCATTCAGATCAGTGCTAAGTAAAAAGATGATTTAGATTCAGTTCCTACCTTTAATATAATAGTTTAATGTTTTATTGATTTCCTCTTTCTAAACTTTTTTTTTTTTTAAGTCCTCCTCCAATCTTTTAAATACCCCATATCTTTAAAGGCTATTGCCAAAGGATGTTGTAAAATTGATGGTACTATATCCTGATTGCAGTGGGAAGATGTGATATCCATTCATTTATTCATAAAACAAATGTTTATTAAATGCCTACTATTGCCAAGCAATGTTCTCTACAAAAATAATTTCCTTCTTTATAAACTAGTCAAAGATATAGGTAATAACAAAAATAAAATCGATAGCATGTTAAAATAACGATATGTACTCGAAATGAAAAAAACATATGGTGCTACTGATACTGGAAATGCCTGAAGGAGGGATAGCCATTGGAAAGATCCTCAGAGAAGGGGAATTTTGAGTAAAGATATAGGGAAGTGAACAAGTTAGTCATGCAGATATTAGCAGGAAGTATATCCTGCTGCTGCGGTGAGGGCCTGCCTGCCTCATATGTTTGAGAAACAGCCTGGAGACCTATGTCTGGATCACACAGAACAAAGAAATGAAGAGAAGATGTCAGAATAGTAGCAAGAAGTCAGATTATGCAGAATCTTATAGGGCATAGTAGGAATTTGGGGTTTTACTGTGAATAATATGGGAGCCATTAGAGGATTTTGAGCATAGGAAATGATATCATTTGACCCAAATATTAACGAGATTTCTCTGACTGCCACGTAAATGAGACACTATTGGGCGCAAGACCAGAAGCATGCTCACATAATCAGGGTCAAATTGCTTTCAATCTGTTTTTTAAACCAGAAAACATTGACTTTTGTGGCTTGAAGATGTATCCTTAAGAGCTCTACATTATATATTCTTATATAACATATATAACAATAATACATACTATGTTAATTTCAGACATTCAAAAATATATAAAATATTATATAAAAATTACCTGTGCACCTACTATTTAAGTTAATTAATAGCCAACATAGCTGAAGTTGCCTGTAAAGATTTCTGTGCCTTGCCATATATTTCCTTCTTCTTCCTCATCCCAGAGATCATCACTATGAATGATGTAATGTTTATGATTCTATGATTACTGCATACTTTACCATTTTTAGGCAGATCTGAGGAGTTCTGTATTACATATTTCCTTTTCATCAGTTAATAATATGGCAGGAAAATAGAAATCCTCGAAGTATTTCCAATAGAGTGATGCAAATGAGGTAAATTATCTACAAAAAGTTGGAACGGTAAAAACAGACAAGTCTTAACTCAGAGCCCAGAAGAGCTTTACAGCTTTATCACTGAAGCTGCTGCCACTGCTATGGTTAGAATGACTGGTGTGCAAAGCCAGGAGGTTGTATTCTCACCTGTACCCTAAGATTATAGTCTCCTGATGCTGACATTTCTCTCATAGAAACAGACCAAGGACACATGCTGCTGTGAGACTACCGAATCCTGGTGACTGCCATCAATGAAACACAATTAAGAGAAAATGGAAATTACTAGCTGGTAATAAAATCTAAGAAATATAGTTTATAGACTTCTAGCCCTCTGCTGTATAGACAAAAAGTACCAAAGTTTGGAATACAGTGGAAAAAAAATTCCACAAAGAGCCAACAGTCTTCAATACAATCTCAATTTTTATTTATTTTCCTCTGCATGTACAGTTTTTTCAGTTACCTAGAATTAATTTTTCTTGGTTCAGAGATCCCATTATAGTTTTTCTAAATATATTACTAATGATAGTTATTGATACCATTGGTTCACTAAAAACGAATGCCAACTTTATCATATTCTGCTTCCACATATGTGAAGATTTATTCAGAACTCTGTTTTCATTACATAAATAAATATGTTGAATTATCTCTGTGCCAGTAGTTTATAGGCCTTAGAACTGGTAGGAAAAATTTCCCCACATTAATCTTTGTTAATATTGTCTTAGCTATTATTGGCAACTATCTCTTCAACAAGAATTTAAGATTGTCATGCTTTCTAATAAATTCTGTAGGAAATTATTGATATTACATTAAATTAATAGAGTAATTCGGGGGAAATTATATCTTTATATTACCGTGTTTCCCCCAAAATAAGACCTAACCGGAAAACAAGCCCTAGCATGATTTTTCAGGATGACATCCCCTGAACATAAGCCCTAACGAGTCTTTTGGAGCAAACCTTATGATAAGACCTGGTCTTATTTTCAGGGAAACCAGCAGTGAGACTTACCTATCAATGTGATATCATATCCTTAATATCTCTTACTGAAGTTTTATGTGCCTTGAAAGTCTTTATATTTTGCTAGATTTAATCCTGATTACTTTTGTTGTTTTTGCTATTATAAGTAGCATTTTCTCTTAATTACATTTTAAATATATTTGTGATTAGCATATAAGAATACAATTGATTTTTAAAATATTAGCTTATATTTAACTACTCATTTATTTTAGTGATTTGTAAATCCTTGTGTTTAAGCAATAATACACTACATCTCTTTCATGCCCCAATTTGAAGTAATGTTCTTCAAATTTGTCCCAACTCAATATAATACTTATTTAGGCAACACAAGTTTATGCAGTCTACCTTTTAACAAATGAATCTATTCAGTGCCATATACTGTTCTGGACTATTGAAATACATCCATAAACAAAGTAGACAAGGCAATTTTCTAACAACTCTGGTAAGTTAATAATGTTTTTCTTCATTTTCTGTTTTTTGCCATTCTTCTTCAAAAATAGGTATTACATTTATTCAAATATATGTAACAGTATGTCAACAATTGAACAACTTGTCTTAACTTCCTCTGAAACTTGAAGTTTATGAGGAACAACGTCTTCCTCAAAGTATGTGAACAGACATGCACGTGGGACTTGGAAGAGATGAGACTAAAAATAGTATGCATCAGTTATACTTTTCTCATGCAAATAAATAAATTTGAATATACTAGGAAGGTTCTTATTTTGGAAAATTTCTTTAAAGAAGAACTGGCCATCTGAAAATTTATAATAATGAGATTGTTTCTTACTTTAATTGAGTTCAATATTTCCCGGTTATGGAGACCCAAAGGCAAGGAATTAAATGCATGATATAGGATTGTACATTCCACTGGCACCTTATGAAGGCAAACACAAATCCTTCCAAGAGGCAATATTCATAAATTAGGACTTCAATATCTCATACAAGGAAATGGGTCACCACGAGTGAGCAGTAGCAACAATAAAACATAGCCAATTCAGAGAGCTGAGTAATTCATATTGCAATAATCAGACAGAATATAAAACAACTATCTATGAAATGTTTGATGAATTATTGTTGATATTTTCCCAGACCATCTTTCCTACCCTTTCTCAGTGTCCAAAGAAAGGCAAAACATGAAAGATTATAAAAAACATCATCAGGGATAGAGAAAAAAAAGAAAAAAAAAGAAAAGAAAATACCTTTTAGGAATGAAATATATAAAATTGTTGTAACTTTAAAATTCAACACATATAGTAAAGAGTATGTTGGGCAAATATACCTAGAAAGAGAGGTAGTGACATGGCAATTACATAGGACAAGCAAAATACATGATATACACATTTTTTTTTAAGATGAAAGAGTAATTAAAAGACACTGGGTATAGAATGAGATTCCCGAGATGTCTGGCTAGGACCACATATTTCCAGCAGAGACTTACATTTCCTTCTGCCATGTCCCCGTGGGAGCTATCAACTTGGGATAATGCTATTATCTTAATTTCTGAACTCTAGTATCTCCTGGACCTTGACAATAACATAAATACTATAAATCAAAATCCTAAAATGATGGGAGAGAAATTTAATCACTATAAATAATCTGCGAAGAGATCTTTCCCTTTCTGAGACCCAAGACTGATACAGATAAATTCCCCATTGAATGGAACACCTATTTTCTTCTACTGCTCCTTTTTCCAAGGCTATATACCTTGAGGTTCTCAGATTGTTGTGGGCATTCCATTGTGTGAGCCTAAAGTCCTATTTCCTGCCTCCTACACTAATATTAACTTGAGGTTAGCACAAGTGACCTTTATATACACTTAGAGCAGGTGGCTTCCGTGACTGTTCGGAATGCTGGTTTCCTGCTACATTATGTTTTAGGCTCTCTGGCCTCCCTTAGTCACTTAGAAGCTCAGTAAAGAAATCACAGGGAAGTTCTAGAGATTTTCAGAGTACAGCTTTAAGGATATCTAGTATGCTACAGTGTAAACATACAAATATTTAAACATGTACTTTGATGATGATCTATGAAAAGCAGAATATAAGCGTATTCTGATGATGGGGATGATCATTTTTATCTAACACTATCTCAAAATTTCATTGTGCATCATTGTAATACACCATGTTATTTTTAATGTTACTGGCTGATAAGATAAATAATATTGACTTAACATACGCATGATTTATTCAAGGGAAGAGTAAATGACATGTTCTGCACAGTAAGTCAAATAAAGAAAAATGCTGGATGAATTGAGATTACACAACACACAGTAGGGTAAACATGCCGGATTCCAACATGTTATGTGTTGTAATAGTAAGAGCACGTTTACACCACAAAGATTAAGGTAATAAAAATTTATCATATTAATTTGATACAGTCATGTAAACTTATTGAATTTGTAATTTTACTAACAATTTAACTGTATTTTGTATATATATTTATATGATTTATAAGTAGAAACAGTTTTTACAGGATTTTGTGCTTTACCATACCATGTTTCCCCGAAAATAAGACCTATCCTGAAAATTAGCCTCAGTTAAGATTGTCAGGAGATGGATGCATTTAGTACGTTATGACAGTGTTCCAGAAGAAGATGACATGACTATATTTGAATAAACGTAGATTGTTGTACATGAAAAAAATAAGACATCCCCTGAAAATACGCCCTAATGTGTCTTTTGGGGCAAAAATTAATATAAGACCCAGTCTTATTTTGGGGAAATATGGTAGTTTGGTAATATTAAAAGTAATTTATAATAGTATCCTTAGCCATTGCTCACCCACTCACCCAGTAATTCAGTGTACCAAATTTATCTACTATCAGCAGGTTATTAATAAAATGTTGATAGAAACAATTTGGAATTCTGAACAACCTAATAACTTTAAAATACTTCAAAGAGAACCCTTAAAAAAATTAACTCACGACTAGGTTGGAAGAAAAGCTAAATATACTACATTGGACAAGAGCTGAATACTATATAGTAGAAGGTTGGAAGGCCCATCCCAGTAGCTGATAGGTTCCCTTGATGGAGCTTTGCTTAAATAGGCAAATCTGAACAGCTCAAGAATGAATTATTTCTGCAAGTTGTGTATAAGACGAATGTAACTGAAACACAACATTTAGAAACATGATAACAAAAATAGATGTAATTTGTTAGTGTTTCCTATGTCTAGGAATTATGAGTAAATCCTACACATGCTTTAATTCTTTAAATCCTCACAAACCCCAGATGTAGAAACTGAGTCTTAGAGAAATAACATGACACACTCATTATCCCACTTCTAACCAAGGGCTAGCAGCCTAGACGTTTAACTTCAGAGTATATACTATTAAATCTTGATGTTGTAATGCCTCCCAGATACAAATCTACCAAAAAGGACATGCATTTCTAAAGAGAAAGAACTGGGCCTTGAGCTCAGTTCTGCCACTTGTCAGGGCAAATTATTTAATCTTTCTGTGATGTGGTTTCCTTACTTTTAAAAGACAAAAAATAGCCACCCAAAAAGGACATTTTAAAGGTGATGGTGGTAGCCAGGCAGAGCATGGTGTCTGGCATACAAGTTCCTTCACTTTCTCTACTGACCATGTCTCAATCAACCTTATTTCCTGTATTCCTTGAAGTTTTCTTCAAATGTCTGCACTCTTCTGTTTTTTGGGTTTTTTTTTTTTTGCATTCTCACAAGTTTAACTTTTTGTATTTGCTAACCTTTCCTTTCTCTTTCTACAAAATCTCTCTTGTTCTTCACATTTTCAGTTCTCTAAACCATTATCTTCTCATATGCCTCAACTTCTGTAGCTCCAGGGTTTCTTTTTCTCTGATTATTCTGTTTCCCCCTTGGATGTCAGCTCCTTCAAATAACTTTGCTATTCATTCACAGTGCATGAGCACAATCATTCCACAGGGGAGACATCAACATCCTTTAGCTTAAAATACCCAGGAAATATATTACAATATTTATTTTTCTCTTCTTGCTACTTATTATCCAAATTATTGCTATATTTACACTGTATTAAATAATATAAAAATGTCAGAAAGTTTGAAGGATATAAGCAAGCTTGCTATGGTTGTACAAATAAAACCTCTATGAGCTGAGTAGATCACAAAGATGGAGCATATGTAAAAAGATCTTTTAATCTCAATAAAAATTCACTGCATAGAACTTATTGTAACGAAGCCATGGGATGCTCTGCTTTATTACTTAATATCTGTTATTAATTCTATTGTTTTATTAAAAAAATAATAAACCAAACTTTCCTTAGAGTACATATTGCAGTCATGTTAATCCTATGGTGATACCTAAAAAAAAAAAACTATGATAAATATATAAAGATACATATTTGAGTTATTTAACTTTTTTTAAAAATGTATATTACAAGTGTGAATATTCTTTAACATACTAATTGTATGTGTGTCAATTAAAAATTGCTGCTTTTTAAAGAATGATTTATTTGTTGTCTGGGATTATTTCCTCTGAACCAATAAGACTTCCAGAATAATCTCAATTAAGTAAAGCAGATTTCAGAAACAGTTTTATAAATATTTAGGAGGCAAAACCCTTCATTCTAAACCATGGAAAGTGACTCTGCACTAATATCGTCTGACAGTGACCTAATTAGAGTCATTTGCATACTAATGAGACTGAAGGAAATAAGCAATAGCATGCTTGTAATAGATAATTAATTTGTATTTCAAAATAAGCTATGGCCATTTAACAACACCTCAAATGACACATTGAATTAAAAGAGTTGTTCAAGTTACTTCTTAACAATAAATTTCTGTTACAGCTTTTCAATTTTGCTTAAACTTCAAACTGATGAACATATCCCATGAATCCATTTATATTCATAAGGCGACTCCTCATTAAGTGCTTAATTTTCAAATTCATCTTCAAAATAATATCTCTCTTTGCCAAGACATTCAGAATGATTTATGCATTCTTAATTAAAATATTTTCTTATGTAGCAACATGCATCTGAATAGTACAATATACTTTTCAAATAATCTTACATCATCCCCAGGATCATAATTCCCACATTTTAGCTGTTGAAATGGGAGCACTCAGAGGTAAAGTATTTTGAGCACAGAAAGTGAACTAAAATGTGCCAGGCTGCTGGGGCAGCTGTCTGCACTCTTCATTTTGCCTCCAACATGAAATAAAACTTATGGATCTTTAAATAAACTGACCAGGACAATGAATAAACTTGTTCAAACATTCAATATACTCTCTCTTATTGATCACTGAAAGTGCAAAATATCTAGAATCGTTCACTGATCACCGCAACTGGAGATGGATAAGTGAGTTGGGGTGATTTATAGAATGTCTTCCTCCTCTGACCCATTAATCTCTCTTTTATGTAAGTTTCAAACTGTAACTGTGGTTTATTTTCATAAAGATAAGTCACTCTACAGTGTAACTGTTCTGTTATCAATTACTCTATGCCTGGCAGTCCTGAAAAATAAAAAAAATAAAATAAAAAAACACTGATGACATAATTGTGGGTGAATTATGAAAATAATACAGGCCTTTATCCAAGAGAAAGTTCAAATTTTCACATGAAAAAAAATTTCTCAATTGACCCCAAAGGGCACATCCAACACAGACACTCACTGGTGTTATTTATGTAGCCTCTGACAAGAAGATTAAGAATAACCATAGTTGGAATTTCAGGTAAGTAGGGAAGAACTAACTGGTCAGCACACATGGGGAGAAGGGAAAAAGAAAGTGGACCAGATGTTGCAAATACTAGGTTTGTTGTCTGTCACACAATCCTGAAAATTTAGAACAACTTGAAAGGCTCCAAATCCTTTCTTCTTTATAATATAAAAAGCATTTCATTGGAATTGGAGATTGACAGTTGTTTATATGCCATTGTGCTAAAAACCAGTATAATCATAGACCCTAGAGCTAGAAGAAACCACAGGAGACTTTATACAGTGTTGTATTCTTATTTTTATCTGAAAAGATTTAGAGATTTTATCTTTTTCATTTTATGTGGGGGAGTCACTAAAGCCTAAAACGAGTTAGGTGTCCTTCTTAAGGTCACAGATACTAAGCAGTGGACTGCAAAGTAATCTAAGCTTGAACACAATAGGATGTTAAATACCTGGGTTTTCTTTTTCTCTTATATTCATCTAACAACTGCCAGAGTGAGTCACTTCTATTATTTACCTTTATTTGAGGAATCATACTTTTTTAGGTTTATATCTATGGGTCACAGTCTTGCAAGGAAGCCCTTCTGGAGTCCATACTTTTGCTGACCACAATTTTGAAATTCAAAAATGACATTTCCTCTGAGCAGGTACATTCTATCTTTTCATTGCAAAATCCTATTTGAATGCTTGCATATGAAAGCTATTGAGCACACAAGTTTTGTAGGTAAGACTGAATTTAAAACAAGCAAACCAAAATGAAACTATTTTACCAATTTGCCAAAGACCTGTTTACTAATATTTCAACCCCTACAAATATAGTCATCATGCTAAAATAGCCCATCTATTTCCGAATCTAAAAATAATCTGAGTTTGATTTTCTGGCACAGGTAGAGCTGAACCTGTACTACACTGATGTGACTAATCACTTCCCCAAACTTATATCAGCATTTTCAATACTCCCAAGTTCAAGTTTTAGAATCCCGAATCATTTCATGCCTCGTCCAAAATTTATACACCAGTTTCATTGGTGAGCGCGCGCGTGCATGCACACACACACACACACACACACACACACACACACGCACACACACATACACAGAGCTAGCTTCGCTAAGTGTTTATTACTTCAAAGACTAGAACTGCCAAAAAAAAAAAAAAGACTAGAACTGCCAAGCTATAAGTGAAAACAACGCTGCGTATCCTATCATCTGAAGAAATACTGTCTTACTCATTAAGGCCTCTTTTGGATGCTGCAGATTCTGAGTTTCTGACTTTGGGCTCTAAAAGTCACCTTGGTGCACGTGATAGTAACTAGCAACACATCACTGAAATGACATTTCCTTTAAAAAAAACCAGTCATATTTTCTGTGCACTTCAGATGAAAACACCTCCAGCACTGTTCCATATTTCACGGTCTCATGGACAAGCACACGAAATTTCATTTAAAAACAACAGAACCCATTGAGTGTTCATTTAATTGTACAAAATGTCAAAGTTTTCCTGAGTTACCCACTTCAGTCCAAAGTAAATCCGCATAGTGGACGTACATCTGCATTTTGCTATGGCAGTCACAAAGCTGAGCGGCTGTTGTGTATACTGTAGCAAGTAGTGGTGGCTGAGCCTGCCTCTGCACCCTTGGAAACTTTTTGTAATTTGGGATATTAAACTCATAGGACTCTAGAAGGAAGAGAAAAGGAGATTCAAAGATGGAAGTTAGTTTTAGTTCTTGTGTGTGTTATTCATAAAGGCAGGATAGAACTTATAAGGGATAGCCTCAAATTTCCAACCAGGATAAAAAACTTGATGCCCGGTACCACCTTCTCTTTCAAGGCTCCTCTGGAAGCCCACAGCTACTTCAGCATGCTCTGCTTCCCACTACCATCATAGTTTGTGCAAGTTTTGGTTATTTGCTTGCTTCGTGCCACTATAATTATATTTCCGTTCTTATTTATTAAACCTGAACTCTGAGTTGCCATAATGGCATTTTTTGTTTTATTTATTCATCACTTTACTTACAGAAATTAGCCCATCAGACCCTCAGCAAGTCTTCTACAACTGCCTACAACTCACTCCCAGCTTGAGTTTTATGGTCTCAACAGAAAAAAGAAAAAAAAATAGGTGTCATAAGAAGAAGCAAGAGGTCAAGGGTCAAATGGTCTGTTGGGATTGTTTTGTTTTGTTTTGTTTTGTTTTGTTTTGTTTTCCTCTTCCCATGCATTCCTTGCCGACCAGCTTATACAAGGGTTACCAAGTCCAACATTTCCCTGGACACAATGCAGTTAGCCATGAGTTTACTTTATCTATAATATTCAGGCAATACGTTGTTGTAAAAACCTCTTCCTCAAGTCACCCAAGGTAGAAAGCGTTTTTAGCAGCCCTCAGACAATAACCAACACCAATACATCTTCTAGGGTTGTCTGGGTCTTTTAATCTCCCCAGTCCTGTCATCATCCGATCATTTGGGCTTACACATCTAGAGAAGCCCAAGTGAGGTCATAGTCAGACCAGGACACTTCTCAAGATAAATAAAAAACAAGAAGCTAAGATGTTGTTAGTCCCATGGTAGAAATGCAGGCAAACTCTCTCCTGGAATTATTCCCTTTATATTTGGGCTTCATGGGTTTCAGTTAAGTAAATAAATGTAGGGGTCATCCATTTGGGTAAATAAATGTGTCTCTTAGACACATATCCTGCAATGGATTATTGGCTATTGGTGATTCTCTCAAATCTCTAGCCAATTCTGATCAATAAAACCTCAAAGATGATCAGTTCCAATGCTATGAAGACAGAAGGAAAAAGATCATAAAAGAAAGACTTACACAAGCACACAGTGGGCAGCCTAATGTGTTAGTGTCAGGACACCTCACATCAGAATAGTCAGGGAATGAATCAAAAGGGAGGGTGTTTTCTCTTGCAGCTTACTCACGGGGGACTAGCCTTGCTAGACAGTTCTTGGAACAAGGTCCACACCCAAAGTCAGGAACAACACCACACTTTTCTAAAACTTTAGGACGTTGTTGTCATCTGCCTCTTGGACACGATGCGTCCTAATAAACTTTGGTTTTGTGTTGTTTACCTTAACAGGAAAGTTTTCATCTAATTTTGTCAGAATGAATATAGAGAAATAAAAGGATGGAGTATATGTAGACCCAAAGGGGTGAAACTGCAGAAAGGTGAGTGTGAGAAGTTATCAAACAGTGAAAATAAACCTATTTAGAGGCAAGATATTTAAGTAGGTCTCATGCTGTTTCCAAATAGATACTGGGACCACTTATAAAAAATTGTCACAGATCAGAAAGGCAGCTTATCATAAAAAATCTAAAGATATGGGTTATTTGGGCAATAAGTCTGTAATAATGAGAATGAATAAGTACAGTGCATTCACTTCCAAGGGTTTCCTTTTTTCTGCTTCCTAGCTTCAATTATGACTTTGAGATTGAAAAACTTAAATTAATAACCTAAGTGCAGATTCTGGAGTTAGATAACTTATTCTAACTCTAGATCCACTAATTACTAGTCATATTACATTAGCAAGTTTCTTAATCTCACTAAGGCTGTGTTTCCTTATGAGGAAAATGGGTATTATATTAATAGTGACCTCATGAGACTTTTGTGATAAATAAACCCAAATGTAGATAAGTTGCTATGCATAATGCCAGACCGATAAATGCTCTAAACAAGCATATTAATTTTTCTGAACAGAAGCCACAGATGTTATAGGTCCAGACAAGACCTCGTGAAGGTCAGCTGGTTTCACATTCATCTGTCTTCATAAGACTCATCCTCTCCGTTGGACTCTTATTTGGCTATCTTTGGTAATCTCTCTCTCTCTCTCTCTCTCTCTTTCTCTCTCTCTCTCTCTCACTCACACACTCATACACACAGTTAATACTCAGAGAGGTTAATGGTAATCACAGTCACACACACATACATATAGTTAATACACAATAAGGACAATTATTTGGATCAATGTTTCTTTCATTTGCGCTCAGTTTGATATAGACATTATAAAGAAAAACCTCTTACAATAACCATTTTCACATTTTGTGCTCTCTATGGGTGCTGTTCTAAGAAGTTACTTTATGCACAATTAATGAATTATATTGGCTTATAATTTAAATAAACAATGATTTTCACTTTCTGATATTATTTTCTTTATTGTCAAAGTGTTTGGAACTCATGAATGCTCTTCACACCTGCTGTAGCTTTCCTAAAATTTTTATCACACAGTGTTGAGTGTTGAGGGAACTTCTTATTTTTTAGAGGAGAAAGGATTAAAACTGAGCCAACAATGAAATTGCTAAAAATTAATTTGATCTGATTTTGTATCTTACATTTTATGTAAAAAACAAAAAAGAGGAAATGAGCAGTATAGAGTAAAATATCATATAAACATGTGTTATCAATAGGATTTTGCATCGATTGTCACAAATACAGATATATTAGTAAACTGATATTAATAAACAAATACAAATAACATTAATACACTACTACACTAATATTAAAATGTTATATTTACCCAAGTGGCCCTATGAGTTCAACTCTCTTGCTGTTCACATTCTACATTCTCCTCCTTTTCAGTATGTGAGGACCCTGTGACTTGCTTTTAGACAATAGAATATGGCAAAGGTGAAAAAAGAAAGATAATTAAGTAGTTAAGGTTAATTTTTCCATTGCAGTTTTGTAATTAGCTGTGATCAGCTTGGGGGGACTTTGAGTGCCAGTGGGAGTGGGCACATGAGTTGGTTCAGGGCTCTTTGAAGGAGGATCTGTTCTTTTTCAGCTAGGAGTCCGGAGAACACAGTAATGACGCACCTGAATGTGGAAGGGGCACATGCAGCTAGAAGGGGTGTGGTAGAAAGGAAGAGTTTCATGTTTTACCTGATGGAGTACAGAGAGCTTGTTTAGTAAATGTTGGTCAGGAAAAATGGAATAAAGGAGTGCCATAAGCTCAGTCTTATGTCACTGGGAGTGGCCTCTCTTCCTCAGAATCCATCCCTCCAGATCTGGTCTGGCAAAGTGACCCTCTGCTTCAGACAGCTCACACCTTTTGTCGCATACTGAGCAACTTGTATTGATGAAACAAATGTAAACTAACGACATAAATCTCAGACCATGATGTTATTGAATAAGTAATGTAAACAGCAAACATAATTCAAGAATCAATTGTGCCCTTTGAAATGACTCAAGGGTAAATGGTTTCTAGCTGATATTCTGAATACAGCTGGTCTCAAAATTCTAATTTTATTGTTGGTGCTGAAAAAATGCTTGGCATTAGTTTCTCCTTGAAATGTTCACTACTCTGTACCAAGTGCAAGAAAGCAAAATGGAGACAGCACATTTCTTATTCAGAAATTTAGATCTAAGTACCCTAAAAAAGCACACAATGAAGAGAACAATATTGACTTGGGTATTCTAAAATAATGTAAAGAGCTGGTTGAAATAACCCACTTTAGGGCTTTGTGAAACTCAAAGGAAAAAATGAATATTTTGGTTTGTTTGAGTTTGACAGTTTTTAAAGACTACATAAAAAACCAATAATAATAATAATTCAGTGATGATCATAAATTATGAGATTCTATATAACACATATATAAATATCACTGAGGACTGTATGAGTTTTTTTAGAAGATTCTTTACTTATAATAATAACACAACATTTTTCTAATGACAAAAATAATATATAACTGTATACGATTCAGTGAACACCTACCAATCAATAAGGAAAATACTGAATACTGGCTTTTATTCATGACTATCTAGCATACATTTTAAAAAATAATGCATGAAACATAAATTATACTCAAAAATAAAATTTAATTTTATGTGTGGAAAATAAAATAATAGTACAAGTAACAATTAGGAAATATAACCAATTATGCCAGTTCAGAAACAAAAGCTTGCTTTTTGAGATTGGTAGAAAAATAGAGAAGAGTTGAACACAGGTAGAAATTACCACAGGCACTTACAAAGACAGATAAAATTCAGGTTTTCAAGTAAACATAGGAAGTTCGACCCAGAATAATGGAGGTATATTTCGGAGGGATATTGGAAAATTTGGGAAAGTCAAATGATAGATTCTGGACAGTGTTGTAATGTAGGTAGGAGAAACTTTCAGCTGATTAGTAAAAAATAATGAAGTTTGAGTTTATTTCATGGAAATAGTGCTCTAACAAAGCTACTAGTTCTAAATGAAGGAGTGTCATTACTGGGAGTGTCCCCCCTTCCTCAGAAGCCAACCCTCCAGATCTGGTTTGGCAAAGTGACCCTCTGCTTCAGACAACTCACACCCTTTGTTGCATACTGAGAAAATTATATTGATGAAACAAATGTAAACTAATGACATAAATCTCAGTCCATTATGTTATTGAAGGCCCTAGTTCTCTGATTTTCAAAAATATGTATC
Source organism: Rhinolophus sinicus (assembly GCF_036562045.2). Taxonomy (NCBI): domain Eukaryota; kingdom Metazoa; phylum Chordata; class Mammalia; order Chiroptera; family Rhinolophidae; genus Rhinolophus; species Rhinolophus sinicus. Next base: position 48,271,227 of record NC_133754.1, on the reverse strand, counting down.
AATAAAGTGAACCAATTATTTAAATAAATCTTAGGCGGAAAAATTAATGGAACTTTTGTTAAAGTGGAGTAGAGTTCCTTCAAACTTCTCAGCTACTTCTACTAGTAATGTTCTCCAGACCATCGTTTGAAAATTACTGCAGCCCATCCAAAATAGCAGACTATGTGAAAGCAAGCCAATATCTGATGAATTAGTGGGGAGAACTACAGTCCTACTATTAAAGTTCTAATGGAGTTGCTTTTATATATGTATTATGATTTCAACTTGCCTATATAGCAGCTAAATAAATAAGTTATGTGTATTGTGGACACATCATAATTTGACAAGACCATATTGACAATGCAATTTTGAGGAGCAAGTGCTTTACAATATAATCAAAATAAATTTTCAGTTTTGGTTAATTATTACCATGTAATGGATGCCATAGATATCTTTATTTCCTAGTTGAGATGTTGAATGTCCACGGGTGATCTGAGAATGTCCACGTCCCCATCAGTGATCTCAGAGTCATGCCTGATCCCATCCTAGGGGAACAATCCATCCCTTGTCATAAAGCTGAGGGAATGGACGAAGTAGAGGGGCAAAAGACTCTGTGTTGTGATATTTTGGTGCAGGAGTTTTGGCCTAGCTCTGTCAAAAGTTCTACCTGCAAAGTCGGCAGTCTGTGGCTTACTCGTCTTTGTGTACCACCATTGAGTTAAGAATGTTTGTTGCATTTTTAAACAGTTGAAAAATTTAGACAAGAGCATTTCTTGTCACTTGAAAATAATAAAAAATTTAAATCTCAGTGTCCTTAAATTATGTTTTATGGGTACACAGCCACCCCCATTTGTTTACATTTTGTCTGTGTCTGCTTTCACTCTGTGACACTGTTGACTAATTTGATGGAGAGCTCATGGCTCTTAAAGTAAAAAATATTTACTATCCGCCACTTTACAGAAAAAGTTTATCCAGTCCTGAGAAATGATATCAAATTAGCATCCTTGAAATGCCTTGCTTCAGGAATATCTTCATACTCTAGTTTCTAAGGAATCTCTCTGTATGAAATCTTTATTTTTCATAATGACCTAAGAGAAAAAGTACAGTAGCGCAAGTTGTACATGTTTTCCACATATTTTCCCATTCTGACTTCAAATTTTGCTATAAACTTTAGTTTTTTTACAAAATTGAAAACCATAAAGTGTTACCTGTATGTTTCATGTTTTTATAGTAAAACAGCTATTTAAGATTACCTGTGATTTCATATTTTCCTGAAAAGTGGCTAAGATACATCTTTTCATATACTACAGTCATAATATCTAATTACTACTCTAATCTGCTTGCATGAGTAGGAAATATTGAAACAATAACTACATGTTGCCCAATTTCTGAATTTTAATTTTTTTTAAACTGGTAAATTTTAAACATTTATGAAAGAAATACCATGTGAAAATTAACATAAAGGGAATATAGGTATCATAAACTGTATTATAGAAATATGGGTAATCTTAGTGCCAATTAACTATACTAAAATAAAGATTTACAGATTGTATGTACCCACTCTCAAAACAAGAAAATCATGAAATGAATCTTTGTTCACACTTATGTTGCTTGTTCATACTCTACTCCTATCTCCACACAAAATTTAGCGCAATTAAAATAAGTACATAATTATTTTACTAGAAGATATGAAAATACTACAATTACTTAGAATTAAAATAAAAACATATACATTTTATTTAATTTTGTGAAAACTTATAAATCAACATAATTTTTTTTATGTTTAATGATACTACCCTTATTATACATAAGAGGGTAAGTAAAAATATTAAAATATATATTCCAAATATAATCTACTTACATAAATATAACAATTTGAAAGCTAAAATAATATTGCAAACTATTACATGTTTGCATTAACATTGCCTTTCAACAGAAAGATTCTACGGAAACATTTATGATTCTTGTAAAAAACATTAGGCTAAAGTTAGCTTAAAATATTATATATTTATGTACTAAAACACTAATTTTGAAACTTAATTCCTCACTATATTCCCTTACTTTAACTTTCTTGTCATGTTGAAATAAATGAAATCAGTAATTACTTAGAAAAAATCAACCCTTGATAGAAGTACAATAATTTCAAAAGGTTTAAATTCAAATTCTGTCCACTGTAAAGATGGTTTTTCTGATAATAGAAGGAGCATTTTTTTCAAGTGTGAATGTAAATTTTGATTTGTATTTAATAACTGTATAATGCAAATGAAAGTAGGATGGGTTGAATATTTCTGTCCACTGAATATTTGTTCCTTACGTTGTTCATATAGGTGAGGAATGATAAATGGAATTGATTATAAGTCTCATTTTCTCCTGATTTTCTTTTAATTACAATTATTCATTTCAACCTGGCATGATTTCCCTTTTCTCAGGAGCAAATGTCTAAGCAATATATTTTTTATTCTCTCATATGATTAACTACATTGTTTTCAGTCCTATGTAATTTGTAGTAATGAATTCTCAGTAAAGGTTAATTTACTTTCCTGAATAAAGAAATGGGCATCTGAAGTATTCCATTAAATCAATGACCTCAAAAATAGAATTTATGTTAATAACATAATAATGCCTCCCCACTTAAGGGCAATGGCAAAGGAAATATAATTTTCATAGGCATTGACTTTATTTAATTGTTTCACAAGAAAGCTCAAAGGAAGGATAATTTTACTTTAAATTCCTAAGAGCATTATCTTTTCTGGTTGGATGTTGTAAAAAGTCTGTTTTACTCTTTTTATTTAGTTCTAATAATGCGTAGTTTTTCTTTTTCCAAAATTTTTCAAATTTTTATTAAATTGTTGGGGTGAAACTGGTTAGTAAAATAATACAGGTTTCAAGTGTACATTTCTATAATACGCCATCAGTGTATTCCATTACATGATCACCACCCAGAGTCAGTTCTCCTTTCTTCACCATATATTTGACCCCCTTTACCCTCTTCTACCATCCTCCCTCCCCACTTACCCTCTGGTGACCACTAAATTATTGTTTGTATCTATGATTTTCTTTCATTTATTTGTTTATCTTGTTTGTTTGTTGCTTTCAGCTTTATATGCCACATATGTGTAAAGTCATATGGTTCTCAACATTTTCTGTCTGACATGTTTCACTTAGCATGATAATCTCAAGATCCATCCATGTTGTCACAAATGTATTTCATCTTTTCTTATGGCCAAGTAATATCCCATTGTATATATGTACCACATCCTTTTCATCCAATCATCAGACACTTTGTTTTTCAATGTCTTGGCCACTGTGAATAATGCTGCATTTAACATAGGTATACATAATTCTTTATAGACAAAAGTTTTCAGATTTTGGGGGTAGATACCCAGAAGAGGGACTGCTGGGTCATATGGTAATTTTATTCTTAATTTTTTGAGGAATCTCCCTGTTTCCCATAGTGGCTGTATCAATTTATATATATATATATATATATATATATATATATATATATATATATTTCATATATTGCATGTATATATTATATGTTATATATATGTGTGTGTGTATATATATATATATATATATATATATATATATATATATATTACACAGGCATATAACTTTCTTTTACGTAAACTAAAATGGTAACCACTCAAAAAAACAAAACAAAAATCCAGAACTGAGACACATAACATAAAAATAAAAACAGGAAGCAGACGTGAAAAACAATCATAGAATACCACCATACTAAAATAACAGACAGAAACACAAAGGCCAAGAAAAATGGAGATACCAACTTACCAGAAAACAACAGGGAAAACTTTCTTTTAATTAGAAAGTGTTCAACACATCTTAATTTGTTTGAATTAAAAGAAGCAAAATTCGATTTAGCTATTCTTTTACCTCACTGATGCACCACTTCATTGGCCTTTTCTTTCAGGAAGGAAATAATAGCATGCAGGATAATTCTTAGCAGAGTTCTCTCTAAATTACATTTATTGGGAAGAGGTTACCAAGTATGTATGTATACAAGATATAAGTTTATAATACTCTAAGACAATCATTCTGACATGAAGTTTTCCCTGTCGATCTATTCGTTTAAAACTTGTTCCTTTGTCTATATATGTGATTTCTTTGCCACCAAAGAAAAGTAGCACATTGCATCTCCACAGCAGCCCAGGCCATTGTTATAAAAAAATCCCTCTGCAAACTGATTAGTATGTGGCTTGTCTACTCTTTATACCAAGAGATGGAAGATTTCAACACTATACTATATTTTGGAAGTTTAGATGTCAAATGCCATACATGTATCAGAGGCAACGGAATTTTTGGATCTGTCATAAAGACCTAATTCACTGTAGCTACTAGTGGAAATGCCATAACAAATCAGAAACCTTGTTTATTGCAATAGTATAATTATATTGAAAAGGGCTTGACTCTAACCTGGCAATGTCACAATAGAAATGAGAAGCGAGCAAAAGGCAATAATAGTATATTTAACAATGCCTTTAATAAATGAAATCTGGAAATCAACTGGGACATTAAAATATTATGGTCCTTGATTATCTATATTTATATAGGGAGCAAGAATCATAATCAACAATTGCAACTTCACATGTTTTTTTGACAACCACTTTTAATCTTACCTTAAAATCTCCTGAACATTATCACTAGCGTCTCTGGGAAGTGGATAGAATAATTTTAAAAATGACAACTTTCAATGTATATACAGAATTTTTATAAAATCAAAATATTGGTAGTTGAACAGGCCAAAACCTTATTTATTTACATCAATAAAATACGCACCTAAAGACAAACGGTCTCAATTGAGTAATGCATTGCATTTTCCACTGTTTTTAGAAGGAATGAGTAATGACAGTGAAAAGGCTTAGGTTCATTAAAGAAAAACAAATGTAATGTACTGGAGTCCTTTATTTAGAAGGAGCCTATGATGTGAGCTGACAGTTGTTTTGTTTAGACAAGTGTCATAGTTTTATTTCATTGACCACATTTTCTAAAGGCAAATAGGGCAATCATTCTATCAGCATCAAACTTGAACATCCAGTATCAATAGGAAAACAATGACTTCAAATTAAAGAAACAAATTATTCAAAATCAAATAATTACATTTTCTTTCAATAATGGCAACATTTTACATAATTTGACCCATATGGGGCTAGATCATCAATAGCTTGTTGAGGTGAAATCTAATTCCAGATTCTTGCTCCAGAACTTTTAGGAAAATAAAGCATTTTAAAATAAACAAGAGATGTGTTGTTAATTAATGAAAGCTAGATTTGCTATTTTGAAGTTTAACTATAATGCACATAACACTCTATTGAATATTCCTTGATTTTGTACAAATGTGTGTCATTTCCTGAGAAAGAATGGAAATTAAAATTGTTATTTTCTGTCTCTAGTAAGGGAAATACTAATTTTCGTTATTAACACTTATTAAGCAACAAAAATAAATAGACTGGAAATGGCAAAGGAAGACTTACATTCAGGATAAAACTGTCTTAAAAGTTCTAAGGAAAATTAATTATTATTTTATTGAATTGTGTTAATTTCTTTACAAGTAGGATTCATGTACTTAGAAAATACAGATTTCATGAAAAATGTGCCAATAATATAAATTTTAGAAAATGTATGTGGTGATTAAAATATTCATTTATGAATTAGTTTATACTATAAATGCACATTATAGTTTAATTAGTGATTTCTGAGATTTTGCTTTCTAGCGTATATCATCATTTATACTAGGGATGCTTTGTGGTTTCAACCACATTCAGAATATTATAAGCTACCATCTCTTCTACAGAGCTTACATTTATTTAAAAATGTTTAAATAAATGACATCCTTCTTATTGTGTATCATAGGGCATAAAACTGACCCACAGAACTGAGGTAACTGTCCAGATTACTTCAACTGAAAAACAATTTAACTGAATTATCTAAAGTATAGAACCACAAGTTTCATTTAGTTATATTGTTCAACACTCTTTTTCATTATTTAATTTTTATACATAATAAAATTTTCTGCAATCAAAGGTCAAAAAAGCTATAATCTCTAACTAATCCTACCACAAAACATAACCAATAGGTAAAGAACAAGAAATCTTGGAAGATTTTAATAGGAAATCTTTTAAAGGAAAGCGAGATGACACAATTCAAGGGTCCTCTGGCTATTTTCAAAAATAATTTTGTTTACTCTGTTGTGAAATATATAACATGAAGTATTGAATAATGACTAAACCTACAGTTAATTTAAAATCTGCTACACAAACCCATGACAGATGGTTTGATGTAAATTAAAGCCATCACTCTGCCATTTAGAGTTTGTAGAAAATGCATACATTTGAAGGTACATTAGTTTCAAACTATTTATTTCAAAACCATTATACATTAAGAAAAATCAACTGATTTTATACTATGCACGCATATTTTCTACTAGATAATGTAAAGTTCAGTAAAGGGAAAAAAAAAAAAAAAGCCTGTACTATATAAGAATATTGTACATGTTATAGCCCTTCTCAATGCAGGGTGAATATTGTGTTGAATATATGGGAGCATTTTATGAAAGCAATTCAAAAGAATTAGCAGTCAAAAAGGTGATGTATATGCACCCGACCATTCCAGTAAGTAATGGAAAAACAAAACACAAATCACTTTATGTCATTGACCCTCAGCTACTTATCTGAAAACCTGGAGTTAGAAAGCAGTGATTTCTAAGTTTCTTTAATATTATACAGTTTTGTGATCTATGTTATTTAATTGTCTGTGATTATCTATTTTTGGGCTCAGGTATAAAGTTTGAACTGCCTGGAGGATCCAGCGGATAGTGTTGAAAGGAAATAAGTGGCAGGCTTGAGGGCATTGCTGGGTGGTACCCAGGATAAAAATGCATTCTACTGAAGAAACCAGAGATCCGCCTTTCTCTAAAACAGACATGTAGATATATATTGAAAATCGAGTGATAATGGGGGAAAAAAAGAAATAATAACAAAAAGAGTTATACATGCAAGGACAATAGCTCTTTACAGAGGGCATATTTATAATGAACTACAGAACTCCTCAAAGTCCAGGGGGAAGTGGGCTGGTAAAACGTTCACATAAATTTATGTTTCTTTGTAAAATTTTCAAAATTAAAAGATTTTAACTATGATTTGTAAAAATCACTGTCTCTTTCTGCTCTGTTTTTCCTTCCACTACACCACCCCTTATTTTAGTTGACCATTAAGAAGTTACTCTGAATATTAGGATTCAATTGAGGGATGTTGGTTTGGAAATTCTTTTCTTTTGAATGTGGTATTTCGGGTTTATTTTATGCTTTTCATTACTTCAATGGAAAGTTCTTGTGGGCCAACCCATGGTAAAAGAAAGGTTTTTCCAGAAAATATCTACTGTCCTCTGTGCTGACCTGTCCATTCTCGATATTGTAATACAGGGCCGTACTAACATCATGTCATGAATAGGTGCCAGAGCTTTCACATCAAAGCCCTCACATCAGGCCTCACATGAGAGTGTAGCAGCCTTCAAAGCCACGAAATAGGTGAGAACCATTCTTCCAGTCTCTAGAAATGTCAAATTGTGAGCATAAGATTCAATTTTCATTGACATTTAATCAAAATAGAAATTCAACTCCTCCTTCCAGGAATACACAAAAATGTTTGTTTGCACGTGGGTGCATGCGTATATGTATGTATTATATGCGATTATGAAAGGACCATACACTTTATTTATTTATTTGTTTGTTTGTTTGTTTGTTTGTTTGTTTTTTATGGGAATTGCTCAGGCTGGAATTTATGAGAATACCTGTGCAGGGAAAACTACCTCCCTGTGACACCTACACACTCTAATGATAAAATCTGAATTTAGTGCACATTCAGTAATCTCTGTCACACCACGTTTTCTCTTTGAGAGCCAATGTTAATTGATAAATAAATCAGATCTTTTCATACATATCCTACATATTTAAGAAAAATTCTCACAAATGTGCCTTTGATTTCAATATTTCACTATATTTTACTGTTGCTGTGTCCGTTTTGCAATATTTTATTGTTTATAAATTTATATTTTGATGTACGATAGAACTTTATATTCTGCTTTTTCAAATAAACCAATCATTCTGTTTCAAAATCTTCCTTTAAGAAAATTTACTTCACTTTTCCACTTGAGCTCATACTTTTCTACAGCAAACTTGAAAAAAACAAAAACACTGTACTTTAGTTGTCTAATCTTTTGGACTTCACTTTGATGGTCACATTTATTATAAATAAATTAAGAAATACAGCAATAGCTAAAAAATGAAGTAAAAAATAAACACTCAATTTAACCATCTTTAACACTATGTTAACATCAATGTAGATATCTAGTCATGTGTAGAGAATATAGGCGAAAGTTAGCAAGACCCTTTCTCTTTCTGCACAAGAATTCGGCTTTTGATTAACTTCCTAGTTGTGTTCCCTTTCTGATCTGATAAGATGAACTACATCAACTATAATAGTAGTCAGCATTACTTAAGGTGGAAGGACGATGAGGAACTACAAATAAACTATAAATATTGCATGGGAGTATCTCTTCCTAGAGTACAGTAAAGCATGACAATTGGATATAATCTTTGAGGGAATTAGATACTATGCCTATGGAACTGTTGCAAAAAAGATTGGATCCTATGGGATGCCTACAAAATCCTTCCAGAAACCTACTGATAAACTAGCATCTTAAGTCACTACTTTCCTTCATGCCCTGATACATAAAGTGATTTGTACTAATGATCTCCACTTTCTCTCTTAATATTTATGTAATATCTTACAATTAGAATTCAAGCGAGACTAGCTCATGTAAATTGCATTCTCAGGTGAGGCCAGTCACTTCTCTTTCATCCACAGCATCTCTGTACCTTAGTCCTGGATATTTCTGTAATATTTCATACTATTTAATTTTTAAAATTTGTCGTTGCCTTTCATCATCCTCTTCTGTATGGATTCTCTTCTCATTCTGATTCATTCTTTACAGAACTTCTCACTTTTCTCTTTCTGTTTTTCCCCACTAAATATAGTCTAAATATTATATTATCCAAAACAGTATCCCATTTCCAGTTTTACTCGGTTCTGTTGCTTCAATGATCACCACAATTTTATGTCTGCCAAATCCTTCATGGGAAGATTCTGACAGTTTTTTGTTTTTTTTTCAATAGCTTGGTATATAAATATAAACTCCTCTTTCCTCCAAAACCAGCAACACTCCATTAGATACTCATAGTACTTCCATATTTCCCCTCACTTGGTTTAGAAATATTAGTGTTATGTATGAGGCTTCCATTTCCCCTCATCTTCCTATAAATAGACGAACCAGGAAAGTCTATATTACCTTTAAATTAGACCTTGAATCAGTTTTTTTCTCCCGATTTATCATTACTACTACCACAAATACTATTACACTCTATCCCAATAACCTAAAATTCATTCTGTAAATGACAATTAATGGAATACTGGGCCCCCCACACACATGCTGCTAAAAATGTCTATGGCCTATTAAAATAAACCTCACTTCTTTATTCTGTTATTAAAGAATATAAACCAAGGGTCACAGATGGAAAATCTTTATCAGGGTGAAAAAAATTGAGTAAAGCCTGAAATGCGTCAAAAGCAGGGATGGGAATGCATGCTCCATGTAAAGGAAGCAGCTACTATTCAGTTTTAACATGATGTTGCCATGTGGAAACATGGCTCATTGATCTAAGATCTTCAATTTATCTAAAGAATCCAAAAATCCATTTTGGAGAAATGTCATAAATCTCCTGATTTGATAAATTTGGTATTACTTTCTTTACCTATGTGTGAGTCAATCAAAAAATGGTTTGCTAGCCAGATTTGGTCCATGGTCAATAGTCCATGGTCAATTTCTGCTTAACTGCCCTTGTCCCAACCTTTTTTCCCCAATCATCTTACATAACATGGATTCCATAGAGAAAAACTCACTAGCTCTACAATTTGTACTATTCATTTCTACTTTATTCATGTAAAATTCAGGACCATTTTTCTCCAACTCCCTTGAACCATATCCAATTGGTTATGTTATCTCTACATTTTATGAACCAACTTTCTTTGATTTATGTCTATGTAATCCAAATTAAAAGAATCATTTGGGACAAAAGGAAAGCTTTTTATAAATAGTTTGAATACTAAACATTCTGAATACTATATGACTATGGTTTTCGATAGACGTGGCACTGTTCCCTAGGGATCATTGCGGAAATTACTAGCAGAGCTGATTTTGTTTGTCATAATAGTTTTGATGGTTGATGTTTGCTGTGGTTTACTGCATGTAGTCAGGGGATACTAAATATTCTACAATGCATGTGACAGTTCTGCCTATATATTAGGTTGATGCAAAAGTAATTGCAGTTTAAAAGGTTAAAAAATTGCAAAACCTGCAATTACTTTTGCACCAACCTAATAACTGTCTTGTGTCCCTCCCACCTCACTAAAGTTCTATTAGATATTGATGTTGGCTAACAACTTGTTTAAATCATTTGAGCCAAGAACCTGATACTATTTCACAGAGAAACCAAAGTCTTTGAATGATTTTAATAAACACTTTGTTTTTCAGGAATGTAACTATGATGAAAATTGAAGAAATATTTTACTTTGCTTTATTTGGATCTTTTACTAAGCACTGTCACCACCTTGGAAAATCACATCAAGAGTGAAAAGCTGTTTATAGTATTTGAGTTGCAATTAAAATACATGTGTATAATTCTGTATTTTTAGCTGCCATATTCGCCTTGATTTTATATAGAGTTGTAAACATCTATTTACTTTATGTTCTAGTGCAGTTATACTTCAATATGTTCATATTAAAATACATATTATTGTATTCAAAATTACTTTACCTATTCCTGCCTTTGTATCAACAAGCATTGTCAATTTTGTTTCTAATTTTTCTAAAAATAATAAGTTACATTATTTATAATTTTTTCTAGATATTAAATGGACCATTACAAAATAATTTTTGTTATTAAAAAAGGGTGTAGCTGGAACAGCTAGGATTGAAAAGGACTCTTCTATAGTATGTATGGTTCTGAGAAAGCTTTGGCTCCCTCAGGGTAACTCTGTGATGGTACAGACATCCAAGAGTGGTGAGAAGATTAGATATGCAATTTAAAATGGAGTGCCATTCCAGGTCAATTTTATCATGTTTAATGATGTGAGAAATGAAGAAAAGGAGAGTGATTTACCCTTGTACCATATCAAAGGAGACTGTGTTAAAAGTCTATCAAATGTCTTCCATGGAACCCAACATTTATGCTTGCCTTTGCAATTAGCTCATTTTTTTTTTGCAACTGATGATTTGTCTCCACTAAATTTCATGATCCTTGATCATAGTGACTTTCTTACACATTTTTTAACATACCCATTGCCTGGCATATACTAAATGATATCCTTTTAATTATAAGCAACAGAAGCAAATTCTAACATGAGAAAAATTGTGGTTATTAACTTTATTGGATGGGTACTGATGAGGCTCATATAATTTAAAGAAGAGTTAAACAACTAAGTCTCAGGGAAACTAGAAGCCAGAGTAGCACCAAACAGGTTCACTATCTATGTTTAAGGTTTCAGTTCTGTTTCGGGGCATGCTTTCTGTCTTGGCAACAATCAGTTATTACTGTTGCAAAGGAAAAGTAGTACTGTTCAAGTCTTTGGAGACATTGCTGGGAGCTGGATAGTTATTCTAATTTATGTCTATTGTAAGTACTAAATATTTGTTTAAGAGAGGAGTAAAAAAAAAGAGAAAACTGTGGTCAAAAATACCTTCCATGGGCCAATATTTCACATTTTTTCTCTACTATAGTTCAAGAAAATAAAATGTGTAATGGGAACACTGAACTAAATCATTTTATTTATACATTTTTATTGACATTTGCATTAAAATTCATCTACCATGACTGAAAAGTAAAAAGAAAATATTTTGAATACATAAAGGAAGTATTTTTCAGAACTTGGAACTTTCATTCTAAATTGATAAATGAAAATATTTCACAACTGACTACATATTATTTTCCTCCAAATATCATGTTGCATTGCCACATTATTACAATAAACACTTTTCAAAAGTCCTAATAAGAAATGAATCGGTTCACACTTTGTCTAGAATACTTTTAGAACAAGTAGCAATCCATTTTTTCCCCTTATTTCACAAATCCTCAAAACCTGACATGTCATAGTGATGTAATTCATGCTAGTAGGATACTTATAACGGTCAGAATATCTTATTTCATCAGACTAAATATTATCTGTATTGTGTCACATGGTATTGTAATTTGAAATTGTTGAAATATTTGTGACTAAACAAAAGGTACTTAAAGCCTTAAATATTTAACAGTTTTAAAATTTACATTATAATGGAAAAGTGCAAATTATGATGACTTCTAACTTTGAACGGTTAATTCAAACTTAAATCTACATAGTTTCATTTTTTAATATAAAAGTTTGTCCCTCATTAAATAAAAAAAGGAATAAAAAGTTTCCACAAAATAAAAGGGTCATTAGGCAAAGCATTTATAACCATTGTCAGAGTAAACTTTGTCAAGAATTGGGATGAATCTACGACTTTTACCCAATTTGAAAGCTAACAATTTAGCCTGCCACATTTTCATGAATGCTGCAGAAGACATGAGGTTCCTGATCAGAGCCAAAGCATGGCTTATTACTCTCAGCCATCACAGTAGCCAAGAATCATCATTTTTACTCCAGTTCCTTGAGCTCCAATTTCCATGCAAAGAGGCTAAAGTGACAACTTCACACAGAGTTGGTTGTGAGAAAGTAGAAGAACCCTGATTTTAGGGAACCCAAATGTTTTGTCATGGGCAGTAGGTTTGCCTGGCTGTTGTTCAGAGGAAGAAACCATCTCTATCTTCCAGGGCTGTTGACCACACAGACGCCATTGACAAGATAGTCTATACCGTGCCAGTCAGTGCCTCTGCTTATAACAACGCAGAGTTTTGAGACAAAGAATTGTTTCAAAACAGGCTACTGAAATCTTCCCCCCAGTTTTCCCCAGGATTCCAAAGTAAATGTGCCAAAGTTTGTCTAAGACCAGAAAATTCACATAATAAAATTTTGACTTGATGGGTCCCCTTACTTCTCTCATGAATGATGCAATGTTACTCACTCCCTAGTAGGTAGGCTAGCTGTGAGTCAAATAACCATTTTTTTTTCTTTTTTCTTTTTTTTTTTTTTTTTTAATACACTCCACAGACTACTGAGAAACTTGGAGTTAGCTACAACAGTTAGAGTATCCTGGTAGAAGAAGTTAACATGTTACCAATAAGATATTTCATGACATACTTTTATTAATCTATTTCAAAATTGAAAGTGTGTTTTTCTTCTTATATGACCTCAGTGAATGTTAGAGTTACTTCCTCTCTTTCTTTATTGAGATTTAGTTCTGCATTAACAGCAAAATTGTTCTTCCAACTTATATTTGTGCTTGTTTTCACTACTGATCTGAATACATTCAGTTTAAGCATTTTTTCCCACATCATCAGAGACTATTAGTTTGCATTACAAAGCTTTGCATATGATGCTACCCAACTAATAATGCCCAAATTCAGGTGTGTATTGATTTATTTAGCTTTAAAATTTAATTTGAAAATATCAATTTTGGAAACCTGTGTTGGCTAGTCCTCAGTGATGTTTCTCTTTCTGGTTTTAAAAATAGATTTTTGAAAGAGGTATACTAGATTAATCTTTTGTCGAATAAGGTGGTGGTGATTGATCACATTGTTGAAAATATTATATATGGCTGTAGTATAAATGAGCAATTGATTTTTTTTTTAACTTTAAATAATGAAAATTTAAATATTAAAGGCCGATTTAGTTACTTGAAAATGTGTAAGTATGTTTGGAATAACTGAGGTATAGAAATTTCCTTTTCCAACAGTAAGTTTAATGGAAGCTAAACACAGATCAAGTATTTCTCATGAAAACTGAGCATCTGAAATGAGATGTGCTGTAAGAGTGAAAGTCAGAGCAAACTTTGAAGGAAGATATTTTTAAAATACATATACGGTTTTCAATATATTAGGCAGAGATAGAAACTTTTATTGTGTGTTTTCTTCAAACAGCTGGTAACTCTTTATTTCCATATCTTCTAATAGCATCTCTGTGTGACTGCATTCAATTACCAGGAATCCAGTCACATGTGTTAAACAATTTTGTTAAAGTAATCATAAATATCCTTCAGGTTTATTAAATATTTCCTTATATATCTTGGGAATCATTTCAGTAATAAGTGATTTATAATATAAGTAATGTAAACTAATCCAATTTGATTAATCTGTGTTTTACCTGATTAAGGTTCTTGTTAAGCATCACATTGCTAGCCTTTCTTTGTTGATATTTAAATCTGTTTCTACATGAAAGCATCAAAGCTACTTCTACGTAAAAACTGGTAGGATTGTTTAGCCACAGAATAGTGCTAACCCATAACATTTTGGTGGCAGGTTTAACTTAATCCACTGATTCCACTTTTAAAATATCAAAGCCACAGAACCATTTGAAAATGTTATTTTCCCTCTGGAGTAAATTGTGCATTCTCTACCCAACTGGATAGTGTATCAAATTGATTGAGAACTGTGCCAACACAAACGCAGCTGTTTAGAAATGGAAATGTTTGCTATGTATAAACTCCAAACTGTATCCCATAATATGTTTAAGATTAAGTCCATCCAGGGAGAAAAGCCTGGGGCACAAGCTGTGGGACCAAGACTCCATTTGCTCCTCACCCCAAAATCCATCGCGTCTTCTCTGGTCTTTATTTCCTCTTTCACTGCAGTGCCAAGAGAAACATCTGACCAAAATACAGAATTCAAGAATGGTAGATTGAGGAGTGTGATGTCTCTGATTACCCTGATTTGTGTGTTTGTGTGTTGTGCAAATGTATGAGGACGGAAGCATTAGCAAAAGAAAAAACAAATAGAAACAACCAAACTCTTCCAGCAGTGGATATTTGCTTTCTCTTCTCCACTCTATGCTGCCTTCCATCGTTTTGAAGTTAAATTTAAACCGCTTGCCTGCTACAACTATTGTTTATTTCCCAGTTAGCTCTAACTCCTCTTTGCCTCTGCTTTCCCCTCTTCCTCCCTCCATTTATCTTTTTGTTTGCCACATAATATGATTACACATCTATGTTTCAGTAATATCATGAAATTATTTGGGGATTAATTTATTATTGAACGTCTTTAATGGGCATTAAACTCACTACTGTATTCATGTGCCTATATCTGATCATTACTCAGTTGTGTGTGTGTTGGGGGGGGAGGTGATAAAAATAAGTAAAACTTTGCTACCTGTTCTAATTAGTTTAAGTTGTGATAATAGTGGAGCTAATTTCTAATAGCCTTCAAATTAAAGTTGAAATATCTCAGCCTTTTGTGTAGCATGCCAAGTTTAAAAATCTTAAATATTTTCTTTAATAAATTGTGGCTATTTGATGGCTTAGGAAGTATTTTCTTGCTTCTTTTTAATATAGTAGAATTGCATTCTTCCTGCACTAGCTTTAAATATAATTATGCGTGAAATAAACAGTGAGGTGTCCTTAAACAGCATTAATTCTCTGAAAGCTTTAAAATATTCCCAAGTTATTTAGACATTGTTTTCCTTCATTTGTTTGAAGGCTAATTCAAACCAGCAGAATTTGATTGAATATTGATTCTGCAAGCAGAACTAAAACTTGAATGCATTCCATTTAACATTGATAATTAAAATATAGACAATAAAATTATACAATTATAATTCTACTTGTATGTAAAAATATCAATCAAATTAAAGGGAAAAATAAATGTATCAACTTCCTGTGAGCTAAAAGATACTTTTGCATGCACATGAAATTTTATTCGGTAAAACTGTTATTAGAAGGCTTCCAGATGAACCAAATCTCAATACATTCTCAAACTTTAAAAGTTCAAGAAACTTCACGCTTCCTTTTCCTACCTCGTCTTCACAGGATCCTACAAGGTAGACATTATCATCCTCATGTTGAAAATTATGAAGCCAACTTCCAATTGCAAATGGTGTAATAAAGGGTTTTCTGGCCCTTCAATTCTCTTGCAAATATCCCATAAAGTGCAAACAGAATGAGAATCAATATACAATTTCCTTCTTCATGAAAATATATCTTTGATGTAACTCTCAATATAGGCAGACTGCATACAGCGGCAAGATAACTGATATAGTGAGGTGAAGAAGCCAAGGTCTAAAAAGCCACAAAAAGGCCACCAAGACCAAAGCACCAGTTACTCTAAAAGTGACAGCAAAAGAGGTGGATTTGCCAGAAGCCTGCATAAGGGACTGTTGGGTCATCATGGCAACGCTGGGCAGGCAGATGTTATGCCTCCACAGAAGTCAGGAGTGTCATTTCTGAAGAAACGGAATGAAAACAGGGAATGGGAGGTGGAATTAAGAAAACCCTACATGCTGAAGAGTAAAACCACCTATGCCCACCTTGTTCTCTGAACACCAGCTGTAGGTTTCACACCCATGTAGAGTATTGGAAGACCCTAATCTAAAGACATGGAAACTTCCCCAAAGAACTCATTGTTGCCACTATGATTACTCTGCAATTCTTAGGAAGGTGGAAGGTGGTAGACAGATAAATACATCTGATAAATTTTAAAGTTTAAATCCAGGCAGATTTTATGAAGTAGAGATAATAGTCACTCAGTATTTGGTTTCTCACATGTAAACTGTGTGAGAATGTTGTTTAGACTAAGCCTCGCATGGAGGCCCAAGATTCATTAGACTAACAATTTCAGTGGAACAAATGGGGAACATCAATTGTAATGTGAAATGAATCCAATATTTAGTTATCAAAAACTGGATGCAAACCAAACTGTAATTGTATAAAGTCCCACCCTTTTATTTCCCAAATAAGCTATGAAACAATATTATTTGTACTTAAAATAAATGTTATAGTGAGTTTTACGAAGTGCTGCTTTATGTAAATTTATGAAGGACATAATAGAGTCCAAAACAGCAAAAGGCACAACACGAAAGTATTCTTAACTCTCCGTAGCCACACACACACAAATTTATTAAAAGATACTGATACTTGATTGCTCCTCAACACCATTGAACCTTGAACTTTGGTTAAAGACTCTGAATTAAATGTCTATAGTCTATTTAACTACCTGCAGGAAATCTATTTCAAATGAAAATATGTTGAACCATTAGGCCATAATCAGGCATTCAAAATGGAGTGCATGTTTAAAATAATTTTATCAATATTAATTTTCTATAAATATTGAGTTCAACTTCATGGCATCACCTCAGTATAAAGGAGTGCAATCCTGGCTCCATCTCTTTCTAGAAGCTTGATTTTGGATAGGTTACTGAATTTTCACTTTAACGTGAAAAAATGAAAATACTTTACATGGTTCTTTTGAAGAATAAGTGAGATTAGGCGAATGGAATACTTGTAAATTAAAAGAGAAAGAAAGGGAAATAATAGCTGTGATTATTATTATTAAGGTACTGAAAATAGTAGTGGGATTAAGTTATCAACTAATGCAGTTTCTGTTGAAATGTTGAAATTAAAAATTTAATTTGAAATTAAAGAATAAGAAGCAAGAGAAGCAACGTGATTTGTCTAAAATCACTCAGAGCTAAGATCAGAAACTGAATCTAGACCCCACTTCCCTAACTTTTCCATTTTCTTTTACAAGATACCATGATCTTGGAGAGAGGGCTGGTATTATATTTTGATTTTTTTGATAGTACCTTTCAAAAGAAACCCTTAATTATAGCTGGACACATTGCTACGAAGCTAAAGAATAGCTTTTTCACAGCTTCTCTTAGAGTTTCATGGTCAGTCAATTTGCATGACCATGTGATTAAACTCCTCATAAGAAGTAGGGCTAGCATGCTGTGCAACTTTAGTCAAGTTTCCAGAGAAAGACTGCAGACACCATTCTTAAGTCTTTGTTCCAGTCTGCTGTTTGGAATATGGAGATACTGGCTGAGGTTCCAGGGCAATTCTGGATGAGGATGATGAGAGTAATACGCTAGATTTGGCAGGATCATGTCTGTCAGGACTGAGGTCCCTGATGGCCATGGAGAGGCCATAGCAGACCTGGGTTGCTCCTTCTGGATTTTGTTACAGGGAAGAGATTAAAGTTTTATATTTTTTCATCTCTGTTGTGTGGACCTTTTCATCTTATGCAGCTAAAACTTCTCTAATTGAAAATAAAATTCAATTAAATATAGGGTTCTCATTAAAAGAATAAGGAAATTGGATATTGGAACAGGCAATTAGGAATTTGACACATTAATTTAATAAGCTGCCTTATATATTCATTCATTAGTTCATTAGAAATTAACCAAACATTTGTTAGAGATTCACTCTGTGTCAATCAATCTGCTTGCCTCCCTGAATCTCAAACTAAGTAAGGATAGCTTTACAAAGCGGTGGCCACCAATAACATAAACCAGTGTAGCGTATCATGTGATCTACAGACTGTCTGTCACCCACCTGCAATAAAATATGTATGGAAATTGAGACTATTTTTTACAGTAGCTTACTAATTTTTACAGTAGTTTAACAATAATTATTGTCCATTAAAGCTTATAACAAATTATTTAGGCTTATTTTATGGTTTTAAATTTAACATTTTCTATATATTTCTTATATTTCACAAAAGTATTGGTCCAAGACGATTTGGAAACAAAACAAAAAACATTGTGAACATACACTGATTCAGGATAAATAGCAAAGACACTGTTGCACGAGGATGCATTTGACTGTGAGTATCCTGTAAAGCCATATTGAGAGGCATGTAGAATCACATTTTGAAGACGCATATAAGCTATACTTGAAAGTCTCATGCATGTTGGATGATAGTCCAACTTGATCTAACAGTCCTTACTTCAAAGAAAAAAATAGTATTGCCTTGTTCTGAGTAAAGAGCTTTCTTCTCAACCAGATGGAATTCTTCATGAGGTTAACTACTTACACCTAAATTCAGCTACCTACACCTAAATCACAAATTTAATCATTATACTTACAAAATGTCTGAAATAAAGCAATTGTAAACACCACAAATGTAACAGAAAATATTACCATTTGGAACAGGAATGCACTGGATACATTGCACAGAACAAGGACATTTGCCTTCACAGTGAAATGAGTTTCATGGTCAGTCAATTTATTGTTCTTATGTCTGATCTCTGAGAACACATCCCTTATTCAATCTTCCATAGACATATCTAAGAAGGGTATGGAAATCAGAAGATCACTTTGGGAGGTAGACAACTATTTACTAGGCTTATATGACACAGAGACAATTTCCTTCAAACTTTCCTTGACTGCTGATTGAAAGGACCATTTGGCAAAGTCTGAGATCTCCATTCATGATGTATATAATGCAGGTGCCATACCCTTGCAGACTATGTTACTTAGCTACAGACCTCACCACTCAGTCTGTCCTGACTCATCTACTCCCCTCCTGGCTTCTGCCCCTGAAACAGGCATATGGCGAGGAGGCTAGATTAGACTAACAGAAGTTAACTTTTCTTTTTCTGGTGCAATGTTAGCCATTGTCAAGCAAGTAGTACTCAGAAGAGCTGTGGGATCAAGCTTCCCTCTTTTTTCTCTCTCTTCCTACATTGAAATCTTATGTCTCTTGTGATTGTTGCCTCGATGTTTCTCTGCTTGGGGTAGGGATTTTGACGTACTTTTCCAAAGTCACAATGCACACTGTTCTGATTTTTTAGACATAGTGGTTGCTGACCACCATCAGAAAGTGTTTCTGGAAACCTGTACCTATTCTTTTTCTTGTTTTATTCCAGATGGCCCATGTAGGCAAAAAGTCATTTTCTTATAGGATGTTACTGAATGGTAGGAAGTAGTACTCAGTACACTTCAATGTCCTAAAATTTTTCTACCCAGTCCCCTAAAGCTATGGTCCTGAAGGATACATTACATGATTCTTATGACAAAACAGGTAGTATATTATCTGCCATTTATGTGACAGGATTGATTATGTAAACTTTCTCAACGTTTAGGTCTTGCCAGTTTTATTTTCAGGCTGGTCTCTATCCTTACAGAGAGCAGATATGGATGGAGGGAGTGAGGTAGACATTAAAAAATCTCTAAAGAACCCTGAACAGACCAGCTTTAACTATCCCTGGATTAATTTTATTTTCTGGAAAGATGGTTTACTTCAGTTAAGCTGAGTCATACACCCATCCCTAAGTGGCAAGGTCCAGATGAATGGCTGTCCACAGAATTATGTAGGGTGGGAAAAAAAATTCCCCTAGGGAGAGAGGATAAGATAGACTTTCAAAAATTGTCAGGTTTCCAAAACAGACACTTAAATTCAACTCTAGAGATATTAATCATAATGTAATTGAAAACATTGTAAGCATTAAGCACTTATTAAAATCATACAATTCAAAAGTTATTATTTTTGTTTCAATATAATTTTACACATTTGTTATAATAATATTAATGCTTGGGACAAATGCATTTCAAAGCTAATCTTCTCCAAAAAATGTTTCTCAGAAGCTTTTGTATGGGGATGGGTGGGAGGGAGGCTTTCGTTATGTTAGCCAGCCACAAAAAGAACTGAAAACAACTCTGGCAAAAGGTGTAACTCTTCATTCTCCAAAACCAAACTACCCCAAATTAAAATTGTTAGCTTACATTAATTTAACAATCTAACACTAGAAAAATGCTGCATAAATGATAATCGTATTGCCTGAAAGAAGAGATGCATTTTGCCACATTTTAAATAATCATGATTTTGTTTTTTATCATAAGAATAACAACAACAGCAAAAATTAAAGAGTAAGTCATAATGTGTCATAGACTTAGAAATTGAGGCATAGGATAGGGCTGGGCAAAGGGAATTAAAAAGTGGGAGTTGTGGACTGCCATTAGCTGGGTGTTTGGGATATTGTGCTGTGTTTCATTGAAATGAAAATTTCTCCATTTTTCTATAGAGCCATTGGCTGGTTCTGGTTGGTACTGTGCAAGTTCCCATGGGCATATTAACTAGTGAAGTTTAAGATTAGCTTTGTTCCTTGCATAGAATACTATAATGAATAAAGATTAGTAAGCCAGCAACAGTTTTTTTGTTTTGTTTTGTTTTGTTTTGTTTTGCTTTCCTGTCAAACATCAGTAATTTTTTAAATGTTTGGAAACAGAAAATTCTTGATTACAGACAAGGACATTCACCCTCCTAATATTTAAACCCCTGCATATTATAATATGGAATTAATGTATCATTTCTGATTCATTTAATCTTTTCTCATCACAATGTTATAAAAACAGTCCTGTTTTGGGGGCCAAAATGTTGTTGATCTTCTCAAGCAGACATTAAAAAAAATATATCAAAAACTAACATTTTAACGAGGTGTAAACACAAATTGAAATCTATATGGTCTAAGCTAACTGAAAACATGAATTCCATAATTTCACACGGGCTTCATACCACACATTCCTCTATTAACTACAGGGTATAATCTTGCCAATCAGTGCCGACAATCATTCTCACAGTTGTACATTTACAACTTGTATAATGGCTGTGTGCACTACAATGTCATTTATATAAAAAAATTACCTGCTTAAACTGCAAATATTTACCCAGATAAATTACTGTCTGAGATGTTAGGCTCTTTGGGACATCCATAAAATATTTCAATGATTTGTGGTACATATAGTAAAATGATTCACTCCAAGATATGTAATTACTCTGGAAAATGGCATACCTTAATTACTGGTAGGCAGTACTGTATATACAAGCAGGCATGGGAAGTGATTCTATTCTTCAAACAAGTTCTCAAATTAAATGCCAAAAATTGCTGATTCTCTATGTTCCCAATGATACATAAGGGAACTAGAGTATACTATATGAATGTCATTACAAAGTATATTAATATGGGATAAAATATATGGTAAAAAATAATTCTGAACTGATCCCAAAATAATGTCACTATCAGTATATATAGATTAAAATATCATTGTAGGATTCATATAGGTAAAGGAAAGGACATTGCAAGTAGTGAGAACTTCTCCTAATGCATTAATTTATTCATTCAACACTGGTCTGTCAACAAACAGTTATTGACTGTTTGGTGTTTGTAAGGTGTTTGTCAGTGTGCTTCACAACAGATATACCAACTGCATTCTGATGGGGGTGACATACATATAAGGAATGAATTATAACCTGTGATAGGATTTATGATAAGTATATGAAGTTTTAAGGAAACAAATAATTAGAACACAATAGGTCCAAAAAGTTTTCATAAAGAGATGACATTTTTGCCAAAACTTGTGAAATCTGAGTAGATTACAGATGAGAATGTGCAGAAAGGGAAATCCACAAAATAATTAATACCTGTAGATGTTTTGCAAGTGACACATACTGAACGAGTAGGCATGCAAGTTCCTTCATGAACTCATCAATGTCCAAGTCCATAAAATGAACTTCTCCAGCTCTATTTCACTCATTTCATAATGGCTGATGGTCTAAATTTAAAAAGCATATCTAGCAACCTTATGTTCATGCACATATACAAGGATGGACAGATGATAAATAAACAGATTGATGATTAGACAGACATAGAAAGAAAGGCAGACAGACACATAGATACGTATATAAGTGTGTTTTTATGAGTATACACATGTAAATACACTCATATATGTGATTTATGTAGAATTTTTGTTTGATAGATGCTCTGAATAATTTTCTCCCTTGTCTGTCCTTTTCTGATACTTTCTAAACTCATCCACACCCTTCCCCAATTCCAGGCCCACTCAGATTCTCTCAGTTCCGCTGCATTCCTATATTGTTTCTTTAGATAACATGTTTAATCCTTTAGAGTTAAATTCTGCTGGCCCTGGAGGCTTGTAGTCTCTTTAAATTGAATTTTCTTCTTTACGTGTTGATTTTGTAGTTCAATCTCGAGGGTAATTTTATTTCCCTCTTTTACTGGTGCTTCCTCATGTCTAACTCTTGTGCCAGTTAGAGCATGGTAGTATAAAAATGCATTGTGTGTCTGAGTAATGGTGAATGGCTTTCTTGAATTACCAACAATAAGTACCGGAAGGGTAAAAAGAAGGGACTAGAATGGTAAATCAAAGACTTAATCAAAAGACTAAAATCTTTTGTCATAAATATTTGACACTTAGTAGATTTTGGACTTGGACATGGCAGGCCTCTCCTGTAGTGCACAGCATAAGGATAGTCATGTTTACCATTTTGTCAGAGCTCAAATCCTGCAAATCTAGTTGCCTTGCATTTAGCCTTACAGAAGTTTATTATTTGTCATGATATTTTTGTGGGTATAAAGCTAAACTCATTTATTAGGATATAGTATTGTAATTTTTTACAACTATAATACTTTATGTATGTTCTTTTCCCCCCACTTGTTTTTTTTAACTATTAGACATACTGAGCATTTCACAATGAAATGTACCTGCCTTAAAGACAATACTTGGTGGATTGAAATAACTTGATGATCAGGTATATAGATAAGAATTGGTTTCATGCTGATTTTCAACATGTCGCTCAGACTATGACTCAATTAATATATTTTTAATATGTACTTTATGAAATATAGCACTAAGAATCTAATTGTTTTCAAAATATCCATTGGTATTTTTATAGAACACAATAATTCAAATATGTTAATTTTTTACTTTTTTTTTAAGTACAGTCCTTATTTTTTGTATATATTAAGGACAGGTATTCAGCGTTCTAAATTTTAAAAATTAAGTATTTACATGCAAATAATGCAAATCCTTTGCCATTTCTAGTGGATAGAAAGAAAATTCAGGAACCCAATCACTGAAGGAAAA
The DNA here is from genome assembly GCF_036562045.2 of Rhinolophus sinicus. Lineage (NCBI taxonomy): Eukaryota > Metazoa > Chordata > Mammalia > Chiroptera > Rhinolophidae > Rhinolophus > Rhinolophus sinicus. The sequence goes on along the minus strand of NC_133754.1, from coordinate 48,247,383 downwards.
GTGCCATACCTTTTTTTTTTTTTTTTTATGATATGATTAAACTAGTAAGGAACTCTGAAAAAAATCTACAAGCATCTGGTATAGTTTTACTAAATTTTATTTGAAAAAGTATACGATGGATGGGTGTAGAACATGCAAACCTATGACTTTGAAAAAGCGCTTGGGATTACAACACGTATTATGAACGTTAGTATTCAACACTGGTGCCAATGTAAGAACTGAAGGAAACACCCTAAGAGACGCACAGAATATCAGTTTGAAGGGAGAAAAAACAGGGTATTTATCTAAGTACAGTTAAAGTCAGGAAAGTACTTCAGTAAAAATATGATTGCGGTATTCTGTATTTATTCTTTCTCAATGATTTTACCTTAATACTTTACATTTATATAGAAAAAAAGTGATTTCAATAACTATCAGGACCACAGAGTCAATCTGGAAACTTAAAAATCAAGCTGTTTTTTCTGCTTCTCATATGGGGACTAATAACAAAACTTCTTGCAAATTACTTCAGTGACAATTTAGCGCATGATGTGTAAGGAATCATAGAACTCAACTCACTCTCCTGTAACTACATTGACTCTAGTTCCTACAACAGCAAAAACAACTTGCTCTTGTGTAGAGCAAACAGATTTATGACTCAAAATAACACCTATAATAGATATGTCGAGAACAAAAGTGTCAATTTCATATAGTTTCTTTTCTTCATAAAACTGCACTTATAGTCCATCTGAAACATTTTATTTTTCAGTGCTATAAAGAAAAAATATGTTTTAATATAGTATCATTGAGCCCTAGCAATCACAGAATAAAAAATAAAACCTCTGTCAAAACTACATAGTTTGAAACTTATTTTCTCTGTATCTTAGTTGCTCCCCAGATTTCAGTTTGTTACCTCAAAAATAAGAAAAGGAGAGGAGGAAAAAGAGGAATTATTGTTTTGGGTATAAATTGGAAGGACATTTTCTTTTCTTGAAAATTTAGAGCCAAATTTTGATGTTTTAAGTATTAATAATAAACATACCACTTATAAATAAACAAGCCACTTATAAAATTCTTAATACTCACTGATAATGAAGATAGAATATATTATACACCCTCCTTAGGAGAGTATTTTAATATATATTTGTTGCAGAAATAATTGCTTTATTTTTCAAAAGCCTTTAAAAAGTCATTATACTTTGATCTGACTGTTCAATTTTAGTAAAGCATTCTAATTAAAGTAGAAATGCAGAGTGATATTTATTGAATAAACCTCATCAATTGCATATAAAGGTGAGAACTTAACATTTAAATATCTAACGATAGAAGGATCATAAATTAAATTATGATTAACCCATACAATTCTTTGAATTAATTAATTAGTTAGTTAACTAATTTTTTTGAATTAGGCAACTTTCCTTAGATAACTACCTACATTTTTTTGTCAATTTCCATTACAACTATAATTAAAACCTGTCAGTACCTATTTCAAATGGTTATCTAGTCTCCAGATGGCTGTTGTTGCTTCTTTTGCTTCTTCTTTATTAACAGCTAAAATTTCAAATTTTTTTGAGCTTGTCAACAGTTTTCTTAAAATAAAATAATTTCAACAATTTTATTCAGTAACTCCTTGACTGCTAAAATTTAGGTTGCCTTTACTAATTCACTATAATAAACAAAGTTGTAAAGAGTCTCATATATATTTATATGACATGTATACACATATTACGTGTGTGTGTGTGTGTGTGTGTGTGTGTGTGTGCGTGTGTGTGTGTGTAGTATGGGCTTATTCAATTATTTCCTTGAGATACATCCCTAAATGTGGAATTGCTAGATGAAAAGGTCCAGAGCTTTTGATGTATATCGCCAACTGCTCTTTCAAAAAATTTATGATAATATACTCTACCACCATCATGGGAGTACAAATCTCTTACTGACTCATCAAAATTGGTCCTGAATTCTCTAGCTAGGCATTCTTAATCTAATCAGGAAACGTGTTATCATTTCTCATTTTAGCTTTGTTTGTGGTGATTTTTGTCATAATTTTAAACTTTTTATATAATCAGTATTTTCTCTTAAAGTTTTTGTGGTATTTAAAAGTTCTAGATTTTCATTAATATTTTAAGATCTCTTTTATTGCATTATATCAGATTTTACATGTACCATCAATTTCATGTGAAACGTATGTTGATGTAAGATATTCATTAGGAATCAAAATATGCTATTTCCAAATGATTAATAGTTGTCCCATCATCTTTTATTACATAATATTTTTCAACTGGTCTACTTGTCTCACTAGAAGCATATTTTAAATACTTATAATTTAGAGATCTTCTGACCTCTCTTAAATGTATGTTTAAGATACCTTAGTGCTATTTAATCTTAGCAGACTCAAATTGTTTTTTGTAATGTTCCTTTTATAAACTTGGAATGAAACTCATATTAATATAACCTACTTCACACATATTTTTTTAAAATCAATAAAATGATATAATTATAATATAAATTCAAAAAGTGATTCATGTTAAAATTCTCTCTATCTCTCTCACTCACTTGCTCGCTATATATGTAACCTTTTTAAATGCTTAAGCGCAACTAATAGCCATAATATAGTGGTTAGAATTTCACATCTACTCGTAGTGAATAAAATGAGTATGAGAAGTTAAAACAATTAACTTAATATTGTCAACATTTCCTTTAATATACGTATGTTCGTGTGTAAATGCATACACACACACACACACACACACACACACACACACACAGAGTTGATTCTCCTTGTCCATTGTAGTTATGTTCTATGAGGTTGCTGTTAGCACAGAATTGGCAAATATTAAGCAATTTCTACCATGAGAAAAACAGGGTTAAATTCCTATATTGTTTTCATCAACTGAATGAAATGTCATTTGTGTTCTATAGATCTGTTTGTCAATGTCCTTGTAAAATGAGCCAGTATCATCAGCTTTAAAAACATGATCTTATACATAACCCTTTCCTATATAACATTTAGCAGTTATTTTAAAAGTTCTTCCACAGCCTCCTAATCTGCAGAACCTGTCTCACCTGCAAGTTTATCAGTTTTCATGCTATATTACCTTATGAAATATGGGAGTCAGGGAGCAATAGCTGAGAACCGAGTTTAACATTTTTCCCACTCCAGGTAATGTGTAAGTTTCTTTGCTTTCAGCCTCACAATGGTGTTGCCCACGACAATCTTACTTTATCAGTTGCCAGATCATAAATCCACAAAGTTAGCTGCTTTTTCTAACTGTCCATAGCTTTACCAGTTTATAGAGTAACTCAAAATGTTACTCTAACATTTTCTGGAGCTGCCTCAGGTAAAGACTGGAAAATGCCCGCTTCATTTTTCTGGATGTGTTATATCATTAATTCATTAACCTTGGACTCATGACCAATAGCACTAGAGTTACACACCTAGTTGAGCTTATCTAACTCACCTATTCTCTTATAAGGCACATAACAGACTTCTTGCGCTTCTAAATACTGGAAAGCACTCACACTATGTTTGGGAGCCATTCTGAAAAGCAAAATCACTAACAAAAAGCATCAAAATGCAAAACAAACCAACAATGACATTAAATAGACTGTGAAAAGGCCAATCATTTACAGTATGAGAGCTGAAACAAGAAAGCAGAGTATCCACACCTTGTTCAACCTTAGCAGGGAATATGCGTGTCAAAGGACTCAAATTTTTTACCACTCTGTGTATGTTTGTGAATGACCACAAAAGTACCACAAGTGTCAATTTTGAGGTTACAAAAAAATTTTAGCAATTAGACAAATTCATAAGGAATCTACAAATAATGAGGATTGCATCTATCTATCTATCTATCTATCTATCTATCTATCTATCTATCTATCTATCTATCTATCTATTATAGTACACACGTAAAGTCATCACATACATGGTGGCATCTAAAGTACAGACTGATGCAGGGATATTCTATTTGTAACTAACTTGAAATCCATGAGTGGCGCTGCAATAGGAGAAATACCGATAATTGTGAACAAGTTTCAGTTAATTTTAAAACAAGATATTATTATCTTCCTTTTATTTCTATAATAGTTGTTTTTTTGAAAATTTATTTTATAAATTAAAAAAAAATTATTCATTTATTTATGGCCTAAAATATTATCTGTATAAAAATATTATCCATTTATTTCTGTATTAGTTACCTATTACCATTATAAGCCTGCACAAATAACACCACAAACTCACTAACAATGATCATTTATTTAGCGCACTATGAATTGACAGTTTAGGGTGGCCTTGGCTAAGCAGGTCTTCTGGCCTTAGTGCGTTCCTCACTGAGCTTTGTGTCACCTAATCAAGGATGGACTGGAACAACTGAGGCAATTTGACTCAATGTTTTCTATATCCATTAGCCAGAGCAAGTCAGAAGGGGCTGAACTGTAACATGGTGAAGGTCATAGATACAAGAGATTTTTGTGGGTTTTTATTGGGGGGGGGAGGGTAGCTAATTTAAAGTAAACAAATTGATGTTTACAACTGAGTTTGTGAACTACTATGTATTCAGAAAAACATAATTTCAACTTTTACTTTAAAGTATTTCAGACTATTTAAAAATATCATTACATCTATAAAGAAGAAAACTTAATAATAGCCATAATGGGTATTTTGGAAAAGACAAAAATTTTTAAAGAAAAGCAAATTTTATCTTCATCCCAGAAAAGACTAAAGTAATTATATTGGTCCTGAGTGATTTGATGTGAGAACAGTATTTATCACTGCTAACTTGTTTAAAGGTGAAACCCAGCTGTCATGGGTCTTCTGCATGAATATTTTCATCATTCTCCTGAAGACATAAGAAGGATGAATGTTTAAAATATAAAAATTTGGAAGTCACCTAGAATAGACAGTGGGACATGATTTTTTATGGCCTATTTTTTTTTTTTTTTTCTTTTCCCACAGACCAGACTAGCAGCCACAATGACTTCTGCCTGAAGGAAAGGAGCTGAAGGAGTCAGTATCATCTGACAAATGACATAATATGATTTCTCACTTGGGTTTTTGAGAATAAAGGTTATGATGTTGGAATCCTGCTATAAATGACCTCTGAAGCACTGAGGAAAAAAAAGAAAAAAAAGAACTAGTTGCGTAAATTAAAAGCTTTCTGTTGGCCTTTTGGTATTCTAAGTATAGGTGGTTCTAGAAACTACATCTGAACAGGGGTTCTAAGTAATATGCCCTAGATAACTTAATCTGGTAAGTTCTGATGTTGACATTTAAACACAGACTGAAGACAAGCCCAGTCTCTTAATAACAACACTGTATTATTTCCCAATATGTTTCACACATCTTTTGATTTTTGACATTTTGGAGGCTTTTATTAAGTTTTGTTTCTAATGTGACTATTTTCAGTCACTTTTCAAATAAACATCCTCTTGAGTATAAATATTATAACACTTGAGGTCTTTGATATAATTCTCAGATATGAAAAATCCTGAGATTTTTAAAAGTTTAATTAAATTGATTCTAAAAAGTCTGTATCCTCATTTTTATTGCTATCAGTAAGAGTCTGTCTTGGGTTTGAGAACCATAAATATTTTGTACTTTTGCTAATTTAGTAAGCAAAAAATACTGAGCCAACTGCTTTGGTCACTTATATTTTCTCATTGTAATTCTGTATGTTTGGCACACATCTATTTATTTATTAAATTTCCACTTTGACGAAGTATCTGTAACAGGTATAGTGTGTATAGGAAACTTTTTCAATTAATATCATAATGTATAATCTTTATAAATTAGGACAATGCTGATGTAGTTGTGTTTGTCCATTCAACTACCATTAAAAAGAGAATTTGCAAAACAAAATTTTACAGAAAGTAAATATTTATAATGATAGTTGAGGACATTCTAATAATAATAAGTTATTGGAAACTAGATTGAGGAAAATAATCAACAGACCTTAGAAAAAAATCTCAACAGGAGCCAATAAAAGCTATAAGTCTTAAATGATTTCAGATAAAAGAACAAAATAATTAATAATACTTATTATTATTCTTAGTTATACTATTAATACAACTAGGAAACAGTTTAGTAGAGGAGAAAGATTTTAAGTAAATACTCGTATCATTGATGAAATGGAATTTTGTTTTCACTCCACTTATAATTTAAATTATAGAGATATATTTTGGGGGGATAAGCAAATAAGCATGCAAATAAATGTACAATTTTTTTTAAGCTTATATGTAAAACTTAAAAGTTAGCCTTAGCTTGGTCAGTCTTTAGAAATGTGTCATATCCCATGGGCCATAAAGCATAAAAATTACATGCAGAAATGAGGCAACTGCCCAGATAATTGTTAATCAAAAGTATTTATATTTGATCATTCAGATAATTTAATAAAAGATGAAAGGCTGAGCTTTTTTGGTGGAGAAAAGATTATACATATTTGACAGTGGACATTTGATGTTTATGGACTTTGTAGAGGATTTAAAAGAGACATTTTGTTACTAGTTAACAAGTCTCAGAAAATCCATCAGCACTGGATGTGATAAACCTTGCTGTAACATATGATAAGATCTTTATGTGCAGGTAGAAACATTTCATTAAACTTCTTTGCTGTCTCAACTCACAGAGAACAAAGCCCACTGGGCGTGCTCATTGAACCAACCAAATGGAATCAATCAAAAGACTCACAGAGCATCTGCAAACATCAGAGAATACAAACAAAGAGAGTGCAAGAAAATGCATCTCAAGGGCTCTGTTTGTACAGATCTGGCCTCTCTAAGATCTAGTCATGCTCAGTGCACTAGCTGGAGAGGCTTTGCTTAATGCACTGCCTAATGGCTTGGCTCTTCAAAACCGACACACTCCATTACGGCGCATATGTTATGGTGTCTGTGTACAGACTACAAGACAGAATCGAAGCAACAGTCACATTCCCAACCCAAACAAACTTAAAAATTAATGCTGCGAAGGGGAGAACTGTATTCTGAATCTCCATGAGCCAAACGAAAGGGATATCAAAAGAGCCATGAAGAAGTATTGTAAGAAATTAAAAGGAAAGAGGAAAGGGATCCTTCAGAGTTAAATATTTTAAGGAAGGGAGGTACACTTCCCATCCAAAAATGTACTCACAGCAAGGTATGGCAGTCACAGGTGTTTCAACATGTGCACTCAATCATTTATTCAATCCCTTGCAAATTGCTGACATTTACAGAATTGAAAGCAATTCTCTAGTCAAAGTGAAGTATAAGTAGAGGTGTACAACACAGCCTGTGATTTCAGTGAGTTTGAAAGCTTTCAGGGAAATCTAGACACATGCTTAGTATCAATAATGCAAGGTGAAGATGATTGTGTAAGAATTTTTTTAGAATAGAAAAAATGTGCTATTTGAATTTACAGGTGGATAAAGAAGAATAAACCTCAAATAATTATTTCCGCTAACATGGTAATATCCTGCTGCACTATTTGTAATTTGGCATTTTTCCCCAAAATACAAAAAAATCTCAAACCATGCACGCACCATACTTTATAGAGTAATTGATAAGATAGTTAAGACATCTAGAAATGTAAATATCTCTAGTAATTATATGCTTCTTCCTTATAGAAGCACCCATTTAACCAGTATTTCTAATTACACAGTAGAGATGTATAATTCATGGAAAGGCTGGTCTAACACATATTACTTACTGTCTTTGTTTTCATAAAATGAACAGCTACAAAGTGAGAAGTGGATGGTGCTAGGCAATATTGTACTGCTAAAATGGGTATTTCACATGGTATTCAGAACCTTTTACTGGTTTTCAAATTTAATTAAACTTCTCAATTCCATGGTTCACAAATGTCTAAGTACTCAATTATGTGACGCTGTTCAATCCAAATGACTTATGCAAAATCCTAGTGTTACAAGATTCAAGTAGAAATATTTGTTTGGTAATACTTGAACAAGTTCTGAATATACAAATATATTTCATAAGAGTTAAAAATATATGCTTTATTTTAAGAGTTAAAAATATGTACTTTATTTTGCATCCCTAGTTGAGGTATGGATCCAGTGTATTTGAATATATCTGTTTACTTTTTAGTTCTTAAAAAAATCTGATGGTTACTGTTACAGAAAAAGATATGGAAAACCTTTAAGGAAACTTCATAATATGTTATTTATGAATAATTATTTAAGTTTAAATGCATGTAATTATCAATATTAAGTCCCCTTTCCTCTTCAATAATACAAACCTTTTTAACAACATTAGTGGAAACCCTAATATGATGCTATGCATAGTGCTATTTCTTATTACCTGCAAGAATATATTTTTACATTCATATGACATTCTTCTGTCACAATTTATGTCTCCTTGGTCATTTTAATTTGAGAGGAAGGATGAAATAGTATAAATTTACTTACTGCACTTTTGCTTAAGTTCAGGAAACAGAAAAATCTCAGGACAATAAGCAGATTCCCAAAATCATTGTATGTAATTAGCCTAAAATTAACAGGAAACTTTTTTGTCTTTCACTGTAAAAGATTAGTGATATTGTCATTAATTCACAGGCATTGAGCTTATAGGAAATTATGAACGTTCAGGAAAGCAAAATTATTGAAACAATTTCATTAGGGTAGATTCTCAGAGACATTAAGCAAGAGACATAATACTTGAGGAACTTATCAGTACTTTTCCCTCTTACTCTGGTATTTTTGATTAGAAGAAAAATGAGATTGTGTAATGCATATGTCTTCCTTCCAAGATTGTAGTCTAAATATTGCAACGCTTTGACTCTTAACACTACAAGATAGGTGTCATTCATTCCATTTTACAGAAACAGAAACTGAAGGCTTATGAATGCAGAGTAATAGAAACAGATTCATGCAGAAGAGGTGGAATTTAGAGGACATTGTGATTACATTTGTCTTAATCACTATACACAAAGCAAAAGGACTTTATCAGGGTAATACAAAAAAATAAGCGGTTGTGGGAAAGTGCTGAGCATAGAACTCATAGCCAGAAGGATCACTTATAAAGTTGAGGAACTTATGAAAGAAGTACAAAATGTCTCAGAAATACCAAGACAAGGAGGCATAAAGGCCATCTAGGAAGACAGGAGTGTGTAGAATAGCATTTGCAACTACCCAGAGTCCATGGAAAGTCTGGTATTGTAAATAAACAAACAAACGAAAAATCATATTCATAAAGGAGATTTTTCTTATCTAGACTAAACAGGAAAAATGGAGCCATTCCTTTGGTAGCTTCCTTAATCAGAGAACACACTCAGAGATGAAAAATATATTTCATCCCAGGTGCCGTCTCTGGCCACTTGGTGCTTGGGAGTATTAGAAAAGATTGTGAAGCAACATGCTTACAACTCTAGATCTAGATAAATCCACATATTCAAAATTTCTAGGGAACCGTATGAATAAACTGAAGGGGATGATTCTGTTGGATAATGCCAATATATAAAATGCACAGTTCGACCTATGCATTTGACACTTTTAATACAGACTATGTCTGTGCTACTGAAGTGAACGTTTCTCAAACTGCAGAGTTCACCTCTATCTTCCGAGGAACTTGCTAAAATTAGAGACTTGTGAGCCTCTATTCACATTGATTTGGTAAACTAGGGTAGGGTTCATGAGGCAGCATTTTAAAAGGGCTTAGGACATTCCATTGTAGATGTCAATTAATAGAATAACAACATTGAGAGACAGTGGTTTGGTATTTTTCCTCCTAAAATGAGACAAAATATGCAACACCACCAAGAAAACTCAGCAGTCCTTTGTTGACCCCGTACCCCTTCCACCTACTGCCACATTTCTTTGTTCCACTTTACAGTAAAACAAAACATCTTGACATAATTTCTACATAGGCTGCTCCACTTTCTCAAATTCCATTCATTGTTAATTAACTCTACCTTGATTTCTGACTATTATCCTACTGAAACCATCTATTCAAGATCACCAATGGTCACTTACTAAATCTCTTGAAACTGACAGCATCTTATGTAACCTCTCTCAAGTCATTTAATACATTTGGTCATCTCTCTTTTCAGAAACATGTTTCTCTGCTTGTTTTTGGGAAACAATATTCTGCTTCCCTCTTATGTCCCCATCAGTCTATTTATTCCTTGTTTCATTTTCTCTGTTCACTTCCATTCTTTTATTTGTAAATGATACTGTTCTTTCATTTTCAATAATTTAGGAAAATGAACCATCTTCATAACTGAAATATAAAGGCAACATTCTATGTTATATGATATATATACAAAACTGTATATGATAAATATACAGTTGTTTAATAAGTATAGTAATGAGAATTATGCATATATTTATAATAGTTACATACATGCAATATGTAGTACTAAAGAACTTATTTACGATTGTTCTTTTGTTAAAGAATTATTAATGTTTTGTGGACATAAAACAAATCTGCATTCTTCAGACATTTCTTAGTACAATTTTCATGGCATAATTGGTTCATAGATGTGTATGAGATCCTGCAAAAACTAAACATATTGTGGTGGAACAAATTTAAGCTTTGCTGTTATAAAACCTTCAATTTTACTCATACTTCCTCAAATCCTTTGATGCATAAATCTGGAGAAGTAATCTGGCCTTCCTGAATATGATTATCAGTATCTGAAAAACGGAAAACACTATAGTGACTAGTAAGGACATTGTCAAGAATAGGGATAAAGGATGCATAGAAAGCATCTAGCACATGAGGTATCAGTAAGTGATCTCTGTATTACCATTCATCATCAATGTTTTATAAATAAATGGCTAAATAGAAGTTAGCTACATCACTAGTGGTGAGAACAAGATGGGAATCATACAGGAGTCTGTTCCATGATCATACAAATATAACATACATTCTAGGGCACTCCTAATCTGTCAGAAGGTAATCATATTTTCATTAGGAATACTTTACAAAATCTTTTTTGAGTACCTTCACAATTTCTGTGCTACTCTATTAATAGAGTTAATAGTCATGTTGTGGTGAAGATAAAGTAATTTAATTCATGTAAAGTGGTTAGTAAAGTATCTGGGAAATAATGTGTGCTCAATAAATGTTATTACCCTCATTCTTATTATAATTATGTGTTGGGCTCTAGGCCTAGGCCATATGTCTTATTTTACATACTGTTATTAAGTCTCGCTGATTTTTCTATAAAAAGGTAATTTCTTTCCCATTTCAAGATGAAAAAACTGAGGCATAAAGAGTTTAAATATTTCACTTTGGAAAATATAGCAAATAAAGGACAGAACTGAGATATAAAGATAGGTCTATATTATTTCCAAGCCTGTGTTACTAAATTATCTGGGTAACCTGTCACTATTACAAATGTCATTATTCAGAGTCCTTTAAACAATGTTTTTTAACTTTTGAAATCATGTGTCTGTTTTAGTATTTATGTAGTTTATGATATGTAAGTACAGCTATTGCCTGATTTAATCTTCACATTCACACACAACCTTTAATTATGAAGTTGGTATGTGATTCCATTTTCGGATGAGGAACTGAAGCTTAGGTGAAGTAACTTTCCCAAGGTCAGATGGTAGAAGGTTTAATGGAAATATCAGTAAAAGCTACAGTTTAATTTCTTATTGTCAAACACTTTACTAACACATGTCATACATTAACTCATGTCATATTTTTAGTGGGCATGTCAAAGGATGATTCACACTTTACAGAAGAAGAACCAAGATATAAGATACGGTGTACCTTGCTCAAAATAGCACATCAGTTATGTGACAGAATCAAGTTTCAAAATTCGTTTTGTTTAATTTCAATGCCCCTGCGTTTACAGTTTTGTAATAATGCTTTCTACTTAAGTCTGTGAACAAGTGTCCAGTTGAGACCTAAAAACTACTGTAGTTTAACCCAATTCCATAGAGGCACTGATTCTTGCTTGGAAAATTTTAGGGACAGGTATTATTAACCTTCAGCATCTTGAGTCATAAACTATCTTCGGTATGGTCCCCGTAGAAAGTCTGGTTTAGAACACCTCTTTCTGTTAATGGCATTCCAAAAAGAGTCAATTGTCTATGGCCTGCCAAGTACTTAAATAAATTAACTTTCTGGGTGAAGTTATTTTCTAATGTCAAGGTGTCCTGGAAGAGGAAACGAGGTAGAAAATAATAATGCTTAACCATTGCATACAAGTTGTCACAGTGACATTAGACCTTATCTTAGAACAATGTTGCAAATATTTGGGTTTAGAGAACAGTAAAAGTAAAGTCAAATAGTGCCACTCATTGTTCTTTCCATGGAAAACAAAAAGTTCTAGACACGTTCCAGGGAGAGAAATACAAGAAGAGAGAGAAAAATAACTTCACTATCATATTTAAGTGGACTAGGATGAATCTTTTTAAAGAGGGAACTTCTTAAATTTGAGAATGCCAGTGCTGAAAGGCTGGCTGCCAACTCGAGACATTTAGTAAGAGCATTAATTTTATATATCATATTTTCTTAATTGACTTACTCATTCTATAAATTTGGTTAGGCAGCATAAATTTTAAAAAAATACTGATGGGATTTTATTAGTTAAAATGTCTGGACTGTAGTGGCCTCTAAGTGTTTTCTTTCCTCTTTTACTAAAGTGAAGTAGTTATTCAGATAAACATCAAAACGGTAAATTGCACTCTCTTTTTTGGAAACTTTTTCTCTAACATCTCTGTGTACCATGCCTCAATTTCTATTAAATCAAGCCCACTTTCTCTAAAGGCAGAGTTTGCTAAAAGCACTCAGGGAAGGATCAACTTGTAAAATGAATGGAACTATTCATTACTTTCAAGTGAGTACGAATAGCATTGAGAGAATGCACTAAATTAGGGGTGAAAAGTCAACATACACACAGCTAACAGCTCATCTTCACATTAGCAAAAAGACTTTTATATTCTGTGTGTGTGTGTGTGTGTGTGTGTGTGTGTGTGTGTTGGGGGGGGTGGTGCTGGAACAGTATTACTTTTCCAAGTATAATGAGACATGCATATATCCAGCTAGACTTTAAACTATATCCACGTAAGGAAATCTTAGAAAATCAGCATGCTACATTTTATAAGAACATTTATATATTATGTTGAGGTAAGTAAACAAATAAAAAGGCAAAATTGTTAAACTAAAGTGGAAGTCAAAACCCATAGAGCTGTAGCTTTTGAAACAAATACATTATATACCATAAACACATTAGAAGGAAATTGCCTGTTATGAGCAATTTTGAGCTATTTCTTAGAGGAAAACAGACGTTTGAGTGTGTCATGAGCCCACAGAACCCATTCATGTGCCCAAATCTTCCATATGTAGGCAAGATAAATATTACATTGTTCCCCCCTTTCCAATGTTAGTCCTATTTCATGTCTCTGGGCTGTGCATTACCCAAAATGTTCATGCCCTATAAAAGGATCTCTGCTAATTTCTGGGTTACTGACATGACAGATGACATCATCTGCTTGACACTCTCCAGTTGCTCTAGGTTCTAGCATATGCACAATACTATATGCTAGCTGAGCTACAACCCTAGTCCTTCTGTCTCAGAAAAATACATCAGAATAAAAATGAGTTGATCTTTTTGTAGGGATAACTACTTTTATATTATTATTATTTTTTTTTAATTTAAAAGTATATTATTAGTAAAAGTAAATTATTTTTGATACCCAAGAGATAAAATGTGACCCACTCATGTGTCGGGCCACCAACATTGTGACCAGAACACTGATTGAGGGGCATAACCAAGATGAAGGTGGTCAGTGTTTCCTCAACCCCTGCCCACAGATGAACACCTTAACTCTAACTCTAAGTGACATTAAGTCAGAGAAAGAAAAATACCCTGTGGTTTCACTTACATGTAGAATCCAAAACAACAAAGCAAATGAACAAAAGAAAACAAAACAAAATCAGACTCATAGAAACAGAGACCAAATGGATGCTTACCAGAGGGGAGGGGTTGGGGGATTGGTGAAAGAGGTGAAGGGGAATATAGTCAATAATATTGTGATAAGCTGGCACAGTGACAGATGATTACTAGACTTATGGGATGAACACATTGAAAGGTATAAAAATGTCAAATCACTATATTGTACACCTGAAACCAATATAGTATTATATATCAACAATACTTAAATATATATATATATATATATATATATATATATATATATATATATATATATATAAAGTGTATATAATAAATATATATATATTAAGTGTAACTCTAGATTTTAGTCAGAGTGAATCTTCAAATGATAAAGGATCCTGACTTTCAGATATCTAAAACTCAGATGAGGTTCAAGTTCCCTCACAAAATTGGTATAAAGAGCAACACCTGTGTGTTGATCATTTTGAATTAAAATTATTGATAAACACCCTGTACAAAAACAAAAAGACACTCTGATCCCCACTATGTTTCCTCCTGAAAGTATGAAATAAATCTCCCATCTGAAATCACCCTCCCTATACCAGGAGGCTAGAAAGCATCCTATCACCAGTGTTAGGGAATTCAAGACTAAAAAAGCTACATAAATAAACTTTATTACTTTTCTATTACTTGCTACCTCAAACACAAACCGTTTTGTTTTCTCCAATCTTCACAAGTAATCATTTCTTTGTCTAAAAGTAATATATAAAAAAGCGTGCTTTGGTCACTTTGAGAGTCCCATATCTATAAGACCTCCATACATATGTAATTAAATTTGATTTTCTCCTGTTACTCTGCCTCATGTCAATTTAACTTTTGTACCAGGCAGAAGAACCTAGAAAAGTAGGAGGAAAATTTTTTTGTTCCCTAACAAAAGCTAATTTGACAAGACTAATATGTTCTGAAATGAATTATGTAAATATAAAAATTAGCCTTTTATAGTATATCAGTTTATTTGTTGTTGTGTATTTGTGTTGTTTTTAATAGAGATCTTTGAAAGAGATAATAAAATGTAACATTTAGGGGAAAAATTTTTTTTTTCCAATTTGTAATTCAAAGTATTCAAAAGTAGCTCTCCATGTGAATTAGGTTTGTTTAAATAAACGATTAACTAGTTCTTTTCAATTGTTTTTATTTGTGGAAGTACTGATTTATATGTAAATTTGTCACCTAGCACATTTCTTCTTTACCAGGAAAATAAAAACAAAAACAATAGAATGAGACACAATATTCTATTATTTTATCAAATAAAACTAATAGCTGTCAAGATTAACATTTCTTAGACATATTTGAAATAAAATTTAAAATGTTTATTTTAATCTGTACAGGCTAACTGCTTGCTCTAATACTGCTTTCAAGATAAATTTTCAACCCTGCTCTTTATTTACATTTGCTCACTAAACCACAGGTCCCCAGATGATGTTTCCTTCATGTACAATACTTTTAGAAAAATTTCATACCATTAAACCTGAACAAGATATACATCCCATTTCTATCCAATGTTTTATTTACAAATGAATAACTCAGGATACAAAGAATCATTATAACACTGCACTTATCACTTTGATTCGTATGGAAGGCTTGGAGTCTCCCAACCCATTCATTAATCTTTTCTAATTTCACAGTATTAGAACCCAGTAGTAGTTCCATACGAAGCACTGTATGGGCAATAAGGCTTTTTGAGTTGGCAGGTGAATCTATGCATACAGATATATAAACATTTATGAATGAATGAATGTATTTGGATTTAACTGGAGAAGGAAAATTGCATTTGCACAGAGAACAAAAATAATCTAAAAGTGGTCTTAAAAAAGGCCTGCTCTACGATCTAGTTCATGCGAAATCTCCTCAACTGAAATCAAATTTATATCTCAATGACAACGTGTCTCCTTGATTTACTGTACTTTGAAATTATAGATCAAATTTCCCAAAAGGTGTTTGTTTGTTTACTATGAATCAAAACACTCTTCCTTGTGTGCCAATGATTAGCCATCTTGACTTTGGTATATTTACTTAATTCCAAGTATCTAAACCTGTACTTTAATATCCACGTTACGTTAACTGTTAATTTTATTATTTATTTTGGTAAGTACCTTGCCTAAAGAATGATTCCCACTTTTCAGTTTGTTAGAAATAAAGCATTTTCTTGGCTAAAACAAAAAAAAAATCTGATATGCAATCATATTTCTGACTACGTCTCATCTCAACCTGATAAAAAACATGCTTTGAATACTGCTGGTTTTGCAAAAAGGAATAAATTAAAACAGAAATTAAAAAATAGTCATCCTTTAAAAATGCTCATTTTCTTAAGTTTAAAACTGGTTAAAACAGGTAACACTTTTGAATTTGAAAAAGCTACATTCAAATCCTCAAATCCAGTTTTACTATCTGTATGACCTCAATCAAGTTCCTTGATTTCAGCTCATTAATCTGTAAAATACTTTGAACAATTCCTTCCCTAAACAGTTGTAAAAATCAAGTGAAATAATGGAGAACAATCTGTGTCAGGAGACTGAATAAACGATGACTACAAGAACTATTTTTATTATTTGTGGTTAAGACAATATTAAAAAGAAAAAAATACAGTTAAAATATAAATATATTATGTGAGAGGATCACATATTAATAATCATAAGCACAGTAAACTGCATTCATTTAGCATTTTTCTGTCTCATAGCAAAGATGCTGGAAGCATCAGGACTGTTGATTTTTGATAGTATGTACATAGGCAAGTCAGCGAAAATAGGAAAGACAGACTCCATGAGTTACTTGATGTTAGGTCCCATCAGGAGACTCATTAAGTCTCTGGAGACCAAAAAGGAGACATGTGGTGATAGATTTCAAATTTTCTCCTGCATAATAATGCAGTTTAATGAAGGCAGGCCAACCTTGACATAATCACTCATATTTTTTTTTTAAAAGGATTATTACTAAGGTAAAACTCTGTGGAGTTGTAGAAAGATTATTATAATGTAAAAAAAGGACCAGACATCCTACAGGAATATGATTCTGACAGAAAGGGAACAGATACCTTATAAAAGCATGAGTCTTGCCCCATTAAAAACTATCTTGATAACTTGAGGCCAAATTAGATGTAAATTCAGTAATGGTACTACGTCACACTTCACTAAGAGCTAATATATATTTTAAAATATGGTAGCATTTTGTTTCTTTATGGCTTCTTTAATTACTTATATGCTTAAAAAAAAAACTAGGTACAAATAAGATGAATCATATGAATGATTTGTTGCAAGATACTCCACTTCATATTGATGCTACATATTAAATGGAGACAATCACATTACTAATTGTATAAATGCTCAGCGAGCACTTGATAATAATTGCTTTTCCTTCTTAGGAAAAATTCAGTATGACTGTGAAATACTTTTTGCTAGGTCAATATCAAATCCACACCTCAAACGGCACTAAAACAACTTACGTTCAAAAACACAGACTTCGTATCAATGCGAGGTGTACATATTCCATTTAGTGTGTTTTTCAAGGTTGGGCCATCTCAAATGTGATTTTTAAGAACAAAATTCCTTCAGTGCCTTCCACACGGACTATGAGATGAAGCCGTACTCCTTAGCCAGGAACTGAGTAGCTAACCCAGCTTGGTTCTCATCTATTTTTTCAATATGTTTAATTCAATTTCTCTACAGAAAAGCTCTAGTTTGTTTTGTTTTGTTTGTTTGTTTGTTTGTTTGCTTCATTTTCTCTTGAAAATTAATCATACCTTTCTTGACTAGAATCTCTTTTTACTTTTCCTAAAAGGTCCAGTTTTTTCTGTAATGCCATCCCTGACTTTCTTCCCTACCTCTCTCTGTTTCTCAGTATCTCCCACCTCCATCCCTTCCAGTATCACTCATTCAGTTTTTGAACTATTTTATTAAAAATCTATAGAAAATAATATCATTTGCACATCACTCATTCAAATTTTAAGAACTGAAACACTACAAGTGTCATGGAAACTCTGTGTCCCTCTTACCCCCCAGAGGTCACTACTATTCTGAATTCATTTCAGAACATAAAGAAAATATCCAGCCCTGTGTTTGCTCTGGTGTAGTGGAACTCAAATGTGCAGCCCCAAGCTGGGCTATGCATGGCTTGTTACAGCTGGTGGTATTATGATGGGTGGGAAGTGTTTAGATATGAGCCCCTTCACAGCACTGCTGTACTACACATAGCCACTGTCTTTAGGTCATAAGGGCATGAAGGATATAAAGAGATGGCCATTTCCACTTGATGAGGAATAACTTTAAAGGATCAATCTACCTCCAGAGCTCCTTCTGGGGATGACCAAGATGGTTGGTAAACCTGCCTCATGTAATAATAGATCCTCCCTGTCCCAATTTCATCATGTTGGACTTAGGCCCTTTATTACAGTGTCGAATAAAAGTACCAATATGTGGCATTATGTTTCAGTCGTTTTATTTTACCCTTCAGTATAATAATTGTAAGTTTTTATTGGAAGGTTTTAAAGCTGTGTTTTCTAATAGCCACATGTTGTTATTGACCATTTGAAACTGAGACATACGGTTAAGTGTACCAGAAGTGAAAACGTATGAAAAAATGCAAAATCTCTAGTTAATAATTTTTTTGTATTTAGACAATTTGTTGAAATAATAATGTTTTGTATTGGGTTAAATAAAACAGTAATATATTAATTTCATTTTTCTTTTCTTAAACATGACTACAAGAAAGTTTAACATTGAATAAATTCTTATTTGCTGTATCTCTTTTTATGTGCATGGATGTGGAAGTCTGAAAAACTGTTGTTGCTTTTTTCTACATCTATGAGATCATCTTTTAGTTTCTTGCATTAATCAGTTAATGTAGTGAGTTATATTAATAGATTTTCCAAGGGTCAGCCATCCTTGCTTTCAAGTGATTCAACCCAAATTAATCATATATTTTTCACAAATATAATATATAATTGGTTCACTAATAATTTACTTAGGGCTAATGAATTGGTTAATTGATGATATTGGTGTATAACTTTTCGTTCTTGCTCTGTCCTTGTCAGGTATTGATATCAAGATAACACTAGCCCAATAAATGAGAAGTGAGTCTGATGAATTTCATGGGTAGTTTTCTTTTGTTTTTTGTTTGTTTGTTTTGCTCAAGAATCAATTTTTTAAATGGCCATAGGACTATTAATATTCCTCAATTTTACTTGTATCAATTTTGGTAATCCCAACTCTTTATTATTTGTTTTCTGCTACATTCTTTGAGTGAATCACTTCTGTTCTTAATCTAAAAACAGCTCATTTCTTCTTTTCTTCTTGTGCGTTTTTCCTAGAAATTTTCCTGTCGTTAACACCTTCATGCATACCAATTAAACTAAACATTTCAATCCTTTTGTTTTATTCAATTGTATTTTCTGATATGTTTTACCAGGTCTTCTTTGACACAATGTGCAGTATTGGGAAAATATATTTTATCAATTTATAAGAGGAATAATTCTAATTACTATTCTAGGGTTTTGCTCATGGTGGATATTTTATCCTTATGCATTTGCTGAGGGCCTATCACTGAAAAGATACGTGTTAGTTTATGTCTTGTGTCTCATGTGTTACATAATTTATGCTAATTACTCTGTCTAAAATGTTTTGGACTACTCAGGTACTATAAATTCCAATTCAAAAGTCAAGACTAGAGTAATATATTTTTGAGAGTGGTCTTTTATTTCATCTTTTTCGTGCCTTGAGAAAAGCAAACAAGTTTCCTGCTTTCTCCCTGTCCAATTGGCAGATTTTTTTTTAAGGGTATTAGCTGTTTATTTTACCTCATTAACTCCAGTGACCAATTTAATATCCCTCCTTTGTGGGCTAAAGACCTTTTCTATTCCTTATTAAGAACCTTTGAATCTTCAAACATCTTGAGACTAGCCAGAGATAGCCACCTTAATACTCTTTTACTTCCTCCTTTTCATTTTTGTCCCTTGGGGATTTCCCTTATTTTGTGTGTCAGCTCTGTTAATCCTCTAAAGGGTTGTTTATTAAAACACCTAACAAAAAGTGCTGGATATAATATAGTATATAGTTTATCCTTTGCAAGAATCTTATTTTGTTCACTCCATTTACTATATTTATTCATCTTTAAAAGCCTGAGCCATAGTACCTGTTTTCTCGAAAAGTTTTCAATATGGCTCCGGTGATGGTTAAGTTTGTGTCAACTTGGGTAAGCCAAGGTACCCAGATATTTGTTCATACATGTCTACATGTTATTGTGAAGATATTTTTAGGTGGAATTAATATTTAAATCAGTAAACTTTGAGCAAATAGATTGTCCTCTATGATGTGGGTGGTACTTATCAGTTGAAGACCTTAAGAAAAACACTGGTATCTCTGAAGGAAGAGGGAATTTTGACACCACACCTACTTTGGACTCAAACTGTAACACCCACTCTTCCCTACATGTTCAGCCTGAGAGCATACCCCACAGATCGTAGACTTGCCAGCTTCCACAATCACATTCTTCAGAGAACCCTGACTAGTACAGCGCTCCCCTGAATTCAGCTTTTCTCCCCTTAATTCGTGAATAACACAATGAGTGTAGAAGTTACTTATGCCCTTTGTAATTCTGCTGTTTTTAACAATATTTTCTTGGCTCAGCACATTTCCTCACACCATAAAATTTCAGAGCTAATGGTCCAATCAAATGTTCAGCCAAGCT
This sequence comes from Rhinolophus sinicus, assembly GCF_036562045.2. Classification (NCBI taxonomy): domain Eukaryota; kingdom Metazoa; phylum Chordata; class Mammalia; order Chiroptera; family Rhinolophidae; genus Rhinolophus; species Rhinolophus sinicus. The sequence goes on along the minus strand of NC_133754.1, from coordinate 48,226,826 downwards.
GTCTTAATTCTGCCCCCTCAATTTTGATAACAACATTTCTATATTTTCCAATCAGCTTCATCTCTCACTTTTGCTGATTCATTCCATTGTCATTGGCAGAAGTATTCTCAACTAGACATTAGTTATTAAATTATGTAAAGGAATATCAATTGTTAAGCAGTGGGGGGTACTAAACACAATTATATTTGATATGTCTAATACCAGATGGAATTATCAATGTATAAAACTACAATAAATAATCAAATCTAAGTTAGATAAATCTCTAATAAACTACTAAAAAGTATAGCATAGCAATGGTATGCCTTACATAGAAAGAACAACATATTGTTTTCAAACATGTGTTAGTAAATTGTTGGGATATTTCATAGCACTGTTCTGCAGCCCATTTTACTTCCCTTTATTTAAAAATGATCTTATTTGCACTTAAGGGCAACTGCATTCATATCTTTGAGATGAATTATTAATGAATATAAATTCAAATACTGGTTTAGGTGTCTCTGTAGTGTCTTTAATATTTTTACAATAATGATAATACCTAAAGGTTATTTTAATTTAGTTTTTTAGGTGTAAATCTATTTTCCAGGGAAAATATCTATATTATAAGCCACAAAATATTGACTCTTTTTCTTCTGTCTTATAATGTGTTCAGTTTGATGGTTGTTTTCATTTAAACTATTTCAGGGGCAGAAATATAATCTTTTAAAAAAGAAAGCTTTTGTTTAATAATTTAACTTTATTCTTGCCCCATCATATGGAACTTAAATTCTCGCCAGTGACTCTTATGCGTCAAATGTTATTTTTAAAACTTGTGTATCATTTACCATTAACAAGCTGCAACAGTTAACTTTCCTCTTCCCAGTTTATACTTGGGGGTTAAAAATTCAAATTAAATTAGTCATGATTTAAAAGTAACTAAAAATCTTATTCATTCCTAGCTAGTGATCGCAGTTTGTCTCATGTTTCAATGCTGGTTTCTTAAATAAAATGTAAGTGCTAGAAACTTGGGTTAAATATCTTTTATAAAATCTGACAATTGTTTAGTTAAACCAAGTTCTCTCCACAGAAAAAGCCAAACCCCATTTAGATTGTTTAAGTAACTGAAGTGCAGCGATTAATGTATTATAGAAGGACCTCTAAACTAGCTGTGTCTTTAAAATATACAGAGAAGAAATCTTAGGCCTTAATTATTTAAAAAGTCTTCAAGTACCCCCCAAATAACTTGTTTTCCAATAATTTTTCTTATGACGCATAAAAAGGCATTCTAATTTCTGTTCCAATACATACTGACTCCTCCATATGTTTACACAAAGATTAAAAATAATAATAATAAATAAAAAAAGGAAAGGAAAAGAACCCAACCTGACTCAATTGCTTTCTGCATTCTTGAAGCACTTCAATGCTAAAATGCATGGTGATTTATATCAGTGAAACACTGAGGTAGAATAGCACTTCTCAATCCATGTGGTTTAATCCTTTTTTATGAATCTGCTAAATATATCATCATTTTACACTGTAACCAAGAAAAGGGGAAAAGGACCTTATATAGCACATCTTCAAATAACATTGTTTCATTCAACGTCATTTTGTTATAACATTGATGAGAAAACAAAATTGATTCTGGCTGGGGCCACTGTCTGTGTGGAGTTTCATGTTCTCCCCACGTCTGTGTGGATTTCCTCTGGGTGCTCCAGTTCCCTCCCACATCCCAGAGATGTGCACATTAGGTAAATTTGTGTGTCTACATTGTCCCAATCTGTATGTGTGTGTGTGTGTGTGTGTGTGTGTGTGTCCTACAATGGAAGGGTGTCCTGTCCAGGGTGTGTTTCTGCCTTGTGCCCTGAGCTTCTGGGAGAGGCTATGGCCACCCATACTCCTGAACTGGGATAAGAGGGTTGGAAAATAATTATCCCACTGGATTTTTATTAATCTTTCTTAAATGTGTGTATAGCTCACATGTACTGAAATGTTTAATATTCTAAGTGTTTTCAGGTCTTTATTTATAAGTTTGGTTACGTTTTTCCTAACCAGAAGTACTCCATAGGACGTTAACTCTTGCTTATTATCAATTATCCTAGGGTAAAACTGGTTATGTTATACATCAATTAGCTTAAAATCACAGTTTGCTGGAACCTGTTGACAATATTAAGTGAGGACTATATTTGAAAAACAGAACAGTGGGGAGTACTTTTTTTTTCATGCTATTGCTCATAACATGATGAACTCTCAGAATTTGTCAAGTTTTGGTGACTATACACAGCCCAGAATATTCCTGCTTTCTTTTTTTCTTGAAGAAATCTGGTGAATACTGTGGACCTTGAGAAGATTCACTTGATGTGTAACACCCCAAGAAAGCAGTTATATGATGAGATGGACTCCCCATGGTCAACCAAAGGACAAAGTTTTATGAATAAGAGCCTAGCATCTATTTGCTGACAGGGGCTCCTCACATATTGTGCACACTGGGAAAAAGCTCAGACTGAACTCTAGGCTTCCCACACTGTGTCCCTCTTGTTTACACCATCTGAGACATCATTACAGGGAAACCCTAGTTTCATCATTTTACCAATGGACTGAGACCTTCCACATGCAATCAGAATTGAAAAATTTAGGTACCTCATGTACATAAAATGGACCTAATTTGACCCTGGGCTGGAACTTTTTCTATAAAAGGTGCCCTCCCCTTTGTCTTGGTGGAACACAATTTAGGTTACTATCTGAATATGTATGAGCTATTTGTCGTGGGACTTTACTATAAGAGTCTGCTACCATGTTTCCCCGAAAAGACCTAACAGGAAAATAAACCCTAGCATGATTTTTCACGATGACATCCCCTGAACATAAGCCCTAATGCGTCTTTAGGAGCAAAAATTAATATAAGACCTGTTCTTATTTTCAGGAAAACACAATACATATGAAATAGTATTATAAACCTCTTTAGGAGTATATAAAATGATATGATTTTAGGGCAGAAAGGGACCACAGTGAATTATTTAATTCAACCACTAAAATCAGGAAACTGAGGTCCAGAGAGGTTAGGTTAGGGGTGAGTGAGTGTTTTTTTTTTTTTTTGAGATTCAGGGCTAGTCAGTTGAAGAGCAGAGATAACACAGAATAGGGCTTCAAAAAACATCCATTGAATAAATGATTTAGAGTCCACTGTTGTCATATATTGTTTTGTTTTCAATATTCAATGCTGCCTCTATAGAAAACATTTCCAATTAAACTTTCTTTAGCAGAGTATGATTACAAGAAATATTGAATAAAAATCTACAACTTAGTTATAGTCATAAATTAAGGTTCTAATGTATTTTATTTATAGGTAATACTACTTTTTAATATATTTAATATTTAATAACTCCTTAATGAATGTGTGCTAGAAATATAGATGTCTTTGGTAGATAATATTGATTTTGGTAATCCACATAACCATTCATTTATGAAGCCCTATCTTAAAATGCCTTAATTTTTACCATATATTGCAATACGAAATAATATAGAAGGAAAATAAACACTTATATGTATTTTTGAAACTGTACCTTACTTATAAATATACTTCAAATATCACAACACATAGAATCCATTAAATAAAAAAACAAGAGAGAAAAATGTCATATTTTGGAAAAGACACATGAACAACATACAACTATTGTTGTTTGAGGACTCAAACAAATATTGATTCCTTATATCTCATCATTTTCAATTCATATTTTAAAGGGTCATTGCCTACTAAAATTCAGATAAAATATGGACAAGTGTATTACGCCCATCAGTCCACCATTACTAGTACTAGGGCTAATACTAATATTACTTATAATACTACTATCATCATATATTGAGATCTTACTATAAATAGGCACTATTCAAACTGCTTACATGTAACAACATGTTTAATCATCACGGACACTCTTTGAACTAAGTATTATTTTTATCAGTACCCTCCAGATGAAGAAACTTGAGGCCAAGAGAAGTTAAATAATTTTGCCAAATGTCACACAGCTGCTAAGCAAATGAGTTAGAATTTAAACCCTAGCAGTCTGGGGCTGCTCTCTTTCATTGTATTAGTTAGCGTTTGATCAGCAAAGTAGAACCACTATTAGTGATATGGAATAAAGAACACATTATAATGATTAGCCTTTATGCTATTGTGGCAGCTGGTTAAACATTCTATAAAGTTGTTGATTTTGCAACCAGTTATTAGATCTGAAATGAGCAGGACCAGGATCAGGAAGGCACGATAGAAAGGAAGTACGAAGAGCAAGAGAAAACTTGAATTCACAGGAAAACTGGAGCCCATATCTCTCTCCTACTGCCTACAACCCTGAAGATGGTGAGTTGCGGAATAAGCTGGTTTTCTCGCACATGAAACTGCAGATACCTGCTTATTCCAGGATTCGGAGGACTGAAGGAGGTGTTAGTAATGGTTCTCTGGAACCAGTAAGATATATCTTCTTACATAGATACATGTAAGAAGGGATTTATATAGGAATTGACTCACATGATTATGGAGGCTGAGAAGTACCAGATCTGCTGTCTGCAAGCTGAAGACTCAGGAAAGCTGCTGGTGTAATTCAGTCCGAAGACCAAAGGCCTAGGACCAGGGCAGACAGTGGTATAAGTCCCAGTCCAAGTTCAAAGGCTCAAGAGTTGGGGAGCCAATCCTATAAATAGCGGTTTAGTTCAAGTCTAAAAAGCCGGAGAACCAGGAGCACCGATGTCCAAGGACTGGAAAAGATGGATTTCTCAGGTCAAGCAAACAGATCAAATTTTTCCTTCCTCTGCCTTTCTGTTCTATTCAAACCATCAAAGGATTAGATATTGCCCACAGGCATTGATGAAGGTGATCTTCTTTATTCATTCTGTCAATTCAAATGTTGTTCTCTTCCAGAAACACTCTCACAGACACACACGGAAATAACGTTTTACCAGTTTTTGGGGCATCCTTTGCTCCAGTCAAATTGACACATAAAATTAACCACAGAGGAGCTGAGGTGGGAGCCAGAGTTGGTGCAAGCCTGGCTGTTGCCCTGCACAACCAGGCTCCAAAGGTGAGGACAACTAAGTAATGAGCTACAAGAATGGCAGAGCCTGACGCAACGTCAGAGTGTAGCAATCAGGCCTTGGCTCGATTACAGGGAAAAGCATTTTGGGAAATGTAGTTCCAAATTACATAATTTGACATAAAAATACAACATACCCATGTCCACTACACTACATTTCCTGTACCTAAGCTAGACATTGAAATATTGATAGGGTAGGTAGACTGGTAGAAATGAACAGGAGAAGGAGAGACCTAGCCCCAGTGAGAAAGCCCCAGTGAGAAAGCTGCAGTTGCTACTTGGGTCAAGACCCCTTGCAGCTGCCCTCACTTAGGGCAACAAAACCTTACTAGCCCAAATAGATTCCAGGCTTACACATACTCGTAAATCAAAGGGATGTGATGTTAGAAGCCAGAGAAAGAAGACATTCTGCTTATCTTAATATACATCCTACTAATCTGGACCATTTTAATCAAGTCCTCAAACAAATCATGAAAAAGATAATAGACAGAAACTACCTTGAGAATCAAAAGGGAGGACAGGGCACCTCAGCAGGAAAGAGAACAATAAGGAGAAGGGAGAGGGGGAGGAGGTAATTCTACCCAGAGAAATAAAAGCCTTCAGACAATGTAAGGATACCTCTTTCTCCTTTTGGGATTGGTGTGCTCTACATTGCAGAGTGTATCTTCCTTTACTAATAAACTTCTTCCTACCCTACACTTGCACAAAACACTGTCTCTTGACTGAATCCTTTCCCTCAAGACACAAGAGCTGAGGGATATCATCACAACGTGGTAACAATATTAGTATTTTTGTGTAACTTTCTGTGAGTGGAAGCACCAAGTCCTTTTATGATAACAGTTAATTTTACACAGGTTTTGGTCAAGAGAGGCTATCTTGCCCACGCAAGAAAATGAACTATATAAGAAAATTGTGTGCTAGAATCAAGATAATTTACTCAAAATGTAAAAAATAAAATAAAATAAAATAAAGGGAAGATTTTGTTTTACTGATTCAATAATATTTATCAAGCTAGTTTTATTAAAAGGAAAACATTTCTCAAATTTTCTTAGTGATAATTATGACATCATCTATCATATATACAGAATTGGACACTAACTACTCCATTTCTGAAATGAAATGCAGATATTATATTGGGTCTTTCATTTAAGCCAATATGGCAGATAAATAACCGGTAAAACTCAGGAAAGCTGGTGATTCAGACCTTACCAGGTCATTAGTGCAAAAATGACCTGATAAGAAATTTAGGAATACTCAGATACCGAAAACTGAGTAAAACTCAGATACAAATATCACCCCATGCATAAATAGGACATTTCTTGTTTCTTCAATGTTGTATTCTTAATGTCAGGGCAATTTTAGCAAATATTATTCACTCATATAAATAATCAATGAATAAATTAATGAATGAATGAAAGTAATAGGTTTCAAAGTTTTTCAAACTGAAATCCTTACACTAATTGGATTTCTCAAAATTGTAGACCATTTTCATCAGTTGCATTATGAAATGTCTATACAAGGGGAGCACAGAGATGAATTAACTGCACTAAGTTTTAGTTTCTAAAATGATATTTAAAGAAGGCAATGGTGAAAATATAGAATGATACTTTATCATTCTTTTTATCACCTTGAATTTCCATTTGCTTTGAACAATTCTATGTGATAGATAGTATTCATGCTTTTTAAATATGCCATAAATTATAACTCTAGAAAACAAAAAAAGTATTTCTCTCTGTATCTCAGTTGAAACCATGAGATCATTCCTGTTCGACTTAATGAGCTAGCTACATCTGAAAACTACAGTTGAAGCTCATTTGCTTAACTGTAGAATCCACAAGTATTGGCTTTGTTCTATATAATAGTAAAATCCCTAGTTACTTCAAATATTACTTAGTTACCTACATGATATCCACCCTTGGACAAATGTGGTCAATAGGGTTCTCCTGGGCATGATCCTCAGATTTGAACTTCTGCCATTTTCCCCAAAGGATACACATATCTGGACCTCTTTTTTTCTTCATTACAACAAAGCTTAAGTCCTTGGCCTTCAGGGAGCTACTCAGTATTAATTTGTTTAGTTAAGCTTTTACCTAACTGATGAGGTGGAAAAAATAATTGAATTGGCAGACATTTTTAATACATATTCATGTTGTTATACCTCTGAACATACTCATAAATTTCCATCACAAAGTTTCATTTTATTAGTTCAATTTAATAGTGATGACTGCTCACTATTTTTTTATCTGCTGTGAATGTAGTTCTCTTTTCAAAAATTCTATTTTTCAAATATCCTATACAGATTAATAAGGCAGAACTACGTTTTTAAGCTTTTGATTATTGCATGCATTTGAATATGACATGGAGTATGGTTATCCACTTACCACAAGAAAAAACCAATGGGAGAAGTCTGTTCTACAAAATGATGCAATATTGCCCCAAAGATAGCATTATTATAATATTTAACTAAGTCTAAAAATGCAATAAAAACAAAAGTGATATTTTTTTCAGTAAAAAGAAAGTAAACATGTGGACAAACATGATTGTATTCAAAAAATATTTTATTAGGTGCATAGGGAAAACAATTTGATTATTACTTATCTATTAAGTGAATGGAATTGGAAAAAATAAGAAATAAGTTAAATTTGTAGATGTTGCAGATGTAAATGTATTTGAGTGGAAGTCTGGAATATTCAATTTTATAACTGTTGTAGGAAAATCTATGTGACTGCGTTTTCATTTATAAAAATGTTCTGTAAATATTTTATCAAGATAAATCAAAACAAACACTTTAAAGTAAATCTTTATGTGCTTTAAACATTTGAATTAGTACTCAGAGTGAAACTTTCAGTTTATCAGACACAGTAGTGTTTTGTGGGTAATGGCATCCCCCATACTTTCTGTTTATTATAACATAAATGTCCAAAGGATTATGCTGCTTTCCTGATTAAGTACAGTCCAGAAAATGAGCCTGGAATTCTCATAGAAATTATTCCATTTACGGTGCCCACATGCTTTGCTGATGTCATGGAATTTCATTCAACCAACTGAATGATCATTTCCCAATTATGTTTCCCCTTGACTTTATAGTTAGCATAGAAAAAACAATAAGGGTATATTTCTTTGCAAATATGAATATCAAAGCAACTATCTTGCAAATAAAGTCTATTAAACCTAGTTGAAGTAAATCTAATGATTTTCTGCTCAGCTGTAAAAAAAAAAAAAAAAAAGCAAGTCCTGACATATACGTGATGACTATGTAGTGTTATTTTCTTTTGCCAACTCTTGACAGAAAAATTATGCCCAGAATTTTGAAAATCTCTCATGACGTTCACATGTATCTAATAAAAAATGACAGAGAACTGGACAAGCCTTAATGGTATACATGACTGAATAATACTTAAACAGGAACATTTATGTGTCTCTTTTCCCCCAAGCTAAATAACTCCTATAACACAATGGCCACCATCAAATTCTCACAGGAACCCGAGTCTGCCGTTTAGATGCCATCTGCGAGGCAGCTGAAAGTGGCTGAGCTTTCCTTTGTTGTGCCTATATGATGTTATGCCTTAGTTAATAACTGAGAATTCAGGTTAAAAAGAAGGATGAATCTCTCTGATGTCATTCTCTTTATTGTGTCTGAAGATCTGTGCCCCACCACCCACCAGGCTTTCGCTGACTGACCCGTGTTTACCTTCTGTCGGTGCCACTTCCCACTGGGTTATTGATGTGCGTCTCTGCCCAGGAAGCCTGTGCTCTCAATGCACTTTGTTAAGCTGACACCATGGGCACACACAAGCTTTTGTTGTACCATAGGCAAAGAAGAATGTTTGTGGCGGGGGACGCTGAATATCTCAGTTATATTCTGTTTAGAGAAGCAGGAGAGACAGACAGGCATCTTATTACACATTCTTCTTATTCAGATGATACCTGGAAGCTTATTCTGTTCCCAGGAAAGGCAAAGTTCAGTTCTTCCCTATGATCAAGAGCCCTTTTTGCATAATATCTGACCGGTGACTTAAGATGACCAAAGTAAAAACAAACCAGCATTGATTAGCCAACAGCAAATGAAAACTTGTATCATTATTTATTTACGTTTTCTGTCTTATATAATGAAAAAAAAGTGTATATATATTGCTTTTAGTTTTGTTTAGATTTAATTGGGAGTTCATCCATCATCCTTTTTTTCTTTCTCAGAGAAAAATCAAATATCATACTTAAAATGAACTACATATTTTAGAAAAATTTAGACAGCATTACTTAATACATGAAATATCATTTGCCATTTTCACTATTTTATATCCCCCACAAAAAAGACAGACTTAAGGGCAACATAAGAATGTCTGCAAAATGGAGTTTCCTAGTGATATATTTTTCACTTCCATATAAGAGTCTTTACTATAATAGTTTAATATTTGATGAGATATATTCATATTAGACATGGCAATGAAATATGAACATAAAGCAGAAAACACTAATGAACTTTAGAGTTACAAAAATTTAGTGAAATTAACACAAATGTTTGTACAATTCTGAATATGAAACTTAAGTTTTCTGATCAAATGTTGATGTGCCCTCTCTTTCTTTAGTGTTCAATGTCCTTATATGTAAAATAGTTGGTTTTAACTATATTAATTCTATTGCTGTGTTTAGTTCTAAAACATGCAACAAAATGTAATAAAGACAATATAATATAATTCAGAAAATAAATGTTAACATTTAAATTATTGTTAAAAATTGGGGGTGGTCATTCATTCCCCTTCTTATTGATGCTCCAGTTTTTAGAAATGGTATACTAGATAAACCATCAATCTACTTTTTTGGGGTCACGAGTTAATGTGTTTTAATTCTTTCACTGCATTAATTGATTTCAAGTTTCTTTTTAAAATGTGTCAGAAATCCTCAAAAAACAAAAAATTAATATTTTGACTATTTTATGCATTTAATAATAACAATTTGAGCTGCTTTGTGTATGAATGACATTATTTTTATGTATAAAAATACATATATTTCCTTTATATATGTATTTTTATATATCTGACCATCGTGGAAAAGAGTTAAGAATGCAGAGCTATCTGATCTATGCATATTGCTTCTAAGCTTTCTTAACAATACTTTAAAATTACTTTAAGACATAGTGTGTATTAGTTGTGAAGTTGATGTTTCTATACCAGTAATTAAGTCAGACAGGTTCTATATATTCTCAAAGTGGATAACTGAGTTGTTCCCCCTTCATACAAATATGAACGGTCATTTTAGGCCCAATTCTGATGTGGGACTATGAAGTATTTGGTGACAGCCTCAATTCCCTTATTTCAGTTTCGGGTTACATAATACATAGTTAAATTTGACATTGTTAAAGACTCAGAATGTGTGTGTAACTTCTGTATAATGTGCAACTTCTGTACAAGAAGCTTTTTAAGTAATTAGGAGTTCATAAAGGAAAACTAATGCTTCTCTGTTAAATTATTTTGAGTTCAATGAGGATGTGTCTTTAAGGTGAGAGAGATTGAGATACCGTATAGTAAAGTTTCCTTAGAAAGCAAAGCATTGATTTTTTTTACCAAAGGCTATTACAATCAACCATGGTCCACTGTAACCCTTGGCACTGGCTTTCAGATATATTCTGGAAATACTTCCTATTTCTATAAGGGACACAATCCAATAAAAAATGAACTCTGTGGGAAAACCATTATTTGGTAACAAATAATAACTTAATAAGGACATTTTCTCTTTTTAATTCTATCCATACCAAATGACTTTTTTCATTATCTTCAAATGGAAATAAAAATGATAAAAGTATAGTTAAAAGAAATGGCTCAGTGTACTTTGCTAAATATGTAGAATATTTAATAAATGTATAGAATTATTTATAAAATGTGAAACTAAATTACGTATTTGAGGATGAAGATTATGGATGATAAATAATATTAAATTAATCCTCTTTATTTCCCACAGAGTTAAACCTGTCTGACTTAATTACTGGTATAGAAACATCAACTTCACAACTAATACACACTATGTCTTAAAGTAATTTTAAAGTATTGTTAAGAAAGCTTAGAAGCAATATGCGTAGATCAGATAGGCTCTGCATTCTTAACTCTTTTTCCACGATGGTCAGATATATAAAAATACATATATAAAGGAAATATATGTATTTTTTATACATAAAAATAATGTCATTTATACACAAAGCAGCTCAAATTGTTATTATTAAATGCATAAAATAGTCAAAATATTATTTTTTCCCATTTTAACATTATTTTTGTTAATTATGTACTTAGCATCACTTTTCTTTATATATGTATTTAATATATATTTATAACCTATTCTTTATGTACATAGTTTAAATTATCTTCATGAGTAAATTTAATTTTATAATTTTATTTCAGTAACTTTATTTAAAATTACATTTGCAACTCAGAGTTTTCACTGTTCTGGAGATTAATGTTAATTATTAATTTACCATTTGGAATTTATGTGTCTTTGAGAAGTTTCACTACTCTGTTAATAATTTCCTGAATTCTGAACCAGAATTTCCTCAGAAAACTGAACCCAGAAAAGGAGGGTAAAAAAGGAGACTTCAAGTAATATTCAAAACCTTTCAAACTAAAGCCATAAGGAAACAGAATAAAATGCTTCTACTTTGATTATCTACATTGTTTCATTGAAACAAAATGTTTTTCTTTTATTGATCTCAGACTATTTCATTACTTCTCCAATTTAATTTCTTGCAAAGTTTTGGCCTACCTTTGATTTAGATGGCAATGGAAGTAATTTTGTCATCTTAGTGAATTTTTAAAGGTTATGACTGGTACCACAATATAACTGCTAAATTTTGTTTTACCACTGATAATATATTACTATATTTAAAAATCACCATTAAAGACAAATATGCTATTTGCAGTATAGTCAAAACTGCCTTACCATGACAATCTCAAGCTCCATCCATGTTGTCGCAAATGGCACTATTTCATCTTTTCTTATGGTGTGAGAGAATAGTATTTCATTGTGTACATATACCACATCTTTTTTATCCAATCACCTATTGAAGGAAATAAATCAGACATCAAAAGACAAGAACCATATGATTTCACTGGTATGTGGGGTATAAAGCTGAAAGCAACAAAGGAACAAGACAAATAAATAATCAAAAACTCATCGACACAGACAATAGTTTAGTGGTTACAAGAGGGTAAGGGGGGAGGGGAATGGTAGATGTGGGTAAATGGGATCAAATGTATGGTGATGGAAGGAGAATTGACGGTGGGTGGTGAACACACAATGTGATATATATATGATGTTTTATAGAAGTGTACACCTGAAATCTTTGTAACTTTACTAACCATTGTCATCCCAATAAACTTTAATTAAAAAAACAAAAAACAAAACTGCCTTACCAATGTAGTAATTTGTATTTAATTGTGATTGAAAATAAGACCTTAGAAATAATTCAATTTTTGTTTCTTCAATAATTTATATCATTTTAACATATTGTATTGAACAAAAATATCCCCATTGTTATTTTAAAAGAAATGTTTCTCTTTCACCAAGAATTGATTATTAGAGAAATAAAGCAAATCTAAACTTTTGAACAATTAATAAATGCCAATAAAAATACACCCTCAAAATGTATTGTACTAAAAATATATATTTTTTTAACTAAGGATACATTTGCAATCACAAATAATGGAAATGTATGCACATTCAGATCTAAACCTCATGATCAATCGCTCTATCACCATACATATATGGAATATTTTTACAGAGATATTTAAGTAAACTCTGTTTTATTATAACATTGGTATATATTTTCAAAGCAGAACTGTCTCTTTGAGAACATTAAATAGCCTGAACTTTAAAATAATATGCAAAATTATTGCTGGGTGAGTTTTTTGGGGGGAAAAGCAAAAAAAAAAAAAACTAAAAAAACAAGTGAAAGTCCTTCCTGCTGTTTTCCAAAAGTACAAAATTCATCTGCAAATGATATGGTGCAGGATGTTATCTCAGTGAGGCTTCAGATTCAAACAGCCAGGCCCTATCATCAGTGTTCATCTTATTTTATTTGAACGTAAATGAAGATCCTGTCTATGTAAAATCAAAAAGAGAGATTCAAGTATATCACAATTTATTGAAAGAGAGATATTTTAAATATAACCATTATGGAAGATATGACTAATCCAGAGCATTTCCATTTGAAAGAGAAATGACTAATAATTGATTGGCCTGAATCCAAAGTCACAGTGGGGTTCAAAAAGCTGGTAAGTGGCCTCATAAAAATAGAAGCTGTATCAACCAATTGAATTTAATTATATATGAAGGTGATGATGGAGCTAAACTGCCTGTAATTGGAGTCGAATTACTCAGCTGGTCTTCCATAAAATTAATTTATCTGAAAGTTTGCCATTGTCCTGTGCTCCAGGCCTGCAGCTAGTTTAATTAGTTAACACTGAGGAATCTTGAAACAGTAAATTATTTTGTCTTTATTGTCAATTACTGGTTAACAAAAATTGTATATAAAATATTAACATCTGCTTCCACACAGATAGAAAAGGGCAGAATGAAGATACTTTTTGTTGTTTGTTTCCCCCTAAAGAGGCACTGAAACAGAGGAGAGCAAACTTTCCTGCTTACCGCGTTTCCCTGAAAATAAGACCCAGTCTTATATTAATTGTTGCTCCAAAAGATGCATTAGGGATTACATTCAGGGGATGCCATCCTGAAAAATCATGCTAGGGCTTATTTTCTGGTTAGGTCTTATTTTCAGGAAAACAAGGTATCAGATTTATGTAAGAGACATTTGAACTTATAAGCTATTGAATATGCTGTCATTGCACACATTGTTCCATAGGCAATGATTTCACAAATACTCCACTTGGTAAAAGGTCCCTAATGGTGTACACATGTAAAAATTAAGTTTCACATCAATAGAAAACAAGTTTTTATGGGTAGAGAAAATTCCTGAATAAGTTCCTCTTCAGGGCTTTTAAATGACTGAGAATATTTAATAATACTTTATCATAGTTTCAAAATGATATTGGCTGACTCCTGAGGTTTAATAAAGCAATTCATATTAGGTTTCTCAGAATTATATGAATTGCATATTAAATTAATCACTGAGCAGTTGAAACTATTGAAAAAGTTGATGTAATGGCTTAAATACCCATGCTTAATTATCATTCTTTTTAATATAACAAAATTAAATGTATCACCAATTGTACTGAAAATACTGACACCGTCCTAAAGCTGTCGCCTATTGATATCATGCAGATATAGCTTATTTCTATGTAATAGACTTCATCATATTGTACTTTAATATAGAAAGAATCACAGTTCACAACATTTTATCCTTTAAATACATGTCCAATACCTAATTCAAAGTAAAATATAACTGGAAAAATTGAATAATCAAATAATCAATTGCAAAATGTTGATCTATCTGCAAGAGAAGAATTAGTATGATCAGACCAAAAACAAAAGCATCTCTTTAAAATTCATACTGGAGTAAACATTACAGTCCTCTCCAATTATATTGTTACTTATGTAGGAAAATGAAAAATTGGATTGTATACAGTTTTAAAAACAGAGTTTTTTGCATTTTTCTCCCTAAGAATATAGACGTCTTGGGCAAGATAAGGTTGTGATTAATTATAAAATTATCAATTTTAAGATATAATTTAAATGTTGAAACAGACTTGAATAGCTTTTGTGCAGCCTTATTCAGTAGATGTGTCTCTTCAGATTTATAACATTTACAATAAATAATTATCTTACTACATATTGCAATTAATGTAAGAATTGTGGTTACATTTTTCTATGTTTCTTCCAAAAATAACACTGCAAGAACTAATTACCTTTTAAAACCCTTGTATTCAATCCAAAATGTCAAGATAAGCTAGTTTTACAAGAAAACCGAAGTCAATCCTTTTAAAAAGAAACGTGCCTTTGTTCAAGAGAAGCATGATACAAAATGATTCTGAAAATATCGTTTCCTTTTGCAAGATTTCACTAAAGCTTTAAAAAGGAAGTGCTTTTTTTAACCCATGAATAATTATAAGTCAAGTTAACTGGGATTTACCAACTTGATAGAATGTTGGCAATTTATGTAGTAAGATTGTTTAATTTTGTTTTATGCTATTTCAACTTACATCTGTATATTTTGAGAGAATCCAGATTGGCCAAATAGTATTAACATAGTTAACATGTATAGTTAAACATATCTGTAATTATTTGCATCTATTTTGGAAAAATATTGCAGGAAACGTCATTTAACAAAGATTCTTCCAAAACCAGGGCTAGGAGAGATTCTTTCATTTCAATCATAAAATAGAGATAATAGCCAAAATATTTATTTTTAATACATCCGTTGATAAGAAAGTGCTGGAAAGAGTCTTAAGTTTTTCTTCTTGTGCAATGTTTTAGGCAGCTTTGCACAACATGTGGTTGCTTAGTATTATTGAGGGAGAGAAAGTCGTATTGAAGCACTCCCCATGGAGCGCAGTGGCAGGATATCAGCTCCGAAATGCCACTGAACACAACTGGGAGGAAATGTGCGCGCTAATGCAGGCTCTTTTGTTAGAGCTCTGAGTGCTCTCTATTAAAAGAAGTAAACACGCTTTATGCAAAAAGTGGAAATTTTCTCTCTTTACACAAATAACACATTTCAGAGGAAATCACCCGTAATGAGAAAGACTTGTCACTGGTGTCCTACTTTCTCAGTGGCTTTTCTCAAGGCAATAGCTTGCTATGATTACAATAAACACTCTGCTAAAATAAACATTTAAGGTTTTAATCTTTTCTAACTTATCAGAATAAATTACGAGAGAGAGAGAGAGAGAGAGAGAGAGAGAGAGAGAGAGAGAGAGAGGTGTCCTCTAGGCATTAAGGGACCTGTTATCTGTTTTTCTCAGATTATCTAAGTAACTGTCTGCCTTGCACCTCATTTCCTATAGTCAAACTCTAAATAGAAGCTGCATTTTCTCTTTGCTATGTCACAGATCTGTTAGATTCCTCTACCATTAGGCACACATATGCACACACACACACGCCTGTGTGTGCACATACATGAAGAGTCTGTCACCAAGGAAGAAAAGTTCGTCTCAGAGGAGAGTGACTTTCCTCAGATCAAGATTGGCATCTGCACAGTTTCCCTATGTCCCCTGGGGTCCTAAAGTTACTAGAAGGATAGACAAATATTCCTCAGGATGACATAAATGCACGGATAAACGTGCCTTTATCCTGAAGATATGAATTGTTCGCTATTATAAATGTTAGATAGAAAGAATCTTCTCTCCTGTTTCTATTGACTTTTCAGTTGTTATCGCTCTGGCTAGACAGAGGATATTAGGAAATTCAACTTGATCAACAAAAGTAAGTGGTAGCAGTAGGGAATCAGCTAAGTGCTGCTAGAGACCCAAAAACCACTAGAAAATTTTGAGTAATTTGATTTGTTTTTCCTTATGAAGAAAAAAGAGCCTGTTTTATTTTTCCCCCCTAATCTTAAGTTATATTACACAGAAAGAGGTGGAACAATGCCAATTTGTTCTGAACAGGCCTTTGCTTCCCAACAGTGGGATTCTTTTTCACATTAAATCCAAACTAGCATAAGACTTATATATCCTGGGGTACCAAATCTACAGAATCTTGACTTGAGGAAGTCAGAACTAGAAACAGAACTGCTGAAATAGCAATGACCAGTTGCTTAAGCTTCCGAAATGAATTTTCGAGGTCCTGCAGAAAGATACCTGCAAATTAACTTTTTCCTTTGTGGGCACATGATCATAGCATAGAGGCCCCCCCACCCCCACCCCATGCCCAGGGACACCACCTTCCTAGTTCTATTTGACAATTTATGTGGATGTTTTATTTTTTAATGATAATTAAAATAAACTGAGTCTACAAAAGATTTGCATTTGTAATAAAAGCTTATTAAATGAAAATATAAGTAAGGAAATTTCGGTAAAAATACATTCAATGTTTTTCTACTATATTTCTAACATTTGAAGGCAATTTTCATTTTATTCAATTGGAACTGTATGCTCAGTAAAGAGAGTTTATTATTTCTAGTTAACTTGTACTTGGAATTGGGGTAACTAACACCAAATAGTCTTGGAAAATTAGGCTAAATATATGAGTAATGAACATTATCATCAAGTGCAAATTAGAGATATTTCCAAAAACTATTCATTCACTCATAGATTCATTTCTTTATTCAATAAAAATTTTGCGTGCTCTTGAATGACCAGGCAGTATACTCAACATGTTGCCCTTTAATTAGAGAGCACTACAACGTGATTATATGTTATTAGCCAGTGTTTAAATGCATACACGTGTCCCATAAACATTGATTGATCACCTATCATATGGCTGCAGTTCTAGCATTTTGTATCAGCCAACAACAAAAAACAATCGTTTCCCCGGTAGAACTGACATTCTCGTATTATTTAGAGAATCGTAACTGATAAACACAATAAATAAGTACATCATGTGGTCTTTTAGAAAATGAGAATCTCTAAGGAAACAAACAAAAAGAAATAGAGCAGTGCGGGGGTGGAATGGGGAGCTCCAAATATAAATCAGATAATCAGCATAGGCCTCCTATAAATGATTAAAGAAATTGTCATTTTCTGCGTTGTCTAACCAGCAGTACATGTACTATCTCTACCCCCAACCTTTCTCTTTACAAAAGTGAAGAAATGATGAAAATTCCCAAGAAACTAGAAGTAGGCTTGAATGCAGGAAGAAATA
The DNA here is from genome assembly GCF_036562045.2 of Rhinolophus sinicus. NCBI lineage: Eukaryota > Metazoa > Chordata > Mammalia > Chiroptera > Rhinolophidae > Rhinolophus > Rhinolophus sinicus. The sequence continues at coordinate 48,209,025 of NC_133754.1, read as the reverse complement.
GCAGTCACTACCAACCCAAATAGAATTGGATTAAAATATAAATTTAGCATTCCATACCCATCCGCATGCTACTGGAACCAGGGCGAAGTCGTGGGACTGGTGGACAGTGTGCAAACTGTTCTTCCCTTTCTAAGTGGGGACCACACACATGTGCACTCACATGAAGGATGTAGGAGAATCTGGGATGGCTGGAAGGACTCAATGCCTCAGGAAATGTCACTGTAGGCGAAGGTCTGGAAGGAGGGGTTGAAACCAGATGGCCTGGGAATAGCTATTCCTGACAATTACAGCCATATTAAATCCAAGTTTCTCAAGTTTAATTTCATTGGTAACCTATAAATAAAATAAATAAATAAATTAATTAATTAATTAATTAATTTTTGCAATGTACACTACTGTTTACTTCTGTAATTGAGATTCTAGTCTTAAAATGATAATACTCAATGCTGGTAGAGCAGCACTGAGAAGGCAAATCTCGTGTTTTGTGGTGACAAGTAAATCATTTAATCTTTCTGGAAAGGACATTGGGAATATTGGACAAGAACTTGAAACAGGTATTTACATTCTAGGATCTATTTTAAGATTGCTCACAAAAAGTCACACACACATTACTGTGTACGATTCTTACAACATTTTCATTTGGAAGAGGTAAAATTGCAATCAACTCTAAATGTGCAGTAATAAAAAAATGCTTAAATACGTTATGGTCATTCAAACATGGACTATAAAATAACTATAAGCAATAACATTTAGTTACATGAAAATAATACCATAAATGAAAAACAATGTAATGGTATTTACACTGTGAACTCAAAATATATGAAGATTAGTAACAATAAAGAACTCTAAAGTTCATAACATACTGATATTTTTTGAATGAAGTATTTATGGCAAACTAATTTATTTCTGTATTTATTTTTTTTTCTACTTTGTACATTTTCACTAATTAATAGGTATTACTTTTATGGCTAAAGTAAAATAGTTTGTTTGAAAAACGCTGCTCAGAAGATTTAGTAAACAAAGATATCCCTCGCTTCATGATTAACTGTTAGCATAATTATCAATTAAAATATAGTGTCTTAAAGAAGCAGAATATAGCTCAATTTCTTTAAACAAGACTCCATGGATGTAATGTTGGAGGCTGACAGATTCTCTGCATTTTTTGGTTTAATCTTCATTTTCATTTAGCTAAAATTTTATGTAAAAAAAATAACAAAATGTAAAAAATAATCAGCACTATCCGATTATCCTGGAGTGTGTTCTGTTCAGGACTTGCAAGGATAGCAGGGACAGAGCAGAGTGGGGTGAGCTAACACCTCACCATAAGCAGCTTTCCATTGGCAGCAGTCCTCCTGCTGCTTTTGGAGGACACACTTTTTCCTTGAGGTCTCTGACCTGTGCACTCACAGCCTGGAAACCCTTTGGAGTCCTGTTGCCCATGTCCATCCCCTTCTTTGTATTCTGGGCTTCCACTTCATGATTTATCTGTATCATTTATCAATAGGTCTCATTCTCAAGTCTCTTCTAGCTATTTGTTGAAATCTCTTTTCCACTAAAAGCTCTGCTCCCTTTCCCTTGGCTGTACGATTCCTCATTTCATATTTTTAATGGGGTCTAAGGAAGGAAAAGAAACAGCCACTCAAGCTGAATGAGGCATCTTGAACTAAGGGTCTGCTTTTTAACATACCCATATGAACTAGAACAGTTTGATACCAACTAAAGAATTGTGGTATTTTAGCATTCACTTGTGAGTTCAGCTGAGTTATAAATACAAAAAGAAAGAACATTATCTTTATTCTTCCCAGATACTCCATGTGACAGACAGACCCCGGGGTCATCTCCAATAATTCCTGCCCCTTGCTGTCCAGGCTTTTGTGAAATTTCCTCCTCTTTAGTATGAATGAACCCTGTGGTTTGCTTGTTTTTTTTTTTCCTTTAATAGAACATGGCAAAGGTGATGGTACTTCACCTCTTGATTAGGTTAAGTTATATGGAAATTGTGAAAAGAGTTACTTTCTATGATTATATTGTCTGAGAATCCAGACTTATGATAGAATGATATACTCTTTTGTTGACCTCAAAGAGCAAGTTGCCACAATGTGACTATCTATGGGGAGGCCCACGTGGTAGGAAACTGTGGGTAGGCAGCCTCCATGATCTGACGACCTCAGCCCTTTAGCTGCTGCAAGACACTGAATTCTGCCCCTTCTCCTTCCCCCACACCTAACCCTAAAAGAAACAATAATAATAATAATAATAATAATAATAATAATAGTAATAACAGAGCTTGGAAGAGGACCCTGAGTACCAGATGAGAACATGGACTGGTCAAAACCTTGACTTCAACCTCGAGAAACACTGAGCAGAACACCCAGCTAAGCCATGTCCAGACAGATCCTGATTCACAGAAACTACAAAATAATAAATGTGTGGCATTTTAGTCACTAACTTTCCAGTAAATATTTTCACACCAATGGAAAAAAATTCTCCCTGTCATAACTACTTAAGCCATATTTCAAAAAAATATAATAGAAACTATTTCTGTTACCATATCTGGGTTTTAGGGCCACTCCCTCTCCTCTTCTTTCCAATCAGAAAGTCACCAGCATTTTACATCCTCTTTTCTACTGGAGCCTTGGCAGTTAGAGTACACATTTTCAAACTGAAAGCTTAATATTGAAATATTGGTCTATTGTACACCACCAAAACATGATGTAAGCATACAAGGAAATCTTGTCAGAGTTAAGCACAGTGGAGTCCCCATGCTGATATGTATGCTTTTCTTTCTAATATTAATTACTGCCTGAAATGATACCTTATTAATTATCACCCATTAGAATTTTATAGATCCATCAGGGCAGGATTTTCTCTGACATGTTCACTATTACTTCCCAGTGTCTCAAGCGATGACCGGCACACAACAGATACTGAATATATACAGTAATAATTATTGAATAGGCTTCGTAATAATTTATGAATAAAAATTAACAGAAGTCTCTAAGGCCACAAGAAGAAATCAAGTTAGAAAGTGAGTGATTCACCCAACAAGTTTGTTATTTTAAGACTAAGACCTGTAAAGTTCACTTTCATTATTGCCTAGACATCAGGAGGGAATGAAAAGAATGAGACGAGGTTGACAAAGACACAAAAACTGAAAGACAGACCGACTGAAGGGACCACAGCCACACACTTAGAGCTCATCAGGACCTCTACTCCCATCCACTTTCCAGACTGGACTTCCTGCCCCTAAGGGCCTCAGTCCCAGCCCAATATTACAAGATGCCCTACTAGCAATACCAGCACGGATGGTGAAATTGCTGGAAGAGACAGCAGTTTTGCCAGTGATGCTGTTCCAGAGATTGTGAGAAGCAAAAAGAAAGACCAAGTTTCTCAACAGTTAGGTAATAGAATATGTTGTCTCTTAACCCTAAATCCACCATCCATGCTTTTCTAAGAACAACTTGAGTGTGATTTTCTTCTTTATATCCAATTTTGTTTTTCTAAAATACTAGGCTTCCTGTGATGGCTCATCTTTTATATCTATTCGTATTTCTGTGCAAATGGAAGCCAGAAAATGTGAAGACATTTAGAAATGTCTAGAAATTTAACAGAAAGCAAGGGAAACAATCTAATGGAAAGATGATCATGTTTTTTATGTTCTTGGCACATTGCCTCTCTGCCCAGCTAAATCTACAGTGTGTGGGCATAAAACATGTACAGTAAGCAGACGACTGACGTATTCCTATTGCACGGGCAGGAAGCATGCCCTTTCTCCACCTGTGATCCTCAGAAAACTGCAGAAGGTGTCTATCCCAGGCTTTCTGGGAGTAAATTGAAGCTAAATGTGAATCTCCCTGGAGACACAATAGTGGCAGTCATAATTTTTCTCACATTATATATGATTGCATATTATTTATGCTCTTTAAATTACATATAATGGAAAACCTTTTAGTTATACAGTCCTCTGTAGGGTGCACCGAGACAAATGCAGACAAGACGGATGATAAATGCACAGATAATCAAATAGTGGGAACTTGTTTCTTGACCTTTCCTTTATACAAACGAATAATGTTTAGAACTGTGTGAAACTACCAATTTTCATTCACTTGAAAACTTGGATTTTGCAATAATTTGAAATTTTAATCCAATGCATAATATTTTCATCAGCAAAGAGATTAAACACTGAGTATATTTTTTGCTTTAGTGAGCTCTCATTAGCTTTGCTTACACAATGCACTAAATAAGCTCTTGAATATTGATCTTAATCAATTATTTGAGATGGAGTTACATTTCTAATGCAATGGGGATCAAGCTACTAAAGGGTTCTTTTGTCAATTTTAAAGCAAGTCATCTATTCCTGATTTACTACTATTTCCACTAATTTTGCATATATACCTCATTGCGTGTATTACTTTATACATATATAGACAGAGTTCTCTATCTCTGTACATACTCTTCCCTTCTCCTTTTACTTCCTCTATGGTTGTAGAGAGAATGAGTCTCCATCTTTGACATAACATTCTCTGCTTTGAGTAAATTTGGACTCATGTGCACATTTTCTTTTGATAATTAATAAGAAAGTTCTGTATCAACTTGTAGGGAGAATGCCAAGGTAAAACATTCTACACAGTTTCCTGCACATTCCTCTTCAGGATGATGTGATTCCTCACAGACCTTGTCTTGAATGACATGATAAATAAACTCTTTTCAGGGTGCGTACCCAGGGCCAAGGCAGTAGCAAAACTTCTGTCTCTTAATACCATCCAGAGAAAATCAGTGACCCTTAGACACTGCCAGATTCTCAAGTGCCTTGGGGATCCTTAAAGACCTGGTAAATACTGTGAGGTTTTGATCTGGAGTTTAAAATACATCAAATCCATTTTCAAATCAATGGTGCTGTACTGTATATGGTTACTCAGTTGAACAAAAGACCCTATTTCACAGTTATTCTAGATAAGACAGAATTTACATATTGTTCTAAGAAGGGAGAAGGCAATTGCTGACAGACACAAAGATAAGAGTTACCTAAGAATAATCCTATCTGAATTAACTGTCCCAGGGATGTGGCCAGGTACCATTGCATGGTGAATACTGTAATCAAGAACAAACAACTCTTGATTCTGCATATTAAACCATCCTGATTTTTCAAAAGAGAAAGACAGGGGGGAAAAAAAGAATTTGGCCATTCCTTTTAGTATATGTAGTATTTGTGAGGAAAGAGAATGTGGAGAGAACAACGAGGAAAGTGAACTAAGCAATGAGTTGTTCAAGGTAAAATCTGGGAGTGGTCTTTGAGTATTTCAGTCACCTATCTGCCAAATCTAATGTATTCTAACAAAGTATTAGAGACCAATTCAGGGCCTTAGCTGCGGGCAGGCACAAGGCAGGTGGATGGCATGCTGAGCCTCCTGGTCTATTTAAACTGCCCAGAGCTAGCAGTAAATTTGTTAGCCAGGTCCAGCCATTTCTTTCAGCATCACAAACAAACATTTTGCTTATAATCCCTTATAATGCTATGGAACCACCTTCATCTATGTGGTCTTTCATTGACTTAGATGTCATTAGCAGTGCAGGACTGTATCTAAATAGAGTACCGTTTTGTTTTGTTTTGCTTTGCTTTGCTTTGCTTTGTTTTGTTTTGCCAGTGCTCACAAAATATTTCTCTGATCCTGGACTAGTTTTAGTGTTTATTTCTTGGTTTGGGGTCATAGACGTTGTAAAGTGGAATCATTGAGCATGGCTGGAACAGCTCTGGAGTTTTAGTTGTTTGCAGTTAACTGTTTACTGTTTTTGTTATTGTTTTCTCTAACCATGACCCTTAGCAAAAAGGATAATCTTGACTGCTTACTATTCTGATGAGCAGGACTTTTCTAACAACAGACATTCTTGCAGATTTCAGGCTTTACAAAAAAAAAAAAAAAAAAAAAAAAAAAAAATGTATTTGTTTCAGATTCCTACCATGAAGCCTCTGAGATCACCCACACAGACCTTGACACTCACTGGCCAATTGAGGCATCAATTCTAGTTTACTAATCTAAGTTCCATACTTACTTCCATAGTGGACATGACTTTTTCTATTAAGTTTATAATTTTATGATCCATTATTTCTATGGCTGTTTACTGGGCAAAAGGCGAAGCATTCAATGCTAGCTTAGATGAGTATGTAAAGATTTTTTCTCCAGTTTTTATAATAAATTTTATTGTTAAAATATAGTATTACATTTTGAAGTTATTAGTGTGTATAGTATATACAGAGGTAAAAATAATCACTTCAATGAGCTTTAGGATTTTTTAGACTTTCAATGACTATACGGTGAAGAAAAATAAATTTATGATTATAAAAATTATCAATATCACAAATTTTTTGCTGAAGAATTGTTTTTTAATATTGAATCTGTTTTGTGTGGTCCTACTGTGGTACATCCATCACAATCTAATTTTTTACACTCTGAAACTGAGTACTAATGAAATAATATGAACTATCACAGAAAGCTTTACTGCATATATCAGTTTTTCACAAGTGTCTTGTGAAATATGTAATGTGAACTAATATTTAAGAATTTCCATGAAATTCCCTATTGTGTTCTAATCTAAAAGGTTATATACTAGTAAAAATGTCAATAGAAAGAACATAAATATAAATAAATAAATAAATATATATATACATATATATATATATATATATATATATACACATATATATATATATATAATAAATTCAGTATTTGGATATTAAAATAATACATCACTTAAATCCACATTTATAAAATGTTTTAAAAATCTTATCTCTATACTGATACACTACTGCTATAAATTAATACCTGAATTGAAAGTATTTGTATTCTGTACTAACAATTACCAACTATGAAATCTTAGTCAATCATTCTGAAACTTTTTTTTCTTGTATTCATATTAATTAAGAAATGACAGAGCTATTAAGAAGTTAAAATAATGTGAAAAATATGTGTATTGTAATACTTAAAGAAACATTCAACATTCTCATAACCTCATGTTATTAATTTTGGGTGAATTTTGTTTTATGTTTTCTAGTGCCTATATTAAATATTCTAGTTTAAACTTGTAAAAACCCAAATATGACATATCCAGTTAATCTAGATGCGATAAATATTGGTAATTAATGTACAAAAACTTTAATATACCTACAAATAAACATTTTGTGATCATATTTGTTTACTAATATTTTGCTTGTTAATATTTGCTAGTTTTAAAATCCTGTCATTTTTCTATTGCATAAAAAGAAACTTTCCTTTATGTTTCATGACACTGCGGAAAAATAATGCGTATTCTTTCTTTTGTATTTGGTAATGGTTTACTCCATCTCAATTACTTAAACATATGTCTCATAGCATTAATTATTATTCAATTATATTCTCCTCTATATTACTTTCGGGTGCTATTTTTTAACTGAGACGGTTTCTACTAAAGCCTCTGTGCAAATAATCTCACCATATCTATATTACAAACAGAGCACATTGATTATTTGCAAGATAAAGAATATAGTTCACCCTCAGTGTTGGTGGTCTAGAGTCAAAGAGTTGAACATACAGACCTTATATTAAAATCACTCTGTTGATCAGAGAAAATTCATCTACAGCCCCAATTAGAACTCAGCATTTAGACAATTGTGAGATCACTTAGACCCAAATATGTTGCACTGAACTTGTGATAACCAGGTACTTCACTTAAAAGGCCCATTCATTTTATATCCATTTATTTATTTAATAATCTTAAAATAAATGACTATGTGTGAGATATTTAGCTGATTTTTGGCTAATAAGTTAGTCTAATTCAGAACTTCTAAGCCTAATTAGTAAAATAATTAGTGAAAACAAATAATCCAAAATAAAATGATTAGACGTACAACACATGGATGAACAAAATACTAGAGAGTGTGAGTGTGGAGGTAAGACTGAAATAACATTTCACATTTAATAGAAAAATGAATATTCTAATTAGTTTTTGCAGGAAGAGAAGGTTAGAGCTCCTTTTGCACAGTAACATAAGAATGTAAAATCAGGAGAGACAATTTCTTGGATCTTACAAGATTCTAAGTGACACACTCTGAAAATAACTACTCAGAGCTGGAATCTTCTCAGTACTACGGTCATGTGGAAAGAACAACTGGGAAGTCAGTGAGATTTGTAACAATATATTTCTGACGTTTGCAGGGAGGAATACATTCTTATATGTAAAAACAAACACTAAGAGCTTTATGCATCACATTAAATTTAATTAGTTAATGTGTTTTTTACTTTATTGCATTTGGAAATTAGGACTCTTTTGTCACTCTTCCACAGTGTCTAGTTGGAAAGTATTATTTTATTCTTCTATTTCAGCAATTACATAAAAACCTTCTCAGTGTCATGCTTGTTTCCTCCCTTTGATGGTGGTCATGCTATTAACCAGGTCTGAAAGAGAAGATGCAGTAATGGAAATTGGTTTTGTTGTTCAGCATCTGCTCAGGTTCATATAAGTGGTGTGGTTCTCCCTGCACTGTGTGTCAGCATACACTGATAATAGTATTTACTGCGTTTAATTAAATATTCCCTTTCTAGCTACTCATATAAATTGATGGACTCTAAAAATCCCTTACTAAATCAGAAAATTTAAAAAGGCATTTTGTGACATGCTTACGTTAATATAGAGGTACCTAAACATTGTTTTTGTGCTTCTAGTTACAATATTGAGTAAGTGCCTTTATAGTTGTATAAGCCTTAGAGATTCAAATATAAGTAGCTCAATATCTGAATTTGTTATATTTCTTAATTTTTTCATTGTCCTTGGAGTTTTATTTCCAATTTTATATCTTACTTTAAAAATGAAATGGATGTAGGAAAAGAAGGGAAAACTTGTGCAGTACAATCAGATTTCTAAATTTAGAAGACAACTAAATTGTGAATTTAAAAAGTTCATTTTGCAATGAATCTATATTTTTAGTGAGTATCAATATATGTAACATAAAATGGAAGTTTGCACTTATTAAACTATTTTTTTTTCCTATACCTGACTATGTTCTCTGAGATTTCAGCCATATGGTATAGCATCTGTTGAAGAAGATCCTTATCTTTCTTGGATTCTGGTTTTAGTTATAATTAATTTGTTCTTCAAGACACCATTTTACCTGGTACAGATAAATATCATTTTCTATAGTTCAAAATACAAACAACAATTAGTTGAAACTCAAGCATTATGACTTTCACTTACAGTTAGAAAGCATAACAAACTATTATTATTGTCTTTATTCTAAAAACAAGAAAGCTAGCTAGGGTAAAAAAAAAAAAAAATCTTAGATTTGTTTTTCCTTTGTTTAACCCATCAGAGAGCTGCAAGCTGCAGATGCTAGAAATCTAAATGAACTACAATGCAGAAAGTGATGAGCCCTTCTTCGATAAAGAAGACCCATGACTGTTTGCACTGCTGCGAGACAAGTAATGTGCCACAGATGAGAATAAGGAGAAATAGAACACCTTGGAATACACATTCAGCAGCCTTGTAAAGGCTGAGGCTTGACGCTCCAGCTCCATGGACAATATATACTCACACCCAGAGATATCCACTGACCTCCATTAAGTGCATTGGGGTACTTTTCTAAAAATTGAGCGTAGGCCAGGATTGCTGAGGGGGATCCCCTGTGGAGTCTTCTCCAAGTGTAAGACAGTGCCCATTGATGCTGGGCATAGGGGCAAAGGCATTGATGGAGATCCCTTCAAATATTTCACTGACACAGAGCTGCTCTGCAAAGATTGGGGTAAGGCAGGGTAAACAGAGCTTTCCCAAGGCATAGAAAGCCAGGGACAGAACTAGGGAGAAGAGAACTTCCCAGTGTTGCTTAAAGCTTGCAGCCTCATTTTAAAGCAGACAAAGTCTCAAATGGTTTGGAAAACTGGTGACTGAGTTGTACATCTCAGAGTCCCACTGGGACTTAGATTTCAGCTATGTTGAAAAGGCTGCCCTGATTTCACATTCAAAATATTTGGAGTTGTTAGTGAACTGATTCTAAAAATGTTGCAACAAACTTCTGAACTAGCTTATCTATTTTAGAAAGAATAGACTCACTTAGCTGCACACACCAGGATACCAACAGAAGGAGTCCCATGACGTTTTCTGGTGTAAATATTATGTACTTCATACTTTAGGTACTTTTACTATTCTCTTACCCAAAATGTTTGGCTTTGTGACCTAATACATCTACTTTGTGACCTAATGATTTCACTGCCATGTATTTATCCAAGAAAAAAGAAATTGTGTGTCCTAAAACAAAAATCTTGTACAAGAACATTCATTATAGTCTAGTGCTTATTAGCCCCAGACTGGAAAGAACCCAAATGTTGATCAACATATGAATGGATAATCATTTTCCCCATATTTCATACAGTGAAATACTACTAAGCAGTACTACTAAGCAATTACAAAATAGCTACTAATAGAACTGAAAATATGAATGATCTAATTAAGTAGAAACAGTTAGATGTAAAAAATATTTGCCTATGATTTCATTTTTATGATGTACTAGAACAAGCAAAACCAATCTTTGGTGATAAAATTTATAACAGATGGTGGGCAGTGGGACTAATGGATAAGAGGTTCAAAGCAACTTTTCTGGGTAATGGAAATGTTCTCTATCTTCATTTAGGTGGTAGAAACACAGGATTTCAGTTACCTAAATTCATTGATCATTGTGATTTTATAATATATAAATTATACCTTAATACAAAAGACATAAAACGTAAAATAAGTTTTTTAAATTTGCAAGTCCAGCACCACAGTTTTACTCATTGACAATTAAAATATTTGATTTTTTTTATTTAGCACTGAAAAAGCTAGAAGAAAGCAATAAATATTCATGTTGTGTAGAATAGTTCTTTAATTTTTAAAAAGTGAATACAGTACTTTTGAATGTCTTTTAGGCATCATTACATAATAGTTCATATTCAAACTATGGTTATTTTAAATATCTTATAGGAAATGAACCAAGGCTGTATATAGCATATCAATATAAAGACAACAATTGAGAAGGGGAAAAAATATATATGTGTATAGCTTTTACAAGCTTCTGCGCTACAGAGTAAAATTTAAGAAATGAAAGGTATTTACAAATGTAAAACTATTTTACTCATACAATGTAAATGTTTTACACTGGGTAGAATTGTTTTATATTATGAATATGTTTATTCCACCTTGCCCCACTGAACTAATTGGCTTGGGAGGCAACAGGGTAATTTAAAAAATTAATAACTAATATAAATATAGCTACTATATTCAAAAGAAGACACTTAGAAAAGTTCAAAACACCTGCCACTCTGTTTGTTGTCTTATGCCTACCAAACACTTTCTATGTGCTAGACCCCTTCTTCATCCCCTGTGTCAATCTCTATTAAAAGTGCTTCAACTTCTCTAAACATTTCCTTCTCTTTAAAATTCCATGATTTGGGGAGATATATATATTTCATTGGACATTGTATTAACCAAATTATTTACAATAATTTCACGCATCAAATCCACCACCCCCCCAACATACACACACACACAAAACCTGGGTGACACCATTGCCTTGCTTTTGTGCTATTCAGACCAGATACACGTAGCTCAGTGCTAACCCCCAAATGATAAACTACAATATTTTATAGAAGAAATAATAGCAATGGTTCCAAAGAGCAAATAAGATCAGAGATCAACAATATGTGTATGATTAAATCTAGTAAAATAACAGCCATTTCCTAATTTTATCTTTATTGTTGATTGCCCTCAGTGATTTCATATAAAAATAGCTTTGGCCTATATATATAGCGATTGCTTTACCCAAATTGTACAGCTTAAAACAATATTGAAAGGGACCCAGGAGTAGCTGGGAGGAAGTTCAAACACAGGTCACCGTACAGCCTAACTGAGCTAAGATTTCTACGTCTTTAGCCTAAATTAGAAGATCATTAAAATTCAATGTGCTGTGATGTGAAATGGCAGCTCTGAATCTTGCACAAAAACAATGTGCAGAAAGTTGGACAGGGTGTTGCCTCACAGATATGATGTATTCTGAAAGCACTAACAAAAGCTTGCAAAAATAAAACATGAAGAGTTCAAGACTCTTATCCCCCTTCCTTCAAAGCCTCGGATGAGCTAAGTGGGTAGTAAAATGCCCTTGTAGTGAACTCAATATAGCCTATAAAACGTATATAGTTTGTAAAAATGTACTTTATATAACTCTTCTGATAAGCACTGGGGGAGAGAGAAAATGAGACAGCACACAAAGAGAGAAAGACAGAATAAGGCAACCATTAGTGATTCGGCTGTGTCAAGGAACTAATAAAAGGAATCATTCCTTCTGATGCTTTATTTTGCATCTTGTCATGTCACTTTGTTTATATGTGTTTTCTCAGTTGTTAGCATTTTTATAATACAACATTGCATTAAAACGAACATTAAGGAATAAAATAATTTCACCTGACTCAAAGCTCATACAAATTCTGCTATGTGTATCTGAATAATGCTTTTAGGTCTACTATCATCTGATTCCATTTACAAAAGCATCTTAAATTTTTTTTTATAAAAGGACTCTAAACAGAAAGCATAGTTTCTAGTGTTTTATATTTGGAAAATAAAGTGTCCTGAAAAATGAAATAATCTAAAAATGTATGTTAAAAGTGAAGGAAAAATACTATTCATTTATGCTATTCAACAGAGCACCAATTTTTTTCTCAGAGACTTGTTATCAAAGGGAAACAGGCAAAGCAAAAGTACTACACTGTGTGGAGCATCATTACTTATAATTAAATATGCTTGTTATGTCAAGAGGCATCAGATTTCCCTGGGTTTAAATTCTTATAGGAATTTGTCACTATAGGTCCTTATATCAGATACTCATTAATTAGTGGGAAATAGTAGTTTACAAAATATTTAAACATAGTTTACAGAAACTAAACCATAGATTTTCTTAATCTAGCACATTCTTATGTCAATCCTTCATAATATTTAAAGTTTACTGGATTAAGACCCTTCTCTTCAGGCTTATATTAACATTATGAACAGCCATGTTTTTATTTCACACACACACACACACACACACACACACACACACACACACGTATATTATATATGTATTTAATATATATGTATGTATGTATTACACCATTGACAAAAGCAAATAGTGTCCCCCGAAGTTCTTGTTTATTATTCTTTTTTCTGGTGTTAACCATTTTATCTATATCCCATTTCATCATATTCTATGTTACACACATACAAAGTTCCAGGTTCTATAAATTGAAGATATGCAAATATCAAGTTCAAACATGGCCTGTTGGTCTCTAGCCTGTTACTATCTCCTTTTCAATTTTTAAATCCACCAAGTGGCTGTTTGGTTACAATAATAATTGATTCCTATAGCCTGCGAATATTTTATAAAATGCATTTCTAAAAATCTGGAGGAAATAGATAGTTTCAATTTAGAAGCTTCAGCCAATTTGGAGAATAAGTTTAATTTTGGCCTTTTCAAATTTTATTTGAAAAATAATCTCAAAATTTGAGCACAGTAGTGAGGGAGGCATACAGATGAGCTTCATTTGTTTATATCAATTAATGTGATCATGTACATTTCCCATTATATTGTTATCTATAGTTTTGCTATGTCTAAAACATTTATGATAGTAAAAAATGAACACATAAATTGTACGTAGATGCTTACATACAATGGCTACATTAGAAACCGTGTTTCTAATACTCCAAAAGATAGAATGTTTAAAGAATCTTTCTCTGAGGAAAAATGACCTGTATTTAGAATTCACATGAAGTATACTATCAAAAGATCAGAATATTTCTAATTAAACTTTCCTCTTGGGCAATACTGAACTATTGTTCTATATAGCTAGTCACAACAAGTTAACACTTTTTAAATAAAGTAATGCAGAATGTTGAATGGTGTGTGTATACGTGTGTGCATTTCTTGTTCAACAGTTACACATTGGGAAAAAATTTAAAGTGAATCTGCACCACACAGACAGATGGAGAACTTTCCAATGGAAGGATCCAGTAAGTTGTCGTGCCCTTCTTCAGGATTTGAAATGCTAGAGGCTCCCACAGGCAGTCTTGCCAAAGCCAGGTAGACTCTAGACATAACATCTCACACCTGTGAGGACAAGAAATGAAGTAATATGGGCTAGTCACCTAGTGGATTTACAAAAAGGCTAGGGATTAAGTGTCATATGATTTACTTTAAAAGAAAAAAAGTGTTTTCTCAGAGAGCTAGGGAGCAGAGGGCACAGGAATCAGGTCAAAACCTGGTGATTTCTATGAAAAATGTGAATGGTTTCTCTCCATAGATGCTTTCACCTAACTATGTGGGAAAAGTTTTACATAGCATACAAATAAAACCTTTACCTCTTCTTCATAAATCCTTTTGCTTTCTATGATAAAATGTGACAGACACACATAGTTTTGTGGAGTGGCATTGCAGGAAAAATGGCAGGAGAGAAGAAGAAAGGGTTCTCTCCCTCTCTCCTAGTGTCTGCCTATGGCCAGGAAGTAGCCAGTGTCCAAGACTCTTGGGGGAGCCCATGGGAGAGGAAGAGATTCCCATGGCAGGACTGGAGGGATTTCAGACACAGCAGAGAAATCACTAGCTGGACAACTCAGGAGCCAATAATTTTCCCACATGCAACAGGACACGTTCCTTAAAGAAAGGAAAACATCAACTTTAGGAGTATAAGTGTGAAAAATAGAACCCATGATAACACCGTTATTTTCTAAATGTAAATATTTCTTATTTGATTTCAAGCACATTTGTTTGTCTTTTGACAGTATTATGAGTGTAATTATTTAAACTGATACTTCCACTCTGGCTCCAACCACATATTTGAAATTTAAATTTTGTGAAACGAGAAGGGCTTTCATCATGTCTTTTATTAACACTAATTGAAAAACTTCCACAGAGATGAATGAATTGGCTTTACCTCAAGCAAGCACTTGTGGGCCTTCTGTGCACTGGGGGAGTGGGGACACAGCTGACAGTCAAAGCCACTACACCTGCTGGAGCGTGGGTCTTTGGAAGGTGGGCTAGGGAGATGGCTTTTAACTTACTGGCTTCCCAGTGGAAACAAAGAAAATAATTTGCTCTATTAGGTCATGGCTTATCTTGGAAATCATCCAGCTGGGGAAATGCTTCAATTTTTGCTAGAATTCTGAAGAGACCATCAGTGAAAGAGGGTACTGTGTGCATGAGCAATTCAGGAATTAAGAGAACGATTACAAATAACACACTAGTTTTGAACTGTAAAGCATGTGAAATATTCCAAAAGGAAATGTCTCAGAAGTATAACTGTGCCTCTCAAACTAAAACATTACTAAATGATCATATCAACCAAGAATTAGGAAGCTACCCAGTGGTAACAGCATTGTTTTAGGAGGGGATTGAATCATATGTTTATCTGGGAAAGGAAAACTTTATGCCTCATTTTCACTGTCCTTTTGTTCATATTGATTTTTATCATAATTTAGAAACACTCCCAAACACAAAAGCAGAATAAACCTCCCTTTCTTATTACACCAGAGAGCTTCTAAGCTGCAGAGGATTTTGATTTAGATTCAGGCATTAAAATTAAATCACACATCCTAAGGAAAAATGATCTGTAATAATGAAAGCCATACACATGGGATATGAAAGTGTTATTGAATAATGAAGCAAACTACAGTTGCAGTGTGTGGGGCCAACATGATTTAATGAAGAAGTGCTTTTGAAAACAAATTTATTCGTTGTCATCTATCGATTGCTGGCATATTAGCAAACAAATTACTGGAATTGATGAATATCATAAATTAGAAAAAAAATATTTCTCCTCAATTAAAGTCGCTTCATTTTATGGATATGTTGCGGTGGCTGTTAGCATAGTGCCTGTATGTACAATTGCAGGGCCCAGCGGATTCATCAGCAATAACAGGTTACTCCGATGACTGCCATTCTGTAACTGTTAATCGCTGACACCAGCCACCCAGTAGTGACAACCTGTATGGTTCTACTACTGGCATTCTGCTTATTACCTGAGATCCCTTGCTTACTTCCTTTAACACACAAGAGGGAGTGACCTATGTGGAGACTTTTCTGCATTGATTCTTAGTTACTTTGAAAGCCCTGAGTTTAGGCCTTTTTCTTTTCTCCTCTTTTAAATCAACGTCTTTATCTTGTTTGGTCTATTATAAGATTTCCTGATTAAAATGTTTATTAGTGATAGTTTAACCTGGTTACAGAGTTTTATAGCATTTTTTAAAAAGATATTTTCTCTTTCTATTGGGTGATAAAGATCATTATAGCAAATACGTTTTTATTAGCAGATGAAACAGATGAGGTTTGGAACCCAATGAACTCATAAAAAGTGTTTCTACCCATCTTATTTCTTTTCATTTTCTTTTTTCTTTCTTTTTCTTTTTTTTTGAGTGGTTTTTATGTTACTAATGTTTTGGGAAAACACTGAGCTAGTTTTACTTTGATTTCAATCACAAAAGAATGCATTTCTCATTTAGTCCTCATAAACCAGAGGCCTTCTGACTTAGTAGTGAGTAGAAAAAGTGCCAGCCCAGCTATTACCAAATCTCTTTCTGACCTATGCTATGTGACTCTGCATTAATTTTACTTCAATATTTGACTTCTAAGGAATTTAAGGTATGTAACAAACTAAAATATTGGTTAACAGTAATCATTGTGAGATGTATTGTAAGAGAATTAACTATTGTATTCATGTTTAGAGGAAATATAAAAGAAAAAAGGAAAGGAAGAAAGAGTTTTCAAAGTTGGTAACACTGAAAAAATTCCACATAAATCCCTAAAAGAGAAAAAAATCCCTACCTTACAGGATTGGGATGGAAATAATATGTGAACATGCGCAAAAGGTTTGTAACTGTGAAACACTCTATAAATAAGAGGGATAAGTGTTTTTTATGGGACTTGAAGAACAGTGATGTTCAATACTGACGAAACTTGTCAGAAAAGTTTTCCCAGATCAATTGGAATAGCATTTAAATAATGGTTTCTTCCTCAAGGGGTAGAGTGAAAGATTAATGACAAAACACCGTAAAATATTATTTGGGGGCTCGCACTTACTATTCTTGAATGGTATTAGTGGACAAGTTTAAATGCACCAGCTGGTTTTACACCAGGCATATTAAAGAAGATCAAGGACAACTGCACAAAGTCAGTATTTACGTCTTTCCTATTTGCTATGTAAATGCCTATCTTCTCTTTTAAAAGAGTACATTATCATATTAAATGAGTGGTTTCCATATCATTTTAGAACAATTTTTCTAGAAAAATTAAGACAATTCATTATAAAGAAGAGAAAAATGCATAAAAATTTATATTTTTGAAAATCCAGGAGACCATGGATAGACTTATTCCTTGTATATTCATATGTGTCTATAAAAATGACATACTTTAAAAATTCAAATGCTTTTACTCTGGTGTCATAAATCAAGTACAAAAAAAATATTCAATTTAAACTCATTCTTCAAATAACAGCTGTAAGAGAAACCCAGTATTAAAAAAACTATACATACACGTGTGTGTGTGTGTGTGTGTGTGTGTGTGCACATATACACTGAACTCTCTGTAAAATACACAGATTCAAGAGGGTGCTTTGGAACTCTGTGGTCTCCACCCTGTTATTCTATATGCACAATTTAAAGATTACTGAAATAGCTCTGCAAAAGAAACATGAGACTTCTGATCTTTGGCTTTCAGTAATAAAACTGCAGAAGTATAATGTCTTATGTCACCATAGGAAAAATTTACTTTTAAAGTACTTGTCAAAAATTAACTATTCTTTCCACATTTATTAGAAGTAATATTATCCAGTTATTAGAAGTAATAAACTTTGTATTATTCTGTGTAAGTTATGCTGGATGAAATTTAGGTGATACAATTTTGAATAAAACAAATAAAAGAAGCCTGATTAAATTATCTAGCATCATCTCCCATTATATTTAAAAAAATGTCAAGTATTTTTATTAACAAAAATCTTAAAACTAATTTACCCTAAATGACACCAGCACTACCCAGCCCACTTTTATATTTCTTAAATGTTTTATTATCAAGAAAACATGTCTGTTGAGTTCACAAAGAATTTCCACTAAAAAAAATGAGCCTTACAAAATACATAAACCATGAAACTATTGTCAACTGTGCCACAATTCT
The DNA here is from genome assembly GCF_036562045.2 of Rhinolophus sinicus. NCBI lineage: Eukaryota > Metazoa > Chordata > Mammalia > Chiroptera > Rhinolophidae > Rhinolophus > Rhinolophus sinicus. The sequence continues at coordinate 48,190,835 of NC_133754.1, read as the reverse complement.
CTAAAACATAAAGTCCAATAAAAATACTCTTGGCGTAGATAAAGTCTGTGAATATGCTATAATGTGAAGATAACACGCTGAATTGACATTTATTAATCATAGTAAAATGCCCATTAAAATTAAATTGCATGTGTGTTAAGCAGAAGCATTCAGGATGTCATAAGATGAATCACAGTATTATGTTTAGCCCCAGCTTGAGTTGTAATCTGAGATCTGACATTGCATTTGGTTCTTCTCTCCTGGGTTCATTGCTCTTTCTGTGACTGGGCTATGTGTGTGCAGCTTCCCACTGGCCTGTCTATGGACCCTTTCCAGGACCGAAATGGTTTCACTGTCAATGTTAACAACGAATAACTGACAACAACTTATCATATTTTACCTGATCCTGTTCAGTATGAGGAAAACAAAAGCAACAACAACAACAAAAGTACTGTTATTTTTGCAGTCCCTTGAGATCTAGGTAAAAGTGAGGAGAGATGCTTTCTAAAAGTTACCACAATGATTGTCAGGAGATAGTTGGTAGGTACCATTTACTGAACGACCTGAAGTGATAGAACCTCAAGAAGCCCAGTGGGTGTGCAGACAGCACTGACTTCAGCTGTGACAATGGGGCATGACTTTGACAAATCAGGTTCCCATATGCAGTGACAAAAGCAGTGACAGTACTGTTTTCATCTTTGTTTTGTTTTGCTTCTCTTTCCATTTCCTCAAGAGTGTAAGAGACCAACATTCAGTCATCTCCACTACGTCCTACCACGGCTTGCTTACCTCTGGATTGTGCTTCATTCATATCTATACTCATCACCATGCTACTGGAAATAGAATCCAAATATTGTATTTAGTTTGTAAATGTATAGATAGAGCCTCTGTATTAAAATAATATAAAGAATACTCTCTATGTATAACAGCATAAGGTTGCCTATTGGGTATTTCCTGGATGTTACACATTTTTGTGCTCTATAAATGTGGACCAAAATCATCCAGGTTTGCCCTGGACTGCAAAGTTTCCCAACATGCGGAACTTTCAGTGCTAAATGTGGAAATTCCCAGGCAAAGTGGGATGAGTTGGTCACCCTAATTTTTTCCTCTATATTTTCTCTGTTAAGTGGAGACGGCTAGCAAGGTACTGGCCTCCAAAAGTGGAAACCTTCCCCTCAATTTTGTGACTTTAGAGACTATAAGGGTGGAGGTATTTTTTGAAAGAGAAACTAATGTGAATTTGGCTATAAAGCATAAAAGAGGAAGTATAGTGAATTCACCACAAAGTTGAGTCTCATTCTGTGAAGGGTACTCAAGGGGAAAATTGGCATTTATCTACAATGACCAATTTCTGTATTATCATTTTTACAATGGTAAAATTTCTTGTATTAAAATGTAAATTAAGCATACTTCAAGATGTCACCCAATATCTTTTAGGGAACATTCATTAATATAGTTCAGACCTTTAAAGTAAAATTGAATAAGTTTCCAAAGATAAGTTCTTACCAAAATATACTGCCCAAACTAAATATTTACATATTAATTAACCAAATTATTATTATTATTTATATAATGACTAGTTACCAAAGAAGATATCTATTTAAAACAGTGCTCAGAAGTTAGTCATGGGCCAATCACGAACGCCATTTACTCTCCTTCCTATTTCAGTTATGAAACCAAGTTACGGAAGGGCCAAAACATGGGATCTCTGTGAAATAATTCTTGACATTGTAGGCCATAAACTCAAAATCTGAATTGCTTTCAAAGTAAACAATTAAAATAATTTTCTATGAAGCTTTACTTGAATTTACTAATTTTGTTTCTTTTGTAAAACAATTATTTACTGTTCTCTAGACTGCCTTGATAATATCACATACACACCCAAAGAAATTCTGTAAAACCCTACATTTCTTTTTCTTTTCCCTGTTCTTCACATCCAGTCTATCTACAAGTGTTTCCAGGTCAATCTCCAAAACAGTGCTTGCATGTGGCACCCTGTCCCCATTTCACTGCTAGCAGCCCTGTCCCTGTGATTGTCATCTTCACTAATTTTAACAATGTCCTAACTGTTCTGCCTCCATCTGCTCTTATTTCCCAAATGCCTTTCTCCATGCAGGTGCTAGAGGCATCTTTATGAGTAAAAAATATTGTCTTTTGTTTGTTTGTTTGTTTGTTTAAAACCTGAGTGATTTGCAGAACTTCAAGCTGAGAACTTCAAGCTGATGTAATGTGATTTCATTTATACATATATTAGAACCTAAAGAAGAAAATTAAGGTACAAAACAGAAACAAATTCATAGAAACAGAGGACATTTTTATGGTTGCCAGATGGGAGGGGGTTTGGAGGTGAGTGAAAAAGGGGAAGGGATTAAGAAGTACAAACTGGTTGTTACACAGTAATCAGGGGATGTAGGGTATAGCAGAAGGAATATAGTCAATAATATTTTAATAACTGTGTATGGTGTTAGATGGATACTAGATTTCTTGGGGTGATAGATGGGAAGAGGTTAGAGGGCAGAGTGAAAAAGGTGAAGAGATAAAGTAGTACAAACTGGTAGTTATAAAATAGCCATGCAGATATAAAACAAAGCATAGGGAGTATAGTCAATAATATGGTTATAACTATGTATAGTTCCAGGTGGGTACTAGACTAGTCAGGGGGTCATTTTTTAATATATAAATGTCTAACCACTATTCTGTAGACCTGAAATTAATATAAAATAATATTGAGTATCAATGTAATTAAAACATTTAAAAGGGTGAAAAGGTGAAGGGAAATGAGGTTCAAATTTCCTGGTACAAAATAAATAAGTCATGGGGATTTAAAGTACAGTATAGGGAATACAGTCAATAATATTGTGATTGTGTGGTATGGTGTCAGATGGTTGCTGGACTTATCATGGTGATCACTTCTTTAGTTCTATGAATGTTGAGTAACTATGGTGTACACCTGAAAATATAATAATGTATGTTAGCTATATTTTAATAAAAATCTTAAAATAAAAAAAAATAATAATTACAATGTCAGGGTACAGGTTCATGGTGAATCATGTCTCAAATGAAAAAAAAAACTGCTGTTAGAAGAGAAATAGTAATAATGTTGTAATTTCTTTTAAATTTTAGTTCAATTAGAATCATGCTGAGGAAAGAATGAGGTGTGAAGAGAACAGATATTTGTTGAGTGCCAATGAGTGACATTAGATACATCATCCCATTTATTCCTTTCATGACTACTTTCACCCTGCCCTACATTGCCTATTGGAAAGTTAGATATAAATTCAGAGCAATTAAGAGATATAACCAAGCTTAAATGGCTGGTAAATGAAAGACTGATTTGAATTCAGATGTGTCTTTCTAAACATAGTGCCATAGGAATCAACACTGGGGTTTCTCTATATCCCATCATAGTTACTGCCACACCTCTCAGAATGAGGAGTAAATTAGGGGCTCCCTCACTCTCTTGGAGCTCAGCAAGCCATGGCAGCAATGAAAAACAAATGGAATAATTTTTACAAACCTGAATTAGTTACTATGCAGCTAAAGAAGCTCCTTCTATCCTCCTCCATTTCCCACTAATTATTTCTAACTCCCTTCTCTCTCTTTCCAATAATTCAACTTAAAAAAAAACCAAAAAAAGAACTTGCAAGGTATTTTATACCTGCAGTAGAAATATAACGTAATTCAAAAAGAATAAAGTGAAAATCATCCCTAACATCTCAAATCTCAGAAAGAAAACTTTCAACTACCTTTCTGTCTCTCCACAGGTGTCTGTGTGCAACCACACACACACACACACACACACACACACACACACACACACACGCTATCTATCTATGTATCTCTATCTATGTATCTCTATTTATCTATCTATGTAAATTACATGTGTATAATCATATTATCCATGCTATTTGGAAAACTTATTTTATTACACACACACACACGCAAACAGTATATATGCTGAAACAGATGACAAATGTCATGATACAATTGCTTACATTTCTTTCATTATTCTGCTTTTCTAAAAATAATGGAGTGCTCATTCTTTCTCTATATTCTGTAATGTTTTATTTATTAAGAAGGTGTGATTACTGAAGGCTTGAAATAATTCACCTTTAATTCTATTTAAACTACTATGTGAAGTAATTCTCAGAGAATTTTCTCTTTTTCTGAAAGTTACAAGTGCATTCGTTTTCTAATACTTCTTGAGTCATACATTTGTGATATTTCCCTTTATATTTTACTTATTTTTTTATTTATCCATTTGTTTATTAAACATTTTTTTTGTATTGACCATATACCGGGCACAGTTCTATATTCTCAATGAACCAGAGTTAAAGATCCTCGGACTCACAGAGTTTATATTAAAGCAAAAGGAGAGAGAAAATAAAAAATAAATAAATAAAATGCACAGATTTTTGGTACATTAGAAGTTGATACATACTAAAAAGAAAGCAGAAGAGCAGATTAAGAAGCATCTAGAGTGTCGGTGTGATGGGGGAGGGGAGCAGTTTGCAGTGTTAAAACAGGTCTTCTAGGTGGTCTCATTGAGAAGGTAAGATCGGAGGAAGGAAAAAGGATGATGGAAGAGAAAAAGTTAAACAATTAGTGGAAGACATTTCTCAGGAGAGGGAATGGATGGAGCAGGGATGTATGTTATGTGTTCTAGGATTAACAAGCATCCCATACTACTGAGCAGAGAGCTGCACCAATTATTATCATACAATCATTTGTATTTATCAAGATTTTCATAGCTCTGTGTGTTCTAATCCTGGCTCCACCACTTACTGCATCTTTCTGTCTTCTATAAGAGACGTGATTTCTCTATGCCTCAGTTATCTCATTTAGAAAATGAAGATATTAAAGATACTGACCTAAGTGTGTTGATTAGAGTAATAAATGATTAAATACAAGTAATACATTTAAAACAATTCCTAGCACAGTGTAAGAAGTAAGTATGGGTTAGCTATCATCATCATCATCACCATCATCATCATCACTATTATCATCTTCACCATCCATAATATTTCTCACCCAAGAGGGATTAGTTCTGTAAATATCAAGTCATTGGGATTTTTGACATTTTGATCAATTATTTGCCTCAATATTTATTCTAGGTTGCTCAGTATCAAAGATGTGTATTTTTTTTTTCAGCTTTTGAGAAGTCTAATGTGGTTAAAAAGTTCCTAGAACCTGAGAAACTATGATGTGCCTTTTGTAGTGGATGTTATTATAACTCTTTCTCAGGGCAGGTCTGTCAGGTTGGAAATATCCTGATCAATTAGGAATGCACTTCCAGTTTTGTCTGAGGCAAAATTTTAGTATTTCTTCAGCCTTAAAGTTTGCTCTAATAAGAGGGTTTCTTTTTTTGTTTGTACTCGACTTGTCTGTTTTAATCTCCAATGTCCCACTTCCCACAAACACACACTGCTTCTTCTGGTGTTCCTATCCAGATGACTATTGTTTACGTATAATTTTCCCTTCTGCTTCTAGCTCACTTCTATAATGCCACCTTAAATGTTGAGTGGAATTCCAACTGGAGCCATTTCGCATTTGGGATTCTCCGTGGTTTTTTTGTTTGTTTGTTTGTTTTTATCTGTGGTGGAGGAAATAGGTTGCAAGTGGGAAGGTGACTATCCAATATCTCTGTGACCCACCATCATTCTTGTGGGGTCTTATTCTCACATTTATGACTGTTGATGAAGAGTTTCTTTTATGAATTTTTTTTGTCTCTGTTAATTTCCTTCATTTTCTTAATGCTATATAACACAGTGTTCTCCTAAAAGGGATCGTGTGTGGATTTCCAAAATGTTATTATAACCTGTTCAAAATTATTATTGACATTATTGACAATTATTATTGAGGTTTACTGTATGAGCTTGGGGTCCCTCCCAAGTTCAGTATTTATTACATACTCTGTGTAATCACTCTTTTGTTCATTCTACTCAGAGGATTAGAATTCTGAAATCCAAAGGGCCAAAAAGCTCAGCATTAGGGACCTACGGAATCCATGCTAAAAAAAAAGCAAAACAAAAAAACAAACAAACAAACAAAAATTCCACTAAACTTAGCTTTCAGTTCTTTAAAACTAATGTCATATATATTATTTTCCATATTATGTATGTCTTAAAAATTGAAGTTTATTGTTTCTATGTTGAGTCTTCTCATGTTACATACAGTAATCCATATAAATCTTATTTTTATATGTAAATATAGGGTTATAAATCATAAGAACATGTTTTAATATTGTTCCTGAATTATTGGTTAATTTCCCGAGATTCTTGTAGGGTAGAATACTCATTCTATATACTATTTACTGCTATATATGTGGCTTTCCATCTTGTAGATTGTAAGAGTCTTATAGGCACACAGCTGCAATTTTGAACCAAATTTTGCTTTGTCTTTAGCACATGGCTACACAATGACAAGCAGATGTTGTAGAGAAGAAAGTACAGGTGTACTGTTTCTTTAGTGAGAAACTGGATATTCTCCTATGGAACGTTTGTGGTATATTGGTCTTTACTGGGAGGGGGTGAGCAATAGGAAGGGCTCAATTGATGCCAGTACATTGGAAGCTTCCAAGCGGAAGCTCTCCAAGCCGATCACCTGGTTCAAGGTGACCATCTCTAATTTAACTCAGAGAAGGCTTGCTGGAGCACTCTGGAGTCCTGGGTCTAATTCTAGTTTGTTTTACCAACTGGCCTAATGAGAAGTCATTTAACTGATTTGGTCCTTGAGTTTCTCAGTTATAAAATGAAAAAAATTAAAACTTATCCCAGGTCTTTTGTATAGAGCAGCCTGATTTCCTTACTCTAAAATATGGTAAAACTTAATTTATCAGGAATCTCATCCAAATTAATCAGAATGTCTATTCAGGGATCAATCTCCAACTGCATGCCTAACCCCCAGTGCAGGCAGGCAAATAGCAACCAACTTGGTATGATCTGAGATCTACCCAAAGACCTATTTGTCTGAAAGCATCACACTTCTCAGCGTTCAATTATAAACTGCCCACAACTACATTTACTTTCTATAGGACTCTAGTGGCTTAGAGACTTACCTTCATTCAGCGACTGTCATGGTGCCAGGCATATAACAGATTACATGGCACATAGTAAGTGCTTTATAAATATTGAAGGAATGAAATAATGAGTTACATAAAAATGTTAAATAACAGTAAATCTGTAACATTAGACGCCAGTCATTTAGTTTATCACACTTGCTAACACTTCCCCCCAAAAAACAAAACAAAAACAAACAAACAAATAAGATAGAGATTGAGGTCACCCTTCTATTAGTATTGAAAAGTTAAACAGAAAACAAGAACCGTTTTATTTTTTAATCTCAGTTTTTTTTAGAAAATTTGCAGTGTGTTACATAAATCACAAGAGAAGCTATTTGGTTTTTCCAATTCATCATATAATTAACAATAAGATGAAAGTAAATTCTGCAAAAATCACTGAATGCTTTTTTAGGCGCAATCTATCATTATGCCACTATTTCCATCAAACCGTTTTGTGTATTGCTTTTGATGCTTAAAATACTTTTTCGAAAATGGGAAATGAGATGACTTTTTCTGCTGTCATGATTTAAACACCATCTTTTACAATTTCTTTTACACTTTTGCTTTTCTCAATATCTGTGTCTACCTCCAAAGCCTCAATCTGTAACTAAAGTACCTTTTCCCAAGTTAGGAAAAACAAAATATAATATTATCTAAACACTTGGGATACCATGATTCATCAAGTATTTTTTAAAATATTTTTTGTCTATGTTGATTCTTTCAATCCATGAGCTTGGAATGTCTTTCCATTTCTTTGTGTCTTATTACCCAAAGCAATATACAGATTTAATGCAATCCCCATCAAAATCCCAATGGCATTTTTTAAAGAAATAGAACAAAAAATCATCAGATTTATTTGGAACCACAAAAGACCCCGAATAGCCAAAGCAATCTTAAGAAAGAGCACAATACTGGAGGTATCACACTCCCTGACTTTAGCTTGTACTACAGGGCAGCAATAATCAAAACAGCATGGCATTGTCAGAAGAACAGACACACAGACCAATGGAATAGAATTGAGAACCCAGAAATAAGCCCACATAAATATGGACAGACAATTTTTGACAAAGAAATAAAAACATATAATGGACAAAAGACAACCTCTAAAATAAATGGTGCTGGGAGAATTTTGCACTGGAAAGCCACAAGAAAAAGAATAAAACTGGACTGCTATCTGCCACCGTGTACCAAAATTAATTCAAAATGGATCAAAAACCTAAGCATAAGACCTGAAACAATAAACTGCATAGAAGAAAACATAGGTACTAAACTTATGGACCTTGGGTTCAAAGAGCATTTTATGAATTTGACTCCAAAGGCAATGGAAGTAAAAGCTAAAATAAATGAATGGGACTATATCAAACTTAAAAGCTTCTGCACAGCAAAAGAAACCATCGACAAAATAAAGGGGTAACCCACTGAATGGAAGAGGATTTTTGCAAACAGTGCCTCCGATAAGGGGCTAATATCCAAAATATACAAGGAACTCATGCAACTCAACAACAACAAAACAAACAACCCAATTGAAAAATGAGCAGAGGACCTGAAGAGACATTTCTCCAAAGAGGACATACAAATGGCAAATAGACATATGAAACAATGCTCAACATCACTAACCATCAGAGAAATGCAAATAAAAACCATAATGAGATATCGCCTCATCCCAGTTAGAATGGCTATCATCAACAAGACAAATAGTAACAAGTGTTAGAGAGGCTGTGGAGAAAAGGGAACCCTAATACACCGTTGGTGGTAATGCAGATTGGTGAAGCAGTTATGGAAGGCAGTGTGTGGATTCCTCAAACAATTAAGAATAGAATTACCATATGACCCAGCAATACCTCTCCTGGGTATCTACTCAAAAACTCTGAAAACATTTATCCATAAAGACATGTGGGCTCCAATATGCATTGCAGCTTTATTTACGGTGGCCAAGACATGGAAACAACCAAAATGTCCTTCGATAGATGAATGAATGGATAAAGAAGTTGTGGTATATATACACAATGGAATACTACTTGGCGGTAAGAAAAGATGAAATAGGACCATTTGTGACAACATGGGTGGATCTTGAGATTATAATGTTAAGAGAAATAAGTCAGACAGAAAAAGCAGAGAATCATATTGTTTTCACTGATAGATGGTATATAAACCAAAAACAATAAAAGAACAAGACAAAAAATGAGAAACAAAAACTCATAGACAAAGACAATAGTTTAGTGATTACCAGAGGGTAAGGGGGGAGGGGAGTGGTAGATGAGGGTAAAGGGGATCAAATATATGGTGATGTAAGGTGAACTGACTCTGGGTGGTGAACACACAGTGGGATTTATAGATGATGTAATACAGAATTGTACACCTGAAATCTATGTAATTTTACTAACAATTGTCACCCCAAAAAACTTTAATATATAAAAAAGTTTTTTTAAATATATTATATATATAATATATTAAGTATATATATTATATATGTATATAATATATTATACATGTGTATATAATTATATATAATATACATTATATATGTATATAATATATATACTTAATATATTATATATATATAATTAAATTTGAAAAAAAACACATATTTTACTTTTAAAAGAGAGTAAGTAAGTATGATCAATCAGCCCACAAATAATTAAGGAATAATTAAGGATGACCATTTGGAGAGTTTCAATCCCTTCTGATTATGCTTAAGACTGTATTTTTGGTTCAGGAGCAATTTATTAGTTAGCAACTAATATTGGCTTCCATTAGCAGACATTTGACTTCACTGCCTTAAACATATAAGTGTGTATTCTCACAAGTAAAAGACTTCTAGAGGTAGCAATCCAGAGCTAGAATAGGTACTCCATCAGGTAATTAGGGAAACATGCTTCTATTTGTCAGTTCTGCCCTTTTATTACTATCTTCCCTATTCAAGTAATCTCATAATCCAATATGGCTACAGTAGCCTGAAAACCATCATGTCTATATTCTAAGCATGCAGTAATATGCAAGTGGACAGAAAGACTTTCAAGGCTGATGAATAAAACTCTATAATTCCTACTTCAAATAGCAAACCTCTTTGCACATATCCTAATCTTACGCAAGTTGCTCAGTTCCACACTAACACACAGCAGGTCTCATCCTCCAAAAGAAATCGATACCCCAGCTCCAAATGTCGAAGTCTCCTATGTTCTTATTCTATATATTGCTCATTAACACCTTGGCTTAAACTACCACTGAGTGTTCTCATTATGAATTCACCTTTGGTTTTGACTCGTAGGAATTTCTCTTTTATATATTGATACATGGCTATGCATTGAAGTTGCATTGAATTTGTTATATTTTTCCAATATTTGTTATATATTTCTGTGTTTCCACGTCAGCTTTGTTCTCCTCATATAACAAAGTTTCCAGTATCAATCATTTTGTTATATAAATAGGTAGGCTTGAATCACAATGAATTTGAATTATGCTCCTACAGTCTGTTCTAGATTATACTCAATTTTGGTCTTGGGATCTTTTTCCATGACAGAGCCTGTTCAAAAAATATAAATAAATTAAATAAAAAAATATAAGTAATTAAATAAATAATATTATGTGGCAGAAAAACATATCTTGCCTTTGCTTCCAGTACAACAAATTTTCCCAAGTCAATGATGTGGAGATGAGTGATTCCCAACAATGCAGTTCATGGTGTAGCTTAACTGGGTCCAAAGTCTGCAGTGGTGTTGGTGAACAGCAGCCAAACTCATTTTTCTAGGTGACATGCTCTTTCACACTGCGCATAGACATAGCCTCACTTTTTGACAGAAATTTTCCCAAAGGAAACAGTTTTATTAAATTTCTCAACTAGCTTATATATACTGATTTTGACAAATATTCCATTATAACTTCATTATCAGCAAACTCTTCTCTCTAATTGTCCTAACTCTAAGCACAATTTGCACCAAATACCATGAGACAAATGTTTTCAGGTGAAATATTTCCTGCAAACCCTTTCTTTAATTAAAAATCTAAGTAAATTTAACCATTCTGTGACAACATCATTTCATCACAATGAATACATCATCCAAAATCAGGTGGCAAAACTTAGTGTATTTTTGTACTTGAAATTAAAGAGCTGCTTTGTGTTCCCAATATTGTTGGTATTTGCTTAATCTTTATTGATTTCTCTTATACTGACCACATCCTGATGCACGTTCTTCAGCACTCTTTTCTGTGGCACTGCATACCCTGATTGATGACCATGTGTTACATCTGTCCCTGCACCTTTCAGCATTTATTTGCCATATACGGCCCCTCTGGTCCTTTGCTTTAGAATTAGACTCTTTTTTTTTTTTTTCTATTGAATCGACTTCTTCTTTTAAGGCCTTGCCTGATATGCAACTTCATGGTTATTTCAGGGTTGATGGTCTCTTGATATGTATTATATAGTCTTTGTTTTTATTTTTGTTTAGATGTCATAAGATCACATATAGCTTAAGTTATAAGACCCTATTCTTTAGCTGTTGTGTTTTACCTTTGGGCAGACTAAAATGCACTGAATTCAATTCTTCATCCTTACTTTTTAAAAAAATCTATAAGTGTTCCAATAAATATTATTTAAAATAATAAATTATATATTTATCATGTATATAACCAATTTTATGTCAGTAAGAAAAGAGTATGCATATCCACTGCATACATTATAGTGTGGAATAAACTGTCACACTAGGTTATTATATCTAATATGTTCAGTAACAGGAAAATATTTTACTCCACATATATGATTTATAAATCTATCTTCAATCTTTTTGATAATATTAGTGCTTTAAATAAACAATTACTAATTTGAAGGATTAAAAGGCTTGAATTCTGGTGTTATTCAAATCAAACAAATATTGTATGGTATTTAACAAGTCACTTAACTTTCCTGATAGTGGTTTTGTCTATGTATATAATGTGTGTAATAATAACTGATCTAACTGATTTTGATGCACTGTTTCATTTGATAATAAAGATATAGCAACAACAACAATAATACAAAGTTTTAAAAACCTTACACTATTTTATGTGTGTAAAGTAATTGATCTACCAGGAAACTAAAAGTCTAGTTTCCCATTCCCCCAATTAGAATTCTCTAGAAGTTAGTTATTGTTACTAATTGACTTATTAAGTATTCTTTTTTTACTGATTAGATACTCGCTTCCCTGTAGCTGTCATTCTAGAAGGTAAAAATAAACAATAGATAAGCACACAAATAAAGCTGTTACATCCTAATGGTAAGAATTGCACCAGATATATGAAATTGAGTAACTCATTCTGTGGAATTGGAGTTTGATGGGGGGGGGGGGTCGGGTGGTGGTGGAATTACTTTAAACAAGATGCTCAATGAATGTTGTTCTAAGATGAAATTCAATATGAGGCCTTTAGAATAAGAAAAAGCTAGCAAGCACACCACTGAGAGTTCAAAGCAATAGTACACATGGCATTGAAGTATGAGATGGGTGATGGATTTAAACAATATGTGGAAGGAAGACTTGGCCATATCTGTTGATAGATTGGATATGGAAGATAGGAAAAGAAAGCTTGACTCAACATTTTTGATTTGAGAAATTGGGTAAATAATAATAACAGTATCACTTACAGATTAGAAAGAAAGTGAGAGGGGCAAATACAGAGCAGAACAAGAGGTTCTGATTTGGACATGTTACATTTGACATATATGTGAAAAAACACCCAAGCAGAGATGTCAAAAAAGATATATGCTTTTGGAGTTTAGAGGAAAGATAAGTGTGAGGTATATAAATTTGGTAATCATTGATGAATGGAGGCTATTTCAAAACAAAGTAAAGAATGAGCTCATGTAGATTTAAAGATAGACAACTGATGATATAAAAGAGCAGGACTAATATTCAAGGTTTGGCAACAACGTTTGAAGAACATTCAAAAAAGACATGCATATTATTATTCTTGTTATTGTTCTATGAGCAGCAGTGAGGATGTGCATACTTTGTTTCCCTGAAAATAAGACCTAGCCAGACCATCAGCTCTAATGCATCTTTTGGAGCAAAAATTAATATAAGACCTGGTATAATATAATATAATATAATATAATATAATATAATATAAATCTTGTATTACAGTAAAATAAGACGGGGTCTTATATGAATTTTTGCTCCAAAAGATGCATTAGAGCGGATTGTTCAGCTACGTCTTTTTTGTGGGGAAACACGGTAGTAGTTTTCACTACTCTGCAAAGTCCCTTTAACCCAATATCATCCACATGTGCTTTTGTTACCCTCAAACTGGGCTTTAATCAGAGTATATTAGATTTGGAAATGACCTTAAGGATCATTCTTTTCAACTGTACTATTTTATACATTAGATATGTGGAGAAATATTTAAAAAATACTAAAAATAGAAAGAAAAGGAAAAATATTAAAAATACTAAAAATAAATTATTGCCCTAATTTTTCCGTTTTGAAGATAAAATAAAACATGGAAACATATATTACAATTTTGGAAAACTGGTTGCCATAACATTATTAGAACTTTTCAAGTTAAATTGTTTATTATAATATAAAAATAAATCGTACTTTTCATATTATCTTATAATATAGATTTCCTTTCATCCTTTTCACAGAAAATTCTAAACATCTCATTTTCAAAAAGCTAAATGATGTACACAAATATAGATAAAATGTATCCACACAATTGGGAAATTTAATTAATGTTATTTTCTATTGACTTGTATTTTTATATAATTGCAGTGTCTATAAACGTAATTTTAAAGTTCCCAAATTCACTATGCAGGCACAGATATGAATTTAAAGAGTCTCATTAGTGAAAATTGCTTTTGAAGTTGCAAATAAAAACCCATTTATTTTCATATAGAATCTTTCCAACAGAGGATCTTAGAACATATTTAATTGTGACATGATTTATTTAAAGCTAGAAGAATGCCAAAAACGTCTTTATTTTTTTTCATGTAAGAGCACACTACAAGGATAAATGGCCATTGAATATGTTCTTCACAAAGTACTAGCATGGTGAAAAAAAAATATATATGTGTTTAACTCCAAGTACTCTGTGCTACCATATTTAATGATTCTTTCTCTTCTTATGATTTCTTCCATAACTCATTACACATCTGATGAACCTATTCATGGGATAGAGTATCTGTGTATCTTCTATCATATTAAGTAATCAAGATCCTTAGCCTAGTTTTGTGTTGCCAATGAATTTTCTTCTGAAATTCTAATACAGTGAAGAAACTCAGACTACGTATAAAATTTTCACAGCAATATTCATGCAGTTTTTTCAGTGATATAATTTCTTATACGTATTTTCTTTTATTTTTTGTGTTACAAAATAGAATGTTTTTTAAATGCATCCAATGAACATTTGCTTAAAAAAAGCAATTAACAGGTAAATAATTAAATTAGGAAACATTTATATGTGTTGTATAATAAAGAGATTATAAATATTAAGGGTCACTAATACAAGGAGAATGGTTATAGAGAGGTGGGATTTCAAATTACAAACAATACTCAAATAAAGCAAATTTAATAAGTGGTTTTGTTGATTTTATTAACTGAATTCATTTATAATAAAAGATGGAAATAAAACTGTTTATATCATATATAATATTTACGCATAGACAATATTTCTATATTATACATGAATATAAGATAAATAATGAATAGAATTAATGAAATTCATTATATGAGTGCTAAGTAAGGAGTTTTTTAAAAAGAAATATTCTGCTAGAAAAACCTCAAAATAGTCAAAAATGAATAAGCCAGGTCAGCAAAATTTTAGTATTGGGAATTGAGTTGGGATAAAGGATGAAAACATTTTCTTAATGTCTCTTATTTATTTGCAAAAAGAAGGTGGTAAAGTGTCTCAATGGAGAGAGAGATTTGTGTTTGTTTAAAAATAACACAAAAATGTTTAATTATGAGGGTATAATTAAAATGTATCCAATGTAGTTATATATCATCAAATATTAATTATTTTAATTATTTAAATATATTATAAATTATATTCCATATATATATATATATATATATATATATATACACACACACACAATTCATATATCTGTTTTTTTACTGGAGAGAGCAAAATTAAGCCACCATCTTAAAAAGAAGTGGTTTAAATTTATAAGCGTGTATGTTTTTGTCAAAAGCAGTCAATTAGTAAGTGGTCCAGAGCTTGTAGAACAGGAGAAAGCATACTCAATCCTATATTTTTAAAAATCTTTCTATCATAAAAATTTTCAAAAACATACAAAGTAAACAGAATATTTAACTAATCCCCCATTGATTCATCACCTATCTTGGACAATTGTTAACATTCTGCCATTCCTATTTCATCATACCATCACCCGCAATCCATACCCCAAAACTCACTTTTTATTACTGTTTCACAAATGTGTACATATACAAAGTTTCTTTTTTTTCTTTTTTTTTAATTAAAGTTTATTGGGGTGCCAATTTTAAATAAAGTTACATAGGTTTCAGGTGTACAATTCTGTAATACATCATCTATATATCCTATTGTGTGTTCACCCCCCAGAGTGAGTTCTCCTTCCATGACCACATATTTGATCCCTTTTGCCTTCGTCTACCACTCCTTTCCCCCCTTACCCTCTGGTAATTACCTAAGCTTAACCACTTTGAGCTTCAAGTGTGTCAATGTTATAGGGTAACCATTAACTTTCTGTCATCCCAGAACATTCTTTTCATTTGCTAATACGACATCCACATATCTTGGAGAAAGTGCCTGAGACTTTTATCCTTTTATTTTTATTGAATTATTTGCATCATTTTTATTAGATATGGAGGAATTCTTAATATATTCTGGAAGAAAAACACTTCATCAAATATTTGTTTTGCAAAATTTCTCCTAAACTATGCATTGTCTTTTCATACTCTTAATAGTGCCTTATGAAGAACAGAAATTCTAAATTTTACTGAAGTTCAATTCACACACAAACACACACTATGTAAATGGATATAATTGCTCTCATAAGTTTCTACATTGCATACATGATTTTTAAAAGAGCTAATTTTAAATAAAAATTCTGTTATGGTGAATTTACTGTTAATAAATTAATTATACTGTTAAAGTAGGAAAATCTAAACTACTAAAGAATTTCCCTTTAGTTTAATCTCAAAAAGTGTTATTAATGAAAAATAAATTGTTGTTCCATTATTTGCATCATAGTCAACACACATTTTTATAATTTTGCATAGACTATTGTTTTGAAATTATTTTTACTTCCTCAAAGAACTCTTTTTGCAAACAAACAAACAAACAAACAAACAAACATTGCTAGAGTTGAAGTTCAAGCTTTGTGGAAAAGTAGTTTTGTCAAATTAGAAAAAAAACACAAAAGACCTTGGTTTATGACACCAAATAATTATAGATTGAGCCATAAGAAATTACATAAGCTTAACCACTTTGAGCTTCAAATGTGTCAATGTTATAGGGTTCCACCTAACATTGGCTATACCTTGAAAACTGCATGGTCATTAGGTTTTTCTTGAGTATCCTTAGAGATTCCCTGAATGCTCTCAAAGAGCCCTTAGTCATTTTTCAAGGAAACAAAACATGTACTTTTTTTGTTTGTTTAAGCATGCCCTTGTTTAAAGAACATGTATTACAGCACTCCAGGAAAAGCACAAGAGTGAATGTAAGATTTTTCTCAGATCTTCACCACATGGAGAAAGTGCTAATTAGTGACAATGCATAATTTGAACAATTGCTACTGACAAAGTTATTCGTGCGCCTATATTTCAAGGTTCCAATGAGTTCCCTTGATTTGAAATTAAATCAATTCCATTCAAAGGCACAAAAAGTAATGAAAATTTCCATCAATTAATATAAAATTAGGTAGTCTGGTCAAGCACAGATTACATTTTATTATTACCTAGTCCTTTAGGGTAAAGTATGCCATGTATATATCATTAAAATAATATACTTCTGCACAGAGTAGGTTTTCGTTATTTTAATAATGGTATTAACTTAGAAACATAACATTAAACCAATAAAGATGCAGAACAATGTTTAAAATAGTGTATTTCTTCTCACCATCCTGGTCTAGACTCAAACACGACTTATATAGACTCAGGTCATAATAATTTATATTACATTAAGTTTATTCTTTCATGTGTAGTGTATAATGCATAACAACGCACGTAATATATTTTCAATAAATATTTTGGGAAGAGGATACAAAATAAGAAATTAAAGAAAGGACATAAGAACAAATAAATTAAAAGATATTTGAAATTTTCTATTTGCTTTGCATATAAGGAAATAACATTCACAGACAAATGAAATTTACAAAATAAGTTTGACTCCTGACTTCCCAATAATTATTTTTCATAATTCTACATTATAAAATTTCATCTTAGGTATGATGTTTTTGAACCAATTACAAAGATATAAGTAATTGAGGACTCTCTTTTCTCATAAATGTCTTTAAATATTCAGCATAAAGGTAACAAAACATACTTATTGAAAATAAAGTCACTTATCTTTGTCATCAAAAACAGTCATCAAATTCTGTATATAATAATGCAGGTGCTCTATACTGAAAATTAAAACAAACAAACAAAAAACCTGTCTCCTAAAAATCAGTAGTTTAAAATAAATAACACTGATATGGAATAAAGATAATTAGGCTCAACTGTTTTGGAAAATAGGACAAAAATAAAATAAAAAGACATATAGAGTTGTGCTTTAGTTTAAGTTGTGTGTGTGGTGTTTTTTTCCTTAAAAATATGTAAAGATTTTATTCCTGTTGACAGAGCCAGAGTAGACTTCAATGTGAATGCAGGTGAAATTCACAAGTCCAATTTGGTATAAGCTCCAACTTGAAAAAATAGTGTTAACCTTCATATATATATATATATGGATAAATAATTGTGGATTAAAAAAAAAAAACCTTGATCTTACATAAGGCACATTCTATGGAAATATTTATCCCAATTCCCTATGGTTACCAATAAAGATATCCTCTTACAGGATTATAAATTATATAGCCAAGCAAAACTTTTTAGATGAGCTGTGTTTTTGTTTTCTTTGCTTTCATTTCTGTATTGTGACCTATTCTCTTGGTGCTTTAAGACAGTCACCAAAATGTCAACGGATTTATTAAATCTTTTCGTATTCCAACCAAAATGTTTTACCAGTGAGGGGAAAAGGCCACGGTACTAATTTTAACCTAAACTTTGGGAGAAACCCTATGATATCCTCTCACAAGGCATAAATATTTGCACAATGGATTACTAACAAGGCTTTCAATTCCTTTGTAAACACCAGAGCAAACTAAATACCGAAATATGTGGAAGCACCAAAACCAACATAATATATTTTATAGGTATATGAAATCCCACCATGTTTTTAGAATATTTTTGAACCAGCTATATAGCTTGAAACAAAACAGTATCAGAGGTCAAAAATAACATTTCTTAATTAAGCAAAATGAGAAGGAACCTTAAATAATACTTTGTTGTAATTCCTCATATTTCCAAACTTGATATTTTCAGGAGAAACTTATAGAAACTCCAATTCTACAGACATGAAGTCCAGGAATAGACTCAAAGCTGGGTAAGTTTCTTTTCACTCTTTGTACTCCATTTCTGTATCTGGTTATTTTTCCTCACAACAGAATGTTTTAAGCATGCCTCATTAGAATTTCACTCAGAATAGAGGGTACACATAGTCAAAGTTATAAATACTTGCTGTCGGTAACCTACAACAAAAATTGGAGGACTTCTTGATTCCCCCATACTGAAAAAAAAACCCTATCATTATAAACATATAGCCCAATTTTCTTTCTTTTGAAAATATAATGTTCATAAATGTTTTGTAATGTTAACATTTTAAGTAATTAATATTATCTCATTATAAGAAAATACATTTGAAATGATAGAAGAAAGTTACAAACATTTCCCACCACCTAGAAATACTAACACCGTTATTAACATAACTACTTTGTTTCTTTTTTTCCCTTTGCTGGTTACACACTGAAGCTCCTTTTGTATATGAAAACCATTTTCTCATGCTCTCAGAGGCTTTCTGTAACTTTAGTCCTAAGGGAGGCATCACATTGATATAAATGTTTCATGATTTATAAAATTTCTTATTACATGTTTAATTTACATTCAACTTGTCATTATAAAATGTTGGAAATTATAAAAAGATACTTATTTTGATTTGAAATGAGATCCTGAATACATTGAATATTCAAATAAAATGAAAACACTGGATGGTATTGAACTGACATTGGTTTAATAACTCTTCGGTTAACAATGCCCTCGATACCCATTCTCTATATTGGTATTTAGAGAATACAATGTAGCAGGAGGCAATCGAGTGGAGAGATTAATTGCATTGACTTTCTAGCCAGTTGACCCGTGTTCAAAATACTGTTATGTCACATATTAGATGCATAACCTTGGGCAAGTCATTTCCTCTTATAAAATGACGTGATGGAAGTAACCATTAGGGTAAAAAATATATATATGATTATTTAAGCTTTTCGTATCTTCCCATGTTAGCCCCAACTGTGTTAATCTGCTTTGCTCCATTGCTGACAATGTCCTAACTGGAAAATGGATGTGTCTTATCTCGTTCAGATTGTTGCCATGTGTGTGCCACAATGAAGACGTGGTTTGGTTTAAGTTGGCTTTGCAATAAACACAATCCTGAGAAATGTCTGGGGCAAAAGGAGGTCAGAGCCTTGCATTCTTGGCATAGACAGTAAAGTGTGTAAGAACACAAGACCTCCTGGAGTAGTGCTCTTCAAAAGCATGATTTCTGAAGCTTAACGCTGGTTAATTAATAATACTGCTATATATGTTGATGGTATCATTATTTTTTTAATTTACATATATTTATTAAGTATGTACTCTGTATCAAAACTGTGCTGAACGGACAAAATAGATATAATCCCCATTACAGTTCAATGGAGACAAAAAATAAAAAAGAAATCAGTCCATAGATTAATATATGATTTCTGATTTTCACAAAGGCTATGATTTTATTTTAAATTCCTCAAAAAATTTCCTTAAAAAATTTCCTCAAAAAAAGTTTCCTCAAAAAATTAAGAATCGAATTACCATAAGACCCAGCAATCCCTCTACTGGGTATATAACCAAAAAAATCTGAAAACATTGATCCGTAAAGATATATGTGCTCCGATGTTCATTGCAGCTTTATTTACAGTGGCCACGATATGGAAACAACCAAAGTGTCCTTCCACAGAGGATTGGATAAATAAGATGTGGTATATGAGGTCAGACAATTAAGTTTGTGAACTCATCCTAGAAAAAGTGCTACATACCTCATTGCTGAATATCACTACAATCACCTTCAAAGTACTCCCCTTGGGAAGTTATGCACACTGACACCAGTGCCTAGTCCTCTCTTCAGAGCAATTTTGGAACTCTTTTTCTGGAATGACAATCAGAGCTGTCATGGTATTACCCTTGATGTCCTGAATGTCTTCCTTTCTATCAAAATGTCTTCCTTTCAATATTTCCTTTTTCTCCAGGTAAAGGAAGAAGTCATTGGGGGCCAAATCAGGGTGAGTAGGGAGGGGTTCCAATACAGTTATTTGTTTCCTAGATAAAAACTCCCTCACAGACAGTGCTGTGTGAGCTGGTGACTTATTGTGATGCAAGAGCCGTGAATTGTTGGTGAAAAATTCAGGTCATCTTTTTCATGCAGCCTTTTCAGCACTTCTAAATAATAAACTTGGTTAACTGCTTGTCCAGTTAGTACAAATTCACAATGAATAATCTCTCTGATCTCAAAAGCACTTAGCAATATTGCCATCACAAGCCCGTGAATTTAATTGTCAGACTTTGTATATACACAATGGAATACTACTCAGCCATAAGAAAAGATGAAATAGTGCCATTTGTGACAAAATGGATAGAACTTGAGATTACTATGCTAAGTGAAATAAGTCACGCAGAAAAAGTAGAGAACCATATGATTTCACTGATATGTGGGATATAAAACTGAAAGCAACAAAGAAACGAGACAAACAAATAAAGAAACAAAAACTCATAGACACAGACAATAGTTTAGTGGTTACCAGAGGGATGTAGACAAGGGTAAATGGGTCAAATATATGGTGATGGAAGGAGAACACACAATGTGATATATAGATGATGTATTACAGAATTGTACACTTGAAACCTATGTAATTTTACTAACCATTGTCATCCCAATAAATTTTAATTAAGAAAAAATGAGAGCTTGAAGCAGGAAATAAGTAGAACATCTGATTTTGTTTCAAAAATCAGGGCAGGTCTCTCTGAGAAAGTGACAGGTAAGGAACCACATCAATAACCATGTGAGAATCCTGCCATATGCTAGGTCTGTGAAGTGTTCTGTTCTAGAACACATGCTAAAATACAAATGCCTTTATCTTCCTTTAAAAATTCTTCCAACTCATTCATTTTAGGGTCAGAAATTTTTAAAAATGAGAGGGTTCTAAATAACTTACCTGCATTTGGGGGCAGGGGCACAATTGAAAATTCTGGAACTAGAAATGCTATTTCTTCAGACCTATACTCTAATCCATAAATGCAGTCTCCTTTATTGAGTCTCATTTTTATAAGAAGTTCTATAAATTTTAAGAAACAAACCAAAAAGGAATTGCACATTTGGAAGAACATACATCTTTCCACTATGTGAAAGATGAATGCAATATGTCTTCCTCTGATTGGAGAGGAGGTTCTGATGAATCAAATCTGCAGTAGACACAGAGGAACAATTCATTCAGCATCTTTGAATTCCATTCTGACTTGAAATGATGTTTCTCTGATATTTTAAAGATCACTTGTCATTGCATTTTCCTAATATGTCATTTGATAGATTCAAATATCCTGAAAGAAGCACCTCTGATTCAAAAGAATAATTCCTTAATTTCAGGGCCCCCTCTACTTTCTGTCAATGTATCATTGAACCCTTTGAATGTTTGTGCAACTGGTAAGACGTTCATCTTCCTGGCATACATTTGTATGAGTTGCCCATGGGCTTTTAGGAGTTTCTGCAGGATTGGGGAAAGAAATAGAGGGATATGTGTGCAAAATATGAGACACAGAGAATGGTAAAGGGGAGGAGAGAGAGAGAGAGGAAGAGAGAGAGAGAGAGAGAACAATGAAGGGATGAAATGGCATTTGACTGCCCATATCATGGTAGACTACTTTTGAGAGAGCTCTGCAGTGAAAGTAGTTGTATTAGAGTTGTCCAGAGAGTTGACTCATGTAATTTTTGAGACTGAGAAGTTCTTGGACTGATGTTTGCAAGTTGGAGACCCAGGGAAGCTGGTGGTATAATTCTGTACATGTCCAAAAGCCTGATGACCAGGGAAGCCAATGGTTTGCATCCTAGTTTCGGGACCAGAGAAGATAAAATTAGATGTCCTGGACTCAAGTAGGCAGGAAGGAAGCAAAAAGGGATACAATTTTCTTTCCTGTCTTTGGTTCTAGTCAGGCTCTCAATAGATCAGATGATGCCCACCCACATTGGTGACAGAAGTCTACTGAGTTCACCAATTCTAACGCTAATCTAATCTACAAACACCTTCATAAACACACCCAGAAATAAAGTTCAATCTGAGCACCACATGACCAGTCAAGTTGATACATAAAATTAGCCACAGTGGTGTTAGGATCAGAAGATAAACAAGCTATTTTAAGAAAAGCAATTAAACAACAAGAACAAAAGCTTTTTTATAATCTGTTACAGTCCAATTTATAGGGACAAATGAGATACAAATTTGGGTTGAGGTCAATGCTTCCTTCCTCTATCTCACACATATTGCTATTGTGTTTCCTAATCTTCAGTAACCTGAGGGCTCATAAATTCTAACTAGAGGAAGAGTAAAGTACTTTTTTTTTTTTTTTTTTTTTTTTTGAGTAAAGTACTGTGATGAAGAAGCCAGAGCTGCTGAATGAAACTGCGTGGAAAATTTTGGAAACACATGAAAGGAGCTATCCTTAGGAACTCTCAGAGATTATATGAAACAACCAAGAGTCATTGCTGCTGAATTCCTGTAGTTATAAAAGGTGAGATCTAAAAGCCCTACTAATTAATACATGAATGTTTATGTAAGCTCTGTTGTCCCACACATCGGTGGTAGGACTTTAAAGGAACAAATACGTTCTCTTGATCTTGGTTTGAGGCACTGTGATGCCAAACCATGTCATCTCACCCAAAAGTAAATAAGAACAAGGAGGGACATTTCATTAAGTTAGTGATGAATCAACAACAAAACCATTTAGGTGATTCACAGCATTTTTCAGTTTTCAAGTAGTTTGTTTGACTTTGTACAGAGGCAATCAGTTTTAAAATAAAATATGGCCAGCGGAGTTGTCTCCCCATGCACTTTCATAATGCTCACATTGCTGAGGGTTTTGTTGTTGTTGCTGTTGTTGTTGTTGTTGTTGCTGTTGTTGTTTTTGTTTTTGTTTTTTGTATGAAATTATAAAGAGATGGTTCAAACACTACATTAATAACTTAAAATGGTAGGATCTAATCTTTGCACCTATTTTACTTTTATTTTATTAAAGCCATAAGTTTGAAAATCACCAATTATTTAGGTGACACTTTCAGGTTATTTAGATTTCTGACTTCCTTGAAATATTTGGGTCAACTTATTTTACCACCTTTCTATTCAATATTCTTAGGCTTTGTCATATGTCCAGAAATCAAATGCTCAGCACCTAATGGCATTATGTAACCCCCCCCCAAAAAAAAAAAAACACAATCCCCCCAAAACTCCATAAAATAATTCAAGAGGGTTGTGAAAGAGTACAATTTTCAAAAATGTCTTTAACATTATTTTTCATCACACATTTACTTCCAGAATCTTGTGACTCTTCCATCAAGTGGTAGAATCTATGTCTCCTCTCCTTGAATCTGAAGGGTCTTTCTGATTGCTACAAGTAATAGGATAGAAAGTAGTGGTGCTATGTGGCTGAAATTAGACCATATGATGGGATAGAGCTTTTTGCGGGATCTTTTTTATTTATTGTGAAGTTCAAGTTTTCTTTATTGTGGGAAAACCCAGGTGGAGAGGAACTGAAATCTCAGCCCTTATCTTTAGCTGATCTCCTTGCTAACAGCCAGCCAGAACTTGCAAGGCATGTGGGAAATGGACCATCTTGGCAATGGATCCTCCAGCCCTCAGGGGAGTTGCCCCAGCTGATGTTCCACAGAGCACCACCAAGCCCTGCCCAAATTACTAATTTATAAATAAAATACCTGGCAGTTGTTTTTAAAACCCTAAGTTTTAGAGTGGCTTATTTTGAAACAATAAATAACCAGAATATCAAATGCTAGAAGAATTTAAGTTATCCAAAACTGATAAATAAGGCAAAATGAGGGCTACAGATTAAACTGCTATAGTGAAGCATTGTCTAATGGGTCTTCAAAATGATTAATTTTCTAGCTGATGAACCTTTGTTAGCCTTATTATGCACACTTGATTAAGACACAGGCTCTGTACAGTTACGTATATATATCTTCCCGCTGCAAAATGCAAATGATTTCTGTCTTATAGAGAGAATAACCACAGAGGTTAAGGTCGTATCATCCTATAAGCCATTAACCAGTTTTCAAACTATTAGCAAACTCATCTTTTTATTCCTTTAACTATTTAAATATAGATACTCAATGTCTTCAGCTGTCTTTGAACCAGATTTTACCATCTATTTATTACCTCACTAATAGTTAAGAAAATCTTTGATATGTGTTTATACTATTAGCACCATGCTCTAACCAATTAGCCACCCAATACGTGTTTATATTAGAACGATAGTCTTTTTTATAAATAAACTTTTTTGAAAAATATATTATGATATAGGTAAACTAAATATAGTTTAAAATGAGGTGAGCTGGTTACGTCAGTGAAAATGGCAGAATACGGAACTCCAAAAATCCTCTCCAATATAACAGCAAAAAGAAAAGTGGCAAAAATGGTCAGAATCAACATTTTAGAAATCTGAATAGTAACAAAATACTTGCAGAATGCTCTGGGAAGTGTTTATTCAAGTAAAATGTCCACATTTCAATAAGAACACTTAGCCTTATGGCATTTCTCCTTGCTATTTCACCCTCCTTTCTCTAGCTCTGCAGTAGCCTTGAAAACCAACAGCTGTAATCATGGTGAAAGTTAAGTTGCTTATCAGCCACCAGAGGGGGCCAAACAAGGTTGGAACACATTCAACATCTCATTCTAAGAAAAGTGTTACTATTTGACCTATCTGGGTATGTGGGGCAACCCCTGAAGACTCCACTTGCAAGGATATTTTTATTTGACCAGATACAGAGCTCACCCAGTGCAAAAGGCTTTTCTCTAGGGTCATTTGTCAAAAACAATTAGGAGGACTTGTTTCTTTTCAACTGTCTAACTTAGTAGATAAGAATTGAGGAAAACAATAGGGTAACAAAAAAGCTGACAAGGGAAAACTGGGGAATGAGATGTCCATAAGGGCTTTGAAAAAAATCAGACTTATTACGGGGACACACGAGAAGACTTCAAGCATCATATAGGGCTGTGTGTATGTCAGAAAAGAGCTGAGAATGTGCTAATCTCTCACCTTTGGCTGACCTTGGGGCTTACTGGAAGCAAGACCTGAAAAAGATGTATCTACTTCCTGGTTCAGCAACACTGGGAGATTAATGATTTCAAAAATATAAACAAATATGTGGCCAATGATTAACTGACTGCTAAACTAACCAATGAGAGGCTTCAGTGGCCATATATGACAAAAAAAATACAAACTTTATGGTAGTTCAGAGAAGTCACTAAACAAACACCACCACCACCAACAAACTATAGGAATGAGAAGAATCTGATTTCCAGATTATGACATTATATTATTTAACATGTCTAATTTTCAACAAAAAAGTTATGGTCATTTGAAGAAATAAGGAAGTATGCTCAGAGAAATAAAAGCAATCAATAGAAACTCTTTCTGTGGAAGCCTAAACATCGGAAGTACCAAAGATTTTAAAAGCTATTTTAAATATGTCCAAAGAGCTAAAAGAAATCATCTCCAAATAAATAAAGGACACAGTGAGAATGACTTCTCACCTAATATTGAATATCAATAAAAAGGCAGATGTTATGAAAGGGAACCAGATAGGAATTCTGGAATTGAAATGTACAATGATTAAAAGAAAAATACAGTAGCGGGCTCAATAGCACATTTGAGTCAGTAAAAAATTAATCCACAGACTCAAAGATAAGTCAATTCAGGTTATTTAGTTTGAGAACAGAAAGTTTAAAGAATGAAATAAAGTGAACAAATGAAATAAAATAAACAGACCTTTAGAGACCAATGGGCATCAAGTAGTCCATAAAATAAAATTTATGTCTGCCAATTTGCTATTGTACTCACAATGGGAGGCTAAGGAGAGGAAAGAGAAAAAGTGGCAAAAAGGACGTTTGAAAAAATAATGGTCAACTTCCTAAATATGAAGAAAAATAGTAATCTACACATCCAAAAACTCAAAGCTGGAAACAGGATAAACTCAAAGAGATCCACACCTAGACACATCAAAACCAAACTGTAAAAAGAAAAACAAAGAGAATCTTGAAAACAGCAAGAAGTTACTCATCATATACAAGAGATCCTTAAGATAACCAGCTAATGACTCATCAAACCACAGAGGTTAGAAGGTATGGAGTTATGTATTCAAACTAATGAAAGAAGGACACTGTCAAAGAAACATTTGATATACAGCAAAAAAAAAAAAAAAAAAACTTCAAAAAATGAGAAATTAATATATAATGACATTCCCAGATATAACTGAGAAAGATTAAAGGGAGTCCTTCTGGCCTAAAGAAATAGACACTACACAATAACTCAAATACACAAAAAGAAATAAAAAGCACCATGGATTATAACAACATAGGTAGATATAAAAGATGATATGAATGTATGTTTTGTTTGTGACTCTTTTTCTTCTATTTTATTTAAAAGATAATAGCATAAGTATAAATTTGTTCTGATGAGCACACAACACTAAATATGAAATTTGTATGATAATAGCAGCCCAAATGAGAGGTGAGGGCACAGAACTATATAGGAAAAAGGTTTTTATATACTAATGAAATTAAGTTTTTCTTAATCCAAACTAGATTGTTACAACTTAAAATATTTGTTAAAATCTCCATAGCAATCACTAAGAAAATAACAGAAAAATATAGTATAAAGAAATGACAATGGAATTATAATGTCACACTGGAGAATATTTATTTTACACAAGAAATTACAACAGTGGAGCAGCAGATGAACAAAAGACTTAATAGCAAATGACAGAAAAATTCTATTTTATTAGGAAATAATGTAAATGGACTAGAAATTCCAAGCACTCTCAAATTCTCACAAAACATCAAAATTATGGAGACAACATATGGTTGAGTCTTTTGAGGATCTTGATCTAGTTTAGAAAGTTTCCTGGCTGATTACATTATGGGCATTATAACTCCTTAGGCAATTGTATACTAACTCCAAAATCAAGACACAATGCTTATTATGTAGATATAGCAGATGGACATTTCATTAGTCTAGAAATGATGTTATGGTCTTTCCCTCTTTTTGTTTTACCACTTTTATGACAAATTCCTGGCTATCAACTATAGAGAGGTAAAGAGGATGAAGAGGAAATGAAGAAGGAAAAGAAAATTGTATTTATACAACAGAGAACAAACCTATGAAAATATCATTTTTCCATATGGTAGATATTTTGGTAAACTTAAAAGCTTAATGTAGATAGCAATTAAAACTCTTTGCTGCAGGACACATTTGAACTTAAAGCTCCAATATATAATTTTGATGATTAACACGGACTTCAACAGAGACTTCAATGAGGAAGCATTGAAAGTTACTAACACAATTTTTAATAAGGATGTTATGAATGGCATATCAAATATAAATAAGCTTTCTTCAACTACCAGTTGGTAAACATTAGTCTTCAAACCTCAGGTGGACAAGGAAAATCTGAGGGAGATTGTTAAACATGGAGATCTCCAAGTCTTTCTATAGAGATGCTATTTTACAAAACCTGAAAATTATGATACCAAAATGAGTCCTGGTTGTTGGTGTGTTTTAAACAAGGATTAAAGATATTTCTGAAGCAAGGCTTAGCAAATCGCACTTAGCGCTGCTTTTGTTTGCCATTTATTCTGATCATATAGACATTGCGTTCAACCTGATTACATATCTAAGAAAAATTGAAACTGTTCTCAAAACTTTAAAGATATCATATTGGTTATTTGAGAGGAAACTGATTTATACTGTTCAATGCAATAATTATAGTCAATTTAATAAAGAGTCAATTTTGGTGTAAACGATTAAGAAACAAATTGCATAAACATGCATTTGTCAAGTTAATATTTTAAATATATATATATATTTACTATATATGTTACATATATAATATTTAAAATATTTGTCAAGTTAATATTTTGAATATTTATATATATATGTATATATATATATATATATATATATATATATATATATAATATTTAAAATGCATGTTTATGCAATTTGTCCTTAATTGTTATATGCTTATACATATACTATGCCAAAGGAGGACTCCAGCTACATAAAGAATAACAAGGATCATCACTATGCCAACCATCAGGAATAAAAGTCCAAACATTTCTATCCATTGTATCTTGGTATCAGAGTAGCCAAGGAAAATACATTGCAATCAATCACTGGCTGGAACAACACTTTCTTACATAGAGAAGAAACAAAGCAAGATCAGGTTTGGTGGTGGGCCTCATTCCCCAGGGACAGGGGTCTCTTCTGATGGTCAGCGTAGGGCAATTGGCCTACATGCACCCCTTTTGTGCTTCAGTAGAAGGACCCTGTTCCCTCCCTGTGGAGGATGGATATAACAGTGGGGTATATGATACACAATGCACACATTTTAAATAGAGACAAAAGAGTACTCATTGAGCCTGAAACAAGATATTCTCACACAAAGGGATAGGCCCACAGGATATGTGGGCTCTTTATCTCTTGGTAAGGAAGTGTTCCAGGCCCAAGGCCCATCTTAAACAGCTGAGTGGGAGTTGAAAGGCTGTGTGCATGAGACTGCTTTCCTAACATTGTAAATATCATAAATTAATTACATATATAACGCATATTTAATAACAAGCATATATCACAGTGCTGATAATTCCATACAACAGCGGTAAAAATCTACTGGGTGTGACTGGAGAAATACTGAAATGTTTGCAGAGCCCCTTCTTCCATCATCAGTCCCCTCACTGATCTCTTCTATGTGCCAGACCATCCACCTTTCTTCATAGCCTTTACAGTCAGCTTGCACAGGCTGACTATGATGCTCTCTTAGCATGAATTTTAAAGGTTACATTTCAGGAGAAGGAAAGACATCGATTGTATGTGCTATATACCAAGCACTACCATATTGGGTCCTTTGCAAAACTTATTTTATCATTTAATTGAAATTATTTTCCTTAATTTTGATTGCCCCATGTTTTGTTGTGGTTGTGGGTTGTTTCTGTTTGTTTACTGTTTTTGTTGTTCGCACTCAGAAATTTGTAGGTATTTTAAGTGCAGAAGAAGGGCTTTACTCTAGGGTGTGTTCTGCAACAAATTTCTGTACCTAGATATGGCAGTGGAGCTTAAAAAGCACTATTGAAAAGAACTTTAAGACAGGGTACTCACTGAGATATTAACCTTGTGCCCCTTCCCATTGCTTAAAGAAATACTCTCAAAGCAACTTGATCCTGTGTTGCCACAACAGCACATCAACATAAATAATGTGGCCTTGAACTATTAATGAATACAAATTGAAATAATATTTGTATACTTAGCTATACATTTACAAATATATTACTACCAATTCAAATACCGACTGTTAATAAATATTAGTTCTTTCATCTTTATATAAGTATATAAGTAGAATCTCTAATCATTTCTTCCTGTGCTCCAATAAATTTCCTTGGACATGTACCCCAACTTGGAGACCCTTCATTAAGAGAAATCCTTCATTTCTTGCTGGCTGTTGTACAGTGGATGGATCATCTGTGAATAAAATTTTCTCTATTTCTTATCATATGTGAGTTGACCAAATAATACTGCTTTTTATTATTATTATTATTTTAATATGAATGTATTACCACTCTACACTGAGATTGTGCTGAGTTTGGAGTATTTCTCTGGATGAACAAAATAACTGACTTAGTCTATAAGCAAAGTTATCACTGTTTAGCTTATAAATATAACATATGGTATGTGAAAAGTCAGTTTGCATTCTCTCAATACTGTTCTATCTTTTTTACCTAGGAAGACTCATAATCCTACAGATGATGCTACCAGATGTGATATGTTGATGGCATCAGCTATTTTTAGCACCATCCATATTCAGTTGTAATATGTATAGGAAGAATCACATGTAAAAAGAAAAGATGAAAATTCTTAAGGATTGTCTCTGTAAGCCATTGGTCATTCTTCTGGCTAAAGCAATCTTATATTTTACTAATAACGCCATCAAATTATATTTGTCTTTCACTAATTCTTTATAGCTTTCTTTTAATGGTTGCTCTAGCATACATGTAGTTTTGATCATTTATAGATACATGCAAAGTAGCCTAAGAAATTAGAGTCTATTTTACCTATTCCTAATTTTTTTGTGTGTTTCATATTTGAGCTTTGTAAAATTACTGTAGAAATTGAGGCAATTTCTTAGGGTGATACAATGTATAATATTTTATATTTATTTCAATAGCACTGACTTTCAACTGCTATAATTTTAATCCCATATAAAAGCAACAGTCAAAAACGATGTGAGCTAAAAAAGAAAATAGTTTAAATCCTCAGTTGTGGCGTACATATCTTTTTCAATTCAACTTTACTGAATTTGTCATCTAATCTTTTCTAAAATGCTCAGCAGGAATTTTCTGAGGGCCTATTAGATGCAATCACCGCATGATCAAACGTGGGGAAAAGGGAGCTTTGTACATTCAAACAGGAAATAAGATTTAAAAAGTAACCTGTGATCAATGGTTCATTATTTTTCTTTTGACCGCAAACTTTAGTTTCTCTTATGAAGTCTTATGCTGTTAAATTTTCAGATGCTTATATGGCTAACAGTCACTAAATTGTAGGAAATTAGAAGGAGAGTGTTTTGAATAATTTAAATATGTTTTCAAAGGTACAATTTTTAAAATACGAGAGTAACAATATTAGAGTTCATTACAAAGAAAATATGTATTACAATTTTAAGTACTGAGACAATCTTGCTCAAATGCTGTTTAGCGTTCAAGTTTAGCATTTTCAAACAAATTGGAGACATCACCAGAAATGATCCCTAATGTGTTACAGGCAATATATTTGCTCTAAAAAGGAAATAAAACTATAGATTAACGAACAGAAGACATACATGACCATAATCCCAGTACAGTGTGAATTAGGACTTATTTTCTACATATTCTCTCATTCTACCTATCTATTTAGCTAGCTAGCTAGGTATCCACCTATTGTTCTATTTGTCCGTCTGTCCGTCCATCCATCCATCCATCCATCCATCCATCCATCCATCCATCCATCCTTCCATCCATCCATCGATCTATCCCTGTATCTATATTATCTGTCTTACTATATGAGAATCAAACCAGATTATAGCACAGAGTATTTTATAATCTGAATTTTGTCATTTAATTACATAACATGCCATCACTTCTATTTCTTTAAACATTCAATATCATTATTAATGAGTAAAGAGTTTTATATTAATGGCTATGAATTGTATTTCATTGTATGGATGTTGTAACAGACACAATGGCTTTCATTCCTGACAATTTTCTTCTCTCTGACAATTTCATAAATTTGTTTAGGTATCTACTCGTCACCTATGTAATTCAGCAAAATTTCAGACTATTTCATTCTCCAGATAAAATTTCTGATGGACTTAAAGAAATCAATGTGGTTTCATTCTTCCTTATAGAGAGAGTTTTTCAGATGGGAATGTGACATAATTCTGGTACGTAAATATTATGTAACACATAGTACTTTGATTTAAATATACAGCAGTTAACATGTTTTATAATCATAAGCACTAGTGTATTCAGAAAATAGTTGTAGCATGGCCTAAATAATCAGAAAAAAAATTTTCACCTAATTTTGGAGGGTCATGATTTAGAAGTATAATATCTGGCATATTTTCAACTTTTAAGATCCAATTGTATTTTAAATTCTTATGTTCTGCTTACAATTTGTAATATACTTAATTGTCTTTAGGAAGTTTGAATTTAAAGAACATTACAGTACTGAACATTAATATTTATCCAAATGTCTCAGAGCCATTGACATTCAGTACTATATTTATAATTAAACCAAAGACACTACTATGTGTGTTGTACATACATATATATTATATAATATATAAACACACACATATTATATAATACAACTACACATACATATACAGAAATAGAGAGAGTCAGAATTTGGGTTGATCAATCAAAAGAAGGTTTTAGGCAAAACCTCAAGAGCCTGTTTTTCATGTATTGTTCTCTGCTAATCATATGAAATTCTAAATTACTAGATATATTAAAACTTCCTACAAGAAAATTAAAGATTAACTAGTCCTATGTTAAGGCAATAAACTTGAACTGTATTTGCATTTATATACTGAAACTTTAGTATAGCAAATATAGTATGATGTATAAAGTTGATAAGGGAATGTAAAAGAAAATGAATTTGCAATTCAGAAAAAGTAGTAAGATACAAAGTTTGGAAAAACAGGATATGATTATTAGAATCAGTAATAATTAAACATAAAAATTCCCTGGGTTCTTCTAACAGAAATCAAATAAGAGGAAGAACTGGTTGATGAAGCCAAAAACCATACGTATGAACCATACATTTACCACATACTTATAACTGTTGTTAGATGAATTGGGTGATGATGGACTTAACCTACTGTACAGAACTTTGGAAACTGAGCTATTTGATATCTCTTCAATAATTTCAAGCTTGAACAGACCTTTTATCTCTTGGGGGCTGACAATATATACAAAAAAAAAAAAGGAACAGTAGCTGGAATCTGTCACCTTAGAACTTAGAACTGTTAGGTGTTAGAAGGCCAGTGCCTTCACACTGAAAGAGAAAAGAAATAGATAAACAGATAGGGGTCTCATTCTGAAGTGATGGAAGTGTTCTAAAATGGACTGTGATAATGGTTGCATGCACATATCTGTAACTACACTAAACTATTTGAATTCTACACCTTAAATATTTGTAATTATATCTCAATAAACTTAAAAACTAGGATGTAAAAAGTAGAAATTCATACTCCATCAGAGCTTGGTATTTTTGGTGATACTGGAACAAAGTAATTCTACTACAAATCTTTAGATGGACGCAGTCTAAAACAATATGACTTTACTCAATAACTGTATATTAAGAGTATGTCGTTATGCTAGGATGTAACCTACTTGTATTTATTTTGCGAGGAATCTATACTTTTAATAGTAAGAGAAATGTAATAATGAAATCAAGAATTTGAGTGGGACCACTGTCATGTTAAAACTAGATTAAAATAATTATATATCCATGATTTATAATCCAATAAATATATTGCATAGCTCTATCCACTGAAAGGCACAGAAGCAATGTCCCTTACACAAAGTTACCCTTGTTAACAAATTCTGGTCTCTAATATTACTTTTTACTAAAAGGAAGAAGAGTTCCTTGGATAAATGGCTAGTTTCATGTTTAAGGCAGGAAGTTGCAAACTAAGTCTGGGCCATCTGGTTTAGCCAGAAAATTTGTCAGGTTTCATAGATTAATGGTACATACTGAGCTGACCAAAGAGCCAATCTACAAGTACCTACCACTGGACAAATTTGAAACCATTTGAGACTTAAAGGAGAATGTTTTCTTTTTACTAAGTGATTTATTCAGCACGGTCAGTTGAGGTACCGTTTACCTGAAAGGTTTGGGTACTGATAATAAAAAGGTATTTAATCACAGGCAAACAAGAGAAGAGTTCACATAAGTCCCACGTAGAGGGAGGGCACACTGCTGCCATCATCAAGGACTCTGTGTCGTCTCTGTACCTTTTCAGCCCAGGTAAGGATTGCCAGAACTACACTGTTGACTCAATCCAGGCACTTCTTTGTTGACTGGCCTGTCCCATGACACTGGAATTCTGAAGAAAGATTACCTTGCACCAGATGGACTGGCTTCTGTAACATTCTTCTGACCGCTTTAAGCCTGTGCTAAGTTATCCCAGGCCTACCTCAACAGTACAGGCCATCTCCCTGCAAGTTAGTCCCATACAATAAACAGAACTCGCTGTTCCACAATCCACAGTCTTATCAAAACCACTACTAAACCCTGTCACGTGAGTCCTCTTCAAATCACATGCTGTTAAGATCTCAAAAGACAGGGATCCCTAGATATTCAAAGGCAGAAGGAATTATGCTAAGTATAAAGTAAAATATTGATATATTTTTGATAGTTTTCTTATTTTCTGTTTTTAGTAATTTTAAGAAATGCTGTTTATTTCTTCTCATGCCCAATGAAACCAGCTCTATCTACTGGTTTCGCTGTAGGGGCGAAAGGCTTCAGATTTACAATTTTTAAAAATACAGTCTTTCTGTTCACCAACTTATTTACTCAAAAACTAGATTAGAAATATCAGTTCTAACTGTGGTTTACTTAAGGATACTGTGGTGACAAAGTTTGAGCACTTAAACTTTGGTTTCCATACTGCATTTAAATACCACAGTTAGTTTTATGTATACACGGAATGCACAAAAGGCAAGTGATATCAAACAGCAAATTGATTATAACACATATCTTTTTTATTTGCAAGCCCTGCTTCTCAGATTTTCTCAGAGACCTTGTGAGTTTTGGTCTGACACATATTAATCAAATTATGAATGAGAGGGTAGGGAAGGGGGAGTCTATAAAAGAGAAGGGATGGAGGGATGGGGTGAAAAGAAAGTCCTATAAGTTCAACGGGAAAATTGGGGACTTGACATTTTCAGTTGCATGCTCTTTTTGCCCAACTGTTTCCTATGATTCTTTGCACAGCACTTCGTAATTAATTGAAATGTGTGTGTGTATGTGTGTGTGTGTTTAGGACCTCTCAATGTACAGCCTTTTCTATCCTAGGTATTACTTCATTCTTACCAGCCCATATTTATGAGGTACTGAACTTCACAGACAGAAACATGTCTAAAATGTCTCCATCTCAAGTGAATTCAATCACAGAGAAAATGGTTTCCATACTGCATTTGATTCATCTATAATGAATGCAAACGGGGTCAGTTCCAGCAACCAAGTATAAGCCTTTTATTTTAAATTTAGTGTATGGCAGGGATTCATTTTCTCTCCAGAAATGTGATGCTAAATATTGACCATTTAAAACCTAATAAGATACTGAATGGAAAAAATTAATAAATCAAATTCATTAACATTGCAAATGCCTTTGAATTTTGCAGGTTGCCATCCTAGAACTGATTTTATTTGACTCCATGGTACCATTATGTTAGCTGCTGTTCTAAATTTAGCTCATTGAATGCCTGATGAAATGTCATGTACTGCAAGTCCATTATAAGCACATCAACTCTGGCATCTGCAATTTGCAAGTTTAGACAGTTATTCTTTGAAAGAACTCTTAATGGGCTTTAGCAGTTGATAAATTGTGAACTATTTCACCTAGGACAAGGCTCCCTTCGTCAAAACAGGTGCATTTCCTCTTCAAATTTAAAGATTACAGCAAATTCAAATAGAGTAGTACCAGTATTCTTATTATATATTTATAGGTATCCCAGGTAGAGAATCCATTTAGTCAAATAAAACATAAAAAGATAAAGCCGATGTTATTTATTGAAAAAAATAAAAACAACTCTAATAATAACCATAAAGGTAGTAGGTTTCTTTATGAAACACTTAGATTAAACTGAAGACTGGCATGACATAATGATATCAAAGCTCATAACAACTCTTCATGTAGGTTTTATTTTCCTTTTATTATAATTGACGAGACTGAATTTCAGAGACTTTAATTATTTTTGCAAGAGACACAGAGTTAATCAAAGCAGAGTCAGATTTGGAGCCCAGAAGTAACTAGTCCCAAAGCCATTCTGCTACTTAACAGTCCTAAAACAAATATGTAGTTATTGTTCCTTTTTGCTCTCCTAGTTTTAGTGGTCATCAGCTATGGGCTATAAGGAAGATGGTGAAAATCAGAACCTGTTTGAGGCAAGACAGCCAACTTTGAAACAATTGCCTAGATGTTGAATACCCTGGACATCAATCATGTAACTTCCCATAGTAGGGCAGCACTATATTCAGGGAAATACTTTCTTATGCTTAATGAAGAGTGAAAGACAGTGAACACAGAATTTGACCTACTGCCTTGCTCTGTTACTCCAGGTGGAGGTAATTCCCCAGGGAAAACTGGTCCTTCATTTATGCCATCAATAAACAAACTAACTAAATGTGTTCAACCACCTAGTAATTTAACTTAGCTTCATAATCAAAGCAAGTTCCACTTTATGACGCATTAACTCCAAAAAAGTATACAACTAATTATAATTAAATTGCATTTTCAGTCTTTAGATTCCAGTTCTTTTGCGTTTTGAGACCATGTGTTTCCTTAGATATAGATATTTGGAATGCAAATTCGCAGGTTTCCTTTCTCATTTTTAACAGAATAAATGTGAGTGATTTGATAGTCAATGTCCTCAGGCTGAAGACTCAGGCTGAAATTTTCTTATTCATCTCTTGTATATCAAGTCTTTTTTTTTTTTTTTTTTTTTTTTGTAGGGCAGATAGTAAAAGTAGGTCTGTGCAGATTTAGGCAGAAGCAGCTGTTCTCTAACCTCAGCCACCACAAAGGATGTGCTTTCTCAGAGTTCTCTCCAATCTTCCTGGTGAACACTTGGTGTAAAATCTGACAGAGGGTTCCACCCTCCCTAGGTCTGCAGCCCTCAAGTGCTCCATCATCTCTCACTAGCCCATAGTTGGCTTTTGCAATGTGTTATACATTTCTAGTTGACTTTCACCGGCTTTTGTGGTATTCAGGGCTGTCTCTCTCAGAAAAGCAAATGCTCAGATCCTATTTCTCCATGCAAGAGTATGTTTCTCTCCAGATTTGGGAATACTGAATTGCCCTGAGATCTCAGGTGTTCTTTGCTGGTTTTAAGGAAAGCTACTAACTTTAAGTTTGTCTTCTTTTTGTTGTTGTTGTTGTTGTTGTTGTTGTTATTGTTAGAAAAGGAGGGGCATTACTTTCCTGCTTTTCACATATCCAAGCTTTCAGTTAGTGACAGGTACAGGTACACCATTAAATATAATATTTTAATAGCAATCACAGGCTTACTATGATGGTCGTACAGAAGAGAAGGACTTATCCCAGTCTTTGGCAGTAAGGAAAACTTTCTTCAGAATTTATTTTAAAAGGAAAAAATTTGGATTCCAGAACAAGAGGAATTCCCAGGGAGAAAGTAGAGTATGGGGTCTGTCAAGAAAGCCGCATTTAGTGATCAAGGGGACCATAAAGAGATGGCAATAGTTACAGCTTAAAATCTGAGAGAAAGAATGTCAAGAACTAGTGGTAGAAAGGGAGATAGTCCCAGATACCACATGCCATTTTAAGAAGCTTAGACTGTGTTCTCTTGATTATGAGATGTTGTGGAAAGTTTTTACAAGTAATATGATGAGCTTTATAGTTTACATAAATCTTGAGTATATGTGCAAATGGTAGGTTAGAGAGACTTCTCATTCAACGCACAATGGTCATGCAGCACTTAATAACAGTAGCACAGAAGATAAGAAAGTGTGTTACAGTTATCATTAATAAGGATAGAGAATAAGGAGCAATTGTTTAAACCTTAGAAACTACAATCATATAAAATTTAGATATTGACCGGATATAGGGGGTAAAGTGATAAATGCCTCCAGGTTCTTGACTGTACATATGAGACACAGAAAAGGACAGGAGCAGGTTTATTCAAGAAAAGGATGTGTTTAAATATGAAACTTGAGATGTTTATGGAATGTCAAGATAGCTATGTTGAACGGGCAGTTGGGTGCATGATTCAGAAGTACAGCTGAGTTGCTACAGCCTTGCAAAGAGATTTATCAGTCTTTAGCATATAGTGGTTTGAAGCATACAAACTGGGGTGGGGGTGGGGGGATGATCAAGCCATGGTGGGTCAGGAGGAAAGTATGGAAAACTGAGGATACCACCTTTTAAATCTGTGAAGGAAGTAAGGGGGGAGAACTCTGGAATTTGCCAGGAAGAAACAGAAAGTTTTCAACATTGCCAGAATGCTTGCAATCAAGTTCACAAAAATGATGGCAGAGACCTCTAGAAAGAGATGGACTGAGAAAGTAGAAAGAAGGAGAGAGAGAGAGAGAGAGAGAGAGAGAAAGGAAAAGCCGTTGCATGTAATAATTAGGAGACCAAGTTAGAAAAATCAGTTTCAGTAGCATGTGGTAGGCAGAAGGCAAATTTCAAAGTATGAAAGACACACAAGAAAGTGAGCGAGGAAGGACAGACTATATTTATGAGAAATTTTGAAAAATATGATAAAACTAGAAGAGAATGTCTACTGCTGTCAGAGATATTGCAAAAGATAATATAATAAAGAATCCAACAAGTCAAAAGTGTCAGAGACTAAAATTCTGTTTGTATGAAAAGCATGTGCACAAACATTCCAACCTGAATTAGAGTCCTAGATTAATCTGAAAAGACAAATTATGTTTCCACCCTCTAATTTGTCTCTTTTCATAAATTCCTCTTTTTCCCTCCTTTTTTTCTCTGCCCTCCTTCCTGCCTTCTCTTCTTTTTGCTGCTCTTCCTTTGTCATTATTTTCATTGTTATTTCATTGTTATTTTTTTCATTGTCCTTTTCTCTATTACATACATATAAAATTGATATATATTTAAAAGTAAATTCTAAAAAGCTGAGCAAATCAAGGTAAAGGAAAACCAATTTATGGGGATTGGTTAATAAAAAAAAAATCAATTGTACAGGGAGTTAAGGAACTAAGAAAGTTCTCTTTGAGGCCACATAATATCAGTCATGTGTAATGTTTCCTTCTCCTGGGAACAGATGGATTTGATAAACCATCATTTTTTTGTTTTTCCTGAATGTTGGTAGTGCAAGGCTTTGACAGTTCATCTTCAGATAATGTATACTACTACAAGAAGGAAAGAAAACAGAAATAAGTAATACTCTGCAAAATTCCCGATACTTTTATCTGGAAATTGTGTATCATTAGTAACTTAATGTTTCTATGTAAAAATAGAAAAGTAAGAACACACACCTCTTCCTTTTTAGCCTCCTTTTAAGAATATCTCTACGTGTAGTTTTTCAATGTATGCCATTTTTTTCCCATGAGAAAGGTTATAAACAAATCAGAACCCCTGTATTTCCTTGAAATCATTTAGCCCCTGGAACTTGCCAAGAGACAGACCTCTGTCTTTGTCCATCCATATGGCTCTGAGTGAGTCTAGAATATAACCAGGCATCAGAGCATAATGTCTGCCTATCTACTAGGCCCAAATGGTAAGAATTAGGTAGCCAGTTCTCAGGCCAGGTTTGACATCACTTCCACCCCATTGTGTACTAGACATGGACAGATTCCCCTCTGATATATAGAATGCTATGCTCGCCTTGCTCCAGACGCTATCAGAACATGACAGAGAGAAGCAGAAATGAAATATCTGTAAAGAAGATTTTATTTTATTATTTTGCTTCTTTTCTAATTTTTTTCTTTGTACAATATGTGCTTATATCTACTGCAAGCTTCATGCATTTAACTTATTGGTTTTACATAGAGACATTGTATTAGTAGACCAAGGAATGACTTGAAGTACTGATATATGAAAGAAATAGGCTACCATGTTTTGAAAGGGGATATGGGCAGCTTCTAAGATCTAAAAGCAATTGTTAACTAAGAGCTAGGGAAAAAAAAGAAACAAACAAACAAAAGAAAAGGTGGGGACATTGGTCATACAGGCTCATGAAATAAGTTCTGCCAACAACTTGAATGAGCTTGGAAGGTGATTCTTCATCAGAAAAGCTTTCAAATGCAAATGCTGCCTAATCTATACCTTGATTTCAGCCTTATGAAATCCTGTGCATGTGCCAGACTTCTGACCCAGGGAAACTATAAGACAATAAATGTTTGCTGTTTTAAGCTGCTAAAGCTGTGGTAATTTCTTATGCAGTGATAGAACATTTTTAGAAGACAGATGGAAATTTATTAAGTAAACAAGTGATTAGAAATAAATAAAATTTATGTGAGTTGTCTCAAAATACCTGATTGCCTGTCATTTTCAACATCTTTAAAATAACAGTCATGGCTTGCAAGCTGTCTAGATATTTATATGTGTTATATTTGGATCATGCCCAATTAAATCTCAGGAAAAAAATACATATGAGTTGGTCAATTGTTAGGTTTTATTGATATGGAATGTATGAAGTGTTCACCTGTTTAATGGGCATGAATAGAAGTATCTTTATGGAAATAATGAGTAAGTATGGAATCAAACCTGCCAGTGGGTTTAGATATTTCATGTGTCCAGGCCGTGCTCTCTGGGTAAGCTTTCCCAGAATAAGGTATGAAAAGTAAGCTTGTCAAGGACACACATGTTATTTCAATGGCTCACCTACCTGGGCATGTAAATTTGTCTGAACAAGTCAGTTTGTATTTCCAGGTTTATATTTGATTGTTGTTCTCTCTGTATAGATGAATATGCCATAGATAAATAATTTCCCCCAGTATACATTATATCTTTTTCCCTTTCAGTAAAAAAAAATAAGTGATTAAATTTACTGAGATGGAATGTGAGTAAAGGTAATTTGTGCATTTCTTGTTTATAGGCTTTAAAATGCCTATAAATATTTGACGCATTCCTATTGACTAGTAAAAGACTAGAGTTACTAATATGATCCCAGAGATAAAAGCCTTTATGTTGAGAATGGCAAAGAAATCACACCAACTATTTTATTTAACTTGCTGGATTTGGAATTTGCTTTGTTTGAAGAGCTTCAGGATTCTTATCTTGGACCCTAACTAATATATTCAGTGTAGGATAGTAGTCAACTAGACTGATCTTGCCTTTATCCCTGCCTGGGTTACAGGGTACCTTGGAAGCATTTCTACCTCATACCTCCCTGAAGCTGACTCTAAAGCTTTCAAAAATACACAGAACTGTACAAAGCTCAGGAGCCCAGACTTCCAATGCTTCAGCATCTTTTTGTTCATGCCTCTGTGTTTTAAATGGAGAGGTTCAACTGGAGGTAGTTTAATTGGCAAGTCATGAATATGAGTTACTGTGGAGGTAGTTTGTTCAAATCCTTACTCTGCCATTCATTGACAAGCTTTGTATAGGTCAATTAAACTTTCTGAGCCTCATTTTCTACATACACAAAACGGACACAATAATAATTCTCTTTTAAAGAGTTGGAGACAGTAGATCATTATCAGAAAAAAAAAAACCACAGTTGACAAGCAATATTTAACTATGTTATTGAATGATGAGTTGAAACTGATAATCATATTAGAAAATATCCTATTATTCTTCTCTTTGTAATTGATAATGATGATGAGGAGGAGTAGGTGAAAATCAGATTATGGACTGGGAGGAAGACCATCATTTTCATCTAGAATGAGGTGCTTTTGAGATGCTTTTCATATACCTAGGTAGAGTTGTCTAGCAGTTACTTGTATATGCCGGTCAAGAACTCTTTACCCAGTTTAGCAAATTATATTTTGAGTCATGATATAAGGTAATGGCTAAAAACATAAGAAAAGGTAAAAATCACATATAAAGAAAATGTAAAGGAAGAAGAAAGAAGAATTTGAGAACAGAATATTGTGGATTGACATTTGAGGAGAGGTAAAGAAAAAGTTCCAATGAAGAAGACTGGAGATACATTCAGAGGCTAGAAGGAGAACCAGGAGAGAATCATGTTATGGGAGCAAAGACAGAGACAAAGGAAAGTGAATGAATGGAAAGGAAAAGTTAAAGCCGTTGGCCTGTGAGCTAGCTATTTATTCCTTCATCAGAGACTCAACTAGGAAAACAGAAAAGGAGGCAGATGGGCAAGTGGCCTGGTCTAATCCCTTTGTCAAATGGTCCTCTGATATTTGCAATAAGAAAAATAATTTATCTTTGAAATATTCTTAGAAGGATATCCCTAACTTAGGATAACCTATAAGAAGTTGAATCCAATACCTACGAAGCATGGTTCCCTGGAGAATATCTCATAAGCTAAACAAATTTTAACTGGATATAAAATAAAGATATTCATAATTTATATACTCCCACTGTGTTTGGTGAACATCCCTCATTGGAGATATCTTTTATTATTTTGAACCAGAGGTGTACCAATGATACAACAAGACAGACCCCAAGGAGCTACGCTTGGTGCCCCCATCTTTTTTTTGCTTCAACTGAGCACTGAAACTATTAATAGATTAACAATTAGCAATATTGCTGATTCTGGTAGTATGATTTGACAATAAGATCCTATGAGTTAGTGCATAGCCAACATTATTAAATGTTTTATAGCATCCAGATAAATCACACTTGCAAATCCTGGTTAGATTCTTTTATTTTTTATTATTATTTTTTTTTTAATTTGGACAAGCATTAATGACCTTTGGTGTGAGCAAGAGTTTAGTTAACTGTGGATGAAATAAGGCCTAAGAACATAGAGACATCTGTTCTAACACCACCCATTAAGAAGGTGAAGTGAGAATGAAAGGAAGGAAGTAAATTTTCTTTGGAAAAATATCCAAAGAAGAATGCTTTTTTGCCCTTTAATTCTTTCCTTCTTTTCTTCTTCTTTTTTTAGTTAAGGAGAGAAGTTGAGAGACCCGTAGCAGAAATTAAGGCATTTTCTATGGACAGAAAGAGATGCATCTCTACTCTGAAACCAGCAAAAAGTAGCAAAGGATAAATAAGATAAATAAGAAGTACTGAAGGATAAATAAGAACTTTTGGAACCATAGGAAGTTAGGAGGTGTTATATTTAATGGCCTGTATTGTTTTGGTCATGGAGGTAGCAAAGAACTATTATAAATAGGAGCATAACGGGGTTAGATTTGGACTGTGAAAGGAAGAGTTTAGACTAAAATTGTAGCTGAGTAATGAACAAAAGTAAAGCATTAATAAGAGTTATCTGAAATACATTTACTATTGGATTTCATGGCATTAAAACATTATATTTAATGGAATATTATGCATTTATTGTTGGATTTCATGACA
Source organism: Rhinolophus sinicus (assembly GCF_036562045.2). Taxonomy (NCBI): domain Eukaryota; kingdom Metazoa; phylum Chordata; class Mammalia; order Chiroptera; family Rhinolophidae; genus Rhinolophus; species Rhinolophus sinicus. The sequence goes on along the minus strand of NC_133754.1, from coordinate 48,147,496 downwards.
TTAAGACATTATATACAACAAAATATCCTATCTCTGTATTATTCCTCTCTTAGAGATGGAGACATAGTGAAATGCTTATATAAAATCCAATATAAAAATATCCTCCCTTGAAAAATTTTACTCAATTAAACACTACCATGATTATTTGATTTTCAATTTGAAATTCAGCAGCTACTTTTCTTTTATCTTTAAACGTCTGGCTTGTCAATTCTTGTGGGGCTTTTCCAAAGTCTTATTTTCAATAATAGCTGAAATTTGTTGTTCTGTGGCTGACTTAAAGTATCTAAAAATATTTTATTAATCTCAGTCTATCTGCCACATCCTAGGATTTCTTTTAATCTTAGTTTCAGAAAGTGACATTTTATATTTTATAAGAGGTAGAAGAAGCAAAACCCTATCCATTTGCAATATTTTACAATACCCACTCCCATTACCAATGAAAGTCTCTTTTCCCTTTCTCCACAACCAGGATTATAGAACATCAATACATCAAGAAATATAAGAGCAGGCAACCAATTTGTAAGGAATCCTGAAACATTACACCAATACATTGGTGAAATATAAATCAGTCCCAGATAAGCACTCTCATGTGTACACATCTATATGTAGGAAATATTTTTCCATAAACATAATGCAGTCTCAACGGTTTAAAATTCTAAAACAGAGTAATGCAGAGCCTAATGCTATATTCCCAGAATAAATTATATTTCATTTAAAATTCAAATCCTTCATATGTCTCATAATAAATTTTCCATTTTAGGAAAAAAATCAGAAGGGAACTGACAACACAATAACAGCTAGACAAAAATAAAGTAAAGCTTATACCATTTTTATCATTGTTTATTTTTGTTAGTGTAATAAATTAAGGAGGGAATCTGTTGCTATTTGGAAATAAAATAGAATGTATTATATAATAATTCATAGATAGATAGATAGAAAATAAAACCAAGAGATAAATTAGAAACAATATGTACTAATATAATACATATAAATACAATATAAAACATTCCTTTCCATTTCCTCTAAATTAATTTTAATATTTAAAAAATATTGGTTTTAAAAAAGAACAATGTATTAGACTATCTGGTGACTCTCTGCTGTAAGGTGTCAGATATTCATCCTATGATATTTCTTCTGTAAGTGATCATTCACCTTTATGGAATATCCAATTTAGCTAAACATCTAAGGCTTCTGTCTCGTCCACCTCTCTAATCTGCCCATCCCTCTCCCAACACCATCATTAATTTCACAGAATAATGCCAATTTACTGTCACGCTGGCTACAAAATGGGAGATGTGGAGGCAAAATATTGTATGGGAAATGAGATCACAAAGTATTACCTTATAATTCTGTTTGGTGGATATAAGAAAATATAAGAGAGCTTCACTAGCGATTAGGGAAATGATAATCAAAACCGCAATATTGTATCACTGCACTCCTACTGGATGTCTATCATCAACAAGACGAATAACAACAAGTGTTGGAGAGGCTGGGAAGAAAAAGGAACCCTCATACATTGTTGGTGGGAATGAAGATTGGTGCAGCCGCTATGGAAGGCAATGTGGAGGGTCCTAAAAAAACTGAGAAGAGAAGTACCATATGACCCAGCAATCCCTCTCCTGGTATATACACAAAAAAATCTGAAAACATTTATACGTAAAGATATACGCACTCCAATGTTCATAGCAGCTTTATTTATGGTGGCCAAGACACGGAAACAACCAAAGCATTTTTCAATAGGTGATTGAATACAGAAGACGTGGTATATATATGCAATGGAATAATACTACTCTGCCATAAGAAAAGATGAACTACTGCCAATTGCGACAACATGGATGGATACTGAGATTATTATGCTAAGTGAAATATGTCAGACAGAAAAAGTCGAGAGCCATGTGACTGCACCCATGTGTGGAATATAAAACTGAAAGCAATAAAAGAACAAGACAAACAAATAAAGAAACAAAAACTCATAGGCACAGACAATAGTTTAGTGGTTACTAGAGGGTAAGGGGTGAGGAGTATGGTAGAAGAGTGTAAAGGGTATCAAATATATGGTGATGGAAGGAGAACTGACTATGGGTGGTGAACATACAATGTAATATATAGATGATGTATTACAGAATTGTACACTTAAAACCTATGTAATTTTAGTAACCATTGTCACCCCTAATAAATTTACTTAAAAAAATAAATAAAATACAAAAATAAAAAATATGTAGAGACCTATATCATACTTCAATGGGAAAAAATAGTAGAGATAGCATTACATTTATTTTAGATCTAGTTATCTAGAAAGATAATTGTAATATCTTAATCACTATAGCTAGCCCTCTTTACCTTCTTCAGTGCTATTGACCCCTGAAAAATTGGATGGAGTGTCTGAACAATGAAAACATGTTCAATGTATAGCAATTCAATCCAGTATACACTTATATCACTCATTTTAGCAACTGTGTCATTGATAATTCAGATGAATATTAGACATAATCCCTACCCTGCATGATCTTCCTTTTGTATTATGAATATGCCATGTAACCATGAAGGCCATGAAAATGAGTCACTCGTACTTCTGTTAAATGTCTGATCCACTTTTGATGTGTTCTTCTCAGAGAACCCTAACGCAGGTGATACGACGAGTGAGAAAACAGGAAGATGTGATTTCATGACAGGCACACTCATCACTTGGTGAATATGCTGAGGTATATGTGAGAAGAGATAGTCCTTGGAACAAGATGACAACCTTATTAATAAAAATATCACTGGTAGTGACTTGGGAAACTTTTTGCTGGAGAGAAACGAGTGTATGATACAAGCATTTGAAATAGAAGCAAGTAGGAATCAATGCATATACAGAGTTGGCTGGTTACTGAAAAATTGTATTAACTCTCTATCTTGGTCAGCTTGGGCTTCTTACAAAATACCATAGACTGGGTGGCTTTGAGACAGGTTAGTTCGTATGACATCAGGCAGTTGAGACTCCTTGGTAGACTGAGCAAAAACAGAACATAGGACAAACATATCAGGACAATGTACCAGGACAAAAATGTCATCAATCATACTCTGGGACAAATGGGTTTGTTTCAATAGTCTCCCCCAAGCTGAGCATTAGAGCGAGTCTGGGAAACATTGCATCCATAGATACCCACATCCCAACAGCCCCCTCCCAGGTAGAAATAAAGGTATATAAACATAAGCTTTTTGCCTTAGCTACTGGGCATCCCTGCTTCAGGTATCCCTCCCACTCAGAAGCTGTAACTCTTTGCTTATTATAATAAACTATCTTCTTGTACAACTCTTTGCCTCTCCCTGGTCCATGTATCCATTCTTCAGCTCCATGAGACTAAGAACCCCAGTATTCACTGAGGAACATCCTATATCATTTGGGGGCTTGTCCGGGATCTGGGAGAGGTAAATATTATCTGTGCTTGTCTACTTCCCATTTATGGGCTTTCATTATTTGTGTCTCTTTCTTTTGTCACACAAATGTTGGGCCACTGTCAGCCAGTTAAAACTGAATAGCATAGCTGCCAACCTTAAGACTTGGAGGATAGGCTTTGCAGAAGGGCTCTGGTTAATCCCCTTCGATGCTGAGCCAGAGGAACATTGGCCATAGTCCGACTGTCTTTTCTCTGACCTTCTATCTTGTGAGGAGGGGAGCCCAAAGATGGCACAAGGTTGGGGTGAATGGCTCTTGGCAACAATTGAGGGGCTCTGGTCATAGCTACTCTGTGGTGGGTCCCAAAGGCTCCTAGGGTCTTCCCCCTGCCTGAATGCCTGGAAGGGTGCCGTCCAGAGACTCTCCCTCTCCCTCTGCTGCTTTCTCCTACACCTGTGCTGTTTTCCCCCCCTTCTGCGAGGAAGCTGAATACTGGTATGTGGTCAGGATTGTGGGCCTTTGCAGACAACGTAGGGACCCTGGTCATGGCTACTCTGCAGTGGGTCCCAAAGGTCTTTTTGGTCCCTTCCCAGCCCAACTGCCAGTAAGGGCGCCAGTGGGATGTCTCCTCCATCTATACTGCTCTTTTCATCCTGTCACCACCTCTCCTCAGCTTTTGAAATGCTGGTCCAGGGTCTCTCCCCTGTGAAATCACCTCAACACCTTTCACCAGCCTCAAGACACCTTAAGGTAATAATATGGATCTTTGTCTCTATACGACATCCCTTGTTGCTTAAGATAAGATTTTCTGGCATTTGCTCACCCTCTTATATCCTTTTATTGAGATCTCCTTCAACTTTAAAGCATAGATGGAAGTGTCCTGATACACACCCCAAATCTCTCTATTGTTTTTGTGACCTTCCTGATGAGACAAATAAACAGTTAACAGAAGCAGGCTTGTGAGCTGGTAGGATGGGACAGGCAAAGAGTTAACAGGAGTGAGCTTATGGGCTAACAGGAATGAGCTAAACATTAACCGCTTGCCTCTGACTCCCTTGGCCAGCACAGCACCTACAAGCTGACAAGCACCTCACGTTCACCATAGATGGAAACAAAATAGTTCCCAATCACAATGGCAACCCCCTACGCCTTTCTGTTTTGACTGAATGCCTTCCTTACAAGCTTTAAGCATATCCTCCCACCTTAAACATCTTTATTTAGAAGGCCTCTATTATATTAATTGTGCCATCAATTTTTGTGATGCCCAGAGTTGGTGCATACACCCCTCTACCTTAAATTACCTCATTATCGGCCACAACATTTACCTACCTGTGGGCCAGCACCAGACATTCAGGCGGGGACACACACACAGATATGGGTAGGCGCCCACCAGAAGCTGACTAGGCCAGGCTGCCCAGGTGAGCATGACTAATCCTGGCGCGCTGTGTCTCCCCACTAGCCCCGAAATCGGTCGTGCGATGTCCATGGCCTAGGGGATGCTCTAGAACAAGTTATGGGAGATGAATTGCAAAGGGACGCTTTTCTGTTCTTCCTCCCTTCCAAATGGTCAATAAGCCCTCACGCTCCTTCAACCCCCTGAATTGCATCTTGAAACACTGGGACAATTTGATCCTCAGACATTGAAGGAGTGGCATCTAGTTTTCTTTTGTTCTGAGGTTTGGCCTCAATACAAGTTGGAAGATGGGGAAACTTGGCCTTCTGAGGGAAGTACTAACCATAATACTATCATGCAATTAGATCTATTTTGTAGGCGGGAAGGCAAATGATCAGAAGTTCCTTATGTGCAGGCTTTTTTCTCCCTAAGGGACAATCCAGATCTCTGTAAGAAATGTAGAGTTGAACCGGATCTTTGGGCCATGATCTCTTGCCTCCCTCCTCCTAGGGAGACTCTTTTTAAGGAGACTCTCCCTAAAGTGACCCCTCCTAAAGGGACTTCTCCAAAGGAACCCCCAGCAGGAACCTCCTCTCCTGGGGAGGTCCCTTTAATAAACACCCAGTCAAGGGATCATCCCGAAGCTCTATACCTACTCTTCCCCTGGAGCTGGTTCCTACCCCATCTCCGTCTTGTTGCCCTCCATTCAGGACCTCCTGTACGAAGGCGCTCCCAATTAAGAACAAATCTCCTTCTCAGGAGATGCCAGAAGAATTTGGGCCTGTCAAGGTTCAAGTGCCTTTCTCCCTACAGGATCTGAGACAAATAAAGGGAGACCTACGGAAGTTTTCAAATGACCCTGACAAATATATAAAAGCCTTCCAGAACCTAACCCAGGTCTTTGACATTCTTGGAAGGATGTTATGTTACTTTGAAATCAGACTCTCACCAACTCTGAAAAGCTTTACAAGCAGCTGAAAAATTTGGAGATGATCAGTTCCTAACATATCATGATGAACAAACAGAACGAGACCCCACTCTGGAGCCTTTCCTACAGGAAAGCGAGCAGTACCTGCTATAGATCCACAGTGGGATCCTGATACAGCCATGGGAAATTGGCAGAGAGAACACTTTCTGGCATGCATTTTAGAGGATCTGAGGAGAACGTGGACTAATCCCATCAATTATTCAAAACTATCTACCATTAGTGAGAATTCAGAAGAAAATCCCTCAGCCTTTTTAAAAAGACACAGGGAAGCCCTAATCAAGTACATTCCTATTGGGTCAGACTCCCTTGAAACAGAAATCCTTTTAAAGGATAAATTTATAACTCAGGCTGCCCCAAATATCCACAGGAGATTACAGAAATTGGCTATTGGTCTTGAAGGCACCTTGGATCAGTTATTCAAGGTGGCCAACGCTGTCTTTTACAATCAGGACCAGGAGGAAGCCCAGGATAAGGAGAGGAAAATAAGAAAAAATGTGGCGGTATTAGTGGCTACCTTACAGACTACAGCTCAAGAGGGTACCTGAGGAAAGTCCGACTGCCACCATTATGGACAGTCTGGCCACTGGTAAAGGGAATGTCCATGGCCACTGAAGCTGATTCGGAGATCTCCGTGACCCTGTCCCATTTGCCAAGGGGATCATTGGAAGTCAGACTCTCCCTGGAGGCCTCCACCCCTAGGGCCAGCCTCGCCTGGCCGGACCCCCACTCGGGACTGATGGGGCCCGGGGCTTCTATCAATGGTTCCCTCATCCCATTTCGCTATCAGGACTCCCAAGCCCCGGCTAACCCTAGAAGTAGAAGGAAAATCCATCGATTTCTTTTTAGACACAGGAGCTGCTTTCTCCATCCTCCTTTCCAACCCAGGGACCCTCTCCAATCGACATGTTACCATCTGTGGAGTAACTGGCAAACCAAGTACTAAATGTTTCTCTCAATCCTTAGGCTGCATATGGGGTGACCTAATGTTCTCCCATTCTTTCTTGATTATACCAGAAAGCCCTACCCCACTATTAGGAAGAGACATTATGACTGAGATGGGAACTATTATTCTCCTAGCCACTGGAAGTATTCCTAGCTGCCTCCCAGTAATAGAGGCCGACATCAACCCTAATGTTTGGGCCACACAGGGGGTAGTTGGCCGTGCCTTAACAGCCACCCCAGTAGACATCCATCTTAAGGACCCCACTCTATTTCCTAGCTGGAGACAATACCCTCTAAAATCTGAGACACTGAAAGGGCTAATATCCATCATTAACAATTTCAAACAATAAATTTTACTACAAACCTATGCTGCTAGAGCAGATTTACAAGAAACACCCCTAGAAAACACAAATAGGATGCTCTTCACTGATGGGGGGTCTTTGGTAGAAAATGGCGTTCTGAGAGCTGGATATGCTGTGGTTACTTTGCATAACATATTAGAAAATGGAAGCCTTCCCTTTGGTGCCAGGGTACAACAGACTGAGTTAATAGCGCTCACCCGAGTATTAGAGTTAAGTAAGGGAAGGAGAGCCAATATATATATACTGATTACAATTGGGGTCCCACCAGCAACCCAAAGGACAGAGTAATGTTTTCTTTACAGGTAGGAAGTGTAACTCAAGCTGACCAATGTGTTGTTTTTACTGGCTGCTCCAGACAATGTTTTAGTCTTTCGACCACTTATAGCCTAAATTGTAGCTCCATCGTTTTTATGAGTTATGCTAATGCCCATATCAAATTGCCAGCTGGATTGTTTCTCATTTGTGGAAAGGTTGCCTACTCTTACGTTCCAGCTTATAGCACTGGGGGACCATGCTCTCTCAGACAATTAACTGTTTTCTTTCCCCAAAAGCCCCATCAAGGTAGACACCACAGAGCGCCTACTTTAGATCCTAGCTGCAATGTTGATGTACATTTATTCAGCTCAGCTGAATATATATCCTTATCTCTTTTTTGTGATTCCTGCCATGACCATTGCCTTAAACGTAGAAACTAGTCTTATGGTTTGCTCAATGCCAAAGCCCCTGAATGCTACTTCACAGGCACTTCATGCCATGGGACAAGAGTTAGGACAGGTCAGAGAAGCAGTTCTGAAAACAGAGCTGCCATAGACTACCTACTCTTCAAACATAATCAAGGATGCGCACATTTTTAAGGATTATGCTGTTTCAATCTTTCTGACAATTCTCAGCTAATTGAGGATAAAGTTCAACAAATTCATAACATAGTTTCCAACGTTAAACAGCAGACAGGATTTTTCAGCATAGATATATCCTTCCTTACTTCCTGGCTTCCTAGGTTGACAGGACTTAAAGAAGCTTTTCTAATTTTTCTTTTATTCATTATTATGGGAATTACTTCATGTTGTTGCCTACAGTGTATCTCGGTTTGCAGAGCAGCCCTCGGGCGGTTGCGATCGCCTGGGAAACAACACTGCCTCCATCCACAATCGCTCCTCTACCAGGTGTCTTTAGATACACCTCTGGACAAGCCCTAGCTGATGGTGTCTCTACGTCCCTCCTCAGCCTGAAATAGCCAGAGCGGTCATCACCCCCACTCCCTAACGGCAGTTAGGGTTTTGTCTTCAGAGGGGGGACTCAGACAGGTTAGTTATTATGACATTAGGCAGTTACAGACTCCTTGCTAGACGAACAAAAACAGAACAAATACAGAGCACAGTACAACCCTACCAGGACAATGTACCAGGACAAAAATGTCATCAATCATACTCTGGGACAAATGGGTTTTTTTCAGTGGTCTTCCCCCAGGTTGAGCAGTACAGCGAGCCTGGGAAACATTGTATCCATAGGCACCCACATCCCAACATCCCCCTCCCAGGTAGAAATAAAGGTATATACACACAGGCTTTTTGCCTTAGCTAGTCGGCATCCCAGTTCGGGTACCCCCTCCCGCTCGGGAGCTGTAACTCTTTGCTTGCTATAATAAACTATCTTGCTGTGCAACTGTTTTCCTCTCCCTGGTCCATTCTTCGGCTCCACGAGACTACGAACCCCAGCACTCACTAAGCAACATCCTACATCAGCTTCAACAACACAAGTTTACATTTATCTGTCTTAGAAGCTGAGAAGTCAAGATCAAGGTGTCAGCTCATACTATTCCTGGTGAGAACTCTCTTCCTGGCTTACAAATGACCACCTTCTTTCTGTATCCTCACATGGAAAGAGCTCTGGTGTCTCTTCCTCTTCTTAAGAGCTTGTACTAGTAGGGTCCCAGGAGGTATTCCTTGGATTACATTTTGAGTGTGCTTGATTAAAAAGACTGGAGTTGAAGACTGGATAAGCAAGTATTCATTGACCTGGTGGCACTTTCTTAGGACACATTATTTTACATTCTGACAAAGACCCGAAAGGTGAGGTAAACATACTGGTGGTGTGGCTATCAGAAGCTTGGGGATAGTGGGGGCCAGTGCTTGGTGAAGTAAACAAATCTGAACTGTCATAACAGTTAACAGAAAAGGTATAAAGAGCTCAAGTGTGGTCGGCATGCTGGAATAGATATAACACGCGGTGCCAGAAGACCTGCTCAAGGATTATATTCCATAGGACCATCCAGAGAATGTACCAGTGATCAAGACTATAGAAATGCTCTGGTGTTGATGTAAGAAACATCCAAACCTGTAGAGAATATTTATAAGGGTTCATTTGATCCAAACTGATGACACATGCCAGGGAGCAAGGTCTCAAGTGCTCCAGTGAATAAAACTTTTGCAGCTTCTTTTATGCATTTGGTATTCAGGAAGGAATGCTAAGGAAGATTACATGGAGGTAGGAAAAAGCAAGGTGATTGAAAAACAGGATAGTCAACAAGATTACATGGTCTCTTGAGGGTGTTTACAGCTTACTGCAAAGGTGTGTTAACCTAGATGCACAGAAACAATGGACAGAGCTTGCTTAAGGCAAATAAACACCTTTTAATAAAAACTTATATGCCCAGGGCATGACTACCCACCATGACCTGCCCTGTTAGGAATTTATGATCCGATCACCTTGTGAGGCTACTTTTCTTAGAACCCCATTTTTTGTCCACACTGGTGAGAGAGATACCCAACTTCAGAGGTTGCTCTTCTCTGTAAGCTATGACTAATATTAAAATGCTTCTTTAAAATGATCAGATCATGATCATTTTAATGACATTCAATATTATTTTATATTGGTTTCAGGTATTCAGCATAGTGGTTACACATTTATATAATTAATGCAGTGATCCCCTTGATTAGTTTAGTACCCACCTGGCACTAGACATAGTTGCACCATTATTGACTATATTCTCCATGTTGTAGTTTAACATCCTCGTGACTATTTTGTAACTACCAATTTGCTTGTACCTCTTAATCCCTTCACCTAGCTCCCCAATCTCCCTCACCTCTGGCAACCATCAGTTTGTTCTCTTAAGGTATGTTGGAAGAATTCTTATATATTTGGATGTTACAGACCAGTAAAATTCTAAATATACGAATATAAGGGAGAGTGGTAATTAGGTTGGCAACATTTTGTGTTTTTTTTCTAGTAGGGATATAAAAAAGCCAAAACAAAACTAGATCCTACCACCCAAAGTAGAATCTTTCATGTCTGTCATTTCATGAGGGGAAGACATTTCAATACTAAAAATTAGAAAAGAAATTATCTCAACCCTGAATTTAAAGCCCTTAATAATAAGTAAATCTAGTCTTTAGAAAATTTTTACTGAATTCACCTTTGTGTGTGTGTGTGTGTGTATTTGTTTTTTGTTTTTGTTTTTTTTTTCATTTTGACATGGACCAGTAAAATCTCATTATGGGAAGACACTGGTTTGCTGATCAGCATTTAGAAATAGCTAAATCAGATTTTGTTCCAAAACAAACCATATGTACCAAGGATAGAAAGCAGCTCAGTGCCAAGTGCTTAGATGTGGTTGAGAAGATTCAAACTGGAAGGTCTGAGAGTTGATAATAATGTATTTGCTCCCTATTAAAGACTATGCTACATCTGCTGGGGAAAAGATGCCTCTCAGCTCTTGTTTGAGCTGGTAAAGCAAAACTTCACTGGACACAAGTGACTGGAAATTCAAATTGGATTAGTTGGCAGCAGGTCAAAATGAGGACAAGTTAAATTGTCATTAGATCTTGAGGACATAATCTGTTTGACGTTTCGTCATATGTAAATCAAGGTTTTATTTCTTCATTGCTAATTAGAATAATATGCTAAAGAAGTAGCACTGCACTATTTATAGGGGAATAGACTGTTACTCATCAATGTCAATTAAATAAACTCAATCCTATATGTGGATTTCTCATGAAAAGGTGGAAGACAGGTAAGATAGTGATAGGGTAGTGTAGGTGAAATTTAGCCTGCTACAGGCCTCATCTGGCATAATTGCTTGTGGGTGAGGAATTCTGAAGAATTCTCTAGCCATATTCGTATTCTATCCCTTTTGCTCCCTACGTTATATTCTTCTAGGATTACCCCATTTTGTATATAAATCCTGTATTTCAGAAACCTCAATCCTGTAGATGTGTTCTGAGTCTGGTTTCCAGTTCATTAATCCTAGCTTTATGTTTGATTCTCCATTTAATTTGCTCTCCTGGTTTCATCAACATCCCTGGTTTTCAGTAACTATATGGTAGCAAATGCCATACATACACTTGCTTAGAGTTTATGTGTACTAGACACATATAAAGTGTCAAGTCACATTTCTACTTGCTGGTATTGCAGAACCTTTTACGTCAAGGCCAAAGCTGGGGTTCGAGAACCAGAATGTTGGGGTTAGGAAAAAAATATTGACTCGATGCTGATGAGTTTGGATTTTGTCCAGTAATGAGTGAACAGGGGAGTGATGTGATCAAGTTAATCTAAAACAGCAACCTTGATGACAAGGTGGGTGATAAATTAGAAGGGATTAAGACATGAGTAAAGTTAGAAAAATTAGAAGTCTTTTAAGTAAGGGATTCTGAGAGGCTGAGATAGGAAAATTTCACTCGAGATAAAGAGGAAAGAGTGGATTAAAGAGACATTTTGAGGTACGATTGACTTACTATGGTAACTAATGTAGAATAATGGCTAAACTTAATGACAACTGGAGTTTCCATCATGGATGTAACCAGACAGAAAATATGATGGAAGAGATTAAAAGAAACAAAGATAGAAAGAAAATATCATGTTTTAGACGGATAGGGTGTCTGTAGGATGTACAGGCTATTTTAAGAATTACCTCTTTAAAATGAAGACCTGGTCTTCACATCCCAGAAAAAAAAACATTGTTAATCTTCCCATTGTTCTCAGAGTAAATTCAGCTATTTAATATGTACTAACAGAGCCCTTAAAATATGATTCTCCACCCTCATCTCTGTGTGGGTATTGACTGGCTACCTTCATGAATTTACTTTAGCTATACCTAAATCCTATGCTTCTCTAAACATGCCTTTTTATTAATTTCTCATCTCCTTTGCACAGTTGCTTCTGTAAACACAGTACTCACCTCAGGTAGGGTGAACCCTTATGTATCAAGACTTACCCCAAAATACCCCAACATCATAATCACTCTCATGGAGGATTTTTGTTGTTGTTGTTTTTTTGTTTGTTTTTTTCTTCTCCCTGAGCATCTACCCTCAGGATCAAATTCACAAAATACATTTACAGACCCAAAATGTATTCAGCAAATAATTTTCTCATAATAGACTTCACTAAATTCAATGTTTACATACTTGTTTCCCACAATGCAGGAGAGACATTGTATTGTATTAGGTTTTCTAGTCCAATAACTAATGAAACCAGGGCAGATTAACATGTGTTGAATGAATGAATAAACGACTCTTGAACCAACATCGTCCATTAGGCAGTTGTAATTATAAATTAGGTGTCCCAAAGACAGTTTGTTCATTACTGGAGATATGTGGATGGCACCCAGGTAGCTAGAAGAGCATATCAGTGGGAAAGGGATTGGTTAAGGGCTTCAAATGTTGAGGAGAGATCTAGAGAATGAAGACAGAGAAGAGGCTGATTTTGCAATTAACGAAACAAGTAAGAATAGAAACCATGGTTGGAAGATGATAATTAGTATGAGCATAACACCACACCAGGCAGTTCTTAACAAGATTATAAAATCACAGTATTTATCTACCATCTTCTATCTATCATCTATCTATCTATCTATCTATCTATCTATCTATCTATCATCTATCTATCTATCATCTATGTATCTAGTGTTTGCTCCTTGCTTCTTCTTGGAGGTGATTATAGAATATATACATGGACAGAGCAAATTAAAATAATCCAACTATCTACTGAGAATGAATGTTCTGCTACAGCTAAGGTTCTAACAAGGAAAAATAACCTAATATGCAACCTGAACCTCTGTGACATCCTGAGATTAATTATACATTGTATTTATAAAAGATTATCAACATATTTCTGCTTAATTTCACACTATACTTTTACATAAATCATATCAGCACTACTTAAATATGAATTTCTGTTGCTATAGGAAAAGTTAGAAATACTGAGATATTTCATTCAAGCTTCTAGGAAAAATTTTTCACAAAGTACTGAATCAGTTCATTTATTTATGGCTTCAATTTTGAACTGATCAACCAACCTATGTACTAATACTAACTTTTCACACGATAGTATCTGTTTACTTAAAAACCAAAACTAGTACATATCCTTATGAGTTCTAAAATGAAATAAATCTTTATATGAAATAACTACATCTTAAAAGTCTGTATAAGCTGATTATGAATTTAGTGAAGTGTCAAACTTAATACATTAGGTTAATTGACCTATTTAATTGTATTTTTCTTTAAATATTATATTGATAATAAGAGACTACCTTTAATTCTATGATTAAATGGATATTCACCAAATTATAAATTATCTTTTCTTGTAATTAACTTCATTCATAATATAAAATATCAATTTTCTAATCATAGCTATGATGTGGCATACAACAATTGAATTTTTAAAAAAAAATAGTTTAGTTGACCTATTATTCATTGCAGCAAAAAAAATTTAAAGAATTTATGAAGTAGGTCAGATCATAATGGAGATATTGAACTTTTCAACTGAGAATAATTAGGTTTTAGTTGCAGTGTTCACAGACCTAGCCTGCAATTTAATGTAATACAGGAATAGTTTAGCTGCATTTGGCCTTATTTAGCAGCAATTGTTCACTCTGTGTGCTATTAACATGGTTATCATCTCTAAAACTTTGCTCACATCTGCATTGGCAAGTCTTTGCCACAATTTAAAAATCTGATATGATCAGTGACAAAAAAAATGGCTACTGTCACTTTCTCCAAAACAGGAATTGACTATTAAATCATTTTAGCTTCAGTGTCACTGTGTGTAAATGCAAAACCACTAGTGTTACTGTTTCTGTAAGAAACCAATTTAAAAATAATCACAGTAGCATGGAATGTGGTTCCATCGTAACTTCTCGTTTAATTTCATGCAATATTAAGAAAAATAAACAACTTCTCTTAGTCTGATTTCTATTTCATCACGTGATTCAAGAAAAAGCATATATTCTATCAAATAACATTTACGCTTTATATTAGGATATGGTAGATGCAGTTCAGACTATTAAGTTTGGCAATATGATATCCTTTTTCAAAATTAGGTTTAAATATTTTGCATGCCACAATAGTTACTTCAGCAAACAATGTACCATCTGTTTTCATTCTGAATATGTTTTCATAGGTGTGAAGGCAACATGCTCCCTCATGTCTCATCCATTATAAGACACCATGTAACAGGACATGACACAGTACGACAGATGCAACCCAACTCAATATGGCAGCTGTGAAGCTGATACAGATGAGGGGCTGCATGCATGTGCCTTCACATGTTAGCAAAGAAATAATGGAGAAATGCTTGGGTATTTTATCTTAGTTCTCTCTACCAACCTACTTTTTGAAAGAAACAGAATAAATGTGTTCAACGGATTTTTCTCAAAATTCACAAAGCAGTGTCTATATGGTTAAGTAGAACCAGAAATCTTCATTACAGCTGTCATTTCTTCCCAAAAAATACAGAGGGTAGAATTATTCAAAGTAAAATGGTAATAAAAATCACATGATTTTATATTCTGAATATGTTTTCAAGTGAATACATTTTAGAAACCCAAACCTATTAAATGGCATGAAATACCACACCCTCAATACGTAAGCATACTCTATGTTGGTATTTTTGTTATCGTTGATGTACAAAACTCTGCAATTGTTCTCATTTTGCATTTCATATGCATGGTTTTTCTCTGAATAGGGTATAATCTTACTGAAGAGATCTATCAGGTCTTACAGCCTTAAATGACAGGAGATAAATAAACACCCTACAATATATAAGACATAGAACAGAAGATACCTACAAAGTTATTTCGAACCTTGTGGTAATAAATGTCAGTTCTTGTAAATGTTGACAAGAAGAAATAAAATTTTTGTAAATAAAAGCTCAAATTCATTATGCGGTATAGTAAGTTTTCAAGAAAATATAAAATTTAAATTGATCTTTGATTTTTTTTTAAATTTTTGGTAAGCTTAATATAAAACAACATTTTCAAAAGATTTTTGATTTCAAAAGTCACAAAGCAATATATTGTATTTATGTTTCAACAACATAGTGAGCAATAGGATATAATAGTTTCATTTTTAAAAAGACACAGCAAATGGATTAATATTTTCACCTATTATAAAGCAGAAAGAAAGATATATTATCTAAAACACAGAAGATTTAGGTCTTGATCTCATGCCTGTCTTATTATATGATTTTTGGCAAGTTTGTTAAACTCTTGGTCATCTACTTACCTCTGGAATAACATGATCTAATTTTTATTACATCTGTACAACAAAGACAATTTATGTTTATTTAATTTCTAACAGAGTAAATGCTATACACATTTACATTAACACCATATGAGAATCTCAAAGCATTTTCACATATACAAAAGAAAAACTTTCTCCTTTTCTCTCTCTCCATATGTATACAAATGTGTATGTGTGTGTGTGTTTCCTCATTATATACATAAATATATACACACATAAATGATTGGCTTTTAGGAATAAAAATAAGAACTAAATGTAAGATATTTGTTGGGAAGAAAGGTTAAATAAAGGTTTTAATATAATCTAAACAACATCCTAAAACTTGTTATGGGGCTTTTCTCTAGATTTTCACTTCTTATATGGGCTAATGCCTAAATAATTAAGTATTTATGTTGTTAATATATACATGTACAGATACTGCACACATTTGGGTATGTTTTGGGGAGTATTCAGCAATGTGTTTTGTCTCATAAATATAAATGTGAGTATATATACAACTGATGAATAAATATCCATCTTCTCTCTGATAACTGTTGAAAATTTTATTTAAGATAAGTGGAACATTCACAACTCTCCACTCTTCCCAAATTAAAATTTCAATTTCTCTTAAAGTACTATCAAATCCTTCTAATGTGCCAAGCAAGCTGAATGATTTTTTATTTCTCTTTTTCCTTTGATGCTAATAGATTTAATTTTTTACAGAATCAACTATTTTTTCCCTGGATTTCTACAGTCTATGGACTAACTAACCTCATCATTATGCAATGAAATGTATTAAAACAACTTCTCTCATTTCTACCTGTCTCAAAGACTTAATATACATATTAAGAGATAAGGTTAAGCATCATTTTCAACCTACCTCTCCCTTGTTCTAAAAAAGTGTTCATGTTTTTATATTTTATTTCATCCAAACTTTAGATTAAATTTTCACATTCTCTATTGAGTTATGTTAAAGTAATATTTGCATTTTTTTTTCTGTTGCTGGTATTCTGTACTATTAATCCTAGAAAATTAATCTGTATTCTGGTCTTACAAATTGAAAGCACATCCATGCTAAACTTGGCTCTTAATCAAAATATGCCATATTATTATGTGTATATTTTTAGGATTCAGGTCATTTATCCTTATTTGAATCACTTTCTTGGTAAGTTTCCACACCTTATTCACAATTCATATATTAAATAACGCCTTCTGACAATCCTTCTTATAATCTCTTTTAAAACACTATAATCGTATATGTTGTATTGAATAAGTAACACATAAAAAATTAAGGTATTCAATTAATAATATGTCACTTAAGGGACTTTTCATTTCTTTATGGTCTCTTATTGACTAGAGATTTTCATAGTTAGAAAGATAGAGTATGGTTCTTTAATATT
This sequence comes from Rhinolophus sinicus, assembly GCF_036562045.2. Classification (NCBI taxonomy): domain Eukaryota; kingdom Metazoa; phylum Chordata; class Mammalia; order Chiroptera; family Rhinolophidae; genus Rhinolophus; species Rhinolophus sinicus. The sequence goes on along the minus strand of NC_133754.1, from coordinate 48,130,540 downwards.
TTTGACTTAACAATGTTATTATAAACATTTTCAAATTATTGTATAATCCAAACAGTGATCAAAACAGTTACTCTTTTAGAGATCATAACCCAAAATAATTATACATGAAATTTGACTCTATACTGTATATATTATTTCATTTTAGCTCCTTACCAAATTTATGATATGGTATAAATACACAAGAAACATTTTAAGTTCAAGAAATTAAGGGGTTTGCCAGACTTCAGCCAGCTAGCAAACAGACAACCTGGGGTGTTTCTGATTCTCCATTAACAAATATCTCTCACACTCTTTATCTATAACTACATCTACTTACTCCACAAAGAAATTTATTAACACTTAGATTGGTTTTACTTTTTGTGTTTGTATTTGGTTCTTGGCTAATGAGTAACAACCTTCTATACAGTGTTTATTTGAAAGGAAATGTTATGGTTTATAATATGTGTTCATGTCTACATTATTAAATAAGTTTGCATTCTCAAGTAACTTTAATTATGTCAGTAAACCTCCTTCTCTGTCATCTCATCAGTAAAATAAAAATAGTTAAGCCTAACTCATTGTGCTTTTTTTGTCATATTTGAAAAAGATACTGTTCATGAAGCATATAGCTCAGTGAACAAAATATAGACTTTCATATATTCTAACAATTATTAAATAACCATAGCATTTTATTATTTTTGTTGACATTAATATCAACAAAAATAATAGAGTGATCAATAAATAAAAATGAAATAGAAACTCTAAACACTGATTGATACTATATCAAATACTATAATTTACAGAAAAGGGCTAATTCATGTTTATTTGTTTTCTCCTTCCTCCCTCCTTTTATGAATCTCTTCCTCATTCTTCTTCTCCTTTTCTACTCTTTTTCTTCTTTACCTTCTTTTCAGTTTACAAATGGTTTTGGGTTTCAGATATTTGTATTCAAATATTAATTTGTGTACATGTTATGGGTATTCATATTTTCATAAATAATTTCAAAAACACTTCCCTTTATGGTATATAACTATGTTTGAGGTGGGGTTAAAATACTTGATTATTTCTTATAATCCTTGCACCATGATCTGTATGTACCAGCCCAGGCATATATCATAATTATCAAGGTAACAAGGCAGCTCAAAAAAAAAAAAAAAAAAAAGAAAGAAAAAAAAGGAAAGAAAGAAGAACAATCTCTAGAAAATAAACTTAAAAACATGGAAATATGTGACTTAAATAACAAAAAATCTCAATGAGATGCAAGAAAACTCAGGTAGGCAGTTTAATAAACTCAGAAATAAAAATAATGAATAAAATAAATATTTTATCAACAAGACTGAAACTTAAAAGAAGAACTAAATAGAAATTCTGGATCTGAAAAACTCAATAAAAGAGATAAGAATGAAATAGTGAATTTAGAAAACAGAGCTGACTAGATGGAGGAAATGATTAGAAATATCAATGATAGAAATCTGAAAATAATGTGGATGGAAGGAGAGAGAGACTTTAGAGCTAAAAGAAATGAAAGAACTCTACAAGAACTAGCCTCTGAATCCATCAGTAAGAGCAATATAAGAATAATGGGTATAGCAGAAAGAGAAGAGAGGGAGACGGAGAGCCTATTCAGTCGATGAGAAATTCCCAAACCTATGGAAAGAACTTTATCCACACAATCAAGATACAAACAGAACAACTAATTACCTCAATCCTGAAAGGACTTCTCCAAATCACATTATATTGAAATTGCCAAAACAATCTTAAGAAAAAACAACAAAGTTGGAAGTATCACACTCCCTGACATCAATTTACACTACAAAGTGACAATAATGAAAACAGCATGGTTTTGGCAAAAAAAAAAAAAAAAAAAAAAAATAGATACACTGACCAATGGAATAGAATTGAGAACCCAGAAATAAACCCACATATATATGGGAAGATATTTTTTTCACACAGGAGCCAAAAACATACAATGGAGAAAAGAAAGCCACTTCAATAAATAGTGCTGGGAAAATTAGAAAGACACGTGCAAATGAATGAAACTAGACTACTATCTGTCACCATATACTAAAATTAAGTCAAAATGGATAAAACACCTAAATATAAGACCTGAAACAATATATTACACAGAAGCATAGGTACTAAATTTATGGATCTTGGGTTTAAAGAGGATTTTATGAATTTGACCTAAAAGGCAAGGAAATTAAAAGGAAAAATAAATGAATGGGACTATATCAAACTAAAAAGCTCTGTACAGCAAAAGAAATCATCAACAAAACAAAGAGGTAACCAACCAAATGAGAGAAGACATTTGTAAAGAGCACTTCTGATAAGGGGCTAATATCAAAAGCACATAAAGAACTCATGCAACTCAACAAAAAAACAAACAATCCAATTAAAAAATGGTGATTGGATAAAGAAGATGTGGTATATGTATATACACAATGGAATACTATTCTGCCATAAGAAAAGATGAAATACTGCCATTTGCATCAACATGGATGGAATTTGAGATTATCGTGCTAATCTTATCAAAGTAAGTCAGACAGAGAACATCTAGAACCATATGACTTCACTTTATATGTGGGATATAAAAACTGAAATGGATGAGACAGGGTAAGTGCTGAGATTATGACTTAGTTCTGTCAAACCATGAAGTCTGCAAAGTTTGCCTTTTATCACTTCAAAAAGTACCCTCAAAGAAATTGTTAGGTCAAGTAGCTATAGGTTTTTAAAATTTGCATTTTAATTTTTAAAAAGAAAATTGAAAATTTAAATATATCATGTGCAATGATGATTTTTATCAGAAAAACAATGACAAATGAGAAAAAATATTAATAATAAATGTTCTTTAAATTTTGAGGTGATAAAATAATGAAAATGTAGAGCTATGTATATTAGTGCCAAAACTATAAAAGACTGTCTACATATTTATTTCTGTATTAACAAATGTTTTCTTAAACACAGGGCTTAATAATATATAAAATGCTATGTCTATAGTTTTAATGGTTTCCAGTAAACAATTTAAGTTAAAAAACATGCTACTTTCAAATAACCATTCTCATAAATTTATTGTTCAGATTACATGATAGGCCATTTTCAATTGCTTAGGAATATGTCCAAAATTTCAGCAAAAATCAAGAAACTATAAACTGTTTTTAATAACTGCATCACAGACTTAAAACTATAAAGGGTCAACAATCATTTTTTAATATTCATACATCAGAGTGTACAGAATTATGTATTTTTTCATGCACTATTTTGAAATGATACTAATTTATTTCACATATGCTTGCATTCTCTATGAACTTATTTGTAATGTTTCTGAGAACAAATATTTATTTATAAATATAATTTATAACTAACAAAGTAAATTAAGATATTAATAAATAATTCCTGTAATTTTCAGTACAGAAAATCAGTAATAAAAACCCAGGCTGATACCAGGAAGTATTTATATGTTGCATCTCTTAATAAATATTTTATTTATGTCTCTGAAGTTCCAGGATTGATAACCATAGGTGGATAGGGAAACTACACAGTTCATTCTTTTGAATAGAAAAATTAAATGGCTTTAGAAATGAAATCATTCCCCAATATCACACATTATCTTGTCTAGAAACACCTTTTGTCCCAATTTATCAACTATAAGACACATCTAGATTTGATGGCATCAATCTCTACAGGTAAATATTAGCCATTGGAGAAATGATTGTGTGTCGTTATTTTCTTGCAAAGCAAAAATAAAATGCTTTGTTGTACCTAAGAATGGAAAAACACACAATTTTTGCAACTGAAATATGTGCAAAATGATTGCCTATCACCTATAAACAATGTAAGGAAGAAAGAAAAATGACGTCTCACTAATAACATATTAAATAAATTTCAAAGTTTCCAAAAGCTAGTGTGACTATTATATATTCATGTAAATTATTCCTAAGCATACATTATAGTTTATGAACATTCTTTTTTCTTTCTGAGTGCTACATAAAATAATGGTTCATTTAATAATTAAAAGCCTCTAGATGTAAACAAAAACATTATCTCTTTTATATCTATAGAAGCCTGCAATTCCATTATTCAGATTTTTAAGCCTTTGTTCAAATGCATCTTAAAGAGATAACAATGCAAATTTTATTAGAAACTACTTCACTAGATTGATCTGAAGGCATCTGAGAACAAGGCTCTGTAGGCACTTCGTACAAGTAATTCTTGGAACATCAGGAGGAAGAGACAAAATAATAACAGAAAATACAAAGGTCATTGCAAAAAAAAACACACACACACAAAAAAAAAAAAAAAAAAAAAACATACAATTTTGTCTGGTGCCTGATGTACCAGCAAATTGCAATAATATATTTATGCCACAAGCAAGCACATTTATGTAGAAATGTTTACTTACTTAAAATTAATTTATTAATAAGTCTCTACCACTTATCTACAATATTGAAGTTGAAAAAGATGAAGTGAAATAATCATTTGTAAAGGCTTTTTAAAATAAGAAAAGTCAATACATAGAAAACAGTATTTTATGATGAATCGAGGACATAGAAACATTTTCTTTGTCCAGGTGCTTCTGAAACATTCTAAGTTAGTGACTTCATTCATGTATTTTTTTTTTTCTTCAGCTCTTGCCAGCATGTAAATTATTCTACAAGATTTAAGTAATTGAAGAGGCTTAGTAAATCTTCCAGGAAACTATGATACTGTTTAATAAATTATTCCAGCCAGAGTAGTAACATGATTAATATACTTCCCATATTGCTCTGTTTTTTTCTCTTTCTTTCTTTTTCTTTCTTTCTTTCTTTCTTTCTTTCTTTCTTTCTTTCTTTCTTTCTTTCTTTCTTTCTTCCTTCCTTCCTTCCTTCCTTCCTTCCTTCCTTCCTTTCCTTCCTTCCTTCCTTCCTTCCTTCCTTCCTTCCTTCCTTCCTTCCTTCCCCCCTCCCTCCCTCCCTCCCTTCCTTCCTTCCTTCTTTCTTTTCTTTTTTTTTTTTCCAGAAAACGTGAATGAATGCAGAACACGCAAATGGAAACACATAATTGGGTTGGCTTTCCCATTAATGATTTCATTAAGATCAAACAGTTCTGTTCATCCATCTTAACCCTTCACCTGGGGAAGTGATTTTATACATAATCTGCTCCGAAAATTATGCTTACTAGAAAATAGGTTACAATGTTTCTAGACTTCTGGGGATGACACTGGGTGAAACCACCACATTCTTCTTGAGTGGACACATGTATCACTAGTTTTCAGGCATTACTGTTTGTAGACAGGTTTACTTATTTCTGTTTGCCAAATGCTTACAACAAACAACCCATTCCCTTGTAGGAGTCAACTCACTTAATATGGTGCGTACAATTATTCATGTAAAAAGGAGAAAACATTGAGGTCTGTGTTTCCTCTTTCCCTAGCCTAGACTTTTGATTCCCTTTCTGGAGGATAAGAAACCAGATTAAAGCATATTCAAAGATAAGGTATTAACTCCCTGTGAGAAATGTTTATTTTAGGGCTGTGACCAATTTGACCATATATGTTCATATATGTGTTGCTGTCATCTTTTATCAAAAAAAAAAACTTAATTTTTAAACCCAGAACACTGGGATTTGTTGATAGCCCTTCATATCTTCATTTGTGTTCTTTTTGCACTATTTTATTTAATCAGGTGAACAGTTAGTGTTCCCAGGGCCCCCCTCACTACCCACACATACTTGCTGACATAACAACACTGACAAGGAAATAAATGCTTAAAGAACTGTGGGCTGGGACTGAACTTTACATGCCCTGAATCACTTAGCTGGACTCAAATAACAAAGCACTGAAAAGCCAACATGCCAGTTAAGTTTTGTAAGTGAAACAGAAACAATGCAACAATGTTTAATTCAATTTGTTATCTATAGAACCACACACATTCAAACTAAAGTGAGCTTTTTGTGTTGTTCCTGAAGGACATCATAACCCTGATGCTTTGCTTAGAATTCTGGCTTCCAAAACTTAGCTAAGCAATGCCATTGAGGTGCCTGCTTTCCCTATGATTCCTTCACAGTGTAGAGATTCACTCCAGTTCCAGATACATGTGCTATGCTCTAATAGTTAATTAACCCATTCCCCTGAACTTTGCCTTTTCCTATGAAAGGAGTGTTGCAAACGTGGTTGGCTTCTGAGGCAAATTCATAAAACCCAACCAAATGCATAACAAATACAGGTTTGATTTCAAATCCATGGAGGCATCAACCCCCTTTCCCTTGTACCAATATTGTTTCTATGGCAAAATCTCCTAAGCATTCTAAACGAGGAGGAAAGAAGCACACCGGATTCCAACAGGGATATAGAAGCAGTTCCCTGCCTCACCTATGACTATTTCGATGACTCTGAGGGAAAGGGACCTCTTTAGTAGAGGATGGGCAGTGTAGCCACTCTTGAGTGGGCCAGTAACTCCAAGACAACAGGGCTCTACCAATGTTGAAAGTTGCTCAAGGGCCACAGTCTGTCGTCAGACACTCCTTAGGAACAAGTTTTGATTGGTTTCCTAATCACCACCATTCTTACTTATCACATGTGCCCTATGTTCGCCAACCTCTTTGTCCCTATTCCCCCCACCTGTAGCTTCCACCCAGAGTGTCTCTAGCTTTTCATTTCTGCCTCTCCTTTAAATGGGTTCTCCATCTTTAGAAAAACATGATGAGTCATATCCACGGTGGTAACGGCGGCGGAATTGGTCAGGGAGTAAACCATTCTCCTAGAAACACAGTTTGATGTGGACTGAATGAGAAACTAAATGTGAGTTTTCAAAATTCAACAGAGTATCAGATTGCTTCATACTGAATGTGCCCATCCTCAAGTTCATATATGAAAATGCTAAGCCCCAAAGTGATGGTATGAGGAGGTGATGCCTCTGGGAGGTGATTAGGACATAAGGATGGAGCCCTCCATGAATGGGACTTGTGCTCTTAGAAAAAAAGATTCCAGAGTGTGTCCTCACCCCTTCCACCATGTGAGGACACACTGACAGGATGGTCATCTATGAACCAGGAAGCAGATCCTCCCCAGAGGCTGTATCTGTTGGTGCCTCTATCTTGGACTTCCAGGCTCCAGAACTCTGAGAGATAAATTTTGCTTTTTTATAAGCAATTCAGTCCATGGTATTTTTGTTATAGCAGTCCAAATGGACTAAGACAAATTCAGGAACTTCTGGTCATGTTAGCAGCTTTGGTGGGGTTGGTAATTCTCTAAGAAACATTTAGAATAGGGCCTGTGTTTAAGTAAGATTGGAGATTTGGAAAAAAAGGAGACTCGTGGATAAGGGTAGAAGTTGGAGGGAAAAGCATTAAATAAGTGAACCCTTTCCTTCCTCTTATGTATAAGGTGACCTAGAACATGCATAACTATGCTGATCCAGGGTCAAAACCAGAGGTACAGAAGGTCAAACTTGCAGGGGGGCAGCTAACAGAGAGGGGCAAAAAACATACACAGGAGAAATATTCAAGGCCATTGCTATGGAGTGGAAACAAATTTATTTGATTACTACCTAAAATGTGCTATCTGAGAAGCCAATGTTCATTTGTAAGGTGAGCTAAGAATGCAGAAACTACATGTACGTCACACAGCAAGCGACTGCGGGGAGTTTCCGAGTGAATTTTACTAAAATACAAACAGCGCAAAGAGCATGTGCACTAAGCCATATGTGCTAATGAGACTATGAAGCCTTATGTTAGCTGAATTAAACAAAAATAAAAATAAAAAATTCCATGCTAGAGGGATGTTTTCCTCTATCTGTGTTCAGTATCCAGATTCAGAAATACAGAATGAGATGAATCTGTCTTTAATCGTAAACTTCATTAATCTTTGTTAATATTCTCAACATTAAATCCACTCAGAAGTATTACTTCAATTCTCCAAAAGTGTACAGTAAAAATTTGGTCAAGAAACAGACCCACATGATTCAGGGCAGTGGTAATCCACTCAGCTCTTCTAGACTCTTTAAATTTACCTCTGATCATAGCAACGGTCTCCTTACCTTACATTTCTTCTGCATGTATGCTTGAACTTACTGTACTTTTCCATTAGCTGGTCTGTCCTTGCTCATATGTATTTATGTTTCATGTCCAGTGAATATGCCCTCTGTCTGCAGCTAGTTCATCTGGTACTCAGGAAAAGTGGAAGAAGCTGTTTATTTGAATATTTTGTCTCATGCTTAGCACCTGATCATCCACATTTAGAAAAAAATGTACGGAATGAAGGTCACCTGCTCCAATCCAATAGAGTTACTTACATGTTGCATGATAATTATACATCTTGGTTTTAGCATCAATGTGTCAATAATAATAATAATAATAATAATAATAACAATAACAATTAATGTAATTTACTACAGTGATTCAATTTTTGAAGTTTTAAATATACAGCTAAATGCCAAAACCCATTCACGGAGAAATGGACCCTCAGATGGCTTATCTCTATTGGAGACTTTGCAAAGTGCCATGACAAATTAGTGGACTATGTAATATTTGTGCTCAATATTCCAGACTCATAACTGAGTGCCCTCTGCCCTCTGCCGTCTACCTTTCTAAAAGCAGCAGCTAAATCTCAATCATGTTTAGTGAACGTGAAAAACATACAATGTCTGTTGTGTAAAGTGTTTCCCTTATATATTAATATCAAAAGCAAGGTGTGCAAACATTCTAAAATATCGTTAATAATAGTGATGCAAATATGCATCGGAAAGGAATAAGGGATTTGTGACTTCAAATTTAATATTTTGCTTGACAGAGAATTTAATTTTGCTTTAACATTTTTCAGATACAAGTTAGATATTTTCCAATTACAAAAAAAAAAAAAAAAAAAGCTTGGGCTGAAATACAGTATAGATGTTTAGCAAATAATCCCTAAAATAGTAAATTATCTCCAGATTCTTTGGTTTTTTTACACAATGAGTGAATATGGAAAATTGTGACATGAAAAAAAGAAAACTTTCTGTGTCTTTATATAACATACCTGTGAGTATGACTTAAAGAAGTTGTTATTAATAGATTTAGAAATAACACAGGTAAATCAGATATATGAGGTATAATATGCCTATACTTCCACAAAAGTTTACACAAGGCAAAAAATGTGGAAGTCAAGAAATAAAAAGTCTGAACATAAGAACCATTTACTTTTTAATGATACCATACTAGAACTATTAATATATCTGCATCTATATCTATATTTCTCTCTCTCCACTATATATATATATATATATATATATACATAGTCATAGAGAAAATCTACTTACGTCTATTTATGCAAGATATAAATCTTAGATAGAGAGAATATGACGATGGGGAGAAAAATCCAAAGCATAAAATTTAATACAATCTAGAAGTCATTCACAAAAAACCTTAATCTAATTAAACAGTTACACTGAACTAAGCATCAACTTGGTAAAAACAGAAATATGTAAAATAGCCCAAACATCAGACAAATAAATAAACAATAAAGCTTATATTGACATAAATGAAAGAAAATGAAACATATGAATACTAAAGATCATTCTTTGGAAAAGAATATATAATAGTTTATTAAGAAACAGTAAGATAAATCAGAACTGTCAAAATAGGGGCAACTATGGTGTAAAATAAAACCATATCCTCCATAATAGCAGATGTGGTGTTTTAGTGCTGTTACTCTGGCACTTAGAAAAATTATTAGGGCATAGTGGTCACTCTGTTTTACTATAGTTTTGTGTGTGTTTTTTAATGTTTTTAACTGATATAATAACCTGTGGAAAATTATCTTTACAGATTTAATGTACTATGTAGATAAGCCAAAGAAATAAAATTAATATATATTAAGACTCATAGATATTGGTTTGAAATTTTCCAAAATCTAGCAATAATAATTAAGATGTATATGGATTCAAAGACTTCATTCATACCTACCATGAAAATGCACATCACATAAAAATGAACTTGATATGTATGTATATCTATATCTACTTATTTATCTATACAGAGAGGGTTTTTATAAAACTGTATGAATGAACATAAATATACATTTAAAATATACCTTATCCTTAAATAAAACATAAATGTAAATAACATAATATTATTTTGGGCTCTTTAGAAAGAGAATGATATAATAGTTTTGGAAGTATTAATGGGAGAGAATTTGTCAACCTTTGTTTTCTTAAAATAACACAAATGAGAGGACTTGCTGTACCAAATATTAAAATACATTTTAAGAATATCTATGATTTAAATAGTGTATTTTGAATTGGAAAGAGAGAAAAAAATTAATGGAAAGAAACTAAAGTGCAGAAGTAGACCTTAGTGTAAGATTTTAGTATATGCTAAAGGTGACATTATGAAAAAAATTAGATAAATTATTTAATACATAGTCATAGGGTGACTTTTGATTAAAAAAAATAAAATAAAATCAGTTATTCTATCCTACCCACTATACGTCCAAACAGTACATATAGATTATATGACACAGTATTCAAAATAAAATAAAAGATTAGTAAAATAAATATAAATAGTTTCATGCTTTTTAAGGGAAAGTTTTGTAAGTGGTTATACAAAACATAAATTATAATAAATAGCCTCATTTAATTAGCAACATTAAAAATTATATATACAAATAAAAATAAACTTCTTAAACTTGCTAAAAATATAAAACAAAATAGCTGTAATGTATAATAATGATTATATAAAAAAATTAATACCAACTTAAAAAATATACCAATATACAACTATATAAAATAAAAAAATCCAACATGTATGTATAATAATCTTAGAAAAGTCCAAGAAAGGAATTTAAAACAATTAAAATATATATTTCTTATAATTTTAGAAATTTTATTTAAGAAATTTGTACTAGATGCTATAAAATGAACAGTTTAAAATTACCATTGGTCTAATTAAAAAGGAAAAGAAAAACAAATAGCCATGATTGTTTTTAATGTGAAGATAAAGGAAATAACCTAAATACTTATAAAATCTGATTGATCAACTAAATTGTTCTGTCTTTGTAATGTGGAGAGTCACAAAGCTAACAAAATTCCTATTCCCAAATAATACTTTCTGACATGGTAAGTATTTAGGATATAATCTTATGTAGAAGCATAAATCACATCCTTATAAATAAACAGCAAAATCTCATTTTTGTATTTATCCATATTTATATAACTATGTCTGTGTGAATTGAGTGAAATAACCAGGAAAGATTTAGTGTACCAAAATGTTACGATCTCTAGTATTGTGAGGTAGGGGTATTTTTCCTTTTTTACTTTGTATATAGTGTTGAAGTTTTATAATATCACTATGTTTTATTTATAATTAACAAGCATAAATTATTTAAAAGTAAAAATCATTTAAAAATCAATTTTCTTTATAAAATTGTTGTTTTATAATTACCAAACAATAATCATTCAAATGATTTTTACCAAATAATGGGTAAATTATATTTAAATTATGTCTCTTAAATGTTTGCATTATTATATATGTTATTTTTCTCAAGACCAGTGGTTTTATTTTAATAGCAGATTCACCCCGGATATTAAGCTAAAGTTTCCAAATTACAATGCTTTCTGAATCCTTTACTCACTTACTATTAGATCACATTAGTTTGTTTTATTGAATTCCTTTCCCCAATGACTGTTTTTAGAAAACAGAAAGAAAAAAAAAATTTCCTCCCAGTGAGTAAGAACTGAAACAAGAAATGTTCCAGAATTAAAATTCTAGACAGTGTATTTGAACAGGGGACACATTTAGATTAACTGTTATTTTTATCTTAATAGGTCAAACAATGGAAATCACATGACATATAGATACATCTACTTAAAATAAGAATCATACAACCAATAGAAATCTTCACATACGCAAACATAAGGTTTTGACACATTCTGTACAGGATATGTTTATCTCTTCAAAATGTATGTGCTTTATATACTACAAACTCCAGGTTTCATTGTTTCTTGATTTGATTATGCAGTTTTCATGTTCCTAATCATTTCTTTTTTTCAATCTTCTCTTTTAAACGGCAAAGAATTTGGGCAAGTCTGAACCAGGGCATACTTTTCTCCCTTGCTCACTTTATTTTGAAATATCCCTGATTAATAAGATTTATGGATGGGGACTTACTTGGCGGGGATTTGGGGCTGTTTTATTTTACTGTAGTCATTCTAGCCGTCCGTTGTCTCTGTTCTTCCTCAGGAATTGAACTTTTTACCTCCAAGAGTCCATATGCTCATCCGACTACAGAAAACGCCAAATGCTGCCTAATTGTATCTCTACTTCAAAATTTGCAACAATTATTTTCACTTCAAGATTTACCGCCAGTGAAAAAACTCAGGAAAGAAAAGAAGTATTCCACGCTGCGATGAACACATAATTCTCAATAATTTAAACATAAAGAGAAAAACTTGGGGCAGGTCCCAAACATTAAATAAGTCTGTTTTTCTTTTTTGTGTGTCTTTCTAAATTTTATTTTGAAAATATCCTCTGGCTTTTTAAAAATCTAAGACTTAATAGATTGGTCATTTTGCTAAAGTGCAACATCTTTGCAAAGGATGCCCAAAGATATCAATGAACATGAACTCTAGGTACTGTTTTTATTGTGAAGTTTTTATAGCACAGTGTTTCAAAAGTAAATCCACTAAGGATGATACTAGATTCCTGGTTTGTTCAGTTCTTTATTTGCTCACATTTTGTCCACCAGAGACCATCCTTTCAGAAAATTAAGAATGAAAATATTTATTGTTGTATGTAGGACTCTTTAGTGAGAGTAACATGATATATGTTGGCATTGACATGCTAGTTTGATAATAAAAATCTGACCTGTCATCTTTGATCCAAATATTTATAAATATTATTCTTCTGGGATTATTCCCATGCCTGCACACAGCAAATCCAGAGCCGAGAGAACTCAAACATGGAAGCCTCTGGTGAAAGTCATTCAACTGCCTTATCTGCAAAGCAACAATTTTACCAGCATTCTCCTTATTTGTCTGTTTCCAATGTTTGTCAAGTAAACATGATTTTGTATTTGCTGATTTGCAGCATCCCCTAGCATATGGTGCCTTCTTAAAGGTATTTTTAAAAACCTAACAGAGGGGGGAAATTTCCCCATCTCTATAGATGTGTACTTATAAAAATAAAATTCCCTCAGAATATGTACAGTATGCTTAATCCTAAATTAAAGTAGTTGCTGAAATGCTATTACTTAACCCCAAGGCATATGTGATGTCTAAAGAAACAAATTCAGTGTTTAATTAACTCTGAAATCCTCCTGTAAATGGAGCTGATATGTGTGTGTACAGTTCAAGGCAGGATGCATTTAGAGAAGAAAACTGCTCGGAGGGCTTGCTATTTTCCAGCAGCCAGCCTGCCCTATCTGAGGCAGACAGATTCCTCACATGGCTACATGTTCTAAATTAGGGAGTGTGGAGGTTCATCTAGAGTGCACAGATTAAAATTTTCAATAGACCAAAAAAAATGTCTCGAAGGCATGAATGGGCCTGTCACTTTCCCTCTGCCTCTCCAGCATATGATGGATTCACTTTATCTCCATCATATAACCCGTGAGATCTGTCTGGTTCTGTCCGTTATTCTTGGTCTTCAGTCATGCTGAAACAGAGGTTGTGGTTAAACAAATCTGCTTTTATGGAGCAAAGCACTGTGAAACAGAGCTGATTAGGACCTGACACGTTGAATTAGACTAGGCTATAAAGTTGGCTGATGACTCTATTGTTTCAGGGTCCCAGGTCTGACTCTGCCATTCTTTCTAACCACACGAGTTACTTTGCTTTGTTTTAATTTAGGGGAAAAAACTTTTGCTAGAGTGAAGGAATTTTCTACTACAATCATGTAAGGAGTTTATTTCTAATCTTTACTAAGCATTTCCTTTTTTCCTGTAACTTAAAACCCAGGTTCTTGCCCAAAAGACTCTAGATTAACAAATCAATGAACCAACATGAGACTTTACCATTGGAGGAATGGTGTTTTAAAATATTATTGTGTGAGAAATAGCCAGACAAATGACTGATAAAGTAAATAATAAAATATGCATGAAATGTCCTAAATTTTTGTTTGTTTGTTTTTTTTGTATTTTTTTTGTAAAAGCCGTCTGTAATTATAATTAAGATTATTCTTCAGAGTCTGGCATAACAATATAACCTAGCTTGAAAACTATAAAAGAAAAACTTCTAATCCTCTTTATAAGAGGATGGTGGTTATTGTATTAGAATAGTTACATTTCCTACCCTATTGCATACCTTCTGGATATAGTTCAGGTATGTACATACATTTACACAGCAAGATAAATCCAGAACATCTATCGGTACTCTGTTTCTGAGTACACATTCTCTGAAAGATGCTCACCTTTACATGTATCGCTATTTCCATTTATGCCCATACAGTAGATTTTGCTCTTCCAATGCTACAGAATTTCATTCTCATGATTTTATTTGACAATTATGAATCTCATACTATTTCAGCAGTCAAATAAACTTCAAATGTCAATTCACCTCAGGGAGACAATAATGTAAAGAATATCAGTTAGAAAATTAGAAATAATAGATCTTTAAGATCCTAGTTCGTTGAATGTGGCATCTTTTCACATCTCAATTCAACAGACCAAAGTTTAAATTATAGAAGAGAGATGGATCTGATACGTGAGACCACGTTTTAGAAATAAACGATAAAGCAGAGTTCACTGGGCCTGACCCCTCCTACAAAGTGCCTGTGTTAATCTTACTGCTGCTGCATGAGTGGCCGCCCAGGGCTGGTCTGGGGTATACCCACTGGGCAAACCCTGTGCCCTGAGTTCTATCTGCCCCCTTCCTAGTTCAGGTGATACAAGTGTCTGATCTTAGTTATTTTTCAGATATTTGGGGGCTGTGATAATTCCAAACAGAATGTAACATATAAAAACAATTGTTCTTGAAATTACTATTGCTCTTTGACATCTTTTACAGCCTTTCACATTCAGTCTTTTCAGAGAGGGATTGGGATTGTTCCAGATTTCTAAAATTTGATTAAAAATTGAAGAGAATATATGTTTTATTATTAATATTTATTTAGAGATTCTTACAACTTTTAGCCTTGTTGAACACTAGTCTGATGGTCGTTAAGAAATGTAAATGTGATAGACTTACTTTACCTCAAACACCAGATTAACCTTTTTATGACACATATGTCATAGACGACATGTGAGTGTGGGGTCATTTGGGTTTTTCCTGTGATACATAACGTCTGACATTATGAGAAAGGAAATTATTTTCTTTTCTTAACACCTTTAGACTTGGTAAGAGCACCCAGGACCACCCACTATCTTTATATGGTGCAGGAGGATAGAAAGAAACAAGTTCTCATAACCTGTTGTTACATTTTGTTGTTACATTTGTAATAGAAATTATAGGTTGAGGCAAGCCTTAGGGGCCTGTGAGAGGGGAGGGCTTCAATAATGTGTATCCTGTGTTGAAGTTCAGAGGATTCCAGGGCTCAGGGGCTCTAACTGATTTCTGTGATAAGTACATCAGCTCGTCCTATCCAATTCCTCTATCACGAGAGGCAAAGGGGCTTTTCTCGAAACTTGCATTTGGATCTGAACTTGTTTTTTTCTTGATACATTTAAAAATTACTCCACACATGAGCATACATATGCATGCCTACCCACATATGCATACTTCAGAACTGCAAATTCAACCAGTGATAACATAACTGTAGACAAACTTATGAAACATATCTGCAATTATGAAGTCTATTTTGGTTAATTCTGAGATTATATAAAACTGTAATGCTAAATTAAACCCTGAAATAATTTACTTCAGTTCATTTTCACTCAACATGCTAATACAAATGATTATCTTTTCCCAACATTTTCCAATTAAACAAAATACATCTGATTAAAGTATTATATGGAGAAAATCCCATTGAATTGGGTACACAGTGCCAAGGAAGATTGATCGTTTGTTCTCCTTTGCCTGCATTGGATTTAGGCAGCTATATAACATATAAACAAATAAATAATTGAGATAAGTTCAGCTACTAAGAAGCACTAGGATTAAGATAAAAATGGGCAAGCTGGTTAAGAGTTTTGAGAGATGGATACGTGGAGGGTGTTTAGGGATCTCGTTGGGTAAGACACCTCTGAAGCCTGGATATTGACTTTAGAATTACTTATGCATGATGTTAGAGTAAGAGGTTTCTAAGTCAAAGAAACAGCATTTATAGAATTTGTAATAAAAATACCTTGGTTTTGTAAAACTAAAATAAAGCTATTTGGGCTAAAGTATAGTGAAAAGGGGAAGAGTGGTCAGGATGGATCTCAGAGAAGCAAGCAGTCATCAAATTATGTAGGAACTTTCAGCCTGTAATATAAAGCTGGAGTTTTATTTTGAGAACTACAGAAAACAACTGGGCATGGTTGACAAGGGTGTGATTGATGTTTCAGAAAAAATAACCCTGGTTGTTCTATAGAACATGAAGAAGGTCAGTGTGGAGGCAGGAACTGGTTAGCAAGCTGTGGACACACTCCATGCGAGAGATGATGGTGGTTGTGACACAGGTTTTGGCCATGGAAGTAGAAAAGCACAGATTGATTCTGGACGCTCTGAAAGTAGAGGTGATTGGACTAAGTGATGGAGTGAATGTGGGTATGAGCAAAAGAGATACATTACTCCTAGGTTTTCCCTTACGTGGCAGGGTGAAGGATCATGGCATTTATTGAAAGGGAGAATGCTTGAGCAGTGTGGGAAGATATTAGCAGAAGGGAAAAACCATTACCTCTGTTTTATCTAAACTTAGTACATGTCTTAGTGAAGACAGTAAGTAGGAAGTGGGATATGGGGATCTGATGGTCATGGAATAGGGCTCTGCTATCGCCGTACATTTGAAAGTCAGTGCACAGATGTTGTCTACATTCATGGGACAAATAAGGTAACTTTGGGAGGGTGTGCAGGACTGGGTTAGGAAAGAGCCCTAGGGTACTTCTTTATTCAGTGAACTGATACAGTAGAAAAAAATACCAACAAAGGAAATCTGACCACATTACCAAAGACTGAAATGTCAAAAAAAAAAAAAAAAAAAAAACTGAGGAAAGAAAATTTCATAAGACAGAGAGTACTAAATGCTACCAAGATATGATGTAACATGAAGACAGAAAATTGACCTTCAGGTGGGGCAAACTTTATAGCTTTTCAAATGGTGGTATAGAAAGTGTGACTAGAGTAGTTGAGGAGTACTGGGCGATGAGGAAATAAGACCAATAGGATGGGAAACTTTTGAAGAAATTGAGCTAGGAAGGAAGAGACATCACAGTACAAAGATAGGAAGGAATAGCATCAAAGATACAGGCAGTGAGGTTGGCCTTTGAATAATGACCTTTCTTTTATCTCCACAGGTGGGAGAGTTGAGCCCATGGGTCTATATTATTTAAGTGGTGATTGAAAAATCAAGTAGTTCTTCACTAGTTTCAAATGTCTTATTCTTGTGTTGAGAGTCAGGTTGGGAAGTAGTAGAAGATTTGAGGAGGAATTAGACAGTCATCCCAGAGACCAGAAGGGTAATTCACTATTTTATCCCAGAGTGTTGCAAGCCTATTTGACATCCGTGATCATAAATTTGAAATGAGTACATCCAGCAAGTTTGTGAAATTTTTATCCTGCAACAGTCAACTTCGTGGGTAGGTGCAACACCTACAGATCATCAAGCTTCTGAAGCAGTGGTATTTCAACAGATGAGTATGAAAATAGAAAAAACAAAACAAAACAAAACAAAAAACAAAACAAGGCCATGGGAGTTAATGCCATTTTCAAGATAAAGATTACAGTGCTAGGTAAGAAAAGGAAGTTGCAACAAAGAGGGTCAAGACAGTAAACATGATGTAGGGCCAACGCATTCATCAGAGGTTGCTAAGGCAGTAAAGAAAATCAGCTTGCAAAATCTGAGACAGATTAATAAGAAACAAACATTTGAAATAAGGATTCAGAGGTAGCCCAAATATTGGTCATGGGGAGATAGATGGGCAGTAGAGTGTCTAGAGTGAATTTGAGAAGAAAGCAGAGAAAAGGAAGTCTAGGAACTGAAAAGCCAATGATCAGTGTTTGATGGATCATCTTGTGAACGCTTCCGGGAATGATGCAAAAGCTGTGAGGAAGAAGGAAGACAGTGTACCTTGTGTTAAAAATAATACTACATGATAGTGACTACCTGGGAGGTCATTATGTAATCCCCACTATCGGGGTAATGATGAGAATGATTTCAAGGACAGTATTTTAATGTAATTGTGGTTTGTGGAGGCTGAAATGAATCTGTGATTTAGGAAGCAATGAGAGGTTTGCAAAGGATGGGGTGTCTTCGGGTGACTATAATGTTTAAGAATTAGGATCTAAGAAACAAAAGTTAAATTGTAATTCATACTGTAGTTTGTAGTGTAGAGCTTATGTTTATGAATTGATTCAAAATGCAAACACCATGTAAAATGCTGAAGAGGAATGTAACCCTGGAGAGTGAGAAAGGACAGGGGACATTTGTTAAGGATGCTGAAACTGAGTTTTGCAGATACTGAAAATATTATTTAAAGTCAGAGATTCTAATGAACGCAATTATTCTAGATAAGAAACTAAATAATCACACTAATCCTAAAACCTAGACATTAAAAAAAAGGAAAAAGAAAAATCTGGAATAGATGTAATTCAAAGTACATCTCTATTATATAGAAAAGGAACTACATGGATACATGCTGATAGGGATGAACACCTTAATTTTGCTTATCAGGGCTAATTTCAATTTTAAGTGTGTGTGTGTGTGTGTGTTTAATAGCAGCATTTAGGTAGATGTTAAGTAGCATTACATTCAAACACATTTGAGACTGGAAACTTGTTTGTACTGGAACGCTCAGTAATAAAAAATAAGTTTATTATAAAGAGAAAAGTAATAAAACACATGCTATGAAATTAAATATTTCTTTTAATCTAGGGGTTATTGAACTGATGTTTGTATTATGAAATCTACACTATTTCACTACAGATTTGTGTATTGAATATGAATGTTAGTGATTATAGCTCTGTTTCACAGTAAAGCTCACCATGAATTTTGATAGAGGTGCTCATTATAGGGTAGGTTTTCTGGTTGGAGGCTTTACTATAAGAAATCAAACTAAAACACTTCTGCACAGTGAAAGAAACCATTGACAAAATAAAGAGGCAACCAATTGAATGGGAGAAGATTTTTGCAAATAATATTTCTGATAAGGGGATAAGATCCAAAATACGTAAGGAATTCATACAACTCAACAACAAATCAACAGACAATCCAATTGAAAAATGGGCAGATGACCTGAAGAGACATTTTTCCAAAGAAGACATACAAATGGCCAATAGACATATGAAAAAATGTTCAACATCACTAATCATCAGAAAAATGCCAATGAAAACCACAATGAGATATCACTTCACACCAATTAGAATGGCTATCATCAACAACACAAATAGTAACAAGTGTTGGAGAGGCTGTGAAGTAAAAGGAACCCTCATACACTGTTGGTGGGAATGAAAACAAGTGCAACCGCTATGGAAGGCAGTGTGGAGGTTCCTCAAATATTAAGAATAGAATTACCATATGACCCAGCAATCCCTCTCCTGGGTGTCTACCCAAAAAAGCTGAAAACACTTATCCATAAAGATATATGCACTCCAATGTTCATAGCAGCTTTATTTGTGGTGGCCAAGACATGGAAACAACTGAAATATCCTTCCATAGAGGATTGGATAAAGAAGTTATGGCACATATACACAATGGAGTACTATTCTGCAATAAGAAAAGATGAAATTGTGCCATTTGCAACAACAAGAATGGGTCTTGAGATTATTATGCTGAGTGAAATAAGACAGACAAAAAATGTTGAGAACCATATGATTTCACTAATATGTAGTATATAAAACTGAAAAAAAAAAAAAAAGAAAAACAAATGAAGAAACAAAAACTCATAGACACAGACAATAGTTTAGTGGGTATCAGAGGGTAAGAGGGGAGGGAGAGTGGTAGATAAGGGTAAAGGGATCCAATATATGGTGATAGAAAGAGAACTGACTCTGGATGGTGAACACACAATGTGATATATAGATGATGTATTACAGAATTGTACACCTAAAATCTTTGTAACTTTACTAACAATTATCATCTCAATAAACTTTAATTAAAAACAGAAAACAAATTTGGGCTCAGACACAATTTTTAGAGATGAAATAACGGTTTACGAACTTACATTACACTTAGCTTAGCAAACTCGTCTTATTCTATACATATTTATATTGCAATTGACATTTACTCTAGTTGACTTCTTCATGTATACTATTTTGTTAAATATAAAATTAGTGGTATTCAAACATAAATTCAGTAGAAATATCATATGTATATAATCTAATAAAAATATCTATTTGATAGGGATCTTCCATATTTGTTCATGATTATTATGTTTATGAAATAATTAATTTGTTGTGATTTTATTTTTGTCACATTTTATTGCTGAAAATGTAGTAAAGTAATTGAAATTAAAATGTGATGGTTCTTGGATGGGTCCATGAATTGCAAAGTTAGGAAACAAAAGTAGGCATATTTATTGAATTTATGTGGTTAATTTTTAACAGAGGCATCCAAATTAAGGACTGTCAGTTGCTAATGTTTTACTTTGAATGTTCTCATTACATCACTGATTATATATGTTATTTTTAGAATATCTAGGATGATAGGTTATTGCAAAATTGAATGATTTTTTTTTTTTCTCCTTGAGATGAGAAGGAAATAGTCCAGTATGGGATTGGAACTGTGATCATATAATTCTAAGAAGAATAAGGGTATAGATTGGATCTATTACTCCAAGCAATTATTAATAAATGTAAACCCTGGGTAATAAGTCTATTCATATAGCATAATTAAACTCTGTTTGATGAAAGATAGAAATTAAGAAAACAATCCCATTTATAATTGCATCAAAAAATTAAATACTTAGGAATAAATTTAACCAAGGAAGTAAAAGACCTGTAATCAGAAAATTATAAGACATTGAAGAGAGAAATTAAAGAAGATACAGATAAATGGAAACATATATCATGCTCATGGATAGGAAGAATTAAAATAGTTAAAACATTCATACTACCCAAAGCAATCTATACATTCAATGCAATACTTATCAAAATCCCAATGGAATATTTTACAGTACTAGAACAAATAATCCTAAAAATCTATATGGAACCATAAAAGACCCAAAATAGCCACAGCAATCCTGAGAAAGACAACAAAGTTGGAGGTCTCATGCTACCTGATATCAAATTATATATACTACAAGCCCATAGTAATCAAAACAGCATGGTATTGGCATAAAGACAGACACATAGATGAATGGCACAGAACAGAGAGCCCAGAAATTAACCCATACCTATACAGTCATTTAATCTACAATAAAGGAAGCAAAAATATACATTGGAATAAAGACAGTCTATTCAATAAATGGTACTGGGAAAATTGGACAGATATATGAAAAAAAAAAAAAAAAACTGGACCACCTTCCTACAACATATACAAGAAAAAAACTCAAGATGGATTACAGAATTAAATGTAAAACCCAAAACCCTAAAACTCTTAGAAGAAAATATAGAAAGTAAACTCTCAGACATTACCCATAGCAATATTTTTACTGATATATCTCCTCGGACAAGTGAAACAAAAGAAAAAACAAACAAATGGGATTACATCAAACTAAAAAGTTTTTGCACAGAAAAGGAAACCATCAACAGAACAAAAAGACATCCTACTGAATGGGAGAAGATATATGCCAATTATGCATCTGATAAGGGATTAATATCCAAAATTTATTTTTAAAAAAAAGCAAAACAAAAACACATCTCATACAACTCAACACCTAAAATCAATCCAATTGAAAAATGGGCAGAGGACAGTAATAGACATTTCTCTAAAGATGACACACAGATGGCCAATAGACATATCAAAGATGCTCAACATCACTAATCAGAGAAATGTAAATCAAAACTACAGTGAGATATCACCTCACACCTGTCAGAATGGCTATCATCAATAAATCAACAAACAATGAGTGATGGCAAGGATGTGGAGAAAAGGGAACCCTTGTGCACTGTTGGTGAGATTGCAAATTGGTAAAGCCTCTATGGGAAACAGAATGGAGATTCCTCAAAATATTAAAAATAGAGCTATTTTATGACCCAGCATTTCCACTCCTGGGTATTTATCCAAAGAAATCCAAAACACTAATTTGAATAGCCAAGATATGGAAACAACCGAAATGCCTATCAACAGACAATTGGATAAAGAAATTGTGGTACATATATACAATGGAATATTACTCTGTCATAAAAAAGAAATCTTACCATTTGAGATAACATGGATGGACCTAGAGGATATTATGCTAAGTGAAATAAGTCTCACAGAGAAAGACAAATACCAAATGATCTCACTTATATGTGGAATCTAAAGTATAAAATAAATGAACAAACAAAACATAAACAGACTCAAGATTCAGGGAACAAATTGATGATTGCTGATGGAAGGGAATTTGGGGGACTGGGTGAGAAAGGTGAAGGGATTAGGAAAGACAACTTGATATTTACAAAATAGTCACAGGAATGTGAAGTACAGTACGTGGAATATAGACAATAATATTGTAAAGACCATATATTGTGTCAGATGGGCACAAGACTTATTGAGGTACCACTTCATAAATTATATAAGTGCCTAACCACTATGCTATACACCTAAAACTAATATAAAGTATTATTGATCATCACATATAATTTAAAAAATTGTATATAATCATGGGATATAAAGTACAGCACAGGGAATATAGTCAATGGCATTGTAATAGCTAAGTATGGTCTCAGAAGAATAGTAGACTAATTGGGGTTATCACTTTGTGAGGTGTGTAAATGTTTAATCACTATGTTATTTTGCACACCTGAAACTAATAATAAATAAATATATCATATTATGCTAGACTAACAGTGTATGAAAGAATCTAATGCAATGGTTAACATAACTATTCCCTCTTGAATCAGAGAAATTCAGGAAATGTAAAAAGTTGTGATATTCATAATATGTTGTACTCAACTATAGTTCACCACTATAGGTGGATGGGAATCACCACTATAATTGAGTAAAAGGGAATAGCATCAAAATTGAATTTCAAACCAAAAATTGGAATAAAATATATAATAGATTGAAATACCACAAATAACATGTGTGTGTGTTTTTAATATAACATCAATGACAGACAATTTCAAAAATCTTACCTAGTTGCTTCATGCATAAATCATATCTGTCATGTTATTTTGGTTTGCAGTATATTTGATCTAATATTTCCCTGCTTGTCTAATTTTGGGATCAAATGCATCTGATTGTTTATACATCAAATGCTTCAATGATGACGATAATTTTTATTCTTTGCTCTGTGGCTCTTTTTAATTGAACTCAAACAACTATTTAAAAATTTAAAAAATAACAATCAACTAAAACTGATTATTCTGGGTCATATAAGTAACAAAATAACTTGCTTTATTTAAAGTAAACCTTTCCACCAAACGTAATTCAGGAAAATCACATATGTAACAGCAAAAGGGCATTTATTATAATTTCCATTTATTAGGAGGAAAATTCATAAGAGGGAAAGTTGTTGACCATTACTGAGTACCTACTATGTTAAAACTAGACAGCCCAATAGAAACTCTCATTGACTTTCATTGACTTCAATGATTTTCACAGTATTTACTGGGGAAATGTTAACTCTAGATCTGGGGGGATAAATTTGTTTCAACAAAAGAGTGCTATTATTATTTAGGTTTTATGATTGTGGGTCTCCATGATCTTAGGAGGGTCTATGAGCAAAGCTGTGGGTGTGAATATTAATGATCAGTTAATTAGTGGATAGACCACAGCGCTAGAGATAAAATTGAAAGCCAGAAAAAGAGCAAGTGGTCGCAGGCTAAAGTGAGGAACAAACCCTTTCAAATAGTGAATCAGGCTGAAAGTTCAAGGAGAGAGGGAGAGGAAGGAAGGGCATTTATGTTATGAAACAATCTCCCATTCAAACAGCACTGGGCTTTTAAGTATATTATCCCATGTCCTCCCATGAACCCAATGAAATATTAATAGCCCATTTTATAGAAAAAGTCCCTTGAAGCTGAGAGCACTTATATAGGTAATCCAAGGTTCCTGACAGTAAATAGTGAAACCAGAGTCCAAAATCTAAACAAACTCACTCAATAATCCATGGATTGTGAACTAAATGCTTGCTACACAAAGTGATCTGTGATACGCGACCAGCATGTCTTTGGGAGCTTGTTGGAAAAGAAAACTCTCATAGCCCAGACCAGGACCATAGAAGTAGAATCTGCATTTGAACATGCTCTACAGCTGGAACTTAATCACATTAAAGAAACACTAAACTAAAACCCTCTCATGGAGCTATACTGAAAGATAAGTAAAACCAGTGACAGGGACTTTAGAAGTAGAACGAGACAAAGTTGAAATCAATGAGACTTAACTCCAGAAATACAGATACCTACTGGGGATTTCTCATGGGAAGTTTGGCCTGCTACCTCAGACAGAGGCACAGGTTTAAGTGGCCCAGACATGGCCAAACTCTGACCCATCTAAGAATCCATAAAAACGTATCCAGACATGAAATGAAAATAACTATGAATTCTGTGTTACCAACCTTTCATTTTACATTTCAGTTACAGATTTATGCAATAGTGGTACGTTGAAACCAGAATCAAGTCTTCTACTTCCCTACCCACAAATCAGGGCTTCAGATAAAGAAGTGCTAGTACCCCACAGATGAGATGGTATATTCTTGATTTTTCAGGATTGCTTTGATTTCAAGTATTGTGTTATTATTAGATGAAACAACATGCTAAAAAATAGTCTAACATTTTGACAGATGCCATAGACATTTATCATAACACATATCAATGAAGTGAAATACCTAGACATACAAAGTTTAAGTTTTGAAAGTATGATTTGCTAGAAATTTTCACTCTAGGTATAATGCTCTAATATCTAGTATTATGATGTTATGTAAATTCCACATTAGGATAAAATCAAAATCCATTGTTTATTTTTTTTTAGTGAAAAGTTTACAATGGTTGTTAATGTTCAACTGTGGTGTGTCACATTTTTTTTCCTATTTATTAACTGTCTTGAACGTAAACTCTTTCAAAATACTGCTAAATTTTAAAGTCATTCATTCATTTATTGAATGCTTAATATATGTGAGGTATTATTTAAATTATTAGGGTTAAAAAATACCTGTGATTTGGCTCAGGAAGCAAAGGCACATGGGTAAGAAATAAAAACGAGTGTCTCTAGCTGTATTTTAGAAGCTAGAGGATTCATGGACACAAAAAGAGAGTCTCAATCAACCTAGGGTGAGGTTAAATCATTCATAGAAGATATGAAGTTTGAGATGAATAAGGTCAATAATTACCATGTGAAGTAGTTGGTTAGGGTAAGTCCCATGGGGAATATACCACAGTAAGCAAAGCAGTCAGGGGGGAAAGTCACACACACACACACACACACACACACACACACACACAAAATAGTGGTAAGGAAAAATGAGTAAAGGTGCAAAAATCTAGAAGAGGACAGCAAGCTAGCCAAAATTCACAGACAATTTTTTAGGAACACAGGTGTCTAAATTTGATGTTATTGTTAACCTTGTTTTACATGCAAAGGCTGATGTGAAAGTTTTACTATGTCAAGTTTTGTATGTGAGGAGTAAAAGAAGGAGCTAAGTTTAATATTTTGGTCTATTTAATAGGAAAATAGAGGGATTAAGTAATGTGCAGCAAACAATATAAGCCATCCTCTGGGTATTAATGGGAACTTGAACCAATCATGGAGGTCAAACCACTTGTAAGTTAGAGGATCAGAAAAAATATGAAACTAGACATGTATGAGACATGGGAAGAGAGACATTCAAAATATCAAGAGAGTCAAAAGGAGTCATGTCATTAGCATGAGAGTTCCAACATTTGCTCAGATCTTTCCATAATCAAATTTCTAGCTGAGCCGTCTAGACTAGGTTTTTTTAAGTTAACATATAAGCTCTTTATATGGCCTAATGGCCATTGTAAAAAACAAAATTCAAAAGAGAGACAAATACATAAAAAAAAATTTCCATCAGACTTCCAACCTTTCTGAAATTATCATCATTGATTTTGCGACAATCTTTCCACATGTCTCTTGCAGGAACATGGAATTATATCATGCATGTGCTTTCATCACAGACACAGTTTAAAGTGTTTTCATTTCTTGTGTTCTGTTTTACTTTGTTTTTACATATCTTTTCCTCCCTAAATAACTAATAATATCAACCTGTTTGATTTGCTTTCTAAAAAGTTTGCATTGAAAATTTTAAAATATTATTTGAATAAGTTAGATTTTAAGGTCAAAGTTTTGTCTTTATCACATAGAGACAATACAAATAGAATGAAAATAATGTGGGGCAGACACAGGCCATTTGACTATGTTTGATAATATACTTAAATGCATCAGCGTGACAGCATGTAAAAGAGGTTACCTCTGGCTCCAGAGATAAATTGTTTGCACTTGTATCCTGATTATTCTTTTTCTTTTCTTTTTTTTTTTTTTTTTTTCCAGCTGTGTGATGCTGGGCAGTCACTTATCCACTCTGTTTTATTTACTATAATAGGGGTAAAAAATAAAACCTTATGGAGTGGTTGGGAATTAAATTGGTTAATATGTACAGGTGAAGCAATTGGAATTACGCTTGGCACATAATAGCTACTCAATAAACAATAACTCATTTTTGGTTGCTATTACTTTAATTACCATGGTTATTACTATTCCATCCTCGGCTCTAGAACCATGTATGACCCCTATCTGACTCTGTTCCACATTTGTATTTCCCTGAAGTGCCCATAGATCTCTTTTATGATGCACCATATGCACTCAGGTGGTGGGGGGAGAAGGACGTGTTAGCTTTGTCCATTAAAATTGTGTTGGGATAATTGTGGTCTCACAAGATGATGTCTTAAGGTCAAATTTTCATTTCATAAGAAGGCACCTGTCTCGGTTATAGGCATTTTGCACAACATCTCCCTGGACCTTGACTGCTCCTCTAGTTTTCCCAAAAGGGCAATATTGAAGAGCACCTACAGAGTCTTGAGAAGGGCTGCAGTCCTGCCCCTTGTCCCCCTTCCAACAGTGTGCATGATAAAGAAGGGAAAAAGCAGTCACACTGCAGAGATCCCCTGGAAAATCCACTACAGTATTAATGAAAACAACAAAGAAGGTCAGAGAAGATTTAGCAGCAGGCCAGAAACATGGGGCACTGACAGATACGCCCACTAAATGCAGTGTTCAAGTTGTCTTCCCTTACAATTCACCTATTGGTTTTAATCAGTGTTGGCAGCCATGATTTACCCTATTTCAAATATTATCAATATTTCTTCAAGAGCTTTTGCCTTAATGATAACCTGAACTCATAATAAACATGTTGCATTTCAACACTCATAATCATATTTATTAAGTCATCATTCTAAATATTTTAAAAAACCTTATCAGGATTTTAGTAAATGTCAGAGTGCAGTATATGTTGTAAAGGGGCTGAAGTTTCATGTATGGGACAACCATATCTGCAGTTTTTTGGAATCATATAGCCTGAACATTTTATTACTTTTCACCAGAAAGTCATTATTTCCAAGGATGTTAGGATATTATTTGAAGATGATGAGTTATGATTTCATGGTCAATAATATTTATTTTCACTGATTACAGTAAAAAGGAAAGTTATTGATATATAATTCAAATCTGGTTATTTCTAATTTTATTTATTCTATCAATTATTAAAGCCTAATAGACTCTAGGAAAGTGATGTGAAATTAGAAGTAGCTTCTTGATAAGCTTCATTTATTCTCTTTGAAACATGACTCATTTAGTGATTATGTTTCTAGGGCTTTACAAACCTAGGAAGTCAGTAAATCAATGGGTTTTAACCATTTGCACCAGCTGCAAAAGACATATCTTTTGATGGAAGTTGACTGGCAAATTAACATATTTAAAATAAAATTTTAATCTACTATAAGGAGTTAGAATTAAAAATTACAAATCTGCTCTCAATTTTGAAAAAGAGCATGGTAAAAATTATAGATAATAAAAGAATATAAATGTCAAAATATTACATTCCTTCAATTTAGTATTATTTTAATTGTTAAATCTTAGCCAAAAATGTAGGCTGGTTTTGGCATTCTCAACAGAGTTTAAATCAATTAAAATAAAAACTATTTTATTTAAATTAAAATTACTAAACATTTTAATTACTAAGTAAATCCTTTCCACACATAACATGTTTCCCCAAAAATAAGACCTAGCCGGATAATCAGCTCTAATGTGTCTTTTGAGTCTTATGTTAATTTTTGTTCCAAAAGACGCATTAGAGCTGATTGTTCGGCTAGGTCTTATTTTCAGGGAAACACAGTAGTTAAGAAACACATTCAGAGTTATTAATAATATTTAGAGAAAGGTATTAAAGACTAGCATACTCTTGGAAAAAGTACTTTATCACTTGCCTTATTAAAACTATAAATGCCCTACTATCATTTGTAGCTGCATAATTTCAGCAACATGTAACATTCTTGGTGTTACTACCATTTATAACAACAATAAGCTAACATGAGAAATTAAATTGCAAATGCA
Organism: Rhinolophus sinicus; assembly: GCF_036562045.2. Taxonomy (NCBI): domain Eukaryota; kingdom Metazoa; phylum Chordata; class Mammalia; order Chiroptera; family Rhinolophidae; genus Rhinolophus; species Rhinolophus sinicus. The sequence continues at coordinate 48,101,833 of NC_133754.1, read as the reverse complement.
TATTCATTAATTGCTAAAACTTTTTAAAACTAATATTTTAAAATAGGTGAACATTATTCAATTAAGTTGCCCCTGTGGTGTCAGATATATATGTGTCCCAGTTAGTGGGGAGGCAGTGATTACAGGATGTAGGGAAATAGTCCTGAGCCAACATGAATACAATATTTAATACACAGTCAGGAAATACAAGTATTACACTATTGGCCCTTGATAGCTAACCCAGAGACCTCTCGGTGCTGAGCTAGAAAAACTGAAGTCTGATTTTGACTTCATCATATAAATAAAATGTCATCCTCACATCAAATTCCACCCACAGTGAACTCCTGGCATGGTTAATGATTATAATCTTCACATTTAATCATGGGAACTCAGTGACAGGCAAACAAAGGTTAGCTAAACTGACAATTCAGATGGTTTCAACAGAGAAAAACTCCACAAGTTGTATTTTTAAATGTGCATATACAATTTCAACAGCACTTTTCCAGAATGAAGTTGAATTTGTACAAAACATAGTTACATGAAAGAACTGACCGTTTGTTTTATCCTTTATGTGGTAGGAATTATATGGAAGTTTGTTAGGTTTCTTCCAAATGTCTGATTTCCAATGCTGCTGTCTTGGTTGAATTAAGTTGTCAGTTATTAAACATGAAGCAAAGATCTGGATATAAAGTGGATGCTTTTAAATGAACCTGTTCTCATGCTCTTCAAATTGTTTAAATTAATTTTTGTAAATAATTTCATTTTAACATGTTTCATTCCTTCACAGAATGTGCAACAAAATCACCTATAAACTAACAAAATGAAAAAACTTGGGATGTATTTTATGATAGAATGTATTCGGAAATAATTTAAAGCTTTTCAGAATTTTACACAAACACACCATGAAATAAAATTAATTTACTATATTTAACTAGTTAATCAGAATAATTTAATAGATATAAAATCATTGATGAATATGATTTACCAAATAATAAAAAATTCAAAGTGCACAAGGATTTAATTATTCTATGTTTAATAAAAGTTTTATAAAATCTGTGTTATAATACAGAGTGTATACCACCATGTTTCCCCGCAAATAAGACCTAGCCAGACCATCAGCTCTAATGCGTCTTTTGGAGCAAAAATTAGTATAAGACCTGGTCTTATTTTACTATAATATAAAACCGGGTCTTTAATGTAATGTAATATAGTATAATATAATATAATATAATATAATATAATATAATATAATATAATATAATATAATATAATACTGGTTCTTATATTAATTTTTGCTCCAAAATACAAATTAGAGCTGATGGTCTGGCTAGGTCTTATTTTCGGGCAAACGGCATTATATACAAATGAATATGTTTGTTATTATAATTCTGGTAACTTTCCTAATATTATGTTTTCCCTTAAACAATAAGATATACTTTTACAGGTCTTAAAAATTATTTGATGATTTCATTGGAATTTATTAGCTGTTATTCACAAAATGTATGTGTTGATTCTCTTTATAAAATATTAATCTGAGACAATTTTTCACAAATTTTTGTGATATTTAATCCATGTTTGTCCTAATGTAGCTTCTTTTATTTACTTTGAATTATCATTTTTATAATTATAATGAATTTGTTGTCCTAATTCAGCATGCCAACATAATTTTGCATCACTGTGGCTTTTTTAACTTTATTTAGTCAACGTTTGTTTAATTTTTGTTTTCTCATTTTTTTAGGGAGAATCACTTTAATAAACCTAAAATCAGAAAAGTCATAAGGATCTTATTTTTTTCATAATTTTATTGGTGAAAGAAGAAGGAAAAAAAAAAACCAAGAAAAACGTATCTTCAAAATAACTACCAAAAAGAAAGAGAGAGGGAGAGAAAAAAAAATCTACACAATTTGGGGTTCTATTTTAAGAAAGATGGTACAAACTCATGAATAAAAATGCGTGTTTAAAGACATCTAATGTACAGCCTGATGGACAATAGTATTTGCTAAGAAGATAGATTTCATATTAAATCTCAACACACACACATGCACAGTAACTGTGAGGTGATGTATATGTTACTTGGCTTGATTATGGTGTTCTTTTCACAATGTATACATATACCAAAACATCAAGTTGTAAACCATAAATACATACAAGTTTTATATGTTAAAGATAGCTCAGTAAATTTGTTGAAAAAGTGAATACAGAATAGAAAAACGACTCACAATAATCAATGATAAACAAAATCTCAAATTAGAAAATATATTTTTGTTAAATGACTGCTTGACAAACTATATAAAACTTTCTTAATTTTTAGCTACATACATATGACAAAATATTATTTATATTTTCTGCAGAAGTAAAAAAGATAATTCAGTCTTTCTTTACTGATTAATCACAATTTGCTTTTCATTATTGACAGCTTAGAAAATTTCCTTTCAGCTTCACAATTCCATGATTTTTATCAAATTTGGGAAATCTGTCAGATTCTTCTATATATGAGCTATTCCAAACACTTCCGATTTTTGTAGTGCTGTTACAGAGTATGCTCTGCAAACAAAAGAGTTCTGATATATTCCATTTTGCATGATACTTGTCAATTAAAAAACAAAGTATAAGATACATTTATAATTTTGTACAATCATTACTGAGAATATCCCTGGCAGGAAAGAAATTCCAAATGACAAGGTATCCATGGAAATGATTATAACAGTCTACGTATGATGTTTTGACTTTTTATATGTATTAGGTCTGGCTCCACATATTGTTGACTTTGTTGTTTTTCCCTTCAGAACCCACATACTTCGAAGGTGTGTTTGTAGAACACCTTCATAGCACAATATGACTACAGGCCCTCAACCTTCAAGTTGAAACACAGAGTGTGATGAAATAGGAGGAAACAGAGTATTCTTGGAAACCATTTCCACTCCAGGTCAGCTGGAAGTAAGTAAGCTATACACTGAAGTGATATGAACCCCAAAACTATATCCACTAAATGTCTTCTCACTCAGCCTCCCCTTAACAGGACCCAGAAAGGCTCACACCACTCCTAACTTCTCCAGTTCTTCAAAGGAAAAGGTGATGGAGGGGGCATTTGGAATAAAAGAAAGAGTGACCCTAACAGAGCTTCTTGCTTTTGCAGATTTTACAAATATGATCCCGAGAACACACAGGTCCTTAGAAAGGCCCATGAAGTGAGGAGGAGGGTCCCTGAAGCTTAAGTTCCTTTAGGTTCATGGAATATTCCCTATGGGTTTATTATAGACAACACAATCTGGATTCAGTAAACATACTGTGGCTCTTTGATATCAAGTGTTCTTTCTATGGCTCACACTAAAAATGTAAACATGTTGAATTATATAGATGCATAATATGTAGATTTGTTTCATAAAATCTCTCTTTTGCCCTTTTGCCCCTCTTTCAGAATATACACTCATATGGCTCAGGTTCAGGCATGTACATACCCCATGTTTAAAAATCTTAGGAGCAATAAATAGCTCTTATGGAGAGTCTATATGTCTCTAACAAATTTTCCCTGTAGTCATAACAAAAATTATTGAGAAATAAAGACGCTAAAATTAAGGTTAGTTTAAATCCTCCAGATTTTATCATCTATGATTAAGCTAAACAAAAATTAATTAAATCCAACTAAGAATTCTCAACAACTGACACACAAACAAGGATAAATTAAAAAGCAGTAATTGGGATAAGAAACAATTGGGAAGATTTACATTTTATTCATAAAAAGTCAAATAATTTCAGCAGAGAGAAAAATCTAGAGATTCCCTTTCTTTAAAAGTATTTACCTACTGTTTACATTTCTGAGGAAGGATTTATAATGTGGGTGATATTAACTGTATAAATGTACTTTAAAATCATAAAGAATGCTAGTTGCTATCTTACTAATCAATCTCATGAATTGTTCATGTTCTTGTGTCATGCTTATGTCATCAGAAAATAACAAAAAAAACATGTATTACATGAATAGATATACTTCCTAGAAGATAGTTTTTAATCTATCATTTGTAATTTGATTAAAGTCAGATTTTATGCAACATGCAAACTTTTTAAATCCACAAATCAATGTTCTTCTTATATTATCTTTCCCAAACCAAAATTTAAGCACACAGCTGCTCAAGTTTTCTCCTGAGAAAGGTCACTATTAAGTGAATTGTTTACAATTAAGATAATTTTTACTTTATTTGATGTATACTTGAAATATTTGCAACAACAACAATTTGCCATTTGGAGTATTTAGATTATCAAATATCCCATTTGTGATCAAGAATCTATCAATTTTAATAAATTATTTTGGAAGATATTATAACTCATCAGAATATTTTAAATAGAAGTCTACATTCAAAGAAATTCTCAATTTTTTAAATGCAAAAATGAGGAAAAAAAAACTGTAAGAAGGGTTAGTGACAATTTTGCATGTAAATAAAGATTAGGAGAGACTGAATGGCAATACATATTTTTAATCTATTTTCAAAGTTATATAACACATTGCTGGAGCTGTCAAGATTTTGCTAATGGAAAAAAAAAATGAGGAAAAATGATGTTGTATTTTAAGCCTGAAATAATAAAGTGATAGCAACAAGAGATTAGAAGTGTTGTTTATTCTCATGTCATTGATTCTGGCCTGTAGATATTTAAACAGATAGAGCAAACAAACTAAGAATGAATGGATAACATGTAACTTTTTAAATTTTATAGCCACAAAAGCAGGATACAGTGGCTTATAATCCTGAAACATTTGCCATCGAATGGGGAGGGGTGACATTGAGGAAATAGACTGATCAACTTTCTAGAATAGGTAAGAACTAAAGATCTGTGAAATATACTGACACACAAAAGAAACAAACAATTATGAACATGAAGTTGGTGTCCCCAAATCAGTGTGTGTTCATGTAAGTGTGTGTCAAGCAGAATAAAAAAGAAAAAACAAAAACAAAAACAAAAAAACAAAACACTGTTATGTCTTAGTGAAAGAAGTTAAAAGCAAAATTTAGCTACTCTGAAATGTGATTCCCAAATGAGATTCTTTAGGCAAATTAGTCTGCCTGAGTATTTAAAAAAAAATAATAATAATACAGGGATAATACCACGCATACTTGTAGGTCACATATAAATTAAATAAGAGGATCTATGTGGCTGTACTTCTAAATTATCAATGTCATATAAATAGCAGATATGTAAGTCTTGCAGAGAAGCATGAGATTGTGAGAGGAAATATTTGATTTGCTGTTCTCTCAGGCAGTCAACCTTTCACAGAGGGATCACCTCAGTTCACTGGTTATGTTAGCTTGATGATATACATTTTCACTTCCCATGCTGATTTTAGAACCTAACCCCAAATAAGAGATTCAGTGTCATGCAGATTTCATCTGAGACTGGAAGTGAAGTGTGAGATAGAAAAGATATCCCAAGGGCTATTGGGGGAGTGTTTTTTTTTTATGTTTTTTGCCTTTCCCCAAATGACTGTGATTCTCTGTTGAATAAGTCTTTTCTCAGGATATTGTCCAGGTAAATTCAGTGCCCAGAGAATATTGGTAAGAAACTATATGAAACCCTAGTGGATAAGCATCAGTTATCTCCAGCTCTGTTGAGATCAAATATAAAATGGTTGCTTTGTTTCTAAAAATGTGGTGCGTGCAATTACCTTTATTTTTACAGTGTTTGCAGTTCTCGTCAGAAGTTCAATCCTGATGCACTCAGAAGCACTGAAAAGCCAAATGTTTGTTTCACTGATTCTCCTCAAATGTATAGAAGGGTATTTTAGGACTCGGAAAAGGCCATAATTACCTGCAAAGAGCCCGAGTATCATTATTTTTGCCAAGCTACTTGCTCTGCTTCAAACAGGGGCTTTTCCTGTCCATCTTAATTTCACTTCAAAATCCACTTATGTAGCACAGTCACAGATGTAATGTTATTTGTCACAGCTTATTACATGTGAGCTGTATATCAAAATACTTTTGAGAGTTGTATCATATGACCATAGCAAAAGAGAAGCTGAACAAAAACTAAAGCAAAAATTAAACTAGAAATAAAATATTTGATATGAGTTTAGCTGAATTAGCAAAGGGAGATTTCCCCAAAGGAAAAAAGACCACCTCAGAAAAGTCCCTTGCTTCCCTACTTTATCACTTCATTAGTATTTATAGCTAGCAAAGCATTAAAAGATGCTTGTGTATGTAATATACATATTACATATAAATTCATCATTTCACGGTGTTATAAGAGGACAAAGCCATGATCCATCCTTTGCTATAGTTGCATTAAATTGTTGGAAATCTTATTTCATAGTGCTCCATCAGCCTGTGTATTCTATGTATGCAGACAAACAGAAATCCAAACCCCATCTTAAGAAAGGACTAAAACAACAATTACAAAATGGCAACTAATAAGTTACTGCTTTATTTAAAAATATGTCCTTTTTAAAAGAAAACTTTCAGAAGTCACTGGATAATGGTATGGTAAACATAGAAAAAATACTTAACTATCAACATTGTTACTGAAATTTTGAAAATACTTAAAATTGATATTTTCTAATACTGAGGTTTGGGACCACTGGAATGATATCTGAGAATCATGGAATCATTTATATCCTGGTCCCATGACGAAAGTCTATAAAACAGCTACTATAACTAGACCCATTTATGAGATAACAAAACTTCAGAAAAGAGAAAATACTTTGCAAATTTCTCAATGTCAAATGGTCTGTAGGTGCTGATTAGTCTAATTCCAGAGCCTGCACTAAATCACAGTGGTGTCTTCCCACCAGGAGGGCGGCAACACAGACTAAACTGATCCCATAACATCCCAACTCTTCCTCCAAATCCCCACTGTTTTTCAGCATACCTATTTCAAACTTAGAAACCTAAAAAAAAAAAAAAAAAAAAACCCAAAACAACAACAACAACAAAAACCATGCTGACTAACACATCCCTCTGTTGTTCAGAGATAAACATGGAAAGGGATCTAATGCATATATTCATTTTTAACAAAATGCAAAACATTTGTGCCATATTTCTAAGGTCTCTTATATAAATTGTTATTTTACGTCACAGTTATTTCTATTATTGAATATACATATGGCACAAATTACTCTCCCAAAACTGATCCCACATCATGCTATCACGAGCGCTGTACGTGTTGAAGTAGCAAATACATGAGACTCTGATTTCCAGAAAACAATATAAGTTACATTTCTTTGGAGTGGATTTTACTTTCCTTTTGGTCAAATATATAACAGCTAAGAAAAAGATAACAAAGTCTACATTTCCATTTTTTTCTTTTAAATTTAATATAGTATTATTTGTCTTGTAGTTTGTAGGAACTGGTTCATTGATGTTATTTTTTAAAAATATTCTGATTAGCTCAAATTTCAAGCATTCTATTATTTCAATGGTTGAAATTCTCTCGATTGATTTGAACTGTATAATCCATTCTTCTGTATGTGAATGATTTTTTCACACAGATTGTCTTTCTGTGAAAAAGGACATTCTACCAAAGTAACTATTTTTAAACAACTTTTGAAAGTCCAAAAGAAGAAAAGAAAAGGTTTAATATGTAAATCATTAAAATAACACTTATTTTACATGGCTAAAAAAAATTTAAAAGGTGTTGTATTTTGTAGCATTCACAAAGGTACAAAAATCTTGCAAGCTTAAGATGGAGAACTTTTATTTTTCCTGGATCATTTCAAATTAAGTTGTCTTCCCGATTCCCCATCACCCCAAACAATTGAACGTTAATTTCTACAAACAAAACAGTCTTCAGTGACCACAGTGCCACTAACAAATTCAACAAATTAGCAGTGATAAATTACTACTGTCTAATCCTTAGACCTCATTCATGTTTCACCAAATGTCTCAATAATATCTTTATGAAAAAAGAGTTCAGTTTAGAATCCTTGTATTTAGTTTTCAGCTTGCTCTAGTTTATTTCACTTTGTAAAAGTCCAAGGTTTCTTATTTATCACTCATGATCTTGGCATTTTTTAAAGATCACAGATCCCTTATTTTGTAGAGTGATTCTTAGTTTGTGGTTAGGTTTGTCTGATGTTGCCTCATGTTTATTAGATTGGTGCAAAAGTAACTGCCATTTAAAAGGTTAAAAATAATTGCAAGAACCGCAATTACTTTTGCACCAACCTAATAGATTCAAATTAAGCATCTCTGTCTGTAGTTAATGCTGTGTTTTTCTGATTGCATCCTATTCGTAGACAGGGTTTCAAATTGCCCATTACTGATGATGTTCATGTTGATCACTTGAAAAAGTATTTGTCAGGCTTCTCCACTGTAAAATTATCATTTTTTTTCTTTATCATTAATAAGAATTTAGGAAGGAGGTATTTTAAACTATGTAAGTATACTGTGTCTCATGAAACTTTTAATTATTTTATTTGTTTATTTATAACTCAATGGACTCAGGTTTCATGTTTCATTTAAAGGGTTATAATATATTAGAATAATTAATTTTGATGGTCCAATTTTCCTTCAAAATAGATCATCTGTCCATTAGACCTGTCATTATATTCTGTGAGCACTTTCTCATTTTGTGGCACAATAATATATTCTATACTCATCTAGTTTTTTTCTTACCTCAGCTCTGGAAAAGGAACCCTGGTTCCTTTTACTGGAATCTTTCACTAAGATTGTGCAATTTTCTTTCTTTTTCAACTTGCTTTTGGAAGGTCATATGGAGTCAGGTGGATCACAGTAATCCAATAAGTAACAATACTATTTACCTCTGGTTAGTAACTAACCATTCAGAGATTTTGTTTTGTTTTGTTTTGAATTTATTTTTATTAAATTTATTGGGGTAACATTGGGTAGTTAAAATATATAGGTTTTAAGTGTACAATTCTATAAAACATCATCATTTGTGACAACATGGATGGGTCTTAAGATCAACATGCTAAGTGAAATAAATCAGACAGAAAAAGTCAAGAACCATCAGAGTTTTCTACATTCTGTGAAGCCTCTTACATCAGGCACCTCCCATCACTGTCTGACCCGGCTGCAGAAAAACTCCTGCCTGCTTTTCAAAAGTGTTCTGCTTAGGCTGTTAGTCTGCTGCTGGTAATACAGTGGCAGGGTCCCCTGTCCCACCCACACCACAGTATTTGTAAATATCCTAGGGGAAAACCTCCAGGTGTTTGAAGCCCACAGGTCTCTGCCAAAGCTTTGCTCTTTTTTCCGCTTTATGCTAAGCTTGTCTCAATGGATATAACACCTGATGCTCACTCACTTTCCCTCACAACGAGTCAGCCTGGTGAAGTTTTTGTAAGTCACTAACCTGAATAAGATTCACCCTCCAGATTCTTAGCTCCTCTTCTCCCACTTGTCCCTGTATCATTCTGAATCCCTTATAAGATGATGTATTATTTTTTTATTGCATCATTTCTAGTTGTTTGGACAGAAGTTCTGATCTGCCATCAGCTACTCTATTCTATTTGGAATCTGAAGTCACTTGAGTTCAAATTAACAGATTATTTCCTCATTTACTTTATTTTCTCAGACCAGTTTATCCTGGATTATCTATCTATCTATCTATCTATCTATCTATCTATCTATCCATCTATCTACACACAAGATCTCTGGTGATTTTTTGTTTTTGTTTTTTGAGGGGGAGAAGTGAAGACCAGAAATGTTTCTGATTACCTGGAATTTTCCTTAATAATCCAAAATATATGGGTAAATTGGGTTTTGTTTGTTTCTTCCTAACCAAGAGGGAATAAAATCCATATGAATTGTTTTTTTTATTTTATTATTTGTGTTGTTATTTTAAAAGTAAAGACTGATTTTTTTCCTTTCCACAAAGACAGTCTATATATTACAATAATGGTCTTACCATATGATCCCTCATATGTTCTACGGAGTCACTTTCTAAAACCAAGCACGATTTTAAACACCTCTCTGCGATCAGTGTATCCAGTTCTTCTCTTGTATGAAACAGGTGGTTTTATTGTGCACCTAACCCTTCAGAACTGTATTTGACTGGGTCTTTTTGATCACTACTCTCTGGGTCCTTTCTCATTGATACCTCCTTATAATTCTCTGAACTATCACATATCCTGGAAGGTCTTCCAGCTAATGGAGGTCCTAATTTTCTCCTAGTTTCCTAATAGGGGAAAATGATGTGCTTAATTTCTGTTTTAGTTCTCCTTGTTGTTTTTAGATTATTTTTAAGACCAGAAAGGGGAAATACTAGCTTTACTTGTGTTCAAATGGAAAATTAGCAAGTACTACACTCTATTAATTTCCGTATTTTAAAAGGTGAAGTATACAGCATGAAGGGTTGGCTCTGTAAAATATTTTCCTAAATCCTCAAGCTTTTTTATTAAAGAGAGATACCTGGTTATCGACATGTTAAATTTTAATTTGAATACTTAAGGTAGTATCTTATTTACAAAATAGCTAAAGTAAAGCAAGTGGGACTAAGTCAGAAATACAGCAAAAGAGATAGGGCAATAATTCCCATGAAAGGAAATTAAAATACACACACATATGGATAAACACAGAAGAGATGCTATAAAAATGTGACAACAACCAGTACGTTTCTAAAAATTAATAATTTAACATAAAACTTAGAGGATACTTAGAATTTACTGCAACAAATTGATGAAATCTCTTCCATATTTGACAAATGAAATTTCAGGGTATAGGTGGACTGACCTAAGCTGATGTATGGAAAAGTAAATTGGGTTCCATACCACCAATTTCCAACACATAGAGGGGGCTCCCCCATACATCCACACCATTCTCAGACACCAGAAGGATGTATTATAATTCTCCTCAATTCTGATACTATCTATCCAGAAATAGTATCAGATTCAACAGGCTCAGACCTACAAGAAAGCTCCTCCCCACCACTTCCAACTTCAGACACCAGTCAAAAGTTCAGGTTGTACCAATTGGCTGTAAGTCTTTACACATCCTGAAAAGCTTTCCCATGACTTTGGGTCGGATTAATTTGCTAGATCAGCTCACAGAACACAGAGAAACATTTTATTTATACTAGACTACTGTTTTATTATAAAATGATGTAACTCAGGAATAACCAAATGGAAAAGATGCATAGGGCAATGTGTGCAAAAGATTGCTGAGATTCAATGCCCTCTCCAAAGACATCCCTCACCCTGTATTTCCATGTGTTCACTACTCAAAATCTCTCTGAAAACCATCGTTTTGGATTCTTATGGAAGCTTGATTACAGAGGCATGATTGATTAACTGATTGGCCATTGGTGATTGATTCAACTTTTAGGGGTGTGACAAAAATGTCAACCCTCTAATAACATGGTTGCCTCCCTTGGCAATCAGACCCAATCTTAGGTACTTTCCAAAGGACATCTTCATTGCTCTCACCACTTAAGGAATTCCAAGGGTTTTAGGAGTCCTGTGCCACAAGTGGGAGGAAGACCAAATATATATTTCTTGCTATAAATCACAATATCACAGAAAGTCAACAAAGGAACAAGACAAATAAATGAAGAAACAAAAACTCATAGACACAGACAATAGTTAGTGGTTACCAGAGGGTAGGCGGGGAAGGGGGTGTTAAATGAGGATAAAAGGGATCAAATACATGGTGATAGAAGGAGAATTGACTCTGGGTGATGGACACACAATGTGATATATATATATGCTGTATTACAGAATTGTACACCTGAAACCTATGTAACTTCACCAACATTTGTCACCCCAATAAACTTTAATTTAAAAAAAACGAAAAAAAAAGTCATAAGAATTCATTAAATCCTATTTTTCAAATCTTTTGAATTAATGAGCACTAATAATCAAACAGATGGGGAAATCCTAAAATATTTTCTTTTACATCACTTTTCAAGTAGTCCCATCGTTTAAAATATTTCAGTACATTAATCTAGGTGAGACATAAAAATCAAAGATACTTTAAACCCTCAGGGATGTTTAAAATCTTTAATAATATACAAATAGACAATTTTAAAAGGCTATTCTGCATGTGTACCTCACCTCAGAAAGTTTAATATCTGCTTAATGACCTTGTTTGCAGTATCATTAAAACTTCTGGCAATCTCTTGCTAAAGGAACTTGCAAAAATTAACAATAGTTGAAAAGCAGGAGGAGATAATTAGCCTCATTAATGAAGTTGCTTACCAGATTCCACAACTGTACCTTGCACAGCAGGAGAGTCAGGCTATTTTAATGTCAGATATACTTACCCTTGACATTCCTTAATTACTTCTCTCAATTTTTCTTGACTCACCTTAACAGGCAGGAGTGTTATGTGCCCCAAATAGAGCACCAATTGTAGGTTGTTTAGATAACAATGCATTTTTGGATATGATATAACACTGATCCTGAAAAATTTAAGCTTGTTTTAAAGAAATTAGAATCACAAAGTGTGTATTAAATCTCAACACAGGTTTATTTGTAATGCTGTGACTAAAAAATGCTTAAACTTTGAATGAGAAGGTTGTCATTTAGGTACTCAATTTTTAAAAGTCAATTTTATGAAGTCTACTACATGCAATGGTATTTTCAAGGGGTGAGAGAGGTTGTTTGGAATAAAAATAACAGTAACAACATTACAGAGTACTGATGATTTCTATGTGTTAAGTTGCTTTAATTTATTATTTTATTAAATTTATATAACACTCTCATGCAGTTAAAAATGAATCAGTTTATTATCATGATTATTGATTCCTCAAGATAGGATGAATAATTTGCCTAAATGCTAGGTTGTGAATTAAATCCCATAAAATTGACAAAAATTTTTAACGCAATGGCAAGGTTTTTGGAGGTAAAATGAATACTCTGTCTTATCTGTTCTTTTGTAAATTAGAAAATGTTAATGACATTTGACAATAAAACAGTAATGAAAAGTAATCATATGGTTTGATAGAATTTTACCCATTGGAGGGTTTTTTTGTTTGTTTGTTTGTTTTTGTTTCCAAGTGGGAAATCCCAAACGTTTGCGAATAGAAAATAAAAATAAGATAATGGAGTGGATTTCTGTAAAAAAATAAAACTAAAATAATTATTTAAAAAGCACCTTACATGATATTGCAGTAATCATTATTGACATATAAAGTTACAAAGAAAGTTAATAAAGACCTTAAGTGGTCCATAGTGGTGACAAAGGGTAATAGAGCTCAGGAGTAACAGGCAAATATAGCCATCTTCCATCCCAGCATAATCTGTGTAATTTTCATGGCCCTTGCTTGATGCAATTCAACTCAGACATGCTATCTTACATACATTATCTATGATCTCCAGGGAATTATTTACAATTTCTTAAGGCATACACTTTAAATTTCTTTTTTACTACTAGGAAAGGTTTGACATACTAATCACTATTAACATAATGACTCCTAAGAACAAAATTAATAAATAATGTTAAAATTAATGAGAATATATGTCCCTTGAAGACCAATTAAATAAAACCATGACCACAGGTGACAGAGCTATCCACACTGACTTAAACCTCAGGAATTTGGTGCATATTTGAGACACATTAGTGTAGGATGATGTTGATACTAATTAATGTGGAATAATAACTTGTCCATGTAAAATGTATCAAGTGACACAGGATGTTGTTATTGAGTGACATTGTGAGGAATACAATGAAGAAATAAAATGAAGTCACAATAGCCAAGCTGCTACATTACTAAAATCAAGTAGATTGAGGCATGCGGAAACAATTCCATTCTTAACTAGCCTGGGAACTTAAACTTTTGAACTTCCCAATCCTGAATCAATGCCTGAATATACATCAGACCTCCAGATAAAATTCTGATTACCTTTTGAAGGATTCACTTACCCAGACCACCTGACATCCATTATCCAGGCCACCAGATGTGCTTGGACCTCCTGGCACCCATCTTCCAGACCACCTGGTATCTATCATCCAGGTCACTTGACACCTGACTAATAACTGTCCTGGACTAATCCTAGGGCTAAGAATGCAGAACTGGTTATTCTTAAGAATGTACTCTTTCTATAAGACGTCTTAACTTGTCTTTCTTCTTTGGAACAATTCTGGGTTACTTTCTTTCATGACCACATCAAAATTACAACTAAACTACAAAACAACCATCATCGAGAATCAACGGAAATCTTGCTGAACCAAAGTCCTGCAACTAAGGACATACAGAAAAAGCTACCTGAAGACTGGTAGGCTAGACAGAAATGCGGAACAGGCTGGTCCCACACCCATGCATGACCATTAAAAATTTGGAGCGGTATCTCCACTGCAGAGGTTCCTCCCAAAGGAGCAAGGGGTCCCAGATCCACACCAGGCTCCCCACACCAGAGATTAAGAGCCAGGGAAAGAAGTCCCCATACGTTCCAGTTGCGAAAGCCAGCAGGGCTTGTGGCTGAGTGAGATGGAAGGCAGCTAGAGTTCCTGGTATTTCTCTTAAATGGACCTCACACAGACTTATTCATTGATGGAATCACAGGCTCTGAGCTCCAGGGCTGGGGCAGCAGGTGGAGAGGCAACAGGGACATATGGGGGTGGGGGTGGGTAACTGAGTTGTTTGGCATCAGGACAGGCTGGAGGGGCAGTTTTCTCCTGGATGAAGGAACTGGTCGAAGCCATTGCTTACTTGTTCAGCCCTCCCCCTTCCCTGTGTGCAGACACAGGTGGCCATGATATCTGAGTCTCTATCAAGCTGGCTGACACCATTCATTCACCAGGCCCTGGTAATTCTAAGACCTTGTCCCACCCAACTTTGGGGCACATCCAAGCTTCTTCCAGTGGCTTTATTATATAAACTGCCTGCCTTAGCTGATGCTGCTGACTTTCCTAGGTTTGTGGAACCCAGATAAGCAGCAGCTGGCTTAAGCATGTCCTGTACCTCTGGCTGAGCAGCACTAAGCCCTGAATGAGCAGCAGCTGGCCTTGGTTCATGGCTTGGCCTCATGAGGCACTTCGAAACACAGCACAGACAGCAGCCATCTGCGGATTTCTTTGTGGCTCCTACTGGGTGGCACCGGATGGGGCACAGGCTGCAGCTGGATTTGACCTGCAACAAGTCCCCTCTCAGGTGGCCCTGGGACAGGCGCATGCAGTGGCCAGCTACAAAATGAGATGGAGCAGCACCTAGCTGTCTCCGAGGATGACACACACAAGGGGTGGTTTGCACAGGCATCAGAGCCCTGCTGAGGCAGATCCTACTCTGTGGGGTCAGTCCTTGTACAGCAACTCCTTCATTGTAGTCACAGACGTTCTCACAATAAATAAGCCGAAGGGTCAGTTCCTCCAAGTGACATGCAAACAGCAACCAAGGCTCAAGCACAAGAGGGCACCCACAACCCACACAAGGACACACCTGGCATTCATAGCTCAGATAACCAGAAAGACTGTGCCACCAGCCTCTGCAGGAAACCTACTACATAAGGACACTCTACTAAGACCAGAAGACATAGCCGCCCTACCTAATACATAGAAACAAACACAGGGAGGCAGCCAAAATGGGGAGACAAAGAAACACCTCCCAAATAAAGCTTCAGAAAAAGAACTAAACAAAATGGTGAGAAGAAATCTTCCAGATGCAGAGTCCCAAACACTGGTTATAAGGATGCTTAATGATCTCAGGGAGAGCTTCAACAAAGAGAGAGTAACCACAAAAAAGAACCACTCAGAAATAAAGAATACAATAATGGAAATGAAGAATGCATTAGAGGGAATCAACAGTAGATTAGATAAAGCAGAGGATCAAATCAGCAATTTTGGAAGATAAGGTAGCAGAAAACACCCAATCAGAACAGCAAACAAAAAAGAAAAGAACCGAAAAAAATTAGGATAGTTTACGGGGCCTCCGGGACAACATCAAGCATCCCAACATTCGTATTATAGGGTTAAGGAGAAGAGAGAGAGTAAGGAATTGAAAACCTATTTGAAGAAATAATGACAGAAAACTTCCCTAACCTGGTAAAGGAAATAGACATACAAGCACAGGAAGTGCAGAACATCCCAAACAAGATGTGCCCAAAGAGTCTCACACCCAGACACATCATAATTAAAATGGTTAAAGACAAAGAGAGAATCTTAAAAGCAGCAAGAGACAAGCAGTTACTTACATTAGCTGATTTCTTAACAGAAATTTTGCAGGCCAGGAGGGATTGGCATGAGATATTCAAAGTGATGAAAATCAAGGACATATAACCAAGATTACTCTACCCAGTTAAGCTATCATTTAGAATCAAAGAACAGATCAAGAGCTTCCCAGACAAGAAAACACTAAAGGAGTTAATCACCACCAAATCAGTACTATAAGGAATGTTAGAGGGATTTCTCTAAAACAAACAAACAAATAAATAATTAATTAAAAATATTAATAATAAAATATCAATAAATATATATTTCTCAACAATTACTTTCAATGTAAATGGATTAAATGCTCCAATCAAAGGATGGGTAGGGGCTGAACAGATACGAAAATGAGACCGTTACACATGCTGCCTATAAGAGACTCACTTCAGATTGAAAGACACACACAGACTGACAGTAAAGAGTTGGAAAAATATATTTCATAAAAATAGA
This sequence comes from Rhinolophus sinicus, assembly GCF_036562045.2. Classification (NCBI taxonomy): domain Eukaryota; kingdom Metazoa; phylum Chordata; class Mammalia; order Chiroptera; family Rhinolophidae; genus Rhinolophus; species Rhinolophus sinicus. The sequence continues at coordinate 48,085,322 of NC_133754.1, read as the reverse complement.
AACAAACAAACAAACAAATGAAAAACAAATAAAAAAAGTCTTGGTAACAATACTTATACCAGACAAAAACTTTAAAACAAAGACTACAAGACACATAGAAGGACACAGTAATCCCACTTCTGGGTATTTATTTGAAAAAAAAATACAAAATGCTACTTCAAGGGGACTTGTTCATCCATACGTTCACTTCAGCATTATTTATAGTAGCCAAGATATGTAGGCAACCTCGGTGTTTCTGAATGGATGAATGGATAAAGAAGAGGTGGTATGTATATACAATGGAATATTACTGAGCTGTAAAAAAGAATGAAGTCTTGCCACCTGTAACATCAATGGACCTAGAGGATATTATGTGAGTATAGTTAAGTCAGACAGTGGAAGACAAATGTTGTATGATTTCACTTATAAGTAGAATCTAGAGAACAAAATAAACAAACAAATGAAATAGAAACAACTCATAGATACAGAAAACATTTCAATGGTTGCTAGATGGGATGAGGGTTGGGGGCAGGGTAAAAAAAAGAAGAGATTAAGAAGTACAAATTGGTAGTTATAAAATAGTCATTGGGATATAAAGTAAGAGACTATAATCAATAATATGGTAATAACTATGTATAGCGCCAGGTGGGTACTAGTCAGGGGGATCATTTCGTAAATTATAAAATTATCTAACCACAATGTTGTACCCCTGAAATTAATATAAAATACTATTGAATATCAACTGTAATTGAAAAATTAAAAAGGATGGAAGATAAAGTGGAATAAGAGGTTCAAAATTCCAAGTATAAAACAAATAAATCATAGGGATGTAATGTACAGCATAGGGAATATAATCAATAATATTTTGATAGTGTGGTATGGTGTCAGATGGTTGCTGGACTTATCATGGTGATCACTTCTTTAGCACAGGGAATATAATCAGTAGTATGGTAATCACTATGTATAGTGCCAGGTGGGTACTGTTGAATAAACATAATGTACACCTGAAACTAATATAACATTGTGTGTTAGCTATATTTTAAAAAAAATCTTTTAAAATTCTGTATTAATGTCATGGCTCTAACTGATTTTACCAAAATGCATCAGTCTGAACTTTGTCCACATGACACCAAATCCTTCAGGTAAAAACTAAAGTTCAAAAAAGAAATCAATAATTTAACATCTAAGTTGCTTCCCACCACAGATTTTCAAGTTTTTAATTCTTGTAGCTTACAGTATTTATCTTGTTTTTCAATTCTTTGATAATATTTGCTCACATACCTAAATGTCACTCAATACACAGAACAATCAATTATAAAGGAAAGAACATGGAATTTGTACTGGTGAAGAAGTGGATTTGTATTCTGATTTTGGCAAGGTATGTATTTAATATCACAACTATATTTATGAGCTGCAGTTTCCACATATTGAGCATATATGTGCTCCAGAATTATACACAGAATATCAAACCTGACATAGTATTAGTAGCATTTTTGTCTCTCAGTAAATACAGGATTTATTTCATTATCCAGCATGTAATTAATTTATACTATTACATACCCATATGACTTGTCGGCAAGATAGCTATACTCTATTCCGCCTGATCCCCACACCTATATAATGCCGTCTTTAAACACATTAAGAAACTAAATGGTATATTTATTATTTTTTCTGTTTCTTGAAGTAGAGTTCATAGTTTATTTATTTATTTATTTATTTATTTATTTATTTATACTTTTATTTTTGTGGACTTTGCTATTTTCTCACAGATTACCTCCGCCTGTCCTTTTTATCATCTTTTGGTCATCGAACAAAAACCCCTGCTGCTGCTCTTTCCCAATCTTTGGTGTAAGTTACCTTTCTTTGTGGGACAACTGCCCTCTAAATGTATCACTCTAATATTAGGTTTCTTTGTTAAGCAACCCAACCCAAATCTATCTTCATCTCTGTGACTTAATGGATTTCTCTCTGGCTCCACAGATGTCCTTGAATTGTTGTTTTTACAAGCTGAGAATTCATGAGATATACTCTATGTATTTTATTTCTATTTAATTATTTTCTAATAACTTTTTGGTGTTATACGAGGTTGGACAACTAAGTTTGTGAACTCATTCTAGAAAAAAGTGCTACATACCTCATTTGCTGAATATCACTACAGTCACCTCTGAAGTACTCCCCTTGGGAAGCTATGAACTGATGCCAGCACCTAGTTCACCCTACAAAGCAATTTGGGAACTCTTTTTATGGAATGGCTATCAGAGCTCTTGTCGCGTTACTCTTGATGTCCTGAATATCATCAAAATGTCTTCCTTTCAATATTTCCTTCATCTTCAGGTAAAGAAAGAAGTCGTTGGGGGGCAGATCAGGTGAGTAGGGAGGGTGTTCCAATACAATTATATGTTTATTGGCTAAGAGCTCCCTCATTGACAGTGAGTGTAGTGTGAGCTGGTTCATTGTTGTGATGCAAGAGCCATGAATTGTTGCTGAAAAGTTCAAGTCATCTAACTTTTTCACGCAGCCTTTACAGCACTTCCAAATAGTAAACTTGATTAACTGTTTGTCCAGTTGATACAAATTCATAATGATTAATCCCTCTGATAGCAAAAAAGTTCAGCAACATCATTGTAACAAGTTTGTGAACTTAATTGTCAGAACTTGTATATTAATATCCCATGATAATGCCTCTCCTTCCCTTATTTCCTTTTTCCTTTGTCCCTCCCTCTCTTGTTTCTTTACTTCCTTCTTTCTTTCTTTTACATTTTGTCTTTGTCTTTCAATTCTGAAAATAGGGTATTTAGGAACTTGATTAAACTTCAAATTTCAGTCAGATTTTTCTGCAATTGAACAATAATTTTATGAAACTATATAAAGCAGTAAGTGTGGCGTAGAATATGCATGAATAGAAAAAATTGATAAAGATTTTTACACATCTGTAACTGATTTATTGTCAGTAGGCCCTCATTTACAGAATGAAATGATACTGTAGACATTATTTTTAATAGAAACTATCTTCAAACTTAAATTAACAGGGGACAATTTTAAAAAATATGACTTCTGACCAAATTGAATAATTATTAATGTGTTCAAATTAACATCTTCTTCATTATGAAGCATGATAAAACAAGATTCATCCCTTAAAGATTTCTTCCCCTTTCCTTACAACAGTAAAAAAAAAAAAAAAAAAAACCTAAAATAACAGAACAACAACAACAAATGGTTACAGAAGTTATACTTAGGAGACAGATTACATAATTGGCATTCATAATCAAATTTACTAATGTTTAGCTTGGCTCTGAGTCTGAATTCAGAAAACTTAGAAGAAAAGAATCATATGATGTTTTTTACTTGAATAATTATTACACAGATTCATTTTTAGTGTATTGGTGTATAGCATTCATAGGAATAAAATGTTTCTCTCTTCTGTCCACCACCCCACCACGGTTTACTATATGGTAATTATAAGAATGATTTTAATCTTTAACTAGTTCAAATAAGTATGACTATCAATACTATTTATTAAGAAATGTACATTTCACACTGAGTTATGAGACATAAAAAGGAGTTTAAATACAAACAGCCCTTGTGCTGCAGGAATTTACAATGTCGGTCAATGATACAAATCTGCATTAAAAATACAGACATAAACCATTCCAAGACTAACATATGTGCATTTTAAAGTTGAGCGTGCTATGAAAAGGAAGACTATTTCCTGGAAGTTGGAGGAGTAAGTGAGATGTTAAGAAGTAAAATTCTAAAAGAAACTTAGCTCCTAGCTAAACCCTCACTACAAACTCCTTTGAGGGCTGCTAGAGTGAAGTATGATTGGGTACCCTACACTGATGGCATCATATGCTGCTGAGGGTTCATTGAAAGACCCCCTGATGTTAAAACTTTCCAACGTTTCTCAGAATAAATGGAAAGTTATACATCATTAGGGCCCAATACATTGCATTTTTCTGACAGTAGTAGCAGCAAATGGAAGTTACCAAGTAGTTGATATTAGTCTATAGCAAAGTAGAAAATATGAAAACAGAAAATTTAAAGCACTACTGCATAAGCTTTGAGGTCAGGCATCCTGGGTTTGCATCCTGGCATGAATCTACTTAACTTTTGAAAAATCAATTAATCTAAATCTTAGTTCATCTAAATTTTAGTCATCCGCATGGTCAAAATTAGATCTTGTGCTTATCAATAGTTTTACTGTTTATTATTTATCTCTCCCAGCTAGAATATATGATCCAACAGAGTAGAGACATTAACAAATTTTGTTCAATGACACATAGTTGTTGATCAATAAATGTACTTTAAATAAATGAATAAATAAAATCTGTTGAATATTGCTATTAGTAGTGCCAGGCAGTAGGTTTGTTGTAAGGGCTAAACAAAAGACGAAATGTACTTTGGTTAATCATGTGGCTGCCATAGATTAAGCCCTCAATAAGTTTTACTATATTATAATTATTTTATATCTGCTTAGATTGTTTTAATGTTTAGACAATGCTGAAAAGATACTAATCAAATAGCTTTTTAAACTTTAGAGCAATTAAAAGTATTTTGTGGAAAATGTACATGGAAAATGTTACCTAATTTTTAAGAGCACTAATATAGAATTGATATTTATGTTCGACTTAGCAGAGCAGTGATTTTTAAGTCTATCAGAAATAATTTTTTAAAACTTGATATATCTATTTTTATACATATGTTTTACGTATGTGAATCTGTAAGATGTATACATATATTAATATATGTAATAGTATATATGCATGCATCTGTGAAGTTTATTTAATATACATATTTACACTGCTTATATTTGTTTCTGCTTATTTTCATAAACATAGCAAATACAACGGCATACTAACAATGTTTTCCAAATGTGCTAGAACCCTGACAATACCTCTCAAATCTACTTTTCTCCATTCCCATGTCTCTATTAGAGAACGCAACCTGGATTAAAACAAGACGTTTAACTACACCGACATTCACCCGTACAATTAAATTTTCACAGTATTCAGAGTAATCTTTATAAAATCAAACGCTATGGTGTGCCTTCCTTGCTTACAAGCTCTCATTTGCAGAACAAAGTTCAAATTCCTTCTCCTGATAAGCAAGGCCCTCCATGAGCTGCTTTTGTGTTTCTATCTTCCCACAAGCCTTCCCTTCATCTCCTTATTTTCACAAGGACTCTAGCCATATTGACTGCTTAAAATTCCCTAATATGCCACATTTATGTCTGAAGCATTGTACAGGTGTCTCCTGATGTGTAAAACTTAACATATATGCATAAATGCTTTCTCCACAGAGATTTTGCTCACTGACTTTGCTGGCTCTTTCTTACCTTTCAAAACAGGCTTTAGTTCCAAGCAGTCTTTGTTAATTGCACATAATTGGGTCTGTAGACTCTCCTCTGTGTTCCCATAGCACGATTCACTTTGGCAATTATAGCATCTCCCATTTCTACAATTTCTAGCTTGTTTACTTGTTTATCTCCCACAAGAGGCTGTAAAATCCCTGAAGCAGGAGCGAAGTCATCCTATATTCTCAACTAGATGGCACTTGATACAGGGGAAGTACTCAATCATGGTTTGCTGATTGCATAATAGCACAGAAATGGAGAGCAAAATGTAGCTTCCAGACTGACAAACATGTGGGAAGACATGGGTGTGCAATGACCTCAGCACATTCAGTCCCGGCCCAGAAGCAACCTCGCATTACAGTGCCATCTGGAATCTCAAGGCCAGACAATTCTAGCCACGTTCCCATCCATGATATATTTGGGTAAACTTTTAAACCTTTCTTTCTTTTTCTTTGTTGTTTTCTTTTCCATTATTTCATTCTTTAACACTGACACAAACATTACAGCTAATATTCTTACCAAATGCTTTCACTGTGTTTTCAGTTTTTACTTTTTCTTAGTTTCATCAGAGAACTTCCTTCTCACTCATTGACTTAATTGATACTTGAATCTCCCCTTAGAATGCAGCTTCTATCATTATCTCTTTGAGTTAAATCTGCTCATTGTCCCATATTATCTATATTTCCAAAAAGGGTTGATAGCAAAATTGTTCCCAAAATTTTTCAATGCAGAATTTTAAATTTATTATTATTCTGCAAAGCCTCATCTTTGACATCCATTTTACTGAATATTTTTGCTCTTACCATGTTTCCCCAAAATAAGACCTAACTGAACAGCCCTAGCATGATGTTTCAGGATGACATCCCCTGAACATAAGCCCTAATGTGTCTTTTGGAGCAAAAATTAATATAAGACCCAATCTTATTTTCGGGGAAATACGGTAAAACATATTTGCCACCGACTTCTACCAAATTCCAAGTCCTTCTCAACATTATTTAACTGTCTCATACACTCTCCCTGAATTACCACCAATACCTGAGTTATATATAGTAGACATTAGTATACTTTGCCTTATAGATTTTTAATCTACTCTACTACAGTGACTTTCATTCACTTCTTTTCCTAACACTATATAGGCTGGCCTGAGGTTTCATTGTTTCAGTAACTCTGACAACATTTGAAAAGTACTTTAATTTCCGTTCTTCCATTGCACAGATGTGGGTGGATCAAGTGCATGAATGTACACAAACATCCATATTCTGTGCTCATATACCTGGAGTTTGAGCAATTCTAAATAACCACATGGAGAATAGTGTGACTTTGGCTAAAAAGCTGAACTGGACCCTGAAAGAATTTATGGTCGGAGTCTCTCACCCTCCTTATATCAAGGCAGTGATTCTTGCTTGAGAAGATTGTATAAACAGAATGTATCTGTGTTTGTCACAATCTCTGAGGCAGAAAGTAAAATACATAGAACAGCTGGGGTGAGGGCCTATTAGATTGCAACTATGCATCCAGAGTTCCCCAGCAATGGCCAGAGCAAAAAATGTGTGCTAAGAGTACGTGAGAGAATACTCTGAAGGTGCTGACTCAAAAGGTTTTTTTGTTTTGTTTTGTTTGTTTGTTTGTTTGTTTTGTTTTGTTTATTTTTAAACTCTAATTATCTGGTAATAGACATTTGTTACTTTATTGCCTAGTAGTTTTTCCTCATTTGCCTTCTTCTTTTTTTTTTTTTTTTTAATTAAAAGGAGCACCTCCCTGACTCTCGGTTCTTGGGGTTGGGAGTCACTCAATCTCAATTTTTGAAGATGTTCGTGGTAGAAGTCAATTAGTAAATCTCAAACTCCCATTCAAAGGATTGGTCTAAAGATGTGCAAGTAATTCCATTTATGCCAGTGGGATCCAGTTTTAGAACTTTTATAACTTGTATATGCCCTGTAGGGAACAGCATCTCATCCTTTTCTGTTGGACTTGGGGATAAAGATGCAATCCTGGAGTTCCAGGACCTGTTACTGGGGTGTTACTTCTTCAGGTACAGTGCCAACATAGATGTGAATAGAGCTGAGATGGAGAAATGCCAGTTTCTGGTTACACATCAAATACCTGGATTAAACCACTTCCTATATCCCCTTGAATATTATTTCACATTACACAGTGAATTCTTTTTTCCTTACACAAGTTTGAGTTGGGCTTGTTGTCACTGGAAACCAAATCTCTCTTGTGGAATACAATTGTACCCAGTTTATAGGTAAGAAAATTCAGATGCTGAGAGGTAAAGTAGTTTGTCTTTGATCAGGTAATATACAGCAGAGTCTGAGATCTAAATGCAAGACTTGAATGACGATGTCCCAGTTGCCTTCCACTGGATTTTATGCTTCTAGCACTTGTCTAATCAGTGCTTATATTGAAGAGTTTCTTACCTAGTTTGTCTCCTTTCAGTTTAGCCAAATTTCTGTCAGTGTAATCATTCTGCCATGTTCCCATCAGAATTTTCTTTTAAAACATACATATGATCATGTCTTTTTTTCTATTTAACAAACTACTGCTTTCTCTGTAGACTCCTATATACACTCCTAGTTGAGTAGATGGTGTGTAAGCCCTATTACTCAGTCACACCAAACCTGCCCTGCTCTACTGTTTCCCATTTCCAGTAAGGTCTTTTTCCTCCAGACTAGATCTCTGTTCCCAGATCAAGAGAAGCCTCATCCTGCTAGACTCATACACCTCAAGAGTGCCATGTAATGCTGGAGTTTTCGCTTACACACATCTTCATGTCACTGAACTGTGATCCTTTAAGGCAGGGACTATCTTTTATCCTAATCCCCTCCCTTTTTAAGAAGATAGTGCTTACTACATGGTATGCCCTCAACCAGTTTTGAATTAATTACTAATTGATTTAATAGCTACAACTTCTGTTGTGAGACTTTAAAAACTGTAAAACAAAATATTTATAGGTTTGGTAGTGTTAGATAAATCAAGTGGTTACAAATATTTTAAAAATTGGTTATCTTGTCATCAATGAAATATCTATCTTCTAATATAAATAGACAATCACATGAAATAATCTCGCCAAAAAAAAAGAAAATCAAACTTTACTCTTTCTAGGTATCTACCAATTGACAGAAAAACAGAGAGTAGAGAACAAGAAATATGAAACCAATAAATAAAATCAGAAAAAGTGATGTTAACTCAGTTTGTCATTGTGATCATTTCACGATATAAGTTTACAAATATTGACTCATTATGTTGTATACTTGAAACTAACATATTAGGTGTCAATTATATGACAGTAAAAAATCCACTGAAGTAATAATTTAATGCATAATAAAATAAGTGTTGGAGTTCGGGTAAAACATTCAAGCATTAGAATCTAGAGTTTATTTGTGATATATTGATAATGGTTTTCTATATGAAATCTAATTATGGCATTTGATTAACTTTATTATGAACTTTGAATATGACAGTAAGGCCTTTCATTCAAGTTGTACTCAGTGTAAATAAAGAAAACCTCAAGAAGAAAAAAGACATTTTGATCAGGGGGCACTCTATGGCACAAGCATCTCAGTATCATCTAGAAAATGTGAGAGCAAGAAGGCACCACCATATTAATAGAAGTTTGCAATGTATCAACCAATTATAATGTATGGCTTTTTTGAATTCTGATTCAAAAATTAGGCTGCAAAACAAAATAATGTATGGGGCGAATGGGGAAATTTAAACACTGACTAGACAGTTACTGATTTCAAGGGATTTTTACAAATAATGATAATACAATGTTTGTTTTCTTTTGTTATGAACTTTATCTCTTAGTGATGGTTGTTGAAATAGTTATAAATATAATGAAATGATATTTGGATTTCTTTTAAATTTATATGGGTTCCAAGGTAGTGGGTGGGGATACAGATGAAGTTATATTGGATAGGAGTTTAAAAATGTTTATGCAGGTGATGAGTATATCTGGATTTATTATATTGTACTCTATTTTTATATATGCTTGAGGTTTTACATATTAAAATGTTTTAAAATATACTTATGTAGCACTCAAGTGTGTTTCATTTATGTTTGTTGTAGAGGACCTAGCAACCTACTAAAAATGAATTCAGCCTTTCTGACCTCCATGCACATATAAACAGCACTTTCACACAACAGTGACATTGATAACCACAGTGAAATTCAAACAAATAATTTCAGCATGATCATAATAAAAAGAAAAAAACAAGTTTAATAGATTCCATGGATTCGTTTCTTCCACCCTCATCCTATCAAAACAGACCAAATATACTGTTATTTCTATAGAAGCCAGTTTTCTAGCAGCTGTTTCTTAGGAATTGGTAGGCCAACATTTTGGTATCGAGGTATGTATAGGTACACTTCCAATTCAAAGAAAAGAAGCTGAATCTTAGTGCTTGATGGGCATGTCGGTATAAACATGAAATCAACACTGAAAAGTAGTGCAAAGCACATTTTGCAAACACAGTGATTATCCTCATTCTTATATAAAACAACAAGAAAAAAGATATTCCTTGAGATATTTGCACATTCTACAATGGCTTTAGCTCTAAAATTAATTTTACTCTATATCCATCATCAAATAAAGGAGGTAGCTTGTCTCTATCAGATTGATATCAGATTACCAAGTTATAGCTACTGCTGGTATTTGTTTAAAAGTAATTTAACTCCATTTCCCTTTAGAGAGGACTTACTGAAGTAAAACTGAAAAAATAAAATAAAATAAAATAAAGCACTATGCTACTTAACATTTATGAGTCAACATCCTGGATGCTTCTCCCATGCCTTTCAAAAGGATGGCTAAATTAAACAAAAACAGCTCAGGCTTAGATCACAGGATCTAAATTCCTTTGGGATTCTACTTAATGCAAATTCCACTTTTAGAGTTGAAATGAAATTAGAGGAGTTTAGTGTGGATAAAATGTTTCAGTTCAGGCATTTAAAAGAAACTGGATAAACTATTGAACATCTGCTCAATGTAATCACACTCAGGAATACAACATCTTGAAATGAAGCTCAAAAAAAATGAAATAGCTACTTTCCCCAAACTCTAGCACCCAGTGTAAGTTATATTATTTTTGAATGATTTCCACTGGTAAGTAATTTTTCAAAAACTTTGAAAACTTTACCATGTTAAAACTTTAGACAATGCATGGATGCATAATTTAACAGATACTTAATCTATGGCTTAATCAGTCTTTGAGCTTCTGGTACCTTCTTCCTTGATGAAAGTGACTCTATCTGCAGTATTTTACCGTTATCTCTTTCATTTATCCTTGATGGCTGATGGAATAACAGAGCAGTCACTTGGTGGTCTGAAACACACACAGTACACCATTTTTCTACTAAGTCTTAATCTGGATCATATAAAAGGAAATCTATTTACAGGTGTGCTCTTTTCTATAGCTATACTTGGTCACCTGATCCGAAGACCATTGGAAATGGAAGCACTAATGACAGGGAGATAACATCAACCAGCCATTGATAGCTGCCAGCTTTTGAAGTCCTCTCAGCTCAGATGTAAATCATACACAATGAAGGCACAGAACATTAAAGGCAGAAATTCTGTAAAACCAGCTGAGCTGATTAGTACTAAATTACTGATGTTCCATCTGCTGAAGTAGTAATATATTTTTTTAACTGCCTGACTGAAAAGCTTCATTACACAAAGAACCCATGTTCATTTGTCCCATGAGAAATACTTTATAGATGTACAAAGAAAGAAGATGGTGACCAATATGCAATCATTGCATCAGGGTTTAATGCCACCATTAAAAAAACTAGCACTTCATTAAGGCGTTAGGAAAATATGTTTCCAATAGTGTGTGAGTATATATTTTGCCATTGGAGTGTTGAATGCAAAGTTGGGATTAGAGCCTCCATATTTTCATATATATGTGTGTGTGTACATATATATATATATATATATATATATATATATATATATATATATGTAGTTTAAATAAATAGGGAAGAATTTAGGTCACATCATAATATCCTATATTGGTGCAAATGTTAAGGTCAATATCTAGCCATGAGTGGTCCAGGGAAGAGAGAACAAATCAACTTTAAGTCTTTCTTTCCTGCCAGTCATTTGATATTAAAGATTATTGTCTCTTAGTCTAATGAAAATAAACATTTGATTTATCTAAATGATTGTGTAATGATTTCATGTTTTCTGAGCATTTTTTTTTTCCCATCATGGTTTATCTTCCTTTGTAGATTTGCCTATAAAAACAGTATGCACAGATTATAACTTGGAGTTTCCTGGGCTGTTTGGCAGTTATATTTCTCTGTAATATACCTTGCTGAGAGAATAATCTAGTGTGATATTTACCTATTGCAAACTAAAATGCTGGAAATCCATTGTAATGTGTTATTTACAGATTTCCGTACATGAGAGATGAATCTATAATAAGTATACTGACAAATCAGTACACTGACAAATCAGGTTGCTACCCTGCCATTATTCTGAAGATAACAGAAAGTGTAAACCAGGCAATTTTTCAGAGAATGGTTATTAGTAGACAATAATTTGTCCTGATAACTTCATATGTCATACAGTTTACACTTAATACTATCAAAGAACCAAACAATTCAAATCTCAGCGCTCACTAGAGCCAACATTGGTTGACCTGCAATGGAAGCCAGGATTCTCTTCTGTGTTATCTTCATGTTATCATGCAGCCGAAAGGATCAGCCCCTGCCTGAAATATCATGGGGTTTGCAGAGCAGAAAATAGAGAGATGGGGTGAAAAACACAGGGGTCTTCGAGCTTTTCCTTACAACCAATACATATCACTTCTACTAATAGTCCACTGACCAAAGCAAGACTTACAGTCAAGATGCTATCAGTGTGGAGAAAATGTATAATCATTTCTGAGAAAATTATAAACAGCATTGCTTGCAGCCACAACAAGGTGTTACCAAGTGAATACAAAAAAAAAAAAAAAAAATCAAGTAAGGCTGTGCTGCAAACATGTTTGGAATGAGACAAGGAAAAAGTACTCCAGAACCCTAACTATATACAACCCAAGCTTTTGACTAACATGCATGATTGTTGCTTTTTCCCCCATTACAATCCTTGCCCTTTTTAATTCTCTTCCTTTCTAGATAAAACATTAAAGATACACAATTTCTGAATGTTCTCTGCAACAGAAAATATTCAACTCAGAACCAGCCACAGCTTCCCGAATTTCTCCCAGGAGTCATTTGACACAAGCCTGAATTCTATAAAATGCTCTGCCCACCAGTCCTTTTTGAGATGTTGCCGCAAGTCCTCTGGGTTACATTGGCCCTTGCTGCAACAAGCTAAATTAGCCTAACTTTTGGACTACAGGAATATTCCCAGTGGCCTTCGGTTAGTGACTCCTAACACTGAGTAGAGAGAGGGCCCGTTTTCAACAATAATACCAGTGACCAGCTTCTGATTATTTATTTGTAAATTATATTTCCAGTTGTGGCAGCACACCAGAATAGTGATATATGCTCTTAGCACTCTGTGCAATTCACACATCAAAATGTATTACTAATTGAACACTGCTTTGAAAAACTTTCTACCCAGATGGACTTTAAATCCATCTTTATGTTTACAAACATTTTTCTAAATCATGTCTTCACGTTGTGTTCTTTTTTTTTTTTTGAAAAGTCCAATTATTTGACCAAATTCATTTTCTCTATCTCAAAACTGAGTAAAATATTGAAGATGAAAAAGAAGTATCCCTCAGCTGGATTGTCTAATGGTAGACATAAGTTATTTTAAAGGAATATATATAAATTAAATTACTAATAACTAATGTTACCTCATGGGGGTTAAGAAATTACCTCATGGGGGTTAAGGTGATATCAGTCAATTATTTAAAAGCAAGAATTTCTATAATGGCCTGGATGAAATATTGCTTATAAAATTATTTCTTAAAGAAACATCAAAGGCAGAAATTTCCATTGTTAGTGTATAGCATGCTAATATTTGAAATAATATATTTCTATCTCTTCTAATGACATTTTTCCTCTTTTCAAAAAAGAAGTAAAGCCAAATCTTTCTGTTTCTTTGCCTGGAGTATTTTAATATTGCCATATAATATAAACTACCAGCAAGACAAAGGGATGGGTGGAAGGAAAAGTGAATGGATGTTTTGCAATGAAAGGTAAATGCTTATGGAAGGAATTGAGACAAGATAGAGCATTTACACACATAAGAACCTGATACAGGTTCACTATAGCTTAATGACTAAGTGCTAGTGAAGAGTGATAAGGAGACAGTGAGAAGGGTAAGCAGAAATCGGACCATAATGGCTTCAAATAATCATCATGAGGAGCTTAAATTTGATTCTAAAAGCAAAATGGGGCATTGAAGAATTTTCACCAAGGCAAGAAGTTCTGATTTTATTAGTACAAAAGAAACACAATTCTGGGTGCAATATGGAGTATAGTTTGGAAGACAGATGACAGAAAAACAATGAAGATTTTTATGGCAGCAAGCAACGTGCAAAAATAAGAATAACCTGAAATAGAAAAATGGCACTGGGTTTTGGAGGAAGGGGAATGTTTGGGGTAATACTTAAGAGGTAGAATTTGCAAGAATTTGTGAACAGTTATATTATGCAATGAAGGCCAAAAAAGAGTCTAAAACACATCCAAGTTTATGAATGACTGAGACATTCATTACATGAAGGAGAGCTGGCAAGAAGTGGGGGTATTTTGATGATCAAATGAGTTTAACTGTGGCCATTTCAGGGTTATATGTGAAGCATCTACATAATCTATATTAGTAACATTAAATAAAGTACAAGTGTGGCTGGACTTCACGAATAACTGGAACCAGGCTCTTGGATGTTAGAACACTTTCTGCATTTAATCCCTGACCAAGGTTTGTACGTAAGTGTTACTCTTTCTAATGTGATTTCTCTAAGTTTAGGAGAAATGGCAGCCAGAGGAGGTTGACTAAAACGTTCTCAGAATACCACCAAGGAATTGAATATTTCACTAAACTAAAATTTGTTTGAAAACTCACAGGCAAGAACTGTGACTCAGCTTGGTCTGAATGCATGTCATGCCACACCCCTGCAGCTTGATTCAGGTTCTGCCCCTCAATTGATAAATTCTGCCCAGTGAGGATTGGGGGGTTAGATTGCATTACTGTTCCAAAAGATCCAACATCTTCCCCAAAGTCCACGGAATGATCTTGACTGTGTGACAGCTATGGTTGGGTGTGGTACTTTCCCTTGACTTTGGTACATATCTTGCCTTGGTGAATGGACCTCAGTGGCCCTGGAACTATTAGGTTGGTGCAAAAGTAATTGAAAAGTAATTGTGGTTTAGAAGGTTAAAAATAATTGCAAAAACCATAATTACTTTCACACCAACCTAATAGCAAGACCTTGAAATATGCTTACTTTGTCAAGCTTACACTCTCACACTTAAGCCATCAGGATTGGAGGAATTCTTTTGAGTATTCACCCCTTCATTCTGAGCCAAAGAATGAACATATGTAGAGCAAACGGGAGTCCATGTGCAACAGAAGTCAAGCCCAGCCAGATGTGTAGCTTGAAGCACATCTGTACCTCATCCTGAAGCAGCAACACACAGCCAATCTGTGGTCACCAAATGATATAGGTGGAGTAATATATTTCTCATTCTCCACCAGAATCTCATATTTTTAGCTAAGAAAAAGTCGTTTCACTGAAATGGGGAAGGGACGTTATCCAGACCAAAAAACAGGTTCTGAGAAACAAAATGCAGGTACTCACCACTGTTGAGAAATGAGTAGGGTTGTCAAATGAGAGATTTAAGTATAAACAAGAAGTCTGGGTATGAAAGCAAGGAATAATTTAAGGTGGTAGCTGCAGGGGTGGTGTTGTGAAGTTGGAGTTTGTTTTAGTTTTAATTTTGTGGTGTTTTGTTTGTTTGTTGGTTGGTTGGTTGGCTTGTTTTTAAAATGGGAAAACTTATTAAGATGTAAAAGCTAATAGAATGGAGTGAACAAAGCAGGAGTCTCTGAAAATATCAGAGACGGGGTGTGTGATTGGAGTGTAAGGTCCCTGGGGAGGCCAAAGAGTCTGTAGTCCAAAATGAAATGGAGCGCTACGTAGCTCAGGGCAGAGACGTTCATTAAGAAAGAAAATATGTGCTTGGAGAAGATAATTATGAAGGCTTCATGATGGAAATTTAGGCATTTAGGGATTAACTTGGTTATTTTAAGTCATTTCTATGATGTTGACACGATGTGCATCTACCATAAGTTACTGTGCACAGGTAAGGTTAGTGATATGAAGAAAGAGAACAAGGATTGAAATAACTGCTGTATGTCATAATGGCTTTAGAGAAACAGACATAATGAAGGCTCACACCATCACACCAACTAGAATTTATAATAAAGTCATTGACAGACTAGAGAGGGAATTTTCACCTACAAGTGTAATGCAGCGAATGAGAAACCAAAGGAGGGCCCGATGGCATTTTTAGTTACTAGAACTACTGTACTGCTCTGTCAAGATGCAAAGCAGGAAACACGTCCTCACTATTTGTCCTCAAAATTAAAATGATAATAACTGCCCTTTTACTACAAAAAAGGCAAAACAAACAAACAACAAACAAACAAATACCAAATAATAGCAGCTGCCCCCTTTGCTGTTTTTAAGGCAGCCTCAGTGATGTGGATCCAACCTCCCTAGTATCTCTCTTCTAACAGTCAGTAGTAGACTGGAAAATCTCACATTACAATCGAGGGGATACAAACATCCAAGAAGTATAAAATAATCAATATGACCAAACACAGCAGAAGATCAAATGAATTACTTCTGAGAATAATTGTAAACTAGTTAAACACTCCTTTGATGCTCAGCTTAATTAAAGATATTAAACCCAAATAAATACTACTTTGAAGAGACACATCTAAAACAAAATTTGACATGATACTTCTTTTAAACAAAGGTGGACAATGATGTGGTCTAAGAACGCAAAAAAGAGCACATGTGGCAAATTAATTGCAAGCAAAGAAAGAGTTGATGGAAAGTGTTTGGTGTTTGACCAAGATAAATAGGGTTAGTTCAAATTGACAAAATCTCCAATCCACAATGAGTAATCACTTATGCATGTTTAGTTAACAAATAGGATGGCAACAAAATATATAAAGCATTTTTAATATTTTACCAAAGAATTATAGAGTATGATTTCTTTTTATAAGAAGCATATGCTGTAATAATCATAAACAAGACTAGGTAGGTACAGAAGAGGACTTTTAAACTCAACCTGTTTACATCTCTATTATCGAGTCTTGGGTCCTACAATGGAGATACTATTATCTTTTTTACTAAAGTATATGTGGCCTCAGAATTATTCTAACCTGCTCATCATGTCCTGCACATGGTGATATTTATAGATTCCTCTGCTCTACTTTCCCTGAATATTCTGGCTCTGGAATGAGGTTGGCACTGCCTCCAATTACTCTAGGGTGAGATCTGTTATGCTTCACTGCTTGTTTCCATTGCTGCTACTGCTCTTTTTTACTTCCAGGGTGTGTACACCAATGTAACTATAAGACTAAGAAGTAATAGTCCTGGTAGTAATAATTATGTTTTGTGAGGACCCAGTTTGGGTCAAATAAGTAGTAGAGTTGATAAATGGTGCAATAAATAAAAATGACTCTAATGTGAATTGTTTTGTGGCACCCATTAAAAGACAAATAGTAAAGAAAATTACTACAGAAATGCTCAAAGCTAAATGCTATCAATTCAGCAAGCAAAATAAATCAGAAAATTCTATTTGAAGTTTTGCAAATATGCTGATTTGAATATTGAGTAATATAGATGAGAGAGTAACATAGCATATCAATTTAGTCTGGATAAGACAACGTTCTCTAAGGGGTCCTACTAATCTGTTTTAATTTTCTCTATTTCCAATCAAAATAAGTAAGCCATGACTAATTTGTTGTACAAATCTACCTATAAAACTATTTGAAGTATGTTTCTCAATATAACATAGGTATTATTTGAGAAGGACTTAATACACATTTTTATGATCTATCCATCATTCTACAAGCATACTTCTAATGAGTTTCTGATATTAAATTCAAATATAGCTACTAAGCTACTGAAGTATTTACCCATGAAATTCTAAAAATATTTTCTTAATGTTCAGTCCAATTTACCAATTTGATCCTTTCTGAGTCTTGCTCAATTTGACTTACTTCTTTTTTCTTTTGCTTATTTTTGGGTGCACCCCAACTCTTTTTCAATCAGAACTAAATTATTTTACCAGTATATCTACTCTCAGTCTCCATTTAAATCCTTGCTCTAAATTTGTTTAAAGGTATTGCTTGAAGAATTACATTACTACTAGCATTTTATTTTTAACCAACATGTTTTGTAAACTGTATGAGTAGCTACTAATTTGCAAAGTGTTCTTTAATTTGCATTGCCTGGCAAATTAATCATATGCATTTGTTGTCATTTTAAAATCAGATCACCTGGATCTTGCTGTTTAAGGTACTTTGCCTTAGCCTGCTGTCCAAGTGACATATTTGTTTATTCATTCTTTTTATTCATTAAATAAACAAATATTTTGAAACCTCCAGTCTATATTACATTATATATGAGGTGTTAAAAATATAAATGATTTACACAAACACAAGACTGTTAGGAAAGCCAGAGTTGAGTCAAACCTCTGTTTTTGAGTTGAATGTGTGATCTTATCTATCTTGAAGTTCCCAGCTTTTAGACTTTCAAACCTTTATACTTATGTTGCTGCATTCTTTGTTAGAGGGACAATTTGCACTTTCAAGTGCCACCACATTTCAGACCACATTTCATTGACTGTCAGGTCTTTTCCCCTCAGGCATTGACATCTTATCACAACTACCATCTTTCAGAATTTTTAATTATCACTTTCCTGATTGACACTTTTGAACATTTGTCAACATTTCATTTTCTGTTAGATAGCATTAGGACTTTCTGAACCAAACATTTAGGCAACTCAGTAATTGTGGATTGTTAGGAAACATCATTATTGACAGCTGATGGTAGGATAAGTTCGCCAGCAAATGAAAAGCCATGTGTCAGTACCTTGTATTTAGCAAATGCATAGCTTAGACAAGGAGGTGAAATATCCAGGATAGTTTTCCCAAAGAAATTGACAAGTGAAAACAAAGTAACAGTGCAAAACGCATACATGGTCATGTACATACAACACTATATTTGTGTCCCTGTGTGCAGACATATATAGATACTTGTAATTGTATGGTATCTGGATTAGCACCTCTCATCAAGTTGGTAATATTGAGATCCAAAAGAGAATATAGGACTCTACTAAGGCCACAAGGTGGTTAAGATCAGAATTAGAACTCAGCGTCATCATTTCCAGGGCCTCACAATGTCTCTTATGTACTTATAAGCATTTGCTAATGAGCTTTTATGTTCAGGGTAGAAATAGCTCTGTCATTTGCTCATATTGCACATAAATATGTCATGTTGTCCAGAACAACAGCTTGGTAGATTGCATTTCACACATGTATTTCTAATTTTTGAGGGTGAACTTCGTTCCCTGTGACATTTACAAATGAAATTCCTGTACTAAAAGTTTATAAGGCCCAATTAGGCAAATTATTAAACTACAGTGTTAGATATAAACATTGAAACAACTTTGTGAATAAATTGCTAAATAAAGTTTCATTGAGTTTGAGATGAGTTGGCTGATAAGTAGACAGACAGATGATACATAAATGGATGGATGCATGGATGGATGGCTTGATGGAGGGATGGGTGGATGGATGGGTTAATGGATGGATGGATGGATAGATAGATAGATAGATAGATAGATAGATAGATAGATAGATAGATCATTTTTACTTGCCTTTGTAATTGCTACATTATTTTATAGAAAAAATATCATAGTGAAATATTTTAAATTGAAAGGTATTTTTCCAACTATAATGGACTTTTGTAAATTTCACTAATAAAATTAAATATTTTCCTTTATCTCTCATGATAAAAATTTGAGGTGGCTTTTATATAGAGTAATCAACTTTGGACCTGATGTAAGCCTTTTCTTTAGAGTCAAAATTCCATGCTTAAACCCAGCGAGTAGCTCAGATTTCTAAGGTTTGAAACTCAAATACATTTTAATACTAATTAACATAAATGTAGACATCTGAATTTTATAATAAAAATTTTCAGTACAGAAAGGGAGAAGTCTGCTTAGGATACATTAAAACGTTTGAGTCACTGAATATCCGGACTGCCCAAATACAATACTAAAATCTATATGGAAGAAAAAAATTAATTGCCTTAGTAGAATCACCAAAGGAGAACTTCATTTTGTGATGATGAGAAGTTGTTTTTAAATTGAATTAGTTTTTGAATTAACCCAATTACGCATCACTATTCAGCTGTGATATTAAATTTAGGAAATTTAATGATGTGAAAATACTTTTACAGGAATATCATGGTGGCAACAGAACATATGAAATATTCATATTTACAAAGTATTAATTACATATGTTAAATTATTTAAGAAATTCTCTCATTTTAAAAAGAAAATTATTTTAATTGCATAATATAGGATTAATAGAGTTAAGGAAAGCAAATTTCAACATATCATGGCAAACTTAGGATTAAAGGATATTTAAAATTCTTTGGCAAAAATACTTCATAATCTGGAAAAGGAAGATATGTTTTCAGAATGGACATTAAATGATTTCTATTTTACTATTTTCAATATATCTGGATGGAAATGAAAATTTCTTAGAATGCCTTACCAAAACATCTTTCATCCTAAATTGTAACAACAAATACAATTTATGTTTATCTACTTATTTTTCCTAGTGCCTTTTTTTTTAATGCAATGACAAACAACAGGGAAAACTGTCTAATTCATGCCTTTACTAAACAAATAAAGTTGACTTGCAAAGAAACACTGAAAGTACAAAGTTATATACCTAAATATGGTGTATACACACACATACACACACACCAGCATGCACACAAGGGTCTTGTTTTCAATTCTATATTTTGTACAAAAATGGAAAATTTCTTTAAAACTGAATTTCATTATGAAATGAGAATAAACATGAAGAAGAATAACGTTCTGTATCTTAGGTTATTAAAAATAATATTCATTGTAAAATTCTATAAACATTTTCATTTTGATTGAACTGTGTATCATGAATCTTAATGAAATAAAGCTAGTGAAGCAAATTTTATCATCATGACATAACTCACTTACTTTGGATTATAAATATATATCATATTAAAAACCCCTTCTATCTTTTCATCAATTTCTTTATTGATAGGTATAATAGCAAAACTTTTAAATAGGTTTTGGAGACTTACAACAAAATATGTTTTATGATTAAAACTTAACAAGTCTTAAGGGCTCATTCCAATACAGTTTAATCAGGAAATAACATTAATTGTAAGGTTAAAATTAATACTTTAAGAAGATTAAAACGAAATATTACTTAGAATGTATAATGTACTGAATCTTAGCATACTCTGGCTAATTAATAAATATCAATTTAAGAAAATCTATCTTGGAATGTATTATTTGATGGAGCATTGACCTGGAAATAATAAGATTTCATTCATCATCACTCTCTTGGCTAGCACTTGTACTTCTCTACACAAGTAATACTAAAAATATATATATATTTGCATATGATGCAGATGTGCTTCATTCTGATAGATGTGAAGGGAACTGTGCACCAAACTGTCCTTTTTCTAGGTTATAACTATAGTAGTCTCTAAGTACTATTCTTCTGTCATTGGAGTAAGATACATTTATAGAAGAATGTAAAACTCTTCACACTACACTTGGTCAAGATTCTATATTAAAACTGATACAGGTTAGCTAGCATGTCCCTAGGTAGACAAGGAGGTCTCTGGTAGAATAAACAAAAGACAGCCATATCCTGAATCTTCAGGTTTTGAAATCACTCCTTCGCTCCGGGACATAATGTAACAAGGCCCTGAGATTAATCATAAAATTCCTTTTGGCCTGACAAATGGAGCAGCTCTGATAGATAAAGAGTGGGTTACTTTGCTAATTCCTTTAGGATGGGCAAGCAGAACAAACCTGGTAGATGAATTTCATTAGAAGGCGCCAGTTCCCTTCTTCAAACAAGTTCCCTTCTTCAAACAGTTCCCCTTCCCCAAGCAGGCAAGGGAAGGTATAAAAGGAAGAGCTTTTGCCTCAGTCATGGGGCACCCCCCATTCAGGGCCCCCTCCAGCTCGGGAGCTGCAACCTCTTCTCCTGCTCTAATAAACTATCCTGTTTTTAAAACTTTTTGCCTCTCCCTGATCCGTGTTTCCATTTTTCGGCTTCACAAGACAAGATGCCGGCCCACACCCAGAAACTGTCAACAGATCCAACATCACCTACATCAAAACTACAATTATAAAAATGGAAGGAAGTGCTTAACACAGTAACAGTCAATGATAAATGCTTAAGATATATGTTACTTAGTGATTTCATATTCCTTAATATTTCTGAATTTTTCCCTCCATCCTCCATGAGAAAACCACATTTTCTCACTTTAAATGTATATTACTGTCATATTAAGTGTTTAATCTTTAAAATAATAAGCATACTTTTTATTTAAATATTTCCTCTCCATATTATTTTAGAAAAAGCTCCATACAAGAGCTGTCTTAAGGTTTTCTAATTCCACTCTGGACAGGCAATAATTATTATTTATTGAATGCTTACCATATTCCCTTTACTGGGCTAAGTGTTTTACATGTTTAACCTCATTTACCTTCATCAACAGTCTTTTGAGGTAGTTTTAATTTCCCCAGTTCTACAGGTGAGAAATCCAACTTTCAGAGATAATCTATTCAAATTCACTTAGTTACTAAATTATGAAGTTTTACAATCCAGGTCTGTTTAACTCAGATCATATACTCTAAGTCACTAATCCTGCACTTTCTAAAACACTGAATCCATCAAGTAGTTCTAAGATGTTGTAAACCAAAGATTGTGAATAAATGGCACAAGAGCTGCCATTCCTTAAACTTAAGCCAATATAAAAATCACTAATCAATACTCTCACCAATTTTCAGAAATCTTCTTTTTAGGTAGTTATTTAGCATTCTCACATGTAAGCCTGTAACATTAATTCAATTTGTATTTTTTTTTTTAATATTGACTACCAATAGAAAATTAAAATTATGTTTTATAGTGTCTTTAGTTTAGGTTCATATAATAGCTTCCCCCTCTCCTTTGTTTTTTTGAGAAAAGACCTACTTTGTAATATGTAATAGATCTGAGTTTAAAAGAAAATCAAAGCATCTCATCCAGTATGATATTGTTCTCATCCATTGATATTATTGAAAAACTCAATGGAAAGAAAAACCTCCAGAATTAGTCTTATCTCAGACTTACAGAGTCATCTCAAATTAATATTACAATGAAATGAATGTCCAATATTATCTCTCTAATTTCATGGTTCCCAAACTCTTATCACTAGTTTGGAAATTATTTATTTAGAAGTTTCTGAAATCTCCCGTTAGGAGTATTTGACTAGTTTTGTTCTTCTTGAAGTTGAAAGAAAATAGAGTCTCATCTTCTTCTATAAGATAGAAGGATATTATTAAGTAATTATAGAATTGTTCCTTATGTTGGCTTCATCATACTCTTTCAATACATAAATTTTATTAAAATAAATATATGAATACATAAGTGAATATCAACCCCAAACAGAGAGTGTGGAAGAGAATAGATTTTATTTAAGTTATATATGAAGATTGTGAAATTTTAATTGGATGTTGACATTGTCTCTCCAATATAGTACTACTCTAGCCCAACCATCAATAACTGTATCCTCAAAGCAAATTCTGAGTGAAAACTACCTAGCAAAACCCCATCAACCCTCAGAAACAAAACAGAAAATAATACATTTATTCTTTTCAACCCACGGACACATAAAAGGAAATAATACTGTTTTTTTGTTTGTTTTGTTTTAAGCCATTAAATTTTAGGAGGTTTTTTTTATGTAGCAATAAAAAAAATGTAACAGACTTAAGGAATCTATTAGTAATTATGATATATAGAATACATTAGAATGTCTGTTATAAGACAATTTGGGAAATGAGCATGGGACATTTATGCATGTTAAATAATTATTGGTAACTTTCAAGGACTTATAATTGTAACTTGGAAAGTAATCTAGGGATGTTCATTAAACTTTTCGTCAGCTTAGTTTTCTCATGTATTAAACATGAGTAGTAATATAGGGAATTAAATTGAAAACAATGTGTATAATATAACTAGCACAGTTACTAGGTCATATTAGTGTCTTGATAAATTTTAGTCCCCTCATATTGTATTATTTCAATGAAATATTTATATAAAATAATATCAAATAACTTCAAAATTAGAAAAAATGAGTGAATGAGGCAGATTTAGGAAGGGCAATATCAGCACATGAAACAACTTCAAGGAAAGCTTAAGAAAAAATAGCCCAGCTTTTGTTGAGCATCTATCAAGAGGCAGTCCCTAAGAAGTACAATTAAATTTTAATATTTACCTTATTTTATGCTAACAACCAATCATTATGAAAGCAGGGCTGAAACAGTAGTAATATTTAGGATATCTTGTTTGTGAATAAGTTGCAACTGAAAATTACATGACTAAGGATAATCAAGTGACAAGTATATGCACTAGAGAATATAGAAGTGCTAATGAATTTGAATAATAACTAGGTTCACTGAATGGTAAGGTGATTTCTGTTCTCTAGGTCAAAGGAAATTTCTGATGAACTGTGTTTATAAGGGAACTTGTTTCTATTTTATTGTCAGACTGCTTTTGAAAGAGGTTGTGAATGAACCGATATAACTCTACTGTTATTGAAATGCATTTTTTTCTATTTAAATATATTTCATTTACTTTTATTTAAATGCAAAAAACAGATATTTCTATGGCTTTCCTGTTAATCATTAAATGCATTTGTTGCTGTCCAATTCCCAAGAAATATGTGAGGTGGCTTACAAAGTAAAACATATATAATGAGATGAGCACTTAGAATTTGTAAACCAGGTCCAAAGGAAAAATTTGGAAAGATATAGCTATAGCTATAGATATAGATATATAGATATAGACATAGATATAGATAACAAAACAAAGCAAAAACAATTTCACATGGGTTGTTATATACAGCAACATTTGATAAAAGTCAAGTGCAGGCTATTCACTGGCTGATATAGAATGGCTGGTGGTAGACTAGTTCTCCTTCCTTGCCAACTAGAAAAGCAGAATCATAAAGAAAAAAAAAAGAAGAAAAAAAAACAACTACAAGAAGGCAATGAGAGTTGGTGAAGCAAAAAGAACTAGAGTAACAAAGACTGTAGGAAGGAAAGAACAATTTAGAAGTGAGCTAATCTTCTGCCAACAAATTTACTATGGAACAATTTTCTAATTCTGGGTGATTACAGTAGGTGGACTATCTGCTTATGTGCCCATGGAGGACAACTGCTGAGAGAAAAATAAAACTGGCAAATATTTTTGCAGAGATTTGAGAGGCCACAAACATACAGCCTGTTGTTCCCTAAGCACATTTGCTGAATACTAGGATTCCATGGGACTGAGATGAAACACCTATGTTGAAACCCCACAGAAAATAAAGCAGAGCATTTTATTAGTTTTCTGAGACAAGGATATGATTCTTTTTTTTTTTTTTTTTAATGGAGAAGGGCCTCAGAGAACCCACTGTGACCTTACTTAACACACTAAAGGACCAGGGAGATCATAATAGATAAAGTGAACCTTTCCAGGACTGCAACACAGCTGTGATATAGCAAGTCCCTGATTAAAATAATCAGATGGATACTTAGGTTGCTGCCATATCTTGGCTGTGGTAAAAAATGCTGCAATGAATATATGGATGTATCTGTTTTTCTGATTTGTATTTTGGGTTTCTTCGAATAAACACCCAGAAGTAGAATTACTAGGTCCTTCTTGTTTCTTGTTATATCCTTTGCTTTAAAGTCTATTTTGTCTGGTATAAGTATTGCTACCCCAGATTATTATTATTATTATTATTATTATTATTATTATTATTTTTGTCATTTCCATTTTTATGAATTTTTTTCCATCCCTTTACTTTTAGTATATGTATGTGTTGAACTGAAGTGAGTCTCTTGTAGGCAGCATATGTTAAGATCTTCTTCTCTTATCTATTCAGCCACCCTATTACTTTTCATTGAAGCATTTCATCCATTTACATTTAAAGTAATTGTTTGTAGATATGTAGTTATTGCATTTTATTATTCATATTTTTTAATGTTTTCCTTATTTTTAAAGAACTTCCCTCAACATTTCTTGTAATACTGGTATGGTGGTGATAAATTTATTTCACTTTATTTGTCTGGGAAGCTGTTTATCTGTCCTTTGATTCTAAATGATAACTTTGCTGGGTAATCTTGGCTGTAGGTTCCTGCTTTTCATCACTTTGAATGTGTCATGCCAATCCCTCTGGACAGCAAAGCTTCTTTGAGAAATAAGTTGACAGTCTTAGGGGGACACACTTGTAGGTAAATAAC
Organism: Rhinolophus sinicus; assembly: GCF_036562045.2. Classification (NCBI taxonomy): domain Eukaryota; kingdom Metazoa; phylum Chordata; class Mammalia; order Chiroptera; family Rhinolophidae; genus Rhinolophus; species Rhinolophus sinicus. Next base: position 48,059,449 of record NC_133754.1, on the reverse strand, counting down.
TGCTTTTCTCTTGCTGCTTTTAAGATTATCTCTTTGTCTTTAACCTTTGGCATTTTAATTTTGATGTGCCTTGATGTGGGCCTCTTTAGGTTCATCTTGTTTGGGATTGTCTGCACTTCCTGAGATTGTGTGTATTCCGTTCACCAGGTTAGGAAAGTTTTCTATCATTATTTCTTCAAATAGGTTATTAATTCTTTGCTTTCTCTCTTCTTTTTCTGATACCCCTATGATGCAAATATTGGTTTGCTTGATATTGTCCAAGAGAACTGTTAAACTCTCCTCATTTTTCTGTATTCTTTTTTTTTCCTTTTCTTTTTGGTGTTCTTTGGTTGTTTTCTGTTACCTAACCTTTCAAATTGTTGATTTATTTATCTGGTGCATCTAACCGACCATTGATTTACTCTAATTTATACGTCATTTCTGACTGGTTCTTTTTTTATGTTTTCTACCTCCATTTTTATATTTCTTATCTCTTTGTTGAAGTTCTCCCTGAGATCAGTGAGCATCCTTATAAACACTGCTTTGAATTCTGCATCTGGTCGATTGTTTGTATTCATTTTGTTTAGTGTTTTTTGTTTTTTTTCTTCTTTTTCTTTTTTCTAGAGCTTTGTTCTGTGCTTTTATTTGGGACATATTCCTTTGTTTCCCTATTTTAGCTGCTGCCCTTAGTTTGTTTCTATGTATTAAGTAGGGCTGCTATGTCTCACAGTTTTAGTAGAGTGCCTTTATATAAGTAGGTATCCTGTGGGACAGGGTGGCAAGGCTCCTCAGTTGCCTGGGTGCTGAGGTGTATCCATTGTGTGGGTTGTGTGTGCCCTTCTGTTGTAGTTCAGCCTTTGTTGCTGTTTGCACATCAATGGGAGGGACTGACCCTTGGGATGATTGTTTTTGAGGACTGGCTGTGATTACAGTGGAGAATATTTTGTGCAGGGACTGATGCTACAAAGCAAGATTTGCTTTTGCAGGGCTCCGATGCCTGCCCAGTCTGCTGTTTGGGTGTGTTGTCCTCAGAGGTGGCCAATTGGTGCTCTGGTGCAGTCTGAAGCCGGCCACAATGGGTGCCAGCCCTGAGGTCTTCTGGGAGGGTCCCAGTGCAGGACAATTTCAGCCGCAGCCTGTACCTTACCAGGAACCATCTGGAGTGAGCCACAAAGCAATTTTAAGATGGCTGCCACCTCTGCTAGGCTTAAAGGTTTTTGGGAGAAACCAAGCCTGGAACTAAGGCTGCCTGCCACTAAAGAGAGGCTTGGGGTTGCTCAGCAAGAGTTATGCTCCCTTCCCCCATGAGGCCAGATGGTGCTTGCTCGGGAGTAGTGAAACTTTGAGAGATTTTAGGAAAGACCACAACATAAGCCAAGACAGGCCTTTATATTGAAAAACCACTGGAAGCAGTTTGGGTGAAGACAAAATTTGGGTGGGGCTGGGTCTCAGGGAATCATCAGAGCAGGGTGAACACTGTTAGCCAGGTTGATGGAGCCTCAGATATGGCGTTTGACTGCTTTGCATGCTGGGTAGGGGAAAGTTCAACAAAGGAACAATGGCTTCTCCTACCACTTCTATCTGGAAAAAGCTGCCCATCCAGCTCTTGCCCTGAAGTCAGACAATTAAGTTTCCATATATCCCTAATATGTTTCAAGCTGCTGCCCCAGAACTGGAGCTCAGGACAAGTGGGTACATCAGCCAGTAAGCCTGTGTGGGGGCCCATTTAAGAAGAACGCCTAAGACTCCAGCAGCTCTCTGTCTCACTCAGGCACAATCCCTGCTGGTTTTCACGGCCAAAAATTGAGGGGATTTCTCTTCTGGCACTGGAACCCTGGGCTGGAGAACCCATTGTGGGGCTAGGAACCCTCGCTCCTCACAGAGGTCTTCAGCAGCCAAGATATCCCTCTGATTTGTAACTGCTATATGCAGGTTTGAACCAGCCTGTTCCACGTCTCTGCCTATTTTACCCATCTCAAAGTGATTTCTTTTGTATATCCTTAGCTATAGGACTTCTGTTCAGATTGATTTCAGGTGATTCTCAATGATGGTTGTTCTGTAGTTTAGTTGTAATTTTGCTGTGTTCATGAGAGGAGGCAAGCACAATGTTTACCTACTCTGCCATCCTGACTGGAAACCTCTAAAGGCTATTTTTAAAAGAAAAGCAATGATCTTGCAGAGTTATCTATCCACACAACTGTTACCATTTGTCTAATTCATTGTCAGAAGGACTGGAAATACATCTTAGCCAAATAAGTTCTACCAACTCTTGTAAATGATACCCCTCCTCTGTGCTACATTTTAAGTTGCTGGTGGATGAGGGGACTTCTAAAATCTTTACATTGTTATTATTTTCCTTGGGTCCTCTGGTCTTATGACAGTCCATATTTATGTCATAATTTCCGATGTTCTAATCATTTTTCAATACAATTAGAAATGTGTGGTCTTGGATTGACGTCATCAAAATGGCGGTGTGAGGTGAGCCTCTGTAAAGCTCCCCTGGAATTTACAACTAATCGAACAACAATAACTCCACAAAGGACTCCCTGCACAGCAGACAGGCAAGACGAAGAGGCCCACCACTGAATTCACCTAAAGGTGGGCGAATCGTGCGAGCGGGGGAGGAGGGAAGGGAGAAGTCCGGAGACGGAGATGCGCGGGCGCAGGACGCAGACCTAGCTCAGTGCTCCAAGCTCACTGCATCCAGGAACTACCGCAGCTGCGGGAGATCGGACTGCTAGGGCTCCGCTTATGGCCCACAGGGCTGAGGGGGCAGCACATAACGCGGCAGAACCCAACACTCACGGCAGAGACCTCGGAGAAAAGACTGAGGGAAGAAGGCTGAAAACGGTGGTTTAAGCCCTCACTGCCGAGCAGAGAATGGAAGCCTTAGGCACTGAGACTAGCCGCCCGCTCCCTACCCTCCCAGAGCTCACCCCGCCCCCACCTGCCCAGTGCTAGAAGCGGAACAGCAGCACTGCCAGATCAAAAGAACAGAATATTTGCTGTTCTGAGAACTGTGGACCACAGACAAAGATTTGCAGCCCAACTAGTTCCAGCAAAGAGGAGGGAGATGTGGAAGCAGGACCATGGACAATGCAAAGGGGAGGGAGATGTGGAAGCAGGAAAATGGTGGTGGTTGCCGCCATTGCTCTGGGCCACCTACAACAACTCACCCCAACCCTGGCCCCACCTATCTGGGCGGATCCCTGCAGGAGTAAACAGAACTGCTGAAACATATGGGCTCTGAATCTGGTGCAGGAAGAGCTTTGGAACTTCAAAAGCTCTCCGCATACCCACACGGACACTGTGCCCTGTGACCAAGGTGAACTATTAACAGAGGAGAAGACCATCTCCCAGGGAATTCCCCCCATTGTGTGAGAAGCTGGAATAGTGTAGAGAAAACATAGCACTACTGTGTGAGAGAGAAAAAAAAGGCTGCAGTTGGACAGAAAATAAAACATTCTACCAATAAGTACTGGAAAACAAAAGAAAGACCTCTTCCTACCAACCTGTTGTAGAAGCCACTCTTGTAGATGTCTAGGAAGAAAATAATGAATCAGTAATTGCCAAGAATAACCAAGACAACAAGACAGCTCAGAAAGAAAGTGAAAAGTCTCCAGAAAAGGAACTTAAAGATATGAATATATGTGACTTAAAGACAGAGAATTCAAGATGGCAGTTCTGAAAAAACTCAACGAGAATCAAGAAAACACAGAAAGGCAGTTTAATGAACTCAGAAACACAATCAAAGAACAACATGAGCATTTTATGAAAGAGATTGAAATTTTAAAAAAGAACCACATAGAATTTCTGGAGATTAAGAACTCAATAGAAGAAATTAAGAATTAAATAGCCAGCTTAGGTAGTAGAGTTGACCAGATGGAGGAAAGAATCAGTGACATCGAAGATAGAAACCTGGAAATGACATGGATGGAGGAAAAAAGAGACTTGAGACTTAAAAGAAATGAAAGAACTCTACAAGAACTTTCTGACTCCATCAGAAAGAGCAATATAAGAATAATGGGCATACCAGAAGGAGAAGAAAGAGAGAAGGGAACAGAGAATATATTCAAACAAAATGTTGATGAGAACTTCCGAAACTTGTGGACAGAACTAGATCCTCGAACCCAAGAAGCAAATAGAACACCTAATTACCTCAATCCCAATAGGCCTTCTCCAAGGCTCATTGTATTGAAGCTGTCTAAAATCAATGACAAAGAAAGAATCCTCTTATGCTTAAGTCTTTGATCCATTTTGAATTAATTATGGTACATGGTGACAGATAGCAGTCCAGTTTCACATGAGACCTGACACAATAAACTGCATAGAAGAAAACATAGGTACTAACCTTATGGATCTTGGGTTCAAAGAGCAATTTTATGAATTTGACTCAAAAGGCAATGGAAGTAAAAGCCAAAATAAATGAATGGGACTATATGAAACTTAAAAGCTTCTGCACAGCAAAAGAAACCATCAACAAAATAAAGAGGCAACCAACTGGATGGGAGAAGATTTTTGCAAACAGTTCCTCCAATAAGGGGCTAATATCCAAATTATACAAGGAACTCATACAACTCAACAACAGAAAAACAAACAACCCAATTGAAAAATGGGCAGAGGACCTGAAGAGACATTTCTCCAAAGAGGACATACAAATGGCAAATAGACATATGAAAAAATGCTCAACATCATTAATCATCAGAGAAACGCAAATAAAAACCACAATGAGATATCACCTCACCCCAGTCAGAATGGCTATCATCAACAAGTCAAATAGTAACAAGTGTTGGAGAGGCTGTGGAGAAAAAGGAATCTTCATACACTGTTGGTGGGAAAGGAAACTGGTGCAGCTATTATGGAAGGCAGTGTGGAGGTTCTTAAAATAATTATGAATAGAATTACCATATGACCCAGCAATCCCTCTCCTGGGTATCTACCCCCAAAATCTGAAAACATTTAGAGATAAAGACACGTGTGCTCCAATGTTCATTGCAGCTTTGTTTACGGCGGCCAAGACATGGAAACAACCAAAATGTCCTTCGAGAGATGAATGGATGAAGAATTTGTGGTATATATACACAATGGAATACTATTCGGTGGTAAGAAAAGATGACATAGGAACATTTGTGACAACATGGATGGATCTTGAGAGTATAATGCTAAGCGAAATAAGTCAGACAGAAAAAGCAGAGAACCATATGATTTCACTGATATGTGGTATATAAACCAAAAACAACAAAAGAACAAGACAAACAAATGAGAAACAAAAACTCACAGACACACACAATAGTTTAGTGGTTACCAGAGGGTAAGGGGAGTGGGGGATGGGAGATGAGGGTAAGGGGGATCAAATATATGGTGATGGAAGGAGAACTGACTCTGGGTGATGAACACACAATGGGATTTATAGATGATGTAATACAGAATTGTACACCTGAAATCTATGTAATTTTACTAACAATTGTCACCCCAATAAATTAAAAAAAAAAAAAAAGAAATGTGTGGTCTTCAATTAGAATGTTCAGCAAATGTGTGTGAGTTTGTTTTTATTCTTCCTTTATTTCTATATGAGACTTTTCATGTTGATCAATTTACTTTTCCTAAGACTCTCATAAATGAAATTATATTGGTGTTTTTTGGCTTATCAAATCAAAAGTCATGAATTTTGATGTCCCACTGATGTTTAGCTCCCATATACCTCTACTGTTGATAAGATGTGTTTCACTAAGTCAATTATTCCATAGAATAATATATGATTGTGATATTGACCCTCAAAAACATTGTTAAAGGCTGTTAATATGTTGCTTCATTTTATTCAATGAAAAACTCTGATATCATAATATTTGGAAATGAAAATATAATTCACATAAATTATTTTCAAACAAATACTATAGTATGTATATTTCAGTATTGCCTGATCTAGGATTTACATTGCTTTCTTACCTAATTTTTTTTTGGTTATTTTTTAGATAAAGAATTTTCTTTGAAGCCAAATAAATGTTGTCTTAATAGGAAACTAAACTAATAAACATTGTGAATGAGATCAGTTTTATTATTTTATTATTCTAGTTGTTTTACTATATATACATATATATGCATACATATATATACATATATGTGTATATATATACATATATATATATATATATATGTATATATATTCTATACAACAGGTAAAAAGAATATAGAATTATCATTGTATAGAAAAAATACATATATATATATATATATATATATATATATATATATATATGTATATACCATATTCATGGCAAATAAATTACCTTTTTCTTGTTCTAGATTTCCAGAACATCATTACAAGGAAATGTTACACAACTTAAGCAATTTCAATTAGATTTTATGAATTTTGCATTGTATATTTTTGGTTGTGCTAAGTACAAATATCTCTATGGCTAGTCAAAACAATGCTCAATTTTTAACATTCTTTAGGTCATTCCATTATTTAAATTCCCTTGATTTGGTATGGTAACTGCAGGATATGTCTAATTTTCTTTTTTTTTTTTTTTTAACTTTAGTCAATTTAAACATCAAAGAAAAAAGCTGATACTAAAATAATTCATGATTTTTTTTTTTTTCTTAGCTGGTAAAAAGACTAACTCTGTTATAAATTTAAAAATATTACACAAAAGAAAATCTTTTAAAATAATTGAATAAGTGCCAAAGTGCTGGCAATAGCTATCAAATCATGGAGAGACCAAAAATAATGCAAGTGTATTTTCTTATATGTAAAATAACAAAAAGGAATAGTGTAATTTTACTTTTATATTATTACTCCCAAGCTTCAATAAGGTAGAGACTAAATAAAGGTGGAACAATCATGGATCTTCATGTCAGGTTGGATTTTAAAATATCAGAGTAGTTGGATTTTCTTGCACGTAAGACTACCACTACCTTAATTCTTCATTGGCATTTCTTTCAATACCTTTAGGAAAGAAGGCATCGACTTTTTGTCTTTTAGCCCGATTGGATAAATGAGATCTTATCTGAACTTAGCCTGCATAAATATCAGAGAAGGGCAATAAAATGGAGGTACAATTTAAAAATTGGCATTGTGGTTCCACAGACATATTTTAATTGATTACTCCCCTCTCTGAGTACATTTGCTTTCAGCCATACCTACTGCCTTTGAAACCAGACACTTTTTAACAAATCATGTTCTGCATATTTTTAAATACCTCACTTCATATTCACTCTGCTCCTCTTTGAGAAATATGTTGAAATATCGTGTCTCTGTTGGGCCCCTCTCAGTGACTTTGATATTTGGCTTTATTATTTTAAAAAATGTCTTTCCTTAAAAGCAAATGGATAAAATTCACCTGTGAAGCCATCTGGTCCTGGACTTATGTTTGTTGGGAGCCCATTGTTAACTAATTCAACTTCATTGGTAGTAATCGGTCTGTTTAGATTTTTTGTTTCTTTTCAATTTAGCCTTACAAGATTGCATACATCTCGGAATGTATCCATTTCTTCCAGATTGTCCAATCTATTACCTTATAGTTTCGTATAGTATTTTCTTTAAATGTTTTGTATTTCTGGGGTGTTGGTTGTCACTTCTCTTTCATTTCTGCTTTTATTCATTTGGGTCCTCTTATTTTTTTACTTGATGAGTCTGATTCAAGATTTGTCAATTTTGCTTATATTTTTAAAAAATCAGCTCTTGGTTTCATTGATATTTTGTATTTTTTTGTTTGTTTCTCTTTTGTTTATTTCTACTCTGATCTTTATTATTTTTTTCTTTGTACTCACTTTGGGCTTTGTTTGCTGTTCTTTTTATAGTTCCCTTAAGTGTGAAGATAGACTATTGATTTGAGATTTTTCTTATTTCTTTCAGTAGGCCTGCATTGCTATGAATTTCCCTTTTCGGACTGCTTTTGCTGTGTCCCATACATTTTGGGTCATGGTGTTTTCATTTTCATTTGTCAAAAATATAAGAAGTAAACACTTAGACATTACCCTTAGTAGAGTAGTTCTACAGATATATCTCTTAGGACAAGGGAAACAAAAGAAAAAGTAAACAAATGGGACTACATCAAACTGAAAAGTTTTTGCACAGCAAAGGAAACCATCAACAGAACAAAAAGACATGTTAGTGAATGGGAGAAGATATTTGCCAATGATACACCTGATAAGGGGTTAACATCCAAAATTTATTATAAAAACTCATACAACTCAACACACAAACACACACACACACACACACACACACACACAATCTGATTAAACAATGGGCAGAGAATATGAATAGACATTTCCCCAAAAAGGACATACAGATGGTCAATAGATATAATGAAACGATGTTCAACATCACTAATCACCAGAAAATAAAAGTCACAGTGAGATACCACCTTACTCCTGTCAGAATGGCTATCATCAATAAATCAACAGACAAGCACTGGAAAGGATGTGAAGAAAAAGGAACCCTCATGCACTGTTGGTGGGATTGCAAATTGGTGCAGCCACTATGTAAAATAGTATGGAGGTTCTTCAAAAAATTAAAAATAGAACTATCTTATGACCCATCAATTTCAATCCTGGATATTTATCCAAAGAAATTACAAACGCTAATTCAAAATGACACATAGAGCCCTTTGTTCCCTGCAGCACTATTTATAATAGCCAAGATACATAGAAAAAATAAAAATCCTATCAATAGACAATTGGATAAAGAAATTGTGGTACATTTATACAATGGAATATTACTCTGCCATAAAAAGAATGAAATCTTATCATGTACAACAACATGGATGGACCTAAAAAGTATTATGCTAAGTGAAATAAGTCAAATACCATACGATCTCACTTATATGTGGAATCTAAAGAACAGAATAAATGAGCAAACAAAGCAGAAATAGACTCATAGATACAGAGAAAAAACTGATGGTTGCTAGATGGTAGGGGGTGAGGGGATGGGTGAAAAGGTGAAGAGATTAGAAAGCACAAGCTGAGAGTTACAAAACAGTCACAGGGATGTAAAATACAGTATGGAGAACATAATGAATAAGGTTATAAAGATTATATAGGGTGCCAGATGGGTACTGGCCTTATTGGGAGGATCACTTCATAGATTGTGTAGATACCTGACCACTGCAGTATACACCTAAAGCTGATGTAGAATAATATTGTCAACTATAATTAAATATGTATATATTGTCACAGGATGTAAAGTACAGCATAGAGAATATAGCCAATGGTGTTTTAAAGCTATATACGATGTAGAAGGGGTAGGAGACTGGGAAGGGTGTTATCATTTTGTGAGAGTATAAATGTCTAATCATTATGTTGTTTTGTAAAACTGAAAATAATATTAAAAAATAAAATGAAATAAGAAAAATCAGGCTACATATCTGTAAGAAATAATTTCTTCCATTGTTTTAAATAACTGTGTTTTCTGTTTGAACAAAATAAAGGACTGAACTAACTGTAACAAATCGCAACCCCTGTCCTCAGTTTGTCAGCCGATTAAATGTGACTTTTACTTTCATTCATGTGTTTTACTGGGTTCAATGGCTTATGTGTTAGACATATTATCAGATAAATGTAAAAATGTTATGAGTATAGAAAACTGCTTAAGTAAATGAACCAGAATTTGTGGAATAAGGAAAATTTGAAAATATTAAAAGACATATGTGTCTAATCAGAAAGGCATCTTATGAGTAGAAGCAAATGAGATGTGGATAGTGAGAGAACAGTTCGAATAAGAATTACTACATAGTACCTTAGAGAGAAAAATAAGTAAATTATATATGATATATGATAAGTCATGTAATCATCACTGATCATCTAAGATATGATCAGAAGGAAGTGAAGGAGGTTGGAGTAGGGTGAGTGATGGGCAGGCATTGAGGGAGAGTTTAAAGAGTGAAGAGAAGGAAGATAGAAAATTATGGTTAGGATGACATAGAGGTGTTCTAGATATAGACATAAAAATAGTCCACAATAAGATGGCTTCTAAAACTACATAAAAATAAAGTATTCACCTCATATGGTGAATCCTTACATATCATGGTTAATTATGCTGCAAAATAGAAAGGAGCTTTGCATATGAATAAACCTGAGACATGTCCTGGTTTTTCCTTTAGAAAATTCATAGACAGAAAGTTAGAGTGCAAGAGATGTGTGCTAAATATTATTACACAATTGTTTAAGGTCTATGCAGGTAGTAAGTTGGCGAAGTGATTTGCGAGGATTTGGAAGGATTAGACTAAATGTCACTTCTGTGTTCTCAGTTAGCTACCGATCAGCACTTATCAGGCATAATTTTATGACTTGTTCATTTGTTGGTTCTCCCTCTATAAATAAGGCTATAACCTTATGAGTCTTTATATTCCTAAATTATAGCATATTTCTCAATATAAATTTTAATGGGTCGATGGATCAATGGAGTATTCATAAACAAAATCTTTGAGAATAGCAAGATTGAAAAGTGGTATCTGTGAGGATAATTTCTAAATAAAATGTAATTCCTTCACATCGTTAATTTTAGGAGTAGGAAGACATGACTGAGAAAAGCAGGTCTCTGAAAGGTCACTAAAAATAGTTGAGTAGAGGAGGTAAAAAAAAAAGTCATTTCAGAATACTTTGTTTAAATAATCTTTCAAATGTATTTTAATTTAATGATGGTGGAGAATAAAATACTATGTAATACTAGGTAATGGTCATGTATTTTGAGGTACTATAACATTTATAGCTTGAAATATTTTAATTTGAAATTTTTACCCATTGACCAGAAAGTCAAATTTTATCCATTAGGGTCTACCCTGCACTAAAACAAATAGATTTAAAAACTAAATACCCTTATGCAGACGCTCTTAAAATAGTCAATATTATTTCAATGATTTTAAAATGTAAATACTATATGTCACTTGAATTAATTAGATTTATGTGATTTTTTCATGAAATCCATTCATTTTATAGACCTAACACAAAATTATGGACTTTTAGTAGTCTGGGTTGGGTTGAAAGATAGCATAAATAAATAAACTGAGGTATAAAAGTGATGAAATGTTAAGAAGATTCTAGATATATGCAAAATATCTTTCCTAAAATACAAATAAAAACTAATCAAACCTTTCTAAAAAATTATTTTTGCTTGACAAATTTGTTAATTCACAAATACATGTAGACATGAAAAGAAAATGTTTTAAGAAACTATTTCATATATTTATAGCATTTTAGTTTCATAAATTACTAAGAATCTATCTCCTTCTTACACTAAAGTATCTTGGCACCTAAGCTTTAGATATTATTGATTTGCTCCAGACAGTACCTAAAGACATTATTTATGAGTAAAGAAATAAGGTTACATTAGTAAAACTTACAAAATAAATGAGTTCTCATTTTAATAAAATTAATAAGAGAATCAAAGACAGATTTCCTTCAAGTATTCTGTTAATTAATCTTGGCATTGAAAAATATGAGACTCCCCACATTTGATATATTTCCATGTAATTTTAAATATATTTATAATGCTTCTAATAATTGAATCATGCCATTTCCCTATTTGAATATATCTCTTCATACCTCTGATAGCTCCTCATCACGTCAAGAAAACTAACTAACTAAATAAATAAAACTAAACACCTCAATATTATACTCAATGCCCTTCACAATCTGCAGCGTTTCCATTCCTCCGAGTTCGATCTCTTGACATTGTGCCTGTTGACTGACTTATTGTCCATAGCTCGTTTCTACACATATGCTCATTTCACACTTCTATTTTTGACGATGCTAGTTGTTTATTGGGATATATTTTACAGAAAACATTAAGTAACGTATTTTCTTGAGCTCTTTGCTGTTTACTCATAATGGAATACCTATCTTGTCTTCTCTATAACACTAATTGTATACTTCTCTTTCCCCACCCTTCACAGCCATATACTTGTATATTAAAGTATGTATGTATACACATGTTTATGTTTCATAGTGTTTGCACCCCTCAAAACCTAGAATCATCTTATACATTGCCATATGTACTCAGCCAATAATTATAACTGAAATAAAACATTAAATGGAAGAAAACACTGGACATATTCAGGAGACTAAATGTCTAATTCTGGAATTTTTACCAACAAGCATGTTTCATTATGACACAACAAAGGCAGTGATGTAGATTGAGACAAGTACAAGCCAAAAAACATGTGTTCAAATTGAAATTGGTTTCATCGTTTACAAATGTGTTGCCTTGGCTCTATTATTCAATCTTGCTTGTGTCTAGTTTCTTACTTGAAAAATAAGGAGCTGTAAGGATATTCTGAGGTCAATTGTATAGATTAACAATCAATGGACCTCTATGAAATACTCAGAAAAGTGTAAAAACACAATAAATATTAGTTCACATATTTTCAACCTTACATTAAATGAAAAGTTTCTTAACTTCTTTATGATTCAGTTCATTCATTTTAAAGGAGGATTTTGAAATGATTTCTAAATTTCTACTTAACACTTATATTCTAATCCAATAATGATTCCACAGTGTTCAATAGCATCAGTCTGTACATGTGAAATTCCTCTCATAGATCTGGAACTGCTTTAATACACAAACACACAAATTAATATTATTTCAGGAATGACATAACTTTGTAACTGTTGATTTGTCTAAGGCATATAAATTTTACCATCCTCTGCTTTTTTGTAATTAAATTTGGAGGAAAAGTTTCTTCCCTGCCTCACCTATAAAGTTGTTATGGGATCAAATCACAACCCATATGTGAACATTCTTAAAATAGAGTAAGGTGTTAAATAAGTATGAAGCATTTTCATATCTTGTATTTGTGGTTTTCATGTTGCTTTTATTATCTAGATTCTTACAAAAGCATGACAAGTGCCTACATATTTATAACATAGCCATGCATACTTGAGGAACATGAGACTCAGAGTACAAGTGGTTTGCCAATGGTCTCCTAGCCAATAGGCGCAGAATTCAGACAACTCAAATTTTCTCCCTCGTGATTAAATGTCCTTTTCCCCATATTATGAATATTACTATTTGGATGAAAATTACTATGAGGATGTATGAAATAAAGCAACATAATTATATGAAATCTTCTAATCTATGAGTAAATTAGCTACAACTGAAATGCCAAGACGACTTTACAAATTATGACATCAGCAAATAAATTTTTAATAATAAAATGGTATAAATGTGAATCTACATACCAAATTTCTTACATAAAATGACTTTATCATTTCTGCCTAAATCTTTTACATGAATGTTTGCTGAGCGAACGTAGGTTAAGAGACACATGAAAAAGTCATCCCTATAATAATTTCCCTCCTCCAGACTAAATAATAGATTTTACTTATTCAATAAGTACTTAATGAATACCTACCATATGCCAGATATAATTTTCTAAGACTATTTGCTATTTTACTAGGGACATGTAGATATAATACATGCTCTATTGGAATATGTTAAGAATATTTACCTATGATACTGTAAAATAACTTTCAATATCACTTGTACTATTGTTATTTTTCTAGAAGTAGTGTGTTCTTTTCTCCATAGGAAAAATCACAGATTTTATATGAACTTTTAACCTTATCTGTTGTAAAAATTTGAAGACAAACAATAATACATGAACAACTGGAGCCAAACGTGTCATCATTATTGATTTTGGCCTTAAAATATGTAAAGGGCTTTGTATATTTCATTGATTTATTGCCTGGCTGTGTTTTACTTCAAAAACCACAATTGATTTTTAGGACTTTGGTTTGTTTAGGGCCAACGTGCTAAAATGAGTATTCCAAAGAGAGAAAGACATGCACATGGGAGACATGCAAAGAAGAGAATGTTTCTGAAGGTCAACCTCTTCCAGGATAATTCCAGAATAATACTTTTGTCATTCTGCCAGTCAACAGGAGGATTTCAGAGCTGGGAATTGTGTTTTTAGTAAGAACAGAACAATCATCTGTTAAATTGGGAGATATTTGTTTTTTTCACATCAGGAATTGCATGTGTAATATTTTCATTATGAATATTTTATGATTGTATGTGCATGTTTGTTCATTTTTCATAGGTGCTACAGTAGCAAGTATCAGAATCACTCCAAGAATTTAAATGTATTTGTTAAGTCAGTGTTCTTTATGGTATTAATTCCCAGGAAGACAGAAGAGAAGGGGCTTTTTCCTTTCAAGACTGTGTAACCACTAATATCGGATCTGAGCAAGAATTAGTCAGGTTCATGCTAGATATAATCCCTTACATCTGAACCCTTTCTTTGATGTTTAATATTCAACCGAGAAGCAGGTGCTTCCTACAAGTCCTGTAAAAATTATTGAGTATTCCAGATCTGGAGCTGGCCCAGAAAACATTAATATGATCACAGGTCTTATACTTAGTCATATATTAGGATTCTCTAAATTCCTAGGAGAATATTGTTTAAAGGACACAATCAAGTGACAAATTAGTGTCATGGTCAGCGGCAAATTGGCATACTCTCAAAAGTCATTGCAAAACTTTGGATATAAATAGTTGATAATTCATTTTTTATAATGCTAGAGAAAAGCTCAAGGAATAAAAGTGTTTAAAGTAAGTATCATATGTATGGGGAAAACGTAATCTATACCATAAAGCAATATACAAGTTAATCTTATCAGTCATTGTAATATTGAAGTAAAGGCAGATTATTTATTCAACATACACTCACTCAATTGTGCCACCTTTGCTTCCCACTAGAATTATATAGGTAGAATTTATTTCCATTAACAGGAACCTCAGGCTACAGCTCCTGTGCTATGGAGACCCAAAGAATTTATGCCATTGCAATGCACCCTAAAGAAAGAAATGAGCCATTAAGAGATCCAATTTACATAATATATAAAATGGTTGTCCAGAACAATATTCACAGAAATGTGAATATGAGTTTAAGATAAGTTGCATAAGTTCTTTATCACAGAATCCATTACAGGAACAAGTCTAGAAATCAATTATATTAATAAATCTATCCTTTGTGATATCACAGCTAATAAAATAACAAAAATGTACTGCACAAAGGCAAGTTGATTTTTTAATGTTGAGTGTACGTGTCTCTATTTCACATATGCTCTCTTTACAAATGGTATTGAAGATAACTTCTTTTACCAATGTCTGTAGTGGAAATACGCAACATAATTTCAATGTCAAGAAATTGGCTCCTGATTACTTGAAAACATAAACAGAAAATGCTCTTTTGAATATTATTTTGCCTGTTTTTAAATTAAATTAGTTTAATGGAATTTTAAATACCTTAGAACAATAATGTTTGTACCTAGAATTGTTAGTATAGGATACTCCATATTCTTAAATGTAATAAAAAGAAGACTTTCAGATTATGTACTCAAAAGAAAAACATTTAAGTAAAATTTATGAGCATTTATAGATCCATAAAAAAGAGAGGGGAAGAGGGAAATTAACATATTTGAGGCACTTATTATTAAACTACAAAAATGTAATTACCCAAAGCATATTATATATGCATATACTAAAATAATATATCTGTGATTTTCATGTTAAGAAGCATTATTCTCTGACAATGTGTAAAAGATCATAGTCAGGTGCCCTCGAAAAACAATAAAGAAACTTACTTTTTATTTTAATTTACTGCATTTTTATGCAGTGGACTTTTATTGCCATTGTTTTTACTTCTAGAAGAAAAGAAGGTTTACATCATCAAATGACTTAGGAGCTAATGAACAAGCTCCAGACAGCTCTCTCTCCATTAGCAAGAGGAGGTAGTTAGGGGCTGCTAGGAGATAAATTGAGAAAACAGCCAAATTTTAGTTGATTAAAACGTGGTCAGAGTGTCTGTTTCATAATTATAATGAAATAGGCAACACATTTTAGTTCTTTTACTAACAATAACAAATTGTGAAACAAAATATAACCTCTATAGAAATCCATTAAAACAGATGTATAAATATTAATTCTAAGTTTTCATTATATTATAATTGCTGAACTTACATGACACAATTTAATGTAACTATACTAAGACATATGAGCACTGCTTTATATTTAAGATGAGAAGATAGGACTGCATGATCTCTGCATGTCCTTGGAACTATTGCATTCTATCCTCACTGATTTAAGTGATAGACTAATAGGGTCATACATTGAAGGTACAGTGTTTTAAAAGCAAACTGTTTCTTTTTATTCTCAAATGGTGTTACCCTTTCCTTCTCTGAATTTACTCTGCATTATCACTGAATTTATTTGTTGAAAGAAGAAACAGTGAAAGCATAAAAACATATTGAAAATTAAATCTAAAATATTTGTAGACAATATTCTAGTTCAGTAAATGCCAACAATCTGTTACACACTAGCAGACAAATGCGGTTTATAACAGAGGACACTCTTCTAAACACGAGCCAGAGAAAGTTAGATATCACCCATAATATCGTCAAGTTGGCAATTTCCCTCAAATAGAAAACACGTTAATGTTGGATAAAAAGATGAGAAAAAGGTGACGTATTTGAGCTACTGGAAGTGACAAATTGGAGATCTATGTTTAAGGAAACAATTACATTATTCCTTTTCATTATTTCTGGATGTTGATTACTTCACTAGTCAACCAGAAAAGTCAGGAGCTGTCTGCTCTTTAATGTATATGTGTTTTACTGAATGAAGGTAATATTGTCTAAGTTGAAGTTTGTTAACCATGTAAATAAAATTAAAGGGAGTTCTCACACTTCCACTTAGGAAATAAATCTACTTGAATCAAATGTATCATGTTTGATTAAATAAAGAGAATCACTAAGGTTTAGTTGTCCAAAAATAAGTGTTTTGAAGCTTCACTTTTTCATTGTTGTTTTTTCTGTGAAAGTGAGGTCTGAAGTTGGAACAAATACTACATTCAATCTTCTATTTTCTACTTCTGGTCCTAAAGAAACAAGAAGTGTGTTATCCTCCAACTTGTACTAATCTAATAGGTGATTTGGGGGAATAAAACAAAGGGGTAAAAACATCTGAAAGACTCAGAGAGAGACTTCCCCTGTTTTGTTTCTGTTTTGTCTTCCTGGAGTTCACAGCCAGGGTAGACATCCATGAGGCAACTTCCGACCCTGGATGCAGGAAAAGCAATAAATCATCAAGAAATCATTGACCACAATGAATGGCATAGAAACGGAACTTTATAATTTTCCATTCATTCTTTTGTTGATTCATCCAATGTCTCTATAATACTTTGTAGGTTAGCATCTCATAAAGTTTGAGTAGTGGTGTTTTAAAAATTTCACCCTGAAGTATCTTGAAAGATAAATGATTGCCATATGCTATGGTATATGAAATCATTCATGATCATTATAAACCTGAAGATAAAGTAAGGAGTCTGCCAAGTCTAAGATCCTATGAGAATATCATGTTATTTCACTGGACTTCATAGAGTATAAAACAAAACAACTTTAGTAAAAGCACATTTTGTAAAATGAAAAATGCAATGAAAATGTTTGCTTGTACTATTTCTTCACTCGTTCTTTGATAGATTCATAAAGAGGGCACCACTGGGAAACACGTGAAATACTGAAGCCAAGAACACAGTGAACTGAGAT
Source organism: Rhinolophus sinicus (assembly GCF_036562045.2). Taxonomy (NCBI): domain Eukaryota; kingdom Metazoa; phylum Chordata; class Mammalia; order Chiroptera; family Rhinolophidae; genus Rhinolophus; species Rhinolophus sinicus. The sequence goes on along the minus strand of NC_133754.1, from coordinate 48,041,926 downwards.
GTCCTCCTGCTCAGTTTCTGGGAGAGTAACCAGTTTAAGGATAGGTTGGTTCATTCTTTATACAATAATCAAGCCTGCATTTTCATATTGATATCACTAGTGAAAATATATAATCAGGGTATGAGTATCCCTAGAAAATTCATAATGATGGCTGACTCACAAGCTATTAGTGTTGCTCAAGGCTTTGTATTCAACCTGAAGTAGGTAGAGAGATTTTTGAAAATGTTATTAGCTGTTAGAAACAGTGAAATATTGATAGCAGTCCATAATTGTATGGATTTTAAACAGAGTATGCAACTGTCACTTCCAGTGAGATTATTTCTAGAGTGTGGAGAACCTAGGTGTAGTCTGAGCATTCAGGTACAGAGTGTCTCATTCTATTTTGGTGGCTGCTAATCAGGGGCAGAGTGATTGATACCAAAAACAGAAGAGAAGTTATTTCCAATCCAGCATCCAAAAAGCAAAAGAGGTATAATTACATTCTTAGAGGCTGTAAACACAAAAATGTGAATGGCTAAATAGAACCTTAATTCCTAATTTGGCACGAGGGACAAATAACAAAAATGTTTGTTACTAAATTTGCCCTTGAGGATGTAGTTTTTAGCGGGGTGTTAAATAGATGTTGCATTCAATTATTTGAATGCTCCTGCATCACTAGGTCTGCTATAGTCAGTGGTAATAAATTCTAAAATTGCACAAAATTTAAAAGCTAACTTTTCACCTGTTTATACCATCTAAATTGAGCAGGGAAAGTCTGAAGCCAGAGAAAATGTAGTCATTCCAAGATACATTTTTAAGGACCTTAAATGTATAAAATCTTCATCGAAATCCATATCAGCGTTCTCAAGAAGCTAAATCATACCTTCTACCTTTCTAACTAGAAGATGGAACTAGCTCAATCCATCCATTCAGGAAACTTAATTATTGAAGACTAGTTATTGAAGACTAGTTAGTTTTTGTATTAATTTGTTAGAGCTGCCATAACAAAATACCACAGATTGGAGGGCTTGAACAGCAGAAATTTATTCTTATTGTTTTGGAGGCTGAAGTCCGAGATGAAAAGTGACAGCAGATTGGTTTTTCTGAGGCCTCTCTCCTTGGCTTACAGACAGCAACCTTTTCTCTGTGTCCTAGTGTGGCCTTCCCTTGGTGTGAGCACATCCATCGTGTCTCCCTGTGAGTCCTAATCTCCTCTTCTTATATGGACACAAATCAAGTTGGATTAGGACCCACCTTAATGACTCATTTTAACTTAATTACCTTCCTAAAGGCCCTGTTCTTAATGCAGTCACATTTTGAGGTAGCAGGGGTTAGGACTTAACCTATGAATTTGTGGGGATGCAATTCAGTCCATGACAGTTGTAAGAACTGTCCTATTTCACTCCTGTGAAAGAAATAAATCAGAGACTGTCCAAAGTTTTTGGTGTGTCCCAGAATACACACATTTTTTGTTAATGCTTAGATTGAATATCAACCCATCCAAGAAATAACTCTTCTTGGAAAATGAGGTTAGAAAATTGTGAAAAATATCATCTTAAGAAAATAAAAATTGCAGTGTCCTTATTGACTCAACCAAACAGAGTCTGACATAAAAGCTTTACTTTACACAGAAATAAAAAAGCAGAACCACATTACGTATTTAAAATTTTGAAAAAAATTTCATCATCATTCTGTTTATCATCATATATAGATCCAATGAAAACCCTCAAAAGCCTCTAAAGATGAGCATATTCATTCTGGAATTCTACTTGTGAAAGGGACTCTCCAGCTTGTGAAATGCAGTCACTTTCCTTGAATCTGGCAACATCCCCAATAAATTATGCAGTTCCATATGGTCTGGAAATAGCTCCTATTACTTTCCTTATCTTTCCAAAATGAGGCCTATTTGAAAAGTGATAAATAACAGACATTATGAGCAATTGAATTTGTTCTTGCCTTTATACACATACTAGTTTTATTTGGTTTCATCTTTCCTATTATTTTATCAGATATCATAAGTCAGTAAGTTATTCATCTATTTCTAAACAATATAGCATAATTCTTGTAAAAGCAAATGAACCTAATGCCTTGCCAAGGATACAAAAATTGTAATGTGAGGAAATGCTAGCATCTAGAATGGGTTTTGGATAAAGTGATGCTTTTATTACAAATACATACGTAAATGTTAACCTCCAAATGCTAATAAGGGTTTAGATTAAAAAGTCTGTTTTCCAAAATTAAATGAAGAAGAGAAGTTGGTTTAGTTAGGCTTATCCAGAAAGCTCCCACTACATGTTCATTAGTCAATGTGAGCTTAAGAGTGCATGCACATCTGAGTTGTGTCCTGCACCGACGGTAGACCCAGTCACCAATCTGATTACCAACAGTCAAATTCTATCTGAAAGTATTAACTAGAGTCACTATGAGACTCTACAATCACATGAGTCTTTGTGATCAGGAACACAGTCTTTGATAATTTTTATCAATAAATCTGTTTTAGTTTCTAATTGACTCTATCCTAAAACTAATAATAATGAACATCTTCATTTTTTAATATTCCTGCCACACATATACGAACAGCTTTTGCTGAGAGATAAATCAGATAAGCAATCTCTAGTGGCACTTGTAGAAGTCTCTTTTATTACCCTTTTACTTATTTTCATTTGTTTATATGATCTACTTAACATCTTTCCCTTTTAAAAATTGAGAACAGAAGTGTAAGTTTAAGAAAATAGTGATGAATACAATCTGTTCCCTACATAAAGAAGGTAAAAATGTCTCCCCCAACCCCAAAATCTTGGTTAGTTTTGAGAACCCTAGTGTTACTTAAAATAAGAATTTTCTTTCTCACTCAAAATGAATGCCCTGAAACCAACTCAACCCAGTGACAATTTGACTACATTACTTTAAAACCACAAAACTCTGTAAGTCAGGGAACCACAAGCCAGATTTCCTTTGAGAGGCACAATATCTGTCTCAGAATGTTCCAATAAAAGGGCTTGGAAAATGCAGTGTCAACTATTCTTTTGTGCAATTGAATATAATGGGTGGGATTATTGTTTTTCACATTATCTAGAGTGACATTTTCCTACCACATGATATTTTAGCATTTATTTTTATTAAATTACATACAGAAAACAGTACATCTTATAACTGTGCATCTTCATTAATGGTCACCAAGTGAACTCACCTGTGTAACCATCCCCAGTATATATATCTACAACAAGAGTATGTCCAATACTCAGATGTTCCTTTGGTGCCCTCTCCCAGTCACTAGCCCTTCTCCTGACATTTACCAGCAGAGAATAATTTTGCTTGTTTTTATGTAAAGTAAATCATATAATATGTGTTTTTCAGTGTCTGTCTTCATTCGTATTGATGTGAACAATTCTATATTGTGCGTTTGTATTATCCTCTGCAATTCCTTTGTATGAATACACCATTATACTGATGATGGGCATTTAGGCAGCTGCCAGTTTGTCACCATCAAAAATATTGTTATTGTAAACATTCTAGTATATGTTCTTGGTGTATATATGTATGGATTTTTATGGGTTTATATCTAAGAGTGGAATTGCTACAATATGAGATATGAGTTAGCAGATATCATCACAGTTTTCCAAAGTGGTTCAAAAGGGTCATTACCAAATCATATTTCTTCCACAGGTGCCAGAACCTTTCAGTTTTTCCACAGTCTTTCTAACGTAATTATTTCATATTTTTTGGTTTTATTTATTGTGGCTTCCATTCTTAAGCCATATGGTAGTGGAAAGTATTTTTGTACTGTGATTCTAATTTATATTTTCTTGATGAGTAATAATCTATTTTGACTAATACCTTCTCATTTTCCCCTCATCTCAGCCTTGAGAATCACCAGTGAATTATTTGCTTCTATGAGTTTGACTATTTTGGATTCCTCATATAATTAATGTCATATGGAATTTATCTTTCTGTATCTGGCTTATTTCACTTAGCATAATGTTCTCCAGCTCCATCCATATTATCACAAATGGCAGGATTTCCTTTCCAAGTTTGAATATTATTCAAGTCTGAATATATATGTACCATAAGCTGATGGATCTGTTGATGACATAGATTGTGATGTGATTTCATGGATGTATATTTATCTCCAAATTCAAGTTGTATACATTAAAATTTTCTTTTATGGTAAGTGATTTTGTGTTTCTAATGAAGAAATATTTGCTAATGCCAACTGTGCGATGGGAAGATGCTTCACATTTTTGTCTTTCTGGTTTACCTTTTATATTAATATTTTTATGCCATCTGGAAATAACTTTTGCATGTAAGTGAGTTATATCTGATTGACTCAGCATCATTTATATAAAAAACACATTATTTCCACTCCATTGTATCTCAGATGAAACCTACATGAATATTTATAAATATTATATATGAATAGGTAGTGTCTGGTTCTTCTATTCTATGTCATTGATCATTTTTTCTACTTGAGTTATAATATCACTTCTTAATTATTATGGATTTCTAATGATTTTTAATATCTCAAGTATACATATTATAGCTTTGCTGTTCTCGTCAGGATTTTTATGGCTATTCTTGGCTTTTTGTGTTTTCATATAAATTTTAGATTCAATATATTATATTACTTTATTTCTGAATATAAATTTTAATTTGATTTATTTTGATGCCACTTAATAATCTATTCAATAAATTATGCAACTATTTAACTGTGTTATTTCTATAAGCTCAAGAAGTTGAATTTGACTTTTCTTACTATTTTTTATAATATAAATAATATACATACAGTTTTGTGCCATTTAAAAACAGGGATACATTCTGAGAAATGTGTCAATAGGCAATTTTGTAGCTGGGTAAACATCATAGCATATACTTACACAAACCTAGATGGATGGTATAATCTACTACTGTAATTGTATATGCTATACTGTTATATGACTGGCAATGCAGTAGGTTTGTTTACACCAGCAACACCACAAACACATGAATTATGCACTTTTCTACAAACACATGAGTTAGGCATTGTGTTAGGATGGTGGAGAGGTCATTAGGTCATAAGAATTTTTCAGCTCCATTATAATCTTATGGGAACACCATTGCATATTCAGTCCATCATTGACCTAAATGTCATTATGCTGTACATGACTGTATTAGTTTCATCTTCAAACCGGAAGTAACCCTATTGTCCATCATCAGGTGAATTGGAAAACAAATGGTGGGATGGAATACCACTCAGCAATAAAAGCATGAACTGTTGGTACACATGACATGGACAAGTCTCCAAAGAGTTCTGCTGAGTGAAAGGAGCAAAAAATGAGAGTGAATACTGTATAATTTCATTTATATAAAACTCAAGAAAATACAAACTAACCTATAGTAAAAAACTGTGGATCACCGTGGTTGCCTAAGGATGACTGGATGGCAGAGGCGACTGCAGGAAGGGGAATTATAAAGGACATGAGAGAGCTATTGGGGTGATGGATATATACTCATTAAATAAATGGATACATATTTTTGCAATTTTCTATGATTTCCTATTAATGTGCATAATATGTTCACAGTAAATTAGCAATCTACTTATCAGGGGGCACATACTAATTAGTCCATTTTATAGGCAGGCATATGGCATGGCTAATGTTGATGCCACCCTGTCAGTATGAATTGATTATGATTTGGATGGGAATGTCTCTTTAGTTCCTTTCATTTGAAACAAAAATAGAAATGAGTATTGTCTTAATGCCCTGAAAAATAAATACTTGAGGGATTATTTTGCCTGATATTATCAGGCAAAATGAAGATAATTATTTTAGATCATTTTTGAGATTTTTATAAATTGGTTTTATAGCCCAATCAGTCATTAAATCAAATCATAATTTTGCTATTTTTTTGTATCTCTAACACATCAATGACATTGCATTTATATATCTAGATGTAGTTGCATGCTAAGTTATGGTGAAATGATAAACTCAAATGAAATAATCAATTCAAAATTTTACTTGTAGGTGTTTCAACATCCACAAATCAATTAATGTGATACACCACATTAACAAAATGAAAAAATAAAAATCACATGATCATATCAATAGATGCAGAAAAAGCATTTGATAAAACCCAGCAGCCATTTATGGTAAACACCCTTAAGAAAGTGGGAATAGAGGGATCATATCTCAACATAATAAAGGCCATATATGATAAACCCACAGCTAACATCATACTCAATGGGGAAAAGCTAAAACCATTCCCCTTAAGATCAGGAACAATGCAAGGTTGCCAACTTTCTCCGCTTCTATTCAACATAGTGCTGGAAGTTCTAGCCACAGCAATCAGACAAGAAAAAGAAATAAAAGGCATCCAAATCGGTAAGGAGGAAGTAAAATCATCATTATATGCAGATGACATGATACTACATATAGAGAACCCTAAAGACGCCATCAAGAAACTATTAGAGCCGATAGATGAATTTAGTAAAGTAGCAGGATACAAAATTAATATTCAGAAATCAGTTGCATTTGTATATACCAATAATAAAACATCAGAAGGAGAAATTTAAAAAACAATCCCATTTACAATTGCTCCAAAGACTATAAAATACCTGGGAATAAATTTAACCAAAGAAGTAAAAGATCTGTACTCAGAAAATTATAAGACACTGAAGAAAGAAATGAAAGAAGATACAAATAGATGGAAACACATACCATGTTCATGGATAGGAAGAATTAATATAGTTAAAATGTCCATACTGCCTAAGGCAATATACATATTCAACGCAATTGCTATCAAACTACCAATAACGTTTTTCACAGAAATAGAACATATAATCCTAAAATTTATATGGGACCATAAAAGACCATGGATAGCCTCAGCAATCTTGAGAAATAAGAACAAAGTGGGAGGTATAACAATACCTGACATCAAATTATACTACAAGGCTACAGTAATCAAAACAGCATGGTACTGGCATAAAAACAGACACATAGATCAATGGAACAGAATAGAGAGTCCAGAAATAAATCCATGCCTATATGGCCATTTAATCTACGACAATGGAAGCAAGAATGTACGGTGGGGTAAAGACAGTCTATTCAATAAATGGTGCTGGGAAACCTGGACAGACACATGCAAAAAAATGAAGCTGGACCACCTCCTTACACCATATACAAAAATAAATTCAAAATGGCTTAAAGACTTAAATGTAAGATCTGAAACCATAAAATTCCTAGAAGAAAATATAGGAAGAAACTTCACAGACATTACCTGGAGTAAGATTTTTACTGATATATCCCCTCGTGAGAGGGAAGTAAGAGAAAAAATAAACATGTGGGATTACATCAAAATAAAAAGTTTTTTCACAGCAAAGAAAACCATCAATAAAACAAAAAGGGATCCTACTGAATGGGAAAAGATATTTGTCAATGAAATATCTGATAAGGGGTTAATATCACAAATTTATTAAAAACTCACTCAACTCAACTCCAAAAAAACAAACAACCCAATTGAAAAATGGGCAGAGGACATGAAGAGACATTTTTCTAAAAAGGACATACAGATGGCAAACAGACATATGAAGAAACGCTCAACCTCACTAACCAACAGAGAAATGCAAATAAAAACCACAATGAGATTACCATCTCACCCCAGTCAAAATGGCTATAATCAATAAATCAACAAACAATAAGTGCTGGAATGGATATGGAGAAAAGGGAACCCTTGTGCACTGTTGGTGGGAATGCAGATTGGTGCAGCAACTATGGAAAACAGTATGGAGGTATGTCAAAAATTTGAAAATGGAGCTACCTTATGATCCAGCAATTCCACTCCTAGGTATCTATCTGGAGAAATCCAAAACTAATTCAAAAATTTTATGCACCTCTATGTTTATTGCAGAACTGTACACAATAGCCAAGACATTGAAACAACTGAAAGGCCCATCAGTAGATGACTGGATTAAGAAACTGTGGTACATTTATACAACGGAGTACTACACAGCCATAAAGAAGAAAGAAATCTTACCATTTGTAACGACATGGATGGACCTAGAAAACATTATGTTAAGTGAAATAAGTCAGATAGAGAAAGACAAATACCATATGATCTCACTTATATGTGGAATCTAAAGAAAAGAATAAGTGAATGAACTAATCAGAAACAGTTTTGGAGACATAGAGGAAAAACTGAGGGTTGCTAGATGGGAGAAGGGGTGGAGATAAGGGGAAAGGTGAGGGGATTAGAAAACAGTCAGTAACCACAAGATGACCATGGGGTTTTGAAAATTAATTTCGGGAATGTAATCAATAATGTTATAAAGATTTTGTAGTGTATCCGATGGACACTTGTCCCACTTGGGAGACCACCTCAGGGATGATGTAGATGCCTGATCATTGCACTGTACACCTGAAGCAGAAGCTGAACAATAATGAATGCCAACTATAATTATATATATATATATATATATATATATATATATATATATATATATATATATATATATATGTATATACATATATATGTATATATATATGTATTTATATACTTACAAAAAGCGGAGTACAGCTTTAGGTATAGAGACAGTGGAAATGTAATGGCTCTGTGAGATGTCAGAGGGATAGTGGATAGGCGGAGGGGGGTTCATACAGTGTGAGGGATATAAATGATAAATGTTTAAGTATTACTTTGTCTTTTGCACCTGAAACTAAAAAAAAAAAAAAATTTCCTTGTATAATTCCCATTTTACAAATGTTTAATTGAGGTTCAAATTGATTAATAAAATCAACCAAGTTACATACCTCATAGGAATTATTCATGAAATATATACAAAAATTAAATTACTTGCCCATCAGTATTAAATGTATTCTTGCTGAAAGTGTAATTTACCTTAAGTAAAAGATACCCTGGCACAGAAAACTTTCATCTTGTTGCTGAGCTAATATAGTTTCTTTTTCTTTTCAAATCATAAGAGGATGCAAACTTAGTACCTAAACTATTACTATCATATATTTTTATATGACACGAAAATAAAATCCACAAGAAAAAAATGAACAATTTATTTTCTCAAACCATATCTATAAAATACTATATTTAACACTGTTCGATATTAAAATTGATGTTTTTCTGGCTTCAAAAGAGAGAAATTATTCAGTGTTTGTTGATATTTCCTGCTATGCCATAATGGTACTTAATCCCTTTTCTATAACCTTTTTCCTTCATATGCACGTCAACACCCCCACACAACTACCAACTCCTCTTTTCACAAGTAAAATTTATAGAAAACAAATATTGGAAATGCAAAGCAAGTAGTTAAATAATTTGACTGGATCTTCTCACAAAGTATTGAAAACCCGTTCTAGCCAACCTCCAGCTCCATGAAAAAACAAACAAACACACAAAAAAAGAAAATATGGAAGGAAAAACATTTCTTATTTTTCAAACTGAAAATAATCTTAAAATTGTTTGCTAAAGATTTAAATTTGAAATCAGCAGTACTCTGTCCAGTCTCTTTCCCCTACAACCTTTCTTAACAGATTCTTGCTCTTCTTGTAAATGCTTTTTCTGGTATTTACTTAAAATTTTCATAATAACATACTTAGTAGCAAATTTTTGATTCAATAATTACAAGCAAGATCTTTTGAAGACCTGTACTGCTGTGTGAGGGCTCAGTCTCTCTCACATCCTCCACAACCTGCCTGAAACAATCCATTTTAAAGACATCTGAATTTTTGTATAACTAGCAAATATTTATGTTTTATGACTACTTCAGTATTTTAACTTGCCAGTCAAGTAATGTATTACTATTATTATTATTATTATTATTACTATTATTATTGTTTCTTTTCATAGGTGTTTTCACATTTAATAATTCATTCATGTGTTTTCATTTGATTAATGTTCCATGCATCTAGTTTTTCTTTTCTCTCAAATTTTAAAATACACCAACAAATCTGTCAAACTACTAGCTATTTACTCCCAATAATTAAACATTCTATAGGATCCATGACAAAACTGTATTTAAATTTACAATTTCCTTTGTCTTTTAACTTAATATCTTGGATATGTTTCCAAAGTGTATGAGGTTTAGTTCTTTCTTTTTCTTTTTAACTGATTCCCATTTAGATGGCCTTTCTTTTACAGGAAGCAACATTACAATGAACATCTTAGAACACAATCATTTATATTATGTTTTCTATAGGATTGATTTTGCAAATCAGAGAACTGGGTCAGAGAATTTGCGTAGTTAATAATTAACTGTACTGATTAAATTTGAAAATCATGTGCTTACTAGCCTGAGTCACTATCCTAGGTAGTGAAAAGACACAACAGAAGACATCCTTCACATGCTTGTTTTATGAGGAGAATCTATTGTGGGTAGATATTTTTATAGCTCTTTTCAAAGCTGACAAAATAAACAATTTCACCAATAGTTGATTATATTGTTAAATTCTCCACAGCATGACCAGAATTACTGGTAATCATTTCTAAATCTTTTTTATTTGTTTATTTTTTTATTTTGCAAATCTGATGGACAAGGAGAGACTTACCATTGCTATTTTATTTTGATTATTCTCAATGACAAATGAGATTTACTATACTTTCATATATTTGTTGGCCATTTGTATTTTTTCTAAATTTCTTGTTCAAATACCATGCTAAATTTAATATTAATCTCATTGATTAGTAGCGGCTAAATTATGTTTTTATATTTCAATTAAATAATTTTGAAATTTCAATTATAATATCAGCTTGTAATTTATTTTCAAATAGTGTATCTAAGACTATTTCTAGCTTTTTCATTATTTTTGTGGTGTCATTTATGTTAAGATATTTTGTTTCAGTTGATTTTGGTCTGATAATTTTTATTTGTAAAAATTCACTACATTTTATTTTGTTGATTATTTTAATTGAAAAATCTCTGATTTATATAATTGTATGTCTACCTTTTAATTTGTTCTAATCATGAATAAACATCTAAAATGACATTTTTTCCAGTGTAACAGAAACACTTCTAATCACCTCTTGTGTTTTATAATAGACAATGTGTGAATACATTTTATCACTAAAATTTCTCAGAAAACTCTACAGAACATAGTTCATATTGCTTGACTCAAACAGAAAAGCTATCCAAGGAACTTAGGAAAATGTTCCCATATTATTCTAAGTATTAATTTCAGGGTTTATTATCTTTCTCAAATTGTAATAATATTTAGGGTGGCAAAGCATACGGGTTCTTATTTTCTCAAACACCGTAAGAGGTTTTAAAGGTCATCAATGAAGGTTTGATCAATATGTGGCTCTTCATGGTATTATAATGCTGAGAGGCTAACGTGTTAGTTGAAATTAAAAGAAAAAAAACTAGACCTTTTTTATCAGTGTGACAGATACATATGCCTTGAGCATTAACAAGGCATAGCTAATTACTGATACAGTTGCTGAAAAGGGTTTCTGACAGTCATGATATATGAGCAAATTTGTCTTGCAAGTGACAAATCAAACAGAGGTTATTGGGAGTTTTGGGCACTGCCAGCTCAGTGGGTGGGTTACAGAAAGTGTCTGCTCATTCATTTTCCTTTGCTGGGGGCGGAAATAGTTTACCATCATCTCAGACCGCTGAGTCTTTCATGTACGCTCATACTGTTTCACTAAAAGTATCAATATTTCTTTCTACAAATGTTTTCAAAAGGATTTGAAAATTCCAACTGTTAGTTTTCCTCTAAAATCCTTGCTTAAATTTTTCACATCTGCAGGATTTATCTAGCAATATGTTGTTTGTCTAAATTACATACATTTATACCATGCTTTAGTCATATGTTGCTTCTGTAGATATGTGTGTAATTTAACACATATAGGGTATAATAAGTCCCACAGTATTTGGTCATTGCAAGGTTCCCTTATTTTATCTCAAATCCAGAAAATTATAAGTCATATGAAGAAAATTGGAAGTTATTTTGTTATAAGTAATTGGCTATATATTATGTTTATGAGTGTGTGTTTCAATGTGAAATGATTGCCTAGAAAGCCTATATTCAGAAACACTATTTTTGTACTGCTGGTTCAAGTTTTTCAATGTTAAAGAAAAAAATCAAACCTTAGGTATGCATCAAAAGTTTTCCGAATCTTCTCATTTCCATAGTGCTAATGTAACATTCACTAAACATGAATCATTTAATAAGAACTCATTTTCCTTATAATGAATCAGTATGGAAGAATAATAACTGGCATTAGTAGGTTAATAGTCCAACGTAACTATGAAACCAAGGCCATATATAAGTTATAACAGAAAGCAGACACAGTGGTAGTAAAATGTATCCATTTTGTTCCAACCTACATCACATGAATTGCTAAACAAGTGTTCCACCTCTTTTGTGAAGGTTTATTTTTTGTAAGTAGGGGGAAATAATTCCATGGAGGGCTACACTTCAAATGCCTACCATGTTATGTCTTGCCTGGAACATAATGATACACAATGTCCTCTGCATGTAAAGAAATAAATGAAAAAGACTATAACATACGTGTTTTACATAGGGAAGGAAATTGCTCACTTTTATGACAGAATAGAAAATTCACTTTTTCAAACCTAAAAAAGGAGGGAGGTTACGCCATTCGTGGTGGCAACTGAGAGGTGTTAATGAGCTGATGTGGGTAGTGGTGCTGGTGATGGTAACAGTGATAGAGGTTCCTGGAAGAAGGATCACTGAGCCAATCACCGAGTAATGAGTAGGGTTCAGCGGGTTGAGAATGGACAAATGAGAGAATGTTCAGACAGAGAAATTAAATCTAGCATGTTTAAGTTCTTTGAAAGAGTATCATGGGAAATGTTCTTGCTCCCATCCCCACCAATACTTCCCACTCCTGCATGTCTCTGATTTAGGATAGGTGAGCTATTTCAGAAAAAAACATATTTAATCCTGTAATTTGTACATACAACTACAGTAGACATTAACATATACTATCCATGTTCGCAATTTACTTCCATTTTCTTTACTAAATAAGCTACTTATTTATGCAGGGAAATTATCCATTAGTAAAATTTTAATCTCAGTACTGAAATAGAGCCTGCTCCATAGTAATTTTATAATAAATGTTTCTTCAGAACTATATGCATTTGTATCTATTTATTTTATGTCTGGACACCTGGGCTGATTAGTTTTATGCACCAATCTGACCTGGTTGAAGGATAACCAGATATTTGATGAAACATCATTTCTCAGTGTGTTTATAAGGATGAGATTAGCATTTGAGTCAGAAGAATGAGTAAAGAAGATCACCCTAACCAATATGGGTTAGTATCATTCAATCCATTGAAGACCTGAATAGAAGACCTATAATGTAGCTATATGATATATATAATTGGTTCTGTTTCCCTGGAGAATGCTGACTAATATGACCCCCAAATAGTATCTTAAACAAACAGATCATAAAAATAAAAGCTTAGAAATAGTGCAATAGAAAAAAATGAAAAGTAAAAATGTAAAAAATAACAATATATTGAAACAAAAGAAACAGATATCATCTCAAGGACCACAAATGTATGTATTTTTTATATAAATTCTACTTTCATATTTATAAATCCAAATGAATCTGCCTATAAAATCAATCAAATAATAGTTGTATACTAATTTAAAGGTTTGCATGTCTTCCAGGTGTTATAAATATGTCATGACAATATTTTTGTAAGATTTGATTTTTTATTTAACACAAGGCATGAGTGGAATACAACATACAAGGCAGTGCTATTCCAACCAGAATAGGTCGTTGGAGCTCACCAAGAGCAGCAGCTTTCCCTCTGGCCCTACAGAAGTTTAGGATGAAAGACAAATTGAGTTTGATTGATAGGATGCTGGAGGTGACTGGGAAAAACAGAGAGAAAAAATGGGGAGAAAGGAAAATACATGATTACATAGAAAAAGTAAAGAAAAACTAGAGTAGAATAAAATGTTGTTGTTGTTGTTGTTGTTGTTTGTTTGTTTTTTTGGCTTCCTGGGATAGTTGTCTATATATATATATATATATATATATATATATATATATATACACATATATACATATATATATATATATACACATATATACATATATATATATATATATGAAAAATTAATATTCTTTGTTCTATGGCCATAGTTTCTTAGTTTAATTGAAAGCCCGGTTTACCTTGGTGACAGAGCTTTTTCTTTTATTTCCTCTAAGTAACTGTTTTTTTGAATATTTAACCCAAAAAACCAATTCCCTACAACAATTTTGCAGGGAGAGGAGGTCATCCTGCTCAAAGGTATAAACATCTACTTAGAAGACAGATTTACCATAGACAGTTGCAATATTTTCTCCTGAAACCAAGTTAAAATTAAACAAAAATTAATAAAATTTAAAGAATCACCAAAAAGCAAAAAAAATAGGGCAGGCTTTAGAAAAGTAATTTCCAAAATTTCAGTAAGAAGGAAAGTTGATTAACGAGGCAAGTTGATCTTAATACAATCAATCCACAGGCTCTCAGCCTGGAGCCAGAACCCCAAATAGATGTGCTTTAACGTACAAAATATAAGTGAAGGACTGTATATAGAACATTTAGCATCTCAAATCTGATCATATTTTACTGAGCAGAAGTAATATAGCTAGGTGATCATAACCAGAGCAAAAATGGAGGTTTGCTTTCCAAACAATAAAATGTCAAGAGAAAACCTAGTCGGACATCCCACAGTAAAGCTTTTCTATTCTTGCAGATGAGTGCTTTCCACAAAACAGCTGTTTCTGTTCTAAAGCAAGTGTGAACAGCTGTTGAGCCTTGTCCACATTCACAGAGTTACTAGTTCACAATATTCTATGGACGAATTTAAAATACCAACCGTCAAACATTTTAGGAAAGCTTGAAACAAGGAAGTTTTAGATAAACAAAAAATACCCAGAGATATAATTCAGGAAAATTACAGAAATTAAATGTGTTCAAAATAGTATTTTCCATGAAAAGTGTAGAGAAAGTGTATTCATAAATTAAAAGAAGAAAGGTATAAAAAAGAGAAAAATATAAGATCTAAAAACAAAATATAAATTTAAAATTTCAACACAAATTCTGGAATATAATGTTTAGAGTCTGATTATTCAATAAAAAGGATTCATAAAATATGAGGAGAAAGATATATGACATATATCTTTCACATAAAAAAGAAAAGGAAGAAAGCCTGCCTCTTCTGGGTCTCTTAGAGTCCAATTTGAAATCCAAGTGGACAAGATGAGAGTAGGTAGAAATAGAAACACATAAATAAGCATGAGACAACCCAAGAAAGCTGTTCTTGTTTTACCAAGCCTTCAGTTGAAGTTGTCTATGCAGCAAAATCCAACATGATGTTAGACAATAATAAGCAAAGGAGTGAATTTGTTAGATCAGTGATATCACATTGCTACTTTTTCCTGGCATTTCAGAAATCAAGAAGTTTCTGTGTGTCCTCATGAAGACATATATAGCTGTTGAAAGATGCACTCAGTGGGCAGAGACCTGGGATAGGTTGCATATGGTCAACTGTCAGCAGTGGTTACTATGTCATAGCAATAGATGGATGAATGTATTAATCTCAGCTGATGACAGTGCAGAGATGAATCAAACCAACATCCAATGACATGAACCAGACAAAAAGAGAGCACTAGGACTACCTACTCTTGCATTGTAGTTAAGAAATATGATCAGATTTCCGATACTTCCTTTTGAATATGAGAAAACATAAAAACTTAGTTGGACTTAGAATGAACTGAAATGTAACCAAAGAAGACTTTATAAAGAAGATAAAAATTAAGATAAAATTAAGAGATCTAAATTTCTCCTCTATTAAGTAGTCTGGGGACTTATAAGAAAGATTAAATGACTTCTATAAAATAAAATTTAAAAAAATAAGTTGACTTTGTATATCAGATTTGTATGATTAAATTTGTGACCTTTACTACATTATAATCTGTATAAATTAATTTAATGATTTTTAAACAAATTACTTTTTCTCTAAGTTAACAATACTTAAAAGATCACAAGGATAAGATAAAGAAGGAAAAGTCTCAATTTCTCTTTTCTCTCCCCTTTGTTATTATCTATAGTTTATAAATTGAGCAAGGTAATTGACTTAAATTTAAGAGAGAATCATAAAAAAGGTTTAAAAAATTTCTTTGTATGTGGCCAAAAATAGAGGAATTGACTTTGGGAATTCATATTAAATTTAGCTTGTTATCAAGGGACACCATCTTGAATCTTTGGAGAGAGGGAAACTCAATTTCCATGTGGTGCATACAAATTTAAATGAATATCACTAACGAAACCTCAGAGGGTCATCTATTCATTTTGATCATCCCAACCACATCTCAAATCTAATGTACATTTCACTGTATTATAATAAACCCTCTAGACAAATTTAATGTTTAATTCTTTTCCTGAATGAAATAAGACAATTCCACATAAAAATAGTACAAAAGCAAAACTTAGTAAAATTGTTTGTAATGTATCAGTGAGATGTAGAGTCTGCTATGAGATGCAATAAATTACCTTAGAAACAAAGGATCAATTTGCATTAAAAAATGCCAGCACATTTTCAGTAAATGCAATGATTGCCTTATCCATTTTGGTAAAATAAAATAAAATATTAGGCCAAAATAAATTATTTAAATATTAACAATCTGTCTATGCACAAGAATTACTGCCCTTAACTTGTTTGTAAGGAAATAGCCTTTAGGAACTCAAAAGTCAGGTGGAAAGGAGGCCAAAATTAGTACTTACTGCTGCAGTAATTCTTCCTCTATAGGAACACAACTACCAACCTGACATGCTTATAACTCAGCTGCTAAAATGCTGTGTACTGACAACCAGAGTAATTCGCTCCTGAGACAGTTAAGGAACTAATCTGCCATAAAATTCATTCCTACGTTTTATCGTCCATTAGATGATGGAAATAGAGTTTAACCTAAGATTATTATTTGAGTTAAGATTTGTAAGATCAGAAGGCAACGTGCAAATGTCTCCACTAGTTATTAGAACCATATTCACATGAGTATAAGATACAAACAGTGCCATATAGGAATTCATTAGAGGCTTTGTATTTTTTAACTTGTAATTGCTATAGTAAAGATTATA
Source organism: Rhinolophus sinicus (assembly GCF_036562045.2). NCBI lineage: Eukaryota > Metazoa > Chordata > Mammalia > Chiroptera > Rhinolophidae > Rhinolophus > Rhinolophus sinicus. Next base: position 48,024,858 of record NC_133754.1, on the reverse strand, counting down.
CAATGCAGGAAATAGACATCAATACCATATTGTCTTTGGGAAAGAATCAATAAATGGAATTTCTATATAAATGTGTCAAGTAATAATGAAAAAATAAATTAAGCTGAAAACAGTTGAAAATAGTATTTGCAGACACCTTAAGAATAGTCCTTCCAAGTACCTCAACATAATAAAAGTTGCAATGACTAACACTCAGCTAATATCATACTTAATGGTAAAATACTGAACACATTTTCTCAAAGAATAGGAACAAGACAAGGATGCCCCCTCTTACCACTGTTACTCAACATAATATTGGAAGTCCTAGCCAGAGCAATCAGGCAAGAGAAATAAATAAAAGGCATTTGAATTGGAAATGAAGATGTCATATTATCACTTTTTATAAATGACATGATTATTTATACAGAAAACCCTGAAGATTATAGGAAAACACTATTAAAACAATAAATAAATACAGTAAAGTTGCAGGACACCAAATCAATGTACAAAAATCCATTGTGTTCCTATACACGAACATTGAAATTTCAGGAAAAGAAATGAAAAAATGAAATTCCTTTTTTCTAACAAGAAAGAATACTATACATAGGAATAAGTTAATGAAGGCCATGAAGGACCTATACACTGAAAACTACAAGACATCATTAAAAGAAAGTGAAGACACAAAGAAATGGAAAGTATTCCATGTTCATGGATTGGAAAAATCAACATAGTTAAAATAGCCATATTACTCAAAGCAATATACAGATTTAATGAAATCTCCATCAAAATCCCAATGACATTTTTTTCAAGAAATAGAACCAAAAAATCATCAGCTTTGTATGGAATCACAAAAGATCCTAAATAGCCAAAGCAATCCTAAGAAAAAAGAACAAGACTGGTGGTATCATGTTCCCTGACTTCAATTTATACTATAATACAAAGTGGTAATCATGAAAACAGCATTGTATTAACAGAAAAACAGACACACAGACCAATGGAATAGAATTGAGAATGCAGAAATACACGCACATACTTTTGGGGCAGATAATTTTCCACAAAGGAGCCTAAAACAGGAAATGGAGAAATGAAAGCCTCTTCAAAAAATGGTGGTGGGAAAACTGGAAATTCACATGCAAAAGAATGAAACTAGACTGCTCTCTCATCATATACTAAAATTACCTCAAAATGGATCAAAAACCTAAATATAAGTCCTGAAACAATAAATTGCATAGAATAAAGCCTAATTACTAAATTTATGGACCTTGGGTTAGGAGAGAATTTTATGAATTTGACCTGAAAAGCAAGGGAGGTAAAAGCAAAAATAAATGAATGGGACTATACCAAACTAAAAAACTTCTGTACCGCAAAAGAAACCATCAACAAAGCAAAGAGGCAACCAACAGAATGGGAGAATATATTTGCAAACAACACTTTCAATAAGGGTTTAATATCCAAAATACATAAAGACCTCACACAACTCATCACCACCACTACTACCACCACCAACAACAAAACAGACAATTCAATTAAAAAATGGCAGAGGACCTGAACAGACACTTCTCCCAAGAAGACATACAAATGGCCAACAGATGCATGAAAAAATGTCAACTTCATTAGCTGTTAGGGAAATGTAAATCAAATTAGATAGCACCTCACCCATGTTAGAATGGCTATTTTCATCAAGACGAGTAATAACAAGTGTTGGAGAGGTTATGGAGAAAAAGAAATCTCATACACTGCTAATGGGAATGTAAATTAGTACATCCACTATAGAAAACAGTATGTAGGTTGCTCCAAAAATTAATAACATAATTACCATATGACCCAGCAATCCCATTTTCTGGGTATCTAACCCCAAAAATCTGAAAACAGTTATCCATAAAGATATATGCACCAATATATTCATTGCAGCATTATTCATGATGGCCAAGACATGGAAACCACCAAAATGTCCTTCAGTAGATGACTATAGAAAGAAAATGTGGTACATATACACAATGGAATACTATTCTGACATAGAAAAGCTGAGATACTGCTGTTTGCGACAGCATGGATGGATCTTTGGATTATCATTCTAAGTGAAATAAATCAGACAGAAAAAGTCAAGAACTATATGATTTCACGCATATGTGAAAAATAAAACTGAAAGCAACAAATAGAGAAGACAAACAAACAAAAACTCATAGACACAGATAATAGTTTAGTGGTTCCCAGGAGGTAACGGGGAGGGGAGGTGCTAGAAGAGGGTAGAGGGGGTCAAATATGTAGTGATGGAAGGAGAATTGGTTCTGGGTGGTGAGCATACAATACAACATATAGATGATGTATTATAGAAATGTACACTTGAAACCTATATAATTTTACTAACCAATGTCACCCTAATTAATTTGATAAAAATGAAAAAAAAAAGATAGAACAACAAAAAAGAATAGTCCTTCCATTTATTAAAAATCTAAATGAGCCAACTGGCATCATTCAAGTCTGAACTATTTCATGTTCTATCTACAATTCATTATCAAGAATCACTTGAACATATTTTAATGTTCAATATTAATATTATATTGGGAAATCAGCTGATTAAAAGCTGTACATAGATATTTTTCCCCAAAGCAAAATGTCTGTATAAACCCATTGGAGCTAGTAAAGGCCATGTTTTCTATATTGATTGTTCCCAAAGTTACAAAATGCCAAGAAACAAAAAGATAATTATAGGTGTAATTATTTTCCTGTATGGATTATTTTCATTTCTTCTTTCACTATGAGATTTACAAATATATATATTTAAAATACTCATATCAAATCCCATAGTTCTGACAATGTTGTTCAAATTCTGATATGATTTGTATGAGATAGTGTTATAATAGCAATGACTAATATATTTTATTAATCCAGAACTGAATTTATAGTACAACTTTTCATATTCTACCTTAAACCTATTATTATAAAGAATCTTTGTTTTTAAACCAAGTCCTGACTATAGTCAATAATAGCCAGAGACCAAGTATAAATCAAAACTATTTTAATTATGTTTTGATACTTATTTCCTCTACTTCTTCGATTAAAAAAAAAAAGAAAAACAGCATATTATACAAGGTGACTGACCCTAGAATTATCTCTTAGCTTATGAAGTGAATATCATTTACTCATATACTCATGTCTATCCTTTATGCCTTTCTAATAAGAAAAAAGGATGAATAATCTCTCAATTTTGAGCCACTTAAAATGAAGTTTTTTTACTGCTCTGATTAAATGTTGTTGTTTTTTTGTTTGTTTTTATTTTGACCAAAATTACATCCCACGTAAGACAATTAAACTTTTTTTAATTGAAATATCTTCTTTTCTAGGTAATGATTTTGTTAACCTGGATTTATTTAAGCAATGGCCCTACAAGAACGGGATTATTTGAATTTGTTTTATATATTTATAAGATTTCATATAAGCATCAGATACACAGGGATCAGATCAAGTCTTGCTACTTTTGTCTCCCTGTCTTATTTTAAAAGTAATCAATCGTGCAGTTTATGGAATAATTTTCAGCAGTAAAAGAGGTCAAACTCTGGCAGCTATATAAATTCAGTGAGGTTAACTAGGCCATTAAAAAATAAACGCTGAAGTGTTCATTTCTCTGTCTGCTTTAGTATAAGATGATTCTCTTTCCTACTTATTACCAATTTCTTCAGAAATAAAAAGTTATAAGTAATTATGAAAGAAAAAACAAACAGGAAAACTCAATTGCTACCTATAGAATTTGTGGATATAGCAAAATAAGTTAAGTGGCAATATAGTTGAATGTAAGGCATTCATATACATTTAGTAGAAAATAAGCCTGACACGATACATGTATTTTCCCATAATTAATTTTGTACTCCAATTTCTGTACCCTGGAGAGCTCAAATTGTTATTGAATAAGTATGGAGACAAACAGTTATTTGAACACAAAATGATTATTAAAGATACAGTAGCATTTGATCTTGATCTCATGACATAAATATCTATGAATTATAGAATGTTACAGTTGAGTTTTACAAAAAAAAGAGGCATTTACTGAATACAGAGGAAGTGACTGATTTTTGTGGCAGGCAATACAATTTGATGTCTAAATGATCCATAACTTTGAACAAGAATTTTGTGTAAAAAACTTCCTTATTTCTTAAAGAAATAGTACTTGCATTAGATTGTATTTTTTCTTGTGTATTATGCTCCTCTCCCCTCACTTGAATTTTTTCTTTCAAATACTAATGCGGCCATTTGTTACTCAAAGATCAGCCTCTTGCCTCCTTCCTTGCCCAACTGCTTGTGGGAAGATGCATCAATGTATTTAATTCTAGTAAATTGGTGATAAATGAAAGAGTTGTGTATCGTTTCAAAGCTAAAGCAGAGAAGAGCAAGGTAAGCTCTTTCTGAGCTTTAGTGCTCTGCCACAAAGACCTTGGAAGTCACAGAATATGGTAGAGAGAATTGGAAGTAGTCTACATCACTGAGTCACTTCATGGAACAGGATTGAGCTTGGGGAGTCACCCAACTTCCTCCAGACTTTGCATGAACCACAAATTAATATGGTAAACTTCTGTGGTTTGTTGATTAAATTAATATTGCAACACAGCTTAACCCATACTGAGTAATTTACTCTATGAAGACTTCTCTCTGGCTTTCTACTGCCTTAAGCTGTTATCTTACTCTCTACTTCCTTCCACCGTCAAACTTCCTCCTAATGCAGGTTGTTTTACTGTATTCATTGTCACCTAATACCCTTTCATGCCTCAATTTCTTGTTATTGGTGTACTTATTTTATTGAAATTGTTTTTATTCAAACATTATCTCATAATTATGAAATTTATTTCATCCCCTGTACCTTGAAAAAACAGTTGACATAATTAAACACCTCCTCCTTTATAGAAAGATATTCCTCCTTCAATTATTACAAAATGGCAAATCTAATGGTTCCCTTACTCTCTAAAACTGCTTCTTCCCTTTTCTTTCAAAGTAGAAATGCAGGCCTTTCCACGAAGACTGGATGTTAGCTTTCTTTTCTCTCTTTATGGAAATAATGCATTTCCTTTATTTTGTGTAGAGCCTCATTTTCTTCAGTTTTATATTTACATATGGAGTAAATTATGAAAAACTCCGCTAAACTATTTGGCCACTATCTCAAACTCAAATGTATAACACTGACCTCATGATTTTCTCCAGCATTTTTTTTTTTTTACAAGCTTGTATGTTCTACTTTCCCATCTGTTTTGAGGAACTCATCATCTATCCATTATCTAGACTTTAAAACTAGACTTGGTTACATTAACTTCTCTTTGGAGCTTCATATGCCATTGATGACCTACATTCCATTAGTTCTACTTCCATACTATCTCTTGCCATGTCCGCTTCTGCTTTCTCCAATCCTTCTTAGCTAAGGAATTGGTAGTAACTCCATTCAGGGCTGGAGTTTATTTGAATTAAAATAGGCAAAAAGATCAGGTGCAAGATCTGGTGCACTGTAAAAGTAGTTATGCCGTGTTGCGTAAGTTAAGAATTTTATGTATTTAAAAATAGACCTAGTCACCAGAAAACTGTGGCTTTCATTAATTCCCATGGGTTTGTGCAAACTATTTTTATAGAGTTTATGCTTCTATGGGCTAGATATAAATGTAATTTAATACATGACCATTTAATAAGGCATCAAACTTCTTTCCAGCTCTTTCAGCCCTCTTTCCATCATGAAGGAAGGGATATCTTGACTCTATTCTTTGCATTGTTAGTTGTTGGAATACTTAGCCAAAGAGATGGCCTATACTGTTTAACTCATTGAATTCTAAAACTCCTTTTTGCCCCACTATTTTTCAGAGCTTAATCATTTCTCACATAGACCATAATAATAATTTCTTAGCTTCATAACTTACCCAATCCATATTTAACATTGCTAACTTATAGTTTTTGAAACTATGAATGCCCATGCTTCTCCTCTGATTTAAACTATTTAGATTCTTAAAATAATATTTAAATTTTTGATATAATACATAAAGGGGCTTTACAATCTGGCTGAAACCTAAATTCTAAAATATACATATTAAGTATGTGTTCTTTGCTTCACTTTGCATATATTAGTAGGTTGACTATCTAATTGATTATAAAAACTGAGGAACTATTGAGAAAAACAGGGGATGGAATAAAGGGGTGACAAGCACAAATGAAATCTATCCCAAGGGTTTTATGTTCAACCTGATACATAATGTTTATCTGGCCTTATAATTTTCTACTTGTGTGGAATGGACCCTTCCTCCCCTTGGAATGATTCTCATTGGAATTCTATTCATACTTTATATTCTACCATAAGCATAACAAACCTTGTATTCTTTTATCCTCCAAGCATTAAGTGCATTCGTTAAGTTTTTTAGATTGTAAATGACAGAAACGCAACTCAAATTAACTTATTGGGAAGAGAACCAGTGAACCAAGACTCAAGCATGAACGGATTGAGTTCTGGGCTTCACCTTACTGAGCTCCTGCCACTCTTCCATTAACTGTGACTGGGTCTATAAAATAGGTATGTAGCAGCAAGTGGAGGAATATGCTTCAGGAGGTCACAGCTTGTCTTATCAAGAATAGAAATCCAAGAGAAAAGAGAATAAACAGCCTTCTCCTAACATTTGTACAAAAAGCTGCAAGGCAGAAATTTTACTGATTTGGCGTAGGCCTTCTATATATCTCTGGACAGGTTATGGTGGTTTGGAGGCCTATGTCAATTTTCTATCCTTATATCCAGAAGGACAGGAGTCCACAATAATGGCTTCCACTACAACCACAATCCAGGAAGGCTTTCACCAGAGAATAGGAAAGATATTTTACACAAAATGAAAAGGGCCACTAGGGCAAATCGTTATTTGGTAGTAAAAAAATAAATCCTTGCATTTGGATATATGTGTTTGTATCAGTAAAATATTGTACTTCCTAGGGCTAACTACATGGCAGCATTGTTTCTCAATGCTCAATCTTCACTCTATGACTTGCCTGCTACCTCTCTAAGCTTTGGTTTCCTTACCTATAAATTCATTGCTTGGGAGATTTGTGATAATTTCATTTAATAACTCAAGAGTTTTAAGCACCATTTTATTACTGATGTCAGTATCACCACTCCTTCCTTTCCTCTTGATGTGTCATTGATCATATTGTGCTTTTTAAATAAAAACATACCTATAATTGTCATTTCTTTTATTATATCATAAGCTTTTCAGTATCAGGGTCCATATGTTTTTCATTTTATCCCCACAATACTTAGCATGACACTCTACACAAATTAGGTGTATTTACCACATATAATTTTGTACTTGATATATAAGTCTTGATTGTATTTTTTCTTTTCATATACCGTGTAATGCACATGTTTATCGTTTTCCCTGAGAAGTGGTCAGCTCCCCAGAAGCAAAGGTCCTTGCTTTATCCTTTTTATCTCTCAAAGAGTTTAAGTGACATTTTATATACTTTAGATATATAATAAGGTTTTGAATAAACTCATAAAAATATGAGGCATATGTCATTGTGGAAGATTCAGTGATCATTCTGTCTTCCCTTTTATGGAACCCTTGTCAGAATATACATTGTCTAAGTTTCCAGAGGGTATATTCCTTCAGACATTCTCTAGTGTGTGCCCATTAGTTCTGTACTGTCTCTAAATGACTTTAATATGCTTTTAAGAAGAAGAGAGAGCATTATGGTAAGGTAACTACAAACCTAAAGTCATTTAAATTTTTAAAATTTAAATAATATGTGTTCATATTTTTACTTAGCGAAAAAATTTCTAATTTCCAAATTTCTACAGCCTCCTGCTTTCCATTCCCACCATCATAAAGCTGCTAACACTCTTCTAATTTTGATTTGTTTAAAGGAAAAAAAAGGGGGTGAAGAGTTCATACCGTCATTTTTTTTTCCCCACAAATAAAATAACTCTGCTTCTTTTTCGGCACATGCAGAAGTTTGAAAAGCCTCTCAGATTCCTGACAGAACTGTCATTGTTTACCATTAGCACTGTCATAGCTGTGTGCCTTGTAATTCTATACAGCAAGGCATGGGCTGGCACCTTGCCTGATACTGATTTGCAGGAGGGAAGCCTCTTGTCTTACTTCCCAGGATAATTCCTGGGGAAAGTGTGCTCCCTAGTGTTAAGAGTGGCTTAATGGCTACAGGGTTCCAGCTGACCACACAGACCTTAGAAGGTAGGTGTTCATTTCTCATCACTCTCCATTTACACCTTGTGTAGTTTGTCAGGTTGCTCATCCTTCTAACTAATTTTGTTGCATATTTGACATTCCGATACAAACAAAAAGATATAAATATAATTTTCACATACTTACTAGAAATCACCTGAACGTTAAATCTGGGAGATTTTCAAGTAGGCTGACATCTTCATGGAAAACATTAATAATTATTCTATTTATGACCCAAAAGTGAAAATCCCAATTTATTCTCCTCCTTCCTTACCTGCTTTAAAATTATATCCATAGCAGAAGTAAAAGGTTCTCCTTTCTGTTTACTTTTCATATAAAATCAATGTTTATCTTTTGTTACATTGCAAGTTTTTGGAAATAATTTTACTTATATGCAAATGAAAGAGATAATAATTGATAAACAATTAGGTAAGAGGCAAAAGTGAACTATAAACCCCACTATTTTTTCTAATTATAGCTATTTAATTCAAAGTATTTTAATTGAAACACTTATTTTGTTGCAATATAGCTCCCAGAGGTAAATTTTTATTTGTCTTTTTAGAAAAAAAAGTCTGCCTTAAAGTTTTGGATTCTTTTCAATATTATTTTTAATAAATGTGCTAAATTAGTTTTTTCTTTCACACACCTGCACATATGAATTTTGCTTACAGAGTAGTTTGAGGATGGAGTTCCAGTTGAACACAAAAATTTACCTCTGCACTTCAACATTATGTTTTTAGTATTGCTATGTACAAAAGCAAATAAGTAAATATATACATAATCTTAATAAAAAGGCTAAGACTGTTTTTTCTAAGAAATTGTTGGTAGTCAACTGGTATTTTAATGAGTTGATAGTCATCTTTTAAAAAGTGTAACAAACATCACTATTCCCCAAGATTCACTAGCAAATATGTTTCTTCCAGGATATACACTATACCTTAGCTTAGGGAATATAAAATAAATGTGATGACAAATACTGATGCATGAACATTAGAAATATCATGTTGTTATACAATGAAGAAAATGGTACTTGATTCTAAATTAAGTAAATGTAATACAAAATGACATAATAATTTCTGCTATCTAAAGAAACCCTGAGAATAGCATCCAGGATAGTCCAATATTTTAGAGAATCATGTGCTATTTATTACAGAAGAATTATATTGAAATAATAAAATTCTACTTAGTGCCTATGACTAATCTTACTTTCTTCAAGGACCATGAAGAAAAACCACAATAAAATAAATGCATGTCATTTTTTTTACATTTAAGACTGAACATAGCAAGTAGACAAAAATTACTACTATTTGTTTGTTAAATATTAGAATGGGCCACTAACAAAGTATGTACAATTTCTACCTTTATCTTCCAGAATTATTTATATAGTTATCCATAAAGTCTCTCCAGTCTTAGGAATTTGCAATACCCTCTCAACAATTGTTAAACAACCTGCACATTATGTAACAGTGTTAGTATGCATTAGATGAAAATAACCTACTATTCTTTAGGTATCAATAAAATTATTATACTGTTTTAGAATCTCAGTAAAATAACTTTTGCCTGTATAACTTTGTTAGATGTTTATGTATATAAGAAGTTATTGAATAAGATTACTTTTAGAAATAGTTCTCAGTCCTAGGAATCTGTGATTTGCAGGTTAAAACTTAAACTAAGATAAACTTACAGAAAATATTATAATTAGTGAATAAAATATTTTCTCATTCCAAACAAAAAAGCCAAATATAGTACTTGCATCCAGTGTCTGGCCCTTGTCCCCCAACCCCAAAATGTTACATCAGTGAGTTGATGAGAGATGGTGAGAATACTTAAAACTCATACATATAGGATTAATCCTTTTTTGTTTAAATGTGTACTTATTTTGTGATCACATATATCTAGGCTGAATTTTTGGTAACATTTTATGTATCAATAAAATATTGCACTTCCGAGGGCTAACTACATGGCAGCATTGTTTCTCAATTAGAGATAATCACAGGAGTTACAAAAATGAACATTAAATATCACCTTTATTACCAAAACTGTCTGTTGGAGAAGTAGAATTTTCTAATACCCACTCAAGAATTACGTATTCTCCTCCAAATTTACATAATAGAAAAGCAGAAGGAATGAATGCCTTCTGTAGGTAGGCCCATGCTAAGAGATGAAGAAGAGGACCACTCAGCAAAATAGCTCAGCCTCTTCATCAAAATTCATCACCAAGATATGTGAGATCTCCCCCATGAAAAGAAACAAATGAGGAGAAGAAGAAACAAGCCAGGGATGTTGCTCTAATTGAGATCCCTCTTCATAATAAATGAGAAAAGAAGCACAGTCCTCTCTGCTACCTTCAACAACAAAATATCACATCCCAAAGCTGAAATTAAATGACTAGGATTTCTTGAAACTACTACACTTTTTCTGTAAATCTGATCAGAGATATTACATCATGAACGTTTTAGGGTGTAAAAACTTCCACAAATATTCTATGAAACCATTTCAAACCCATAACAAACAAATCTAAAGAGGATTTGTATTTGTTAAATATATTGGTCTAAAGCAAATTAATCAGAAAGCTACTTTGAGTCTGATAATCTCAGTAAATTCCAGGATGATGCAAATGGCATAATGTGAGAGTTAAACAGAATTTCTTTCTTTGTATTTTGCTTTCAACTTCATTTATTTAAAAAAATGCACATTTGGAAGGAGATCCAAGATGGCAGAGTAGATAAACACTGTGCCTGCTTTCTCCCATGAACATATTAAAATTATAACTAAATTATACAACAATCGACCTAGCGAACCATCTGAAGTCTAGCCAAATAGGAATTTTCTAAGGAAATAGAGAAGAACCACATCAAGACTGGTAGGAGGAGCAGAGATGCAAAACAAATTGGCCCCAAACCACTGTGTGGTGGTTGAGAATCAGGAGGGGTATCTTGGCCACGGAGTTTCCCCCAAAAAGAATGAGGGACCCCTGCACTACAGCAGGTTCCCCAGCCCAGAGTACAGGCGCCAGGAAGAGGAGCCCTCACAGTAGTTGTTGTGAAAAACTGGGAATTCTGACCAACCAGGTGGGATGGAAGGTGGCTGGAAATCCAACCATCCTCTTAAAGGACATACACACAGATTGACTCGCTCTCAGGCACTTACCCCAGGCTCCAGCGGAGGGACGGTGACTCAGGGTGCCTCACAGGCATGCAGGAGACAGAATGACATGTGTGGCTTTCAGGGTAGGGCTGGAAGACAGTCAGCATTTCCCCCGTATGGGGTCTTCCTCCTGTGCAGCCGACAGGCAAGAGCCATTTTTCTTGTGTTAAGCCCTCCCCCACACAGTCAAATCAGAATCTGATTGGCCTGGTGAGCTCCCCTGCTCTACTCTGCTGACTCACTGGGACCCCGCCCCACCTAACTCCGCCAAAGCTGAGGCACTTTCTCTGTGAAAAGGCATCCCTACCTGCATTGCTCTCTTTCTTGGAAAACTATCAGAGTCCACAGGCTCCAGGTGGGCAACAATTGGCCTTGGTGTGCTCTGAGACTTTTGCTCAATAGCTCCAGGCTTAGCACTGGCACCAAGCCAGAATCTATATTATCCAGGTGACCACAACACTTCTCATTCTGATGACTCCCTGAGACCTTTTCTCACTTGCATACAGCTCAAGATTTTATTAGTGTCTGAACCTAAAGGGAGCCAGCAGGTGGCAGCAGGCCTTGGGTATCTTGGCTCTTTGTGGTGCTAAAGGCCTGGTACAGGTGGCAGATATCCTGAGTTAACAGTGTGGCTCCTCCCAGTGCATTCAGGGCTAGCCCAGCCAGTGAACAACCAAGGAACACTATTGTCATGTGGGAGACATGCTCGCTGCGCCATTTGTCTTGCAGGGTGTCATGCAGAGTCTCTGGTCCCGCTCCCCACATAAGAGCGCAGGACATGGTGAGGCCAAAAAGTAACACCCACGAAGCCATAGGTAGGGGAGTCATACCACTATATTCTCTCTGGCGGTTGGGTTGGAGACACAGGAAGCAGGAGCCACACAATTTGCAACCCTCACTGCGCTGCTTGCAGGTTCAGCCACCATCTTCTTGCCAGCCCCCAATTTTTTTGCTAGCGTAGCCACAGCAGTTATATTAGTGGCCAATGGCTCACTGGTTATAGCTGATGGCCAACTAGCCACAGCTGATGGCTGTCCAATCACAGTTGATGGCCGTTTACTACTTGAGCCAGCAGCTTTCTATGTGAGGCCGAGAGCCTGGAAACTGCATTTTGGGGCTCTGTCCCCACAACTTTGTAGCTCCTACCAGGTTGTCTCCAGATGGTGATAGGCAGTGGGTGACCTGGGCCTGCACCGGAGCCCCTCCCAAGAGGCCCCAGAACCAACATATTTGGAGATTGGCTTCAGACCACAGTAGAGCACCACCCAATTAGCCCCAAAAGGGCATACCCAAAGGGCGGCCTAAACAGGTACCAGAGTCTAGTGGGGTGAATCCCACTCAGCCAAACCCTACAATCAGTTTGAGGGTCAATCCTACACACTGACCTGCCAATATCATCAAGACTCAACATAACAGGAGGGCAGACACAACCTAAAAGACGGACACTCTTCTGGAGCACCTGGAGCAGATGACCAGGGAGCCTGTGCCAGGGCCCCACAAGCCACCAACTACATAAGCCAACCTGGCTAATGCTGGGAGACCTAGAAGATCTAATACATATGTGGGAACAGAGTCCCAGAGAACAGTTTCCAGGCTCTTGCCTTCACATGGAGGGGTGCTGGCTCGCTTATTAGATGGCCATCAGCTGTAATCAGATGGCCATCCGCTGTGGCTGGGTGGCCATCACCTGTTACAGGTTAGCCATTAGCGACTAATATAACTGTTGTGGCTATGCTGGGGGGTGGGTTGCTTGGCAGAGAAGTCGATGGCAGATTGCGGATCGTGGGGCTCCCCACTTCCTGTGTCTCCAATTCAGCTGCCAGAGAGAATATAGTGGTATGACCCCCCCATCTATGTCTCCGTTGGTGTTCCTTTTTGGCCTCACCATAGCCTGCATTCTTGTGCGGGGAGCAGGAGCTAAGACCCTGAATGACACAGAAACAAACACAAAGAGGCAGCCAAAATGAAGAAAGAGAAGAAACACATCGCAAATGAAAAACAAACAGGAGAAAACTCCAGAAAAAGAACTAAACAAAATGGAGGCAAGCAACCTACCAGAGACAGACTTCAAAACAATGGTTACAAGGATGCTCAAGAAACTTAGTGAGAACTTCAACAAAGAGCACGCATAAAAAATGACAAAGAAATCATAAAAAGTAACCAGTCAGAAGTGAAGAATACAATAACTGAAATGATGAATGCACTAGAAGAAATTGCAACCAAATTAGATGAAGCAGAGGGTTGAATCAGTCATTTGAAAGGCAAGGTATCAGAAAACACCCAACTGGAACAGCAAAAAGAAAAAAAAGAATCAATAATAATAATAATAATAATAATGAGGATAGTTTAAGAGACCTTTGGGACAACATCAAGCGTAACAATGTTCACATCATAGGAGTACCAGGAGATGAGAAAAACAACATGTTGAGAACTTATTTGAAGAAATGATGACTGAAAACTTGCCTAACCTAGCAAAGGAAATAGACGTTCAAGTCCAGGAAGCACAGAATCCCAAACAAGGTGAGCCCAAACAGGCCCACACCAAGACATGTCATAATTAGAGTAGCAAAGGTTAAAGACAGAGTCCTAAAAGCGACAAGAGAAAGGCAACTAGTAACTTATAAGGGAGCCCGTATAAAATTGTCAGCTGATTTCTCAACAGAACCTTTGCAGGCCAGAAGGGGTTGGCACAAAATATTCAACATGATGAAAAGCAAGGACCTACAACTAAGATTATTTGCCCAGCAAAGCTATTATTTAAAATTGAAGGACAGATAAAGAGCCTCCCAGACAGAAAGAAACTGAAAGATTTCATCACCACCAAACCAATGTTATAAGGGATATTAGAAGGACTTCTATAAGATGAAAGAAAAAACAAAGATCAAAATTATGAATAATAAATACCTATGAGTACATATCTATCAACAATCACTTTCAATGTAAATGGATTAAATGCTCTAATCAAAAGACATACTGTGGCTGAATGAAGAAGAAAACAAGACCCTTACATATGCTGTCTACAAGAGACTTACTTCAGATTCAAAGACACACATAGACAAAGTAAAGAGATGGAAAAAGATATTTCATGAAAATGTAAAGGAGAAAAACAAGATAAGGTGGAGTAGCAATACTTTTGGATAAAGAGTAGCTAGTACATATATATGAGTACAATGGAATATTGCTGGACCACGGAAGGGAATATGTTCTTGCCATTCATGGCAGCATCAATGGATCTGGAGGGTATTGGGCTGAGTGGAGTATGTCAGACAGAGAAAGACAGATATAATGTGATTCCACTTATAGTTGGAATCAAAACAAAATAAAAAAATAAAAATAAAACAGATAGAAACTCATAGATATAAAAAACATTTGAATTGTTGCCATATGGAAGGAGGGATGCGAGTAAGCAGACAAGGGGAAGGGATTAAGAAGTATAAACTGGTTGTTACAAAGAAGTTATGGGGATATAGGGTATAGCATAAGAAACATAATCAATAATGTTGTAATAACTGTATAGTGTCAAATGGATCTTAGACTTATTGGGGTGTTAGATGGGAGAGGGATTGGGTGACACAGTGAAAAATTTAAATTCAGTAAGATGTACAAATTCGATGGTTACAAAATAGTCATCAGGATGTAAAGTACAGCATAGGGAATATTGTCAATGATATGGTAATAATTATGTATAGTCCAGACTAATCAGGGGGATCACTTCTTAAATTACATAAATGTCTACCCACTGTGCTGTACACTTGAAATTAATACAAAATAATATTGAATGTAAAAAATGTAACATCATTTTCTATGGTAGTATATTCATAAATAATGTTTAAAAATAAATTTAAAAATATAGTGTTTGATATTTCGGTTCATTGTTTGGCAAAAAATGTAATGAAAACAATATTATAATTTGCCTTGAATATCTATAGTCCCATATAAAAATAGTATATGATTTCTTTTTTTTCTGTCCAAGATATCAAATAGCATACATTACAATTTAGCAGTAGATATGAAATAACATTGAAATTCGCATAATCACATCAAAATTCAGTCTACATGTCTGTATCATACCCATATGATAGCATAGAAGATTTTTGTCAGAGTGAGGCTATCGCTGATAAATACTTTATGTTTGGGAAAGATAGCTCATGAAATTAGGCAACAGGCTATGCTTACTGACATGGTGACATGGATCAACTGGCCCCAGCTATAAGGAAAAGACAGGGTGCAGATTATAAACAAGGCTGAAGGTGTCACTTTCCAAATTTGAGATGATTCAAAACTGGGAGGAAAAAACAATATAACAGTTGATGACAAGATTGAGATTTAGGTTATCTGGAAAGACTAGAATGCTGGATGGATACCAAGAATATAAAATTTGATAAGGATGAATCTCAAGTCATGTGTTGGGTTTCAAAAAAAGAGGGAAAACATGCAAACTAGTGGATAGTGCAGACGGTAGTTCATGGTTACAAGATCTGACTTGGACATAATTCAATAATCACCAACAGTGCCAAGAGACTGCTGAAAAAGAAAAACATATGTTGCATTAGCAGAAATTGAGTATACAGAACTGTGAAAAGCATAGACCCCTTTTTGGAATGTTAAATATAAATATCTGAAATATTAGGCTTGATATGTGAACGTGAGGTTGATAGGTAAAGACACCATTTTATAGTAAAACGACTGAAAGCATTAAGTTGTTAGCTTGGAAGAAAGCATATTTTTGAAGAAGAAAATGATGACTAACTTCAAATATACAAGGGCTTCCATGTGGAAGCACAAAGAAATACCTTTATTCTAATACAGTGTTTCAAACAACAGGACTGAAAATTAGTAATCAAATTAGAGAGTAGATTTCAGTTCTTATTACATATTAAATGAACAATTAGCAATTATTGAATGAATTAATGACCAAACAAATAATTTTCTCACACTTCAGATTATGAAATAATGAAACAGCATTCTCCCTAATAAGATAGTAAGTTTTCATTTACAGAGAGGGTTTAGGTATAAGCTTTACTAATGTTTCAAATTTCAACGTGTTATTTCAATATCCTTCCTTACAGCCTCTGAAATTCTATTCACTTCTATAATTACTTCATTTTTCACTGCAAATTAGGTTTGTATAAATCCATTTTTGTTTCTATTTTTTGAAGGATCTTAGGTGGCATGGTTAAAATGAAGATAACTCTCCAATAAAAAATTCTTAGTGACTAGTAATTTTAAAACATCTAAGATCAATTGATTAAAAATCTAGTGATATTTATAATAAAATACTCATAGTTAAGAAAAAGGGATATCCCCCTATCATTTAGTCACTACATTTATGCCTTAGAAGTGGGATGATACATTTCATGTGGATGTTTTCTGATGTTTTTTGTGTGTGTGTGTGACAATCTGCATGGGCAATATCATTAAAAATTTTAACCAGTGTTATCATCTCATCAGCACCATTCACCAAAGCATCACTTGTTGTGTATCTTTAAAATCTGCCTTCTATTTTCCTGGTCTAATGTTGTTAGTACAGAGGTTATGGGGCCAAATATTTCTCTTTTTATTGAGAGAATGACTTCTTTCCACCTTTGGTAAAAATACACATGGACATCAGCAAGTGAATAAGAGGTTAAATTTCAGAAAGACAAAATATGTTTATAAATCTGGGTTAAAAATCCTTTAATGTTTTTATTGTTAACAGTCAACTATGCATAATGGGTTTGACTATTTTTGCAGTGGTGCTAATTGGCCATTAAGATAGCTTATACCATTGATTTGAGTGTGCTAAATTTGATGATATTTTGGACATCCTGAAACTGCCTAAGGTGAAAAGGGCTTAGGTATACATAATTTATGAATTGATTATCATACTATCCAGATAAACTTATATGGCCTCCAAGCTATTTGGGTGTTACCATATCAAGTTCATCTCATTTAAATGAATCAACTTTCTTTTTCCAGGTGCATGGTTTGCTATCCTGCATGCAATATTTTAATTAAATAACAATAGTGAAATAAAGGAAGTAAAATGAACAATCACTACAGAGCAAACAATAATATGCTCAACTTCTATGTCAAATTAATTTTGCTTAATGTCTCATATTGGAAAGACAAATATCTTCTCTAAGTGATTAAAGTATATTGGTATCCTAGCTAAGATAAAAATAGTTGCAAGCATAATCAAATTTGATGAATTTTTTCCTATATAAAAATAATAAGGTAACATAAAAAAGAATATGCATTTATAATGAGAAATAGACATAAAATTAACACTCAATATTTTTGCTCTTAGGAAGACTCACTACTGGACCGTAATTTCTATTGGAGAGGAGAAAAGACTCACTTTAGTGTCTTCCCAACTCCTTCATGTGTCAGTTCTTAGACAAATATTTTGTTGGACTCTCCTGAATGTCACAAGTAAACTATCTGGGAAATATATAATAGTTAGCACATTTTATGCTTCTGCGCACCGAACTTTGGGACTGACATCATCAAGTGCTTGCAAAACTCCAGGGAAGCACCTTTAATAGTTTAACTTCATTCACACGTTGGTGCCTTGGATGTCTGTTTGAAGAGTCTAAAACTGCCTGAAAACTCTATAAAAGGACAAAAAAACTGAGGCTCTATAAAATCAGAACTTGCAGTTTCTTTTAAGGCAACATGAATTCAACTGCTACTATGAAAGGCTAATAAAATAATATGGGCTGACTTTCAGATTTCTTGGTACTTTCATGTCTATTTTTAAATTGTTTTTGGGGGTCTCATCATTATATTTATGAAACTGACATAAACTGTCTAGGCCCTTAATATTGATAAAAGTCCCTTAATATTGAGAAAGCAAAAATGTTCTTATGTTGTCTAGGGGGAGGTTTTTGGGGTTTTGTTTGTTTGTTTGTTTGTTTGTTTTTTTAAACAGAGAAGCATATATTTATACAAGAATTTCATCAAAAATTTAATTATCTGTACTGTTCATTAGTTACATTAAGGTAACCTCTGTCTGGCTGACATCTATAATAATGGTTATCTATCTTCTTCCTTTCTAAGGGAACCCTAGTTTTGTTCAAAGGACAATGTGTGTTGTCGATATGACACACCTCCTCCCAGACTTGCTTAAGGCTAAGAATTACTATGTGACCCAGTTCTGGGCAATGGGATACAAACAGAATTTCATAAGGTGGGGGTTACTGTAAGCTATTTCTTTTTGAGAAAAACCGACTCTGCTAACATATGCCTTTAGATTTTTTGTCTTTTGCCCTTTTTACTGCCTGTTACATCGACAGGAACCTGGAGATGGGGTGGCCATGAGGCCACCATGAAAACAAAACGGACATAAATAGCAATAGGGAAGATGCCAGAGGTAAAATGTGAAATATCCTGGCCCCTTGATCACTTGAATGTGAGCAGTCTTTGTATTTCTTGATACCGTTTTCAAGGTAATGGGAACCGCTCTCTGGTTAAGCCATGACCCCCGAAGATTTCAGCTTTCTGAACAATGAAAATTAGGTTATTTTAAGAATGTCTTCAAGATATGTGTACTTAGATAATTTGAGCTCTGGAAATGATAATTTGTTTACTAAGATGTTGCTAAGAATTCTCAGGAAGGAATAGTGTAAATAATAATACTGCTTTCAAAACCAATAAATTATTATTTAGAGATGTATGTGGAATATGGAGAATATTTCAGTTATTTCCCTGAATAGATAAAAAATCTGAAAATTATTAAATAACCAACCAAATATTATGAGAAATCCAAGGAATGAAAGAAAGTTAAAAACAAGGGAAAGAAAGACATGAGTAATTGGAAAAAAAATGTAACTTAACTTGCCCAGATTAGAAAGTTCTGTTGAGTACTATAATGTATTTTTAATTATACTAATAAATTGAAATATATTTGGAAATGAACTATGCAGTACTAATAAAGACCATTTCAAGAAATATAGTCTAAGAACTATGTGTGTATTAACAAAAGCATAGGGTCAGCTTTATTTAAAATTCATTTATTTATTAATAAATGTGTTTATTCATTTTACTTACAAAGTTTTCCATTCACAAAAATTGAACACTTATTAATTCTGATGTGCTAGGTCCTAAGGATATAGCAGGGAACCATAAAGGCAACATCTATGCACTCATTGAACTTGCATTCCATAAGGGAAAATAGCCAATATAGCCAATAAATAAATATTTTATTTCAATAAAAAGATAAATTATGATTTATATATATCACCAGAACCGTGTGTAAAACAACAAATTCCTGTTTCAGACCCTTATAATTGGAACTCTAGTTGGTCATCTCAACAGAAAATTTTACCTACTATATGACCAGCATTGGGAGACACCAACAGTTTAGAAAAATGAACAAAAACAGTGTCTGGCCTAGGTGTAGCTCACATCCCAGAGGGGAAGATGTGCAAGTAGCAGTGATTTTAAAAAAAATGTATTTAAAACAGATGATAGAATTCCTTAGAAGGAAGATTATCTTTTATTAAGCAGGACACCTTGATGTGTCATTTTGATTGCCTTTAACTGAAAGGCTATGTGACAGAGACTTAATTTGTCATGAAGAATGAAAAAAAAAAAAATTGAGTTCCCTTGGGACTCCAGAGGCATTGGGTGAAATAGATGAGACTGACCGAATAAGGAACAGACACAGCAGTGTGCTGTAGCACCGGGCCCTGGTAATTGAGAAGTGAGTGATTCTGGGTAATAAATGTTTCCATGTCAATTTAAAAGATTTACTGATGTGTATCAACAGCCAATCTCTTAGTTTTCTCTAGCACAATCATCCTGTAATTTAAGTAGCCATCACAATCACTTGTTAAAACACATATTTGGGGACCCCACCCCCAGAATGTCTGATTCAGAAAATCTCAGGTAGAGTCTGAGAATTCACGTTTCTAATGCGTTTCTTAGTAACTGATACTGCTAATCCAAAGGGTTCACTGATCTATAATAACCCAAGATCTTGCCACAGTTGACTTCTTTCCTGACTTTCCCCATTAATTTAAAGCACTTCCTTAATATTTTTAGCTTCTCTACCACAGATAGTCCATGTTACACAGCCGCTTAATACTTTTATTTGAGCTGCTTAATACATTTCTTTGGTATTTTTTAGCCATTATATATATATATATAATTATCTCTCTAGCATATTGATCATCTAATTTAAGTAGTTAGAATAAAAATATATGTATGAAAACATATATCATGAGTATAGGGTAGGAAACATTTATAACACCTTTGCTTCTTCTATTGCACTTAATTTACAGTATTAAATGCCTCACATTATTACATTAAAATTGTTTAGCCTTAAAAAAAGTAAGCAGGTGGATACTTTGATTAAGTATATTGAAAATTGAAATTAATCGCTCTGACTTGAGAAAACCCTCTAAGCCACCCTCTATTGACCTTAATGTAAAATTATTTCCTCTGAAATCCTGTTTTAATTTTTATTTCCATTTTAGTGACATGATTTGTAATCCAATTTAGACCAACTAGGTGATTTTGGGTTTTGGTTTGTTTTTAACCAAGACAAATATAAAGCAGCAATGAAGAACGGAGATCTTGCTAGCTATAAGGAGTTTTTGAGATCTGAGAGAATGCATGCGTTTTGTCCCTTCTTGGCTAACATCATGAAGGAACAACCTGCTATCACAAAAAAACACTTTGTTCTGTTCATTGATACACTCTGTCATCTACTTAGTAATAACAATATTGATAATGGTAAATATCATTTAGAGAACACTTTCTATTGCACTAATTGAATCTGAACCGCAAAATGATATAAGAGATATTTTTACTTAGCGGATCAGGAAACTGCAGAACAAAAGTCATATCAAGTTTATACAGCTCCTCTAATACCCATGTGAATAGCATTGTGATTTCCATATAATGGACAGCTGGAAAATATTTTCTGGTATAAAAATGAATGAAACACACAAAATAATGATTTAAAGGTAAAACCATTTGAGGGAGGGATTTGTGAAAACGAATAAACTTGAAATCAGTAACTAAAGATGATACAGTTGTTGGCTACGAGACATAGTATGATTTTACCATTTGGAGACATTAATTGATCAAAAGTCTAGGGAAACTTGACATTTATATGGACAGGAGGGAGGAGACAGTGCAATCCTCAGTCCCTCTGTTCTTTTAACATTGGTATAACAGTCCCTTTGTCTTATAATATTGGTATAGCATAACGTCATGCCTTTCTGAGGTAATTATTTTATCACTGTAACTTGACCAATATTTAATAGTAATGTTCAATATATTTGTATACAATTTATCTCAGAGGTATTTTTTTAAAAATGTTAATATTGGCATATTGCTGATTCAATGTGTACTTTATTTGAAGTGTTTAGAATTTTTTGTACTTATATATAAATTTTGATTTTTTGCATGAACCTATCAATAGAAGCTTAAAGATTGATATCTACGCAGGCTAATGGTAAAGAAAACGTTCTCTAGTTTTGAGACTCTATAGATAATATTGTGTAAATGAGGAAAAGCCAATAATCTAATGAAATGAGAGAGAGAGAGAGAGAGAGAGAGAGAGAGAGAGAGAGAGAGAAGAAAAAAAGACCATAAAGTTAAATTACGACGATAAAAACAGGGTCTCAAAAAGGTTTCAGTTTGTAAATCTTTAACATTATATATATATATATATATATATATATATATATATATATATATGTATAATAACCCATCAATTACATGACTTTATAGAATCTCAGGGCTGAGGGGGACCCCAAAGATCATATTACATCTTCTAACCTTTAGTGTATATCCCCTCAACACTATTCTTAACATGTCCAGATTCGATGATTTACTGATCATCATTTTTTAAAATTTAATTATTGTTACCACTGAAACGAATGGTAAAGTCAGATGTATTATAAATAAACTGAATGCAGTTTTCTATTTTCTGACTATAGCAGACATTATTGGTTGGTGCTCAGCACCCATTTCTCCCTTTCTCTTGCCTAAGGGTCCCTGATTTCAAGATATCTATTCTTTGGGCCTACATTTTACTCCTAGCCCCTACATTTCACTCTTAGAGCACCTGAGATCTAAGGGTAATGACAGCACTTTTAAGGCTGAATAATTCAAAGCACGTATCTTAATTCACACCAAAGAGAGCAAACCAGATTTTTCTGTGGACTTCTGGAAATGTTTGTGCTTTCTCCACTATCAGCATGTCCATAAGAAGCTCTGCCTCACTCCTACTAGATGGCACCATTCATAGACCTGTGAGCTGATATTACTGTAGGCATCAAGCTATCAGCTGGGAAAATCAGGCATAGGCAAGAAGGTGGAGCCCAGAGGAAGTGGGAATCCCTGCTATTCCTTGTAGCAAGCCATATAAATGTAAATTTTGGTTTCTTTAAACCAGTTTCATTTGGATATGACAAATACAACCTAGTGTGTTCTTGAAAAAAGAATTTTTAAAGTATGTAAAGTAGGAAATATATTACATGTTATAAGGCTGATTCTATCTACGCAAAGCCAAAAGTCAAATTCCCAATGACACCTGAACTGATAAAATTCTTGTGACATTTTTTCATGTTCTGTAAATTTGTTCCTTTTATTCACAATTAAGCACATTATTTATTGGCCTAAGTTCATTGAACATCCAATTGAGATTAAAGATTCACTGCGTTAGCATGATAATGATTTCCACCTCTGACCCATTTATATTATGTTTATTAGACTCACAACTCAATCAGCATTTGTCTTTTTCTTTCAATAAAAATAAATAAAGAGCATATACATTGGAAGTATTTTGAAAATGAGAAAACATTAAATAGCTAAAAAGAGAATTCTGCAAAAATTGGACTTCGGGCACCATTATTCAGTAGGTGTACAGAGTTAAATGAGTTTGTGGACCTCAGTAGATAAATTTACTATACTACAAATGCATTGAGGACAAAGATATTTGTTTACCTTACTAGTGTATCTTAATTTCCTCTGCTTTTGCCTAAAACCTAGAAGGCACTCAAGAAATATCTGTCTAATGAATAAAAGATTTTCCAAAGTCCTGATTGAAAATATGCTATCTCTCATCAAGATTAATATGTTCTTTATTTTAATAGAGAGCAACTGAAATGTGTGAAAGTTCAGTTAGGTTGCTGTATTTGGGGTTATAGGATTTTGCCATCAGAAATGTAGAAGTTTATAAAACAGAATATCCATCAAAATAATTCAGTACCCAAATATTTATTTAAATCTTTCAACTATTTGGACTAAAAACATTTTATTCAATGAATCTGATGGAGCATTATGGACATAAAATCCTCTGCTTGTTCTCTGCCCTCCTTCTCTTACATCTTTTCTATGGAATCCTTCATTTTGCTCTGCTCAGTGATAGCTCTGATAGGAGGCTTAGGTTTTACAGTCACTCTCACAAAATCAAAAGTCCTTGGCTCCCTCTCAATCACTGAGAATCTATACCACACATTTTAGTCCTGAAAAATGTAAAATTATTTTTTAAAATTATCACTCTTATTCTTCCCAGATCTACCTAGGTATGGCAGTCCCCAGAAAAGCAGCCAATGGGTAGCTTCTTCCTTTTTCCTTACTAGCCTCCTCCTCCACTGAGTAACTTCTATTCTTGACCCCTCCATGTGACAGATAAGGATAGAGGAGATTGGAAGTGAACGGCAAAATCTAACTGGACCGCACAGAGACAGATGTTTCTGCCTCAGTGCTTTCTGGGAGTTGTGGGTGTGTAATGTTAACTCCTAAATTCATGGGGTGTTTGGGTGGGTTACTCGGACATCTCCCACTGGAAACATTTGGGTTGGTGACAATATCGTGGCTTAGGCTGTGTGATTCCTCTAGAGCCCCCATTCCAAGTAAAAGCACCCGGTAACCTAAATGACAAACTTCACCATCAACTTACCCTCAAATTCCCCTTTTACTACATCCCATATCTGATTGATCACAAAGTGCGGTGGTCTCCAGCCCTTATATTTTTTTATTCCATCATTATGTAATACCTCTCATCTTCCTTGGATTAATTTTTTTCTTAAAAAATACTTTAGTCTAATATCAGTATCATTGTATCAGATTCATTTTATTCTCCTAGAATAATAGTTTTGTCCTTTTATTTGAACAATTTTTATCTTTAGATTTATTTGACTCCTTGTGAACAATCTAGATTTTATTTTAATTCAATCTGAGTATTTAGGTCTTATAAAGTGTAAGTTTCAAACATTATTATGAGTGATATATTTGGATTTGATTAATTATGTTATTTTGCATTTTCTATTTACCATCTTTATTCATTGTCTGTTTTCTATGTAATTGACCAATATTTATTTATTCCCTTTTATTGCCACTACCATATGAATAATTCTATAATTATTATTTTAGTGGTTACCCTAAAATTTACTATGTGCATATTGATTTAATAAAATCTTTATTCAAGTAACATTTGTGTTGAAAGAAGGTAGTTGGAACAGCTATTCCTTTGGGAGGTGATTAGGTCATAATGGTGGAGTCCTCATGAATGGGATTAATGCCCTGATGAAAGAGGCCCCAGAGAGCTCCCTCATCCCTTCACCACTGTGAAGTTGCAGTGAAAAGACTGCTTTATATGAATCAGGAAGAGGGTCCTCAACAGACATTAAATCTGCCAGCTCCTTTGTCTTGGACTTTCTAGCCTCCAGAACTGTGAGGAATAAATTTCTGTTGTTTATAAGCTACCCAGTCTATGGTAAGTTTGTTATAGCAGCCTGAATGCACTAAAACAATCAACTATAATATATCATGCGTAATCTCATCATTAGGTAAAGCACTCATTCATCTTACTTGAAGGCTTTAGAACTTTATTCTTTGATTGAAAAACTCTTTCATAAATGATTACAACTTTATTCACCCTGTTTATCTGGGTTTCTTTCTCATTGCTTGGTCATAGAGGCCTTCTCTCATCGCCTTCTATAACTGTATATCTGTCTCTTCTCATCCCTGCCCCTGCCTCATTCTCTAATACCCATGGCCATTTGCTTGTTTATCAGTAAATTACCAGTCACCCCAAGGAATAAGTCTCATGAAAGTAGAGGCCTTGTCTGTCTTTGTCAACCATGGGATCTAGGTGGTCAGATGGGGACCTCGAATACCAGTAGGTATTCACTGTATGTGTTAAATGAATAAATGATAAATCACAAATTTATATTAATTTTATAATAACAACAGTTTTAACGTGTATACATCAGCTGGATGCATTGAGAAGCTGTTAGAAAAATAAGCTCACCAAAGCAAATATTTAGTCTTTACTGCATTTTATTAAACACTCTAGAGTTAAGCAAACTAGAAAGTGGAAATGGTGCCATAAGCCAAATCACATAGTATATTAGGCCTGAGGGACTATGGCCAGAGAGTGCTCTTGTCTTTTCATTTCAAGACTCTATCCCCAGACTTTGTTCTCTACTCTTGGGACCTTTTAAAAGTTCAAAAATGTTTTAAAGTTTCAATATGTTGTGAAGGTGGTTTTGAGGTTTCCTTTTTCCTTATATTCAACACACTTTTTATATTCTATCTGGAACCATAACTTAAATTATTTGAATACCACCAGTGTATCAAATAGAAAGAAGTTTGGCTAATTTTGACAGATTGCCATTAAATTGTGCAGACCTAAGGAAAATTAGTCACCACACTTTTCATCCCCATATTGACTGGCTCATTAAAACTCTCCCTCAATATTGCTGGTAGCACTTTGAATCGTAAAATTAGTAAATTTTATAATAATAACATTCCCAGGAACATTTAAGCTTCACTGTTGATTATTATAATTATTTATTTTAAATATTAATTTTAACATTCAATTACATTTGCTTCCAAAAGGCTATAAAATAAAATAAATGAATTAGATAAGATATTAGACAATATCAGTATATTTAAGCATGAGCACTTAATTCACAAGAGAAGAAATTCAACAAGTTAACAAACATAATGTTTAATGTTACTGGTGGTCCTAGCCATGCAAATTATAGTAGCTAACATTTATTGAAAGGACATTGTGTGTCAGATATGGTTCTAATAATTTAGAACCATAAATTAATTAATTAAATTTCTTATTGAAATAGCATCATTACCATTATACTCTTCATTTTATCAATGAGGACCTCAAGGGTAGTAAGTGGTGAAGCTTGTATATAAAACCAACATATACAAGTCTCAGAGAACACATCCTTTCCCACATGCTATCCTGCCCTTCTCAGCACTATCTATTTCTGCCTGCTTGCATAAATGCCCTTATAAAATTAACTGTGCTGAGAAGCTGAAGCATATTGAATGTCAACTATAATCATATATATATACATATATATATATATATATATATATATATATATACATATATATATATATATATATATATATATATATATGTATGTATATATATATATATATGTCCCCCAACAGGAAGTGAAGTACGGCATAGGATATAGAGTCATTGGACTTGTAACAGCTATATATGATGTTAGAGGAGTAGTAGTAAATTGGGGGCAAGGGGCTATCATTTTGTGAGGGGTGTAAATATATAACTATTACATGGTTTTGTACACCTGAAACTAATAATAATAATAATTTAAAAACTAACCATCTGTTTACCATATAATTGAGCAAATGAACTTTTGCATTTACCTGAGAGAAATGGAAAATAATGTCCACCCAAAATCTGGCACTTGTTACCTTTTTTTATAATAGTGCAAAATTGAGAACAACCAAAATTTCACTCAATCAGTGAAGGGCTAAAGAAACTGGTACATCTACCATGAAATATAGCAATAAAAATGAATGAACTATTGATACACACAACTTGAATCACTCTTTCAAGGACCTTGCATTGAGTGTGAAAATATAATCCCAAAAAGTACCTGTGAACCATACTGTATGACTGCATTTATAGAACATTCTGAAATGACAAAATTATAGAGATGAACATATTAGTGGCTGCCAGCAGTTGAGGGGTGGAAATGGAGGGTTAGTGTGAGACACCTTATGAGGAGGGACAGTTTTATATCTTGATTGTGGGGATGGTACATGAATCTATACATGTGACAAAATTGCACAGAATTGCACATGCCCACACACACCTCACAGGTACACACACACACACACACACACACACACACAAACGAGTATGTGTAAACCTGGCAAAATCTGAATAAGTTCTGCTTATTGTACCAATGTTAATTTGCTTCTATTGATATTGTATTATAGCTATGCAGGTTATTGCTATTTAAGGAAATTGTAAAAAGGGTATGCAAGACCACCATATAGATACTTTTGCAACTTCCTATTAATTTATAAGTATTTAAAAGTAAAAAGTTAAGAAAAAAATCCTGGGTCTTGCTTAGCTTTACCCTCACATTCTAACTTGTATTTAGTCACTTAACCTCTTTATGCCTCTGTTACTTTCCTTCAATAAATTGGGGAAAATGACATTTCCCTTCATAGGAACATTGCTAATTTGCCAAAATATGTAAAATATTACACATAAAACACTTTTATTCTTTGAAAATGGGGGAACTATCTGTGACAAATGATATTGGCCTAATAATTACCATTGCCATTTTTCTGCTACACAAAGACAAGTGATATTCTTATGGCAACTGTAATGCAATATACTTTTACAAGGTGATAAGTCAATGAATTTATATAAATCTAGTTGATAAAGTCCATGAGCAGAAACAAGCTAAAATCCACTTTACTTCATCCCCAAAGATGATTCCCTTCATAACTGTGTCACCTTTAATTATCGACACGCAAATAGTGCTTTCATAAGCAAACAGTATACAATGTTTGGACTAAATGCAATCACATTCCTTTAAAAAAATCCCGGTTAATTCAATCTGTCTTATAATCATGCAGTAGGAGGACTTTTTATAGTGAAATTACTGCTGCATTTGATATATTGTCTGTGACAACATATTTACCACAAACAAGGGAAAGACTTTTAGATGATAATTTTTCACCCAGGAAGCTTCAAAGGGATCTTTCTGAATAATGTACTTCTGTTCATGGAGTAAAAGTTTGTTGAATCCCAGTGGTTTCCAATTTTTAAAAATACATTAAATTATAAGCTCAGGGTTTCTTTTGTTAAGAGCATTTACGAAGAAGCAGGGAAGTAGTCAAGATATATATTTACAACTAAAATGTGCTAGTATAATATGAATTAAAGCTTGTCTGATTCAAAATATATGTATGAATTTTCAAACGTGAACATTTAACCATGTCATGTTCACTATGATTTTTTTTAGCTGTGAATTATGAAATGGTCTGAAAAACATTATAACTAGAACCAAAAACGATTTTTCTTCCTTTTTTTTTTTTTTTTTTTTTTTTGGTGGGAATGAATTGATTCTATTTATTCTGATTTCAAAGTAAAAAATGTCAGAATTATAAATGAGGTGAAATTTGCATTCATGCTAAAACAGAGCAGGTTTCTGAAAGCTCATGGTAAACTAGGCGATTCGGAAATGGAAGACTTTAGTATGGTAACTTTATAAAGCTTTATTTTTCTCCCTTCATTATTTTTGCATGTCCTTTCATTTTACTGAAACACATCCATTCATCGAACCAAAAAACTAATCTGAAAACATTCCTGTCAGATGATTTACTTGTGAATAAAATTGTCAGCTTAGCTAATGATTAAGAAAGAAAAAGCCTTCTTAAGTGCTTTTAAGGAAAAATCTTTCCTTAACCTTTGACAGTTGAGATAATTGCTCCTGTAAACCATTAAGAGGAGGAAAGACCTGTTTGTTACAGAGCCAGTTAACACAGATGTGATGATGCTGCATATGTCTGACAAGCAGAAACCCTACTAACGTGGGTGGTGCTCTTAGAAAATCATTGGTAAAAGATACAGTGGTCTCTGTCTCCACTTCAAATCTTACTTCTCTAGTAAGGCTTTTCTCCACACACTTTACATCAGAATTACCTTGGAAAATGTTAAAAGGGATGGATGGATAGAGTTATGGTTTGTGTTTAGGGGAGTTAAAGCCTGACAAGTCTTAATTTAAAAACCAACAAACAACTGCAACATCAGTGTTCTAACTGACATGAAGGAAGGAGCTGTTAAATATGTTAAATATGATAAAATAATAGATTTTATGCAGCACCTATTACACACTGTTAATTGTCTTTAGTGTATAAAAGTAAAATTAAACACTGGGGGTGCCAAAAAAAGTGTATATAAGTGGACACTTCGGTCAATGTTGCTCAAGCAGTAGTTCACCGTAATCAGAAGTGTCTGGACGCTGATGGTAACCACTATGAGCACCTCTTGTAATTGCAGAAGTCAAATGTGACTTGTATTCATCTTTTGTTATCGTTATATATTGAGTATTACAATTGTAATACAGTTTTCCTTTCTTAAAATATGTATACATTTTTCTAGCACCCTCTGTATTTGATGCGGAAAGACAAAGGTTTGGACACAAAATAGAAACTTTCTTTTATAGTAAAGATATGTGACATTTTCTGTTTACAAAGGGAAGCCTTCATTAAATTTGTTTCACTGTATTTAAAATAGAACGTTTTTATTGAATTTAAAATCATAATAATCTGCCTTGAAATTATCCCAACCATTTATACAGATTGGGACTTTTAGCCTAGATAATCTGCAAGAAACATATTTTCTACATCTAATAAACATTGATCTTTTCAGAGGCCACATCTACAAAGGATAACTGGGTTTGGTTTCCTTGGTTAATCTTCCCCTTTGCAGTGCCCTTCACTGCTGTAGCCCTTAGGCAATGAACTTAACTTGGCCTGTCGACTTAATATCTAGAAGACAACCTCAGAATCATTGCAAGGAAACAAAGGCAAGAATAGTTTTAGTTTTGGAGAAAAACCATGAAAAAATTGGCAAATCTTTATTAAAAAAATAAAATTGAATTTTGACATACAGTTAGAGTTTTGTCGTCTAGGCTATTAGGCAAAAATGACCTGCTGAGCAACAATATTCCTGTTTCCCTTTTAAAATACACAGTTGTTACTGGAAAGTGACTCCCCAGCTAGGAACTTCATTGACCGGCCTTCTTATTTGTCTTGAGACATATAATTCGTTCTCACCAAGGAATAAAAACTGAAGTAATGTGGGTCAATTCTTGTCCAGGGTATTTTGGAAGACAGTGGGCTTTCTATAATCCTCCATCTGGCAGATCATTGCCAATGTTCACAGCGACGTTGGAATCTACCTATTGGAGATGGCAGGAAAGTTGAGCCCCAAGCCTCAACTTTCTTGACATAGCCTAAGAAAATCTGGAACATCTGCAGTGGTGAATTACATATATAGAGGGTGCCCAAAAAATGTATACACATTTTAAGACAGAAAAAATTTTAATAGAAAAATAACTATTAAAATTGTAATAATATATACCGATAACAAAAGATGGATGAATACAGGTCAGGTGTATATATTTGTTTGGCACCCCTAGCGTGCGTATATATATATATATATATATACATATATATATGTATATATATATATATATACATATATATATATATATATATATATATATATATATATATATATATATGTTTTTCTAATACAGTCTACCAAGATATATACTTTATTAACCTATTGAAAAACCGTATTTATTATATGTTTATGCTATGGAGGGTATAATATATTTATTTTTTTATTATTTTACTAGTCATATTCTGAATACATATACAGAATGCAATTTAAAAAAATAGAACCTTTTATAGAAATTGTACACAAGCTTTACACTGGTGCATTCTTTCCATATTTCCACTGTGAGAAAATATACCTGTATTATTATAACTACCAATCAGATATATGCCTTAGTTTAGGTTTCTCAGAAGTATATACTGAGACAAATATTCTAGTGTGAATAGCCCATTTAGGAAGTGATTCTAGAAAAGTACAGTTAAGAGAGAAGAGAGGAGACAAAAGGAAGAGAAAAGAATTAATAAAATCTGAGATATTAAACAAGTTATCAGTGTGGGCTATTAAGCATAGCCCCACTGGAGAACTAGGTGAGAACATATAGAACATAGGTCAACATTATTGCAACAGAGAGGCAAGAAATCTAGTGAATTTATCCAAAAATTCTCCATCGTGCCTGAGTTACGGTATAGGCCAAGTGTGCCCCATGGCCTAATAAAAACAGCCACAGAGTTACAGATGTGTGGTAAATGTCCATAAGTAGATAGAAGTAAGGTCTAAGGGAATATGAATGATGCACTCTGAACATCTGCTATGCTATCTATTTGTATCTGATTTGGTGGGAAAAGAAAAGTAGAAAAATTAGAGAGTTGTTTTTCCCCCTTATTTATTAATATAATACATCATCAATCATTACATATGATATTTAAAGGAAAAAAATGTACTGCAGAAGAGAACTCCCCCACCCATCATTTCCCTACCCAGAAGTAACCAATACAATTTTATAGTATAATTTGTTGATGTCACTCTTGTTGATTTTTAATTTAGTTGTTTCTAAATTCTAGCTAAGATAGAGAAACTGAAACAACAATATAAACCAGACAAAATTCATTCAAAACACTTCAAGATGCTTGACTTCAGGCAATGAAGGACAAACGTCCCTGAGGTATCGGACACAAATAAGGTGAGTCCTGCAATTGTTCAGCTCATAGCCCTGAGAGTTCCAGGCCATGGCATAGAGAAACTGAGACAAGGAACAGATTCACTGAGTTGAGGAGATGGAACTGAAAGTCAGAAACCAAGGAAACTAGAGTATACAGGATAGAGTCCAGGAGAAGTGAGAGATAATTCTGGAGATATTCAGAAAGCGCTTTTGTGTGTCAAACTGAGAATGTAATGCCAGGAGGAAAAGAACCTATCAAAATGATTTAGAGGAAAGTTACCTATCATAAACAAAGGGTGCAGAGTAGTGTGCTTCCTCCAAACTGGAAAAATTCATGATTTCTGGGGCATTGGACAGAGGACACAGAGGGGTCTTGCCTCAGCAGTGGGAACTACTTAGATTTTTATAATCTCAAAAGCAAGAAACAAACAGAGAAAAACTGTTTACAAGTAAAACACTTTCGAAGTTTTTTTAAAAAGTAATACATAAACCTATTATTATATCAACTTCACTCCTGTCTAATTCGAAAAGAGAAAATAAGCCTATGCCCACACAAAGCCATATACCTGAATGTTTATAAAAGCTTTATTTATAATAACCCCAAATTATAAATCACCCAAATGTCCATTAACAGGGTGAATAAGTAAACAAGTTGTTATAGATCTATACAATAGAATGTTACCAGAAACTAAAAAGAAAAAGAAAAAGAATGAACTATTGGTGCCTACCACAACATGGATGAATCTCAAAATAATTGTGGTAGTGAAAGACGTTAGACAAGAAAGAGTAATCAGTGTTTGGTGCCATTTATATGAAATTCTATGAAATACAAATTAATGTATAATGATAGAAAGCAGATCAGTGGTTACCTGGAGATGGAGGGTGGTGGTGAAAAAGGATGGGACAGAGCAATTACAAAGTAACATGACAAATTTTGGAGGATTGGTATGTTTACAATTTTTATCATACTGGTGTTTTTACAAATATGTAATTATCTATTCCAGAACATCAAATTTTATTCTTTAAATATTTTCAGTATCCTGGAAATCAATTACACCTTAATAAAGCTGTTTCAAAGAAAAAATAAAGAAGTTCAAAATCTGTGCTTGAAATCAGTGTTCTAATTGAGAGTCTACTACTTCCTTGATAAGTTTGTGACTTAGTCACAATTGTGATTTGTAATTTATACACTTCAGTTTTTTCATTGATAGAATAAGAAAACAGTATTTACCTCATATTTGAGGACTACGTGAGAGAAGCATCTAATACAAAGTTTAGGTTTCACAATATTAGCCATTTCAAATTATCCTCTCCATCTCGAATTCCTGGTTAGAAGAATTATAGTGCTTCATTAGGAGTGATACACTTTTCACAGTTAGTTTCTATTTTAATGTGCTCCCAAATGTAATATATGCAGCTTCTTTCCAAAATGGATCTAAGGTCACATCCAGTAATTTTTTTAAAAATCCTTAAGTACCAGTGGAAAAATAATAAATTTTACACAAAAATCTTCTCTATCAAGCCAGAAATCCAATAGCAGTCACATGTATTCTGATTTTGTGTCAACATTTATAAACACATGTTGTGTGTTGTACATATTGGGAAATCATTGATATATAATTGGCTGCATGCATGCATGAATGACAGCACCATTTTTTGTGCTTTATTGTCGTGATTTGATCACTAAGTCTCAGAACATTTTTGGTAAACAACATTTGGCAGAATGTGGTTAATCTAAACATCTTTGAAACTTTTACTGAATGTTCATGTTGTGAATGTGAAATTTCTGGAAACTGAATTTCTAGCCTCTTAGAGCAATGGTGGGACAGATGGCCAGTTGTTACATAAGGCAGTAGTTGAAGAATTCGCCTCTCAGCGACCCTCTTGAAGCTAAGAGTAAGCATCTGGTGGGTATGCATGAGGTACTAAGTGGACTACAAAGTCTGGGAGGGAAGCCACTTGGCTGCTCTGAGCTATCGAGACTTTCTTAGAGACAGCACCATATGGATCTATATTGGGAGAAGGATAGCTCAAATGGAAATCGAAGAAAGAAACAAGCTAAAGTAAATTAGAAACAGAAGTTAAGTAGATTTGTGAAGAACTAAAATCAGAGGCCTAAACCTGAGTTCATAGTTTTTTACATTTATTGCACAATGTGTATTTCGTGACATTTCTATACCAATGCAGTGCCATTTAAGGCCTGACACAGTGTGATTCATATGTTCCTACACACAGAGCTATTTTATTATTGTTTTGGATGTCAGGATCCATTTGTATATTTAGTTCTCTATACATGTGTCATTCTGAGATCAACCATTTCATGTATCATCTTTTCTTGACAGAAAACAAGGGTTACCATTTTTGTTAAGAACAATGTTTAACAATTAAAATAATATGCGTAAAATTGGTAAATCTTCAACAAATATATATACTGCTTGGTTTGATTCAAATGCCTGATGAGAGTTTATGGGGAAGAGCATTTACACATTCTTTTACATCTCTTCTTCTCAGTAAACTTTTTACTGATCACTTACTACATATTGGGTTCTGTACTATGAGATAATGATATAATTTACTGAACAGGAGTGTTTTATCTCTAGGATCTGGGGGTCACTTATGATAGATAGACATGTAAAGAGACTTGTCTGACATGGTAGTCACTTCTATAATGACAGTATGTACATGATGCTGTGGAAGCAAATATGTATACCTAACCAAGCCTGGGTTACTGGTATTGGGAGTCAGAGAGGGCTTCCTGGAAGTGTGGTCATCTCAGCTGGCAGTAGTTACCAAGTCAAACATAGTGATGGAAGGAAGAAATGCATGGAAGAAAAACATAGCATCATTTGCAGAGACACAGAAGCTTGATAGAGCTAAGCATGCTAGGAAATTTGGTGGGTCGTAGGGTTATTGTAGAAGTAAAAGAGATGGAGTTTGGTAAGAGAGGTAGAAACTAAATCATAATGAAAATATTCATGCTCTGTTCTGCTAATCTGGAATATGAAAGAAGGGCATTAATTTATTTTAATAGGAGGAAAGATAGAAACAGAACAACTACTTTGGTAGCCTAGCAGAGAAAAAAATCTCAAAAGATCAGGGTGTGAATATTAAGAGATATTTTAGTGTAGCTGGCCTTCTGGTGTTGACATGCTCTCTAGAGAAACAAATGCCCCCCTTGCATATTCTGTTTGGGAGCAGGTAAAACTCAGTAACACAGAAAAAGAAGTACTTGTGAGAATGCCAGGGTCCTTGTGTCCCCTAGTATAGTGTTTCCAATCCCACATGTCAGAAGTGGTCAGTGGGGTATCAAACTCAACTTTCACTACAAAAGTTTACTGACCACAAGACCCAAGCTGATTTCGAGACTCTGGTTCTGTTATTAGTCTGTGTGAATATAAAATCTCTTTCTAAACTGAATCACCACATATATATTTTTTTCCAAAGAGAATGGAACACTGCCACTTACTAGACATGATGTATATTTAGGCAAACTATGTCTGTTCACTTTTAAGTTTAGGTGTGTGCTACCAAATACTGGGCCATTTTGAGAAGCCATTTGGTCACAGACATGGAATCAGAGCAACTGAGCTATCAGAGATGTCAGTGTGGATTCCACCTTGTCCTGGACACTCAGCTGGCAGGATTTATTCCACCCTCTGGTGGGATCCTCAGACATCTGTGGCCAACCTTCCTGCTGCACCCCTCATTCCTTGAGAGGTAATTTTCTAAATCTCCTTCCCAGGGGATGTAAGACACTTTTTGTTCTGGCTATCTTACCTGCTAGGAGCTACTTTCCTTTAGAAACACTTATGTAGAAATAAGTGCCATAAAGATGGTGAGGAACATTGAGAAGAACAGACTGAATTATGTTCTTGTCAGTCAGAGCACTTCCATCACCCCCAGATCTCATTCTAGAGCATCACTGTACAATAGATATAAAATGCAAACCACATTAAAAAAAAACAAGCAAAATTATTTCTAATGATATGCTGTATTTAATCCAATATATCTAAAAGAGTATCATTTCAGTATGTATTAAGTACAAAAATATTCATGAAATATTTTACCTTCAATTTTTTGTACTGTCTTTGAAATCCAGTGTGCAGCTCACATATACACCCTTTCTTAACTTGCAATCACACGTAAGTGTTCAATAGCCATGCTCTAGAGGACAAATAAACGAGGAGGACATTTTCTTTACAGTTCACCCAGCTTTGCCTCCCATGTTCTTTGCATCCTCCCAGAACCCTCCACCCTGCGGTAAGGACCCCTGTCCCCATCAGGCTCCTCTGAGTCTCTGCCCTCAGGAGACTGGGGACATACTCCACCCTGGGGTATGTGTGTCTGAATGTCGAATGCTGTCCCTTTCCTGCATAGTTGCATTTTTAGGGCTTATAGCATGTAAAGTTCTTCGGAATTCTATTGATCATCTGTAGGCAGATCAATATTTTGAAGATTTTCTGAAACCCTACCACTTTTTTCTTTTTATTAGTTTCAGGTGTACAAAACAATGTAATAGACATTTACATACAGCACCGAGTGATAACCCCACCCCCCAATCTACTACCTGTCTAACTTCATATATAGCTGTTACAATTCCATTGACTATATTCCCTATGCTGTACTCCACATCCTGTGACTTTATTTATTTATTTGTTTCTTTGTTTGCTTATTCATTCATTTATTTATTTAATTAATTATAGTTGACATTCAATATTATTCAACTTCAGACTCAGGTGTATAGTGTAGTGGGTCAGGCACCTACACAGTGTATGAAATGGTCTCCATAATAAGTCCAGTGCCCATCTGGCACCCTACATAATCTTTACAACATTATTGATTATATTCCTCAAACTGTATTTCATATCCCTATAACAATATTGTGACTACTAATTTGTGCTTTCTAATCCCTTTACCTTTGCTCCCATCTATCAATCATCCGTTGTTGTTGTTTTTTTATTCCCTGTATCTTTGAATCTATTTCTGTTTTGTTTGTTTATTCTGTTCTTTAGATTCCACATATAAGTGATGAGATCACATGGTATTTGTCTTTCTCCGTCTGACTTAGATGGACCTAGAGAATATTATGCTAAGTGAAATCCTACCACGTTTTAATACATTTGTTCTAAGTTCGTATGAATCTGGTTTGAGAGGACAAACGTGAGAAACTGAGCAAACTCACAGTTTCCTTGGAGTTTGCAGAGCTCTCACAGCCTCACAATGTGGAAACAGTATATTGAAGACATTTCAATATCTTCAATGTTCCTATTTTCTGAATTCACCTTTCTTTCACCTCTGAGCTAAGCTCTGCTTTGCTGGTGTTTGTTCTTTAATCTTTGCTCTTGATATTCAGAACAGGGCTGCTGCGTGGGACTTGCCAATGGATATTAAACTCGAACATCTACTTGCTTGCTACCTGCTTGCTTGAGGCACTTTAAAATTTTCTCTCAGCTCACCACGAGGCAAATGCGAGCAGCATTATCAGCTGGAAAGAGTTTATTAGCCAGCAGCCAGCCTTCAAATCTCCAGTAAACCATGCACAGCAGCTTTCTCTCAGTCATGACATCCAGAGGCGGATTTCTGAAGTAATGTACCCAGGCTTCTGGGACGAAATGGAAGCATCAGATCTCACTTCCTCTGGTTGGCCCTGTGTAACTCAATTCACCTGCTCAGCTAGCAGAAAGGAAATGCTGTGCCAGGCTAGAGGGAACCTCTAAAATGTGAGCATGTTAGATGGGAGAGATTTGGGCCCGGTATACTTCACCTTCATTAATGGGATTATTAAGAGCACATTATCACTTCCATTCAATATTTGTAAGATCTTTGCAACTAAGCATGCCTATTTGATTATAGGTAACTTAAAGGTTAATTTTAAAGACACATATCACCCAAGAAGCGAAGAATATACTATTAACTGAATAAAAGTCTTCTAGATTTGGGGAAATGTGGCATGAATATACCATATTGAACAACTAAAACTATCTAGAAATAAACATTGGCAAAGATCTTTGATATTCATAGCAGATTATATTCCAAATAAGACGTGCACTGCTACTAAAAACTTTATTGTGGAAAAGAAATGCTATAAAGGAAAATTGGACAAATGATCTAAATGGTCTATAGGTATACATAATTTCCCTGTCACCTCCACAGTTAGAACACAATATTTTTTAAAAATTGAGAATCTTAACAGAAAAGTACAAAGATATCTTTATCATATGCACAAATATAAATGTTGATATATTTAACTGAGGCTTGTTTGATGTGGGATATGAATATAACGGGTAGTTTATAAAAGATCTGCTTTTCTAAACTGGGGATTAGAAATGGGCTGTTGTAAATCTTTTGCATGAGAACTTCTATAGGTTTACATACATTGTTCATGGTGGCAATGGGTAGTATTTTTGTACTTTCTTTATCTTAAGAAACATGTATTAATAATTATCACATCTCATCCTTAAAAACAAGCCCACCCCACTTTTTATAATAAACCATTTTCAGAGTGGAAGGGTCCAGAGGTCTTGGATATGGAGGCATTCAGTCCAGGGCTGCATTGCCCCACCCTCCACCCAGACCAGAATGGTAATCCATTGTAACATGAAGACATTGCCATCGTAGGAGACCAAGCACCGAGGTGGTGTTCCATAGGAATTCGGAAAGACGCATCAAAGAATGGGAATGAATGAGCTTAACATTTCAAAAACACACTGAAAGAATTCACAAAGTGATTTTCCTGAAATAATTCATATGGAATCCTATGATAGTAGGGTTTTCTTGCTCCACTCCTCCCTAGCTTTTGCCTTGGATAAGTTACTTAACGCATAAGAACTTCAAAATGTCCTCACCTTTAAAGTGGTCACAATAACACCTTCCATGTATTGAATATTTCCCATGTTTGAGATTTACATACAATATCCTTTATTCTTTCATGAACCACTTAAAGTTGGGGCTATTATGCCCATTTTATAAAAAATAAATAAATCAAGTTCATAAAGGTAGAATGTTTAGTCCAAGTCCACAGTGCTTTTAAGTGGCAGAGCCAGAGTTCAAATACATGTACTTTAATTTTGTCTGGATTATATTATATTAGCCTATTATACACAAAATAGTGTTATTTCAGCCCATTATCCAAGCTTCATTTCAAATACTAAATAGCTACATATGGCTAGTAACAACTATACTGGTCACACTCTATCCCCTTGAGCTCTAAGCATCACCAACTCCAATTTTTTATAAAATCTCTTGAATTTTGAAGGACCTAACCCCAATCAAAACTTCACAGATTACCCAGATCCTCTAGAATGAAGTGATCTATTTCTACAGCTTCCTCATTGCATTTTGTACTGCTGTACCACATTTAACCTGACTTCTTTGCATTATAGCTATTTTTGTATTCATCAGTGTCACTCACTAGACTGTGAACTATTGGAAGCCACAAAATGGGTCTCATTGATCTATGCATACCCATTCAGTCCTTAGTATAATTCCTATATATAGTGGGTAATAGGTAACTGTCAAGAGGAATGAAATCAAAGTGCCAGATAAGAAGAAAACAGTAACACATATTTGAAAAATGATCAAATTTTAGTGTATGTTATTTGTTTGATGTATAATGCTTAGATTTAGATATTTTAAGACTGATATCTATGGTGATGCCAAACATTTTCTGATATATTTACCTTCTAAGACACAATAAAAAAGAAGCTACAAATAAAAAATGTCTGAGGATTCTACTGTTAGCATCCAAATTTGCATTGGAAAATCCATTATTTATGTTCTTCATAAGTGCATGTATATTTATTTTGGTAACCTACTCATAACTTTATCATCTGAAATGACATTTTGTGATGGTTGCATTATGCTAGGTAATAGAAATGGAAGGTAATTTCAAATGGATCAAGAAATCCACATATTAAGAAATGAATGCAGAAGTAAGAAGCAACAAACCAATAAATAGCTTATACTTCCACCTCACAAAAAGGAATGCCATAATTTTTACATCCATTGACTGTAAAAATTATGAATATTTACATACAATCCCTATTAGGGAGCCAAATGGAAATATATATATATATATTTCAAAGCAATAAGATACAATGAATCAAGCTAATGCAATGGAATTTTAATGTCAACTGTACTTTAAATTATCCCTTTAGGTGAAATTCACAGCCCTCTTCCCCACAGGCATGCATTGAAAATATACTTTGCTTCTTCTTGCTTATTAAGTCAAGATTCTCCTTTAACACTAGGGTTTTTCTTTTTATTTAAGAAAAAGAAATATAGGCTACTTTAGAGTTCATGTTTAATTGGGTAGTTGACATCAACACAATGGAAGAAACAGATCTGAACACATTATTGCAATAAAAATTAATTTTTCCAAGATTTATAATATCGAAGATGAAAGTACTACAGAACTGATAAAATACAGAATTGTATTAATAGAACATGAAGTACCTATCACTTCCAGTACAGATGGCTGTTGTTGCAACTATTTATTTCCAGTTTTTTGTATTTGTGTGGTATAAAAGTATGTATGATTTCTCTGTAGCAAAGAAAGGATAGGATCCCAATGGTGATTAAAGTACTTTCTGACAATTACAATTCAAATTCAATGACAGTACTCAAGATTTTCAATTATTTTTTATATTTTCAAATTAATAGTATTCTTTATAGAATGTTTGAGGGGGGTATTTTTAAATACAAGGCCCACATATATCTCTAATAGTGTTTCTAAATATCTAGACTGTTTTATTTTAATTTTTGGTATTGAGATTATTTTTTATCCTGTCTCTTAACTACTCTTTATTATCATGTATGAAATCAATGTTTTGTGCGTTTTACTATTTTTTTTAATTTTCTTTTTTTCTTAATTTTCTAAATGCCCTTAATTTTCATTTTAATTATTATTTTTTAAGCAGGTGTACAGGCACAGTACATAAAGTCAAATTATTTTACGTTATAGAAAGGAGACTCTTTGGGCCTTCTCCTTCCAGCTTCACCAGCAAACAGAAGTAATTTCTTTGAAGAAGTTTCTAGTCTTTTGTCAGGCATTTAAATCCATATCTCTTAATGCCATTTGTGTACCATTAGTAATTGATTTGTCAGGTTTCGCATGACCTATTGATTTAAAATTATGAAAAATGAGAATCTGGCTCTGTCAAATTTGTACATCTACATTGAATAACACATTTTCTCTTCTCCCTCATCTAAACTAGTTCTCCTAATTTTGTCTGACAATATTCCGTGTTTACATAATTATGACTGTGCATTATCTCAGGTGAGACAGGTTGTATTCTAAGATTGCATGTCTCTTGTACCACTTTGGTTTATTTGGAGTTAATAACAGTTTCATATTTTCCTTTGTTTAGCTTTTATGAACTTTTTATTAATTCATCCCTTAGCACTCTACCAGAAATATCAATCTCCTTTAAATAATTTCAGACATGTGGGTGTTTTCTTCTCTGTCTTATGTAAAATCCTCTGCTAAGTGGATCTTATATTCTGATCCTGGGTTTCCATGGAGGCCTTCCAGAGAATAAAGGCAAAATTTTGAGAAAGTACATATATGAAATTGTCTTTACTTCTGGCTCATACTTAATTGAGTATAGAATTAACATTGGGAAATCCTTTTCTTCAGGAAGGCCTTTTCTTTTGAAGGTATTACTTCCCTCTACACACATTTTCTAGGTTTTCTTTTGAGACATTGATACTGATGTTGATGCTTTCTCTGCAAGCCTTTAGGCATGATCTTGGTTCCCAGTGAAATAAAATTTGGAACAATGTGCCTTGTTATAGATCTATTTTCATTAATTGACTGGGAACAAGGTGACCTAGCAGTCAGAGAATTCATGTCCTCCAATTTAGAGAAATTTCCTAGACTTTTTGTTTCCATAATTTCTTCCCTTCAATTTATTCTCTTTGTGAAACTCCAATTTGAATTCTTTGGTCTAGAAGACTG
Source organism: Rhinolophus sinicus (assembly GCF_036562045.2). NCBI lineage: Eukaryota > Metazoa > Chordata > Mammalia > Chiroptera > Rhinolophidae > Rhinolophus > Rhinolophus sinicus. Next base: position 47,982,997 of record NC_133754.1, on the reverse strand, counting down.
ATTCTTTAAAAATCTAATCATTTCTTTATTTTTCATTTCAATGGTCTTTTCTTTATACTTTCTATATTGTTTCCTCAACCTTATCTTTCATTTTCCTTTAAAAAAAATGCTATTATTTTATTTTTATTTTCAAAATGCCCCATTGAATCCTGATTTGCTTTCCTACCTAAGAATATTTCCCTTCTTCATTTTACTGTTCCTTTTAAATATTTGAGTGTGTGTGTGTGTGTGCGCGCACGCACGCGTGAGTGCATGTGTGTGTTTAGGAAAGTGTGAGGTTAGTTTTGGAAATTGTACTTAGTAAATAGCAATCACAGTAGAAGAACTATAAAGTTTTTGTAATAATTCTACTTTGCTGAGCAGGAAATTGAGGATAGGTTTTGGGTGAACAATCTCCTTACCTCATCTTATTGTGTAATGCTATAATATACGCAGTATTATACTACACAATTCTAATAAATGAGTAGGTTAATTTTTCTCAACCTGTCCTTATAAATGTTATAGTTAGTGGAAATTAATCTAGGAATCTGAAAGTGATTTTTCTTTACTCACAATTTGAGGAGTGCTAGTGATATATGTTTTAGTTTTTATGCCACTGTAGATTTTATTTGATTTTATTAATTTCCTAAAAAAGGGAAAGTTGAGCTAAAACATGCACCATTTGGGCTCACACAATTACTCCTCTGAAAATATTTACTGAATATAAAATCATAGTAATTTCTGTGACTCTTTCAACAGCATTATCATGATAACATTCAATCTTTTGCTTATAACATAAGGGACACACTTGGAGCACTTGGCTCATGAAATGAGGGAGACTCCATCAATGATCTCCACAGCACACCTACTACATAAGGTCTCTCTGCTAAGACTGTGAGACATAGCATCTCTACCTAATACAGAGAAACAAACACAGGAAGGTAACCAAAATGGGGAGACAAAGAAACATGTCCCAAATGAAAGAACAGAACAAAGCTAGAAAAAGAACCAAACAAAATGGAAAAGAGAAATTTATCAGATACAGAGTTCAAAGCACTGGTTATAAGGATGCTCAACAATCTTAGTGAGAACTTAAACAAAGAGATAGGAAACATAAAAATGGAGATAGAAAACATAAAACAGAACCAGTCAGAAGAGAAGAATACAATAACTGAAATAAAAAGTACATTAAGGGGAATCAAGAGTGGAGTAGATAAAGCAGAGGATCAAATCAGGGATCTGGAAGACAAGGTAACAGAAAACACCCAATCAGAGCAGCCAAAAAAAAAAAAAAAAAAAAAAGAATAAAAACAGAAAAATGAGAATAGTTAAAGAGCCTCTGGGAAAACATCAAATGTGTCAACATTCACATCATAGAGATACCGGAAGGAGAAGAGAGAGAGCAAGGCCAGAAGGGATTGGCAGGACATATTCAAAGTAGTGAAAGTCAGGATCTACAACCAAGATTACATTATCATTTACAAGATTACAAAGCTATCATTTAAAATCAAAGGAAAGATAAAGAGTTTCCCAGACAAGAAATAGCTAAAGGAGTTCATCACCACCAAACCAGTATTACAAGAAATATTAAAGGGACTTCTTTAAGAAGAAAAAAATAATAATAATAAAAATATGAATAGTAAAATAGCAATAGCTACATATCTATAATATCAACAATTGCTTTCAATGCAAATGGATTAAATGCTCCAATCAAAAGACATAGCGTAGATAATGGATAAGAAATCAAGACCCTTACATATGCTGCTTACAAGAGACTCACTCATATTGAAAGACACACACAGACTGAAAGTAAAGGAATAGGAAAAGATATTTCATGAAAATGGAAATGAAAAAAAAAAAAAAAAAAGCAGGGTTAGAAATACTTATACCAGACAAACTAGACTTTAAAACAAAGGCTATAACAAGAGACAAAGAAGGACCCACTAATTCTACTTTTGGGTATTTATTCACAGAAACCCAAAAAGACATATGCAACCAGAAGCTGATCGGAGCATTATTTACAATAGCCAAAACATGCAGGTAACCTGGATGTTCATCAATGGATAAATGGATAAAGAAGTGGTATAATGGGATATTACTCAGACATAAATAAGAATGAAATTTTGCCATCTGCAACAACATAGATGGGCCTAGAGAGTATTGTGTTGAGTGGAATAAGTCAGATAGAGAAAGACAAGTGTCATATTATTTCACGTATATGTGGTATCTGAAGGACAAAATAAACAAACAAACAAAACAGAAACAAACTCGTATATACAGAAAACATTTTGATGGTTACCAGAAGGGAAGCGATTACGAAGTACAAATTGATAGTTACAAAACAGTCATGGGGATGTAAACTACAGCATAAGGAATTCAGTCAATAATATTGTAATAATTATTTATGATGTCAGATATGTACTAGATTTATGGGATGATCACCTTGTGTGTTATAAAAGTGTCTAATCACTATCTTAGGCATCTAAAACTGATATAATGTTGCATTGTATATCAACTCTAATTAAACAATTAGAAATATTAAAAAATATAGACTGCATTGATAATTTACATTTCTTGTGTATATTTTCATAATTGTATTTACTTTATCATGATTCTGAAGTATAAAAATTTTTACTTCTATATCAGTGAAGAGATAAAAAATCTCTTGTGAGGAAATGAGATTGTGAGGCTAGAAAAGTATTTAATTTCTGGCAAGCATTACTATTTTAAAACGTGAAGATTTTTCATGGAGATGTTTTTATTTGAATTCACTATTTGTGTTTATAGACTTAAAATTATTTTAATATTTCTCATTTCATCCTGATTAATATCTGTTAATATATTTCTTACTGTAAACAGATAAAGGATCAAAATTTTTTATAAGGGAACAACCACTGAAAAAGATGTAAAGATGTTTTCAATATGCCCACTAGAAAATGGAAAGACTCAACAATGACTCCAGCGTAGGGAATCCCAATCATTCCTAATTATACTTAATATAAGATTTTTTTTTTCAGGGTCCCGCATATAGTCAATTTTGTCAAATGATACAGATGATCTTGAAAATTGCAATCTCTGAGTATAACTAAATAATCCAAGTCTAGTATGTTTATAGTATTATTCAAACATCTGATAATATTACCAATTGTTATTCTGATTATTTGTCGATTATGGAGGTCAATGTTTAAAACCCTTCACTATAAATATGGATTTGTCTAATTCTCTTTGCAATTATTTTATGATTTATTTAGTTTGAGTCTGTATTATTATGAATATGCCAAATTAATAATATATTGCTGTTGAGTTTACCCTTTACTGTTAAACAGTGTATCCCCTTTATCTCCAGTAATGCTTTTTGCCTTAAAACATAATTATTCTAACATTATTAGAGATGTACCACTTTGTTTTTATGTTTGTATGCTAGACTTTTTTCTGTAATTATGATTTCATATATTATACATTCTTATATTGAACACCTGTCTCCTGTAAGCAAAACGGTTGTTTCTGTTTTGTCGTGTACTCCAGTCTGACAATGTTTGCTGTTCATTAGGGTATTAGCCCATTTACATGTAAACTAAATACTAGTATATTTCAGATTAAATCTACCATCTAATTATTTACTTATTATTTTATTGGACTTCTCTGTTCTGTGCCTTTTTTCTCTTTCGTCTATTTTGGTTTGAGTGACTACTGAATATTTTATCACACATTTCATGTGCTCCACTTCAAATCTTCTTCACCCAAGCTCTTACTCCATCCACTGCTGAAGCAGTGTTTCATGCAGACATAACCTGATAACACCTTGCTTCAAACGTGTGCTTCATTCTTCTTTTTTTCCTGCCTTGGAGTTTAGATATCATACACAAGTAACCTGGCAATGAGGGCTGGTTAAAACCCATAGGTCTACTCTTGTCCACTGACATACAAGGCTTCCCTCTATGTTCTCTCATGGATGAAAGTCATGGTTGTTTCAACACTGACTAGTAAAGTGCTTGCTGTGGTTGGGAAAAAAAAAATCTACATTGCGTGGTGGAAGATGAAAAAGGTTGATATAAATTCCTATAAAAGAAATTAGTAAATTAAAGGCAGTATTATTAGAAGCCTTATGTCCAAAATAAAAGAAGTAAAGCTTTTACTATATTTTCAATTAGTCGATAAACCTCTTGACTTTTCTGTTTTATTTTGTGCTTCACATTTTAAGAATTTGAAAGAGTATGTCTAGTTATAGATACCGAATGCTATATGATTTTATTGTTGTCATTGGGAAAATAATTAAAGAAATGTGGAACATCTAACCACAAAACAGTAAGATCATAAAAAGACCTAGGTTAAAGGAAATAACACTTCATATTTTAACAGATTTTTTTTAAACAAAGTATATAAAGTGAAGAGAATTAATTAGTATATAATAAAAAGAGATAGCAAAGTCCTTAAGAAGTTGGAACCCAAATGAATCCTTCCTGAGCCATTCAATTAATTTGCTTTAACCACTACTTCATGCTCTTCTCCGTGCTTAATTCTATTCCCAGGTCTTAATATTGTATTTGGAGTTTAGTGGAAACTAAACAAATGTATGATGAATAAGGGGTTAAATAAGTCAATATTAATCTGCTATAAAATTTGCATCAGATTGATTTTGAAATAACGCTCAAACTTTAATATTACTTGGAAGATAAGTTTTCATAATATCATGGCTGTTGTATATTGAATAAAATAGAAAAGAAAAACAAATTTGAAAATAGTAAAGTGAGTAAAAGTGGGGAAACTGACTCTGGGTAGTGAACACACAATGTGATACATAGATGATGTATTACAGAGTTGTACACCTGAAACCTATGTAACTTTACTAACAATTGTCACCTCCAATAAACTTTTACTTAAAAAAAAAATGGTTCATAAGAGAATAACTGGAAAGAAGAAATACAGGGAATAATTTGTCCTTATTTTTTAAAAGTTCTTTACTTTGGGAATTCCCACCATACATCAATGATTTTTATGGATTGGATAAATAGCTCAATATTGAGATCTGAAAGAAGAGTAAAATAGGATCCTAAAGGGACTAATCTTATACATTCATGTAATTGACAAGTTCATCTGCATATAATAAACTCATTGGATTCTCCATTTAAATTTCAAAATTAATCAATTTTGATAGTGCCGGTAAGTCATTAAACATTATTGATTATATGAGACTTCAGCAAAACAAAAAAGCAATAGAAGAAACATAGAAGCATATATAAATAAAGCATAAATAACTGAGTATTACAAAAATAACACAGGAGTTGTCAAAGATAAAACACATCTCTATGAGAATGCTATGTAATCTTTATCATCAAGACTCTCTCACTAAAGGCTGGAATCTCAAGCTGGCTTGATAAAACCTAACACAATCAGAACTCCATGCGGAAAGGCTTCTGGCATCTTTCTTTGAGCATTGAGAACTTTTCCTTTGCACAGCATCTGTCTCTGCCATTTTGGGAGGAAACAATATGACAAGATATAGCACAATATCCTTCAAGATGATTTCATAGAGAACTTTAAAAAAATTTGATAAAAAAGTGACTAAGAAATAAGAAATGAAAGTACTTGATATTTGCATTTATCTTTACTAAAAAAATAGTGTTCACATTCACTGACTGTAAACTATACAAACTATCGTCTTTTTCTTAGTTTGAAGAAACTAAACTTATATTTTAAATAAGCCTTTAAAAATACAATAAAAAGACCACTCTTTAAATCTCAAAATAAATGAAATCTGTAGTTCCCAATTCTACATTTATCAGACTGAAACATCTGTGATTATTTTTAAGGTATAATAAAAATCAACAACACCAAGTAAAAGAAGTGTCAGCAAACACCTGTCCATCACAAAAGAATAGTATTCCTTTCCAAATCATACTTAATTTTGACTGAAGAAGAATTAGTCTCATCATTAACTGCTTTTATGTTAGTCATTTTCCTGTCTGTCCATCAAAGAAAAGCAAAACAAACAAACAAACAAACAAACAAACAAAAAACTCCAGTGTCTACAACTGAAACTAACAAATAGGTAAGGCCTCTGACCTTGCCAAGCACTGACATCTCTGTCTCCCATTTGTCTTTTGATCTGAGGTTGTCAGCAAACAAATGTTTCCTTTAGCCTAAGGCATACTCAGAGTTACTAGGGCAGCTGTTGCTATGACATTTGATGAAGGTATGGAAAGTGACTATAATGTGATTTGTAGGTCCATTCACAATAAGTGCTTGAGAGAGTACGATGGGAATGATGCATCCTCTGCTAATTCGTTAATGCTCATTTAAAAAAATGCTTTTAGTTAAATGTAATTTCCTGTACCAAATATATTTTTCCTTTAAAGTGCCTCCTAAGATAACTTACTAAGAGATAGTCTGTGCCTGCAAAATGCCTCTATTTAATGTTTGAACTCTAAATGTTATTTGCGTGCAAGAATATAACTTCTAATATTCTTGCTATTTGAAGACAAATGTGGGCTAATTATTACCCATGCCTTCTCATAATGAATGTATATACAAACAGGAGATAGTTTATTATACTAATATTATCAGATGGACTCTAACATGCTTTAGTAAACTTAGAATAGTTCATAAATTATTTTTTGTTGTTGTTTGGAGGTGTGAGATCTAGCTTCACATATTGTGTGATTTTCCGTTTTACATGCATAGGCAGCAAATTTAACTAATGGGCATTCCCAATATGTACATAATCATGCTTCAAGAGAAGTAATAATTGTTCTGTTCCTGTAGTCTTAAAATGTTTTTGAAACATATTTTACACAATTTTTTTTTTTTACATCTGCATTGGGAAATGCAGATTGCTTGTGAATGTAATAGCACTTTTTAAAAAATAATGGTAAAATTTATTTTTGTTTCTATAAACAATTTATTACTTAGTATATTTACCATGAGTAATTGAAATAAATCCTAGTTAAGCTCAGAAAATGTGGCCATGATAACTAGTTGAAAATTGTAATACTATGATTATATTTAACATAGTTCTCTAAAAATTAGGGGACTGGAGAAAATGTGGAATTTGAAACTAAGCCAACATGATCTCTAGTACTTTGATAGAGGCAAGCTCCATAATCTCTTTAAGTCTTAGTTTCTTGACATAAAATGAAACTAATAATAGCTATCCTGAAAGATTATTGCCATCACTGAAGTTAATATTCATTAATCATCCAAAGTCACCCCTCCTCTATGGTACAAAAATAGTGTTACACATATGATAAAGGAGCACTACTAAGTCTAAATAATCCAAAACAGAAAACTATATGCTTATGTAACTGTGTGTGTTGGTGCATGCGCATAGTCAAAAAAATGATTAATAAATAGAAAGTCTTACTATATTTAATAAACCTACCTTAGTTCTGAGGGAAAAAAGTTATTCCTAGGTTAAAGTAGGTAATCTCTAGGTTCTCTTTTTGGAGTAAATTAGTAGCAGCCCATCTTAAAATTTGTTGTGACTATTTTCCTCTTATTTCTGTGTCTACCAGTTCTCGTGGTGATGTGCAAAAATGGTCACCATAAGTGTTATTTCATTTTGTAGTAAATAGTCTAGGCCCTTGCCTTGACATTTCTAGAACAAATCTAAAGTAAATTTTCCTGGGACACATTTTCAAAGAGGCTAACGGCAGCTCAAATGACAATCTAGCTAGTATATGTGGACAGCACTGTCTTCTATAAAGCAATTTTTATTTTACCTCAAATTATGTCTCTTTTATTTTTGTTTTTATGATATAATCATTGAAAACATGTATTAATCTTTCTGGTAAGTAAATTTTCCTCTAAATGTGAGTTTATTTTAAACAACTTTACATACCATCCATTGATTTTCAATAATTTCTTCTTTTAAATAACTATTTACATAATTTATTTAAACATCCAATCTTATAATACCCTCTGACTGATAAATTGTTGCTAAAGCCACTCCAGAAAATGTATAACACTCATGAAATATCTAAACTGATCCAGTTTAAATAAAAATATTAGTGCTATACTAGTTTCAGAGACTATTCATTTTGTGAGTGAGGGTAACATGAATAACCATAAATTGTTTTTTGACACTGAAAACTATTGAGGAAATTTACTATTGATAGGAAAACCTTGTGAGCAAAAACAAATAAAATTGGAAGGCACATTTTGAAATGGATACATTTGACACTCTTTAAAGCTTACTGATTTATATTTGTTAGAATATAGTTTGCTTGAAATAAAGGAGGGAGTTTATTTATAGATATATCAGTGATTATAAAATTTAATAATTAAAAATTAGAATGAAAGAGTTCATACAAATGGCATGAATTATATGTTTAAGTTCTAATGAGACTTTGTAGGGAGAACAGAAATGCCCAATTGTATGCACAGATTCTACTGTATCTCCAGCCAAGGACATAAAAAAATGCAATCTCATAAAGTTAAATACACATTGCATTAGCAATGTTTTTGGAACTTCATGAAGCAGTAATGAAGAGGTAAGAAGAAGGTTAATACAGAACAATTTGGCTGAAAACAGTATTGTTACTTTAGAGGTAAAAATGCTTGAAAAATCGTGCTTTCTACTGATAAGAACCCAGGGACTGTATGCTTAGCATTGATTTGATATCTATTATGATAGCACACATCTGATTCCCAAAAAACATTTTCAATATTTAGTGATGTAAACATTACACAATCCTTGATGTACTGAGCATAGAGAAAATGATGATGAACAACACGGTGAAAAATTTAATGCATAAGAATCAGAAAAATTATTATGGAATCAATGAAAATAGTGCTCTAGACAATATCTTATGGCTGATAAGGAATATAAAATCAACAAGAAATGACATAACAAAAATCTTTGCAGATGGTAAGTCATCTTAATCAAGCAAATCAAGGGATCATACATTTAAAAAGTAAAATAGTAGGTTATTTGACATGCACTGTAATTATATTGGATATATTGCTTTCAATAAACATTAAAGGACAAATTAGCATTAGTCGTGCCAGCTATTTTTCTAAATCTGCTTTTCAAGCTTATAATTAAAATCCTAAATTATTACTGCCACAAATTAACAGTTTTAATGTAATGCAGACATTGTAATCATGAGTGTTTAGTTGTTTTTTAAATGGATTGTCTAACACAAATTTAAACAAGATTAACCTCAGTAAACAGTAAATACTAATAGCCTTTTTAGTATTGCAAGAGAAAACTGTATAAGACAGACTTCTCTACTGTCTTTTCTCAATCAAGGAGAAAAATTTGGCTCACAAAGATTAACAGTGCAATCCTTAATAGAATAATTGTGTCTGCCTCACCTAAAGCAGTGACAACCTTGGAATACAGTTGTCTGGAATCTTCCATCTTACAAAAAGCAAGGGGACTCCACTCTCTCATTTGGATGGTGAGAGCTATGATTTGATGCTACTATATGGCATGAGTCCTTTAGTTAGAAGATGAGTCTAGAGGTTGTCAGGATTTTACATTCCAAGATTCCCATACTCTCACTGAACACATTTTGATCTTATTTAAGTCTCACAAATTTCAAAAGTAATTTTATTATAGCAGCTTATGGGGAGGGGGGAAATGTTGACATTTATTGCACATTTGGAGTTTTTGTCAAATTCCACATGAAGTTCTTAGTGTTTAACTGTATTGATGCAAATTGATGTTTTAGAGCATTTGCCTTCAGTCCTCTGCTTCATAATGTATGTCTCCTTCTAAGTCAATGGTTTTGGATTGAACAGTTAAAGAAACACTACAGTTAAAAAAGTGTGATAACAAACAGTGAGGTATGATTCAACCAGGCAGATCAATTTAGTACAGTAAAATTTCTTCTTTAATTATTATATAATTGATGACTTGATCATGAAATAGGTAAACTAAGAACTATGTATAAAGGTAGTCTGTCCTTACATAAAAAGTAGAAAAAATGTGAAATATTTGCAAATCTTGGATTTAAATGAGTATTGGAGATAGCTTTGTGAATAAAAATGATTATGGTACAAGGCATACACACAGTGCCTTCAGTTTTAGTAAATGTTATTTGAGTAAGTTATTTTACTCAACGAAGACTACAATTACAGTGTACTTTTTTACTGAATTCAATTTATTGGGTGACATTGTTTAATACATTATATTTTCAAGTGTACAATTCTATAATACATCATCTGTATATTGCCTTGTGTACTCACCAACCAGTCTGGTATCTTTTTATCACCATATATTTGGCCCACTTTACCCTCTTAATCCTCCCTCCTTTCCCCTCTGGTAACCATCATACTATTGTCTGTGTCTATATTGTCTGAGTTTTCTTTGTTTGTTCGTTTGTTGCTTTCAGTTTTATATGCCACATATGCATGAAATCATATGGTTCTTGTCCTTTTCCATCTGACTTATTTCACTTAGCATGATACTCTCAAGAGCCATCCGTGTTGTTGCAATCTTCAATACAATTTTAATCATAATGATCTCAGTATAAATTAGTAGTTGCTTATTTCCAGGGTATTTTTTTTTTCATTTTATAGTTGGAGCCAGTGGAAAAATCTTTACTAATTTATGGGGCAACATAGAAATCTCAAGGCAAAATTTGTAATTTTATTCTCAATTATGATTGACAAATTAGAATTATAAATAATATGATAATATGAAAAAAAAAAATACCAGACTCTTTCTAAACCTTCTGTGTACCTACTCTCTGCATTAACAACAGCACTATTCTTATTAAACTCAGAAAAACATCTTTAATTTCTTAGTAATTACCCCATACTTTTAAAAATGCAAGGGATGGTAATGATGTTAATATCTCACTTATGAAGAATGTTGGTGTGTATAAAGTAAGAAAAATGAAAGTGTCTCTTAAACTAAAAATACTCTACAAATGTAATATGTTACTTATTAGAAATTGAAGTTGTTCTTTTGTTCTTTTCTTCCCATTGTTTGAGGTACCCAAGTCTTTTAAAATAACATAATAGAATTGTATGTTAGCCATTTTACGTCCAAGAAAGTTGATACGTGGCGTGCCATTTCTCTTCCCACTCATTAATATACCACCATCTGTCTAGTGGATTAAACTCTGAAATAAGCTTTCCCTGCTGAACATCACTTCTATGGATTCTATAAGTGGTGTATTGAGATTCCAGTACAATTCCTAAATTGTCAAAATTTTCTGATTTCCCATGTTTCCACATTCTGAGGGCCTCCCTTAGACAGCCTGAATCATACACAAAAGGAAATGTGGACCATCCTCTACTCTTCAGAAAAACTCTGTGCTCATGCATCTTACACTCACTGCCACATGATATTTCACTGGTTTTTATTTTAGTGAACACTTTATTTAACTTAATTGATATTAAGTAATAATGACCATTGTGTCTATTCCTAACCCAATAGTTGCACCCCTTCCAACACACACACACACACACACACACACACACACACACACACACGGACACACACACACACACACGACTCTTCCCTCTGCTCCAGAGCAACCTCTATTCTTACTTCTATTGGTCAATAATGTAGACTAATCAATTCAAAAGTTATATATGTACTCATTGCCCCCATTAGTCTTACATTTTTCCAGAGAAATTTTAGTTCAGCCATATGCCAAAGGAGCTATCATAAATCCTCAGGGATTGACAGATCCTTACTCCCATCCATGAAGGAGTTCATACATGAACACTAGCACAAAACAATTATACAAAAGTATGATGAAATATACATATTCTATAGTTAGAAGGTTTGTGCTCAATTTCTGATTCTGTCCTTTACACTGTGACAGTACTTTTGGCCTCTCTTAATTCCATTTGCAATCTATATTTCCAGCTATGGTTGCCCAGCATTAGGCTCCTCACTTGACACTCCATCTTGCAACCCTTAACATACATAGCATCCTGGACTTGGCAAATGGTTTATGTCATTCTTCTACTTATAGATTTAGAATGACTTTTTAGTGTCTTTTGTTTCCAGACAGATCCCTCCAGACAAGTCAAAGAACTTTTTTTTTTTTTATTAATTTTTTAAAAAGGCATAAGAAACTGTCAAAAATGTCAACCAGGATGGTATAGCTGAAACAAAGTGAGGCACAATACTGACATTTGCTGACAATTTGTTGGAAGTTGTAACTGCAATGAATCACGAATGACAGAAAGACGACAATAGAATTTTGTTGACTAATAGAATTTACTAACCAAGTAAAGTGCCATAGAAATCAAGATGAAGATCAGAAACTCCATTTAAACATACTATTATTTTTATGGCCTTGATTATAATAATTTAAATATTCACTCACAGCATGAAGACCTATCTTACAATGCCATTGTGAATATGTTTTTGAGAATCTAATTTTTAAGAGAAGCTCTCCATAATGAACTCTAGTCCTGTCTTCAATTTCATTATGAAAATGTATCTAAGAATGAATGGGGAGGGGGTGTAAGGCAACACAGGGTATTTGGAAGGAATACTAAACTATGATAGCTAAAATTCAAATAAGCAAATAAAAAACAATAGGTAAAGAACACATTTAACAGAAGGTTGAAATATCTCGTTTACCTAAATGGTTGTTACTTGTTTATCTTTTGTACTGGAATATTAACATTGCTTAAAAATAAATGTGAAAATGTCAGACATTTATTACAAAGAAAGTACATAAATGCAAGGTGTGATGGTCAATTCTATAGGTCACTTGACTAGGCTAAGGAGTGTTCAGGTAGCTGGGAAATCATTATTACTGGGTGTATCTGTGAGGGGATTTGTGGAGGACATTAGCATTCAAGTGGTTAGACTGAGCAAAGATCTCCCTCTCCAGTGTGGATGGGCATCATCCAACCCATTGAGGGCCTAAAGAGAACAAAAAGGCAGAGGAAGGGTGAATTTGCTGTCTGTTTGAGCTGAGACATCCATCTTCTCCTGCCCTCAGTCATCAATGCTCCAAATTCAGGCCTTTGGACTTGGACTAAATTATAACACTGGTTTTCCTGGTTCTCCAGCTTGAAGATAGCAGAACATGGGACTTTGGCCTCCATAAAAGAGTGAGCCAATTTCTGTTATAAATCTTTAGATGGATAGATACATACATACATACATACATACATACATACATACATACATACATATCTCCCATTGGTTCTTTTTCTTAGAAGAACCCTGGCTAATATATAAGGGCTTCCTGATGATCAATAAAAATTGTGTAACTATTAATTATTTTGGATAAAAATACGAATGCTAGGAGTATTGGATGCATGGAGCTTAAGGGTGAGCTATATAATTTTAAGTTTCATGTTCCTCATTCTTTTGTCATTAGAAATTTTTATGTAAAACTCTAACTGGAAATATAATTTCATGTCTTCCTTAAATCATGCATTCATTTTTCATTTACAAGAAGCCGGCAAAAATCATATTCTGTTTGATGTTCATGCTAGACTCCAAAGAGAGAATATCCTTTAACATGAAGTGATGAAGTGTAAAATCATACCATTATGTTTCCTAAATGCACAGAGTCACATTAGATATGTATTATTCCTAAGTTCAGCACTGATGTTGATATTACATTTTCTTCACCAAATGTGAATCGCAGTTTCAGAAATTTGATATTTTCAAGGGATACTTGAACTCTCCGATGCTTCATTCATTGAAATATTGTTGAACATATTTCTATCAGAGTCACCTAAATGAAACATTATATCCATTTTTCCTCCCAGGAAATTTCATTGTCCCTGTTTGCAATGATATAAAATAATATATGAGTTCTTAGTATTCTCAAATTTTGGAATCTTCTTTATCAAGTTTTGTTGTGTATGTTTCATAACATAATGTAAGGGAAAGCCAACATATTTTTGTTGGGTAAAAGCATGCCTGAACCAGTCAGCATAATATAAGAACGTTCATAATTTTATCTTTAGATCAAATGTCTTAAGATTTTTGAAAAGGAGCATTCATTATTTCAAAGCTTTGACTTTGACAAAATATCATCCAACATTTTATTTTTTGTTTAATTTGGCCTTTTGTCAAAAGCATGTAATAAAAAACAGCAGAATAAACAAACGACAAGCATCCTACAAATTGAATGATATATAGACAATGATATTGAGATTGTAATTTATATCTGCATGTGACAATAACAATTTGAAACTAAAGTTTTCATATTTGTCATAACATTAAAATTCACTCCTGGTGCCTGGATCCTAGTCTATAAAAATCACTTTATGTTTTCATATTTGTATACTTGCAGTTTTTAATACATGTTTTTAAATTAATGAGAAATTATTTACTTTTTAGCCAAAATATAAATAAAACGAAAGTATACAAAAAATATTTCTTTTAAATATTTCCATTCCTGTTTAAACCAAACATTCGACTAACGGTTTCTCAATGCAGGGTGTATCTATTGTATTTGAGGGACACAATACGTAATACTCAGGACAGTTCTATACTAAATGGTATACTTTCAGATGTAGTAGTAGCAATCGTAGTGATTAATGGTGTAAGTAAAAGGAATTTATTACCTCACAAAACTCAGCAGTTATCAGTTTATTGGCTCTCATTTCCAAATTCACCCTTTCAGCCTGGGCTTCGCAATAATGCAGGGATTTCTTTAAGCATTTCTCCATCATAGTGCGCATAACAGGCTTTCTCAGTAGAGGGAGCTGGAGGGACATAGTTGGAGAGGAAGTTCTTCGTGTTAGTTCTGGTGTCTACACCGCCTGCAACTGCCTGGGTAGGAGGTCATGGGAAGATGTTCTGCCCCAGACACAGCCTAGAATGCCTAGTGTACAGCAACTTGGAGTCTCAGACCAGCATGGTGATCACCTTCCACAGAGCACTTGACATGAACACCAAGTGTCACAGACCTCCTATACCATGTGCTCCAGACTCCTGCCTATGAGGTCTGACAATTAATTTTGTGAAATTGTTACAACAATGTTGCTTTTTCGATATCAGAGGGATTATTCATTATGAATTTGTACCAAATGGACAAACAGTTAACCAAGTTTACTATTTGGAAGTGCTGAAAAGGCTGCATGAAAAAGTTATATGACCTGAACTTTTTGCCAACAGTTCATGGTTCTTGCATCACAACAATGTACCAGTTCACATGGCACTGACTGTGAGGGAGTTTTTAACCAGTAAACACATAACTGTATTGGAACACCCTCCCTACTCACATGATCTGCCCCCCAATGACTTATTTCTTTACCCAAAGATAAAGGAAATATTGAAAGGAAGATGACGTGTTGATGACATTCAGGACATCAAGGGTAATACAACGATAGCTCTAATGGCCATTGCAGAAAAAAAAGTTCCAAATTGCTTTGAAGAGTGGACTAGGTGCTGGCATTGGTGCATAGCTTCCCAACGGGAATACTTCCAAGGTGACTGTAGTGATACTCAGGAATGAGGTATGTAGTACTTTTTCCAGGAAGAGTTTGCAAACATAATTGTCCAATCTCGTATACTGGAGCTCTACTCCTTTTGCTTGCATGTTCCTCCCTACAAACTTGTCTCCCACAGCCCATCCAATCCTGTAGCCATTCTAAAGTGAATACTGCCCACTGCAGACGTCTGACCTCTACTGACAGCCCTACGCTTCTGCACATGGTGCATCTGAACTCTGGCTGTGGATCACTCATACCCCATAAGTTGCTTCCTGCTTGCTCAGCAGCTACAGACCAGCTTTGCTCTGGGAAAACCAGCAGAATTTCTGCCATTCATTGATTTGCAACTCCAACTTCTCCAATACCATCAGAGACCCAGAGTTAGCAGAGAGGGTGCCTGCCAATATTGTGTATCATTGAACACACTCCATCAGTCCTAGGGTACCTTATATCTTATCATTATTTTTTATTATACCATAATAATGATCTTCATTAAATCTTTCCTATTTAAATCATCATGTCCGACTGGATCCAGACTTTGTACGATAACATAACAAGATATCATGAAGTAGAATTTTAAGTAAGTTTTGTTAATTCAGTGATTCTAAGGCTTCAAAGAATTGCTGATGGAACGCAAAGAGATCATGTAATGAGGAGTAGAGTCGGGAACCCTAAGTACTATGGCCTCAAGGCCAGCTACAGAAATGAAGGCAATGAAATTGAGTGTGTATTGTTTCAGGCATATACTACCCAATTTTCCCACTACACTGTCCTGACAAAGTGTCACCCAATAATGATGATTCACCCAGAAAAGGACTGAACAAGGTATACAAATGTGTCTGTTTATTATGGGTCTCCTCATTTTAGGGTGAGTTTAAATTTGCTGGTGTGAAGCATAATTTCATAATTTTGGATGATAACGTCGTTGTTATTGTTGTGCTATGGATAGTTAACTGTGGGTAGGAGTGTATGGCAGATTATAAAATAGTATCACACATTTCTATAATTCCAGATTGCATACCTCTCTTTAATGTGAACATGCCATCTGGACTGGCTCAGTGACTTGCTTTGACTTGACATAAGGTAGCTGAAGTATCTCTCTGCAACTTCTGAGACTCGGCCTTCAGAGGACCTGTAGCCTCCATTTTCACTCTTTGGATGGCTGTTATGAAAGAAAGCTGGTCTGAGTGGCTGGTAAATGTGAGGTGACATGAAGGAGAACCCAGTTGTCCTCACTTAACAGCAAGTACTAACTTACAGACACGTACGTGAGGCCACAATGTACCTTCCAGCTAGATGTAGCTACTTCAAGGAGCCCAGGTAAAACCAAGAGAAGACCTACCCAACCAAACCACAGAAACAGAAATCTGGGAAATAATAAATCACTGACTTAAGACATTGAGTTTTGGGTTGACCTGTTATGCAGCAAAAGCTAACTGAATTGTGTGTGTGTGTGTGTGTGTGTGTGTGTGTGTGTGTAGTGCTGAAGAAGTGTCAGGTGTGTCAGGTACTCTGTTGCTGATTTAGCATCATTGCCACCCCTTTCTGTATTCTCTGCTGCATCAAACTCTGGGATTGTGCATTTCCCAAGGCGCCCTTCTTTATACATTAGAGATTAAATTCTGGAAATAAAGGCACTTGGTTGATTTGGAAGAAGAAGAGGTAGGAGAGCCATTAATTAACAGCTGTGGTTGTAAACAGCTTCATCTGCAGATAGCACACTGATTGATTATACAACATCTTGACAAACTCCAAGAAATCACCTGCTTTTTTTGTGTTGTTGGCAGATGAGTTAGTGAATGGCAGCTTTCCTATAATTCAGGCACTTGTTGATTTTCTGAATTCAAGCAGCAGATTCCTCATTGTTTATTTCTCAGCTTTTCCAACAATTATGTAAGTCCTTAATTCCCTGTATTAAAAGCTCACCTAATTGGAATAGCAAAAGTGACTTTTCTTTTCTGTACTGAACTCTGATGAAGGTATGAAAGGATAGAAGAAAAATAAAAATATTTGATGGTTATTTCCATTGAGGTGAAAGCACTCTGTAAAATGGTTGTAAAATATATAGATGCATATACATGCCTATACATTTTATTTTACCAAATGGAATCATGCTATGAAATTTGATATACAATATGATCCTTACTTTAGCTAAATAACATCTGTCTGGAAAAATACATAGATACCCACGTCTTTCGTTTAAATGGCTGCATAGCATCTAATTGTATTTTATTTAATCATTTTCCTATGACTGAGATTTAAAGTATTTCCTATTCCTTGTAATTACAATGATGATAATAATTAAATGTTTGTGCATTTATATTGTGTCACACTTTTTAAGGATTTGCATACATGTATACTGGGGATGCCAAAAGAATGTATACACATTTTAAGAGCTGTTATTTATGTATTACTTTTTGAAGTTCAATTGAATTACTGTAGCAATGCGTAGTATAATGTTCTCTCAAAAGATGGCATTCATCAAATGAATGCTAGCATCACCATGAGACAGGCAAGACAGTCAAAGAAAATGGTGGAAGCATGATTGTCATTTGAGGAGCACAAGGCCATTTTGAAGTGGTATTTGAAACTTGAGAACATAGTGGAAGTACAATGAAAATGAAGGTATGAGTATACAACAAAACCTCCATCACACCTAATTGCATGCATTCGTGATAAGTTTGAGATGCGTGGTACTTGGGAAGAAATTGAAACGGCACACGCAGCGATACAAGTGGACACTTAGGTCAACATTGCTCAAGCAGTAATTCACTGTAATCAAAAGTGTCTGGATATTGATGGTAACTACTTTCAGCACCTCTTGTAATTGCAGAAGTCAAATATAACTTGTATTCATTTTTTCAAATAGATATATATTATTATAATAGTTTTATTAAAATTTTAATAGTTTTTTTTTTTCTTTCTGAAAATGTGTATACATTTTGGAGAGATGCTTAGAAGTTGGATTGCTGGATCATAGCTATGTGCAATTAAAACATTAAAAATGCTATATATATTTATTTGTAACAATTTAGCCGTTTACATTTCCATTGGTATTATCTAAGAATACTGTTTTGTCCGTAATTATAGCGTAATTATATTTTGTCAACTCTTTCAGAATTGTGTCATATTGTTTTAATTTGCATTCGCCTGATTAGCCATGAAGTGAAATATATTTTCACAAGTTTATTAATAATCTATAATTTTCCTGCTATAGCTTGCCTATTCACATCTATTGTTAAAATATATTCCTTTTTATTTGTTTTTTTCCAGGAGCTCTTGGCAAAGAATGACTTGATTATTTTAAGTGCTACAACTAATTTCTCTCAGGCCATTTTGACATTTCTTAAAAACTCACTCAAAATACTGATATTTTCAGTTGATTGTTTATTATTAAATCTCTGACTCACCAAGTATTTGTTTCCACTAGCTCTAAGGTTCTCCTCAACCTCTCACCTTACCAAAATTATTACTTTAGTTCAAGCTTAAAATAAAATCTTATCATCTCTCTGCCACCTTATTTGGAGATTTCTTTAATTTGTTTTATTCTTCTGATAATTCATTTAAAAGTTACTTTTTAGCATTTATTTTGTAGCCGTTACATTTCATTTTAATATCTGGCACAACACAACATGTATTTCCACCATTATTGACCCATTCAGCTTAGTTAGGCATCATTTTGTTAGTAGAAACAGAGACAAATTCAACCTTACGTAAGCAAAATCAAGACCTATCATATGTAAATGGATATGAATATGATAAAGAGAATAAAATAGAGCAAGGCTTCTATCCCCTGCCCCAATGGGAAGGAAACTTAGAGTGCACATCATACTACAGAGCTCCCTGTGGGATCAGGTTGAATATAGACTTTATGAGAGATCATGTTCTTACTTAGATGTTTCCAGTACTCTATTCTTCCCTCTTATGCTCTCTTCTAAGAGCACATTCTCATTAATTCATTTACACAAGAATTCCTGTCTCAGGCTCTCCTTGTAAGAAATACAGCCTAAGACAGAAAACAATAAGAATAAAAACTAAAAGAGATTATATATATAGATAGATAGATAGATAGATAGATAGATAGATAGATAGATGTAGATGTAGATGTAGATGTAGATGTATAGATGTATAGATATGTCTAAACATATATATATATATATACACACATATATATGTATATATGTGTATATATATATACAATCTCTTAGTAGAATTTTTATTAGAGAATGAAAGAACACAGTTGCTTGTGTTTTGAAACATAAAGTGAAGACTTTGAGTTAACTAGATAGTTCTCTGACTATGGACAGGTAAACATAAGCCCATGTATTAATACTTTATATTAAAGTTATTTCTTCATTCCTAAGAAAGCACATATGAGAGATCTGGTCAAGATTGTGTAGTAGGTAAATGTTGTGTTTACCTTCTTTCATGACCACAGCAAAATTACAACTAAACTACAGAATAACCATCATTGAAAGTCACCTGAAGTCTAGCTGAACCAAAGCCCTACAACTAAGGACATACAGAAGAAGCCACCTTGAGACTGGTAGGAGGAATGGAGATGCAGAACAGACTGGTACCACACCCATGTGTGACCATTAATAATTGGGAGGGATATCCTGGCTGTGGGGGTCCTCCTCCTCCCGCCACTACCAGAGGAGCTCCATATAGGCTCCACAGACCAGGATTTCAGTGCCAGAGTGAGAAATCCCCATAACTTCTGACTGTGAAAACCAGTGGATATTGTGCTTGAATGACAAGGGGGAGGCTGCAGTTTCAAGGTGCTCCTCTTAACGGGCCCTCACATGAACTTACTTGCTGACAGACTCACTTACTCTGAGCTCCAGTGCTAGGGCAGCAGCTCAAAAGGCATGAGGAACATACAGGGAGGAAGTGAGTGTCTGGCTGCAGGATGAGGGCTGGAAGGGCAACTTTCTCTCAAATGGAGGATCTGGCAGAAACTATGTATTCTCTGTTTAGCCAGCTCTCTCTTGGCATGTAAACACATGTGGCTGCCATATCTGAGTCCCCATCAACCTAGCTAACACTGTTCACTTGCCCTGAGTCCCTGATACCCTATCCCCCCAAAGTCTGGGCCCAACTGATGCTCGTCTAGTGGTTTTCCCATATAAACTGCCTGTCTTGGCATATGCTGTGGAATTTCATAAAATCTCTCAAAGGTTCAAAAAACTCAAACAAGCAGCATCTGGCTTCAGCATGTCCTGTACCCCTGGCTGAGTAGCCCTAAACCCAGCACTAGTGACAGCTGGCCTTGGTTCACAGCTT
Organism: Rhinolophus sinicus; assembly: GCF_036562045.2. Lineage (NCBI taxonomy): Eukaryota > Metazoa > Chordata > Mammalia > Chiroptera > Rhinolophidae > Rhinolophus > Rhinolophus sinicus. Next base: position 47,962,357 of record NC_133754.1, on the reverse strand, counting down.
GGCCTCTCAAGGCACCTCCAAGCCCAGCATGAACAGTGGTCATCTGTGGGTTGGTTTGTGGCTCGTGCCAGTTGGCCTGTCAGGACACAGGTTGCAGCTAAACTTGGCCTGTTGTGGGGTCCCTCCAGGAGGCCCCGAGGTGGGCACACCAGGTGGCCAGCTTCAGACCCAGCTATCATATCACTAGGCCACCTTCAGAGGTGATGCATCAACAGGCAAGACTGGGTAGGAACTGGAGCTCTGCTAAAGCAAATCCTGCTCTGTATGTTCAACGCCTGGACAACAGCTCCTCCACTGTAGTCAAAAACAGTCCTCACAACCAATAAGCCCAGGGGTCAATCCCTCTCATTGATGTAGAAACAGCAACCAAGGCTCAACAATGACAGAAGGGTACACACAATCCACACAAGGGACACATCTGGAGCACCCAGCTCAAGAGACCAGGGAGACTGCACCACTGGAGCCCACAGGACACCAAATATAAAAGGCCATTCTACTGAGACCAAGAGACATAACAGCCCTACCTAATGCATAGAAACAATCACAGGCAGGCAGCCAAAATGGGGAGATGAAGAAACATGTCCCAAATAAAATAACAGAACAAAGCTCCAGAAAAAGAACTAAACAAAATGGAGATGAGCAATCTATCAGACACAGTGTTCAAAATACTGGTATGAGGAGATCCAAGATGGCAGAGAAGATAAAACTGTACATACTTCCTTCCATAAACACAAAAAAATTACAAATAAATTATAGAACAATCAACCTGGAGAACCATCTGAAGTCCGGATGAACAGAAGTTTTGTAACTAAGGATATAAAGAAGAAGCCACATCAAGACTGGTAGGAGAAGCAGATGCAAATTGGGCAGTCCCCAAATCTCTGTGTGATGGTTGAGAATGAGGAGGGATATTTCAGCTTCAGAGGTTCCTCCCAAGGGAGCGGTGGACCCCACCCCCACAACAGGCTTCCCAGCCTGGAGTACTGGTGCTGGGAAGAGGATCCTCCGCAACACCTGGCTGTGAAAAACAGTGAGGATTCCAACCACCCAGGTGAGACAGAGGGCTGCAGGAAACCCAGATATCCTCTTAAGGGTCCACAATGACTCACTCACTTGCAGGTACTCAGACTAGACTCCAGTGGAGGGACAGTGGTTCAGAGGACTTTGGAGGCATGCAGGGGTCAGATTAAGGTGCATGGCCTCCAGGCAAGGGCTAGAGGACAGTTGCCACTTTCCCTGTGTGGGGCCCTCTTCCCGTGCAGACAGCAGGCAAGCACCATCTTCCTGTGGTGAGACCTCCACCACATGGCCAAATCTGAATCTGATTAGCCTGGTGAGCTCCCTTGGGACCACACCCCACCCAACTTCCCCATGCCAAAGGCACTTACCCCCAAGCAGCCAGCCCCACCCACATTGCACTGTTTGTTAGAGAACTGTTGGAGTCGGCAGGCTCCAGGCAGGTGGCGACTAGCCTCAGAACGCACTCTGAGACTTTGGGTGAGTATCTCCAGGCTCAGCACTGGCATCGAACCAGAGTCTACATTAACCTGGTGACCACAACTCTTCCCCTGAGACCCTGCCTGACCCAACTCTAATACTGTACAAGGCTTGATCAGTGGAAGAAGCTTAAGGGAACCAGCAGGTGGCAGAAGGCCTCAGGGTGTCATGGCTTTTTGAAAAGCTACCCCAGGCCTGGTACTAGTAGCAGTTGTCCTCAGTTCACAGTGTGACATCTCATACATACCTCCAACTTTAGCACAGGCTGGGAACAACTTCAGATTGCTTTGTAGCTCTTCTAGGTAGTCCTCAGCCAGTTACAGGCAGTGGGTGACCAGACCACAGCAGAGCACTGCCCAATTAGCTCCACAAGAGGCATATACAAAGGGTGATCTCAACAGGCACAAGTGCCCATGGGGGAGAATCACACTTGGTGAGGTAAGCTCCCTGCACTGCAGCGCATAAGCTGTGAACATAGCAAACTCCACAGCCAGTCAGCTTGAGGGTCAATCCCACCCACTGATTTGCCAGCAATCAAGGCTCAGCTATAACAGAAGGGCGCACACAACCCACTTAAAGGAGATTCATGGAGCACCTAAAGCAGGTGACCAGGGAGACTGTACCATGGCCCCACAGGGCACCTATTACATAAGGCTACCTGACCAAGCCTGGGACACACCCCAGATCTACCTCACACATAGAAACAAACACAGAGAGGCAGCTAAAATGAGGAAACAAAGAAATGTATCCCAAATGAAAGAACAGTAGAAAACTCTAGGAAAAGAACTAAACAAAATGGAAGCAAACAACCGACCAGAAGCAGTGTTCACAACAATGGTTATAAGGATGCTCAAGAAACTTAGTGAGAACTTCAATAGAGATTTAACAAGCATAACTAAAATACACAGAAACCATAAAAAAGGAACTAGTCAGAAGTGAACAATACGATAACTGAAATGATGAATGTACTAGAAGGAGTCAGCAGCAGATTAGATGAAGTAGAGGATCGAATCAACCATTTGGAAGAAAATGTAGTAGAAAACACCCAATCAGAACAGAAAAAAGGAAAAATAATCCAAAAAGATGAAGATAGTTTACCACTGGGAAAACATCAAGTGTAACATTTGCATCACAAGGGTACCAGAAGGAGAAGAGAGAAAGCAAAGTATTGAGAAACTATTTGATTATATGTTTGACCCTATTTACCCTCTTCTACCACTATCTGGAAGGAGAACTGAGTCTGGATGGTGAACACACAATGTGATATATAGATGATGTATCACAGAATTGTACACTTAAAACCTATGTATTTTACTAACCATTGTCACCCCAATAAATTTTAATTAAAAAATATATAATAAAAGTGTAGATTAAGGTTCTAACATTAATAATTATCTTTAATGCACCAATTAAATACATCAATTAAAAGCCAAAAAAAGAAAAAAAGAAAAAAGAACCTATGAACCTATTTGAAGAAATAATGACTGAAAATTTCCTAACCCAGTGAAGGAAATAGACATAAAAGTCCAGGAAGTGTAGAGAGTCCCAAATAAGATGAACTCCAAAAGGCCCACAGCAATATACTATATTATTAGAATTGCAAAGGTTACAGACAAAGAGAGAATCCCTAAAAGTAACTAGTAACTTATAAGGGAGCCCTCATAAGATTGTCAGCTGATTTCTCAACAGAAACTTTGCAGGCCAGAAGGGATTGGCACAAAGTATTTAACGTCTTAAAAAGCAAGGACCTACAACCAACAGTACTCTTCCCAGCAAGGCTAAAGAACTTCCCAGACAAGGAAAAGCTAAAGAAGTTTGTCATCAGCAAACCAGTATTCTAAGGAATGTTAGAGGGACTTCTTTAAGATGAGGGGGAAAACAAGATCAAAATTATAAATAATAAAATGGCAATAACTGCAAATCTATTATATTAACAATTATAATACTTTCAATGTAAATGGATTAAATACTCCAATCAAAAGACTTAGGAGGGCTCAATGGTTAAGAAAACAAAACCCTTACATATGCTGCCTATAAGAGACTCAGTTCAGATTGAAAGACACACAGAAATGGAAAGTAAATGGATGGAAAAAGTTATTTCATGAAAAGCTATTTCATGAAAATGGAAAAAGTTATTTCATGAAAATGGAAATGAAGAAAACAAAAAAAGCTGGTTACCAATACTTATACCAGACAAAACAGATTTTAAAACAAAGGTTATAACAAAAGATAAAGAGGGAACCAGTAATCCCACTTCTGGGTATTTATCCAAAGGAACCCAAAACACTACTTAAGGAGACCTCTGCCACCATATGTTCATTGCAGCATTGTTTACAATGGCCAAGGTGTGGAGGCAGTCTAGGTGTCCATCAATAGATGAATGGATAAAGAGGAGGTGGTACATATATACGATGGACTACTACTCAGCCATGGAAGGGAATAGGTTCTTGCCATCAGCAACAGGACCTAGGATGGACCTACAAGGTACTGTGCTGAGAGGAATGTTAGACAGGAAAAGAGAGGTGCATTGTGATTTCACTTGTATGTGGAATCTAAAGAAAAAACAAACAAACAAACCAACAAACACAATAGAAGCAAACTCATAGATACAGAAAACATTTTGATGGTTGCCAAATGGGAGGTGCGTTGGGAGTGAGTGAAAAAGCAGAAGGGATTAAGAAGTACAAATTGGTTGTTACAAAGCAGTCATGGGGATGTAGGGTACAGCATAAGGAATATAGTCAATAATATTGTAATACTATGTATGGGTCAGATGAGTACTAGATCTTTTGGGGTGATAGATAAGAGAGGATTAGGGAGCAGGGTGAAAAAGATGAAGGGATTAAGACGTACAAGTTGGTGGTTACAAAATAGTCACAGGGATGTAAAGTAAAGCATAGGGGATACAGTCAATGATGTGGTAATAACTATGTATAGTGCCAGGTGGGTACTAGACTAGTCAGGGGAATCACTTCTTATATTATACAAATGTCTAACCACTATGCTGTACACCTGAAATTAATATAAAATAATATTAAATGTCAACTGTAAATGAAAAATTAAAAAGGAAAATAGGAAATGTAATGGGGAATAATAGGTTCAAATTTCCAGGTATAAAACAAATAAGTCATGTGGATAAAATGTACAGCATAAGGAATATAGTCAGTTACGTTGTGATAGTATAGCACAATGTCAGATAGTTGTTGGATTTATCACTTCTTTAGGTATATAAATGTTGAATAACTGTTGTGTACACCTGGAATTAATAAAATATTGTATGTTAGCTATATTTTAATTAAAATCCTTAAAAAAAGAAAGCACATACTAGCAACATCTCAAACCTTACAGGCAAGGACACACAATATTACAAATATAGTTAGATAGATAAGGCTGCAACCAAATTATTTAAAATACAAAATCATATGGATGTATATATGATGAAAAAACTAACATTTCTATAAAATCCATTTTCTTGAGACTATATGAGTTATTTTAAATAATACATTTAAAGTAAATTCATTATTTAATCAATTTAGTATTACAAATAATTTCATCACCACTGACATATTTCCAAATAGAATATAGATACGACTGATTTACTAATAAAAAAATGAGGGTCTAAGGTTCAATTCAGAGAATTTATAGGATATGCTTACTTTCTTACCATTAGACATTTTTTTTTTCAATAAACACATGATTTTATAAAACTCTTAAAATTTATTTGAAGAAATGATGATAAATGCTCAAAATTAATAAAGTTATAGGCTTATTCAATTACTCAACATTTTATTTTCCATGAATGGACATTTTTTTTAACTGAATTGGCTAAACCAAACAGCTAATTTGGGCAACACATAGACACAAATACAGTGCTGAATAGACTGCAGAATATTGTGAAGGGTTTGGAAGATGATGGAGAATAACTTTACTAAGATGCATGAGGACCCAAAGGCAGGAAAGTTTCTCAGTATTTAAATTAAAGTAAAGCACATTTGAATACCAAGTTTCTGTGTTCCACAAGGGCCTTGCCCATAGAAATTCCCCATATTAGAACAGCATGCAGACAGACTTTCTTTTTCAAGTAAAATGTTAAGTAGGCAAAAAAAGAATGTTCATTAAAAGAAATATTCTGTCATATATCTGGTTGAGCCTCTCTCTATCTCTATGTATGCCTTCTACTAATCTATTCTTAACTGTTTTTTAATGCATTTTTATCTGCATTTGTATTCAACTCTCAGGAAAGTTGATTACGTGAATTTCCTATCTGAAAAGAACTGCTATCTGAATTAGGCTCTGTTTCATCATTTACATTAGGAGCTTCCCATCCTTATCTGAAACCCTCATTATCCATTTTCAGTCCCTGACCTTCTTTCCCTTTTGCTAATTGAGGTTTAAGGATATCAAAATTCATGTTCTCTGATTTATGAGAGTAAGGGGGAAAAAGTTTCCAGTGTAAGTGGACCAAAATACATTACTCATCTGCATAAATAGTTTATTTTGTGGCTGTGTTGCAAGTTTTCAGTTCAAAGAAGTTTTTAAAATCACAAAGAACTGTTTTGAGCAGGTGACAATATTTCAATGTAAATGTGAGTTATAGGTGAATTTTCCTCTGGACACAGGAGAAATCAGAAACGAAAGGTGTTACTAATTCCACTGGGAAAATGTGAGAGAAAGAGAAAGAGCCACAGAAAACCATAATTAGTTTAAACCTTTCAGGTTTCCACATGGACAGCAGGGCCTTTCAAGGAAAGGCAAGCCAGGAGTCTCATGAGATACCACAAAAGGGAAATTAAAGTAAGGTGATGATGAGGAGGTCTTCAAACATCAACCCATGCAGAGTAATGAGGCAACAAGGACATCGTGCTCTGCTTCACTTTGTCACTCTTCCACGTCCCTCAATTCTTACACTGATTTTAAACTTTCAAATAATTACCAGTAACAGGGATTAAAGAAAGTTAAAAATGCTCATTATTTAATATTTAAGTGCTGCAAGGTGTCTATATATATATAATATATGGTGTATATAGTTATAGACATGCCATATAATATATAGTGTATATATATATGATACATATATAAACATATACATACCTATATCTATATATATGTATGTTATATAGACCATATATATACAGTTAAATTATAAATAAGTTCAAACTTTTGTATTAATATTTATTTTCCCTTTTTTATTTATTATATTTATTTATCTGAGAGCCTGGAAAAACACTGACCAAAATAAAGGTGAAAAATTTCAGATGCTTGTTAGATATTTTTATATATGATAATTATTCCTTTGACCAGAAACATTATTTTTTTTAAATTTGTATTAAACAATATGGCATCCATTACTTCTGACCTATTATGTTCATAGGATTGTATAAAAGAACCAAAAATTTGGTTTACTATGATGAGGAATTTATTTAGAAGAAAACAACTAATTAGATAGTGATTTCAGAGGTTATAGAGCCTGAGGATGAGTTTCTTCTCACTGGTTTCCTAAAATAACAATTTAAATAGAAACCAAGGTTGTGTTTCTCAGTTAGTTAGAATAAAATGCAAATACCATTATTAATAATTTACATTAAGATCCTTTATTGGGTGATTTTACAATGACAGAATGAGGCAAAAACATATCAAAGAGCCCTGATCCAGATTTACTCAGCAAATTGAGTTCAGTTTCTTGTTGTTATCTCTTCAAAGAGAGTACACTTCTGTAACAGAGACTGGGCTTGGACATTATGTATCAAGTGAAAATACAAGGAAAACATCAGAATAATTAAAAAGTAAATATGGACTGAGCACCATCACCTACCCTGAGTGCCTACCTACATAGTATAATTGAGGCTTCAACAAGTCCCACTTCCCATTTTTACCCCTAAATTCCACTTTCATTTTCCATAGCTATGAACTTACTGATCTGAAACATCAACCAGACTTAGTAACAACTTTTTCTTTGTACTTATAACTTTCCAAGTACTTATTGTACATGTTTTTATGTTGAGAGATAGGGAAGTTGTGCTTTTTCTAGGACAAATAGTAAGCAGGGATGATGTGGCTAGCCCAAGTTCCCTGACAATATTCCCTTTTGCATTTTCACCACATTATGGACCATTTTCCTTCTGTTTGAAATTTGTGGGGAGAGGGTTACACAAATAAGACTGAGATCAGTGGTTCTCAATCCTAGTTTCGTTTTAAAATCTGAGATACATATTTAGAAGTATTGGCTAAACCTCATCTCTAGAGACTGGCCACAGTTGGCTGAGGGCAGGAGGGTAGACTAAATTGGAGCCTCACAAAAGTTGTTTTCAAAAGTTCCTCCAGGTGATTTTGTATGAGTAGCTAGTTAGGTAGAAATAAGCTGAACTACATTTATCCCTCATATCTATTGTTTTTTTGAAAATATCAACTCTAGACATCTCTACTAAAAATACAAATATAGGGGCAGCCAGATAGCTCAGTTGGTTAGAGCGTGAGCTCTCAACAACAAGGTTGCCAGTTCAGTTCCCATATGGGATGGTGGGCTGTGCCCCGCTGCAACTGAAGATTGAATGGTGACTGGACTTGGAGATTGAAGGACAACGACTCGGAGCTGATGGGCCCTGGAGAAACACACTGTTCCCTAATATTCCCAAATAAATAAATAAGTAAATAATACAAATACAAATTTCTTGTGGCTTTCTGTTTCCCCTTCTTTCAGAAATTATTTAAATTCAGTTCTTAAGAGAATATGTTTAAATTGAATTAATAATGAAGGTGAGAATGATGAGGATGATAGCCTCCATGCATGGTGAATTTATGTTCCAGTCACACTGTTAAATACATTTCCTGCGGCATATCATTTCTTCTTTATAAAAAACCACAAGGTAGGAATTATTATATTCCCTTATTTGCACAGACAGTAATTTAAATGTCGGTAGGGATTAAACTGAGATTGTACATTTAATCCAGGGTTGGTATAAGATATAAACATTCCTGGTTCCATCCCTCACGTTCTTAACCACAGCCTGTCAGCCTGCAGATCTTAAGTCAAGCCATGGAGACATCGAATATTGCTTATGAAAGTGTAGAGACAAGAAAGATATTCGATGACAGATATTTTCTAAGGTTTTTCTATTCTTTGTCCTCAATCATATTCACTCTACTTTGCCGCCTGTTTCTCACCTTTGGATGCTGGCAATAGGACTTAGTACGGATGCTGGCTGTACTTGAAGTGCATTTGCTTTGTGCATCTAATGCACGGAGATCCTTACATGCAATGTTCCATCCAGTTGTTGCAAAAGGCCTAGGAATTACAACTGCTGCTTCTTCCATTTAAAGTAGGAAATGGAATTGAAGTTAGAATGGTCAGCTGACCTGCCCATGGATTGTCACTGAGAGGGTCTGCAATTGCCAGAGTCTCTGTACTTACCCATTGAACCATGCTGCCTTTGAAGCTAATTAGGAAAATCTGGGGAGTGCAAGAAACACAAGATTTGTGATTGAATCTGAATAGAAAATCTCACCTTATCTGTATCTGATACAGAGATTTTGCTGAGAAGAAAAATGGACTAATTTGGGAGACAGACAACTTTGTTGGGAAAGCTTTTGTTAACAAAGGAAAAATGTCATGAATGTCAATGGACTTGTATTTATGAGTACTCCTCTGATTGCATGTGACAGAAACTAAACTTAAGCAAGAGGCTGAATTTATCAAATCAAGCAAGCGATACATAAGTATGTGAAATGCTGCAAGGGTCACTGGCCCCAGGGACAAATGGATGTAGGATTTTTAAATCCCTTCAAGTCTCTCTGTACTTGGTCTCTGTGTCAGTCTCTAGCCTTCTGGTAAAAAAGTGGTTCTCAGCAAACCTGAGGTTTTACAGAAGGATCTGGATATTTTCCCGTGAGATACCTAAAATACACACCTTGTCACAACAAGCATCAGTTCTTAGCAGTGCAGTTTCTGAAACGGCTGCAATTTCCGCATTGTCTTGATGACAGTTGCAAACTGGTGAGCTGACAGTGGCCTTGCCTGAACTTTGTTCCTCAAAGCAATCTTGCAAACACATTTTTCTCAAGCTTTAATGCAGTTAGCACTTCAAATAACGACAGTGGTTTCTACTTTCCTCATAGTATGCCAACTGGTACAAAACCTTAATAAAATAAACTTTAAAAGGTTTGAGTAAATGACTATTGGTACTGTTTTACAAATCACATTTTACTCTTAATGTCAAACTGTCAATGGCTGTGGAGGATAATTTTCCTATTTGATGCAGTTCCAAATTCCCCACTCCAAATTAGGCTGTTGTCCCCCAAAACTCAATAGGACGTTCTCCCTCTTCTTCACTGAAGCATTTACCTAAATTAACCTCATGTTATAAATATGTAATTGAGATAGTAACTCTTAGTGAATTATGTTCTTCGAAGTTAAGACTTGTATTTTATGTATTTCTATCTTACCAATAATGCTTCCCAGGACCTTTCCTACAAAAAAAAAAAAAAAAAAAAAAAGCCTTAATGGATATTTTTTGGAATTTAATTAAATTGGATTAAAATGATGACCTTTTCATAATATGATAACAAATTAAAACATAGTTTTATTTATTCATTCACAAAAAATTAAAACCATTACATATTCTTATTAATAAAATTTGTGAAACAAGCCACTCTAGCCATTTCTTTTAAAAAAACAAAACAACAACAACAACAACAAAAAAACCTGGTTGTTGCCTTCAGAAAAAACACTCTTTAATTCAGCTATTTATAGCTTTTTATTTAGGAGAAGAGACATAGAATTTGAATGTTTATTAATTCTATGCACTGTATGTTCATGAACTTGTGAGTTTCTTCGATCATTCCTTTTTCTTTTTGATTTGTAAGAATTCTACATATGATGGAGATAAAGCCTTTTTCTGTGATATGAGTTACAAAGAGTTTTCAGTGTTTATTATTTTTTTTAACTTTTTCTATAATTTTGTCACATTTTGTTTTGATGTTAAGTTTATCAAGTAGGTAAATTTGTTGATATTTATGTTGTCTTACTTTTGTGTCACGTTAGAAAAACTTTCTTGCTTAAAATCTTTTATAATTATCCATGCTCTCTTCCAGTTATATTCTTCCTGTTCTGTCCCACCCTGAGTACCCTGAGAGAACCAGTGTTACAGGCATCATGTATGTGCGTCCATACTTCAACGATGCATTCACTTGCTTTCAATGTACTGGTATGCTGTGTGCATTGTTGTTCAGCTTCCGGTGGTAAACAAAGGAGACATACCTAATTGCATGTCTTCTTTATGTAATATAGTATTCCATAGTATTCCTAGTATGGTTTTATGGCTGTACCACAATTTAATGCATTCTTCCATCCATTCCTTCCATTTCCACTGCTAGGTAGTTAGATTGTTTTCATTTATTTTGTCTTTATGTCTTCCTCCCTTCTCTCCTCCTACTCCTTTTCTTTTTAATCTTAAAGAATACATTGATGACATCATCCTTTTATTTATATAGGATAGAATTCTAGATACGTGGTATAGTTGGGTATACATTATTAAATTATGGATACTTTAAATTTAAATTGATACTTAGATAATTTTCAAGAAACAATAGTTTCATTTTGAATAATTATTGCCTTAACCACTAGTCCCTTGGCAATTTGCATACTCTTCTGTGATTTGCATGTTTATACTTTTGACAGATTTTGAGTTGATTTGTTTATTTATTGTCTAATAATTTGTTGGGTCTCTTTGTGTATTTAGCATGTTATCTGATTTCACCATTCTATTTATGCGCCACAAGTATTGGTAAAAATCTCTTATCTGTTTTGTTTGTTTTTCTGCCTTTCCCCCATTAAAATGTTTTAACTTGTGAATGACATTTACAACATATTTTTAATAGTTTCTGCATTTCCTAACTTGTTAGAAAAGATTTCAAATCTATGTCTTATAGCAATATTCTTTATTTTTTTCTAATATTTTAATATAATTTTAAATGTTATCAGATCTATCTTAAATTTATTTTGTAATAAATTGATGTAGGTCATTTGCCTGAAAATACTTATTGAATAATCTATTTTTTCCAGCAATTTGCAATGTTACTTTACTAATGTGATAAATTAACATATCCATTTGATTGAATTATAAATTCTAACATTTTCTGTAGATTTAATATTATCCAATTTTACATGTTTTGAGCTGCTGTAGCTCTAAAATATAATTTAATAACTCATGGTTTGTTACCCTTTATAATAATTAGCTCTATAGTCAGAATCATACTATCTATGTTCCTTTTTCTACTTTCTGCAAAGAGGGACTGGGGAGGTGACTGAGGAATCAAATCCCAAGAGATTCCTTCTCCAGTAAATTACTGGGGGGCTTTCTCCTCCTTATCCTTTAGATAATTTCACCCAACCTATAGCATATTACAAAGTTTATAAAGAATTGTGTCCATTCACCAAACACTGTAAAATTATAATCTGTGAAATGACATTTTTAGATTTGCAGACCAAATTTTGAGACATACAGATTGAAGATGAGGGCTGAGGATTCCCTGGTAACCAGAAGACCAGATGGGAGAAAGCTGTTAGAATCAAGGCTAAAGATGGTGGGGGCCTGGAGTGGGACAGCGGAGGTGAGAGGAAGGAACTGAATGAATATATAGCTGCCCAAGTCCTTCCCTGTGCTGTGACCGCTATATCAACCCCTTAGATGATAGCAGTGGTTAGGTAGTACATGAATCGCCCATGCACCATTGGATTCAGTCATTATGATTGGCCCCTTTCCTTGCAACTAGATCTGACATTATGTTTATTTAAGTTCTATGAAATCAGTTTATTCTCCTTTCCTCTTGGGTACATGTTTATTTCCAACATACCATTATGGCAGAACTCAACTGGTATATGGAGTTCTCTAAAAACTCTGGGTTATGGTGATGTTAAGACTATTTGTGATGCATTTCTCCCTGCATTAGAAGTTTGTCCATTGCTGTGTTTAATGATTTTGTTAATATATGTTTAATTTCATGTATAATCTCTTCTGTAGACATAAGGTAAAACACTAGCATGGATGATGATAATTAAGTGAACTCTAAAGTCTCTAATCATCATAAGTTATGGGGAAATAGCAGCCTGAGCAATTATGCTAATTAGGTTTGTTAAAATGCAGCAAAGTTACTGTAAATAAATGCTTGCAAATGTTCTTTTATGTAACTTAAGTAAGCTAACAGCCAACACTTTTACAACAAATTAATAAAGCAGTAGTTAGGGAGCTACATGCATGACTGAAATCTAATGTTTTAAATTCAAACTGGTAAAATATATTTACAGAATATGAAAAGGAGCTTAAATTCATGTTATTGTTACAAAAAAGAAATCAGGTACATTTGCCTCAAAAGCAGGATCTCAATGTTATAACAACCTTTAAGTAAGATTTAGTTAATAGTAAGAAAATGCTTTGGAATATATTGGCACCATATTTCAGTCTTTATAGTGCCAGAAATATTTGAGTTTATGATGTATAAATTTCTTTAATTTGAGAATGTGTATTTTTTTATGAGATACAATATAATTTTAAAAAATGGTAGACTTAGATTATTCCTAAAGACAAAGAATTAATTAATTCATAGTAAATGAAGTTGTTTGGTTTTTTGTTTGTTTGTTTTGTGTGTGTGAGTGTGTTTTTCCTAAGTATATGCTTTGGTTTTTCTTTTATATTTATTAGGGTGATGGTTTCTCTATTTCAGTCACTATTAAAAATGCAAAATTGTTTTGCAGCAATCCTCTGCAGTCTCCAATTTTTCCAACTCTCTTTAAAAATCTAAAACTACTATCAGGCCAGGGAGAAAGACCAAGGTTCACACACAGAATTCTGCAAGATGAAACCAATCACTAAAATCTCAGCCTCATCTGATGGTTATGGGTGCATTTGTGGACAAGTACATGCATAACTGAAAATTGCATTCATGACATATATTTGGTGTAGACAAATAAAGGTAGTAAATGGTTTTAAAACCTTAAAATACAAAAATATTTTCCTAGTATCTAAATTAAAATCTGTACATTTGCACATTTTTCTTGGGATTCTGATTCTATGTGTCCTTTTATATCTTTTGTTTTTTTGTGGTTTTTTTGCTACTCAAACCATTAGAGTGTTGGCAATTTTCATTAATAGCAATACAAAAGTATAATAAAATGATTAAGACTAAAACAGATTTGAATATTCTCTCAAAGTTTTCACAAACAAAAGCTCATTCAGAGGATTAATCCCAACAGTTCTAGAATTTTTTAAGTTGTTGAGAATTTATATTTTCTTAAAACTTGTAAATCATTTTCTCCTTTTATTTTTCTTGAAAGGCATTTCTAAGTAACAAGTTAAATCAATTTAATAATGCTTTCATAAATTTTCAATTACATAAACATCTCAAAAATGTTTGTAAAAATATATACTACATCACAATATAGTAAGAAATGCATTATTACTGCTAAACTTAGAACTAATTTCTTTTGTTAGTAATTTATATAAATAATTAAAAATATATTTGTGGAAATATACATCACCTAAAAATTAAAAAATCAGTAATTTTCCAAAATGGTTCTCTAAAAACATTTGATTTCTTTGTTATCTGAGTCCTTCATTAATTATGAAATGCCTTTAACATTGTGTTTCAAACTGAAACAGAGATCATATTCTAAATAGAGGGTCATTGTATCATAATGAACATAGGCTTTTTAATTAGAACAATCTGGGTTCAGATCCATCTCTGACATGCATTAGCTCTTTGAATTAGAAAAATTAAAATATTCTAGGCATCAGTTTTCTCAATTTTAAAATTAGTGTATGAGTATTCATGTCTCAGGGTCTTTTCAAAAATTAACTGAAGTAAACTATATAAAATATACATTTCTGAAGTGCTCAGTAAATAAAATCTACTACTAAACATTGCCATTGTTTTTTCTTTAACTGAAATGACAAATATTAATAGTTTCTTACTCTTTTATTTTCACATGTGAGATAGGATGCCAAATTATAAAATGTTTATCAAACTATCAGCATCAAAGAAAGATGTGATAGTCTCCACCAAACTATATGTTTGTGTTTTTTTTTTAATTAGTATTTGATTTTCTTTCCTGCATGTAGACTTTTCAGGAAAAGTAATTCAATTACTGAGACCTAAGGTATAAAACAGCTAAAGAAATTATTGAAAAGGTGGTTTTGTGTCCACACAATTGACACCCACAAGTCTTACTATTGAATTTGGTGAGGTGATGTTCCCCAGTACCCCATTATAATAAAGAGTGGTGAGGTCAGAGGCAGTAGTGGGAGAACCATTTTTATAATTATAGCAATTAAAAATAACCACTGGTACTGCAACTATATTAGTGATTTAAAATATACCAGAATTGTGAAGAATGATTTTCTGAGTATATGAAAATCTGTTAGAATGCACGTGACAAGTACATACATCAAGATCAAATAGAATGTGTTTGGGGTCATCTGGATTTTGCAAATTAAAGAAGTAAATACTTTGCTGTCATAAATAAATGAAGTATTTGTTTCCACTCTTTAAAATTCTTAGAATAACTTTCCTCTCACTATCAGATGCCCTTTAAATATATAATGTTTTTGTATTAAACAAAAACGCAATTGCCACTTACTGAGACAAAAATGGTTTAGATTACAATATTAATAAAACTTGCACTATACTTTTTAGCTGTCCTTTTGAGGCAGACTAGCAAATATTTTAACAAGTAGAGATAAAGCTCAGGTCTATGCCTACATGTTAGCAGCACCTCATGGAAATGTAGAGAAAGGGGGTTATGTAGAGTTCAAATGCAGGCAAACTCTCTCCCCCGACTAGATTAAAAGCAAGGGTAAAAGAGAAGGTCTTTCATATTTTGAAAAAAATAAATTCAGTACATGTGAAATAGGAACTAAAAATATTATGTGTGTAATAATTATTTGAAAGATTGAGTATAACATTTCAGGGAATATGAAAGCTATAATAAATTCAGTCAAATTGGTCCAAATATAATTATGTCAATTATACTTCACAGAAGCCTGAGCTCCAGCTCCATGGTCAGTGGCTTTATTGTTTGCAATATGTCAATCTATGCTTTGTCTCTGTTATACAAATGGAAATTCTCTTCAGAATCTCATAATGTATAAAGCGAAGTCATGCTCAAGATAAATTCATAGATCTGTAATCTAATGGGCTTAAATCACCTTAAAGCAGGACTGATTAATAAGTAATATATTTTGATTTTGTGTTATATCTGGTAACTTTAGAAAATAATACTTCCGATTTCAGCATGAAATTATATTTCTGTCTTATTCCCATGAATTGAGGCACCAAGCATACATGCCATTAGGGCACTGAAAACCAGACAAGTCTAGAATACAATCAAATAAAAAGTAGTCATTTTGTGAAACTGTCTTCTTTAGCATTCATTTTATCTTTGGTCTTCAAGAAACTATATTAATAATTATGGCAAATGAGATGTGTTCATTGCTACTACTAATATTTAATTCCATGATGTCCTTATTTTTGAGTTATCAAAGCAACTTAACTACCTAAATCATATTCCAAGGAAAAATTACTAAAGAAATAATGTATTAAAGTTACAAGGTGAGAAGATAAAGATGTATTTTAATATCACCAGAAGCATCATTTGCCAAATTAGAAATGTGTTCATATGTTCTCTAGTTGCTATCTTATATTAAGTGGATTTGATATAAAAAGATGTAATAAAGATTGAAAGACAATTAGCCATACTAATATTTTAGGAACTGGATTTTAAACTTGGTATAGCCAACTAGGCTCAATTTATACACATACGACACGTGACAAGTGTTGTATTGAGTAAATAGAGAGAAAACATATTCTCCTGTCCATGATTTACAATTGTGTAATCTTAAGCAGTTTACTATCTTGAGAGTCTCTAAATATTAATATTTACCTCAGGGTATAAATGAAATCATATATAAACACTTACTAATCAAAATGGTCATACATAATACATATTCTACAAATATTAGTTTCTTTTCATTTTCCACAGGAAATAAAATATGGTAGCTTTTCCTATGGTTTCCTAAACAGCCAGAAAACAGAAGCTATATACAAATTTCAGTATTTACTTGGTCCTCATGGTTCTTTATTAGAAATGGCCCATCTCCTGTTCAGCAAATACAGGATAGTTTTACGCTATAAGGGGTTGGACTATAAACCATTTTCAGGTTATGAGGCTATGGTATTCTATGTCCTTTGTCGTATTAGGCTATTGCTACATCATCCATAAAGGCCTTCTTTTAATGTCTGGCTGCACATAATCAGAGAGTTTGAGCAGTGGTCAGGAGAACACTCTGCTCAGCTCACTGCATAACTTAAATTCATTTCCTATGGTCTGTGTATTCCAACCTGCATCCAGCACATCAGAGGCAGTATAGATGCTAGTGGAGAGAACTATTTTGGTTAATACAATATTGTGAACATATTTAATGCCACTGAATTGTACACTTAAAGAATGGTTAAAATGATAAATATTGTGTTATATATGTTTTACCTCAATAAAAACAGTAACAACAAAAAAAGAATTGCTTGAGTAAGCTTCAATGTTTTTGTTTTTCTCTGCTATTTATTTTTGATCACCTTAAAGTAATAAAAACAAAAACAAAAAACTGGGCATGATTGAAAGCTCGTCGCCACACCCCTAACCCTACCCCATCATAGCCTAGGTCTTTACAGTCCTATTCTTCAGATGGTATTTTGGGACTGAAAACAAGGGAAGGGAAGGGAATTTTGTTCATTTTAAAAGCACACAGCATAGTATCATTCTACGCTGCTTTTATATTGTTTTTAGAAACAAATGTAAATTTATTAGGGGAAATGGCAGCAAAGGAATTGCTTTTCACCATTAGCATGCAAACTTATATGCATTTGCCTAACAGTATTTCTCAATATCAATTAGTTTAAGTGTATCTCTCAAGTCAACCACCTAGAAAAATTTTGGTAAAAGTAAACATGTTTCTAGCAAAACTTCCAAACCAGATTTAAAACTCTATACAAGACCCACAACATCCCATACTTTACAAAGCCCAGACTTTGAGAACGAAAGGCTCAGAACAGCATGCTGAAAGTTTGGAGAGAGCCTTACCCTGTGCACCTTGACCTTCTGAACCAAAGCTGATGGCCAATCAATTGTAAGCCTTCAGTTGTGCTCCAGTCTAAAAGCTGACATGTGAGCATTAGCTGCAGTGACAGGCTGCTCTAACTTGGCTGTCATCTGGCCCATTTTCTACACAAACCATCAACATAATTCACTCTAAAGGGCTTTCTGAGAGGGCCTAATGCTTTTTCTTTCTTCCCTTGTACAGTGCAGAATTTAGGACGGCTTATTTTAATTTGATGACCTGCACTATGATCTAATAAGGGACAGCTGTGTCAGCTAAGTCCCCAGGCTATTTATTGTCAATTACAATGAATCCTAAATAAACTCCCTTCATTCTAAACTTGACCCATTCTTGAACAGTAGACAAAAATAACACTTAGAAAAGGAATAGTGGGGAAGTGGAAGAAAGAGCCAACGGAATGTAAAAACTGTGAAAGAGAAGACTCTTCAAACAAAATTAGAAGGATGAGCAGTGATAATGACATTTTCATGTCAAATAATTGCCACTGAAATGTTGGTATTGTGGAAGCTATCTAATGGGGTAACACAAAGGAATATCAAGCTGTCAAATAAAATGTACCATGTTATTAGAGTTAAGCTAAAAATAAATAACTGCATTTTATGTAAAGAAAAAAGTCTTTATTCAGATATAAAGGTTAAAATGGCCTAGAGCAGTGGATTACAAACTTTTTCTGTCTGTCATCCATAACAGATAAACATTTTCCAACAAGACCTAGGACTCAAGTGCACAAATCCATATATATCTGTTAAGCAAATGTCTCTTGAAATAATATTTACTTTCTCCTGTGTGATGTACTCTTAGTTTGTATTCGGCTCTATTCACTCTCATATTAAAAGAAAAATGCTAATCACAACGCACCAAATTTATTTCTCCACCCCCACAATGATCAGGACCTGCAGTTTGAAAAATAGTATACCAGAACCAAGAAACAGAATAGAAAATAGGAAATTTTCAAAGAAAAATGTAAGTATTCTGAAATACTGATGTTAAGAGGGGATTTAACAGCCCAGTGAAAAGGCAAATACATTGTCAGCCCATGCAAAAATAATTTATTATAACATTGTTCACTGCTTCCTTGATTATGAGAGGCCTGGTAGAAAGCATGCAGAAGTAAACATAGTTTGTGACTGTTATACTTAAGCATAGCTGTGCATTATTTTCTAAGCTCTTCTCATTTCGGTATAAAAATATAAAACAATGATTTCTTAGTGTACTTGGAAACCCTCATATGAATAATTGCTGTATAAAATCAAGGTGCAAGGGAACTTAGAACTTGAATAGATAAAGCCAGATGATTCTTCCTGTTTTAGGGAAATATAAGATTTTTAAAGGGTCTCAGTTTGCCGGAATTGTATTAAGAATGCATGACAGTTTTGAAAGTGATGATAAGGACAGAATTGACAAGTAGAATTGTTTAAAGGAATCAGCTCTCCCTGTTGGAGGACCAAATATCTGGAAGAGTGTAGTCAGTTTGTAACCACTTGCTTTGGATAACTTTGTCTCTCACTTAGACCAGGGAATAAACTGATATTGGGCTAGCTGTCCCAAGGGGCCTTCTGCCTTATAGGTAAAACACACCATTGAAAGTCACCTCTCTAGACTTCCTGTAAAGAAACCCATTCTTCTCAGCCTCTTATGGCTGAAGGCCTGGAATTCATTTGTTATTCTCTCAGCCCAAAGGATCTCCAGCGTCTTTATTAATAGGCTAGATCTTAAACTCTGTACACTCCATCTTTCTTCACATGTATGTAAGCTGCTATCTCAATTATTTTGCCTCTCTTTATATTGAAAGGATAAAAACTGTCAAGAAATAAGCAAATGGAATATGCCTAAATAGTGAATCTTAAATATGATACTTAATAATTCTCATCCTAAACTTAATCAAATTTCATTAAATTATAGACATCATCAAAAAAAATTTTTTCATTGTTTCAATCACACGTCAAAATAGACTTGTCTTTCCAGAAGACAATGTATTTTGGAATGTTTCTCCCTATTGAAAATGGGACTTATATTTCATAGCAAATCTATAAAAGAAATATTCCATTTGCACTTATAATGTGTCTTTTACATGCCATCAAGTGGCAACAGAAAAAAGAAAAGGAGATGAAAGAAACCAAGTTCTTAAATATCATACTGACTGTGGTCATGTTTGCAATGGCAAAAGGATCAAAGAGATCTTCAGCCAAAATGACGTTATCAGCACTTGAAATTCACAGCAGTGTGATCACGAGATTAGCTAGTTAATATGGCTACACGTGAACAATATAGACTTGTACGACAACCGTGAGACTCTCTGAGCAGTCAATTCTTTTACACACAAACATTCAAGAAGCACCTCATGCAACTACTGTCTATGTTTCTATCATGGCATCAATGATGGGAATAAAAACATAAAATTAAAGCTTTGATTTCTTAAAGAGGGTAATGAGTCAAGCTAGAATTTCATTATTAGTCACAAATAATGTATTGAAGAAATTCAAAATATTACTGGCCATTCTTATTTATGAGGGCTCAAAAATAAAGAACACAAACACACACAAATGTCTGTGGTAAAATAAGAAACCAGAACATATTTTCAACCTATGAATTATTCCCTGTATGTCTGTTTTGTTTTGTTTTACTTTGTTTTGTTTTCTGCCTTTAAATATATATAAGGTGAAAATAACCAAAACTTTAGGTGTCAGAAACAGTTTTTAATATTAAAACCTAGATTCAGCCCTATTTAACCATTTGGTGAATGGTTAAGAATTATATTTTATCTTCTAGATGGAATCATACATAGCCATTAAATTCAACACTTAAGATCCATGTATAAGGAGATCCAAGATGGGAGCGTAGATAAACACTGCCTGCAATCTTCCATGAACACATTAAAATTACAACTGAATTATGGAACAATCAACATGGACAACCATCTGAAATCTGCCTGAACAGACGTTTTATAACTAAGAATATAAAGAAGAAGCCACATAAGACTGGTAGGAGGGGTGAAGATGCAAAACAGGCCCCACACCTGCATGTGTCGAATGAGAATCAAGAGGGATATCATGGCTATAGAGGTTCCCCTGAGAGGATCAAGGGACCCCAGCTCCAATCAGGCTCCCCAGTCAGGAGTACTGGTGCCTGGAAAAGGAGCCCCCACAACATCTGGCTGTGAAAAAGTGGGGATTCCGACCATTTGGGCGGGACGGAAGGCTGTCAAAAACCCAAACATCCTCTTAAACAGCCCACGCACAGACTCTCTAGCTCACAGGCACTCACCTTGGGCTCCCTTGGACGAATGGTGACTCAGAGGATGTCGGTGGTACATGGGGGGACAGACTGAGGTGTATGGCTTCAGTACAAGGGCTGGGGGGGACAGTCAGCATTTTCCCTGTGTGGGGTCCTGCTCCTCCCATGCAGCTGGCAAGTGAGAGCCATCTTTTCTTTGTTGAGCCCACCCCCAAATCTAAATATGATTGGTCTGATGAGCTCTGCCACTCTGCCCTACTAACTCACTGAGACCCCACCCCACAGAACTCCTCCAACACCAGAGGCATTTTCAACTCAAGCAGCCAATCCTGTCACATTGCACTCTTTCTTGAAAAACTATCAGAGTCCACGGCAGGCAGCAATTGGCCTTCAGTGTTCTCTGAGACTTTTGCTGAGTGGATCCAGGTTCAGCACTGGCACCAAACCAGAATCTACATTAACCTGGTGACCACAAATCTTAACTCTCTAGTCACTCACTGAGATCCTGCTTCACACAACTTGCATACTGCAAGAGGCTTTATCAGTGGCTGAACCTTAAGGGAGCCAGCAGGTGTCAGCAGGCCTTGGGGTGTCCTGCTTTTTGCATAGCTACCCCAGGCCTGGTACTGGTGGAAGACATCCTTGGTTTACAGTGTGCCCTCTCCCACATGCCTACAAATTTAGCACATGCAACCAACAACCACAGATTGCTTTGTAGCTGCTACCAGCCTCTCAGCTGGTCATAGACAATGAGTGACCTGGGCCTGCAGCAGAGTCCCCCACAAGAGGCCTCATAAGCAACATACTTGGGGGTTGGCATAAGACCACTGCTGAATACCACCCAATTAGCCCCACAAGTGGCACACACAAAGGATGGTCTCAACAGGCACCTGAGCCCACCGGGGTGAATCCCACTCAATCAATGGTGTAATGGTGTTACACACAGTAGTCTGTAAGCTGTGGATGAGGCCAAACCCCACAGCCAATCAGCTTTAGGGTCAATCGCACCCACTGATATGCCAGTAGCAATCAAGGCTCAACTATTACAGGAGGTCACACACAACCCACACAAGGGACAGTCCTGAAGCACCTGTTGCAGGTGACCAGGGAGAATGTGCCACTGCGCTCCACAAGGCACCTACTATATAAGGCCATCTGGGCAAGACTGGGGGATGTAGCAGATCCACCTATTACATAGAAACAAAGAGGCAGCCAAAATGAGAAAACAAAGAAATATATCCCAAATGAAAGAACAGGAGAAAACTCCAGAAAAAGAACTAAACAAAATGGAGGCAAGCAACCTACCAGAGACAGAGTTCAAAACAATGGTCATAAGGATTTTCAAGGAACTTAATGAGAACTTCAACAAAGAGATAGCAAGCATAAAAAAGGACATAGAAAACATTGTAATTAAAAATGAAGAAAGACTCCTAGATGCAGAAAGAGAAAGGCAACTAGTAACTTATATGGAAGTCCCCATAAGATTGTCAGCTGATTTTTCAACAGAAATTTTGCAGGCCAGAAGGGATTGGTACAAAATATTCAGTGTGAGGAAAAGAAAGAACCTACAACTAAGGGTGCTCTACCCAACAAGGCTATCATTTAAAATTGAAGGACAGAGAGACTGCTTCCAAGACAAGAAAAAGCAAAAGGAGTTCATCACCAACAATCAAACATTAAAAGGAATGTTAGAGGGACTTCTTTAAGATGGGGGAGGGAATATCAATATTATGAATAATAAAATAACAATAGCTACATATCTATCAAGAATTACTTTCAACATAAATATATTAAAGGTTCCAATCAAAAGACTTCTGATGGCTGAATGGATAACAAAACAAAACTCTTATATATGCTACCTGCAAGAGACTCACTTCAGACTGAAAGACACACACAAATGGAAAATAAGGGATGAAAAAAGTTATTTCATGGCAGAATAGTATTCCATTAGTGTCATTTGTGACAACATGGATGGATCTTGAGATTAATATGCTAAGGAAAATAAGTCAGACAGAAAAAGTTGAGAACCATATGATTGTACTCATATGTGGGATATAAAACTGAAAAGAACAAAGGAACAAGACAAACAAGTAAAGAAACAAAAACTCATAGATGCAGACAATAGTTTAGTGGTCACCAGAGGGTAAGGAGGAAGGGGTGGCAAATGAAGGCAAATGAGATCAAATATATGGTGATGGAAGGAGAACTAACTATGGGTAGTGAACACACAATGTGATACATAGATGATGTATTACAGAATTGTACACCTGAAACCTATGTAACTTTACTAACCATTATCACCCCAATAAACTTAAAAAAAAAAAAAAAGTTATTTCATGAAAATGAAAAAAAAAAAAAAAGCTGGGGAAACAATACTTTTACCAGACAAACAGACTTTAAAACAAAGACTATAACCAGAGACAAAGAAAGACCTAGTAATTCCACTTCTGGGTATTTATTTGAAAAAACTCAAAATGCTATTTCAAGAGGACGTGTGCAACCATGTGTTCATTGCAGCATTGTTTACAATGGCCAAGATGTGGAGGCAGCCTGGGGGACCACTGATGGATGAATGGATAAAGAGGACGTGGTACATACATACAATGGAATATTGCTGGGACAGGGAAAGGAATGGATTCTTGCCACCTGTGGCAGCATGGATGGACATGGATGGTGTTGTGCTGAGTGGAGTGCCACACAGAGATAGATAGATGCAATGTGATTTAGCTTACATGGAATCTAAAGAAGAAAATTAACGAACAAAACAGGAACACACTCATAGATAAAAAGAACCTTTGATGGTCACCAGATGGGATGGGGGTTGGTGAAAAAAGAAGAAGGGGTTGAAAAGGACACATTGGTTGTACATAGTATTTATGGGGATGTAGGTCATAGCATGAGAAATGCAGTCAATAACATTTTAATAACCATGTATGAGTCAGATGGGTACTAGATTCATCAGGGTGATAGATGGCATGGGTTTGGGTGGCAGATGAAAATGTTTAAGTGATTAAGAAATACAAATTGGTAGTTACAAAACAGTCATGAGGATGTATAGTAGAGCATAGGAAATATAGTCAACAATATGGCAATAACTATGTAGAGTGCCAGGTGGATATTAGACTAGTCAGGGGGATCACTTCTTAAATTGTATAAATGTCAAACCACTATGCTGTGCACCTGAAATTAATATAAAATAATATTGAATTTCAACTATAACTGAAAAATGTTTAAAATGGGGGAATAAGTGAAGGGGAATAAGAAGTCCAAATTTCCAGGCATAAAACAAATAAGTCACAGGGATGTAATATACAGCATGGGGAATATAGTCAATAACAGTGTGATAGCATAGTACGGTGTCAGATGGTTGCTGGACTTATGGTGATCGCTTGTTTAGGTAAATAAATGTTGAATAATTATGGTTTACCCCTCGAACTAATATAATATTGTACATTAGATGTATTTTTAATTAAAATCTTAAAAAAAAGAACCATGTACCACATTTTAAAATACTCGTGATATAAAATTAGGTAGAAACTAAAACTAAAAATAATATAGTCTCAAAATTGTAAAACAATGCATGTAAAGATAAAAACACATCAATCTATTTAAAATGCACCCTTTATGTGGTAATACACTGGGTAATTCAACTTGCTGAACAATATTAAAAATATTTTACTTCCAAGTGTATTACAATATATACATATAATTATTCACATGTAACATGAATTCATAATCCAAGCAATAAACATTTAAATTTTAAATCCCCCAATACCTTTGTATGTAAGGCACATACAGAATTCTATTTTCACCTAGAATATAAGGCTAATATATGATGAACCTCTCTGATAATAAGACAAGTGTGACCTAAGCAGTACCGTGATACTGTCTAATTGACAGCATATTGAGGCTGATGATTCCAAGTGTAGACAGAGACGAAGGGATACAGAAACTCATGTTTTCTAGTTTAATTACAATTTCCTACAATCATTTTGGGGAGAAATTTTACAATATTTGGAAAGTTGGAAGATACAACAATACCTCTTTTAAGTATATATTCTAGAAAAGCAATCCCACATACGCAGGATGAGAAGTATATAATCGCTTTATCTGCAGAATTATTTGCAATTCTGAAAACTTGGCAAATCTATATTGTATCTCATGAGGGGAGTGAATAAATAATGCATAAATAAATGCAAAGAAAAGCAATTAAAATGAGTGAATTTGACCTTAATCCAAATGAATAAATTTTGAAAATAATATTGATTTCAAAAGCAAGTTGCAAAAAGAGACTTTTGATAGCGTTTATGTAAAACTTTAAAAAGTACTTCATGTTTTTATAGCTACCAATAACCATTATGGGCAAAGACAAAAATCAACTTAAGGATAGAGGCTGCACCTAGGAAAGGAAGGAGCAGATTGGAAGAGAATGAACCTGCAAAATATTAACTGTATAAAAAAGCTGAGATAATTGCCTCACAAATTCAGCCTGTATTTTTCCTGAGCTAAAACTGTGCGGGCATCTGTTATACTATTCTCTCTGCTTTTCTACACGTTTAAGATAGTTTGTAATGAAAATAAATTCATACTATAAAACTTTAAAAGTTTACAGTTAAAACTAATTCAGTATTCATGTTTAAATATCAGTTTACCTTTCTTTAATGTTTATGGTGACATTTTTTCCCCATATCTCACGAGAGCATCATATGGGTTAGGTCACATATAAAAAGAATCCACTTATAGTGAATGCAATAAAATCAGAGGCCTTTTCCACTCAATCAAAATGTAAACTCAACCAAAATGTCTCCCCCTGTTCCCCTTTGTTTTCTGTATGAGAAACGCTAATTGGTGCAGGTGCACACCATTACAGGCCTTTCAGTCCTGCCAAACTAATACCTACCAGTGCACTGGCAAGAGTACCTTCATCACTCCAAAATGTGCCTCTTATAAAGAACTTTCTTTACCGTGACTCTTCTCACATAGTCTGTGACCTTTCGACAATTGGATTGAAGATAAATCAATCTCCTTCACACAGAACAAGTCAACCTAGTGTGATGATGATGAAAAAAAAAAAAATCATTTGATGGTGACATAATAGTTTCCTAAATTACTTAACATTTAAAAATAACAGTCCACAAACAGCCCAGTAAATGCATTATTCTGAGTGCTGGAATAATTCGACCTCAATTTTGACTTAAGAATTTTATTTTAAATTTAGAATTCCATTATGAAAACTGCTTTTGATGGTGGCGTTCCCCCCAAAAGTAAGTTATAAAGATCTAAAAGGTAGTCATTTTCCAACTCCTATATGCAATGCATTTCTTAAAGGAAATGCTCTCACTTTATTTTTGTTACATAAACATTATCAGTATATTTGCTTATGTTTATATTTACTAGGAATTTTACTTGTTCCAGGCTGGCACTATCCCTCAAAACACTTGTGGAAATAACTTTTAGAGAAAAGAGTCTTGAAATTTAGAGAGGTTTAACTCTTTGAACAAGGATGCTATAGCGCTAAGTGGAACACTGTGAATTAGGCTCCAACGTGGCTTAGCGGTATGCTCATTGTCCATAACTTCTACTCGGTGGAGAATAGCTGGTGCCACAAGACCAAGGCCAGGTAAGGCCCATGCCCACCTGCCTTGTCTGTGCTTCTGCTCATGGAGAGTAGAAAAGCAACCGACACACTCTTGTAGACCGTGGTTAGATGGACTACCTCTCTCTCATCTACGTGTAGGCACTACACATGGTTAAAAGAAAAAAAGATGGTCAGTGATGTGACCATTTTGCCAGTCATGATGAATCTGCCAGACTGAATTTCTTTTCCTAGTTTTGTTTTAATGAATAACACCATTTACAACACATTCAGACATAACTCTGGAATCAGTATTTGATAATGATGATGGATGATAGATAGAGAGAGAGAGACAAAGAGGGAGAGAAAGACAAAGAGAGAGAATGTAAATGCATACATGTGTAATTAGGTAAAAATTTATCTATATTATCTATAGATAGATAGATAGATAAAATGTTATTTAATTATACATATATGCATTTATATTATCTATCTATCTATTTATCTATCTATGATGACAATCACATTTCTATATTAACCAGACCCAAAAGATAATGTAAATGTATCACTGTTCTAAAACCTAATCTCTAAAGCCATTTTATGAGTTTTGGTAAGAGCTGCACTTTATAAGTAAACATATTTAAGAATATAAGTTGTGATTCTTTATTCTTATTCTTTCTATATCAATCTGTACTACTACTGTTGCTTTCCAAACACACCATTATTTTTCCATTTGTTATTTTCAACACCACCATTAATTTTCCAAATGTGTGTGAAGCAACTATATTAATAGTGCCTCTTGGGAAAGCGGGGACACAAAGGAGAATTGTGAGGAAAGCACTATCTTTAAAAGATTAACTTCGAAACCAAGGATTTTAGTTCACATTGGTATCATTTTGCTATGGAGTATTCTAAAGAGCTTATATTTTGAAATACTTAATGTATACAGAAACAGTTTGCTAAAAATTGTTAACTTAATCTGACTTTTAAAAATCATATTCAAATAGAGGCATACAGTGCAAGTTTCCTTACACAGTGTCTGTTATCAAGTACCTTCTTCCAGATCTTTCATGACTCAAAACCTAAAATCTAACTACCATTCCCAGCCACACTCCAGGCGGGGCTGGCTATTGATTGAACTCTTCCCCACAACTTGTAAATGGAAGTTTTCTGGGAAGAATGTCCCTTTCTAGATAGAAAGTCCAGTGGAAGGAAAAATTTCATGCCCTCTCTCTGGTCCTCAGAGATGACACCTGGAGATTTGAGAGGAGACGTGAGTGTAAGCACAAGAAAGCAGCAGACATCAGGCTGCACAACAACATTTTTAACTAGCCATACCTTCTTTGGTCTGCTTTTTTTTGGAATGTCTGATTAAAAGACAAAAATAACTCCATATATTTTAACCTACTGCTACTCTACTGCTACTCATAGTTTTTATTGCTGGTTGTGGAATATGGTTCTAAATGATATACACAAATAACCCTTCGCCCATTTGTCAGTGAGTATTAGCATTTGTAGTGTGTATTCTTCTGACATTTTCCTATATAATAGATATGTTATAATTATTTAAGCTACATTTGTTCATATCTTTACTATACATAATTGAAATGTATTGTTTTAGGAAACAAAATGCTATTGTGCACAAATAAACATCTCCTGCTTCAAACAAATAGCCAGGTCAGGGGCTTGGTAAGAGAGGTAAAATTGTTTTGAAGCAGTGCTTCATAACAGCAATCATTCCAAATCTTTTGTCCATATCATTAACATTAACATTATATTGATAATGGACAAATATATGGTGCTGTTTTAAAAGTGGCTTTTCAAAGATCTTGGCTCTATTCCCATTCATTCATTGCAGCCATACCCAATTGTTGATAATTTTGGTCACAGCTCTGTTTTTATCAATTCAACTTCCCACAATGTCATGATTTCATTATAGTAAAAAGTTACATGATGTACTAAGAAAAGCAGACCTAATGTAGCTCTCCATCCATTTCTTCCAGATATGTATTCTTCTTGGTTTCCCTTCTGCCATTACATTTCTTGTGCTATAAATATCTCCCACTCCATGGAGTAAATGTTTTTAAACTTTAAAAACATATTGATAAAGTTTCATGTAACAATCGCCTTAGCTGTGTTGAGAATGACAAGCATGTTCTATAATATAATAATGATAGCGTTGTAATTCAAACCCAGTGACTACCTCTGGCACATACACTGCTCTTAATGTGTTTTTGTTGTTTGTAATGTCAACAGATGACATGGATTAAATTGCAGCACTCTATCATAATGCTGCCTGTGTTCTATGCTCCCTCTCTGTTCCCGTTTACTTTGCAAAAGATAGGAAGACAGACCAGCCTCAGCAAATATGGCATCATTTCTCATTGACGCAATAAGACATGTTATTTGTCTTGCTGTTTTGAGTGAAAAGCCAGGTGTAAGTAAAAAATAAAGTGATTACCAACTGCTGTTTAATCTTCTTCTATTTTTTTTTTCCTGGTGGGTCAGAGGGTAAAGCTGCAGAATAGTACCAGGAGGTAAATACTAAAACTATTTACTTTCTTTTCATTTAGAAATAATCATATTTCATATAGAATGAATTGTGTAACCAAATGACAAGCAACTTCCTAGAAACATCACTATGGCATAGATGCCTGATATTTCTGTGGCTCAAATATATCCAATTGAACCATTTACATTACAAATTTATGCACTTACAAAATAACATACTTCATTTTCCTCAATAAAAACAGTTCATCTATTTGTTCAATGTTTTTTTTCCTTTTAATGGAAATTTTCACACCTTTCTAATAAGATTAACTCAGATAACATGCAGTTAAACTTTGATCCATAGTTATGTAAAATTTAATGTGATTCATTAAATTCTAATGTATTTATCAAATTGATACATTTTTGTATTACTTTCAGATGTACAAAGCAATGTAACAATGTAATAGTTAGACATTTACACACCTCACAAAGTGCTAACCCCCCTCTACTACCCCTCTGACATCGTATATAGCTGTTACAATTCCACTATGATGTACTGTTCTCTATGCTGTACTCCACATCCTGTGAATATATATATATATATATATAATTTAATATATGTGTATATATATGTGTGTGTGTATATATATATATACATATATATATATATATATATATATATATATATGTATATATATTAAATTATGGTTGACATTATTATTCAGCTTCAGCTTTAGGTGTACACTGCAGTGGTCAGGCATCTACACCGTCCATGAAGTGGTCTCCCTAATAAGACAAGTGCCAATCTTACATACTTCAGAATCTTTACAACATTATTGATTATATTCCCCAAACTGTCTTTCATATCCCCGTGGTCAAATTGATATTTTAAAGCATTTAACTTTACTATAAAAAATATGGAAAGGTTTTATATATAATATTAAAATGCTTATGAAGACTGATCTTAATGTCACCAAGAAGAGATATTTAGAAAATGCACAAAATAGTAAGTTTAATAAAGAATAGTTCATGACACATTTAATATAGAACAAAACCTATTTATGTTTTCAAAATATTATCTCCTTGAAACCTCCACTATAAATCACAGATACTGGCTGAAAGAAAATTTAAAAAAAAAATTTTACAATGTGCTGTAAGAATCTCTTATTGTTGTCATATTCTATCGTAAATTAATCTAAAATGCATGATATTATATTTTTATTTATTCATCCCATCTTCCATGAAATTGAATTGCTGAATTTTTTCCATTCTGAAGTTGACTTTAAATGCTAAAAATTCTAAACAACTATCTAACCACTATTTACAAGTATGTAATCTGGACAACAGTCAAATCATATTGGGCCACTTCCTAGGTGACCTGCTCTTCCCTTAGACTTGGTAAAAAATATTCACACTGGAGACTCTAGACTCTTACTAAGTCCATAAACTAATTTAGATTTCTATAAGTTGGATATTGGTATACAGATTATTGTAAGTTTCCCAGGTGGGGAGTGTGAGCTGGATGCTATTATTTAGAATGCTGTTACTTTTTCCTTATTGATTACAACACTGTAATAACTCAAACCCCTTGAGTTTATGCTAAATATAATCTTAACCAAATGGAATCAAAACTCAGGTCCTATGTTAGGAAATGGCATATGATACATTTCAAGTGAAAAACCTGCAAGTTATTAAAAATGACAGATATGAGACAGCTTTGTTTTCTGATGGATTGAACAAGGGAGAGAAAAATAACAGAGAAATGAATATCTTCAAAGCAAACAGGACGAGTTTGATATGCTGCTTCCTGCCAGATCAAATATATAGTTTGATCATCAGTATTTGTCCAACGAGCAAAAATTAAAGAGATGGACAGGGAACACAGCAGGAAAATCCACAGCCCTGACACAGGTCCTCTTACTAGACCTCTAGACTTTGACATTGACATCTGCAGGGTGACTTTGAGGAGATTAATTAGTCGCTGCTTGTCTATTTTTACTGATGCACATTATTATGTTGATGAACATGTTCTATTTCTTACTGACATATGGTACATTAACTGTAATTCACAGAGAAATCACAAGATACCTATATAATTGACACATATAACGACATTACATTATCACTTTCATATCCAGAATACAGCCTTAGAGGACCTGGTACTAAGGTTTGCGATTAATAAACGTAATTCCAAAACACTCAAGAGGTCAGAACTAAACACAAAATATGCACGTCAGGCATCTCCATGTTCATCCATGTGTGAGATTTTTCCAGCAATAAAAATTATGTTGCCTGACTTTGTGTTTTAGATATTAGAAAATAGAAAACCTTCTGCTCGTGAAAGGTTGGCCATCTCCTGCAGCAAAGAAAACCGCTGTTCTGTGCCATGTGATGTTTACTCCTGTCTCACCTTGTTGGGTGTTGAATCATGTTTCACTGTCAGTAGCAGTGTGTTCAGGTAAAGACAAAGGCATTTAAAGCATTCTCTTCGGACCTACTCCCGCCTTTTCTCTTGTCTTTCTCCTTCATTTCTCAGGAAAACTGACTTTCGATATTTCTCTCTTTTAACCACCTTAACACACTTTAATCTTCTCAATCTTTTTCATGAAATCCTAAGTGAAAGTTACCAAAACTGTCATCCTGATTTTTTTTTAAGTTGAAAAAAGTGAAGGTAGGAAAGGGAAAGAAATAAAGAAAGAGGAAGAGCAAACTCTCTCTTGTATCATAAATAGTAAGACATGCAAATAAAGAAAAAGACTTTTAAAAAAAAGTCTACAAAACAAATGTCAATAATTATAACTGGTTTTGAATAAATTCATGTACAAATAAAAATGCCATTCTTTATTATTTGTTTTATTAATAATTATTTATTAAAAATTATGTGAAAAATGTCAGTCATTAAAAAGTCTTAAATTTTCTTTACCACTTTTATATTTTTCTAAACAAATTATAAGTGCTAAAGATAGATAGGTGCATTAATATATATACCACACAGCACCAGAGTGACACTTTGAATTAGATATCATATCTGTGTTCAGTCTTTGAATATTTTTCTAGTGTTCTCAGAGTAAAAACTAAAGACGTACAGGCCCATCATAATCTGCCCTCTGCCCTCCCTTGCCTCACCTAAGTCAGTAACTTCCTATGTCACAACTGCCTCCATGTTCGACACTCAAACACTAACCACACACCTTTTACTTCAGCCCATCAGGCACACTCTACTTCAGAGTATTGACCCTGATTTGTATTCTTACCCTGCCACATTTCCCCCTCCCCCAATACACGTGTTTCAACTTCCTCACCTCCTTCAAATCCTAACTCAAGCACTTCATTTTTTGCTGAAGCCTACCCTGACCACACTTTTTAAGTCTGAATAATTCCTACACACTCTTTATGATACCTAACCTCCTACTGGCTTTATTTTTAACCCCAGAGAACTTACACGCCTTCGTGAATCAATTCTGCTGTGTCTAGCAGAGCAAGATGCCTCAGACTCACACACAAAAATGTCCCTGTTGAGGAAAAAGTGAGCAGTCATCCTTCTTATAATCAGTACAATAGACATAGGGTTGAAATGTAAAGGGCTTGTAGGCTTAAGTCAAAAATGAAAACTACTCAATGACATGAGTATTGGATGAGAACCAATGTGTGCAAATTACTAAATTTGCATTGAAGAAAATCACCCCAAAACATGGAATCCTATGCAACAATCATGTCTTTCTCTGTCATTTAGCTTTTCATCCACAGTGCATGTAGGGATAATTATAGTACAATTATTCACCTGCATCAAATTTGCGGCTCCCGTCTAATGCTTAGTACAAGATTTTAACAGAGGATGTTCAACTCATGATTGATGGGATAGTAATTATCAAACTCCTCAATCTTCTTCAAAATAAATAAATGCCCAAACAAACAAGCATCAAAAAATAGAGCCAGTTCCTGCTAACTACAGTCAAAAGGTAAAGTCTTGGAACAAACAATGCACTTTGATTACCAAATTATAGTGATAAATAGTGACTTCAATTATTTTTAAAATCAATCAGAATTTCTGTTTTTATTCTGCAACACCAATGCCCATGAAATGATTAAACTGAAAAGAACCTAACTAACAAAATATTATAGAACTGTCCTATTAAAATGTTCATAATATTATATATAAAACTCTCCTAAAATGCAAATTTAATACAGTCCTAATAAGTCAAGGAACTCATTTCTCAGAGACCAAAAATAGATTAGGATGGAAAACCTCTTGTAATACTTGATAACTTAAGTCTGCCTTAGTCAATTATTTTCCCTATTTTTTCTCTAATAAAATAATTTTACATATTTATCTATGTATACCCATTCTTATATATTTGCATTTGTTGTGCCTATAAAATAACCTTAGGCTTCCATTTAAATTTGAAAGACAAACTAGCATCAAATATGTGACATATGTAAAATTACTGAAATTGTAGTTTTATGTAAAGATTTACTATATACCACATATTAAGTAACACTATGTAATAGTGTTGCTGCATGCAGTTGAATTTTCAGTAAAGAAAACATATACAAACAATGCTGTTTGAAAACTCAAGTGCAGATTTCATATCCCTGGTTAACGGTGAGCCAACCTCTTTCTCTTATCAGGGTCTCATAAATCTTGCTGAAGAAGATTTAGTTACATCAATATATTGTTGACTTGTATATGGTCTTTTGAGCTTAAGATAAAGAATAACAAAATGATACTGATTTAATTTAAGCTAGGTTAATCTTCCATGACCTTGTTGCTAACCAAATGTAATGTTCAAAACTTCTAGATTAATCAATTGCAGAACAAATCCACATTTATTCTTAAACTTTGAAGTATAAATAGATAATAAAACTAAATTTATTTTCTGAAGAATAGATTATGTTAGGTTGGTGCAAAAGTAATTGCAGTTTTTGCAATTATTTTTAACCTTTTAAACCTCAATTACTTTTGCACCAACCTAATATATTCTGTTTGTATCTCCTATTTATGAACTCTAATTTATTCATCTGCACTATTACTCTCATATACAAATTTATTCAATACAAATTTTAAAGAATTTCAAATTTCTCAAGGAATACAATGATACAGACTTGGAACAGGTCATCCTTACTGTGTTTCCCTGAAAATAAGACCTAGCCAGACAATCAGCTCTAATGGGTCTTTTGGAGCAAATATTAATATAAGACCCGGTCTTATATTAGACCAGGTCTTTTATTAATATTATTTTAGTATAAGACCGGGTCTAATATAATATAATATAATATAATATAATATAATATAATATAATATCAGGTATAATATAATATAACATAACATAATACCATGTATAATATAATATAATATAATATAATATAATATAATATAATATAATATAACACCGGGTCTTATATGAATTTTCGCTCCAAAAGATGCGTTAGAGCTGATTGTCCAGCTAGGTCTTATTTTCAGGGAAACACAATAGTGGATACAGAACAGAGGCAGTAGATAGTAAATACAGAAACAAGAAACCAAATATAAAATATATTGAAGAACTGACTTAATAAAACATGATAACTGATGTTTGAAGGCATGAAAAATTGGGAGATAGAATAGGCGAGGATAACAAAGGCTGATATCATGGGTATGTTATTGATGATTAAATTAACTGAGATGGAGACAACAAGAGATAAAACAGATTTGAAGAAAAACATACTGTGATATATAGATGATGTATTACAGAATTGTACACCTGAAATCTTTGAAACTTTACTAGCAATTGTCACCCCAATAAACTTTTAATTAATTAATTAATTAATTAATCCAGTTGTACTGAAAATAAGGTTCATGACTTGAGGTAGAATTGTGCACTTTTGAAACTACAGTGTGGTTGGTGGCTTCTGTTTCTTTTATATCAAATCCTTAGCTCAGTCCCCACATTTAGGATGATTTTTTTCTGTTAAGATGGAATACGCATTCATTCATATCAAAGAGCAATGCTAACAGAAGTATATATGTGTATAAAAGGAAAAATAATTAAGTATGACAACATTAGCATTACTCAGTGAAGGTTTTGGCATCTTTATCTTTTCAGTAAAGGTTGAATAATTTATATAAAATAATCACAATACATTTTTTTAATATTAGAGCTAAAATGAAGAACTTTGTTCAAATTTAGCCTAATATACTACACAGATACCTCCAACGTTAAAGAATAGACCCTTGCATCTATAGGAATGACTATTTGTAAAATGTTCATGACAACAAGCAAATACACTATATAAAGGAAAAAATCTTTCAGTAACTTTCTTCTTCCTGAATCCAGTGCTTATATCTCCAAATAGGTGTTTCCTCCCTCTAATGGTCAAATGACCATTATCCCTGGATTTGAGTTCTACTTCCTCATGGGATGGCTATTTTGTCTGGCTTTCTTTCACCAAAGGGACTTAACTCTAACTTACTGATAAGACCTCACAATTGATTGTCCATTCCTATTCTGACCCAATATTTCTCTAGCCTATTCTCTGCCCAATCCCTCAAGGTCGGGTACTTAATACTTCTGATAACTCACTCACTTAATCTCTTATCATTCCTAGATTTGGGGATATTTTTAAACATTTAGGGGTAGAAAATAAATTTGAAAGCAACTTACAACCACCAAATATTATATAGATATACAAAGTATAAATTAAAGTGATATGTTTGCTATTTTATAGTAAATACAAGATTAAAAAGACAAATTTTAAGAAAGTATTCATTAACTAAATTTCAGTAATGCCAGTGTCATATTTTATATTTTACTTTTCAATGGTTAATCACAATTTATCCAACTTAAATTTTTTATGTTCAGCTATTTATTTAAAAACTATAGTGTTTCAAAACATAAAGCTGTTATTTGTAGCTGGTTTATAACTAAATTTTTTTGTAATTCATTTTGATAACTTAGGATTGGTTCAATAATTATTTCATGTATCCCTGGTTTCAACATCCTAGAAGTGTGCATTAAGACCTTTGAAATCCACAGACAAGGAATTTGTGACAGCTTTCTCCTGCATTTCTTCCCTCCACTTAGGTCTTAATTGTCCCAACTATGGGGTCAGGTCTAGCTAAAAGCTGACCTTGATCTGGTTCACAAATCAAAGTCATTCTAGAGATTGGCTCCAGGATCTCTCGAATTCTTTTAACCTGTCACTTAGACATTCCCTAAGAATCTATTAGATGATATTTATTTATTTATTTATTTATTTATTTATTTATTGTAAACTAGGTGATGTAAGACAATGGTGAACAATGCATGGCAATATTCTTAAAGATTCATGGTTTGAAGGAAGTGAAACACAGGTTAAATAACCCTAATAAAAAGGAATACATTTTTAAATACCGGAGGGAGGAAGTAGAGTAACTCACTTGCAAGTGAAATATATGGTAGGTGCATAGTTAAGGAAAAAGTCACAGAGGAAACAATATCATGAAATGATTTTCAAAGATGTATAGGGTAGCCAGTAGTATAGTTCAGATTTCAAACTGGCTTACCTACTTATACCTCTAAGAGACCCCTCTCCTCTCTCTCAGCACAGATCTTTTGAGCTCTGCTGCTATACCTGCACATCTGGTCCTAATGTAGACTCCTGAATCCTCACTGGCTTCCTGTTGGAGATCTTACACTTAACCAAACTGTCAGGATCTATCAGCCATACATAGTCACACAAGATCCCAGGTGACACCTCTCTCAGCTTCTACTTCTGCAGATAAGTGGGAATTCACCTAGGCAAGGGAGAAGTTTCATCCTTTTTAATTGCAAAGTTACAATATTCAACATTTTATGGCTTTGATCCTTAGTATACCCCATATCTTTACCATATAGATATGAAAATCCTGAATTGCAGAACAAAGTTTTCCCATATCCTCAACTGCCATATTTTCAAAGCGAAGTTTTTTTAATGTTCTGTACCATTAATTCTTCAACATTTTTACACTTTTCTCTGTAGAAATTGCCCCTCATCAAAGCCTAATTCAAATATTATCATTGCTTCCATAAGACTTCTATCACGTATCTTTACCCTTCTAAAAAACTGTTCCTGTAGTCTCTTATAGCAATTTATATTTGACCATTGCTTTTGTCATTCTCAGCTTATTACACAAGTATCTGCCCTTCCCGCATAGAATAAAAGAAGTCGGAGAGCAGGGGTTAGTCCTTATTCTTGTGTGCATCCCCCAATACCTATAGCGTTCCTTGAGTCCATTCAGTCTGTGTTCATTGATCAAATATGAATTGTGATGTGTATACATGTGGGGGGTATCTTTTGGGCAGCAGTGAATTGAGCTGAACTACATTGTAACATCTTGTACAGAAGAACTTTGATTTTGTTTGTTTGTTTAGCAAGTTAATCAGGGAGAATATCAAAATGCACGGCTTTTCCTCCTTTAAATCCCAAAATGATATATGACTAGAAGTCTGGACTCAAAGGTGAGAATGAACAACTTCATAATAAATCTCATCATTCAATATAATCATACAAAACCACAAAACACTGAGCTTTTTCATACCCCGATGCTTCTTGTTCAAATGTCATTTTAATTCTGAAATCAATTCCATGTGTTAATATGTTGGAATGAATAGGTCACATGGCTCAGTCCTTGAGGGATTGTAGTCATGTCCCGATTGCTTGAAATTCCGGACTAAAAACTGAAGTGTCCCAGAATGCTTGAAGCAAAAAAAATAAAATAAAAATCTGAAGCAGCTGTGTTTTTAATACAAAAAAAGAAAGAAAAAAAAATATCTTGTCATCAGTAGTTTATGTTTAAGACATTTTAGAAAGCTTACACATCCTCAGGCTTCCAGTCCCTGAAGAAAATGGAGGCCAAAGGCCAAAACGGCAGCTGCCTAGAGATGGAAATGCTTAGGGCTCATGCCTTCCTCAGTTGGGTTAAGAATATCTAACATGAAACACTTTTTCCATGACTGACTACATGAGAGAGGAGTTAATGGAAGTATATTTCACAGGAAGGGTTTGTCTTTCTGGAATAATGTGTGGGGAAAACCATTTGCAAGTTAACCCCTCCAGGAAAAGTAAATTGTGAAATAATTATAAACATCCTAATAGCAGAGGGAAAGGCATACAGCTACAGAACAATAAAGGCAAAAAAGTAAAAAATAGTTGAGCCATTTAGAAAAGTGTTCCATTCAGAAAACAGCAGAAGAATGTTTTGTCCTTTCAATGTAGAGATGCTACTCCTTATCTGTCTACCTTTGGGAAAGTACAGTATTTGAATGGCTTCCCTCATAATGCTAATGAAGTAGGGTTGATTAATTATCACTCTCTCAGCTACTGCCCATGACCTCTAGCCTATCTTTTTGAGGAATCTTACTGAATTTTGGATTCCAAAATGGAGTTTGTACTTGGAGATCCTTTTATATGGAGAGTAAATTAATTGGCTAAAAAAAAAGTTTTCTGTCTGTGATGGAAAAGTTTCCTAAAGTTTCTCTCACTATAAAGAAGAGCCAATGCTTAGAATTCCAATTGTTTTCCATGGTGAACTTTCACCCTATTTTTTTCCTTCCAACTACTCAGTAATTGTTGAGAGCTTAACTTCTTACCCCTTCTATCACAGTTCACAAGAAATAAAAGACAACAATATTAAGAAAAATAATAATAACAGTAGAAAATCACTCAACCTTTGTCTTTTGAATCTCTGATTAGGTGATAAGTATATTGATACTACTCATTTCTTCATAAAACATTGGGGTTGGGTCACAGATGTTTTCTGACATCAGTTTTCTGTTGCCATCTTCAGAACTGATACCCACTGCCTGGTGGCTTCGCCTGGTGCTATCTCTACAATTAAACAGGATGGACATCAACAGGGGCTTCAGAAATTACTGATGCTCCCATATTGATGTCACCTATCACAGTCCTGCTTGCTGCACTGTTTTCTCAACATACAGCCATTGTGGTGGTTAGAGAAGAGTCTCTTCCAGTAAATGTCATAACTTTGTTAAATAAAGGAAACGTGATCTCCCTGAGTTTGTTTGTTGGCTTCTTTTGTTTTTCAGTGGCATCTCTGTGCCCCCTTTTATTACGCCCACCCTGCCCTTGTTCTCCAACCCTTCACCCTGGGTGGATTTTGATGTTCTGGGTGCCTGCAATGCACACAATTATATTTGTTGTATTTAGAGATCATAATATCTGCAAGCCTAGGCTGTGATGTATTTTAGAGACTTCCAGCTGTCCCCTAAGACTCACTCTTGTCTTCCTTCTAAACATCTGGGTGTTTAGTTACATTTTCAGCCTCCTGTGCTTTCAGATATGGTTATGCCTCTATGTACTCACCAGCAGAATGTGAATGGTGATAACTTAATTAATCACAGAAGCTACACAATGAAGAGGGTAGACCTGCATGGTAGCCTGGTTTCCTGGAATACATCCAAGGAAATTCTGTTCCTAATCACATGTGGTAGGAAGTGTGCAATACGGATTATTTTACTATTTAGAAATTCACGTGTATAGATATCATTGAACTAAGATTTTTAAATTTAAGAATAAAAGCTGGGACACAGAATACATTATCTGCAAACTGTACAGGCTATTGAGGTCATTTCAACTTATCAGAGAGAAAAAGAGAGAAAGACTTAAAGTTTCATGTGAGAAACAACATTTTTTGGACAGTGGAGTGCAGAAACAAAATAAAATTGAGAGGGTAAATCAAAACTAGCATGCTGCACGTTAAAGGTGTGAAGTATTCTATCTATCTGAATATGTTTGTTTAAAAATTAATAATAGTAATATACTCAAGTTTAAAATTTATGCAGGCTTACTCTATTTTTTTGAAGTACAGAATAATAAAACAGAGAGGATTTATCTAACATGAGTTTTCTCATCAGAAAAGGCAAAGTAGAATCCTAATTGTGCAAGAAGCAGATTTCGATTGCAAGGAAGTTTCTTTTTTCTGGAAGAAAACTTCAAAAACTGACTGTCTTTCTAATAAGGTACAACTCCTTGCTTTACCTCATTCCTTTGAGAATAACCTTTTGTGATATCAGGTTCAGATTTTACTACAATAATTTTGATTTGCTATCCTCAACTTACTCCAAGTTCAATTAAATTTCAGAACTCATGTATAGATTGTCCTTTGCAACACCTTGATAATAATAATAATAATAATAATAAACCTATTATGTGTAACCTAAATGTTCCCAGCCTGTGGCCCTTAGAAAATTTCATAAGGGACTATTACACACGTCAATCATGAAAACCTCTAAGCATCACCCAGTATCTGACCTGTAACCAAGAGGACAAAATTTTTAAAAACCTGCTTGCTTTAGGAAGGTGGTTAATTTATATCACACCTAAATTTCTTCAGGGCTTGGGCAAAGAATCTAAACATTCATAAAACTTAAAGGGGTTACAAGTTCTAAAAAAAAGTATACTTCCGTTTTTGGTAATAATATTAGGACAAAGTAACATGGAGATTTTATTGTGCAATTAGAAATAAGAGCAAATACCTGGATTTTGACTTGAGTTAACTACCAAGTAATGCAAGGTAAATGTTTTTCTAGGTCATCAATCCTAACACTAATGTTATTACTACCAATGATGATAATAATAATAAAAATAATAATAGGAGGTTACACCTGTAGAGAGCTCATATGTGCCACACAACGCTCTTTGCACTTCTTACTAGCTTATTTAATCCTCATCCAAAACAACATTATAATATGAGTGTTACGATTATACCATTTAACAGATCAGAAAAATGAGGCAAAGAGGATAAGTGATTTTGGCAAGGTAATGTCTGCCCCACTCATTTTAAGGCCCTGGAAGAATCTGGATCACAAACGTATAGCCACCATCCCAAATCCACGCAGAGGAACTGCTAAAGTAGAGAACAGCAACTAAAGGACTGAGAAGAGGGGATGGAGGAAGCACCAGCAGACATCTCTAAGTAATATTGAAGCCAAACATCTAGAATAGGGCCAAGAACACGTGTTTGCCATTTTCCACAGCAGAACAGACAGCTTAAAAATAGAAAGAGAAGGAGTGATTTGAGTTGAATCAATCCTAGAAGCTACACAAATACTTTCAAACCCAAATTTCTATATATTATGGATTAAGGTTTGATAATCAGGACATGGATTAATGTCAGAATTAGCCAGGGCTATTCACAAATGATACTTTATTTAAAAATTGAATTAACAATTAAATTTTTTACAAGATAGAACTGAAAAACACGTATTGTTTTCCCCCGAATTTCTGTGTCTTTCATCTGAAAGTGTGAGTGAGACAAAGCCAGAGCAATGTGATCCATAATGTGTAGACTTCATTGTGAGCTGCTTGGGAAATCTGCACCTCCCATTGTATGATATCTGCAATGCCCAATTCATGTCAATATTTGACAACGCTATGCTATCCATCTAATTAAAGCATATATGTTATCTCTAATAATGCAGAAAATTGAAGTAGTTTTCCACTTCATTTTGCACATGTAGATACTGTCTCCCTAGCCAAATAATTAGACAACCATTAAAGCATTTTCTGTTGTAGTATATCTATTCTTTGCCTGAATAATACTTAATGAGCAATGTGGTTTGCTAAGTGACTTCAAAATATGAAAATGAATTATGCAAATTAGAAGAACTAATACCTAAATGTTATTAAAATGATTTACTTATCTTTTACCACAGATCAATTACTATGGCAAAGGTTATTTTTCTTTAATTTATAATAATTACTACTAATATACTTACTGAACAACCACAGGCCAAGTCTAATACGCTGTATCAAAGCATGGCATTATGTAAAAAACACGATACTGTAGGCAAAAGGTCAGATTTTATCTAAGCACTGTGCCCAGACCACGTTTAGGGGAAAGATTAGGGGTTCAACTTTGACCTTTAGATAAGACAATAGATACCATATAAATATTTAAATATGTATACTTCAAGATCTTTAGCGAGATTTGTGTTAGAGATACAGTTTGAGAATCATCAGTAATTGAAACTATAGAAATGAGTGCAAGCATTCTAGGAATAAAAATATTAAGAAGTAAAAGGAGGACTATTGTAGAGTACTGAAGAACTCAACATTGAACAGTGAGAACCTGGCAGAATATCCAATAAAATATACTAAGAAAGAAAAGCTAGTAAGATTGTAAGTATGGGATGAATTCAGTACATACTATGGGACTGGCTATCTAGAAAGGGGTAGGAAGAGGCTTGGACCCACTACAATTTTTCTCTAATGATTTTGAACTCATCTGACTATGTTGAGAGCCTAAAATACACATTAATACACAAAAGTACACGCAGATATCCATATGTACATACGCGTACATGTACCTTCACCAGAACCTAAGCCTCTGCTAGAAGACCCTGTAATGTGATATGTGGGAAGGCAGAGAATGTAGACAATTAAATTCTATTGGAAGGTTGTTCAAGATAATAATGAAATAGAACTAATTTGATATTTTATTTAGATCATA
Organism: Rhinolophus sinicus; assembly: GCF_036562045.2. Classification (NCBI taxonomy): domain Eukaryota; kingdom Metazoa; phylum Chordata; class Mammalia; order Chiroptera; family Rhinolophidae; genus Rhinolophus; species Rhinolophus sinicus. Next base: position 47,919,933 of record NC_133754.1, on the reverse strand, counting down.
TATAAGTATAATCATTCAAATAACATGGAAAACAATATTTGTTTGGAACAAGGCAAGGTAATTCATGTACAAAACAACACTAAATGGCAAAATAATCATTACAGTTAACATTTACTGTGCACTTGTATTTGAGTGGGACTGCATTCACAGGATGTTTTACAGTAAATTTCCAATTTAAATATTTTAACAACCTTATGAAGTAGAGACTAATGTAATGCTTTATAGTATGCCTTTTAAAAAAAAAAAGAAAATTGATGTTTATGTACTTAAGTAATTTTCTCAAAGTAACTTAGCTAATAAGTGGCAGAGAGATGATGCACGTCGAGATGTACTTAGTTTCATATATCACACTTTTAAGTAGATGGTCACAATTTCATGAGGCTCAACAGGATTAAAAAGAGAATATCATGATGCCTTTCCTTTGTAGAAGTGCAGCCATCAAATCACCTTGGCAATGGATGTACTTGACTCCAGTCAAGTAAAGTGAGTGTTCTCAAAACTCTAGGTGTGTAAGGTATTCATCTAAAGCAGTGATTCTCCCCTTGGAATCTCCCTGTTCTCAGTAATGTCCAATGATTTTCAACAGAATTTTTTTTTTTAATTGTAACACAATATCATTTATTTGGGGGTAATTTTAGTTCTCTTGAACATGTGTTTATATTATCCAAGGTTGTATCATTTGAGAATATACATGTTGCTCTGTGTACGTACTATAACATCATCTTGGTTTTCCTCTGCATAATTGTTGTTGTTACTGTAAATGTGTTTCCTTTTTGTGACATCTGTCTTCATAAGAAAATACAGCCATACTAAGCTACAAAATAAAATGTTTCTAGTGTGGGTAATATTAATAATACATAAAAATTTAAAATGCAATATCTAATTTATTAAATTCACTATGAATAGAAAGAACTCACATTAAATGCTATTAAGGGAAGAAGGAGAGATGTGGAGAGGGCATTAACGTTGCTCTGGAGGAAACATTTTGTTCTATTTTAATTTATCAAGATTGGAAAATAATCAACAGCTGAAACGCTATTTCCACAAATGAAAAATCTTGTCTGTTAAAAGAAAAGGAAGAAATTATGTAACTTAATAGTACACAGGCATTTGTGAGAATTTTTAATGTAAAAAAAATCAGTCAATTGAGTCTATACTCTCTTGGTGATATTTACACAAATTCAGGTTCTTAATTCAGGTAGAAAGAATTTATTTCCCATCCGTTTTTATATTAACACTAAGATTGGTCACAAAATTAAACACAGAATTACACCTAACATTGTTTTAGAGTCTTGTATTAAAATTTTTAACAGTCTCTTGTACTCCATGTATCATCAAATATCAAAAATACCTTTTTTTATAAATTAAGTCTGATGATAAATAGCATTAAGCTAGTCATTTCAAAAACCTGAGTAAATTCTTCAGAGTAAATTAGATTATATTAGATAAAATAACTATATTTATTTGGAGGTTAGGGCCTCCAAAAGGACTTATTTCTGTATCACAAATAAAAGTAATATTTGATTCGCAGTAGAGTCAAAATCTTTTTTAAGATCTTAATTTGTATCACATTTTTAATGCGATAAAAGGAGGAAGAAGTAATGGAGGTAAGGATAGAGAAGAAAGATGAGAGAAAAAGAATTGCCTTATCTACAATTATGTGTAGTTCATGCAGTCTGGATACAAGTTTCATATAAGGATACAGTTTTTATGTTGCTTTCTATTATAGTTTTCAAGTCTGTCCTTCATAAGTTTTAGATATTTGATTAATCCTAATATGGTGAGATAAAATAATCTCTAAAACGTTTAATAAAAATTGTATTAATTTTACAAGATTATACAGGCATTGTGTAAAGTTGCACAAAACAGAATATAGAAACAAGAAGGAACAAAGACTAGGAATCCATACACTAGCTCAATACAATCTTATTTCTAAGGAGCCATAACATTTATTGAAATTTTAAAAAAGTCACTAGATTGAAGAAGTTTGTCTTTATAAAATGGCAGAAAATATTTCCAATCTTCTTTGTTCCATTTTTGGATTCCTCAAGTACCTTTCAGATCTGTAGTTTTTAATCCTAAATAGACATGCCCACTTAGAATAGCTGCATTACGTAAATGAACAGCATTGATACTCTTCAAAATCAATTTTGTCAGTTAGTCAATTAGTATACTTAAGTTGGATACAATTCCATTGATTTCCTAAGAATAAGCCCTCCTTGAATTAGCTGTCTAAATGGCATTCCTCAAACTACAGAGTTTAGGACCTGACCCTGAACCCATGTTGGGAATGGCCCAGGTGTATGGCTCTAGGTGTGCAACCACCACGCTAGCCATTGTACTCATTGGCAATGAAGCAGGTATCTATTTAGAGGAATTGCTCTTCTTGTCAATTTTCAAAAGATGGTAAGTTATTGTAAAAATATGAGAAACACAATAGAACCTAGAATTATGATTCTGACAGAACAGGAATATATTTATTTTATGCAATGCATTCTAGCATATTTTCTATAGTAAAGGTGACTGTCTCCACAGTGCTATACTTCTATAGTACTTAAAGACTAGTATTAGAGGAGAATGACTCAAAGATTTTTTTTTAGAAATTCTATACTCTTATTTTTTATTTAGTTTTATCATTTTAGCCCCTAGAATGATTTTTTTTCATTCTAAAAATGGATAGATAAAATTTAAAGAAAAATAGCTTAAATTTTTTCTCATATCATACACTTGTTTTAATTAAGTAAATCAGTAGGTGCCAAAAAGACTGTCAATACCTTATATAGTTTAATATTTATTGAGGTATTGCAATGTAGTATTTAATTTTGTTATATAAAACAATACATTTAAAATTTACTTTATTATTTTTAAATTCAATGATATTAATTTGGTATTCTGAATGTCTTCTTGAACAATTTCCAGTTGGATGAATATTAACTTAGTATATAATTTCTATTGCCTCTTAATACACAAATATAAGCAAATAGAAACATTATTTGCATTGTTTTATTAAAATATTTCAAAATACTATAGTATAGGCATTGAAGAAACTCATAATGAACAACATCGAGATCCTCTAATGCATATATTATTATGCAATATTAATGTTTCAGAAATTATGATGAAAGAAAATTTATATTCATTATGTACTAATCAATATTTATGCAATTTATTCCAAAAGCATTTCTGCTAAAATATCTGCTCTGTCATGAGAACTATGAGGTATAAAAAAAAAAAAAAAAAAAAAAACACAGAAATATCTGATTTTCCCTTAAGAATCACACAGTCTTAGAAAAATAAGACACACATATTTAAGAAACAAGTCAATGTAGTATCTAAAATAATGTCATTGATGGTCAGTCAATCAGGCCTCAGAGTGGAGTTTTCAGTTCTTTCCCTGGTTCCATGACGCCTCTAAAGGGTGAAGTTATATAATTTTCACCTTCATAATTAGCTGTAACTTCCTCCTACTATGAAACAATTGCTTGGGTACTTGGCGAAAGTGCAAGTTGTTCAAAAACTGTTACTCTAAATTTTAACACTTAGTTCAGGGGTCAGGAATTTTTTTCTATAAAGGGCCAGGTGGTAAGAATTTTAAGCTTGGTAGGGTACAGATTCTCAATTCTACCATTGTCGACAAAAGCAGCCATCGACAACACATACATAAATGAGTGTGGATATTTAGGAAAATGTACTTACAAAAACAGAATTGTTCTGACAGCTATAGTTGGTGAACCCCTCCCTGGTCTAATGGATCTAATTTCATATCGCAATAGGTTAGTTGATGATGGAGTCTCTTCTCTAACTCTAGTCATTCTCTAACCAGTTAATTATTTTTTATCTAAACTTATAGGAAACTTGGTTATCTGACTTGTACAGTTTTCTGGAGGCTTCTTCCCTTCTTGTATACTTTTCTTCCATGGCTGGGCAACTGGCTAACCCCCACTTAATACACAGGTATGGAGCACAGGCTCACTTCACTGACTCCTGCTTTCAGACTTAGTAGTTGACCACTCACCTGCAGAAATCTTTGTTGAGCACATGACCCTCTGTACATTTCCTGCATGTCAGACTCTTTAGACTTTTATATTTAATTGTAACACTACTCCTCTTTCCCATAATATTTTGACTTCCCCACCAACTTCTCACTTGCTTTTCAAATTGTGTCCATGCTTGCCATTTCCCACCATGTAATTTACCTCTGCTCAAACACCAAAGATAACCCCAAAACAGCAAGCCTCAAGGGATGAACGCCTGTATTTTTCCAGAATCTGTGCTAAATGTTCAACATGTATTAGTGATTTGACACGCCAGTGTCAAGGTTGTATGTATTAAAGGCCGCATCTGTGTGAATTACTTATTTTTCTCCCTTTACGCCCACTCACGGGTATCACAGATGCCACTGGACGTTTTTCCAAACCGCAAGCAAACCAAAGCTAAGATTCAAATAAGCCACAGGGCTAAGAGTATAACACAAATGTAATGCATCGGATGAGTTTCTTAGTGAACTAAAGACTGGAGAAGAGAGATGTGAGCAGAGAATGAGAGGTTATGGGGAAGCCTGTCAGGAATAGGGGTTCCCTAAGCAGGAAGCAAAGACCAACGATGAATTAGAAAGAACTCAGAAATTAACTCTCTTGGAGTGTGCATCCTGCTCCCCACACAAACATACTCAAACAGCTGGATATTTCATAGACAAGAAAACCTAGCATGGAGAGGTTAAATACTATGTTTATTCAAGTCATACTGACATCAACAGGAGCAGAATAAGTCACAAAAATAGTTTCGCTTCTTTTTTTTTAATGAATGAATGGATGCTGTGTGTTTTTTCAAGTGGCTTTTCTGTATTTCCTTTCACAGTCATATAATTTTTCTCCTTTCTTTTCTTATGTTGTAAACTCTATTGATGGATTTTTAAATGTGAAATCACCCTTACTTGGTTTAACTATTCTTGGCCATGCTCACTTACTCTTTTTAATATGTTGCTAAATTCATGTTGGTAATATTCTGTCAGTGTTTTTCATGGTTTAAATTCATGAAGGATATTATTCAGCAATTTCCTTTTTTTGCAATATCCTTGTCTGATATAGGGATGAGTGTTACTGTGGCCTCATAAAAAAGTTGGGGTATATCCCCCTGTCTTCTATTTCCTAAAGAAGTTTGTATGAGTTTTGCATTAATTCTTTCTTAAACATTTGGTATAATTCACCTGCGAAGCACATCGGATATTTTCTTTGGAGGAAGATATTTGAAGATGAATGCAATTTTATTAATAAACTTAAGTTTTTGAGATCTTGCATATTTTATAATGTCAGCTTTAATACTTGTATTATCATAATTAGAAATTTAAAATTGTATCTCATTCTTCTAAGTTCTCAAACTTATAAGTACATCATAATATTCCAACAAAAATTCTCTTAATTTCTGTAGGATTTGCAGTGATTTCTCCCTTTCATTCTAGACACAATTTATATTATCTCTCTCTCTTCTACTTGGTTAGTGTTGCTAGCAGGTTACCAATTTTATTTTTTTATATAAAATCAAATTTTCACTTTGTTGATTTTTTAAAATGTTTATTTTTTATCATTATTTATTTTCACTATTTTCCACCTCATATTTGCTTTGGGTTTAATTCATTCTTTTTTTCTTCAAATTATTAATTTGGAACCTTAGATAATTAATAGTATGCACTGCTTTCGTCTTATTTCAGAATTTTGTTATGTTGTGTCTTTCATTTCATTTTGAAATATATTTTTATTTCCTCCATGATATCTTTGATGATCCATTGGTTATTTAGAATTATCTTGGTTAATTTAAAATACTAGGGAATTTTATTATTTGTATTATTTGACATTATTAATTTATTATTATTATTATTATTGATTTCTAATTTAATTCCATCGTGGTCAAAGAACATATGTATCATTTAAATCCATTGAAATTCACTGAGACATGTTTCGCAGCCAAGCATGATTCTATCATAATGGATCTGTGATAGTGGTTTTATAGTATTCTACATCCTATTCTTTTCTACTTCTTCCATCAGTTACTGAGAGTGTCATATTAAAATCTCCAACTGTTTGTGGTAGATTTGTCTGTTTCTCCATTTACTTCTGAATGTTTTATTTCATGTATTTTGAAGTTTTATTATGAGGAACATACACATTTGGAATTTTTATGTCTTCTGTTTGAAATTATTATCATTATTTCCTTTTTATCTGTAATGATGCCACAAACTCTACTTTCTAATATTAATATAACTCAAGCCCTTTTTCATGCTTAATTTTACATGTTATATCATTTACCACCTTTTTTTTTTATCTGCTACTTTAGATTTAATGTGTGTTTCTTTTAAACCACAAATATCTGAATTTTAGTTTTTTCTACCCAATCTGACAATCTCTATGTTTATTTGGATAGTTTCAATTAATTAATTTTTTATCTTTTAAGAAATAATTTGGAGAAGTTACTTAAACTGTATATGTCTCAGATTCCTCAGAGTTCAAATAAAGAGAGTAAACTCAAACTCATGGAGATTAAAGGTGAGTTAAAATAGGAAATGCATGTGAAGTGCCTAACATAGAATAAGAATTCACTAATAGTATTTTTATTTTTATTATTTCAAAATCTACTGCATACTCGGGATGAATAGTACTTCACAGTAACAAATGCTCTGATTATATTATTTTAATTTCCATTTACCTCAATGTGCTATAGTGCTTATTATGAGGTAGAAGCCAAGTCTGACAGAAATAGACATTAGCTCAAAGTCACCAAATCAGTCATTACTGAAGAAGAGGCTGTAGAAATTGGGTGTTTATGTTGCAGATCATTCCATTAAGCTACAAGAAATATTTTTATTTAGGAAAATTAATTTTCTATATAAATTTTGAAAATGGAAGTATACATGTATATGGATATAGGAAAATATTTAAAAGTATATTTAAAATAATCTTAATTTTTTTTTGTTTTTGTTTTGGTCAAAATGCAGAGTACTAAAACTATAGTATAATCTAAAATAGAAAGTAAATTCTGGCATTGATAGGGAAACTTTGATATTTAAATACGTATTATCTTCTTCATATGCTTTCAATCTATAACTTATTTTACATAAATAAGATTTATAACTTTGCACGCACTTCTAAATACAATACCTGGTTCTGAAATGGGCCCATGGGCATATTATCTTGACCCAAAGGAATGATGGAAATGCCAACCACAAAATTAGTGCAGAAAAAATTTTAGTGTTCCCTTTATTACATTTTTTCCCTTTTTTCTTTATTCCTATATTCACTGTCTTTATCCTTCTTTACTCCTATATTTGTTAGGATACATAAACTTTATTTTATCTATGTGAATGCCACACTTTCTTAACTTATATAAATTATAAAAATGTATAAAAATAATTTGTTATGTAGAAAATAACATCAGTTACACATTGCATTATGCCATAATAACTCAAAAAGCCAAGACATATTCTCACATTACATCCTTTCCAAATTGCTTTCCATGCTGGTAAATGGAAGAATGATTGATCTGCTGCTGCCTAAAAATCTACAGCCATTTTTTGTCCTTAGGGTGACAAGATGTCTCAATAGCAAATTTTCATTGCTAGTAAAATAATTTAGGAACTAGAAGAGAAAACTCTGATGAGAATTATCTTACTAGACAAGAAATCAAACAAATTGCTATGGAAGGAAGAATCAAAATAACAGATGACTCTTAAAATGCAAATGCATTATCCATGCAAACTATGTCTAGGGAAGGCCAAGTAGCAGCTGGACCGACACAGTATCAGAAAAGACTTAAATCTGGAGTGTGCAATAAAAGAATGTGTTTACTGTCTTTATCAAATAATAGCAGAATTGAATGCTTGGGCATGCACAAGTATAGAGATGATATCTGAAAGAGCACAAAAATTGAGAACATGAAGTCATAGTGCAGAGCAAAGGACTGATTCAATGAGGTCTTCACCTCACAAAAGGCGGATAAATGGTCATATGGTAATGATGATAATATCGCGTTTGGAAGCACCTCATCCTGAGATCTAAGAGCTTGATGGCATTGCTTGGAACCAATTCACATAGGTGCTTTTTCCTTAAGATAAATATAGAATGCTTGAAGTAGGCTTTTTCCTCGAAATATATGTTTGAAAGAACAATTTTTAAAAAGCAGTTAAAGAAAACACCATGAGAAAAAAAGGAGTTTTGTTTCCTGTTTTTTACCCCGAAGTATATATTTTTAACTTATCTACTTTAACAAAATTATAATATAGGGGAATCAACACCATCAAATCAAATATAGACAGTATTTACTAGTGTGAGCCTTACCAAGCAAGGATTAAAAGTTGTTATGAGAAGTCAGATGCTGCAAATGAGAAACAGGGAATACTAGGAAATGTAGCAGTAAGATTCTACTTATGGGCTTCATTTGTATCTCTTTTCCCTCCTCTAGTATTACAACAGAATATGTTTAACTCTAATTTTGTTTTTCTGAGAAGCAAAAGTCTTTTCTAAGACTTTTGAGTATTTCAGTTAATCTCCTAACTTTTTGTGGTCACATATATACAAAATAAATAAACACGTTCCTACTAATATCTGTACATCTATAAATTATAAGCATGCACTATTATCTAAATCTATTTGAACATCAAAATATATATACAAAACTAAAAATAGAAAAAAGGTTAAATAAAAGTTTAACTTTTATTCCCACAACTATTTCTATTTTCTTGAGTCCTAAATTATGTGCATTCCAGTTTGAAGGCCGCTGTCTACCCATTTACTGGGTTTAAGAAGCAGATAATCAAAGTGAGATAGAAGATGTTGTAAATAATATGAGCATTCGTTGATAATGCTCATACAGGGGTCTGTAAAAGTAATTATCTGTATGTAACTAGGGTGGGTTCACAATACATCTACTGGTCTTTGGTTTTCCCATTCACAACACCACTTCTAGTCAGCTGGTCAAAATACCACTTCGTTCTCTGTAAAAATGTGTGGACAGAGAGGGCGCTTAATAATTTCCTGGGACACTTAAAGGGAGTGCATGGGCAAAATGCAGGTGATATGACAAAACCTTCACTGCTCAATTAGACAACTTCGGCTGACAAACTAGGAGGAAGCTCAGGGAAGACATCCCTACCATGTAAAAAAGCCAGGGCTGACTTTTCTTCTCTGCCCTGGTGGTCTTGAGTGTTCTCTTGAACATCAGAACAAAGTTACCAACTATTATCTCTGCTTCCACTCTTTGGTTTTGCTCCCAGTATTTCTTCAGTGTGGAATAGCAAAAAAGTCTCAACATTATGTAAATACTGACCATTATCTACACTTCCCAACTCATCTCCTATATTTATGTATGTCAGAAGTCCCAGACTTGCTTGAAAATCAAACCCAATTTATTTCTTATCTTCCCGGCCCAAGTAGACATCCCAGCTGTAAACACATAACATTACACTTGCTTTATTCTCTTTCCAATTTTGTTATAATTTAAATTTAAGTCTTTTTAGTCAAAAGCTAAATATTGCTTTTTATTTATTTATTTTATTATTTTAACTTTTCAATGAAACAATCCTAATTTTTCAGGCAACATCAATGCCTTTAAATTAGTTATCACGGGCAAGATCATAACATTTTTGGAGTGGAGCTTCTTTATTACAGACCTAAAATACGCTTAACACCAGAAATGATTTAAACACTGATGTGTTCTAAATGACTTACAGAAACCATCTACATACCATAAAAGGCATTCATTTATACAAGAATCTTTCCCCAGGGCAAGCATAAGTAGTTTAGGGAATTCAACATAAAGCAAGTGGCTGGTATTTTAAAGACCGAAGATATGTATGTAAAAATCAGAAAACTTTAATTAAAAAAAATTCTTTAAAAATAAAATACTGGTGTAATAGTAACAAATTAAAAAAAAAAAATTGTCGCCTCCAAATGAAAAGATACTAGAAGATAAATAGGAAATCAGACTTTCATAGAGAAATGAAACATTGTTTTAAGGTAGAATTTCAAAATATGTTCTGCAAAAAAAAAAGGAACAGGAAAACAAAAGTTTTATTATAAAGCAATTTTGAATAGTGCTTTATAATTCTTCCCCTTTTTTGAAACATTTGTGAACTGTGCCTATTTAAACTTTCTATCATTTGTTAATTTTTGCATACATATTCCACTGGAGTCTTAAAATTCCACCCACTTGCTTTAGTTCACTAGACCTTTTTGAATGTCTTAGGTAGTGATCTTACATGTGTTTTCTTTTAAGTTCCATGAGGCAAATGCAATTATAGGCGAATGATCATTCAAGAAAAGGAGAATGAGCAATGATGACTCTTTAAAAAGGTTCTTTCAAATTGATTATTCAATTGTGACTTAACTGCTTTTAGAAAGAAAGATATCCATTTATTCTCCATTGAATAGGTACCACATTTATTGCCTTGAAAGAATATAAGGAAATCAAATGTATTTTTTTCCCACGTTCCACTTTGATGCGAGTAAAAATACTAACATTTCTGATATTTCATTTATAAAATAAAGACAGGAATTTCTTGTCAATTCCTTCATTTATTAGGCTGCTGTATTTATTGCTGCCAGTTAAACATATGCTTATTTGTTTCACTGAAGAAAATTGGAAGTCATAGGGCACTGTAATTAATGATAATTATGTTATTAATTTTATTTTCTGCCTGAAAGCCTTCCCTCTTACTCAAGTCCATTTTCCCAGTGGTTATCCACTCACCTCCTTCAGGACTTCGCAAATGTCATTTTATCATTGATGTTTTTCCTGACCTCTCAGCCTAAAATAGTAAACTTACTTATATGATGAAGTGTTCTGACAAGATGTCTCTTTTCTGTGGTTTTGTTGATCAGAAGTCATGATTCCCAAGTAGAAGCTACACTCCATTGAGCCAAAAGTCTTGCATCAAATACATGCTTTTTCCTTGAAGTCCTTTACCAGGTTGGCTTCAGTTGTATTCACCACCTCTGTGAACCTTGCCCCACATCAGGGATAAACCATGGGCGGGTGGGAGACATCAGCTGCTACCTAATCTAGGAAAACACTGATGTTTTGTTCACAGGAATGAGTGTAACTACAGTTGCACGCACTTAACATATTCAATGAGACTGACCAAAGTGAGGTTCTAATCCTCTTCCCACTGATACAAATAAACCTCTGTTATGCCAGTATGGTGATATGTGGACACATTCTCTTACCCATCACCACTTTCTGATGTTTATAGTGTGAACAGAAAAAGTAAGCCAAGTTAACACATATTTACCTAGTCTCATGAATGGATATACACACCTACATTACTAGAAAAGAGCCTCAATAGAAAGCCTCAACATAAGAAATAATTTCAAAGTGGTTAGTTTTTTCTTATTGATAGTGATTCAGTCGCTACTTTGATTTTTTTGTGAAGATTTTATGTAAATTTGAAAAGAAAACACATTTTTAACAGCAGCATTTGAAGAAAGAAAGATGATTTCTCTCTGCCAGATCTGTCAGGGAAGCATCCAGCATGAGATGAATTTTGAACATTATTTTGAAAGAAGTATGTATTAGAAGGAGAATTTTAATGCTAATCTTCAAATACTCCATATTTCATCCTGAACTTGCCAAGTAGGCAGTTACATGCATTGACCAATGTGTCTGGAATGTTACCCAGACAGACATAAACTTGCCTTTGGAGTCCAGTGATTGAGACTCTGTCAAATCTCATATGTCAGCTGTTTCATTTTGTGATTGGTCTCATATTTCCTGAAGATTTTTATCTTTCTGGATAAACTAGAATGTCCTCAAAAGGAATAATGTGCTGTCTGCTTTAGTGTTTTATACACAAAAAATAATAATAATAAAACACTCAATAAATGATTTTAAGCTATTTCATCTATCATACGTGTGTAATCTTCCATGAAGTTTACAATTCTAGGTACCTACATGTATGCACTTCTGTATATTCACATCTCTGTCAAATGTTACTCACATGTATATTGCAACATCATGTATTATTTTCTTGTTTGAATTTTTTCTATATAAAGTTTATAAAATTATAGCAACTCTGAGTTTTTTGAAGCTTATACATCTTAAAGTGTCCTAATAATTCATCTTTATTTACCAAATACACCTTGTAAAAGAATATAAAAGATAAAACTTATTATAAAAATCTCTTCTTTAGTCTAGAAACTTAATATATTCTATATATGCATTGGTACTCAAAAAATAGAAGGAAAGAGCATATGACAATAGTATTGAAGAAATATGAACAAATGATGTGATAAGAAAATGAGTTCAGACAAAAAGACTAATTAAGGAAAATTTAATACATTTCCCAATGTATTTTAGCTTCAGTTCTCTGTGAGAATTTTTTCTTTTCTCTAAAGAATAACATTCAGTTTTGACAACTGTAATGTACAGTTTGCAATGGAAAAAAATGAACATAACAACTGTTAAGATTGAAGAATATTAATGTAGATATTTCTAATATTATATTTTATATAATAAATAAGAATATATTTGGATTAATTTGGGTAACATTTGTTGTCCTGGATTTTTTTTTTTAAATTGGAATTTTAAATCAATGCAGAAAGCAAGGAAAAGACATAGATTTGAAATCAATATGGGCAAACTGAAGAATTAGGAGCCAAAGAGATACTGATTTAAATCTTCCCTCAGATGATGGCTGGTTAACAAATTACTTAACCTCTTAATGCTAGGACCAGGACAAAGCTGCTGTAGATTCAATGAGGTAGCAAACGTTTGCAAAGAGAAGAATGAAATTCTGACCCAATAAGGATATCCTTACCTGATAAGACTGTATATCTTTGAGTGTGGTGGGGCCTTTCTAGCAGCCCATATTGACTGCGTTGTCTACTTAACTTATAATGGGACCCTGGGAGGGACAACGAACTATCAGGGAGTCCTGTCTGCTAACGAGTATGTTCATAACCTTGAATTTATACCTTGCACTACTATTTGTTTGTTTGGTAGTGAATTGACTGGAAAACAGATCCAGTTGAGCATTTCTTTCAATATTCAAAACTGGATCAGCCTATCTTATTCTCAAAGGCCCATCATAAGTGGTGACAATGATTCTTTTCTCATGGTATAAAAGTAAAGGTTAAATAAGGTACTACCGTGTTTCCCTGAAAATAAGGCCTAATCAGGAAATAAGCCCTAGCATGATTTTTCAGGATGACATCCCCTGAACATAAGCCCTAATGTGTCTTTTGGAGAAAAAAATTAATGTAAGACCCGGTTTTATCTTCAGGGAAACACGGTATATGTCAAAGCTTTGTTCAGCTCTTACATATCACCAATAAAGGCTAGTTATTCTTGTTGCTACTATTATTGAAACCAATTCATGAAAATACTTTAGTGAAATTGTTTCTATATGCTAAAAATTATTAAGGAAATATGAATATCCTTGTTTATGTTTGTTAATGACATACGTATAGTAACGTTTCCAATCTTCTAAATAATACTTTTAAGAGAAATACAGAATTGTACAATTTTTTTCAAAAATTCTTAATTTTCTCTTGGAACTTAAGTGGCAAATAATGGAAATGCTTATGTTCCATTGTTCTGAAACATAAAAATTATTTAATTTAATTTAATTTAGCCTGACTAAGAATGAAATATGATCTCTAATTATTGAGAACCATTTTTTGCAAAACACATATTTGCATGGTGGCAAATTAAAAATGGAAAATATTAGTTCTGCCTTGAAAGGGTGCTCATTTTAGTCATGAAAATGTCCTATAAAAAGGAGAACATATTCTATTATTTTGAAATGAAGTTAACAGCTACAACTTGACTTCTATTGAGTTGTTGCTTCTCAATAGTTTTTGAGAACATTTACCAAAATCATGGGCTGAAAATGAATCAACAGAGTATCAATTCAGTGTCAAGCAGGGTGGTATTCTCTCACCTCCCATCATATTTGTAGAGCCATCTATTATCCTATACTTGCTTTACTTTTTCTCTTTCCTGGTCTTTACAGGGGCTTAGATTTGAAATTACATGTCATGATTGTGCTTCACCACATTTAAAATTGCTACATTTATACGTTACGATTTCACCTGGTCATTCCTTGATGGGAAATTAGTTTATCCCCCATTACTTTCACAGTGAACTTTCGCGAAAGAATTCTTAATATAAAACCCAATGTGAAGTCACAGATTTTCCCATTATTTTAAAGAATTGTACCCTCCTACCTTTCTCTTAGCTACTGTTAATTTAAATGATCACAGTACTGTGATTATAAAGCCACTGCCATCAAAAGAAAAATAAGTTTATTTTTTTCTTACTAAAATTGGATTTGTTTGAACCATTTTGCAATGACTTAATGGTGTTACCTGTCAATTTTCACTTGATTTTTGAAGTAAATTTACCTGATTCAAATTGTTTAATATGTTTTGAGTTGGAGCTAGCTGAACCTCAAAACTTAATTCACCTTAAAATATTCTAAAGGATTTCCCTACTTTAATGTCACACTATAGAGCTTATTTTTTCAGTAATAAATTTGGAGTCTGTCTTTGCAATTTATAGATTGAGGAAAAGTTGCTATTCAGCTCCTCAAAAATACTTGATTTTATCAATGTAATATCGATCTGAAAGCAACATTTCCTCAAGGGTGAATAAAGAAATTTGTAAGTAATATGTTATTTAGAAATTATCATAAAAATGACTTTCCTTGCATGTATTATTTAATTACAAATAACTACATGTAATGTAATAAGTATAAAATATAAGCTTTTATAAGATTATCTCTTCTGCATATATAAAGTTATTTTCATAAATTACCAGGAACATAAATTAGGTAAGACATATCAAATAATATCTTTCTCATTTTACCAGTTAGCAAACTATAATAAGAAAGTGTAAATAGCTCACACAAAGTTACGGTTTTGTGTAGGGATGGAACAAGAGTCTGGGTTTTAGCCTCGCTGTATAATGCCATGTATAATTAGGTGCTGAATCAAGATGTGCTTTTTGTTGATTTGTCCCATGTGGGTACCATTTCCACTAGACCTTGCCTCCTCTCAATTATAGTAATCACTCTATTATCTGAAAATTCCTTCACCAATCTGATGGATTACGTCAGTAGCCAAATCCATATCATATCTTTTAAATTATTTTCCTAAATGTTATCTTTAACATAGCTTATTGAAACAGTTGCACACAATTAGGAATAACTAGATACTTGTTATACCTTGCAAGTTTTAGTTAAAGCACTGTACCCTAAAATTCGCTGTCATAACAAAAATGCAGGATCTGTAGGAAGATCAAGGAAAACAACTTGGTCTTGGGTCATACAAATTTTGATATGAATGATATTTATTTTATTTCATTGAAACTATTTCCAGAATAGCTTAACCTAAGATAAAAACTATAAAATTTTAGAAGAAAGACTCTATGATTCTATGATGAATAATCTGGCATCTGTGAATTTGCAAGTTGACATTGAAATAATGGTGTAACAAGCTACTGATGACTGTCATTGTTGATGATGTAAGTGTTTGTGTTGAAACTTAAGGGATGCAAGGGGAATTTTAGTAAAGATATGCAAATATTATTCCACTTCTCCATCCCATCCTCTCCTCCCATACACAAGAAAATCTTGGCATCAACATTTAGTGCCATTACTACCATTGCCTACCCAATGTTATTTGTTTCCCATAATGTATATCCAATATTGTACAGAAAACTGCATAGCAGTAAGTATTTGGTAATACCTAATAAAAACTTCCTGGCCTCAAATTATTGTGGGTCCCTTGGAAACGTAGGTTAATAAGCTAGAAGGAGAAGCTTGCAGATAGAAGAAAAGGTGGTACATAAAAGCACAATACCAAACCTTTAATCTTTATATGTTCATTAAATTAGGCTTTATAGTGCTGTAGGACTTTATAAGAGAGTCAGCTCCTCACTGGGATCATTGGATATAAAATAGCATTTAGGGTAATTTTAAAGAAACAATTGATTTGGGGGTCAACTATATGGTGGTAGAAGGAGAACTGACTCTAGTGGTGAACACACAACACAACGTATAGATATCATATTATAGAATAGTACACTTGAAACCTGTATAATTTTACTAATCAATGTCATCCAATAAATGTAATACAAAAAAAAAAAGAAAATTGATTTGGAAGAAAAGGAAAACCCGTGTTATATGGACCAACAGTATTACGACAAACACTTTTAAATGATTGGAGAAACCTGACCAAGACAGAACATGTTGGAAACTCAATATATGTTGTCAAAATGGAAACTTCAACATAGAAAAAGAATAGGGACTAAATAAATCATTTCTGCAGAGTGGACCTGGAGACCCTGGCTAAGTTAAAAACTTTAGTGTTTACAGAAAAGCAGTTTTAAGCAAGAGTTTAGGAATTAAACTGGAGTTCAGGAATTTAAGATCACTGACTTGTCTGGGAAACTGGAACAACACAGAAGAATCATGCAAATTATGGAAAAATAAAAGATCAGTCTAAAGGTATCAAATAAAAGAAGGAAATGGTAGCAAGTGAAAACAGAAATTGTATTTTTGTCCTTCACCTAAATTACATATTTTTTCACTTAGACACTATTAAAACAAATTCTGTTTAATAGAAACAATCATGTTCACAATAACCGTCTCTTATGTGCTAGTATGCAATGAGCAGGGTAGAGGAAGGCACAGTGTACCATGGAAGTGTCAGAAAGTAGAATCACTACTTGAAAATAAGAAAATTGCTGGCAATAATGAAGACAATCTTCTTTAAATATTGTCTTATTGTTTAATGAAAGGAATTTAACAATACGTGATGTTTTATAATGCAATTATTTTTCTTGGTATTATAGAATTTTTCCCCACTTCGATAATTATATATCTACATAATTTTGATAGCCACATAGTATGCCATTGTATTCCATAATGAATTAAATTACACTTTTATTATTGGATATTTGGCTCAGTTTCCTATTTTTTTATTCTTATGAACCCCACTGTGATAAACATTCAGTAGGTATATCCTGATCCACTTATCCTACTAGTTTATAAAAACCTGTGTTTTAGATGACAAAAAAACAAAACAAAACATGAATCTCACAAGATCGTTGCAATTTGGTGTTCAATGACTGAGAAAATAGCCTGGAAATATTAGAGAGTCTGGCACGTAAAAGAAAATAAGTAGGCATCTGTTAAACAAATAAATTAACCATTAAAATATTTTGACATTAAAACAGTATATGTTTTTTAAGTTAATTTATTTTAACAGCTTTTTGAGGGTATAATTGCTATAAAAGAACTTCACATATTCAGTGTGTACAATTTGGTGAGTTTGGACATATACTAACCCTCTATGATACCATAACCTGTGTTCTTTTTTGTCTTCACCCTCATGTGAAGAGGTGTTTTTGTTTTGTTTTGTTTTTTGTCATTGTTTGTTGTTGTTGTTTCTCATAGTAACTCTGAAATTTTGCTATGAAAGGCAAGAGAAAGATAAACTTGTATCACAGATGCTCTATTCGAAATTCTGAGAAGTGAGATCCCTCTCATGAACACAAAAGCCTCAAGGAACCATCATCTTGAGGACTTGCCTGTGGCATCCTGTAATAGTCAAGAATAATGGTGATAATGCATGAGGTGGAGCAAGACCTGGTGGGGGAGGAGAAAAGAGTAGACAAAGAAAGAAAGACTTGGGAAACGGCGCACAGTCAGATGCCCATCTAACTCACTAGGTCTGAAATGGGACCTAATGGGAAAATAAACCCTGGACCCCAAGTGTGTTTATAGTTTGCTTCTGGTAATAATTAACCTTTCTATTGTAGTTAATGGAAAGTGTCTTCTTGCTTTTACAGATGAGTCAGGGACCCACAACATGGTTATGCCCATCCTGTAACCCCAGCACCTAGAACAGTGGCTAGGATAGAGTGGGAACTCAATAAGTATCTGTTAAAAGACTGAATATATAGTATTATTTATTCTACCTGAATGCAGTGTTATGTGGACTTCTGGGTTTTCTACATTGTAATAATTCTAGAGTCCTACAGTGAGCCGAGGGTCATAGGTGCAAACTACTGGTTTACCATCTTTAGTGGCAATGTTTTAGATGCTTATTTATGCTGCCTTTAAGCCCCTGCCCTGCTCCCGGTTCCTACACAGTAAAGTCAGCCTTCTACCTTTCTTTTACAACCCTTTTGACCAAGATTAATGATCTGAGACAAAATAACCCCCGGCAAGTCTTTCTTTCCAGCTAGCACTACACAAAAAATAAATTAAAGATTAATAATAATATAATATCATAGCATTCTCACTGTCATGCTACAATGTAGGCATAAGTATTATTAATTGCCAATGGTACTCAATAGCAATATTACACCGGAAGATCCAATTTGGTCCTGATGTCTCTTGCTTATTTTATTGCTATATATTTATACTAGGGTGTCATAATTAATATTAAGGTCAAATAAATCCAACATAATTGCTGAATTATGAACATCTAATAATAATTAAATGAGTCAACTTGAATAAGGGATCATGGTAAAAGCATCCTTCAGCTAAAATGAGTATTTCTAAACCATAGACCCTAATCTTTTATCGTCATTTCTTTTCTGCTTTGGTCCATTTAACTTCCTCTAAAATTAATCTCCATCAACCTTCTCGTCTGAGAATTTCCACTGACCCTTTTCATTCACCAAAGATTGACCTGACATGACCTCAGATGAAAATACATTGTTGATTTTACAAGTGATGAAAATTGCAGGCTTGCATTTCTTGGGCAGGATCTTACCCTACATCAAACATGCACTTCATAATGGTTCCCAGGAACTTCTTGGTTATGTTATCAAAAGAATTGTGCACAAATTAAAAAAGGACTTAGCAAATTAACAGTTATTTCTTTTTATCCAATATGGTTAACTTTAAATTACTAGTATTTGATAAAAGTATTTTACATACTTTATCATTTTACCCCAAGGTAAATTAATTTGCTTTGATTTTTAAATTTCTAAAGTTGCATTAGCAAGAAAAATAAATACTTCATTGTACTTGGCAATTCTGATTTTCCTTAATCATGTAAGGAAATAGAATTAAATGTTTACTCTGTTGGTTTGTCAAATTTCTGCATAATTAATTAAAAGTTTACATTAATGCTTAAAATGTATTTAATAAAAGTATTTTGGCAAAAATTGCATTTGATATTATACTATTTTAATTGACATCACTTTTAATGTTAATTATTAGTTACAAGAATAATAAGAAAGTGTGTATATACACATGTATGTATGTCTACATATAATTGACTATGTTTATACAGGTGATTTCATATCTGCTCAACATTATATATTTGACAATTTTTTAGGATTTATAGTTCATAATAATGAAATGATTGCAGAACTACAATTACCAGTGAATTTATGATAGAAAATTTTCCTTTTAAGAATAACATTTTTGTCCATTCATGCTGTAAAATATCAGTTATTTTTTTTGCCTCCAAATTCTTACTTTCAAAATATAAAACATGCTGGGTGTCAAGTGCTTATGTGATCAAATTTCAATTTGTCATTGCAGTTTTATACCAACCATTTTCAGTATTACCTTCTCTTCATTGTTCACAGCAAATAGCAGTGTGCTTTCATTACGGCATCATTTAAAAAGTCCATTAATACTATTATCAAACATTGAAAACAGTTTCTTCCATATAGGAAACCTAATGTAGAGAAGTACTGTAGTCCCCTTTGAATTGCATGACTCATGATAATATAAGAACTAAGTAATACCTTCTGAACAAGCTAGTCTTAACAATAATGACTTTCATTTATAAGAAGTAGTGCAAAAAGCCTGTACAATCCACTTAAACTATACGTCAACTTTAAATAAAGTTTATAAAAAGCATTTTAAAATAAGCAATTTTCTACATAAATCATCCCAGTTGTTTAGCTGTATCTTATTCTTTAAAAAATTTACTGCTATATCTCTACTATACATAAGCAAAGCAGTACCTAGCATTAAGAAATAGCATAAGAAATGGATTTAGTCTTTCACGTCTTTTATATATATCTTGTAAAGTCTTCTTTAAATCATGACTTATTCAGAATTATATTGCAAAACACAACAAAATTCCAAGAAGAAATATCAAATTGAGTTCCTTTGATAATAGTATTTGAATTCCATTGTTGGAGCTTTTCCAAAAATGCACCTTAAAAATTATGACAGTTGAAAAAAAAAAGTAAATTAAAATTCTGCTCTATCAACAAAAGCATGTAGCATTCATGCTAGTAGTATAATATCAAAATATTTAATTATGAATAGGACATATATGTCACCCCTGGCGCATAGTAAATGTCAACAAATGCTAACAGAATTAATCAATAAATGAAAAATGAATAAACAAATAAATCAATAAATAAGAAAGGAAATACATATTGTAATCCTCATCAAATTACCTTTTGTCAAGAAAATCTATCTTTTTATGTATCCTTCCTTTTTCCAATGGTAAGTTTTTATGACATTTTATATATTGCAGATTCTTTTCCATTAACTTATCAGATACCGAAAATCTTAAAAACAGCAGTTTTCATCTAATAGATACATATACAATATATATATATATAAAATTGACAGTTTTAGTAGTAAATAACTTCCCTAAAATAAAATATTAAATACATAAGAACGTAGGTCTTCTCTATGACCATCTGTTTTTATCCAGAGAAAAGGAACAAAATGTTTATAGAGTAGCTATTATGTGCTAGCATCTCAACTGTCCTCAATGTCTCCCTTTGATGTAAAACTTGAAACAATCCAAAATAAGAATCAGTTCCCTTATTTCACCATTTCGTGAATGCAGATATACTGAGGGAATTTCCCAGTGTCATCCAATTAGTAATTAACTCAGATCGCTAAGTTTCCAATTCCTTAAGATGACAGCACACTCTTAAAGGAAAAGTCCCTATTCTTTCCACTTCAACAAGATGATGTAGGGGAAGAAAAATTATTTTCCCTCTACCCTTTAGGCTCTTGGCTGAGATACTCCTTATAATAAAAACATATTAATAAGAGAAAAACAAACAAAAGGTTCATAACATGTATATCTCCTCTCTATATAGGAGAGACCCAGAAAAACAGAGTAACTCCCCCAAATGGCCCAAGCCATCACCATCTTCAGTTAAACACAAAAGACTGGGGGTGGGAGGGGGGAGTGCAGTTATGAATGGTTACCAGGAAAGGCAAAGTTAATAAGAATATGATGATTATGAAGTTCAATATCCAATCAATGTTAAGTGTCTAGTGACAGAGGTGATTCAGAGTGTTCAAACAGAGATTGAGAATGCCTGTTGGAAATGCCGTGGGCAAGAGCCCGAACCCATTCCTAGATGCTGTCTATAGTCCTTTCCAAAGCAAATACCAAATACTTTTTCTCACAATTTCCATCCCTCATCTATTGGTTTTACATATTGAAGAAATACAATTCCTAAAATAATCCTTTGGATGATTGAAAAATTGCTGTGTAAACCTCCTCTTTCCCTCTCCATTCTCAGTATGCATTTAACCATCTCTATTTCCTTCCAGTATTTCTTCACAATTCTGGGCTCCCCCCTCTTGATTTACTCCAGGAAATTGTGACATGAATACAGGTCTCTGCTAGAATTTTATGGAAATGACTAAAAAAAAAGAGAACGAGTTTTTTAACTCAAGATTTTGAAACTCTTCAACATTTGCTCTTCAGATAAACTTTTTCTTACTAAATTATTAAATTAGTAAGCCAAACCCTACCACTTTCAGTGCTTCAAATCACCTGGTTAGCTCTCTGCACTTCTCATTACCTCAAATAATCTTGGGTTTGTCTTCATTTGCTTCTGTGTTTCATCTCTGGTCTCCTGTGATATGCAAATTATGTATGGGAAGTTATCTTATTTCTCTCACTTCTGTGAGTTTAGCACTAATATGTCTACTTGAAACACATCAACATTAAATACATATTTACTAAATAATGAATCTACTACCAAGATATGATCACATACTACCACAATACAGGAGTTTATGTATTAGGCACTACAAAGAAAACAGGAAATGGCAGCTTCTTACAATTTCTGAGCAAGGAATGAAACATTTGAGCTGTACTACTATTTATGAAACCAGTTTAAATGCAGAATGGCCTTAATCTGCACCAGAATGGAGGATAGTCTGCTGAAGCAAAGGAAATAGTTTTGAGTTTGCTGCTTAAAAGAAGACTAAATATTAAATACAGCTTTTGCGAAGAAAGCAATAGTAAGACAATAAAGATATGGCAAACAGAGAGCTGAACAAGCATGAGCACTTCACTGAGTTCATATAGCAAGAATCGTTAGTAAACCTTCTTTCATTCATTTATTAAACATGAATTAAACTCCTTTAACTGTTTTGACTAATTTCTTCTTTCTTTTTCAGAGGTTTAAATCTATATTCAAATAGTCCCTCTCATTCGCTAGGCCAATACCCTTAAAGATAAGGGTATTAGAAAACTTTCTATTGTGCATAAACATATAGCAGGCGCTGTATCATTTCTTTATAAAAGGTTCTGAAACTATGAATGATTACTAAATAACTTTATATACTGTATTTTGCCCAAGTGTATAAAATTTTAGTGAGTTTATTCTCTAAATATTTTACAAACTCTAAAATAGAAACCCTTGTTATAATAATTTAGCTGTACAATTTTCTTTGAACATCAATGTATGTATTTGAAGGCTCCCATACATCAAATTTATCAGTGTTCTGCCATGTGATGTATATTTACTACTTTATAACACCCAATCAAAGGAAAACTCACTCACTCTCTCTCTCTCTCTCTCTCTCTCTCTCTCTCTCTCTCAGTCAAATGCTTTAGGAAATATGAAAAAAAAAGTTTTATATATTCCTTAATGTGTATGCTACCAACAAGAATTTGGAAAATCATTTTACTAGGAGAAATAGACAAAAACAGTGAATATAATTTGGAAAAGAAAACAGATGACAGAACAGAAAGGTTGAGAATATTTCAAAGTAGATTGAAAGGAAAACAACAACAACAACAACAACAACAAAATTAAAGGTCCTCCTGATGGGTGGAGATAATGCTCTGGTGTTAATATGAAGTAAAAAGGTTAATTTTGTCTCTGGATCCAGATATTCTGATACCCTGTCTTCTTTTCATAGCACACAATTTATGAACAATTTAAGGTTTTATAAAGTTTTCTGCTGCTAATTACTCACAGCTTGTTTTTGTAAATCTTGGGACCCTTTGAAAGGAACGTAAGGAGCTCTTTTACCCAATTTGGCCCTTATTGCTTCTGAGCACATCTCTCCTCTTACCCATATCCACACACCTTCCCAGCACACTGGCCTCCTTGACGTTCCTGGTACATGAGAACCAGGCTCCATGGTACTTTTCCCTCTGTCTGGAATACTCCTCTGCCAGATAGCTACATGGCTTACTGATTGTCTAACCTTGGGACTTCACTCATAAACAGAGACTGAGACCAGCAAAAGGAGTGAGAGAGTAGAAAGGTTAGATAGGAAAGGAAGAAAGCACAAACAAGAGTGCACCATCAGAGTTGCCTCTGATGGCAGTGGGCCCATTTTTTCAGGTCCTGCCAACAAGCATTCAGAAGGCCTCCTGGAACCAGTTGCCAAAAGTGAGTAGCTGCAAGACCCTGCTTCTGATTGACTGAGCTCCTGCTATGAAGGAAAAGACCACAGTGTAGAAAGCAGAAGGACTCAACAACTAGCATTCTAGATGGGATGCTATTATCCACAGTGAGTCTGCCCTTGCAGAAAAGTGTCCACCACAGTTACAGCAAAAATCAGAAATGGGCCAGAGGCCTCTCTTCTCCAGCACCCCTGCAGTTATTTGTTCACATCAAACCACCTCTGTTAAAATCTCCATGTCTCCAACTTCTTGCTTTGTGCTCTTTCCCCACTGTTGTCCTCTATAGTACTATCACCATTTGATATTTACCAGTGACCTGACAACTTTGGGAGTTTGGAGGAGGGGTGGTCCTGGCTATGTATAGGCACTAAAGGGGTGCATTTGTAGAGAATTAAAGACATTAATAAACCCACTAAAGTCTTTTGCTTTTCATTATCACCATGTACTGCCTATTGTAAACATCATTGATAAATATACATTTTCTCTAGGAGACTGACCACCCCACACAGCGTGGCTTCCCTTGATATATTGATTTATTCATTTAAATTCTGCCTCATTCATCAAAATAAAATTTTTATGAAGACAGATTTTTTTTGGCTATTTTTTTCATTAATGTAACCTTAATGCTTATGCTTGAATGTGTGTGTGTATATATATATATATATATATATATATATATATATATACACACACACATATATATATATATATATTCAAGCAGTAAGGTTACATATATATGAATGTATGTATATATATATATATATATATATATATATATATATACACACATACACACACACAAATATTTATATATACATTCAAGCACTAAGGTTACATTAATGAAAAAATAGTCAAAAAAATCTGTCTTCATAAAAATTTTATTTTGATGAGTGAGGTGATATATATGGTATGTATATACCTTTCCTCCCCACCTGGACAAGAGGTGAGACAATGAATGGAAGAGGAGCTTGATGCAAATCAGCTAATGAATGAAAACACTAAGCCACAAGGAGAAATTTAGAATCCTGGGAAACAAAAGAAAGGAAGACAAAACAAAAATTAAAGGACCCACAACCTTTGCCCTCATTCCCCCACCACAACACCTCCAGGTAAGAAAAATAGAAAACCAATAAAAATGTATTAGTCAAGGGGAAAGAAGTGTACTGGGATGGAAGTTTTCTCTGAATATAATGTGTTTTTATGTTGGCCTTTAGACACATGCTCATGTTTTTCATAATTATAAAACAAAATTCAATCAGTTTAAAAAAATTTATAAGTACCAAAAGCAAACTAAAATAATTCAATCCAACTCTTTCTTGCACTAGTGGTCTAATAAAAACAAATAATTTTAAAATACAGTAATTGAAATGTAAGTGTCTGGTGAGATATGTCCCCAAAAACAACAATAAATGCAAAGAAATTTAAAGCTCTTTCATTACTGGTATTTTATCTTGCAATTATGAGATGATATATAGATAAATTTCCAGGGGAAGAAAAGTGATACACATATAAACTCAAAAAGTTAAGTAAAAATTCTACAATTTAAACTTTGAATTAGAAATATTATTATGCAAATGTTATGCATATTTCTTTAAAATATTTGCTACTTCTGCTTAGAAAAAAGCCTACAGTAATGACCAGCCTAGAAGCAATAGCAGTCCTAGTTGGTTATTAGTAGAAAACATTGATTAATAAATGTGAGCAACCCACTATATTTAACACTAGCCAAGCAAGCTAATTTAAAATCTCAAAGCTATGTTTTCATTTTAAAATCAATAATGATGAGTTACCTTTATGGACACTGAGTTCAAAACTTCATGTATTCTGAACATCCCACTGTGATTTTGAACCATCTTCAAAATCTTCCATGTTTGCACAAATATTTACTAATCAATTTCAATGAGGTCATTATGCAAAGTTCTTGGAATATAAAAGTGCAAAAGACGTATGTTGCTGCCTTGGATCTCACACATTAACTAATATTTGCCTCTATTTTATCAATGAAATCCAGCTGGATTGTCCAGTAATAGCAATTATCTCCAAACTCAATATTTCTACATGTGTAGGACTTATCTTTGGCTTTAAAAAAATAAATGAATGAAAGCTAATGAATGAAAAGAGCACTTAGTCTTTGCTCTAAATAATAATCTAATATTGTGACAAGTGTAATACTTACTTGCTTTTAAAATAACCATTGTCACACTAGGGAAATATATACTTATTTTAGCATGTTGTTATTAAATAGAACATTTTTGCAGTTCCACTCATGGAGTTGATTTTGAAACTACTAGTTTATGAGTCATGGAAGTCAGTATCATTGCACTGAACACACACAGACAATGTGTTGTTAATAGGAGGTATCCTGTTGCTTTAAAATAGGAAAAAGAAAAAAAAAGCTTCCATAAAGCATAAAAAGATAGACCTTATTATTACATCTGCTAATAGGTTTATCTACTTCTCAATTTGTTTCATATCATAAAAAGACATATAATTCCAGCTTTTCATGCTTATTGAAGTGAAATACAAAGTACTCTTTAAAAATTCTCTGAGAAGTAAGATGAAACACTTTATATAAAAACAGAGTAGATTGAGGAGACCCAAGATGGCAGAGTAGAGAAACACTGTGCCTGTGTCCTTCTGAAAACGCATTAAAATTACAACTAAATAATAGAACAATCAACCTGGAGAACCATCTGAAGTCTAGCCAAACAGAAGCCCTATATAACTAAAAATATAAAGAAGAATCCATGTCGAGACTGGTGGGAATGGCAGAGGTACGGAACGGGCCTCAAACCTCCATGTACTGGTTGAGAATCAAGAGGGATATCTCAGCTATGGAGTTTCTCCCACAGAGAAGCTAGAGACCCCAGCTCCCCACACCATGATTCCTAGCCCAAAGTACTGGTGGCAGGAAGGTGAGCTCCCACAACTTCTTGCTGTGAAAAACAGTGGGCATTCTGTCCACTCAGGTAGGACGGAAAGCTGCAGGAATTCCAGACGTCCTTTTAAACACAACCGCCCCCCCCCGCCACACACACACACACACACACACACACACACACACACACACACACAGACTCACTTGCTCAAAGGCACTCACCTTGGGCTGCAGAGGAGGGACGGTGACTGGGGGATGTTGGAGACATGCAGGGGCAGACTGAGGTCTGTGGTTTCAGAGGTAATGGCTGGAGGACACTTGGCATTTTTCCCTGTGTGGGGTACTCTTCCCATGAAGCCAACAGGCTGGTGTCATCTCTCCTGCATCGAGCCCACCCCCTACACTTAAGTACAAATCTGACTCTGATTGGTCTGCTGAGTGCTGCTGCTCTGCTCTGCTGACTCACTGGGACCCTGCTCCACCCAACTTCACCAACACCACCTGAGGTACTTTCTCCACTAGCAGTCAGTCCCACCTGCATCTAACTCTTTCTTAGAAAACTATGGGAGTCCAAGGACCTCAGTCAGGCAGCGACTGGCCTCAGTATGTTCTGAGACTTCTGCTGAGTAGCTCCAGGCACAACATTGGCACAAACCAAAGTCTACATTAACCTGGTGATCATAACTCTTCCCACTCTAATGAATCCCTGAGACACTGTGGGGACAGAGCCCCAGAGAGCAGTTTCCAGGCTCTCGGCCTCACATAGAAAGGTGCTGGCTCAGGTAGTAAATGGCCATCAACTGTGATTAGATGGCCATCAGCTGTGGCTAGTTGGCCATCAGTTGTAACCAGTGAATCATTGGCCACTAGTATAACTTCTGTGGCTATACTAGCAGCAAAAATGAGGGCTAGCAAAAAGATGGTGGCTGAGCTGGCAAGAGCGCATTGCAGTTAGGATGGTGGGTTGTGGACAGTGTGGCTCCTGCTTCCCAGCAAGACTATAGTGGTATAACTCCCCTACCTGTGGCTCCGTGGGTGTTCCTTTTTGTCCTCACCATATCCTGCATTCTTATGTGGGGAGCGGGACCAGAGACCCCGCCTGACACCTTGCATGACAGACACTTATTCACCCAACTCATGGACCACAAGAAGCTTTATCAGTGGCTGAACCTTAAGGGAGCCAGCAGGTGGCAGCAGGCCTCAGGGTGTCCTGGCTTTTTGTGGAGCTACCCCAGGCCAGGAACTGGTGGCAACCAATCTCAGTTCGCAGCATGGCCTCTCCCCTGTGCCTCCAGGTTTAGCAGAGACACCAAAAATCCTCAGATCACTTTGTAGCTCTTGCCAGCTAGTCCCCGGCTAGTCACAGGCAGTAGGTGACCTGTACCAGCACTGGGGCCCCTCCCAGGAAATCCCAGAGTCAACATACTTGAAGGTTCACTTCAGACCACAGGAGAGAACCACCCAAATAGCCCCACAAGTGGCACACACTGAGGGCAATCTCAACAGGTGCCAGAGTCTGCTAGGGTGAATCCCACTCACAGCAGTAAGCCTCCTGTACAGCAGCCTGTAAACTATGGACATAGCCAAACCCCACAGTCAGTCGGCCTGAAGGTCAATCCCACCCACTGATGTGCCAATAGCAATCAAAGCTCAACTGTAACAGGAGGGCACATACAACCCACACAAGTGACACTACTGGAGCATTGGGAGCAGGTAACCAGGGAGACTGTGCCAGGGCCCCATACGGTACCTACTACATAAGGCCACCTGGCTTAGACTGGGAGACATAGATCTACCTAACACATAGAAATAAACACAGGTAGGTAGCCAAAATGAGGAAACAAAGAAATGCATCCCAAATGAAAGAAAAAGAGAAAAATCCAGAAAAAGAACTAAATGAATTGGAGATAAGCAACCTACCAGAGACAGAGTTTAAAACACTGGCTATAAGGATGCTCCAGGCATTTAGTGAGAACTTTGGCAAAGATATAGCAAGCATAAAAAAGGACATAGAAACCATAAAAAAAGAGCCAGAAGAAGTGAAGAATTTCAGTTATCATGAAATTCTTGAAATGAAGAATGCATTAGAAGGAATCACCAGAAGACTAGATGAAGCAGAGAATTGAATCTGCGATTTGAAAGACATGGTAACTATAAACACCCAAATCAGAACAGCAAAAAGAAAAAAGAATCCAAAAAAATGAGGACAGTTTAAAACATTCACATCATAGGGGTACCAGAAGGAAAAGAGAGAAAGCAAGGGATTGAGAATGGATTTGAAGAAATAATGACTGAAATCATTCCTAACCTGATGATGGAAATAGACATACAAGTCCAGGAAGTGCAGAGAGTCCCAAACAAGATGTACCCAAAGAGACCCACACCTAGACATATTATATTAATAATCAAAATAGCAAATGTTAAAGACAAAGAGAATCTTAAAAACAGCAAGAGAAAGGCAACTAGTAACTTATAAGGGAGCTCCCATCAGATTGTCAGATGATTTCTCAACAGAAATTTTGCAGGCCAGAAGGGATTGGCACACAATATTCAATGTGATGAAAAGCAAGGACCAACAATGATTTTCATTTCCCCCTATTTGAAAGCCTCTTTCTTAAGTAACTCCAACATAAATTTATTCCATGCAGGTATTACAATTTGTATTGCCACCTAATTATTTTGGTACCTTCCTCTTCTTATGAAAAGTGGACATAATGTTAATACTCATCTGAGCTTAGGCACATAGAAAAAAAAAGTTGTTTCCCAACAACATAGAAAAAGTTGTTTCCCAACAACTGTTCTCAGACTTCTTTTTCTCTCATAGTAAAAGAAGTCTGAGAACAGTTGTTGGGAAACCAGGTGAGGAGCAGCTGTAGGCTGAAGTAACAACCTAAAAAGGCCCCAACCCTACAGGCCTATATAACAGGATGCAGAAACATAAATTTTGTAAACAAAAAGACTGTTTGAGGAATTAAGGGAGCCACCAAATGGCTTGTCTAGGCAATGACTAGGTACATTTGAGGCCTTAGGGTAATTATGAGGATTCAGAGGTCAGAAGCCAGTAGTCCCAAAGAGCAATGGTTTTACAAATGTTCCAAATTCGAGTAATGTTTTTCTAAGGAGAATTTGCCTATGAATCAAGTCTCCAAGGACAGTTTTATTATTCACAGAAGAAAATATAAGACCAAATTAATTTCCCAACACAACAACAGAAATTTATAGCAAAGGAGGCAGCCCTGTGTTAAATCCAAGGCAGAACCCCCAATGCAGACTAGGTTGTACACATTTACACAATTGAAGGGATCCGTATTAATCAGGTTTGCATTGCTTTTCAAAAATATATATAGATTGTTTGTATATAGGTATTACCTTTCCAGTTTTTTATTAACATCACTGATCCTAAGTCTCATAATACAGAAATAAATGAATGAGTAAGAAAATGTTGAACAGGAGGCAGACTTTCTAAGGGTTTCCCTAATTCTCAATCATGCTTTTGAGATCCAAGGATTTACTAGCCAGACACTAAAAAGTAGGTACCCTTTTTAATTGCATACCATTTTACCTTGTGGTGCCTATGTTTGGGAAAATAGGAAAAACAAAGTCTCACACAAAATTAATTGTAAAAGTTACTAAAAGACAGATCAGCAGATACTACCTAAAGTCACTAATAATACGATAAATTCAGATATTTTACATCTGAACTAATTAAATTTTAATGTCTTATTTGAACTAAATAAATACATATACATATGTATTACTTTTATTAGATAAATTTTACAGATATGTCTGAACACTGTATCACTTGAGTTGTGGTTAAATCACATTATTTTAGGGATTCAAGAACCAGCTCTAATAGGGAAGTCAGCCAATTTATTTATTCTAACAAATCTGTTCAATTAATTAAAAACATGGTATAACATATCTCCAAGTAGGAGAATTTATTCGCAATTTCTGTTTAAAGGAAATCCAAATTCTTACCAAAATGTTTCTTATCCTTGATTCAACATGTATAGTTTTATCAATGTTAATTAATAAATTAGTTCATTCAAGATTCTTAGAAAATTTTACAAATCAAACATAGTTCTTGCTACTAAAACTAAATAGGCTCAAAGACTTGGTCTCTGTATTTTTGGAGTGCTAGATACAAAATGCGATAAATTCATCGATGGAGACTGTGATGGTTAATTCTGTGTTAACTTGATTTGGTGGGGTGTCCAAATATTTGGTCAAACATTATTCTGGGGATTTCTGTGAGGGTATTTTTGGATGAGATTAATGTTTAAGTCTGTAGAGGGGTGAAAGAGATTGTGCTACCTACTATGGGGGGCTTCATCCAATCAGTTGAAGGCCTGTCTAGAACAAAGGCTGACTCTCTTTTGAATGAGAGGGAACTGCAGTTGCCTAACTGCCTTAAAACTGAGGCATCGGGGTTTTTTTCCTACCTTTTGACCTAAACTGAAAATTAGCTTTTCCTGGGTCTCAAGACTGTCATCTTTCAGACTGTAATTACACCATCAGCTTTCCAGCTTCCTGAGGGCTGGTCTTGGGACTTGTCTGCCTCCATAATTGCATGAGCCAATTCCTTATAATGAATATATGTTACATCCTGTTGGTTGTGTCTCTCTGAAGAACCCTAACTAATAAAGATGTTTTCAGAAGATATTACGAGAGTACGCAGGAAAGATGATGTAAGGAACTATAGAATAATTACAGATGGCTTCTCAATGAATTAAAGCCTAATCTGAACCTTAATTTAAATATTTTAAAATACATGCAAATTATAGTCTTTATCAAAGAAAAAATATAGTCAATTTTAGTATCTCCAAAGCTCTTTAACACCAGAAACTTTTTTCAAATAACATTTTATTAAAAATTCCAGTAAATAAAACAGATGCAACTATCCTAGCTCTAATTGATGTAGAAGTGCACTAGGCAGCCAGTCAGTCACATCTGCAATCTCCACAGAATCTTCTCACAGACCCCTAAGTCTTATACAGTGATTCACAGGCAAAAAAAAAATTCATGGCTTCACTTCATCAGAGAAAGAGGGGAAGGGCAGTTTAACTAATTATATTTTCTTAAACATCAACAATTTAAACTATTTTACTTTACAACAAATTCTAACACCAATAATTTACAAGATAGAACAATTTGTTCATGAGGAGCAAGTGTTTTGAAGTACAATTATTCTACTTGTGTTCATTGCTGTATCTATTCTATCTGTGACAGAATTAGGTAAAGCAATTAATCATACCTATTTTTCTCTAGGTTGATGAGGAAAGAATGAAAGATATTTTACCCATAACAGTGGAGATAAGCAAGAATTTATGTTAGAGGTAAAAGATTTCCTTGTCTTAAATGAGAATCAAGAGTTACTATGTTTGAAATACTAGTATCATGCAAGCAAAAGAAACAGTTGTCCAAAAAGTAGAGGGCTTGAAGGGTTGAGGAGAGGGGAATGTTCAGAATATGGTAAAAGGTGACATTTCAAATCAGTGGAAAACATGCATTTTTCAATAAATGAGGAAACTGGGTAGTCACTTGAAGGAAAAAAATAATAATTTAGAAGTTTGTTTCACATCTTGTGTTAAAATAAGATGAATAAATGATGGAAACAACTGGAAATAAAATGGGAAAGTACAAAAAGAAAACATGAGAGGTACATTTGGTTATAAAATTTTATGGTGAGCGTCACACCTCTAAGAATGAAATAAAACACAAAAGACACCAAGCAAAGCATTGATGAAGTTTAATATTATACATACACATTTTCCTTTTTTTTGCAGAAACTTTCATAAAGCCAAAGACTAATGTTAATTTGGGAAAATATTTTTTAATTCATAGCACATATAATTAATATATAATTTTGTAAATCAAAAGAAAAAAAATGACCAAGAGGAGGAACAAAGGGCAGTTTACAATAAAAAAAAACGAAATACAAAATGTTTTTAAAAATATATACTGCTGATAGGAACAGATATTTTTATAACCACCATGGAAGATAATTTGACAATAACTATGAAAATGCAACGCACATACTCTGTGACTCAACAATTCGTTTTCCTAGGCATTTATCACGCACATTTGTAAAGTATTATATGCATGAGAACATTCATTACAGCCATTGTATGCCATAGTAAAAGTACCTGTATGTCTGCCAATACAGGACAAGTTAAATAAATTATGCTACATTCATACAATAGAATAGTTTTATATAGCATATGGCATCTCCTAGGTGTACTGTTAAAACAAAAAGAAATCCTGTATCATGTGTCTATTTGTGTGGAAAAAGAAAACATACATAATGCTTGAAAGTACAGAGACACATCTGGAAGAACACCCAAGAATGGTGAATACATCTAGGGAGGAGTTGTGACTAGTTGGGGTGGGGGGGGAGGGGTGAAAGAAGATAAATTTTCACAGTATTTCTGTTTATACTTTTAAATTTTTATCTATTGTATGTATAACCTGTTTGGTAATAAATAAATGAAAAAATTGAACTCCCCAAGTTTTGAGAAACAACCACCACCAAAATCATTCTTTATCATGCGTAGATCAAAGAATAATATCTTAATGAAAACTTTAAAATTATTAGAATTAAAGGATAACAGGAACAATTTATATGAAATGTGGTCAAATAAAGCTTTTAATGCACTCAAATGAAAATTATAGCCTTAAATGTTGTTGTTGTTGTTTTTTATAAAACAAGTGATACTGAAAATAGTTATGTTGACATTTAGTTTGAAGAGCAAGAAAAGATTACAGTGAATTCAAGTAAATTAATAAAAAATATGAATAGATGAAATATGAAATAAAAAATAATAAATGTAAGAAAACAAACAAAAACTCCCAGATACCATCAAAAGAGAAAGAAAGAAAGAAAGAAAAGATCAGTAAAATAGACAAAGAGGAGAAAAAGTATAAAAAAAAAATAAAGAGGATCTTATCTCCTGCTAAAAATATGACTGAAACCATGAGGAACAGTTTTATTGTAATACATGTTAGAATCTAAATTAAATGGGTAAATTACTAGAAAAATGCTACACACACACACACACACACACACACACACACACACACACACAACACCCCTGACTACTTCAATACACCGTAAAGAAATTCCCTTGTAAATAATCTACCCCTCTCTCAAAAATATAATAAGCAGAGGCAGTCTTTTCTACATATGTTGTCTAAATCTCATGTGCAAACTGTTCACCAATAACATGCATTTTCATTTTGAATTTAAAAAAAAATAGGAAGAGTCCCTAAATTAAAGCCTCCAAAACCAAAACAAGTAAAAGTTCTAACTGAAAATATAGCTATATTTAATTCAGCATCTTTAAAGTACATCCTATGTCAGAGGGGTAGTAGATGGGGAGAGGGGGGTTATCACTGCGCGAGGGAGATAAATGATAAAAGTCTAACTATTACATTGTTTTGTATACCTGAAACTAATAAAAACAATAAAAAAATAAAGTATATCCTAACCAAGTAGTCATATTCTAGACGTAGAAGCTTCTTTCATTCTAGAAAATTCAATAACATAATGAATGTCAGCAATACATAAAAGAAAAAAGTGATCATCTTAATATATGCAAAATACATTTTATAACATTAAAACATTTACAATAAAAACTTAGTAGGGTAGAATTAGACATGATAGTCATTAACCTGACAAATGGCATTAACTTAAAAAAATTAATTGTGAAACTGTGCATTCCATCATATTCAGGGGGGAAAAGAGCAAGGATATCTGTTAATATCACTACAATAGAGCATTATACTAGATATCACAGCTAATAGAATAATACAATTAAAAGATATGCAAAAATAAAATGATGATCACTGTTGGATAATATGATTGCCAACATTAAAAACTTAAGATAATTAATTAAATAAAATTGATCAAGCTTATGAGACCAGAACTATATTTTAAAATATTAAAAAACTTGCAGTAATAATAACCAAATAAAAAATGAATTAGAAAAAGAAAGTCCACTCAAAAGAGAAACAGAAACCATAAAATTACCTGGACAATGAACATATTTAAATATGTAATGACTGGTAAAAATTCACAAAATTTTACTGAAGGACATTAAAAAGATAAATGTAAACATGGATAAACACTGAAATGTGTGAGAGTGATCATCTTGGAGAAAAATATGCATAACTTAAAATGTATATATCAAATGCAAATTTCCTACAAGAAACAGTGACAAAGAAGTTCATTTTAATAGTTTTGGGGTAGCTACAATCTAAAGATTTATGACCTGACTTCAAGTGAAACATGCAAAATCAATGAAACTGTCCTGTCTTCTTCGACCAAAAGGAGGTGTTACTATAGTGTGAGGATGGGGAACCCCAAAATCTATACCAAACAAGATTGGAGTGAAGGTGATTACCGCTCATCTTACCCCTAGTGGACCCTCCAAAATCATGTGCCCTGTGAGTTTCCATTTCCTAAATGCAGTTCCTCTGCTTCTTGGTACCAGAGCGTCCCCATGAACTAAAAAGGACACATTATTGATATGAATAAGGATGACTTGTAAGTATTGTTGTACAGGAAAACTAAAACACAGGAGAAACTCAGTGTGTGTGTTCTTAGGTACTCAGCTGGTGGAAAAAGGATAAGGCATGCAGCTACCCACTGATGCGAGCCTGTGAACTCGAATGACAGCTTTTGTTGTGTGAGTCACTTCAAACCATTTTGAAGGTAACTGGGTCTATAAAGAAAGAGTTGATGTACTTCAATAAATAACATGTCCACATTCTGCCTTCCAAATTCATTATATGTATGCTGCTTTAAATATAAAATTAGCGGATGTATGCCTATAGCTTCTGCTCAATAGCTAATGGATGTATTGGGCACTTAAATAAAAAATGATGTTTTAAGGATTTGTTTTAAATGCACATCTTTACTGCAATAAAAAAAAAATCTCAAAGCTTATAGTCATGGATCTTTCAAGACCCCAATCTTTGTTTATTAAATACAAAGACGACTCACCCGACCATTCATTACCACTAACGGGCAATTCCCAGGCACCATTGTTCGTATCACGGCTATATTCTTCTTTGAAGCACACAAAAGACTAGACTATATATATTACATTCCAGAATCATCATGCTGGTTTGCTTTCAGGGGCTTAATATTTAAACGACACAACCTTTAGAAAACAGTTCATGAATAAAAAGACTGCATTATCAAGTAAGGGAATTTTTGTTTTTTGTTTTTAGTCAATAGATTTACCCAACAGAGACTTGACCAGGTACAGTTCTGGTCTGTAACTATTCCACAACATTCTGACCAGGAGGATTCCAAAGGCCACGATTTATTCATGCAATCTCCTACTTCAATCTACAGATGAAAATTAAATCAGTCCTATACATTTAAATATATAAGAATTCTCTTTCTTCTTTACAGAGGTGTTCTTTTACTTTCTTTATAACCAGTGGAAAGATTGAGAACTCCATATTCATTTAAATTCCTCTTTTCCCTGCAGTCCTTCCTTCTCGTTCTGGTTATTTGTGTTGACAGCTTGAACAGTGAGGCTTGTTTTACGGTAATACTCCAACAGTCGTATTTTCTCCAGGCTGAGTCATCTCTACTCTTTATTCATTCTCTGGCTGCATTTGAAATTTGAATTTTGTCATTCTGTCTTTCAAAGGCAATAGATTGAGAGAACTCAGGCATGTTAGATAATGGAACACAGCCTGCTAATCTTTGATAAAAAACTATAATCCTATATAACATGGTGTCAGCCTGCTTTTCTTATTCCTTCATTTTTAATCTGATGAAGAATGGCTCAGCACCCTTAACTGATCATAGCATATCAATGTGCTTTTGGAATCATATACCTTGAGTAATAAATACCATAACTTAACCAATATGTTTTTAGACATGTGGCGATGAAGTCCATTTGTCCTCTTTTCCTATAATTTTGTTCACTCTGCTAGTCACACAATCTGCTCTCTGCCATCTATCTTTTTCTGTTGACAGAGAGAGTAATGATCATTCAGGTGTGTATCTGATTAAGGTGGTGTGACACCCAAACCTGAATATTGTTGCTAGCAGTTAGCTCTTCACCTTCCTTTAAAACCTCCACATTTGAATGCAAGTATTTAGAATATATACTCCAATCTTTAAAAGAGAAAATAAACACCCCTTCGTTATGACTCCAAATAAACCCAGAATCTGAGATATCTAATCTAAATACCATAGCCACCATTTTCTTGCTAAATGCTCAAGAAAGGGGCTATTTATTCAGACAATGTGTTTTAATCACTAAAAGGAGTTGCATTTTCCCCAAAGCATACCTGGTCTCATATCCTTTCTTATAAACCCATATTACCATAAAGTTAGTGTCTCTCTTTTCCAGTGGAGGCAGAAAGAGCAGAGTATGGAAAGTCTTAGACTGACTGCTATTTTTCCACTAGCAATGATCTTAACCCTGTTTCTGTTCTACACTTTGCAAAGCACCTCACAGTCTGTAATAAATTCCAGGTACATTTTTTCACACCAGCCACATGAGTTTGAAGAAAAACGTACATAAAGAAAAAAAATTTGCACCTGTTATCTACCATACTTAATAATTTATCTCATCCACAAAAAGATCAAATGCCTTCCTCTGTTGCCTCTGTCTGTGGATTAGAGAACTCCACTTTGCCTTTGACCTCTGGTAGAGCATTTCCTCCTTTGAGATAAAGTGGACAATGGGAAGAGAGTGTCATTTTTGCAACTTTTAAAATAGAGATTCTCAAGTGTGACCTATGATCTCCAGAAAGTATGGATCCAGTCTTAGTTCTAATTTATTTATTTTCCCACTGGAATGTGAGACTACACAGAATAGCTGAGCTGTGGGCCATCCACAGTGCTCATATTGACTGCCTAAAATACGGTATGGGGCCACCGCCCTGCAGTTAGGATGAGACGCGTGATCAACACACTCAGGTAGGTTTCTCTTTTTCTTCCAATGGTTTTTAAAGCTTGAACCCAATTAACTAGGTTCCTTGTGCTCTCCATGTAGGAGAAGCCTCAATCCAGAAGAATTCTGCTTGTCCCCTTGGTAACTTTTTCCAGACAATTTATGTTACTCCTATACGTCAATGATCAAAACAAAACAGTAAGTGAATCAACTCCTATGGCTTTTTATTAATGGTGAATTGTTATCACCAGAAGCTATATATCATCCTGGCTACTGTGTGGAGAATTGACTATCAGGTTAAGTCAAATAAATTAAGTCAGATGTGATGCGAACATCTAGACAAGAATCTATGGTTGGATGGTATTGGTTTGGATTAAGGTAGTAGCAATAAAAATAGCAAGAGGTAGGTGGATTCTTGCTGTTTTGTGGAGGTGGCATTGATAGTATTTGCTAACCAAAGAGATGTTAGCATTAAGAAAGGAACACATAAAGGAAACTTACTGTGATTCTGTCCTGAGCACCTCAGTAGATAGCAACACTATTTGCTAAAATGTAAAAACTGGGGAAGAAAAATTCTCTGGGAGTGTGGGGAGAAATTACTCTGCCCGGTTACTCTGCTTTGGGCAAGTCAGGGATGTTTACACGGCACACACTGAGTAGGCAGTTGGACACATGAGCTCAGGGTATAGACAAGGGATATAACATTAGGAATCACCAGAAAAGAGACGGAACCTGAGGTCATCAAATAGGGCTATACTCATGAAGGAGAGTGTGTGGATAAGCAAAGTGTAACATGATGACTTCAAAGTCAGTCCTTATTGTCTCTGAGAAATCTGGAGAATCAAAGCCCATTTCCATGTTCTCACATGTCAACTTAGAGCAATTTGAGTGTTAACTTACATATAAAAATACATATATGCCATGTATTTGCTTATTTCAGCTCATGTTCAGTGTAATGGCAGTCAAGTGAATGAATGGAATTTCAGGCATTTCTCAATATCTGAGGCCTGGTATATCTTTTCATTGAAATCATTTCAGCACCTCCAAAAATAGCTCTCACTAGCAACATCTTTCTATCACTTTAGGGAATACTAAGAACACCCAAAAATACCACAGCATCACCCTTACATCCACATAATGTGGAAGCAACCAAAATATCAATTAAAAATGACAAACAGCAGTTTGTAATCTAAGTCCCAATTACTCTATTACAAAATTTTGCTACAAAACATGTGTGCCAAAATCAAATATTCATTGTGAAGTCTAGACTTAAATTTTCATGACCAGCTGTAAAGAATTATTGTTATTTAGGGAAGGAAAAAGAGATATAAGGAGAGTAAAACAAAAAGATTTCCAGATTTCAGAGTCTTTCAGGCATTATTTAATCTGTGCCAGCAAGTTTTTCATTGCCAACCTGTAAAGTCAGTTACTTGAGATGTTGCAAGGTTAAGCTAAAAATGTAATGGTTAGAGAATGAATTCCAGAGCAAGAATGCCTATGTTCAAATCTCCGTTTTGCCAAATAAAGTATGTACTTAGACAGATTACCTAACTTCTCTCTTTTTCAAATTGCTCCCCTTTAAAATAGGGACAACAACATTGCCTAACTCATGTCTCCATATAGAAGTTCCCCATGGAAATGTAGCTGCTCAAAGCCCATCCTTGAGTGTATATTCACTCGTGTCTAACCCAAATATGCAATAAATCCATCATTTCTCTAAGATATAACTATAATTTACTTTGCCTTTCCCATTCATATTTTTTTCTAACTTGAGATAGAATGAAATGGGCAATTCTAAAATTCTCGGTAGAGATTTAAGTATGCCTAACCAGCCCAAGTAAAGGAGAAAAATGTGCTTAAACAACTTGTAGTTTACACAGATTTTCTCCATATAATTTCTCTTTATATATAAGATGACGACTTATGTAGCATTTATTGTGTGTCAGGCACTATTGTAAGTGCTTTGTAAACTTTATCTCATTTGGTTTTCATAGCTACCCTGTGAGGTTGGTAGTATTTTCAACCCCATTTTACAGATGAGAGAGAGAGAGATTTGAAGATTGAGAGTAAATGGTTGCTCACGATATCACAGTGGTGAAGCTGGGATTTAAAGCCAGGCAGTCTGATTCTGGAGTCTGGGTTCTTCAGCATTCTGCTGTGCTGCCTCTAATTGCAAACATAGGACATTATGCATTTACTTTAAATATTTGTTGAAAAACAAGGTAGTAGATTAGGAGAACTGAAATCTCCTCCCACTCAACTAAGTTTAGTGAAATGATACCACATCCGACACAATATTAATTCACATATTAGTGATTCCAAGGAAACCTATCTAATTTTAAAAATTAGAAATTTTCAAACTGGTCAGAGTTTGATTCTTAATGTATATATTTATTAAATTCTCAAAGTCACTAGTGTTCTAAGCAACTGAGTTGGGAAATACTGATTCAGTTTCCTTCTAGGACAGGTGGACTCTCTAATCTTTTGTAAAAATACTCTGAGGAGGAAAGATTGAATTATATCAGCATCAATAAATGCACTTATGGAGAAATAGGAGGGATGGGCTTTTAGGGTGTTGGTTTCATTTGTAAAAGGGGACTCAGGTATCAGGTCAGAAGTTCGGAGACAAGTCCTCTAGTGTTTAAAGAGTGTGAATTTAATGGAAAGCATCCCCTGTGCATACCTCCCTTTCAACCTGTGGCAGCATTAACACCTGGAAAAGAATCCAGTGTCTCATGATTCTAGCCACCTTTGCCACCTTTCCCCTCTTGAGACAGGAGTGTCAATGATGACTACTAAACTACTTATGTGTGGAGAGGGCTGAGTAGCTGGTGGTGTTTCAAGGAAATGGTGAGCTTATGCTGATCATATGTGAGAAAGGTTTGGTCTGTATTAAAGGCAGAGAGACTTACCCAGGGAGTCAGGAACTTAATATGAGAAGAGGACTGGTCTAAGCCCCAGCCACTTTTTGGCAACCATTTGGAGGTTAATTAGTAAAAGTCTTAGAAGACTCTGAGACAAACCAATGGAGCATTAATTTTATGTCCTTTGGAAATAATTGATTTGCAGGAGGCCACAGCATTGATGCCTCACTGTTGGAATTGCATGATTGGAGTTCTCTTGCCATTGGTGGTATTAGCTATTGGATGGATCCTGATGGTAAGAAAGCACACAAGTCAAATTAGGATCTGTAGCATTGATGAAAGAAGAATCAAGGCCAGAGGACACAGTGTCAGTTAAGTAGAAAAACAAAATCTGCAACAAGTTTAATTAGTGTAATAAAATTTGCTATCCATTTAAAAAGACACAATAGCAGCTAACTGGTCTTGGTGGGACATAGAAAGTTTTTGTGGGCTCTCTGGGACCCATGACTTGAAACACATGATGAGAGACATTCTCATTCACCCATTTGTCACAAGAGGAAAGCCAACTCAGTTTTGGGCATAGAGGATGCTGCAAGGGGGCAAGAGGATTGGTTGGACTGAAGCTAGAAGCAAACAAAATAAGAATGGCTTCAAGCTAACAGTAATGAGACTAAAAACAGAGCATTGATTTTTCTCAGTGGCTTTAATCACTTGGGAAAGCATGGCTTACACACATAGGCATAAAAGGAGCATTTGTTTACACATGGGTTGGAAATAGAAGGTTGGGCAGGTAGGTTCCGTGCACAAAAATAATCTATTTGATATTTTAAGGTATTGCACAAATCGCATCTTGGACTACTTTATATTCAGTGGAAATAATTTGATAAAAGGAATAAAAGAGGTTTAATACAATATGCTTAATGTAAGTAAATATTTGGAACATAACTGGTAAGGTTCATTTTGTATAGGCAATTAGTAGATGTAGAACGATTCTTTTGACCTTGTGGTTTTGAGTTGAAGAACAAAGGGCATATGATCCTACACACTCAAAACCACAGGGGGTGAAGAGAGATGATCAACTGACTGAGGAGAAATGGGAGCCATAAAACAAAGCAGGGCCGTCAGAAGGTCCCACTGCCAGTTTCCAGGTGTACCTCTTAGTAAGGGTTTGACCTTGACCCAGTGCTTACAGATTTTAAGCCTTTACTTTTCTACCTCCAAGTGAGGATAATGATAATTATTTCTATTTCATAGAGTTGGTGTAAAGAGTACTAGAGATAATGTGTATGAAGTGCTCATCACAGAACCTGGCACATGGCAAGTACTTCTGAAAAGTCAGCTGCTGTGGCAAAGCTGTCAGTTCCCTATCCTGTATACCTGCTGTTTCTTTTGTACTAACAGAAACACAGTCAAAGGGGGCAGAGGAGAGTTGCATTATGCCCATGAAAACTATGTTTTCCAATCTATTGTGAAACAGATATGGTCGATGGGATGCCATGAAACTTGTGAGTGTGGCATCAAGGAAACAATTCTGTTTTTACCCCTTCTCCCCGTCTGGGATCAAAGCTGTGTTGTCTGAACATTAGCCGCACTCTCGTGACCATGAGGCAACCTGGAAGATGAAAGTCATGTGCTAAATATGATGAAGCAGTATTGAAGGAGTTTAGGTCCCTGGTGATAGCATACAGCTGCCATAGCAAATCTTGATCTCTCACCTATGATGGTTAATTTTGTGTGTTCACTGGCTAGTCTATGGTACCTAGATATTTGGTCAATTATTATTCTATATGTTTCCATGATGATATTTTTAGATGAGATTAACATTAAATCACTAGATTTTGAGTAAAGCAGATTATCCTCCATAATGTGGGTGGGCCTCATCCAATTATGAAACCCTTAATAGGAAAAACACTGACTTCCCCAGAAGAAGAGGGATTTCGTCCATCAGTCTCTCTTCAGGCTTGAACTGCAACTCAACTCTTCTCTGGTCTCTAGCCTGCCAGCCTCCGTAAACTTATGAGCCAATTCTTTAAAATTTAAAACCTCTCTCTCTCTCTCTCTCCTGTGATATATATATATATATATATATATATATATATATATATATATATATATATATATATATATATATATCTCACAGGTTATTTTTAAGAAACAAAAGACTCAGGAGAACCTCTGAACTTCCCTCTAACTGCCTAAAAGAATTTAGATAGAGGTCCTGCTCTAGAAATGGATAGCTATAATTTAATATGAATTGTTTGTGATAGACAGGGAGGAACCTAGCAAGGGCCATTTGGTCAAAGTCCTCTCTGTGTCCCATTGTTAAAGATGGCCCCAAAACATGTATTTATCAAGCATTTGCTTTATCTTCTCCATATAAATTGCCTGCCTGCATGTGAAATCCCAAACCATTGCCCCACCCCATTTCTCCTTAGATCAAGATGGCATATAAGTCTCAACTGCTTCATTTATACTTAGATACTATATTTTACAGAACCCCAGTATGGATAATACATACATAATTAAATGTGGCTATTTTTTCTCCTGCTAAACTGTCTCATGTCAATTTTATTATTAGACCATTTAGAAGAACTAAGAGGAAAAAGGTGGTAAATTTTACCCTTTCCTACAATAACAACAATGTTTGATGTATGAAATGATTTTCATCATGCGAGCTATTTTAAATAATACTTATTAAAAATGCATGCTGACTGGTATGTGGAAAAAATAATCATATCAAAGATCTAGGAATGCATTGTGAGCTATGAAGCATAAGTTGACTGGAAATATGAAAATGATTTACACTAGTGACCTATTTTGATTCTTTCAATCAATTCTATTTTTTTGCTTTTAAAAGATGGTGGCTCATTTGAAACCTTGTGACTTTTTTTCTGATTTATCATATATTGAAAAATACCTTAAAGAGTAAGTTTCATGCCTGAATATTTTAATGACCGTATAAGACTACCTGGCCCATTATCATATAACATTACAAAGATGTCACTTCTGAAGATCGCAGGAGCATTCATATCATCACGTTACTGTGTGGTAACATATGGAATAAACATATGAGGATATTAAAATGATAGTCACATAAATCCATCCATGCAGATTTTCTATAAAAATACTCTTGCAATTAATTTTAAAGTATATTGCTAAATCTTATTCCTAAAATGTTCTAAAACAGATGAATATAATAAATTATTAATAAATCTAATTAAAAAATTAGATGGAGTTGTTTTCAGTTTGAACATGAAGGTAAAATTCAGTTTTCTGCTATCTCATTTTGGAGTTTATTGAAAAAATTGTTAATAAAAAAAATCAATTTTCTATGAAACAAGGAGACAGCTGCGAAGCCAGACACCAAAGCAGATGGAGTGGC
This sequence comes from Rhinolophus sinicus, assembly GCF_036562045.2. Lineage (NCBI taxonomy): Eukaryota > Metazoa > Chordata > Mammalia > Chiroptera > Rhinolophidae > Rhinolophus > Rhinolophus sinicus. The sequence continues at coordinate 47,876,239 of NC_133754.1, read as the reverse complement.
TACCAGAAAGGATATAGATGAAGCTGGTGCATCGGAAAAAGTGGAGCTAGTACACCAGTAGAGAAGATTCAGTTCTGATGGATCCCAAGCAAAGAAAGAGGAAACACAACTCTCAGAAGTTGAGAATCACACACTTAGTTGAAAAACATTGGGTTATCATTGAAGCAGCTGGTTCTAAGAAACAAAGGAGACAGAAACAAATGAGGATTCATGGGGGGAACTCTACTTTTACCTAATGCATACTGTCTCCATGACAGTAGCAAAGAAGAGATTTTGCATTGTGGTTTTTCACAGTGAGCTATTTATCTTATTTAACTAGGAAGAAGAAAAGCATTATCAAACTCAAACAAAAAAAGTGTATTTACGAAAATAAACAATAACACTCAAAACTCCAGTTAACTTGGAACGTGTACAAACAACTCCCAAAATACACCACTTGCAAATAGCTGCTTGGGAGGGTTGAGAGGGTAGAAAATTTCCTCTTTCAGTGAAGTATAATGTGAAGGGACTTAACACAGACTACGCAAGTATACCGCGTGATAAAAGGAAAAAAAAATGACAGACTAAGTATTTGCAGCACACAATTTTGCCAGAGAAAAGATGAGAACAATAATTGAAAATATTTTCAGGTTGTTTTTGTTTTTTTTTAATTGGAGAAATGGCAAAAAACAGAAATACAACTTTCTGAAGAGAAAGCAAGAAAATTAAAGGAACTGAAAGTTAAACTAACAGAATTAAAGGAAAACAAAGTGTGCAGATAGACAAAAGTTGTATCGAATCATGTTTCCTTGTCTATGCATATAATATTTTGAAACTACTAATGCTAATTATTTGCTAGAGGTGAACAAAGTATCTATACTGACCTTAGAGGGATACTTATTATAGCATGATGTATACAATGCTTAAACTTTTTGAATTGTGCACTATATGAATGTAATGCCTAATCAAAACAATTGTTTTTTTGTTTTTTTTATTAGTTTCAGGTGCACAAGACAAAGCAAAACTTAGATGTTTATCATTTACATCCCTCACACAAAACTGCCTATGAAATAAAAAACAAAACGAAGCAAAACAAAAAACAATTGTTTTTTGTTTTGCTTCGTTTTGTTTTTTATTTCATAAGCAGTTAGTGGGTAGCTGGCCTATAAGAAGTTCCCAGATGCCCAGGCATCCAAAATAACCTTACCTTGCTTACAAATTTAACAACTCCTTCTGTGGAAAGTGTGCATTTCAGTGTTCAACCTTGAAGAAGTCTCTGAAAGTCAAGGTCCGAGTCATTGGCGAGGCTAATTACCCCATTTGTTCAAATTTTCCCTCTGCCCATACTGATTGCTTCACTCTGATTTCCCAGGCTTCCAATTCTACATCTCTCCATTCCGAGCAGCCTCACACCACACAGGAGCCTCCTTTAATTAATTTTCTTACATTTTCCTATTTCTCTTTCCCTGTCTTTGCCAGAGTCACTTCAAAAGGATCATATTATATTAACAGTCACCTCTTTTCCCCCTCAGAGGAGAAAATTTCACCTATATAATGTTACTAACCATTGTCACCACAGTAAATTTAATTTTAAAAAAATTAAGCCTAGGAAGATGAAACATCTTGACCCATGATCACAAAAGGGTAAAAGAAGTTCAAACTAGATGTATGGGATCATACTTTCAATGTCCTATGTATCATCTCTCATATTCTTTTGTTTTAAATAAAGGCTAGAATTCACATGATAGGAATTGTTATTATGAAGATAAAACTTTAATTCTATTAACATAGAGATCATTAAAATCAACTTCAATAACATGATCAAAACACGTCTCTGCTTCCTATCACTTAGGAGACATATTTTTCCTGCTATGTATTAAAATTTGTTTTAAAGTCTCAAACATTGCTTCCCCCCCCTTGAGGAATCCAGAAAACACATCTGCACTCACACTTCACTCAGACTTTTTTCCACTTCAGCAAGCAATTTGATAAAAACCACATGCCTGTATGTTGGTTTTGTATCCTGAAACTTTACTGAATTCATTTATTAGTTCTAACAGTTTTTGTGTTTTTTTGTGTGGTTTTTTTTTGGAGTTTTAGGGTTTTGTATGTACAAGATCATGTCATCTGCAAACAGAAGCAATTTTCCTTTTTGCTTTCAATTTGGATATCTTTATTTCCTTTTCTTACATAATTGCTCTGGCTAGGACTTCCTGTATTATGTTAAATAACAGTAGTGAGAGTTGACATCCTTGTCTTATTTCTAATCTTAGAGAAAAAGCTTTCAAAATTTTACCTTTATAATGTATGCTGTGGGCTTGAAAAGATGTTGAAGTTATGTTGAAGTGACTTCCTTCTATATCTAATTTATTTAGTGCTATTATCATAAATGTGGAATTTTGCCAAATGCTATTATTATTATTATTACAAATTAGAAGACCACATAATTTTTGCCTTTCATTCTGTTAATGTTAATGTATTGCATTTATTAACTTTCATATGTTAAACCATCTGTGTATCTCAGAGATAAATCCCACTTAACCATTATATATGATCTTTTTAATGTGCTGTTGAATTCAGTTCACTAGAATTACAGTGAGGATGTTTTCATCAGAGATATTGGCCTGTAGCTTTCTTGTCTTACAGTGTCTTTGTCTGGCTTAGGTATCAGGGTAATGGTGGCTTTACAAAATAAGTTTAGAACTGCAAACCTTTTTTTCAAATTTTTGAAAGAGTTTGAGAAGGATTGGCATTAATTTGTCTTTAAATATTTGGTAGAATTCCTCAGGGAAGCCATTCAGTCCTGGACTTTTCAAGGTTGTAGAAGTTGATTATTGATTCAAATTTCTTACTAGTTAAAGGTCTATTCACGTTTCCTTTTTCCTCCTGATTCAGTTTTGGTAGGTTGAATGTTTGTAGAAATTTATCCATTTAATCTAGGTTATCCAATTTGTTGGTGTATAAATGTTCATAGTATGCCCATATTTTTTTAATATTTCTGTTTTACCAGTTGTAAAGTCTCTGTTTTCATTTTTAATTTTATTCCTTTATCTATCTCCTTTTGCTTAGTCTACATAAAGACTTGTCAATTTTGTTGATCTTTTTACAAAACCAACTCTTACTCTCTTTTATCCTTTCTATTGTTTCTCTAGTTTCTATTTAATCTCTTTCTGTTCTATTCTTTATTATGTTCTTACTTCTTCTAACTCTGGGCTTAATTTAGTCTTCATTTACTAGTTCCTGAAGGTGTAAAAATAGGTTAATTAGTTGAGATTGTTCTTCTTTCTTACTGTAGGTGTTTATTACTATAAATTTTCCTCTTAGTACTGCTTTTGCTGTATCCCGTATGTTTTGATATCTTGTGTTTTCATTTAAATTCCACTCAATATATATTTGATTTCCCTTTTCATTTATTTTTTGAGCTATAGATGGTTAAGCAGTTTTCTTTTTTTTTTTTAATTTCCACACAGTTGTGAATTTTCCAATTTTCCTCCTATTATGAATTTCAAGTTTCATATCATTGTGGTTAGAAAAGATACTTGATATTGTTTCAGTCTTAATGAATTTATTATGACTTGTTTTGTGGCCTAACCTGTGATCTGTCCTGGAGAACATTCTGTGTGCACTTGAGAAGAATGTGGATTTTTGCTGCTATTGGATAGAATATTCTGTATATGTCTGCTAGGTCCATTCAGTCTAATGGTAGAATTTTCAATAACAAGTTTTGAATTAAAGTGTTATAAGTCACACAACTTAGTTTTGCTTAGACACATACATGCATATAATCATTCATTACATGATTTGTTTTTTGTCAAGTAAATTTGCAAGGAAACACTTTGTTCTTAGTAAGGATTTTTAATTAAACACAATGAAAATTTAAAGCCAAATTAATGAGTATTAAATTAGATCACATAGTTCTCTCCATGAAATAATCTTTCTTACTAGAGAATGAGTATGGATACATTTAATTAGTAAAGACTAGGTGACTTTCTAGCAAGCAATTATGTATTTAATTTTATGGAGCACTATATTTTATAGTAGAAGCATTTTTTTTAGTTTACTCACAGAGATCAACTACCATGTATATTAGAGTTCTGCACATAGAACTGTGATGGTAGATATTTATATCTCTTTTTAGCTTGCAACATCTCAGATCAAGTCACTCCCTAGCTATTCATTTTTTGACACATGGAAAAAAAATATTCCTGAAATCTCTCTCTAGTTCTATCACTCTCACTTCATCTTGACTTATTACTAGAGCAGCCACCACCATTTAATCATGGAACTGGCTTGGGGAATATTTGAAATCTTGTTCACCAGCATATGTGGTCGGTTTGGCTCAAATAAACGTTTATAAAAAATAAACTCTTATAAAAATTCTCTACAGGCGTGGACATTTCTTACATTGACATTTACTTGGCATAGCATGGAAGGATTCTGAAGAAACCCATCCACCATATGGAGACAGACCTGCTGCCAGGGGCAAGCAAGAGCTAATTGTGCTCCACCAGCTCACATCAGGTGAACTGGAGGGAGTTTCTCTTGGAATTTCAGGCCTCCTTGCTTTGAGTAACAGGCAAATGATTTTAATTGAGTTGTCTTAGAAAAACCTCAAGGTAAATAGGAAAAGGAAAAAAAAAATGGGTTGCTGCTTTAATTTTAGCTTTTTGATTGAAGAGTCTGAACAAAATCTTTGCTGGTTAAATGAGAGACTGAACCCTGTTTAACTGCAAAAGAGTAAGGGCCTTTCCTTCCTCAACCTGAATAGCCAACAGGGTGATGAGAGTTGTTTCACACCCCCAAATCCGGATGGGTGCCAACAGTCATCTAATTCAGTAATGCAGTCAATTCCAGAGAAGCCAGTGGAAGCCCTGGGGAGAAGGGAAGAGGGCCCTGGAATGGGTTCCCCCTGAGAGAGGGGCCCATGCCTTGGAAAGTGTCATGGTTTCGGCAGTATCCGATAAGCTCTCACTGGCCATTGCTCAGGTATTCTTAGGTGACTACGAATCTTTGTGGTGTTGCCTGAGGGAAAATTTCCTTCAGGGCGTAAAACAGTTCTATGAGGATATTCATCATATTTGGCTCCTCCAGAGATTTGTATGCAGGGGTTGGTTTTCCCTAGTTTATTCAGACCTCACAGATCTCAAAATTAACATCAGAAATCTTGCCACTGAGGCCAACCAGGCCCACCACAGCCAGCTTCCCATTAATACTAAGACGGCCAAAATGAAGATCCTTTGGTACTTCTAAATTGAATTTTGCATGCATTATTAGATACAAGTCAGCTATAAAATTACGAAGAATGAATAAAACAACAATAACAAAAAATTAGACATTCTCAGAACGTAAAAGGGTCTTCTCCCTTAAGCTATAATGAAACTATGTAAAAGTATTTAGATAAATGGATCAACCTATGATGTCATTTAGGTGTCAGTGCAATATTTTGAGGTATTAAAAATGGCTGTCCTTATTTTAAAAGGGGGAAGGTCATTTGGAACTTCACTTGTCAAGGACAAATGTACATTGTTAATATCTCCAAAACAAAATTTGGATCCAGTTATTTTCTGTATATGGCTATATATGTATGTTGTAAATGTGAAATAATTTTCTACCGCCGGATGGTATAGTTAAAATTAATTTAAAGGCAAATGCTTGTAATAATTGGATATTCTAAAATCCTCATAGATATAGAAACTACCTCAAATGTTTTTCACATGATCTAAGATTAATCCTTAGTAAATAAAAGCTACCTTAAGTTTGTTGGTTTAAGTAAAACAGACATGTCTTTGTTTTGCCTGGGTTAACAAAAATAAATCCATATTAATAATTGACTTTTATGTCTATGAAAAATGTTTCTAGAGATTATAAAATGTCCAAGCTAAAGAATGCTAGTTGATTACTTCTTACTTTTCATTAGACACTGAGGTTTTAAGGGTTAAAAATCTCAATATATGTAGGAAAACTTCTAGGGTATATTTCATGGATAAACAATGGTTGTAAATTAAATGAATAGTCAGGGCCATTTGATTCTTCCCTGCTCTCTGGCTCCCCATTTTTCAGTTTTTTGCATTCCTTCATGTATCATAGTGCATTTAATTTTAACTTAAAGGAACCAATGAGCTGATGTTATTAAAAGGAGACATCTTATCCTATTACTTAGATTTGATAGAGTCACTTCAAAGAAATGCCAAATTGGTAAACAGCTTCCTTTCACAAAGAGTGCCTAGCAGACAAAGACTTTAGATATTGTTTTTCAGAAAGGACATCAAGTAAAAGACACTTTCCAACCTCATTGGAAGGGAACTTATCAGGAGCCTGCCCGCAAATGGACATTTACCCCTGTCTACAGACATCAAAGACTCTTCAAAGATGAGGAGCTGCTGACACCAGAGGTAGACAACTATCCCAAGACATCAACACAGACTGGCCTGTATACCTATAGATTGATACTGAACCCAGAATCTATTTTGTTTAATTGTCTTTGCTTGTTTGCGAGTGATATTAGTAATAATAATAGTTATACTTGTTTATTGGGCTTTTCTATATAGTCCAACTGTTTATGATTACAGAACATGCACCAGATAATTGTTAATACTCTCTCATGGCTGTGTAAATGTTACACTAGATGCCCAACACAGAAAAATGAGACAGAAGACAAAACTTGGCTCATGATCGTTTACAGGATAGAAATGATCCAGAGTATTTTTTTCTAAATGATAGCCATAAGACCTGATTGCCTACCATTCCCCTATCCCTCCCATTTTCAATCCAGCCTCAATTCAGATTCCGTGGTTAAAGTATTGCCTCATCTCCAATGATCAATAAGACAATGTCAATACTAAGACTTCCTAAGAATATGCTTTCCTAGTGTTGTGAGATCACACTATCTGACCAAAAGTTTGGTCATCAATGCATTTTTTGGATTGATTTATGACCAAAAAGGGGAACAGTAGATGTAAAAGAGGGGTCTATGGAAAGTAAGCATTGGGCAGGTCATGGTAGGTAGTCATACCCCCAGCATACAACTGTTTAATAAGTTTATCATTGCCTTAAGCAAGTTCTGTCCATTGTTTCTGTGCATCTAGGTTAACACACCTATGAAATAAACCATAAACACCCTGAAGAGAGGACATAATCTTGTTAACTCTGAGTAATCCAATCCCTACTTTGTTTTTTCCTACCTCCATGTACTTTCTTACATTCCCTCCTGCATTTCAAATGCATAAAAGAAACAGCATGTTTATTTTTTTCTTTTGCTTCCCTTCCCTGAGGGAATATATCAGTAAAAATATTACTAAGGGTAATGTCTGTAAATTTACTTCCTATATTTTCTTCTAGGAGTTTTATGGTTTCAGGTTTTAGATTTAAGTCTTTGATACATTTTGAATTTATTCTTACATATAGTGTAAGAAGGTGGTCCAGCTTCATTTTTTTGCATGTCTCTGTCCAATTTTCCCATCACCATTTGTTAAATAGACTATCTTTACCTAAACATGTATCCTTGCTTCCATTATCACAGATTAAATGAACATATAGGCATGGATTTATTTCTGCGCTCTCTAGTCTGTTCCATTGATTTATATTTCTGTTTTTATGCCAATACCATGCTGTTTTGATTACTATAGTTTTGTAGTATCATTTGATACCTACAACTTTGTTCTTATTTTTCAAGATTGCTGTGGGTATTCAGGGTCTTTTATGATTCCATATAAATTTTAGGATTATATTTTCTAGTTCTGTGAAAAATGTCATTGGTAATAAACATGTGGGATTACATGAAACTAAAAAAGTTGTTTTCACAGAAACAGAAATCATAAATAAAACAAAAAGGCATCCTACTGAATGGGAGAAGATATTTGCCAATGATACATCTGATGAGGGGTTCGTTCATATCCAAAATTTATAAAAACAAAATAAACAAACAAACAACAAACAAACAAACAAAAAACACATACAACTCAACACCAAAAAAGCAAACAACCCAATTAAAAAATGAGAGAGGACATGAAGACACATTTCTCTAAAATGGACATACACATGGCCAACAGACATATGAAAAAATGCTCAACATATATATGTATATATATGTGTGTATATATATGTGTGTGTATATACATATATATATATATATATATATATATATATATATATATATATATATCATCACAGGATGTGCAGTACAGTATAGGGAATAGAGTGAATGGAATTGTAACAGCTATATATGATATCAGAGGGGTAGTAGATTGGGGGAGGGGGATTATCAGTTTGTAAGAGGTGTAAATGTCTATTGTATTGTTTTGTACACCTTAAACTAATAAAACAATGAGAAAAGAAAAGAAAAGAAACTGCACAATTGTTATTCATGGGAGTATTTGAGATTTTGCTCCCCGGCGTATATCATCAGTTTGGCTCAAATATATTCTTATAAAAATTCAAAAAACTAAAAGCATGGAACTGGCTGCACACATATTAGTTATGTTTCTCTCCAAAGGTGACTATGGGCAACTGGATAGATAAAATTATTTTAGTCAGATTTTTCTGGTCCACCATAATTTCAAAGTTTGTTTTTGTTTTTTTGCATTCCTCACTCCCAATAAACTCGTCAAAGAAATACCAACATTCCCACCTCTAGTTTGTGTTCATTAGACTTCCTCTTACTGCCTGGAAATAGCACAGAAATTATTCTTATCTAAAGGTTTGATCAGTAATTCATAAATAAACCTGTATTTTCCCTAAGTCTTCTGATACAGGCATTGTAGGGGGAGGGCGTCTCTGTCTTCTCCTCCTAGTGGCAAGAGCATATGTTACTCTTTAAAATAGCATTCATTTAATAATGTATCATTTAAAAATGAGTACTCCTATGCTAAAAATAAAAAGCTTTGTCATTTCTGCTTTGTTTACTACTATTAGAGAAAATATGATTGAAGATACCAAAAAAGAACTATCATTGTTTATTAATGTTATTGATCTGAATACAATTATTGTAATAAACTGTACTTGTCTGCTTCAGATCAGACCACTATGAATATGCCTTCATAAAAAAAAACAATGGAAAATTAAAAAATTGCCCTATATTTTACTTAATTCAATGTATCTGCAGCCATTTTAGGAGTCTCTTGTCTAATTTAGTCTATTAGTAAGACCATGGAAAGGAAGTGATACGCAAAGAGCAAGCAAAGGAGACTGAGAAATGAGGGGATGAAATATTGGAGACTGAGCATGTGACCTGTGAGTCTATAGTAGTAATGAGGAGAGACACTGAGAGTCAGGCTTCGTACCAAACGTCCATATGCAGGGGCTGAAGATGAGGGGAGGACACTGATGAAGCTGGTGTAATAGAAAGAGTTTTCAATTTGCATATGGTTCATATGCTTATTCTATCATTTATCAATTGCACGAGTGTGGACAATTTACTTCATTTATTTTTTTCTGTAAAATTGAATGAACACTGACTCTATTATTTGCAGATTGTAAAAGCATAATGACTTTTTTTAAGCAGCTTGATTGAAGTATAGCACAATAAAGTTCACCAACTTCAAGTGCAAACTTGATGAGCATTAGCAAATATATTGCAGTATAAATTACCATTTCTATAATAACAATATAGAACATTTCCATCATTCCAAAATGTCCCTTTGCCCCTGTTCAGGGGATCACCTCTCCCCAACCCCAACCCCAGGTGACTACTGATCTGCTTTCCATCACTTGGTTGTGTCTGTTCTAAAATTTCATTTAAATGGAGTTATATAGTGTATAATTTACGGTGCCTGGCTTTTGTTATTTTGTTTTTGATATTGTGGTTGCATATGTCAGTAGGTTTTTTAAATCTAATTACCTGTTTGCTTTTTCTGCTTGTTTCCTTGTTTATTGCTGAGCATTTTATTGGATGAATATACAACAATTTGTTTATCAATTAATTCTTGATAACTGAAGACTGTTTGCCATTTAAAGCTATTATGAAGAAGCTGCAATGGGAATTTGGTTATAAGTCTTCCTATGGACATGTTTTCATTTCTCTTGGTTAAATAACAATAAGTGGGAATGCTGGGTGTCATGATAAGTATGTTTACCTTTATAAGTAACTGCTGAGCTATTTTCCAAAGTGGGTCTATCATTTTGAATTTCCACTAGAAATGTAAGAGCTTTCTAATCGCTCAATTTTCAACAACATTTGGTTTAAAGATAGATAATTTGGGGTGTAGAAATATCCAGTTGTGGTTTTAATTTTATATTTCATTATAGATGTTGAAAATGTTTTCATGTGCTTCTTTGCTATTTGTGTATCTTTGGCAGCGTGTCCACTGAAATAACTTAAACATTAACTTATTGAGTAGTTTACCTGACTACTGAGAGGCATTTTTCCTCATATACTTAGCATCGAAGTATTTTATGGGATGTAAGTTTTTGCAAATATTTTCTTAATATTTAAGAGTTCAACACATGCCTGTGCATAGTAAGTATTTAACAAAAATCAGGAGGGTCTGATTTAAAGAAAACTGAATCTGAAAAAAACTGACTCCAAAAAAAATCTCAACACATTTGACAAGAAATATTTATAAAGGTTGGTTGCAATTACTTCAAAAGTTGTTTAATATACCTAGGTGTGAAATAATCCACTGTTGCTGAATCAGATCTAGGATTAAGATAGCATTAGTTTCACCCAAATTTAATGAAAAACTCTAAATGAATGTTTTTAGTATTATTCATTATCATGGAGGGTACATCAGTGTCACACCCAACATTTGCAAAACTTGCTTTACGCCCTTATTTAAATCTTGTAACATTACTGTACAAAAAGAGAGAAACAAATAACAGAGCATTAGACAGCCCAGGCCCTGCAGACAGACAGACATATGATTAGTCCTGGCACCACCATAAGTAGCTTTGTGACAATTTAATTAACCTCTCAAAGCAGCAGCTTCAAAATGAAGAAACAACACTTCTTACCTCCTAAAGTCATTGTGAAGATACAAGAGACAAAACACGTAAAACACTCAAGATAATAGTTCGCAACACTAAGTGCATAAAACAATTTAGCTGATTATTTAAATAGTAGTCAGTTTCCATGAAAATGTGGAACTTAAATGCTAGTATAAATTATTTGTAAACCTGAGCAGGCAATCAATGAGATACAAACACAGACCTTCATTTATATGGCAATGTTAATTTTACAACTATTTCTGATATTTTACTATATCATGACATGTAAAGTAACTTATTTCAAGCCTCTTCCCTCTCATATCTCAAATGGCCTGTGGTGCCACTTCTTAGGGTCTTAGGTCAGTGGTCTCAATACTCACCTACACTCATCTTCCTCCTCTTTTCTCTACAGTACACATTCACACCTTCTGTTTTGTACTCCAAAACAAAAAGAGAAAGGAAAAGAAAAAAGACTAGAGCTGATGTCATTTTCTAACATCTACCGTATTTTTTCAGTTTTATCTAATTTAGGTGAAGTAAAGGGAACCGTTCCTAGAGGATTATTATTGGCACATGCACAGAACTTAGAGCCAAGGACTCAGGTGGGCTCTGAATATCAATGCAGGCTCCGAATGTCATGCAGAAACACAAAGAGTAGCATCTACAGGCAGTGGGAAAACCAGACTCCAGTGTCAAAGACAGTCACTGTGGGCGGCACTTGTAAGGAGCTAGGTTTACCTGGGATGTGCACTTTTAGCCAGTGGACTGTGATTACAGATACGGTTCGGGAGATATGCCATAAAAAAAACCTGGACAAGTTATTTAATTTATACTTTTTAAGGGAATAAAATAATTCATGAAAAGGATTAAAACCTTGAAGGATACCTTTATATATGCATATATAAGAAAAAAGCATGTAAATACGAAGATCTATAGGCATATTTTGGTATTATGTATATATACACGTAAGTACATATACATTACTTTTAACAATGCACCTTCATGTATGTTGCTACTTTATGTAACTAATATCAAATACCAAGCCCCACCCACTAGAATATTGGGAACATCTTTAGCCAAGTGTGATGAGCAATTTGAGCCCAGGCCAGTCCTCTTCTAGTTTTATCTTCCGGTTTGGGGCCACTCCAATCTGCTTCTACATCCATCATTGCTTTAATCTCCTCTGTTAATGCCCAGACTTTTTCTCAGCTCAGAGATAATACATTATTAAAGAATTCTTGGGCTCAATAGCTGAAATACTCCCAAGTTAAATTTTGAACTCACACAGACATTATCAGCAGTCTTTGTAATGTACAGCAATGTTTACTTCTCTTTCCTTTCCCTCGAGTATTTTTAAATGTGGCCACTGCTGGGGATGTTTTGTACATGCCCTCTGGAAAAATGTCTGGCTCAAAATTTCCATGAATTCCTGTCTGCTTCTGAAATAGCAGACTTTTTTAGAGTTCCGTGGCTTCGGGGAAGGAAAGAAAAACGTCCAAACTAGTTTTCTCATTGAAAGCTCTATTCGAATAAGCATAAGCATTTTTTTCCATGATTGTGTCCTATTAATCTTTTTCCTTCCACCCACCCACCCAATGTAGTGCAGCTACTTAAGGGCTTAATGTCTAATTGCTCATGGCAAATTAGACAAACAATGGTACAGCTTCTTTCATTTGTAATGATCAGGGAGAACTTGGCTCCTTTCTTTTCCCATCTTTTTAAAATGGTGGTAAGAATATTTAACTGGAGACCGATCTTCTTAACAAAATTTTAAGTCTACAATACAGCATTGTTAACTACAGCCATAATGTTGAACAATGATCTCTAGAATTTATTTATCTTGCATGATTGAAACTCTATACCCATTGAACTGCTTGCAGCCCCTTTATTGCACCCTTTCTCCAGCCCCTGGCAACGACCACTCTACTCTCTGCTTCTGCAAAATTGACCATGTTAGATACCTCATACAAGTGTTTATCCTTCTGCGACTGCCTTATTTCACTTAGCGTAAAGTTCTCCAGGTTCATGGTGTTTTCTGATTTGTTTTCCAACAAATGGAAGAAAAGGAAGGATCCATAACCATTTGTCCTAATGTTCTGCCAACACATGACCTTGCTAACCATTGTTATTTGCCCATATTTATGCTGGTCTCCTGCTGGGCACCTCCATGGGTTTGTTGCTCACCTACCGCCGTGTTTCCCTGAAAATAAGACCTAGCCAGACAATCAGCTCTAGTGTGTCTTTTGGAGAAAAATTTTATATAAGACCCGGTCTTATTTTAATATAAGACCGGGTCTTATATAATATAATACATTATATTATATTATATAACCTATTATATAATATAATATAAGACCGGGTCTTATATAATATAATATAATATAATATAATATAATATAATATAATATAATATAATATAATATAATACCTGGTATAACATAATATAATATAATATAATATAATATAATATAATATAATATAATATAATATAATACTGGGTCTTATAGACTGTAAGACCCAGTCTTATATTAATTTTTGCTCCAAAAGATGCATTAGAGCTGATTGTCCAGTCAGGTCTCATTTTCGGGGAAACACGGTATTCCCTCCTAAATTATTTTCAAAGACTAAATTAATTCTCATAGCAAAGTGCTAAACTGGAAAAGGTTAAAACCAAACAAACAAACCTGGATTTAACCCAGTATAAATTACAGCCTGAAATAAATCACAAACCAAGGATGATTAGAATTTAAATATTTTGTCCTAGAAGCTTTTTTCCCCCCAATATATAAGACAGCAAACATTCAAATAAATGATATTTGACTAAAATGTCATTGGATTTTCACCAGTAAAACAAGAACCTTTTACACTTACATTTAAAATCAATAGTGATTTTTAAAAATAAATAGTTGAAAATCCTGATCAAGCAAAACCTCAACCAAGACAACTTCTCATGATTGGTGTTTACCCTGTTGGTTGAGCCCCCACTGTGAAGTCTACCAAGAATAACAGGACCATTGATTTAATCCCTTTCTGGCAGGCCTTGCACTGAAATTTAATTATGTTGCTTTTTGTCTGCAACCTTTCCCCAAGGTTTCTGTGATATTAGAATACCTCCTTTAAGTGTTATGAAAAGCGCATTAGAGGGTTTTCCCTCTGATTATTTCATAACATAACATAGCAGTTCCTTCTGCCAGCAAGCCCACACAACTGTTTTCAATAAATGAAACAGTTTTCTTTCTTTTTTTACATTTTATAATGTGTAGATTAAACATTAATTAGTCGTAGCTGAGTTTCAACATTTTCTTTCTAGAGTGCACTTTTTATAGCTAGTTCTCAAACAACACAAATAAGGTCCTATAATGTGTGAACAATGGCATGGCTTCAGGCTTCAGAAAGGGTGAGGATGCGGATGCTTGGTTAAGTCAATCTTAAACTGTTTTGCAATGATTTCATGCTGAGCAATTATTTCTATATTCCTCAAATGATGGGAGTTTCAAAGGCATGAGTGAGTGTGTATTTTTATAGCTAGAAAAATCTTATTAAATGGGCATGGCTTTCTGGATTTCTTTCCTTCCTTTTCTCCAAACTCATAAAATTGAAAGAGGCCAACCCAAATGTGTACTAACTTCAGTAGCTTCTATATCTTATGGTCACCAGTGTCAATTCTTGTCATTTTGTTTACTATTATTGGCTTGTCACCGGCTCAATATTTCCAAAAATAATTGAAAATGAAAACAAACTTTTGTATGTGTCCTTTCTCTCCCCAGTAATGTCAGCCTGGGAAAATGCTCTTTTTGAAAAGAAAGCGGAGCTGACATATAATTGTTGCCTTTACCCCAGCTGTTACTGACATTACATGCTGAACCTTCCTTGGAGACAGAAAACCAATTTTGATGTGACACTCTGAAAAGTCACCACTGGTACTTTACAAATAGTTCAAGGTCACAGAAATCTTGCCTGAGACATACTCTCAGGTAAACCTCCAGAGGACTTTTCTTTCTTGGGAAAAGCTGTGTTTGTATTGATTTTGCAAATTGTAGACTTAAAGTCTAACAGAGGAAAAGCTATCAAGAGGAAAAAAAAAACAACTAAGTACAAAATCAATGCTTTTGCACTGAAATTTTAAAAAGCAGTTCCATACATGCATTGTAGTGAAAAGACAAGCTTAAAATCTCATGTTTAACTTTTGAAACCTGTATATGAGAATAGACACACTCAATATATTTTATGAATGGAACATTTGGTAAAAGAATTAACTTTTATTCCTTAAGTATAATTCGAGTTTGTTTTTTTTTAATTATTGTCATTTACAGTATCCTATCCATTACACAGATATTTTAATTTTAGTCTTATTGTTTCTTTACTGCAACTTTCATGATTTAATCAGCAATGTCTTATCTAACGATATTCTAACCAAAGCCAATATTTTTACTACCATCAGCTAAGTAAGTAATGCTGTGTGAGTCTTATTTCTGGTTAGTAATTCCTGGGATAAATTAATGTGCCCTTTGAATCTTCTTATCAAAGCTGGTATATCTTTTTAGTTACTAAGGCTTTAAGTCAGCCAATCCTCTAAGGAAACTCAACATTATTAACATAACAAAGGATCAGTACCTCAGTGATCATATTTTGTTTCTTATCTTGCTAACCATCTATGTCACACTGGATAATAACCAAAATGGTTTATCTGAAACAAAAACTGAACTGAACTGTCCTCATCCTCATGCTATATCCCTGTTAATGCTGTCCTATGTCCTCTCATTTCAATACACTAGGAAATTTATACTTACCCACATTGGTTGAGTTGATAAAGATAAATTTCTGAACAAAACACCACTAGAAAAAAGCATCCATTTGGGAAATAATGGCTCTTATCTCTGTTCTCTTTTATAGTTATCTTTTAATAATATTCTCATTATTTGATAGCTTTAGGGCAAGAAGCAACACATTTAATTTGTAAAGTTTATGATTCACATTCACATTACTGCTAATTCAGAGTCAGAGCCATTTTTTATATGTCAAGTCATTTTGCTTTGTTCTACATTAAGATAGACAGATAAGTAGATAGATGGATAAATGATCTCTCCCACAAATGGTACAAGAAACAGGTCTCATAACAAGTATATATTCTGACGCGATCCATAAATGAAAAATGACAATGCCATTTAATTTAGCAAATATTTACTGAATGCAGAATATAGCAAGATATTACATTTGCATTGCAATAATAAAGAAATGAATATGTTCCCTAACTTACACACATTTAACATAACTGTAATTATAATGGTCATTTATTATTTCCTATCTGCAATCATAAAAATGTTTGTAACTCCAATTAGTACAAATGAAGAGACTGACCACAATAAGAATAAGATGATTTGCCCAAGTTCTTATGAGAATCTGTAGTAAGTGAAAGAGTTGGAATTTGAACCCTATTCTATTGGACCTAAAAATCCACATTTGGTACATTAGACAAAACTAATCCATAAAGGAAACTGACAATTATACAAATCACTCTATTAATGAGCAAGATGTGATCATTGTCATTTGAGATGTAGTTTTACAGAAATTCATAACTGTACCATTCTCATTAGAGAAACATTTAGGAGAAAATACTAGCAAACTTTTAAGTCAAGGTAAGGAGTAGACATATGAACATTGAGGCAAAACCAAATCCAGGTGAATAGAACAATTGAAGAAACATGATCCTAGAGCTGAATCATTACTTTCAATCAATAGCTTACCACCCAATCAATTAGTTTAGAGTGCAGTATAGGATGTCATGTTAGATTAAAAAAAGAAAAAAAAAAAGAATACATATATATATATACAAATTAGGTTGGCATTAATGTAATGAGTTTTTCATTAGAAGATAAAATTATTATTATTTTTTAATGAGGGATCCCTAAAGTTATCATTTAAGATAGGAAAAGTAGTGAATGATAAGGTTAATCTTACAATTGGAGATAAAAGTCTTGAGGAAGAAAAATAGAGGTGGTGGCTATAATAGCTCAGGCAGTATATAAAATAGTCCTAAACCAACAATTTTTGATTGTGTAAAGTAAGAGAAATGGGTAGGTACAGGTTCAAGGTACTTAACATTTATGATGTTGAGCATTAGGGACATTGATGGTGACAGTAATAAAGTTGGAAATTCAGATGTGGGGATGATTTTTGCATTGGCGGATTTAGTCATTCTCCTGTATCTCTCATGATATTCAGAATATTGCTTGTCCTCCATATGCATTTCAAAATATAATTGATTCAATTATATAATTACTATAAGCAGAGTACTTCATGTAAAAACCCCAGAAAAAAAGTGGAAAAACAAGAAGTGTTATCAGCTAAAAGCTTCAATCTCAAATCTAGTTAAATGATTTGGAGAAATTTACCCCAATAAAGCCATTCTTTTTGTGTGTGTGTGTGGTGTGTGCAGAAAAAAAGGAGATTATGTAACAATATGTCTATTTTGAGAGTCAAAGTAGATAACAAAGATAAAGAATGTAGCATCATGCCTGATAGAAAAAATTGCTTAATAAATATTGAATTTCTTGTCTACTTTCACGTACTATGAAGGTCACATTTTTATTTAGATTAGGGGTTCCACAAACTTCTTGTTAAAGGTCAGTGTCCTTAATGGTTAGCTCAGGTTGCTATAATAAAATACCACAGAGTGGCAGTTTATGTGTTAATAAAACACATAAACAACAGAAATGTGTTTCTTATGATTCTGTAGGCTGGAAGTTTGAGATCAGGGTACCAGCATGGTTGGGTTCTGGTGAGGAATCTCCTCTGGGTTGCAGATTGCTCTTTTCTCACTCTGTCCTCACATGGTAGAAAGAAGGGTTGAGAGCTCTTTTGGGTCCCTTTTATAAGGGCACTAATCTCATTCATGAGGGCTCTACCCTCAGGACCTAATCACCTCATAAAGGCACCACCTCCTAATATCATCATCTTAGATGTTAGGATTTCTATATATGAATTCTGGGGGACACATTCAGTCCATTGCAGCCAGATAGTAAATATGTTAGTCTTCACTGGCAAATACAGTCTCTATTACAACTACTCAATGCTTCTGTTATAGCACAAAAGTAGCCAGAGATAATACATAAACAAATATGTCTGTATGCCAATAAAACTTTATCTTAAAGAAGCAGCATGCTGGATTTGGCCTGTGGGTAGAATTTTGCCAACTCCTGACCTATATTTAAATGTTATGGGCAAATGAATCTATGTGTAATTTGATCATAGGTCTTGAAAAGATGATGTATGTGTCCAATAATAGCATTTTATAATTTAGTAAATTTACTTCATCATCATTGTTTTGTTCCATATTGAACATTAATAATTAAATTGATGTCATAGAACTTAAACTCTAGATGAAAGAAACTTACAGTAATTAAACACATTACATATACTGTGGCTCCTTGGAATAAAGCAAATGAGTTGACCTGGGAAAGTCAAGAGGATGCTCAGAAAAATTGAAACTTGACTTACACTTTAAAGAATAATTCTGAGACCAACAAGGAGAAAAGGAAAAGAAGAAAATGTCAGATAAAAAACAGTCTGTGAAAATTCATGAAGACATTCAGTGCTACACTATGCTGAAAGGACAATAAGAATTTTAACATGGATGCACCAAGGTGTGGGGGCATGAGAAAAATGAGACTGAAATGTACATTGAAGTTAGATTATGAGTAACATTTTATAAAAAAAGATTTTGTATAAATTCCTGAGATTCAAAATGAGGAAGCAGAAATTTTGGTGGTCATCATCTTGCTCACCAAATGTTCCTGTTTTTCCCTCTGGGCAGAGGATAATATTGCAAATCCCCACAAATCCTAGATGTGGCTGCATGATTTGCTTTAGCCAAAGAATAAGAGCAGAAATGACATGTGTCACTTCCTGGTAGGACCTTTAAGAGCCATTTGCATCCCTTTCTCCTTCTGGGGCAATTATGAAATCACAGAAGGGAGATAGAGTCTCTTCTGGCCTGGGTCTTTGAGGGAGGATGACGTAGGGCAGGACACCTCACCCAACCTGTTTGTCTAGTGGGAAAGAAAAATGAGGCTTGACTTTTTCTGGCCACTGGATGTTTTAGGCCTAAGCTGTTCTCTTTTCTTATCATAGCCTCCCTTCTTCTGACCAACATAAATGTCTTTAAACAATGAAGTAAAATAACTGCCCAAACAATAATGTAATGTTCCTGCAACTTGTGATCTAGTATATCAGCATTAAAAATTGCACAATACAGTTAATTAACGTTTTAAAAATTATTTTTATAATAAAAGATAAGAAGAAAGAAAAATGTCAGACTATTGGCAATATGAAGTTCCTAATCCTAGGTAAACCATCAACTATGCTGAATTTGGCTTACATGAAATAATGGACTATGATGTTGCACATAACAATTAACACAAACTTAAATAAACAAACGATATGTTAGGAAGTTATTAACGTATACTTAACTAAAGTTGAAAACGGTCAGTTTTCTATGTCTTTGCGTAGTTTAGAAAAACGTATTTCACAGTGATATGACAAAAACTCAAACTAATATTTTTGTAGGTAAATATGATTTTCTAATAAAAGAGATGTCTTTTTGTTGTGATCAACATATTTGGTGTAAATAACATAGTCAATCTCTCCTTTTCTGAGCTAGGGAAATCTTTAAGGGAGATAAACAATGGCCATGTGTGTAATAACTTAAAGAGAGATGCTAAGGAATGGCAGACATATAAAAAAATGGCTGATTTATTTTATTCTCTCATATTATGAAAAGCAATAGTGCACCAGACATTTTATACACTGTAAATCTAACTCCCTAGTGTTTATGTTTCTAAAGGTTCAGCGACTGAGGAGAAAAAGTCTAGATCAACAAATTCAGTTCTATTCACAGTGATTGGCATGGGCAGATGCGATTCCATTCTTTCTTTCTACCAATGGTACTAGAGGTGACATCTCAGAGGAAAATGGAAATCTCTACACCTCAATCTGACACATTCCATTTGATTCTCAAAAATGATTTACCTAAGCAGTTATGAGTATGACACAGTTAATTTAGCAAACATAATGGTTTGTTCAATAACATTAGCCTTGAATGAAAATATCTCCACTTGTTTTCTAAAATAAATATTGTAAGATGTAGGCATAATTAAAATTTTAGACAGTGTTTAACTCTATGAAATGGCAAAAAAATTCAATAAAATAAAATTACACACACATATAAAGATATAATGAGTAAAGAATAAGGAAAGAATATCCACATTTTTCAGTACACATTTGTTTAATATTATGCAGAAATAAACTTTCATCATCAAAGGCCAGTTAGACATTATTCTTAGTTTAAGGAAGACAATGTCCTAATAAAATATTAGCATAAAACTGAAATACCTAACACAGCCTACAAGACCCTACATAAACTCATCCGCTTCTAATTTAATTCCAGGCCATTCTTTCTTCATTTATTTTTAGTAAATTGCATTAGTTTTCTTTCTGTGTACTTTAGAAACCAACTCTCAGTCCCACCTGTGGGCCTTTGCACTTGTGATTGTCAAGAATCTTATCATAATTAGCTGTTTCTCAACATTTGACTCTCAGCTCCAATGTCATGTTGGAGAGATGGTCTTTGACTAGTCAATTAGAAGTAACTTCCTCCTTGGCCCTTTCACTTTCACATTAAGTTATTGTATTTTCTTCCTATCAGTTATCACTATATAATATTATCATGTTTAATTTAACCGCTTATTATTTGTCTTCTCCTACTTAAAAAAAATGTTATGACAGCAAGAATCTTCTCTGTCTCATTAACTATTCTATCTTTGTGTTCCACTTATATTTGTCAAATGAAAAAAACTAAACTTATTTTTCTTATGTATTTCCATGGTTCGTAAATACTTTACACTTTCTTACTTTTATCTTGAAATCACCCATATCAAATTTATATCACTTTTTTAAAATAATGTTCTTATGTATATTTTCAGAAAGTCATATGGCTCACAATATAGGCAGGTATATAACTAGTGTGTGATTCAAAGTTCTGCCCCATGCTTTAGTGTTGGCTTTAACTCTATGTTAAAATCAGATCATTATATTTTATTCTGTATCAGTAAAAGCATAAAAGACTTTCTGAGTTGCTTGTCTTTATACTATTGAAAGGATCAAGATAATTAGCTATATAGATCTTTGACTTTTTTATAGTGATCATATTTATGTGTGTTTATTATCTTTATGCCCAATATTTCCATTTTAACACATTGGAAAAGAGAATACTAGAAGGATGGGTATACCATATCTAAATGTATGTTCTTAATGAATAATATAAAAAATGTTAATGCTTAACCAATATCAATATGATTTTTTTTGCCATCATAACTACTTAGACTCTTCTGAAGGATAGTAAGCAAAATTGAATTCTATTGTGTGATCATTATACATTAATAGCAAAAGCTAACATTTTTCAGAATTAATATAGTAATATTTTTAATAATTTACCACTTGTGAAGCATAACAAGTAGCAGCTTCATATTAATTATTTTAATATATTCTGAGGTATTAAGACTCTAAGATTAGAAAGCAGGGAAATAAAATCTTTAGAAAGTGAGTGATTTCCCTTACTCCCATAGCCAAATATCTTGTAAAGTTTCTTCTTGGAATTAGATTTGAACTGGAAAACATTGGATACATAGGAGGATAAGAAGGCAACTTCTGTCATAAGTAGATGTATAGAATTACTGTAGAAAGATGAGAAATTTAGTTTATTTAAAATGTGAGTTGTGCATAAAGATGTTAATAGAGTTCAGGTAGTTTAAAACAAATAGATGTTGTATTTTACTTTTCAGGAAAATGGAGAACCACTGAAGGCCTTTGAGAAAGCAAATGTAGGATATAGGATCAGTTTAGTGTCTTTAAATTAATAAATATGTGTTGAATTGATATATGAATCAACTATGTTGAATTAATGAACTAATAAAGGAAATAATAATTCATATAAATGAATAGCCCTCACTCTTAGAAAAAGCAAACTAATGTCAGATATCATGTAATATACAAGGAAAATTAGAAGACTAACTCTAAGTAATAAACACTATTAAACAACTATTGCTATTAGAAAGCACATAAAGGACGTTAGTCAGGATAATAGTATTATTTATGTTTGGACTATGGGATCACAGCAGCAGAAACAATGAGAGAGAGGAGTATCTAGAAATATATCTTGGATTATATATCACTAAAATAAGGTGGGAACAAAGGAAATAAAGCAGTTATAAAGACTAGTCTCAAAGGAGAACAGTATCTAAAATTGCAACAATCTCAGGCAAAACTTGGGGCACTATTGGAACTCAGTGGTACAATTAATGTGAACACAGGACAGCACTGGGGAATCCATACTACAGATTAAAATCAGAAGCCTGTTTAGTGGTAGTTCTACTAAAGACATTGTCCAATGGCAGCGGGACTTTTGCTGGAGGATGGGGATAGGTAAGATGTAGATCACATACCTGAGGAAGTTGAATGGAGAAGTGCCCCAGACACGAGCTGTGGTTTAGTGTGGGATCCCAAATCCAGTAAGGGAATGCTATTCTTGATCGGCAATCTGGAAAGATAGTAGAGAGATGTTAGCTAAATCTGAAACCAGATCCCGAGAATTAAGCCAGGCCCAAAAGGCAAGAAGAATGCCCAATTTTGTAACCTTGTTGCTGCTGGGGACTTGTCTGCTGACTAGAAAAGAGGAAACTATGTTCGTTCAAAACAGAGCCCAGAAATATAAGCTAGCTTCTAGTTCTAGCATCTGTCCTAAATCATGGACTTCGGAATTTATATTCAAGCCCTGTCAGATTATGAGACTGAAGCTATTAAAATATATCCTGGATTGCTTTAAGAACTAGGATTGAGTGATGAATACATGTGAAAAAGTAAAGTAGAAGAAAAAAAAAAAAAAAGTGGAAGCTGACCACAGAGGCACTGGGAATGTAAAGTAGAGAATAAATGCACAAGTAACTTTGAGGGCAGGAACAATGGAACTAATCAAGTGGATGTGTGTTTGCAATGAGGAGGACCAAGAAAACAAGATTGGCTCTATGAGGTCTAAGCTTACTGATAGAAAGAGTAACAAGAGATAAAGAGCAGGAGAGAATGGTTTGGTGGCGAAATGTAATGAGTTAAATTATAGATAAGATGAATTAAAATATGGTTTTCATTTCCGATGCAGCACTGTAACTATAAAGGCATGAGTAAAGATACCATTTTGTGGAATGTATGAAATCACAAAAAGAGTGAACATAGACACAGGAATAAGATGTTTCAAAAAGAAACTTATAGTGACATCACTTAGGGTTTAAGAAGAATAAGAAGAGCAAACAAAGGTAACAGAGAAGCCATGTTCAAAAAGGCACAAGGACAAATTGGTGACGTAGCATAAAAAGAAGAATTTCATTCATGATTGAGTCATCAAAACTTATAAACAGAGGGAGTAAATGAGAATAAAAATTAAGAAAAATTATTTTTATGTGATATTTGTAGGGCAATTACTAACATAAAACTGTAATTTCTTTAGATCAATAGAGATAAATGTCAGATTTTAAAAGGTTATCAAATTAAGTACAAGAGGTGAGAAAATACAGGCAGCAAGTGTATATTGTCTTTATAAGATTAGGTATGACAGGGAAAAAGCAAGAAACATAGGCCATCTGAAAAATGTGAATCTGATACACAATATTGGGATGTGTTAATGGGTAGGAAGGGAGACAGTGCAGGAGAAGATTGAAGACCAAATAGAAGAGATTCAGTTTAGAAGGAGGTAGGATGGCTGAGATTGAACTAAGGGCACTTATACAAGAACTGGTCTTAGAGAGGAACAGGTATATATCCATCAAAGCAGAAGAAAAAGAAGAGAACAAATGGAGATGAGCTGAACAGGCATTTAGAGGTGAAAATAAAGGAAATTTAAGCAGTTTTCTCTGGATAGCATCTACCTTCTTATTTAAATAGGAGACAAGGAGGACTTTCTCTTAGGAGTTAAAGATCAAAATTTGAGAAATTGAGGTTAAATATTTGTTGTTTGGAGAAGACACTTTGGGGAATTTGATAGGGAATTAAATGATAAAGGAGCTGCAGAATAGCACTGATAAATTTATTATCCTTGCATTCTTAAGCACTTTTGCTACTCTGTATACCCCTTTTGACATGAAATTTTTGTTTTCAAATTGTTCTATAATTTGACTAAAGAAATGTATGTATACATGGTTTTTAAAAATCTCATAGAACAGAGAAATTTAATAAAGAAAATGAGCCCCAATTTACCTTCTCATTTCTTAGTTCAAATCCTCAAAAGTAAATATTTTTAACTATTTTCGAAAAGCTTAACCAACTTTTTCTTGACCATTTTCTGTTAATATATGGGGATTTACAACACTGTAGTTCTTCATACTTCTTTCTTATTTAGTTATATCAGAATCTTAGTTCACTTGCTACTCTACTATGGAAGTTTAAACATCATACTTGATCTTCCTTTTCTTGTTTCTATAAGAGAAAAAGAATATTCCAAATGCCCACTTTTGACTCTCCCTTATACTTCATTTCTTCCCCTTCTTTCCCTCTGATCTCTATAAAATGTATCTGTATTTTTATATTGGCAGGACTTCTACCATTTACTTGACATTCTCTAACCTTAATTAAGTAATCTATGATATGTCCACTGTTGATTCCAAAAGATAGAAAAGAAAAAAAAAAACAGTAAACCTTTTTTTCCCCAAGAAATTAAACTATATAAATATTGGCCACTGTAAATACAAGTGTCATCCTTGTATTTATAATATTTGTATTTATACCATGGGATACTATGATCATAATTATTCCAATGTTACTTCTGCTACGCCACTCAAAGGGTAATGTTACATGGTCAAGATAAATTGAGTTGCATAATGACATTTAATGAGTTGCTCAAAATGAAGCTGAATTTTAGTTTGCTTTACATTTCTACCATAACATTTTCAGAGCTGTTTGTTTTTCCCTGGAGTTTATAATTGTTCATTAATTTACTTAATATTATTTAAGTTTCATTAAATAATTTACTGTTTTATTTTTTACGGAATGTCTCATATGAATTTTAGATTTTTATTATGAAGTTTTCCTTTTATTATTATTATCTTGTCCTATCTCTCTGCTCTACAATAGACTGTGAGATTTTTTTGGGGGGGGGCTACCTTCAATAATCTCCTGAGTCATCTGACTTTTTCTTGCTACTTTTATCCTCTCATTTTACTAGAGTATTACCTTAGGTAACTTTCTAAGAGAGGGTTAATAGGACACAAATTTTATACATGTTTGAATGCCTGTAAATACCTATATTTTCCCATCATTCTTGATTAATAATTTGAATAACATATTTTTGATAGAAATATTTTCCACAAAACTTAGAAGTCATTACCATTGCATAAATTTATTTTTTGCTTCATCTAATCAAATTCTATTTATAGCAGAGACATGGAGATTATGAAATACAGCTGCAATAAGAGGTAGTCTTATGTAACTCAAATGAAGACTGATTTATTTGTTTTTAGCTGCAATATTCCTGTTGATGCTTCCTTTTTGCTCTTTCCTGAATGCAGGTCTATTTCATCTTGATTATTGGTTAATGACATGTTTGTTTTTTTTCTTATATACCATTTTGTGTTGGCAACTGATATAGTCTTAACAGTCTTGGGTCACTGGTTTCATATCTATTAACAGTCACAAGTCCCTCACTTTATTGCATAATGTGAATTTTGGTTATTAGACGATATGCATACAAAAAGATTTTGTATGAATTTAACTTCTATTTTATGACAAATCAATATGTTCTGTATTTCTAGTTTATTTGATTTGATTGGAGCATATACTGAACTCTAGGACAAAACTTTATGATGTATCAGACATTAATTAGACTCATGTTAATGAGTTTTAAGAGGACTTACCCAAATATACTCTGGAATAATTGGTATGTATAAGGATTGTATTTAGTATATGTTCTATGTTATACAATTTATATATTTGCTACATGTTATAAAAAAGAGGAGACATATAAAACCTACATTTTTGTAATAGGTTTTTAGTGCCCATATTTTCCTCAATGATACAATTTTATACAGAAATAAATATTCATAGTAACAGCCATTCCTGGTTTCTGGCCTAGATATTGCTAATGGTATTGCTGTTGTAACTTAGAAAAAATTCTGAATGGGGTATAAAAGGAAGAATTTTCTGTGCCTGGCCTAAGATAAATTATGGATATTCCAATCTCAGATATGAAGTGGACTGTCAGACTGGAAACATTTGACAAGACACCAAAGTGAAGCCACTGAGAGCAAAGGTTCAGGGATTTGTTTTAAAAAGTAATTTATTTTTGGCATCATGCCATCTTTGAAAATCTTTCCCCAGGCAATAAACATTAGACATTTTATTATCATTGCCCCAGTCTTTGGCTTCTTTGGGAATCAGATAACTTGTCTCATCGTAGCCTAAGGCAGCCTTTATGGCTTCCTCCAGGAAAAGTGACCCTGGTTTGCAATAAAAGTCATGAGGTTAATCTGATACTTGGAGTTGTTTTCCCCTAGAGATCATAATTCTTACATTTAATTATAATTTTTTATTATATATCTTTCTCATTACAATTTTTTTCATTAAAATCTTTCAAAGTATAGCATATTCTGTCTCGTGTTTTCAAAGTGACATTCTGGGCATTTGTTTTTATCATTCTCTGTTAGAGATCCTGTGGTAGTTTAATCATAATAAGCTTTATTTTCCATATAATTAGTGTGTCTTAGTGATGAGCTCTGTAGCAGGTTAGTCAGAGGGCTAGAGCTGTCGTGTATGTACTTTATACTGTTTTATGAATGAGGAAGTTTCATGCTTTTAAATTGACAATTTCTTTACAAGTACTATCATTGCAATAACATCCCTACTTTAAAAAACACCTTTTTCAAAGGAGCATTACAAAGAAATAAACAACAATAACAAACCTACATTTTATTTTAATCAAAGAAAATAATCTCCTTTCTTATATACAAGTGTGTAATCATAAAAGCCTGGTATAACTACATAATATAAATTATATAACCTTGTACTCAAAATTTATTTTTATTTGTTATATTTTCTACATGTTTCATTATGCCTTAGAAAGATAACACAAAACAAAAATGCATAGTAATTCAGAGGAGAAATGGAATTTATCCCCAGCAGAAAAGAAAGGAGAGAAAAAGTATCTAACAGTCATATGTCTTCCCTTGTCTAATAGAACCTTCATATGCGTTATGTCTGTTGAGCGTGATCAGTCAGAATAACATTGGCAAATCAAAAGGTACTCTATTGTTGTTGTTGTTGTTGTTATTGTTGTTGTTGTTAAAAAACAGATTTAATATAGGCAACCAAGGACTGTACAATTGCAAGAGTTGGAAGAAGAAGGCCAGCTGTTGCTTTCAGGAAATCAGAAACTCCAGGGAGCTGCATCTGATGGGGCTGCAGTGCAAGCGTATACAGCACGGAAGTGGTTCAGGAGAAACTGGCAAGTAAAAGAAGTTACCACTGACGATCTAAACTACCTGACCAGAGCCATCCTCGGTGCCACTCATTGTTGGTGTTTAAGACCCAAGAGATTTTAGGTCAGCATAATCCCAGGTCTCACACTGCAATGTAAAGCCAAAAGCTAAAGGGAGTACTAGTGATGCCGAATTGACAAGATACAAACAGCCAGTGATAAAGGCTTAGCAATATTAATCAACCTTATTTTAAATATGTAGTAATTGCAGTTCATAAAGATTTAATGACTTTGAGTGGTAAATGATACTATATATAATATATAATGTATATTATGTAAATACACATGTCAGTATACAGAAAAAAGAGATTATTTGTGAGAGGTTTTCTGCAATATAATGGATATATTTTATCTCATTTAATTGTTACCACAATCCTCATATTACAGGTGACGTCACTGAAATTCATAGTAGGGAATTTGTCCCTGGTCGTATACCTAATAAATGGTATGCTGGGTTTTGAACTGAGTTCTCTTTGACTCTAAAGTGTGTGTTTTTAACAAGTGATACCTACAGATGGGTTCAAGGAGTGTGCAGTATGACCCATTGCATTCACGGAAACAAATATTATTGTTGTTTCCATTCATTTTTTATCCTTAAATAGTGGGAAAAATGCTTTATTTATATTTAATATAAGATTATCGTGAAGGCTTACGCTTGTGCCATATAATATCTTCATGTTATGCAAGATATCCAAGGCAAGAATAGGAGTTCTAAAACTATGAGGTTGACAGTTGTGCCCACTTTCTCCTAGTATTTTTGTGGCTACATCTGCTGCAAGTTATCTTGGATAAAACGGTTCTTATAAAAATAAGAGTTTTAAATATTGAACCTTTCCAGTTCTTTCGAATCAAATGTGCTAGCATTACAAATATTTTGTAGCATTATAAATCCACTGGGTAACTCATGGTAAAATAATGTAATCTTTGAATTTAAGAATGAATTTCATGAACTTTCAAGGTTGGCTTAGAATAAACCGACTACACTTCAAAATACTGGGTAAATAGGAAAAGCATCAATAAGAAGACTCTGAAAAGTTAGTAAAATCAAGTTGATGGGGGAGTAAAGTCAAAACCTAAAGAAGCAACTGATATGGGGTAACATCTCAGGTTGTTTTGTTTTTGTTTTTATTTGTTTTTATCTTTTAATTTCTCCTCTGACGTTGGCCTGTGGATGAGACTCCAGCAGGGTGGCATGAGCAACGAAAGCTTTGAGGAGCCCTCTCTTTCTGGACATAGAACTAGGAATAAGGGCCACCATGAGCAAGGGAATGTGAGGAGACCTTTCTTGCACCTTTGCTGCTATACTAGTTCTGGACCAAGGGCAGTTCCAGTCACTGAGTTGCAGCAGCCAGAGCAAAGGAAAGAATGTAGTTTCTATGGTATGGTAGTATTCAAGCTGAGGTATATTGGCAGGGAAATGAGGACGAAACTGGCTTCTGAAAACAATGAAATAAATAATTAAATTACTAAATACCAGGTACCATGGCTGAATGTCTGTGACCAGGAGAGTGGTACCTGGTGAGATTGAAGAGAAGAGCAGAGGCCAAATTATGCCAGGCTTAAAAGGGCAAGTCTAGAACAATAGCTAGGTGTCTTGCTTGACCAATTAGTTGCATAGATGTGACTTTTACTGGAGATGGGAAACACTAGACTGAATGCAAGATAGTTTATGAAGTGTCACATGAGGCATAACTATGACATTTCCATGTAATATTCAAATAAGTTATTATATCAGAAAACCCTTCAGGGCTGGAGTGCATCTCAGAAAACCCTTCAGGGCTGGAGATGTCAGTTTAGGTGTCAGAAATATTGATGGCATTTAAAGCAATGGGAAAGAATTAGATGACTTGGAGGGAAGGGGTAGAATGAAATTTTAAAAAGTCAAGCCCTTTCTAACGCCAACATTTCGAAGATGGTAGAAGAGGTATTTCTAGCCACTGAATGTTCTGGTTTTTCTTCTCTCTATGTACTTTCCCATTAATTCCCTGATCTATAATCTAGTATGTGATGCTCTTCAGCAATTCCTGTACTTATAAATCAGTCCCAAAGAACAATGGTCATGGTTGATCAATGTTCCTCAGAAGTTAAATGAAACATTTAAGCGACCAGTGAATAATACCCCTTAGGATACCTCTAGAGTCTATTCCTCTGTGACCTTGGTTTTGCAGTTCTATAGAAGAGTCTGTTCTCTAAAGAAGGAGTCACAACCTAAAGATTGTTAAATCAAGGGAAGAGCTCTAGCTGACTGTTGTATTTGTATGTACTTTGTCGTGGAAATGCTGGGTCTTTCAATCTTTAATCTTAGTCTGACAGCCTGACAGCTTTAAAATTGCTGCAGAAAAGTTCACTGAAAGAGATAAATCAGTATATCATCTGCATAAAAAAGACAATGCATCATCATAATAAATAAGATCACCAAATGAAGCATAGATACTGGGAAAAAGCTCTCCTGGGTAAACTCAATAATGAGGCAGGGAATCCAGGAAAACTAAAGAAACACAAGCCATATGATTATAAAGTAACACAATTTCATCATGGAAGTCACACACACACACACACAGACACATAATCATGTGCTTCAAACATCCCTTGAAAGTGTCAAGACACCCTGAGTCTGAAATTACAGTTAAGGAATAAACAAAAATAAAAACCACAGACATATAGTGGAAAGGTCAACATAATAAACATAATAAGCTTCTCTTTCAGATAATAAATCTTTTTAGAACCAAATTAAATTTGGCATTTTAATCATAATTTAATATATCTGATCCCAAAGTCTCCATGAATTTAATTTAAGGAATACAAAATGACACATAAATTGAAAGTATTATACCATAATGCATAGTAATATCTGTGTTTAAAAAAAGGGTGGGTTTGAAAAAGAGCAGAAACCTGATTCATTTTCTGAAGACACAGAGACATCTGCATTATTGAAATTACAAGTAACTGCTACAATTTCTACCAACTGATAAAGTGAAAATGTGAATGCTCTTAAATGCTTTAGGATCTCTTATGGGCTATCACATAAGCCACACTGGAAGTACAGTTTTATAGTAGTTATATGCTGCTACTCTTGTACTCTTTTGGTAATGAAATGCCCTATAGACATTTCAATATATACTGTAGATCCTGAAATAGGCAGGTCTTAATCAATGGATGATTCAATGTCCGGAGAAAAGATGATGGCATTCAGAGGTGGCCAACATCTAGTGTTCTCAATTGTTCTGACCAGAAAATAAATTTGAATAGTCCAATTTCTGCTCAGTGCACTACACCTGAGAGATGAATTACCAGTGCAACTACTCTTTTTATCTTTTACTTCATTTTTCAAGAAACATTATATATCTTTTGTAAAAAGCAAGTACTTGTTTGGGGAATGTCACAACGCAATAATAGTTGGTGAATAGAGCTTAAAAACAACGACTAAAACAAGAGTGCTTCTGGGCAAAAGGTGGCAACACTGATGTCAAATAAGTTTAAAACCATGTTTTGAACTGTATAATGAACATGAATAAATCTTACATCTCAACAAAAGCTCCGCCCCTCTTTTAACAAAAATGCTAATATTTAGACATCTCATTAACACTGTAGGAAAGATAAACTGTATTTAAAGAAAACAGCTAGTGTGTCGTTTAGAAAGCTGATTAAATTGTATTGTTTGTGGCATCAAATTTCAGGAAAACATGAAATTCTAGAAAACAGTTACCAGAAATCTTCAGCTAACTATGAGGTAAATAATGTTAATTTATCTGATCTCCCATACCCATGTATTTTTTTTTTTTTTTCCTTCTGTGGACTTACTTTATGATAGAGGTCATTTGAGTTTCTCAATACTCCATCATGACACAGACATCTCTGCCTTGGATCTTTTCTATCTTACCTTACCCCTCCCTCCCACTGACCAACACTATATTAAAGCTTTGTCCTCCTCCACCACATTCCCTCTAAGCCTACTCTTTATCTACTATCAATGCATAATTTTAATTTAGTCTGTTTTACACAGATTTTAGAACCCAAAGTTTAGATTCAATTCTCAGCTCTGGGATATAGAGGTGGCAGTCATAGCACCTTTCAACATTGCTCCAAGGCATGGTAGCCTCAACAATAATGCTTCATCAGGTGAACTCTGAAGGAAAGATTTCAGTGTTATTTCTGGAAACTTAGTCTGAAGCTTGGTTTTCTCTCATGCCAAAAAATGTGTGAGCTACCCAACATTCTTTTAACAGACATTATTTCTGTTTAATCAGCTAGATTCAGCTTTTGTTCCTGGCTACCATGAACTCTGACTAACGCATCCTTTTATGCCAGTTTACAACCATTTAAATAATATTCAGAGGTGTACAATCTTCAAAGAGTTAATGAACAAAGAGACAGAGTAAAGGTGAAACTAAGAGAGAAGCGCCCAGTAACTCATTTCAATTGGACAAAATGTCCCAGA
Source organism: Rhinolophus sinicus (assembly GCF_036562045.2). Lineage (NCBI taxonomy): Eukaryota > Metazoa > Chordata > Mammalia > Chiroptera > Rhinolophidae > Rhinolophus > Rhinolophus sinicus. The sequence goes on along the minus strand of NC_133754.1, from coordinate 47,844,332 downwards.
GAAAAGAGACAAAGTGTGTGACTCTCTCTCCAAAGCCTAATAGGCTCAGGTACCCACAATTAAGTAGAAAGACAGCAAGAGAGACAATAGGGGCAAGAAAGGCCACAGATATAGCAAATATGGAAACTACGTCTAGAAAGAACCAAAGGTGTGCGTATCTCTATTTGGAACTGGGTTGAAATGTAATTGATAAGAAGCTGACTTAGTTCTGACAGTGTTTTATTGTCAAAACCACAATTTCCAAGGCTAAAAGAAATGGTGACCATTTGAGGCATAAAATGATACTTGGCCCTCCAACTAGTGTACAAGCAGGAAGCAGACTAAAAAAGTTGCTCATCCCCAAGGAGAGCATGTTCTCCAACTTCAGGTATAGCCAAACAGGCTAATGGAAAAGAAAGAGCCCTGAGAAACAGTGGAGGGGAGGCAGCCTCAAAGAGCAACCAGAGTTAATCAAAGAATGTTTCCCATCCTTGGGTAGAGGAGCCAAACAGTGCTGGTTTAGTGACCTTCCAGGTTTCTATGGGCTAGCAACTGTTGTTTGTTGCCCATTCCTCCCTGTTCTAAATGAAAGTATTTATTGTGGGCATCCTAGTCCTGTCCCACTACTATACATTAGGAGGATGAAGGAGGGAAGAAGACAGAAGATTTTGTGTCCCCTTAGTTCACAAGTCTCAAGTCCCATAGGATTGTTTCTGTGAACTGGCCATAATTTAAAGTTTCTGAGCTTTGAGTTGGACCCAGTGACTGGATCAGACTTTTGTGTGATCTTGCTTGTAAGAGAGATTAATGGATTCTGTATATAAGAAGGAGCGTGAACTTAATATTTTGTGACCTAACGGGTAGATGATGATAGTCAGTATTGCGTTGGTGTTGTCCACAAATATTTCTAGCTTTCCACCAGGGTAATGAAATAATAGTGCTCTCTGTACCTTAGATATAGGGAGTGGTCGGTTACTACTTTGGCCAGTGAAATGTGAGTATAAATGTAAGAATTACTTTTGATAATATAGTTAAAGAGCCAGTGGGTAATTCACTAGTCTCGCTCACTCTGCCAAAGGGACAATGTTCCAGGTAGTGGCTGCTGCATCAGCATAGGGCCCAGAGTGGCAGTGACTCAGAAGAGAATCCCCAGTGACCCTTGCTACATACAGCAAGAGCAAGAATAAACCCTTTGTTGCTTTAAACCATTGAGATTGGGAAGTTATTATTCTTACTCTAGTATAGTAACTGAAAACACCCTGATTGAGAGAGACATCATAAAGCTCAATTTCTAATCGTGTTCTAGAAGACCATGAATATGCTAAAAAGGGGGATAAGAAGGACAAAAAAAACCTACTGGAATCACACAAAGAAATGAGAAATATGCTTTCTTAGAACTAAGATTTTGAATCAAATATAAGAGCCAAAGCTAGAAACAGGATCTAATCTAACAAATACAATGACAAATCTAAACGCAATGTTTACGTGTGTTTAGAAGTGAAATAATGACATTGGTTGCACTGTTGGTTTTCATTTTAAGTGGCATGCATACACAAATCATTAAATAGTAAGAACCACAGCACACGACTCACTCTTCTACTCTCTGCCTTCATGTGTATAAAATCTATACTCACATACAGAAAAGTAATGAACACAAAGTGAGATGAGATCCTCCTGAATTGGAAATATATTGACAATATTAAGACTTCTTTGAATTAAAATTTGGTTTATCATGTTAATTTTATCAACACTATCAAAATGGAATTGATAAACAGGAACCCTCTCAGACAAGTTTAAACTTAAGTTCACAAATAGTATAGATTTTTAAATCTCCTACCTACTCAATCACTTAAATAAACTAGTCATTCTGTTATCACTATAACCACACTCCGTATATTTCTTTTCTTTTTTCTATTTTTCTGTTTATTGTAGAGTTTATTGGCTTGTGAGCATCATCTTTATTGTTTTACAGGAACTCACACTCTTTTTTTTTAATTGACCACTGATGGAATACAAATGATGAACAATTAATCCTAGATATTTATTGTTTCTGTGATCTCTGGAAATAGAAAGGGGGATGTCTTATGTGCTTATTACACAAACACAACATTTATTTTATTTGAAGAGAGTAAATATCCCCAACTTATTCTGATTTACATTATTATTTCCTTAGAGGTTTTCATATTTTCAATAGTACAAAGAAAAATTTATATCCATGTATTCAAAATTAATACAGATTTTTATTTCTCAAACAGGTGAAAAAGGTGAAGATTCTAACTTCATTTTTTAAATGGATAAGTTTGCTTAACTAACATACGAAAAAAAGTAAATAAGCATACCAAAGAAGGAAAATCAAAGAACATGTATTTCAATTTTAAAAAAAGACAAAAAATGATCATAAAATTAGGAAATAAAGGAGCTACATTGTTTTGATTGAGGAAATGTTCTGAATTAAATAACTAAATGCTCATATCTCTGAATAAAAAGAAATACAAAAAGGAAAATCTCACTTGTTATTCAGATATATGCTTTGAAAAGGGACGATTGAGAAAATTCCAAACTTATGAATTGCACTGTTCTCTTTTAAATGCTTGTTTTTTTCCCCAATCTTTTAAATTTTATTTTAAAAGCTTAAACTGTATAAAGACATCTACCCACAAATATGCTATTTATTTCCCAAGGTTAAATGGGGTACAAAATTATTAAGGTCCAAGCTAATGATGAAGCTACCTATTTATATGCTTATTCTCTGGGAAAACAACTCAGGTAAGATGATATCAATCTCCTCTATTAGTCACACAGCAAACCAAGTTCAATATAAATGTCAACAGAAAGAAAGAGTGTTATTAAACAAAAAATGAGGTAGGGACTAAAGTTCTTTGCAGAGCAAGCATGAGAGAGCATTCAATTCAGTTGATGAAATGAAAACTGTTTTTGAGACCAGGTAAGACATGGCACTTGAATAGCAAGGATTGTTACATCCAAAATGGTAAGGATTAAAAATCAGTTTTTGGATATATCTGGCATGATTGTTAGCATGGCAATCTGTCCAAAAAGTTTCTTTTAGAACATTCAAGGTTTTGCTCTCACATGGATGTCTTTTAGATCCTAATGTCATTCAATGTTCAAAGCACTGTTTCAATAGCTGATAAGTAAAATATGAGATTAGTTACATAAGTTAGCACAGGTAGTTGCAGAAAAACATGGTTTTGTGTTTTTTGTTTTTCAATTAAAGTTTATTGGGGTGACAATTGGTAGTAAAGTTACATAAATTTCAGGGGTACAATTCTGTATTACATCATCTGTAAATCACATTATGTGTTCACCACCCAGAGTCAGTTCTCCTTCCATCACCATATATTTGATCCCCTTTACCCTTATCTACTACCCTCTCCCCCCTTACCCTCTGGTAACCACTAAACTATTGTCTGTGTCTATGAGTTTTTGTTTCTCATTTGTTTGTTTTGTTCTTTTGCTGTTTTTGGTTGAGTGAAAACAGTGAAATCACCTATCAGTGATTCACCTATCAGTGAATTCACCTATCTGTGAAATCATATGGTTCTCCGCTTTTTCTGTCTGACTTATTTCACTTAGCATTATACTCTCAAGATCCATCCATGCTGTCACAAATGGTCCTATTTCATCTTTTCTTACCGTCGAATAGTATTCCATTGTGTATATATACCACAACTCCTTTATCCATTCATCTATTGAAGGACATATTTATTGTTTCCATGTCTTGGCCACTGTAAATAAAGCTGCAATGAACATTGGAGCACACTTGTTTTTATGGATAAATGTTTTCAGATTTTTTGGGTAGATACCCAGGAGAGGAATTGCTGGGTCATATGGTAATTCTATTCATAATTTTTTGAGGAACCTCCACACTGCCTTCCATAACAGCTGCACCAGTCTGCATTCCCCCCAACAGGATATCAGGGTTCCTTTTTCTCCACAGCCTCTCCAACACTTGTTACTATTTGTCTTGTTGATGATAGCCATTCTGACTGGAGTGAGGTGATATCTCATTGTGGTTTTTATTTGCATTTCTCTGATGATTAGTGATGTTGGGCATTTTTTCATGTCTATTTGCCATTTGTATGTCCTCTTTGGAGAAACGTCTCTTCAGGTCCTCTGCCCATTTTTCTATTGGGTTGTTTGTTTTTTTGGTTGTTGAGTTGTATGAGTTCCTTGTATAGTTTGGATATTAGCCCCTTATCAGAGGCACTGTTTGCAAAAATCTTCTCCCATTCAGTTGGTCGCCTCTTTGTTTTGTCGATGGTTTCTTTTGCTGTGCAGAAGATTTTAAGTTTGATATAGTCTCATTCGTTTATTTTATCTTTTACTTCTCTTGCCTTTGGAGTCAAATTCATAAAATGTTCTTTGAACCCAAGGTTCATAAGTTTTGTACCTATGTTTTCTTCTATGCAGTTTATTGTTTCAGGTCTTATGCTTAAGTCTTTGATCCGTTTTGAATTATTTTGGTACATAGTGACAAGATAACAGTCCAGTTTCATTCTTTTGCATGTGGCTATCCAATTCTCCCAGCACCATTTATTGAAGAGGCTGTCTTTTCTCCATTGTATGTTTTTTTCTTCTTTGTCAAAAATTGTCTGTCCATATTTATGTGGGTTTATTTGTGGGTCCTCAATTCTATTCCATTGGTCTGTGTGTGTGTTTTTCTGCCAATACCATGCTGTTTTGATTATTGTTGCCCTGTAGTACAAGCTAACATCAGGGAGTGTGATACCTCCAGCATTGTTCTTGTTTCTTAAGATTGCTTTGGCTATTCAGGGTCTTTTGTGGTTCCAAACAAATCTGATGATTTTTTGTTCTATTTTTTTTTTTTAATGCCATTGGGATTTTGATGGGGATTGCATTAAATCTGTACATTGCTTTAGGTAATATGGCCATTTTGACAATGTTGATTCTTCCAATCCATGAGCACAGAATGTCTCCATTTATTTTTCTGTCTTCTTCAATTCCTTTTAAAAATGTCTTATAGTTTTTAGCATATAGGTCTTTCACATCCTAGGTTAAATTTATACCTAGGCATTTTATTATTTTTGTTGCAATTGCAAAAGGAATTGTTTTATTTTTTTATTTCTTTTTCTCAGAATTCATTGTTAGTATGTAGGAATACAATGGAATTTTGTACGTTGATTTTGTAACTGGCAACTTTACTGTACTCGTTGATTATTTCTAATAGCTTTTTGGTGGAGTCTTTAGGGTTTTCTATATATAGCATCATGTCATCTTCAAAGAGTGACAATTTAATTTCTTCATTCCCAATTTGGATGCCTTTTATTTCTTTCTCTTGCCTTATTGCTTTGGCGAGGACTTCCAACACTATGTTGAAAAGCAGAGGTGATAGGGGACAGTCCTGTCGTGTTCCTGAACGTAGAGCAAAGGGCTTCAGTTTTTCACCATTAACTATGAGATTACCTGAGGATTTGTCATATATTACGTTAAGGTATTTTCCTTCTATACCTATTTTATTCAGTGTTTTAATTATAAATGGATGTTGTATCTTGTCAAATGCTTTTTCTGCATCACTTGATATAATCAGATGATTTTTGTCCTTTATTTTGTTTATGTAATGTATCACATTGATGGATTTGCGTATGTTGAACCATCCTTGTGCCCTTGGTATAAACCCCACTTGTTCGAAAAATATGGTTTTGAAAATATCTAAATTAAATGAAAATGGCAGACATCATATCACATTAGAGAAATATATTCTTAAAACGATTCCTAGGATACAGGTCTCAGAGCTAGTCAGGAACTTTAAACAGAGTAGAATTCACTGTAGAACATTGATTCTTAACCAAGGACAATGTTGACACTTCCCACTTCCCAACCCCCAGGATTTCTCGCAATGTCTGAAGATATTTTGTCTTGGCACTACTGAATAGAGGCCATTGATGTTGTTAAACATCTTAAAATGAGAACAATTCCTCAAAACAAAGCATTATCCAACATAAAATGTCAGTGCAACATTGAGCAATTCCGCTATAGTTAGTTAGTTAGTCAGTTAGTTATAGAATTCAAGAATTGTATATGTTCATTATGATTTCAAATAAAAAAAGAAAACAAAAAAACAAAACAACAACAACAAAAAATAGACTCTGGGTATGTCCAGAAAAAAAAGTTTAAATACGAAAGAAAGATAATATTCTTCTTAGGACTGTTCATATAGTATTATATCACATCAAAGTAATTCTAATGATTATGAGTGCTTTAGTTTCAGCCAGACCTGAGTTAAAAAATTCATATGAACTTTTTACTTTGGGCACACGCACAACATCTCTAATTTTAATTTTCTCATTTCTGGAAATGGACATTCTGATGCTTCTATTTCAGCAGTGCCATAAAGACTAAACGACAATATGTAGGAGGACCACACAGAGCAAATAATGGCAATTGGTGTTATTATTGTTGTTATCACTATTTTATATGGAATAATATAAGCCACTCTAATCCTATGCAATTAAAACTGAAAAAGTATAAAAACACTGATAATATTCTAGTGGACAATACCACTAAGAAAGAATAGACCAAAAAAGCATGATGGTTTCAAGCCTCAACATTTCTAGCTGACTCAATTCCTTTCAGAAAGTGCCCTTGATAGAACGGCAAGAAATACTGACCTAAGGCCAAACGTATCTCCCAGAATAAACACAGAAAAATACTGATCAAATAGGTACTTGGGATATTTTAAACTGTGGAATTCCTTAGTGCAATGGGGGACTGTCAAGTCATGTACGAACCCTACGGTGAACCTCACTGAATCACACCTACTATAATCACTTCCCCTTGAGTGGAGGTGGGAATGTGACTTGTATCTAATCAATAGAATGACAAAAGTCACATGTCACTACCATGGTTATAACACAGTATATAAGGCTCCATCTGAGCAGTCTGGATAAAGTGATTCTCTTTCTGTCCTTCAAGAAGCAGAGGGCCATGCTGTGACCCACTGATGGACAGGGCCACATGACAGGGATCTACAAGTAGCTTCTAGGACCTGAAGGTGGCCTCTACCCCATAAGAAACTGAGACCCTCATTCATACAGACAAGAGGAAATAAATACATCTGCCAACAACCCAAATCATTTTGGAAGTGGATTCTTCCCCTGGTCAAGCTTGCAGATGAGAACACAGCCTGGCCAAGACTTTGATTTCAGCTAAGCCTTGTCTGGACTTCTGACACATGAAAATTGTGAAATAATATATGTATTTTGTAAACCACTATGCTATACACCTGAAACCAATATAGTATTGAATGTCAAGTGCTATTGAAAAATAAGAGACAATTTTTAAAAACATTATAAATAGAGTTAGGACACAAAGGGGTTCCATGGTTCATGGATTGATACCAGTTAGGCATAATAGTCCTATTTTCCACTCTTATTGTCTGATTTAACATACATATTCTCACACACACACACACACACACACACACACACACACACATTTGCTTATAGGACAACAAAACTAATCATAGGTAGAAAAATATTTTATAATTATTTTACTAAAAATTTGCAACTGGATCTACAACATCTATGTTTTCATGAAGGAATTCTGTATCCTATGGAGATTAAATGAGAGCCAATTAAGTCAATTTATTAACAGAAACATTTAAAATTAGCAATATTCCTACAACATATTATCATGCCAGTAATCTGGATGCAATATATGAATATTTCCAAGTTATTAATGCCATAGTAAATATTACAAGAACATGAAAGTCAACATGAAAAATTAAGATGCATTTATTCATTGAAAAACATTGTATTGAATTAAATGGTCTCAGGAAAAGCCCTACTGCAATTGAATAATGTTGAAGTCAAGGTAATGTTTTAAAGGCATTCATGCTACATTACAACCTACTTTTTCCTCAATGGCATGGGAGGCTTATTTTAATTAATTCAGGAAATATATAATTTATGGAATTATACATACATATAAAAGAAAGTCATTCAACTTGATAACCAACAGGAGATAAAAACATGAAGTAGTGTCACATTCTGCAGGTGGTAAATATAGGCAATATGTGGAAGAGAAAATTGGAAGCACAATGAAAGATGACACTGGCCTGATGAAGAGAGAAGGAATCACAGAGCAGCGCGTCTTCCCTTTGAACCTACCGATGTTCCTTACACTCATCTCTTCATCACATTTAAGTCTAAAAAGGATTTTTAAATGAGCTCTGGTGATACAACTTGTCTGAGCTATCAGGGCTCTGAGTCTTTACTTCAGCTAATGATAATATGATTTGGGCAACATTTACGCAAATTTGCCTGTTTTATGAAAATGAGCACTGGGCTCATACTCATATGCCTGATGCCATGGTGAATACATTTTTGCTATTGCAATTAAAACACACATAATGAATGAATAATTAGACAGTAAAACATCCCTAATATATATGTGTGTGTATATATATATTTTTTTTTTTTTTTTTTTTTGGACAGGATGAAGTAACAACAGCAATAAGGATTTAGTCATGGAACATGACTGAAAAGAACCACAGGGAAATAAGTAAATCTGGATGAACTTTCATTTTTTTGTCTATAAAACTCAATAATAATAATATATACTTATTGTGAGAATTAAATTACATAATGTTTACAAAAATGAAATGTCTTACAAGTGTAATAAAATTCTTGTAATATTGTTGTTGTTGCTGGATTTAAGTTATCCAGTCTCTAAATTAAACCGCAGCCATCATCTACTTTGACAAACAGTAGCCACCAGAGAGATTTCATGGTGGACACCATTTGAAAAGGCTCTTAATAAAAATTAGTTTTAAAGGATTATATCATTATAATTTAAGATGCCAAGACGGTAGATGAGCAGAGAAGTTTGCATGTCTTCTTCTAACTCAGTGCCATCATGACGATCTTCTGGCAACTAATTGTTGCAGTGTAACTTCAAAAGGAAGAAAACCCCAAAATTACACTACTTTGAAGGTCTCCGTGGATAAAAAGATTCATGACAAAACAAGAGATTGACAAGAAAAACCCAGTATAGATAGCAGTCATAAACCACTGAATTGTCCCTATTACATTCTGGACAATTCTGCTGGACCAAGTGCCACATTGGAATAGAACAGTTTCTCCCTTCTTTGCTCAATATGAGGAAACTATTGGGTCGATGATACAAGATATTTTCTTTTGTTATTACTCCATAATTGCAGAAATTAAAGGATGTAACAACACATTTTAGGGGCCAGGTGGGTTTCCTAGTATCAAATTCAAATTGTTGTGGTATTACTAGTGTTAGTAATTCTATCAACATATAAGTACACCACTCAAATGAGGTAGATAAACGAATTCAAATAATCCTACAAGGCAAGTGCCTCCTGCAGTTTTCTCTGCCTTCTGGAACTGCAGTAGTGAAATGGCATAATTCACTGACTCTCTAGAGTATCATAGTTTAATGGTATTTCACAGCCATGGCACATCACATTACATTATGTTCACAGTGTCACCACAAAAGCCACAGCACCATAAAGTGATAACGTCGCATAATGAGACATACAAACCCAATGTAATGTGACATACAAGAAAATCAATGCAGCATATCACTAAAAGCACCCGGGTTTGGAAGGGGATACCTATGGGCATTTCAAATGAATTTACAGATCATTCATTTCCTACATAATTCTGTATTTAATTTCTGTGCATCTGCAGGCTTCCACAGAGAAATCTAATGTTGAACTTGCAAGCTGTGCAACTGCACAATCATATTTCTTTTTCAGAGGAAGCCATGGAATAAAATGTAAATATGTAGCATAAACTGTTTAAAGGAACTTGAATAAGGGTAGCAGTTCTTTGTAAAGTGCTGTTCTCTTTGCAAAGATTATAGAAAATGCTACATACTTCTTAAACTGGGACAATTCTGACCTCTTAACATGAAAATAAAAAATAGAGGACCCTTTTTATTTTAAAAAGTAGCAACTATAAATGGTAGGATTTACCAAAAAAGGCTACATAGAATGTGGAGTACTGGGTAAAATTAGACATTAAAGCAATAAGTAGTTCCTCAAAAATACAGTCTTTCATTGTAGAAGGAAACCCTCTCAACTAACACTACCCCAAAGCCTGGTAACAAATTACTATGGAAACTCCAATGGACTAAACTTCTAAGACTAAACCACGGACAACACTGCCTTTGTATTTTGCACAAGAACAATAATACTGATCTCTCAAATATATTGATGAGCAAAATCACACATCAGCTGTACTGAATACAGGACAGACAGATGAGTTAATACCAGGTAGGAATTGTTTAGGTATCTGATGGTGAATCTTCTCAGGGGAGTTTGTAAACAGGAGTCATTGAACTGCAAAGTTGTAAAACAAGATGCTGTAAACATTGGGATAGACTAGAAGATACTCGTAAGGCAATTTTAAACCTGTGATTGCATTATTTTTCAATCTTTATGGCATTATTTTTGAGACTGGATCAAAAATTTTAGGAAACTGGATTTAAAATAACAAAATATAGTGAAAGAAAAAAATGTAAAGACTATGATTCACACTTATGCAAATTTAAAGCTCAACCTTGTATATTTAAGGTGGAAATGTGCTTTACCATCCACTTAGTTTGACTCCATTCTGGTTGAACTTTAAGAAGACCTGCAACATTAGGACTGCTTCTGACTTGGAATCTGTGTGGATCCCACCAACCAGCTCTGTCTATTCCCTTTCTCCCCAGTTCTAACACCATCACCTTGTTTACTGTGTTATGTTAGACATGACATTTTGGGGGTGAATTAGGCATATACCCCAAATGATCAGTTGATTTAGAAATTAAAATAAACATGATATCTTAAAAATTATAATTATGTTTTCAAAGAAAACACATGCTAGTTTTCCATCATCATCTTTTGTGTCTGTGCATTAAAAGAATTAGCAGATACTTGGTACTGTCCAAAACACCCAGAGACATTTGGTCCACGCCTACCCATCTACCTAACCCCACGTGTCACAGTCAGCTAGGCTACCTAGGCGAGAAGGGCTATTATTGGTAAACAGTCACAGCAGTATTATTGAACCAATAAAACAAGAAAGTATTTTTATGTATTAATCCTGTAAACCAAAAGTATAAGTAAATGTTATGAGCTATTTGACTCCAGGGATGTTTCTCTAAGCATGGATGCTTTTGACAGGACCACATATCAAAGACCATTTGGCATAGATCAAATATGCTCATGAATATTTTCCTCAGGACCACATTTCAAGAATAGCTGACATGGACTAAATGAGTCTGTGGACATTTTTAACAGGACCGAATGTCCTGCAAGGCTTAAAAACACATAACGTGAGATCTACCCTCTCAACAAATTTTTAAGTGAACCGTGAAATATTGAATATAAGTATAATGTTCTAAATTAAACCCTTAGAACTTTTTTATTTCTTATGTAAAATTTTACATTCTTTGAATAGCAACTCTTCATTTTATCCTTCCCACCAGCCCCTGGCAACCACCATGTTACTTTCTCTTTCAATGATTTTGACTACTTCAGATACCTCATATAAGGAGGATCATGCAGTATTCGTCTTTCTGTGAGTGGCTTATTTCACTTAGCATAATGTTCTCAAGATTTATCTACATATAACATGATTCCCTTCTGTATCTAAGGCTGAATTCCATTTATGTAGATGCCACATTTTCTTCATCCATTCATTGTCCATAGACATTTAGGTCGTTTCCACTTTTGGCTATTGTGAATAATACTGCAATGAACTTGGGAGTGCAAATACCTCTTCAAGATCCCAATTTCAATTATTTTGGATAGATATGCCAAAGTAGGATTGCTGGTCATATGACCATTCTATTTTGAATTTTTTAAGGAAATACCATATTATATTCCATAGTGGCTGCACCATTTTACATCCCCACCCACAGTATATAAGGGTTCAAAATTCTCCATATCCACACCAAAATACTTGTTGTTTTCTGTTTTTGATAATGACTATCCTAAGAGGTATGAGGTGATATCCTATTGTGGTTTGGATCTCCATTTCCCTGATGATTAGTCATGTTGAGCATCTTTTTATGCAGTTGCTAACTATTTGTGTGTCTTCTTTGAAGAAATATATATTCAAGTTCTTTCTTATTTTTAATGGAGTCATTTATTTTGCTATTGAGTTGCAGGGGTTTCATTATGTATTTTGGAAAATAAATTCTTATCGGATATATGGTTTTCAAATATTTTCTCCCATTCTGGTGGTTGCTGTTTAACTCTGTTGATTGTTTCCTTGTTGGCAGAAGCTTCTCAGTTTGATGCTGCCCCACTTCTCTATTTTTACACTGGTTGCCTATGCTTTTTGTGTCATAATCAAGAAATTCTCAGCAAGACCAATGTCACGAAGCTTTTTACTTCACACACAAGTTTTCTTCTAGGAGTATAATTTATAGTTTCAGCTCTTCCATTTAAGTCTCTAATCCATTTTGGGCTGATTTTTGTGTATGGTGTCAAATAAGGGTTGAATTTTGTTCTTTCGTATGCCCAATGGCATGGCACTATGCCAGGGTACTATGACAAAAAGGTACGATTTTCTACCAGTTGTGATAAAGCTGATTTTGTGCTTATCTGAGGTGCAGAAGCCTTTAACTAGGTTCTAAATTTCTCATAAAGAGAATTTGTCCATATACTTGGTTGAATCAGTGTTTCCATGAAAAGAAGGAAAGTCTGAGGCTTCCTAGTCTGTCATCTTGCTAAAGTCACTCCTCTATAACTGTCTTTTATGCCTAGCCCATTTGCAAAAAAAAAATTTGATGGATAGGTATTGAAATTCATAGATGTGTAAACATCCATCTTTATCTGGAAAGCATCTGATCCCCAATCTTACAGAGGGCATAAAACAAAATAAATCCCACATATAAGGCTAAAAAATGAGACCATTCTGGATGATTCATAGCATGAAGCTACTAATAAGAAAAACTTAGGTATTATTTTATGCCATTCAGTAGCAAGTTTCCTTGCCTATTTCTTTGTCTTAAAAAAGGAAGGAGAAAGAGATATTAAAGATAAAATAAACATATGTTGAAAACTGTTTGCTTCAACTTAAGTTTAGTATCCTTATCTAGTCTTCAAATTTTTCAGCTGTTTCGCATGTACTCTATTTTCACCTGCTGCTCACATCTTGTGTTAAATGTGTGTTGGAATATATCACTTCTCTGCTTATGACATGGCCAATAATTACGGCAAGCTCCGTTAAAATTAAAGTAGCATTGGGTTGCAAATTTAATCATTCAAACTAGCATGCAACCTAAAGAAATGTGTAAGTTAATCTTTAGCAAATACAGGCTTATAAATGTTAAAACAAACAAACTAACAAAAAGCTTTTATTTAACAATATCCATCTGAGAAGGATAATATCAAGGACTACTGACCATAAGTAATGATTCATTAACAATAAATATGTTTAGGGCTCAGGCTCCCAGGAGGACCATATCAGAACCTCTTATTTCCCTAAGATCTATAGCACATGACAGTGCAAAGTGTCTGACAAGGTGTTCATACAACACATGTCAGTGTTAATAAATAATCATTCCTCCCTGGGCAACATACAATCTGTTTTCTACTTTAATCAAGGTCACAATACAAACACAGCATCTGAGCTCCCTTCCCTCCCCCCTTCCTCTCTGTTCTCTCTGTCTAAAGAATGAGGACATTGCCCTGACTCATCTAGACCCACAGGTCAGTATTCAGAGGCTTCAGGAAAAGGGACACACTTGTGAAAAAGAGACACAGTTAACAATGAAGTTCTGGTGCCATTTTCCTTTTTTTTCTTTGCTAAAACAAAATTGAGGCAGTGTGGTTTATAACATTATATACATTTCAAGTGTAACTTGATTGACTTTGTTTTTTCCCTACAATCCCACGATATGGTACACCTCAGTCCCGGACAATTAGAGAGAAATCTTCACCCTAGGACTATCCAAGGCCCTACCACATTTCCCTCTCTTCTTCATCACTCCAGAAATTAGAGAAATCTGGAAAATAATTCTGCCAGTTTTATTCTTTGTTTTAGTACAAGGATGGGGAATCCAAACATGTTTCCCTTTCTCTTCTCAAATTATTAGGGCCTTCCCTCAGGTGTTCTTCTAAGGTGTTTTTTTGTGTGTTTTTTTTTCAAATATTCATGGCATTAATTCTGGGCTACTCCACAACAATATAACATATTTTTCATTAAAAATGAGGCAGAACTGTTTCGGTTATTACCTGTAATCATTATAAAAATATTGTTTTGTTGTTTGTTTTGGGGTTTCTTTGCACCCATTATAATACACATTAGTACTGAATTTTATACATCGTCATGTTTTGATAATTTCAGATAAAGTATCTGATTTTCTTAGTACAATTAGTATTAGTTCACTCTACCTTTTTTCAAAACTATATTCTTAATAGTGTTCTATTTTTTATTTTACCTTACTTTATTTTCTTTAGTTTTGATCTTTTTTAAACCAAAGATTGCACATCAATTGTGTTTCCAAAGGAGGAGTAATTTCAAAAGATTCATTATCAATTTATATCACTTACAAATTCCAAAGTTTGAAATATGCATAGGTTTATATGCTTGAAAACATCATGTCAGAATTTAACCAGTGCAATATAAAACAAAACCTTAATTTATGAAGATAATTAAAATTGAAATGGGAATTTTTTTAAAAAAAGAGAAAGTTTTACATGAAATGAGCCAGCAATCAGAAAAAAAAATAACATTTTTGTTGTTGTTAATAAAGTTCAATACCCTCATTTTTATTTTAATAAATAAATAAATATACTTCATGAGAACAACACTCACGTAAAAGTATTTTTCCATGAAAATGAGATACAGAGAACAGATTGGTGGTTGCTAGAGGCAGGAGATGGGGGTGGGCAAAATGGATGAATAGGATCAAAAGTTATAAACGTCCAGTTATAAAATAAAAAAGTCATGGGGGTTGTAATGTCCAGCATGGTGACTGTAGTCAATAATACTCTATTGCATATTTGAAAATTACTAAGAGAATAGATCTCAAAAATTCTCATCACAAAGAAAAATTTGTAATCACCTATGGTGATGGGTATTAACTAGACTCATTGTGGTGATCATTTTGCAATACATACAAACATTTAATAATTATGTTGTATACTTAAAACTCATATTATATTTTATGTTAAATATACTCCAATAAAAATAAAACCTCACCAGACATTGCCACATGCCCACCTGCAGCAAAATCACTCCCATTTAGAACCACTGCTCTAGAAATAATCAATAATGCCATTTTCCAGTTTTTATTCCTGCATATGTACAAAAACATTCATTTTCCATGAAAAATGAAGTTATCAGCTGTCCACAAAGTTCTCAATCCATTATCTATCAGACGCTACATTTTAGCACCTACCCATGGACATAACAACTTAGCTATCACTCTGTTCAATTAATTTGAGCTCATTTTGCTAATCAGGTAATCATTCTTTATATTTAAGTAATTAAAGAAAATTAAATTGCAAATCAAAGAAATGAAATGAAAACAAAAGTTCTAAAATTTGCTAATATAAAAGTGTAGATAATGGATTTACAAGGGAGAAATGTATGCCATATGCTTTTGTCAAAGAATTGCATTTTCTACTTTTATTTGATTATGATTAAAATAACAGTATATAACTTTCAGTGTAACCATGGATTCTACATGGGACGAGGGAGAAATACTCTGGAAGAGCTTGTCCTTCCTTGTTAAAAGAATGAAGTGTGACTATATATATATATTTCCATACATATATATGTATACACACACATATATATACATGTATATATATGCATATACATGTATATAGATATAGATATAGATATAGATATAGATATAGATATAGATATAGATATAGATATAGATATAGATATAGATATAGATATAGATATAGATTTCCTATGTAGTGTGAAAAAGGAAGATCAGATTGGAGGACAAAAAGACATCCTGAGCTGACATTTTTAAGCAGATGTGGAGGACTTTTTATTACCAAAAGAAAACATTTATAAAGATGTTGATCGCAAAAGCAAAATTAAATGCTGTATTTTGTACCATACTGAACTGTGTAATAAGCCTTCCTCTCTTATATTTGAAACTGTGTTTTTATATGACAGTGACATTTTATATATTTAGCCCACAGTTTCAACAGCTCCTAAATATTCATAATGCTAATTTTAAGTCACAGCATGATTTGTTAATTCTTATAACTCTGCCAAACCTTGATAAATTGGGCTAAATTTGAACCAGATTTTCTAAGCCTTGCAGGGACATATTAATTCAATATTATTACTGTCAAGCATAAAATATGTTCAGAAGCTTCCAGCATCACATCACACCACTTCACAGCTGAACTCGCATTTCATTCCCTTAAACTGACTAACTTATCTGCTTTTGAAATAACCAATAATGTTGTCTATTGTTCTGACATTTAATAGGGCTCTTTTGACCAAAAAATTTTGGACCAAAGTTATTGAGTAAAGAAAGGAAATAGACAAAATTCTTTTGAGAAAAGTAATAGCTTAGGTAGTTAATAAATATAAACCCTTATTTTTCACAAAGTTAAAAATGTGAAGAAAGGAAAAAAAGCTAATTGTTATTGGTCTACCAAATGCTAAATGCAGTAAATGCCTGTAGATGAGCAAAATAGAGAAATGTCTGTTCTTTCCTTAGGGATATTTCAAAGGAATGAAACATTGTTATTGCATTTCTGTCATTTACAGTGTATTATAAGTAAGTCAGTATCGATTCATATTGTCTGAGAAAATCTTATTTCCTGGATAAGAACCTGTGTTATTTTTTCATGTGCCCATTTTTATGGCAAATCTGAAACTGATTTAGATTTTCACTTTGGAAAAAGAGCCATTTACCTATTTTATTTTATGTGACTCCCCCAGGGCAAGTTAATAGCACCTGTAATTATGAAAATAAAACACCAAAATGATCTTGAGTGGCAATAACTTAAAAGATAAATTGCACAGATAGTTTTCCAACAAGGTTCTTCTCTTGTGTTATCCTACTTACTAGCACTCTCTGAATAACTATTTTTATCTCTCTATCTGAGGTTCTTTCTCCAAACTTAGTCTCCTCTCTCATGCATCTGAATCTTTTTCATATACTTAAGGTTTTGACTTGGAAATTATTCTTCCTCTACACATTTGCAATTTTCCCATCCTGCTTTAATAGATGCCATCAAAAAATAAAAAATAAAAAGCGTTCATTTACCCCCACTTCTACCTCTGTCTACCATTTCATTTTCTGCTCATGTTCAGAACAAAATTTCTTGAAAAATTATATTAGTCTCTTTCTCCAATTCCTTAATAGCATACCCTTGTTTCTTTTGAAAACACTGTAACTATTAATTTGCTTGCTTCTTTATTCTTAATAGATTTTATTTTTCAGAGCAATTTTTTTTTAAATTTTTTTTTTCAATTACAGTTGACATGCAATATTATTTTATATTACTTTCAGGTGTATAGCATAGTGGTTAGACATTTATATAATTTATGAAGTGATCCCCCCATTTAGCCTAATACCCACCTAGCATTATATCTAGTTAATACAATATTATTGACTTATGCTGTACTTTATATCCCCATGACTATTTTATAACTACCAATTTGTACTTCTTAATCCCTTCAACTTTCTCACCAAGTCCCCCAAACTCTCTCTCATTTGGCAATTATAAATATGTTCTCTATATCTATGAGCCTGGTTTTGTTTTGTCTGTTTTGTTCTTTAGATTCCACATGTAAGTGGGATCATATGGTATTTGTCTTGCTCTGTCTGATTTATTTCACTTATCATAATACCCTATAGGTCTATCCACATTGTTGCAAACAGTAAGATTTCATTATTTTTTATGGCAGAATAATACTTCATTGTATATATGTACCACATCTTCTTTACCCAATCATCTACCAAGGGGCAGTTAGGTTGCTTCTATATCTTGGCTATTTTAAATAATACTGCAATGAACATAGGGGTGCATATATCTTTTTGAATTAGTGTTTTGGATTTCTTCTGATAAAAGAAGAAAAAATAAACAAATGGGACTACATCAAACTAAAAAGGTTTTGCACAGCAAAGGCAACCATCAATAAAACAAAAAAACAACCTACTGAATGGGAGAAAGTACTTGCCAATGATACATCTGATAAGGGGTTAATATCCAAAATTTATAAAGAACTCATACAACTCAACACCAACAAACAAATAAACAAACCAATTAAAAAATGAGCAGAGGACTTGAACAGACATTTCTCCAAAGAGGACATACAGATGGCCAATAGACATATGAAAAGACATTCAATGTCACCAATCATCAGAGAAATGTAACTTAAAACTACAGTGAGATGTCACCTCACACTTGTCAGAATGCTGTCATCAATAAATCAACAAACAACAAATGTTGGCAAGGATGTGGAGAAAAAGAACCCTCATGCACTGTTGGGAGAATTGCAAATTAGTGCAGCCACTATGGAAAATAGTACAGAGGTTCCTCAAAAAATGAAAAATAGAACTATATTATGACCCAGCAATTCCACTTCCAAGTATTTTTCAAAGCAGTTTTAAGTTCACAGAAAAATTGAGCAGAAAGTACAGATATTTTTCATATTTCCCTTTTCTCCCTCATACAAAGAGCCTCCCCAATTATCAACACCTAGCATAAGAATGATACATTTATTACAATTGATGAACCACATCATTATCACTCAAAGTCCAAAGCTTACATTAAGGTTCACTCTTTATGTTGTATATACTATAGGTCTTAACAAACAAATCATGACATGTATCCACAATTATAGTGTCATAAAGAATAGCTTCACTGCCCTTGAAAGTTTCTGTGCTTGTCCTATTCATCCTCCTCCCACCTAACGCTTGGAAACCATAGATATGTTTATTGTCTCCTTACTTTTGCCTTTCACATTACTTTTTAACCCATTTAAATGTTCCTATCCAAGGACACTTCGGTTGTTTCCATGTCTTGGCCACCATAAATAAAGCTGCAATAAACATCGGAGCACACATATCTTTACGGATAAATGTTTTCAGAATTTTGGGGTAGATACCCAACAGAAAGATTGCTGGGTCATATGGTAATTCTATTCTTAATGTTTGAGGAATCTCCATACTGCTTTCCATAGCAGCTGCACCAGTCTGCATTCCCACCAACAGTGTCTGAGGGTTCCTTTCTCTCCACAGCTTCTCCAACACTTGTTATTATTAGTTTTGTTGATGATAGCTATTCTAACTGGTGGGAGGTGATATATCATTGTGGTTTTTCGATAGACTATTGGGTAAAGAAGTTGTGGTATATATACATAATGGAATACTATTCTGCCATAAGAATAGATGAAATAGTGCCATTTGAGACAACATGGATGGATCTTGAGATTATTATGCTAAGCAAAATAAGTCAGACAAAAAAGTCAAGAACCATGTGATTTCACTAATATGTGGTATATAACACTGAAAGCAACAAAAGAACAAGACAAACGAAAGAAGAAACAAAAACTCATAGACACAGACACTAGTTTAGTGGTTACTGGAGGGTGGGGGTTGGTGGTAGATGAGGGTAAAAAGGATCAAATATTTGATGATAGAAGGAGAACTGACTCTGGGTTGTGAACACGCATGTAATATATAGATGACGTGATATAGAGATGCAGAACAGTACACCTGAAACCCATGTAACTTTACTAACAATTGTCACCCCAATAAACATTAATTTAAAAAAAATGCTCCTATCCAGTTACTCCACACTATCTCTGCTGGGATCACTGATGATTTTGTCAAGCAAAATAGAACAGTCAATTCATAGTGCTCAACCTGGTTCACTATTTCAGAATTTGCAGTTGACCATACCTATATGCTTGAAAAATACATGTATCTTGGTTTTTGTGATGCCACATCTTCCTGTTTTTCTCCTTTTCCCTCTGAAGATTTGTATTCAATTTCATTCATTGATTTTTTTATTTATTTTTTCCTCTTCTCACCAACTGTTAAGTGTTAGGGCAATTCTGAATTTGGATCTGGCCCTCTATTCTGACTACATGGATTCTAATTTATCTTGTTCAACTGAAAGACTTCAAATAACATCAATTTGCTAAAGTTGCCAGTATTTACATATGAATACTAGTCTCAGGGACAAGACAGAGTAGATATATTTCTCCTATTAAATACAACTAAAAACTGTGGACATTATATCTGAAACAAAGAGAAGACTGAAAGATGGTGAGAAAAAGGCAGACCTTTAAGGAAACTTGAGACCTAAGGAATGACACGGTAGTGACTTTTCCAGGTTATCTTTGTGCTTAATATAATCTAGACTGACTGCAGAAGAAGGCATCAACCTGGAAATAACAATGGGTACAGACCAAAAAGAGAAAAAAAAAAAAAATTGCCAAAGGAAGCTGCTCTCTTTACATAAAGGACCAGAAAGAAAGGGGAAATCTAACAAGACAGAAACCATGAATAAACTGTGGCCCCACTATCACCACTGTCAGTTGAGGCTAAATTGGAAAGTAGACTTCTAATTTGGCTTAACTGTCCTTAGGTTCCCCCTTTTTCTCACTGGGGTGGTTTCAAAGAGAGTGAAATGGGAAGATGGGGCTTGACAGTAAGGAACCGCCTCTCCCCGCCGCCCCCCCACCCCCACAGTGTCAGTGGAAGCCACATGAGGAGCAGTAATGAGGCTCCCCACCCAGGCTATTGAAGCTAAAGTAGTCTCTTCAGAGGCCTGCTGGGAAGCCTGAATTATCATCACACCCAGCAGTAATGACGTGATGTTTCTTTGTTGGCATAGTATCAGAAGAGGACCGCTAACACAGAAGACTTAAATAAGATCCAGATTCTCATGACATAATATCCGAAGTGTCCAGGATACATCAAAAAACACTTATTAAGCCAAAAACAAAATATCTCAAATTATATTAGAAAATAAAACCAACAGACACCGACACTGTGATGGTAAGGATGTTGAAATTATCTGACAAGGATTTTAAAGCAGCCATCATAAAGATACTTCAATGAGCAATTATCAACATGATTGAAGAGAATAAAAAATGAGAAAATCTCATCAAAGGAAGAAAATGTCAGCAAAGAAGAAAAAAAGAAGAACTAAAGGGAAGTTTTAGAACTGAAAATTACCAAAGCTGAAATTAAAAGAAAATTAAAAAGTCTACGAATGAATTCAGCAGGAGAACCGAGATGGCATAGGAAAGAATCAGTTAAGTTGAAGACAGAACAGGAAAATTACCCAATCTGAACAAGAGAGAGAAAATAGACTAAAGAAAAATGAACAGAGCTTCAGGAACCTATAGGACTATAACACAAGGTATAATATTTCATGTCATCTGAGTCTTAGGTAAAATGGAGAGAGTAGGGCTGAAAATATGCTAATAACTAATGGTTGGAACTTCACAAATTTGGAAAAAGACATAAACCTACATATTTGAGAAGCTGACTGAACCCCAAACAGGGTAAAGCCAAGTAAATCCATGTCAAGTTACATCATAATCAAACTCTGGAAACAAAAGTCAAAGAAAAATATCTTGAAAGCAGTGAGAAAGAAATGTTATCTTACTTTTAAGGGATAAACAATTCAAAATAGTGGATTTCTCATTAGAAACCATGGAGGACAAACGGAAGTGGCACAACATTCTTAAGTACTAAGAGAAAATAACCATATTCCTAAACAAATGAAAAAATACATTCTGAAGTTACAACTTTTTAAAATTTGTGGCCCTTAATTGGATTATAGCACCAAGGAGCAAAACTTCTCCCTTTCAATCTTAAATGTTGCCTAAGAGAGATGATTTTTTTTTAATATCTATATTATTTCAAATGTATATAATCTTGATATTTTAATAAAAGAAAGTTCAAGGTCAATGATAGAGCATTCTATTAGGAAACAAAATATCTCTACTCAAATCCTTATTTAGCCGTTTACTACTATGTGAACTTATTCAAGACGCTCTATCACTGAACCTTAGTTTCTTCATCTCTTGAATGGGATGATAATATCTGTTGCACATATCACAATGAGGATCAAAGAGGATAACATATAAAGCAGAAGTTTGTTTTCCTTATTGAATCATTTTTTTTTAATTATAGGAATATATTGAGATGTGCATTATTTATTTTTTAAAATATTGAGCACAATTTATCTAGATATGGAAGGGACAAAGATGTCAGTCTTTAATTTTAGGATAAATAGTTAATTGTGGAGACAGATCTGTACAAATTCTACAAAGGCAACATTGTGAGGCAAAATACATTTATAAATGCAAAAAATAAATTTCTATGGAAGCTGCAAGGACCTTACTGTAAACACCTGGATGTAAGTGTGGGAGCTGCCACTTATGTCAGTGGATAGATTATTAATATCTCCAAAGTTCAGTTTCTTCATTGACAACATAGCAATAGAAAAAAAATGTATCTTCATAGAAGGGTTTTGAAGCTCAAATAGGCAATATATGTGAAGCTTTTAACCAAGAGTGTAACATAGCTTTGTACAAAACGATAGATTATTATTATAGTCATTAATCATAACATTATGTATCAGGCATGACAAGTTTTGGCAAGTGTAGGCTTTCTATAGGCAAGTACATCATGAAATATAAGTGTATTCTAAGCTGATAAAGTAGAATATCAAAAACCAAAGAGCTAGACATCTTCAGGATAAACTCAGTATTCTGATAGGGGTGGAATAAAATATAAATGGCAAGAGAAGTATATTGCAATTTGACTTTAGACCATATTATGGACAATACAGAACTACTAAAGGTGCTGGAAAACAGACTGGGAATAGTAGTCATTGCATTTATTAGAGATATTTCTGATGGTGGAGACAATGGCATATATGAAAGTGCAGAGGCTGAAATCAGGAAAATAATTACAATATTGTTCCAATAATCCAGACAGCAGGTGGTTAAGGCCTCAACAACAGAGATGAAATGGGTAAAAGTATTGATGGATGCAAGAAGCAGAAGAAGGAAATCTTAGAGTAACACAAGTGACCTTACTCATTGAAAAGAATCACACACAGCATTAATGGAAAACACAACAGGAAAAAGTTTTATTAACTTGATATTTTTACCACCACAAAATCCTGACCAGAAAGAGTATGAGAACTATGCCAAAGACACAGATCATCTATCTTAGATATTCTTTTATTTCACTTTTGTGCCAAATAACCTACTCCCTTTCAAGGGCAAATAGGGTGACTTATTGACTCTGGCTGGGAAAGCAAATATCTTAATGCCTTGTTATTGACACTTAGGAATTACATATTTTCTAATGACTCAGTGGGTGTGATATTCAGTAATGGAAGTTCTTAATTTATGATTTTGATACACCAAGACCTTTCTCTGCAGCTGAATTTTGTCTGCTGATGTCATTGTCTGCAGGGATCCCGTCCACATATGCTGTCTGTAATTTCCTGTTATGTACTCTACGTAATTGAATGATGCTCGCAGCACCAGTTTTCCAATAAATATCACTCACAATGACCTTGAAAATACCCTTTCTCCTTCAAATCTTATTTTTCTAGCTCTGGTTATTAATCAAATGAACTAACATGACAACGTTTATGTCTATCTGAAAAAAATCACAAAAATAAAACATTAAACTCAAATTGTTTTCTCTGATACTGTTAATTATATTAAATGATACATTGTTAGAATAAATATATCTCTATAAATGGAACACATAAGAATACACATGCTTATACATGATTATATTTCTAATATTTATTGAATGTTGCAATGGGGCAAACACTGTATTAAGTGCTTTATATGTAAGTATATTGTTTTAAACCATAAAAGATGGGTAATATCATTAGCCCCATTTGACAGACAAGTAAAATGAAGCTTAGAGAGTTTAATGACACTGCTCAAAATCAGGATGAAAGGTGGTAAATGCCGTTAACAATATACAATGTACCTCAATGCAGATGTTAGGAAGTTGTGCAAAGCTCTATTATGGAGTAATACCTTGAAAGAAAGCAATATGTCCACATATAAGGTGAGTTTGTTGTTTCTCTTCCTCTTGGTCCGTCTACTCATAAATCTCAATTAAACTGCCTGACAAATTCTACAGTTCTACTTTCATCAACAGTTATTGGCAATACCAATCAAATTAAATTTCCAGAAATCTCTTTATAATTTATAAAAATAGCAAGATTCAAATTTCAGTTTTCTACAGCAACAACTTTACAAAATACCTATAATTAGGACACTTTAAATTAACTTAGGGAAGTAGAAAGTGTAATTTTCAGGTCACTCAGCTTGTTTGAAAATAGTCTCAGTTACTCCCGCCTGAGGTATGACTACACATAAATAAGTGTTTTAATAAGCAATTTTTAAAAAATCAATCTTATTACTGTTGAGCACAGGTCAAAAACTGGCAGTCTACAGAACAGATTTTTTTTTTTTTCTCTTTTTTTTTTTTTGCCTTCAGATATGTTTTATTTGGCCCACATAATTTTGGCCTGTCCATAGTTGTAAATCTTTTGAAATAGTTGCCAACATTTAAAAACTGAGAGATATATAAAAACCTGAGTTTCTGGCTTCTTTTAAAAAGCCTGAAGATTTGGCAATCTGGGCATTCTTTCCCTCATGGCAACTCTAATTTGTATGTGGACAATTTCCTGGTACGCAGTTCATTATGATGCCATCTCTTTTCTCTTGCTCAAACTTTGTTCTATTTTCCTAACACTCAGTCAGCTTAGTTCGTTTAGATTACCTGTGCAACCTCTATAATTATTTGAGTCTGGGTATCCTATTTGAAAATTAGAACTACTATAAGAGAGAGATACAAGATGGCGGAGTAGACAAACACGGTGCATGCTTCCTTCTGTGAACATATTAAAATCCCATCTGAAGTCTGGCTGAGCAGAAGGTTTATAACAAAGGATATAATAAAGAAGACACATTTAAGACTGGTAGGAGGGGAATGTCCCAAACCTTCATGTGGCAGCTGGGAATCAGGGGGCATATATCTGCCATGCATGCCCCCAGCACCTCCCCCCTGAAAGAGCAAGGGAATCCAATGCATACCAGTCTCCCCATCCTGGAGCACTGGAACTGGGTTGAGGAGACGTCACAACACCTGGCTATGAAAAACAGTGTAGGATCCAACCATCCAGGTGGGACGGGAGGCTGTGGGAAACCCAGACATCCTCTTAAACAGCCCTTGCACAGACTCTCTCACTCCCAGGCACTCACCTTGAGCTCTGGAGGAGGGCTGATGACTTGGGGAACATCAGAGACAAACGGGGGACCGACTGAAGTGTGTGGCTCCATGAAAGGGCTGGAGGACAGTTGTCATTTTTCCTTTGAGGGGGCCTCCTTCTGTACAGCTGGCAGGTGGGAGCCACCTTTCCTGTGTTGAACCTTCCCCCAAACGGCCAAATCTGAATCTGATTGGTCTGGTGAATTCTGCTATTCTACCCTGCTGACTAAATGGGAATCCATCCCACCTAACTCCCCCAACACCACAGGAACCATCTTTGGGAGAAGCCAGCCCTGCTGCATTGCTTTCTTTCTTGAAAAACCATCATAGTCCCTGGCCCCAGATGGGCAGCAACTGGCCTCGGTGTGTTCTGAGACTGTTGCTGAATAGCTCCAGGCTCAGCACTGGCACCAAACCAGAGTCTACATTAACTCAGTGACCACAACTCTTTCTACTCTAGTGACTCCCTAAGACCCTGTCTCACCCAAGTTGTGTACCACACAAGGCTTTATCAGTGGCTGAATCTTAAGGGAGCTGGCAGGTGACAGCAGGCCTCGGAGTGTCCTGGCTTTTTATGGAGCCACCCCAGGCCCGGTACTGGTGGCAGCCATCCTTGGTTCACAGCATGGCCACACACAGTGTCTCCAACTTTAGCACAAGCAGCAAACAACCATGTAGCTTTGTAGCTTCTACCACGTAGTCCACACAGATCACAGGCAGTATGTGACCTTGGCCTGCACTGGAGCAATCCCCAAGAGGTCCCAGAACCAAGATACTTGGAAGTTGGCTTCAGACCACAGCAGAGCACTGCCCATTTAGTCCCACCGTTGCACACACAAAGGACAGTCTTAACAGGCTCCAGAGCTCACTGGGGCAAATTCCACTCAGTGGGGTAAGCCCTCTAGACAGCAGCCCATAAGCAGTGGACACGGCCAAACCCCACATCCAGTCAGCCTAAGGGCCAATCTTACCCACTGATGTGCCAATAGCAATCAAAGCTCAACTATAACAGAGGGCACAACCCACACAAGGGACACTCCTGAAAGGTGATGAGGGAGACAGTGCCATGGCCCCACAGGGCACCAACTACATAAGGCCACCTGGCCAAGTGGGAGACATAGCAGATCTACCTAATACATAGAAACCAACACAGAGAGGCAGCCAAAATGAGGAAACAGAGAAACACAAGCCAAATGAAAGAACAGGAGAAAACTACAGAAAAATAATTAAACAAAATGGAGGCAAGCAACCTACCAGAGAAAGTGTTCAAAACAGTTTTTATAAGGATTCTCAAGGAACTTACTGAGAACTTCAGCAAAAAGATAACAAGCATAAAAAAGGAAAAACAATAAAAAAGAAGCAATCAGAAGTGAAAAATAAAATAACTGAAATGAAGAATACACTAAAAGGAATCAGCAGCAGACTAGATGAAGCAGAGGACTGAATCAATGATTTGAAAGACAAAGTAGAATAAAACACGCAATCAGAACAGCAAAAAGAAAAAAAAAAAAATAAGATACATTAAAAGACCTCTGGAACAACATTAAGCATACCAACATTTGCATTATAGGGGTAGCACAGGAGGAAGAGAGAGAGCAGGAATTAAAAACCTACTGAAGAAATAATGACAGACAACTTCCTAACCTGGCAAAGGAAATAGACATACAAGCCCAGGAAGAGAGTCCCCAACAAGATGAACACAAAGAGTCTCACACCATGACACATCATAATTAAAATACCAAAGGTTAAAGACAAAGAGAGAATCTTAAGAGCAGCAAGAGAAAAGGAGTTAGTTACCATCAAGGGGAGTTCCCATAAGACTACCAGCTGATTTTTCAACAGAAACTTTGCAGGCTGGAAGATGATTAGCACAAAATATTCAACATGATGAAAAGCAAGGACCTACAACCAAGGGTCCTCTACCCAGCCAAGATATCATTTAAAATCGAAGGACAGATGAAGAGCTTCCCAACAACAACAAAAAAAAGCTAAAGGAGTTCATTACCAACAAACCAGTTTTACAAGGAATGTTAGAGGGACTTTTTTAAAACGAAAAAAAATATATCAAAATTAGGAATAATAAAGTGGCAATAACTACTTATCTATCAACAATTACTTTCAATTTAAATGGATTAAATGCTCCAGTCAAGACATAGGAGAGATGAATGGATAGAAAGCAAAATGCTTACATATGCTGCCTACAAGAGACTCACTTCTGATCAAAAGAGACACACAGACAGAAAATAAAGGGATGAAAAAAGTTGTTTCATGAAAATGGAAACAAAAAGTAAAGAAAATCTGGGGTAGCAATACTTATACCAAACAAAATAGACTTTGAAACAACGGTTATAATAAGAGACAAAGAAGGAGCCAGTAATCCCACTTTTGGATATTTATTTGAAGAAAATGCTACTTTGAGGGGACAAGTGCATCCATATATTGATTGCAGCATTGTTCACATTGGCCAAAATGTGGAGGTAGCCTGGGTGTCCATCAATGGAAGAATCAATAAAGTGAGGTAGTACATACATACGATGGAATATTACTCAGCTATGGAAGAGAATGGATTCTTGCCATGCACAGTGCATAAATGGACCTGGGGTGAGTGAAGTGACAAAGACAGATGCAATGTGATTTTGTTTATATGTGGAATCTAAAGAACAAAATGAACAAACAAACAAAACAGAAACAGACTCATAGATACAGAGAACATTTTGATGGTTGCACAATGAGAGGGGAGCTGGGGGTGTGGGTAAAAAAGGGGAAGGGATTAAGAAGTACAAATTGGTTGTTACAAAGTGGTTATGGGCACGTAGAGTACAGCATAAGGAATATAGTCAACAATATTGTAATAACTATGCATGGTGTCAGATGGGTACTAGATTTGTTGGGGTGATAGATTCAGGGATAGGGTAAAAAAGGTGAAGGGATAAAGAAGTAGAAATTTATAGTTACAAAATAGTCATGGGGATGTAAAGTAAAGCATAGGGAATATAGTCAGTGATATGGCAATAACTATGTATAGTGTCAGGTGGGTACTAGACCAATCAGAGGAATCTTAAATTATGTAAATGTCTAACCACTATGGGTACACCTGAAATTAATATAAAATAATACTGAATGTCAAAAAAACAAACAATAAGTAAATTATGAATTAATTAATTAATTAAAAGAAAATTAGAACTACTATTTGGATATGTCTGTTCATCCATCTGAATTTCACATTCCCCTAATAGTATGTGTAATAGGCAGAATTCTAAGATGACAGCCACCCGCCGAATCCAAGATTCACAGACCCTGATATACACACATCTTCTAGTTATCTATTCACACCCTAATCTAGGTGCTGCTGTGAAGGAATTTTGCAGATGTAATTAAAGTCTCAAATCAGTTGACCTTAAGTCAGGAGGATTATTGAGGTGGGCCTGATCTAATGCCAGGACCTCTTTAGAAGCAGAGAATTTTCTCCAGCAGGTTCCAAAAGAGGATGTCAGAGATTTCATTCCACTGGTGTAGACTAGTAAAGATACCTGTCATGAGCTGCCTTCAGGACCCACATAGCAAAGAATCGAGGGCAGCCTATAGAAGCTGAGAGTGGACTCCCAACAACAGCTAGAAAGAAAACAGGGGCCTTAATGCTACAATCACAAGGAAAGTAACTCTGCCAAAACTAGTGAACTTGGAAGAGGACCCTGAGCCAAGATGAGAACCAGTTAATACCCAGATTTCGGCCCAGTGACATCCTGAGCAGAGAACTCAACCATACAGTGCATGGACTTCTGACCTACAGAATCTGCGAGACAAATTGTTGTTGTATCAAGACTTTTAGGTTTATGGTAATTTTTAAAGCAACGATAGAAAGCCAATATAATATTAATTCTTTCTCCCAATCATCTTGATGTGAAACCTTAATATTAACATTAGCATCCTATGTCCACTTAATTGACAAGTTATGCTTCTTCTTTTACCTTGGAACTTCACTGACCTAGTATGAGCTCTTATCCACCCACACCTGAAATTAAATTGTTTTTTTGCCTGGTCTCCATATCTCCAGTTTTTGTCCAACACAAACACATGATATGCAGTGTTTCTATCTTAAACTTTCAGAAACACTTTTCAAAATCTTTAGTGAGTCCTTACTGATTCATTAAAAAGGTAAGACTGCTCTGCCCAGTGTTCACAGACCTTATCACTTGATTCCTGCCTATTTTTACAGGTTCAGTGGTACTCCATCCTTTTAAAGCTTCCTACAGTGCAGCACAATTAAAGTGAGGGAACCATCACTTGTTCCATATGTCTTTTATTAAACAATAAATCATTTATGGTGTTAAATTATACCTCAATAAAATCAGTTTTTAAAAAAGTAAAATATTGACCCATTTTCCAAGGTTTCTTATCAGATGACAGAGAAATACTTGAAACTGTGAGAAGAAATAAGATCAGAAAATGTTAAAAATGAGTCTAATTTAATAAATAAAGAGGAATGTATGCAGACTGGCAGTAGACCAGCAAAATTCATCTCCCTATTTTGCCATAATAATGGGGTTTGAACAAGAAATATAGCCTTATATTTAGAGTATACATTTCTGTTTTGAACCTCTGTGAGGTGAGTATTTATATAGCCATGTAATTATGTAAGTCTTCGCCAAATGGATCTGGAAAAGAATGAATGTGTATAGTTTCTACCTCACTTGCTTAAAAGAAAAGTGCTTGCATGTCCTTCCCTGATGTCCTCTTCATGACCAGTACAGCATGAATGTGCCTGTATCTCAGCTCTGGTCATACAAATGAAGATAACTTAGATATTTGCAAAGCTACATTAGTAAAGAAACTCGAATCACCGAATCCCATATTGATTAGAGCCTCTTAGCCAATTAGTCACCTAGGGGAGGTATATGTAAGCAAATTAACATTCTTCTTTAAGCCATTGTATTTTGGGTCTCTTATAGAAGTTAGACTTTGCTCTAAGTGAAACCAGGAAGACTGAAGGGCATTTCATTTGGGCGACATTTTGTGAATAACAGCAGAGAGATAAATATGGCAGTGAGTTGACATGATGCACACATTAAGAAAAGGGATTGGGATAAATGAACAGGAAAAAGTTTAATGGGGTGCCAGATTATCGAAGAATTTACAAATTATGCAGTCGGATTGGGGCTTAACAATATTATAGAAGAAATGAAAGATTATAAACATCAAAGGGATATGTTGGGAGCATTTATTCAGGAAGATTCATCAGATGTATACAACTGGTTGGAAGAAAAAAGAAGAATCTAACAAATTGAAAGTGTAGTAATTATTTAGTAACAAAGTGATATGTACTAAGGCCAAGGGAGTGGCTTAAAAAAGAAAAATGAAGAAGCCAAAATATATCTTGAAGAAAGAACTGACAGAATGAGATAGTAGATTCTATAATGGGGTAATAAGGTACAAAAACTCTAACAATGTTGGTAATTGTTTGTGGACACAAACAGTTCATCTGATTCTCTTGTATAATGAATACTTCAATGCTATTTTTACAGGATCTATATTCTGCTGAACTTTCCAATTAATTTCAGTCATATAATCTTTTTAAATGAGTTGCCTGCATAAATTACAGTGTGATTCTGTGTCTGAATCATGTTAGTTTGCTTTGGAAATTAAATTCAAATGATATTTGTTTGCTCTGTGTACTTTTCCAGGAAGCACAAAAGTATAACAAATATCACAGAGTGGGGAGAGAATGCCTTCAGCAAGAAGACAACTCTGCTGTGTTAAATAATAAACAGAAACTTCCAAGGTGGATAGAAGAAAAGGTTTTTTCTGGTGTTCTGAAAAGCATGCAAATAGGTGATTGAGATCCTATGAGAAAACATGGCAAAATTAAGGGACTGTAAAAATTTTGCATGGCCAATACACGAAGTGACCATTAGGAAAAATAAAACTAGAAAATATCCCTTTTCTTTCAACCTTAGTCCTAAAGCTCTAGGTCAGATCCACATTTTGCAATATTGGTTTGATAGTAGGTTTATGTATAGTCTCTCCAATCCATCCTATACATTTCCAATTATGTTACGCTCTAGAATGTATGTTGGAATGCGCCGTCTTGTTTCCAACCTCTGAGTGCACCCCCTGCCCCCATTACCTAAAAAATGTAGTTTAACTTCCTTGCATGGCAATCGTCTTCCTCAGATCTGACTCCACATTATTGTCTATCACCTGCTAAATCATACAAAAAGTTATACTTTAGTTCTTGAATACAGCCTGCTATTTCCTTTCTTTGTTCTTTTCCAGTGTACTCATCTTTTATCTTTAACTTTTGAAAAATTTACTTATCTCTAAAGGTTCAGAATAAATAGCAATTCTTCCTGGGTCTTCTTATCCTATATTGAATTGTGTTTGGTGACATATCACTTTTTTCGGTTCCTATATTCACTTTTGCTTGGGATTGTGTGTGTGTGTGTGTGTGTGTGTGTGTGTGTAGAACAAAGCGATCATGCTCAACTCTGAAACTTTATAAAATGCTTATTTTTGTTCCACTACATGCTTCCTCTCACTCTAACAATAAAGCAGGAAAATCCTTGCCCTAAGAGAAAAAACTACACACACTTATACAAATAAGTTGATACAATTGTTTCACCTCCCTAAACAGTTAACTGGAAATAAAAAAAAAAAAAAAAAAGAAAAAAAGAAAAAAAGCTAACTCATACATATTTATCAAATGGCATTTCTTTTATACTTTAATTACTTAATTCCCAGTAGACATAACAATTTCCCAACAAATTAAATACCAATTTGTAGGTACTAATGATAAAAAACTGATTCTCCTAATATTGTCTTGTCTGACATATTCTTAATACAGAGAATGTAAATTATTATTCCATGAATAGAATAAAAAATTAAAGTAATATTAATAACAACAGTAATAAAGAATATTGTTTAGAATTTTTCTGGAAGAAAGTGACAGAAAACCCAGTCGAAACTCATTTAAGAAAAAAAACAGAAAGGAATTAATAAAAAATGTATAAGTTCAAAAATTTTAAAAAATAAAATAAAATAAAAACATAGGTCAAGCTTTAGATACAGCTTAATTCAGGCCTCAAGTGATATCATCAGTTGTTGTCTCTTGTTCTGTACTCTTCAATTGGCTTTAATCTAAGAGTCCAAGCAGTAATCTCTGTTTGCTTAATTCAGCAAATAGCTTTTGAGTGCCTATTGTATTGTAGGTAGTGTGTGTGTGTGTGTGTGTGTGTGTGTGTGTGTGTGCGCGCGCATATTCACTGAAGAGAAAACAAAAGTAATTTTGTAAGGGGCAGAAGGTGATGAGGAAAGGTGTTTTGATAGGGTTGCCAGGAAAGGATGTTAAGGGAAATAAACCTCTGAGAAGGAGGTGTTTGAGAGGAGACTGAAATGTACTTAAGAATGGAGCGGTGGAGATATCTCAGTGAAGAGTCTTCCAAGCAGAGGGGAGCCAAGAAAAAGATTCTGCAGCTGGAGTGTGCCTGATGTGATGAGGAAGACTGAAGAAGCCGGTGTGTGGCTAGAACAGAGTAAGCAGGAAGGAGAGTGGTAGGGAGTGATACGAGAAAGGGAGTTCAGATGCTGAAGTAATCTAGAGCAATTTAGGTCATAATAAGTTTGCTCCTGTTCTAAAAGAGACAGATAACTACCAGAGGTTTTTAGGCAGACACACAGCATGACTGATAATCATTTTAAAAGTAACACTACTTTTGAGGTACCTGATCAAATAATCACACCTTTGAGGCCAAAAGTAGAGTTTCCTTGTCACAGAGACCTCACCAAGAAACAAGGTTCATGGTCACTGAACCATCTGACTACGTTGTCTATCCTTTTCTAAACTAATTGTTGGGTCCAGAGAAGGGAATGGAAGGTGACTGCCCTGATTGGCTTAGCCCAGGTAATATGCTCCCCCACTTTATATCTGATGGCAGAGGTAACATCACCTGAAATACACAGAAAAAAATATAAAATACGAAAGTTACTGAATTGATGAATAAAATGAACTTAAAGCTAGATGAATATAAATGATCTAAATTGAAAAAAGAAAAATAAACAATTGAATAAAAACAATGAGTGTCTCTTAGACCCTATTAGTAATGTCAGTAGATAAAACTATGGGTGATTGCCATTTCAAAGGAGAGGAAAGAGAGAATGGACCAGAAAAAAGTCTTTGGAAATAGAATGGCTAAAACTCTCAACCTTATCAGACATAAATTTATAGCTTCAAGAAGCTCACTAAAACCCAAACATTAATGTGAAGAAAACTACCCCTAGGGACATCATTGTCAAAGTCCTGAAAAACAATAATAAAGATAGTATTTTGAAAGAAGCCAAAAGATAATAACACAATATCTAGAAAGGAACATTCCTTTGAATGTCTATGGAATTCTCATTAGAATTGATCTAGGCCAGAAAAGAGTGAGACTTGTTTATTGGCCTAAAACCTAGCCTATCTCAGTGAATATAACAATGCATACCTGAAAAGACTATTTCATAGTTGTTGAATGCAGTGATCTATACATATCACTTAAGTATTCTATGTTTTTATTATTTTTCCTAGGTATTTTATCAACTGCTTAGAGAGGAATGTTAAAATTAACTGTGATAGTGGACTTACGTATTTCACCCAGTGTATCGTAGAGAAAGAGAAACTATCCCCAACACTAGCTATTGCTTTCATTTCTATGTGGTCTATTCTCAGCATCTTCAGTGTTTAAAAGAACATAACTGTATGTATCTACATATCTGTATTTTTCCATGTTATGCTTTTCCTCATGAATACATGCTAGAAATCTTGTTTATAAAAGTCAAGTATAAACTGTAATATCTGTACTTTTGCTTATTGTCAATGTGTAGGTAAAATCAAGATGATCTTTAAATAATATGAAGGATAGTAGTTAAAAAAATGTAACCCATCTTTCTGTTCATTCATGAGCAACTGGAAAAACAAACAAACAAACAAACAAACAAACAAAAAACATCAAACATCTTAGAGAAGGAAAAGCAATTGCCTATAATCAGCCTGAAGAATTATAATGGAGAATTGAAAAAGAGATGAATTAATGACTTTGGATAGATATTACAGCCTCAGTTTGCAGAGCCGTTAGCAAACAGACTCAAAAAGTCAAGCACTTGAGTAAAGAGTTCAACACGAAATTACTTACTGAAAGCTATCAGAGGCTGTGGTCAAATACATCTGCCACAGAGCTAGCTAGTGGATACGATGATTTAGCACTGCATACAAATCAATGGCATTCTCTGTGTGGGTGCCCAGAGAGTAAGCGGCTGGCAGCAGGGAGGAGAATGCCAATCAGGAAGTGTCACTGCTTCATTTACATCACATTAGAATGCAGATGGTGGCTGAGAACCTGAAAAGTGAATTTATTGTTGCAAGAAAGTCAATATTTTACAATAACCCTAGGCAGTGATTTAAAAGGCCATTTTGGGCCCACCATTTACTTCTTCATATACATGCATATTGCTATTCATTGCCACGAATACCTAGGAGCAGAGTAATTCCACGAGGCTACTTCTTTTGAAACATTGGGTCTTTCCAAAGTGCACAACCGATGTCTCATCAGGAAAACTGAGTTATTAGAAGGAAAGTTCTCTGAATTTTAGGAGAGGCTATTTACTTCACTTGTCCCGTTTTTCCTCTATTCTGTGCTTTTTCTTAAAGAATTTTTCATTTTTAAAGAAATCTGTCACAAAGTCAAAACTGTGGAGTTCACCCTTCGTACTGATGACTTGCCAACATGATGCCATGGAAACAGACATAGCCAAAATGTATGCTTGACTTTAAAAATTGACAAATTTTGATTGAAGGAAGAGTATATTCATAAATCTCAAATAAAGATAGTATCCTTTTCTGAATTAATGTCTTCTTATTTGTAACTAGAAGTATAACTGATATTTATGGTTTTTACAGCACAGTTTTTAAATGAACTTATCTTAAATGAAAGAGACTAAGATGTTTCATACATAATTGCCCTTTAAGATGTACACACACAAAAGTAACTGAATAACTATGTTCTCCAATATTTTTCATAACAGGTATTCAGTTAAAACAAAGAAACAGATGAATAAATTTGATACAGATATTTGCATTGTCAAACCCTTTGCCTTTTTTTCTTTCTCTTTTGTGGAATAGAAGGATCCCAACACCTGTTCACTGCCATTGGGCTCATATTTATGCTTATGTCAAGGACTAGCTTCTCTCTACACTTATTTTTATTATTAATATGAGCAATTTTGTCAAAACTTCCTGTCAACTCTAAGACCAAAACTCTAAAAAGAATGTTATCAAGGAGAAAAATATAGGGTCCCTTTAGATTATTTTCCAATTTCTTCAGTCACTATAAAGCTTGCAAAACAGCCATACAGCCTGCCAACATCTGTAAGACTCTTCATGTAGACCTGAAGAACACTCTACAGCTGGAGCATATGCATATATTTTTTCTTTTGCATTTGAGTAAGGTATTGTGTATTTAAGGAACAAATGAAGTTAACCTCACAACACAAATGCATTTGTTTGGATAACTGACAACAACAGAACCTTTCCCTCTAAATTTATTAAAAGTGATCTCTACCACCCAGAATCACTATTGGGTGCCTGAACTGATGTTAAAATAAAGGACAACCAGGACTCAAATGAGATCTGAAGGGCTGCAAAGTGCTTCTCAAAATAGTTCTGGAGATGGAATAAGTAGTGGTGTTAGTTTTCTATCCAGCAAAGAAATACACTATTTACTGTATTTACCCACAAACTCCATGTAGCTGTATGCGAGAGATTAAAAACTGAAATGTGGATTGGGTGATGAGATTTAGAAACTTTAAGGCCCTTGCCCAAAAGGAGGCTGTGTGGCCCGCCCTCATACTTTAGGAATTGACCCTGTCTGCTCACAATGCACCACCTCCTTGCTGCCTCTTACTGTCTTCTGACGTTGTTGCTCTTAACTCCTGGAACTCTAGTTCTTCTAGGTTTTTGTTTCCAATGAGTCAGCATCTCTTATTTCTATATCACTCTCAAGTTTATACTTGTTTCTTGTTTTCCATCATGGCACTTGTTTTCAAATTATGTGATATGGTTTCGAGACATTCTCTTGGGAACCCTCCCATGTGGCAAATTTGTTCTGAATGGTACGCTATCTCACGGTCCTACTTTTTCTATGGGTTGGCCTAGGACAACAGAAATGAATAATTTCACAAATTCTGCTTAGAAGAGAAATGTTTTCCTCTGTACAAATACTTTTCTAGTCACCAGTACATTTACTACTTAGAAAATTAGCCAAGAGAGTATTTTTCTTTGCATAGTCAACTGTGAAAGGGGAAAAGAACAATCAGAAATTTCTTGCAACTTGACTTGGGGAAAATATAAAGTGTTCCCAAATCTCTGTGAATCATTTCTTTTCTTTTAATTTCAAGAAAGAACTTTTATTAATATTACAGTGCCAAAAATCAATTCCCATAATTATATTTAACTGTTTAAAATAAAGCCAGTTTATTTACAATAAATAGTGTACTTATTTACATCATACATTTGCCAGTCATGACATGGTGATCTATTTAAAAATAAGATTCATTTAGATTGATTAAATATGAAAGAGGGCTTTCCTTGAAAGTAGAGAAAGAAATATTTTATGAAATTCTATAGATTGTCAGTATCAAATAATCTTCTAACATTTGAAAGCTCTACCCCTTGATTATGCTTCACTGGTATCTGACTGCAATTAACTGAGCCATAAGTGAGGCCAGCATTGGGTTCAGCATTTTCATAAAATCAGTTCAGCCTGAAATCACTTCAGCACCAATAGCAAATGTCGCATGGAAAATTAATTTTAAAGATCACTTTAAGTCATGTTGCTGAAACTATGTGGATTATTTTAGGATAAAATTGCCAGAGCTGCTGGAAATACAAGTGTCAGTAATGATATTTGTTAAACAAAATGAAGACTAGCAGGTGCCCTGGAAATGGAAGAAGTAGAAGAGATGACACTCTGAGAGCAAATGCACCAGGAAATTTTAAGACAATCAAAGGACATAAAGTGCTGGGACAGATTTCATTAATCCATACACATTTTCATCCATCATCCCTTTGAGAAATGGAGCACATGTAAACAAGAGGAAAAACTGGTAATCATAGAAGCAAATCTTCCAATTGCTCTGCAGTGCTCATCTCAAATGCTGTTTGCATGTGTCTCAATCAACATATTGCTTGTATCAAAAATGCTAAATGGCATACATCTATAAGGCCAGTAGAAGAAAGATAAATGAATCCTTTTGAAAAATCTAAAGGAGAATTCTAATTTACAGGCTACAGTTTGTTTAGTAAAATGAAAGTGAGAAAACTATAAATTTCATCAAGAATAAACTACTGATGCATGCCACAATATGGATGAGACTCAAAGACGTGTGAGTGAAAGGAGATTAAAAAGTGCATACTGTATGGTTTTACTATCTGAGCATATGAAATTCTAGAATATGCTAAACTAATCAATAGTGATAGAAATTGTCAGTGGTTAACACTGTTTTGAATCTTGATAGAGTGGTGGGATACACGGGTGTATTCATTTGTCAAAACTCTTTAGAATGTACAATTAGATCTGTGCATTTCACTCTACATAAGGTATATTTTCATTAAATTATGAATGGAAAGAGCTTACAACATAGTTGAAAAGATATTAAAAATCTTTTTCACAAAATGTTAAAAAGTAATATTTCATTCAACAAATATTCATTGGATGCCTTTTAAGGGACAGAAACTGGGACATTTATGATATATCAGTGAACCAATTAGAAGATGATAAGTGCCGACATTTCAGCAAGAGAAAGAAAAATAATAGAAAAAAATAAAAGAAATAATAAATAAATTTTAAAGTATACTAGTAGAAGGTGAAAAATATTATGAAAAAGTAAACAAAGTACAGCAAGGTGAAGTGAATCATGAGTGCTAGTCAGGGGAGAAGAGGGTCAGGTTGAAATTTTAAATAGGGAAGCCAGGATAGGTCTCACTGAGAAAATGAACTACACATGAACCAAGACATGCAGGGGGTGAGGTTGTTTCCCATATAAATATCTAGGTAAACGGCATTCCAGGGAGAAAGATCTGACAGTATTGTAAAGGCATCAGGTGGCAATGTGAATGGAATGTGTAAGAAGCAGCAGGGTGATCAGTGTGAGTGATGTGGAGTGATCCAGGTAGAGACATCTAGGAGGACCCCCATTGGGGTCCAGATGTGCAGGTGCTTTGGAGACCATCATAAGAAATTTTACTTTTGGTTGAAATAAAACAGAGAGCTATTGAAGTTTGTAAAAAATTGCTCTGGCAATCGTGATGTGGTAAATTACAGTTGGGAAGACATGAAAGAAACAGAAACCTCTTGTTAGCCAGAGGTGGTAAAAGTGGTCATGTTCTGGATAACTTTTAAAGGTAAATCTTAGGGAATTTGCTGAGTGATTAGATATGCAGTGTGACAGAAAGAAAGAGGTCAAGCTGATGTTAAACTTTCTGGTCTATCAAAGCCTACTGGTGGAGCACATTAAGAATAAACATACAGTTCACCTTGATTCACATATGGCAAGCCAAGGTGAAGCTATTACTCAAATATGAGTTACTCTTACACTAGTTTGGGGCATAATGGAAAGAATGAGAATAAACTACAGCAAATAATGCATTTAAAGTAAAATAATTTTGTTTTCAGTTCTGGCTCTAGCACTCAACAACTAAATGATATTGATGAAGTAATCTCACCACACTGTCCCCCTACTTGCCCCTCAGTGAAAGGAAGGTAACCTCTGTCTGACCACCTACCAGGATTGTTGTTCATGGAAACAACAATAAAGAACAAACAGAAAAATAAAGGAAAGCAAAGGTAGACCACAGGTGATTAGAACTGAAGTTACCTTGGAAGTCAACTCCAGTTTCCTCCTTAATAACCAAAAAACAAACAAGAAGAAGAAGAAGAAGAACTCATCTGAAATTTTTAAGACTGTTGGTTCTTCAAGAAATAGGGAGCTCAGTACCCTCAAGACATGTTTGTACTGCTGGAATTATAACAAAGTTCTTAGGTGGATCAATAAAATTTTGTTTTCATATAATTTCTAT
The DNA here is from genome assembly GCF_036562045.2 of Rhinolophus sinicus. Taxonomy (NCBI): domain Eukaryota; kingdom Metazoa; phylum Chordata; class Mammalia; order Chiroptera; family Rhinolophidae; genus Rhinolophus; species Rhinolophus sinicus. Next base: position 47,804,980 of record NC_133754.1, on the reverse strand, counting down.
TTCTGCATATAGTTTAATATCTACACTGAGTGAACATAATCTCCTTTATCTGACAGACAAATCTTTTAGGAAAGCATAATCACGCCTTTTCTTTAGATTTCCATACCCTGCTTTCCTCAGATGTCCCTCATTTACCTTGTTTCTGAATCTTCTGTCATTCCTGGATTCATTTTCTAATCACAGGGTTTTCAGTAGTCTTTTAAATGAGTCACTAGACCTAAGCATGGTCTTAATAGTGGAGAACATAAGATTGGTTTACTCTTTGATCTATGTGCTCCACTCCTATTAATATGGATTAAACCATTATTATTATTTTGGTAGTCCTGACACATTGTTAGTGTATAGTATAAGTAAAGTAATAACAACAAAAAACAAATCTCTAAAATCCTTTGACGTTTTTACTTAAAACATGCACCACTATGAATCCAGGTCATATGCAGTATTACTGTATTGAACTTTGCAGTTGACTTTTGTATTATAAATACAGACCTTTACATTTTACATAACTCAATTGGTAATACCTCAGCTCATTATCATAGTCCATTTTAACATTTATGTGCCTGCCTTTATACTGTAATCAAAGTATTACCTATCACTCTGTTTTGTGACACCACAGCATTGGGATGACAACCATTTTAAAGAAAAAACTGACTGGTATACAGAAGAATAAAAGTTTACAATTTAGAAAAATATTAACAAAATTAGGAAGCAAAAAATTAAATCAAATTATATGATGCTAGCATGATTATTTACTCTGAAGTTCATGCTAGATCAATATATTGCATGTTATTCTCAATCTACTCTTTGTTTCTTATTAATTGAATACTTTACTAACAGATGGAATGATTGAATATATAAGTAATGGTTATGTAATAGATAACTTTAATTTAACGATTATTCCTTAAGTAAAGAAGTGATATAGATTACGATTTCTTGTCGTGTTATATTGGTTGAAACTGTTTTTATCTCTGGTCTTAAAATGTGGTAGCTATCACATTTTAGTCATTACTACTTTCTGATGTTCTTATTCTGTTCTACCAATAGTCATTATATTTTTGTATATTTATTTATACCCTGAGACTATGTAGAGAAAATTATGTTGCTTTATTTACTAAATAAAGAGAAATATAGGTAAGATAAAAGTCTCGTTAATGTAAGATATTTTTATTATATTAATATAAAATAATATTTACATTAGGATAAAAGAAATAGTAACTCAGAAACAATTGAAATTGATACATTTGAGGACAAAAACTGTTAAAGAGAAATAGCATATTTCTTGCTTTGACAGATTAAAATAAACTAAAATGCATAAACCATATCCATGCAGAACAAAATACTTTAGAACTTCTTAGCATGGACAACAGTATTGTTTATGACAAAACACTGTAATTCAGCTATAAAACCCATAAGAAGTAATTAAAATTACAGAGTACTATTTATATATTTTTTAAATAAAATATTAATGTAAACTAACGTATGAATAAGTTCTTTTGAACAAAAGTGATAATATATGAGATAAAAACAAATTCCATCCCAAATCCCAACCTGATAAAGGAAAATGAATTTTTATTTTTAAAGACAGTACTCAAATTAAAGCGACTCATTCCTATTTTGATTGTGTAAGCTGTTACTGTATCAGGTGGAAATAAAGTTATAAGTTTCCAACCACACTTATTACTTAGTGCAGCTGACAGTCTACCAAGAAGTTCAAAGAGGTTCACTTAGTCTTTGACTGATTACCTTCATGGAGACAAATATTTTTTATACCTTTGCCTTCACCATTAGCTTTCCTTTAGGCCAATATGAATATTGAAGAAAACATCTTAGGATTTTTTTTATTGCTAAAAGAACACCTTTTAATAACCTTCATAACTAAAAGATTCATTATTTCTGAAACAGTCTATGTTTAATAGAAAACTTGTTTTATGTGAAAGCATTTTCGGATGAAAATGCATTTGTTGTTTTTAAATAAAGCCCATAATGTATTCATTTCAGAAAGTGTATATAACCAACTAAGGTATCTGTAACTACAATTATATTTACTTTATAAACTTCTAGCAAAAAACAAAAAAAATCAACATTATAAGATGCAATCAATTGCGCTAAAGAGAAAATGGTATATTAGAGGACAGCACTAAAGTAACCACTATTGAAATCACTCACCTACCAATATAATTACCTTCATCCTTTCTGTGAGATAAACTAAACCAGCTCTCATTATCTCTTTACTTAATTGCTAAGAAGTCTTCACAAGTCACTTCTTCCTAATATTACCTTTTTACTCTCAGTGAGTTATAGGTAAGCAAAGCAGAGCATACAAGGCATTGTTGGATGTTCCAAGTAGAATAAAGGAGTTTTCTTCCTCTATTCTCAAGTGAAGAAAAGAATGAAGTGAATTTCACCAAAGTTGTGTGATGTCAAGCATTCTCACATTGGGCAAAAGTTCCTTTATTTGGATCAGGAAATTATTAGGCATATGCTTGTGTTGGCATATATGTGGGTCCAAAACATGAACCCCTACAGGTCATGCCATGCAATTACGTTTGTTTTTTTCTAAATTAGAACTCAGCATCTTGTAGACTTCCCAAGTAGGAACCCAAAGAACACTTTGCCTCAGAGATACCTTTGTCCATAAAACATAGAAAACATCATAAGTATGGGAAGTTAAATATGAAACCCTAACCATTAATAGGAATTCTCTCCCTGGGCTTGGGTGGTAAGAGATGTTTTTTCTGGATCCACTTTGTTGTCTGGATTCTAAATGTGATTTTACTAATAAGTACACTGGGGGTGGGGGAGTTGTAGGAAAGTAAAATATGACTCATTAACTACACTTCTCAAATAAGAAACCCATTATATGGTCTGTGATATGTCATGCAGTAAATTAAAGAACGTAGTGGAAACATGTCCAGTCTGGTTTTATTACCCATCCTGTCACAAGAGTGATTAAATCAGTGAACCAGATTTAGAATTAAAGGGCAGGAAGTAACACTGAACAACTGTCAAATAAAATGGTGAGAAGTCACCACGGTTGTTGCTATCCTTTGTGCGAATTAGAGGCAGGCACCCCTTTTGGAAGGATACAGCCCTGCCAGTATATATGTAGATATATGCAGATGCCAGATATTCTCATTCAGTATATGTTGGGTAGTACAAGAAATCTGAAATTTAAGTGCACAGCTTATGCTGAAAAAAAGTACTTAATAATCCATTAATTTTCCTCTAGCGTTAATGGTTCTGTTAATAAACCATAGACAGAAAAAGTAGTTAATTGCATTAGAGGATTATAAACATAGAACATTTGAAGGTCAAAGAGCAAAAAGTTCACATATGATCACCAAGATCGGAAACGGCATCATGAAGTGTATGGGAGTATGTCACACGGGGGTCAACTGCATTTCCCATGAAGGAAGGACATGGGTGAAAGAGCAGAGGTAGAAATACTGGAACACACTCTAAAAGTGTAACCAATTCAGTTTGATTTTAAAAATGCATATCAGATTATATGGAAGGAAAGAGGGAGATGAGTCTAGAAGCTCACAGAATACACTGAATTTCAGGGTAAGATTTTTTTTCTTTTTCTTTATTTCATTGACAATAGACGGTGTTTGGAGGTTTTAAGGAGAGAAGTCACTCAAGCATAATTAAACCTTAAAATTATTCATCTTAGTTCAGAAGAGCAGATAACCTAAGAGCATTTTGCAGTTTTCCAGGTGAAATGTAATGGAAATCTAGTTTCAAGGGGTGGCAGGAAGAAGTGAGGGAAGTAATAAACACACCAGGTGTCAGACACAGGATTCTATAAATTATTAAATGTAGGGCATGGAAGACAAGAAGGACACAGAGATGGCGGAGGATCAAACTAACAGGATAAGGAGAATTATATTATTGTCCAATAATAGAAATTGGAGAATGAAGATAATGAAATCAGTCTGTGAGTCATGAGCAGACTAAGTTTTATGGTCACTCTCAGTTGTAGACTAAAGAATGCAAAATTTTCCTGTGTAGCTTAAGGGTTAAGACTTTAGGCTCCAGAGGCTGACTTCTAGCTTTTGACTCTGGGCTCCATGATTTACCAGCAATATAATCCTGGGCAAATTATTTACCCTCTCTATGCTTCACCTGTCTCTTCTTGAAGATTGGGGAAAATGATAGTAACTGATTCATGTTTGTTCTGTTGTGTTTTTTGAGTTTTAAACGAATTAATGCTTGCTAAGTGCTTTGAATAATACCTAACTCATAATAAGCCCTCAATTAATGCAGCTTGTTATTACTGCCATTATTTATTAGCTGGCATTTAACCATCTATTCTTTTAATATATTCTATCTTAGATCTAACTTACTTCTCTTTTACCAAACTTACAAGTACACTATGCATCTTCATTAAGCATGGAAAATCTTTGCTCATATTGCTCTCTGATACAGTCCTAAATATAAATTAATTTATATGCCTCCTAACTGTTATATTTCTACTTTTTAATAAACTCTGTGACATTCTTCCTCATTCACAAAACTAATCTACTAGAATGCATTTCCCGAAAACTATCCATATAACTACTAATGCTTAGTGCTCCAAAATATTGTCTCAAAGCTTTGTAATACACTTCATTATTTCACCTGAATAATGTCTTTGCCACAAATGCAATTCCTATAAAAACCAAACCATGTTTAGTAAAATGTCTAGTAAAATAGAGAGATTTTGTAGAAAATGAGTGTTAAAAATGGCATAGATCACTTATTTAAACACATCGATTGCATTAAAGAGAGAAAAATTTCTCATGTTCTATCTTCCTATCAAACTGTGTGTCTCCTTTGTAATTGCAATGTGCAATGGCCACATTGGTTTTCATGTATACACAGATCTCTCTTCATAATCAATGAGATGTCGCATCTCCAAATTATGAAACTAATCCAGCTCTTACACTATATTTCTGCAATAAAATCTGAACCCTTCATCACTCTTGGTTCCCACACAGAACTTCTATTGATGTTGCTAAGAGATAGGCATATGAATCAAGCCTACTAAATGACACATAATGACTAGTAGACCGAATTGCCCCAGGGATTAGTAATGGGTCTCTGACCTACAGGTCAACAATTTGAATCCAGACTCAGTTAATAGTAGCTAAAAAATGCTACAATCTGATGTTCAATTGACGGCCAATGAAAGGAGACTTACAGTCATTGTGGAATTTCAAGCACAGAATAGCACAGAATCCCAAAAACAATGGCCAAGTTAAAAGGTCAAAGATTAAATCAGTGTGAAACCTTGCTACTTCTGATCAGCAGAAGAAGCCTCTGCAGTACTCATTAGTGTGCTGATTGTACAATACACCCTTCCTATTTCACACGCACGGGAGACCTCTTCCTTCTATGGCAATAGCATAGATGGCAACTTAGAAAATTACATAGTGTATGTACTGAAAAATGTTTGTTTGCTTCTGGGTTTATATAAATTGCATTTCAAATCCAACTCCTATAATAGAGAGATTGCAGTATTTTCATAGAATTTACAATGATGTATAAAAGTAAAAGCTTTTTCTTTACTCACACACAGACACACAGACACACACACACACACACACACACACACACAACTAAAATGATGAAAAGAAGATCACTTACAGATTAAAACTAAGTGAGTGCTAGCTCCATTATTTAATGAGTATATTCTCTGTTACTATATTTTTCTACTGATGTTATCATAAAGGTTTCCTTCACGGGGGGTGTCTCATGTATCTCTTAAGAAATATCTCGGTAGTACTATTTTTAGTGCTGCATTCATATGTAATATCAATTACTGAGTATTTGTTATACAGAGAATAAATACTTTTAAACATTAATTAAAAGCTCTAAGTATCTATGTGTTAACATATCATCAAATTTCCAATCATAACAAAAAAGATAAACCTGTGCCACTCATCTTTGGAAGTAAGAGTATTTATAGGGTGTTTGTAAATTCCTAGTGCAATCTTAACTTTCAATAAATGTGGATGTATTCCCATTTAGAAGAAAATTACAAAAATATGTTTTTAGTTTTCAAGATGATATGGAGAAAATTCAAGCGAAGATTACACATATACATCAGGAAATTACTCAGCTACAGCTGTAGAGTATTTTCAAATTGTTAGACTCTGAAATGACTTTATATATCACAAGAAATCAAGAAACTTTTACCTTTCAACTTTCAGCCTGTGCATACTTAAAACTATTTCACAATAAAGACTTTTTAAAGAACTTCACATCATTTTCTAATCATGCTTGGGGCCCTTAGTTTATAAGGAAGCTATTTTCACATGACTTCTACCCTTGCCTAACAGCACATATTTAAAAAATAAATAAATAAATAAATAATAAACTTTCTATTTTAAAATCATTTATATTTATATCTACTATCAAAATAAAAATGCATCATTTCTGTGAAAACATTCAAGTAATCTGAGAAAGACCCAACATCCCACATATGGTGACCTAATGAAACATTTTCTGTATTGTAGTGGTGAAATAAATGAAAATAAACATTTTTTAGTTACATAGTTGAAATTTCAAGTTTAGTAATATTTCTGACTCTTCCCCATTTTGATTACTCCTCAAATCACATTAGAAATGACACTTTTTTTAACAGTCTTTGCTTTGCTGACATAAAATTATTTGCTTCCCATGCCTCTTAATAAGATGATTTATTTATAGAAAGGCCAGGAATATAAGTCCACAGATGCTCTGGCCCCCATGCTTTATAAGCGGTTTGCAAAAGGGCAGAAGCCATTGACCTTTAGATGACTAGAGTAGTTGATCTCACAGAGATCTCACTTTTCTATCCCTGATTGAATTTGAGATTGCCTTTTTCAAATAAAGCAACATGAATGGATGTCTGTTAATATGTTCAATAACCTGACATTATCATCTAGAATTAAAAAAAAAAAAAAATCTTTAGCCCTAATATTAGCATTTCTCCCCCTGGTGCTAGGTAATATTTTTCACTAGAGATGAGTCACTTGCAAGTAAAGTTTTCTGTTTTAAAAGCACATACACACAAAAAATTCAACAGTAGCCTCCAATGCTTAAGTAGTTTCAAACTTATTATTTCATTGATTCACTTTTTGTTTGCTTGTTCATTTAACCCATACTATGCCTTATTTTGAAAAGGCTTTCCAGTGAATTATGAACAAAAATAGTAAGACAAATAGCACAAATCTAAAAGACACATAAGAAATGACAATCAAATAGTAAAATTAAGCAAGCAGAGGTGGTAAACTTACATTCATTCCAATTACAAAATGCTCAATCTACATATAAGGGCACACAGGTGCATACACACATAAACACCCACTATTGACTCAAAGGGAAGAAAGGACTCCCTAGCTCTCAGCTCTGGGACACACTAATCCTCTGGGATTAAGTGATGAAATTGATGACATTCAACAATATCAAAATGCTAAAGTCAATAACAACATCGGAAAATGATTCTTTACTGCATCCTTGAAAGCAAGGTGAAGATATGCCTTCTCAACTCAGTTTGCTGAAAGCAACTTTGCAGAGCATGAAAAGTTTCCAATTTATTGATAATCAGCTAGATGAAAGTGTAAAATCTAGACTGGTGATTCTTCAACTTTAGTGTGCTGAAGAATAAGCTGAGTGGTGGTTAAAATAAACATTCCTGGGCAACACTTGCAGAGATTCTGACAAAACGGGTGAAGAGGGATGGACCCCTCTCATGTTTAAGAAGCACAACTCAAGATTCTGGTGGAGGTCTTTTGAGGACCATCTTTAAAGAAAAACTGAGTAGACTAAGGGAAGGGATGTTTGCAGACTTGCCACGCACTCTTCCAGAACGTTATTTCTAATAACTCATATTTTGAAAAAAATATTGGATAGTGAAGACTTTTCAAGCTATAGTCTGGGGAATAGGGACTTTATAAATCAATGAAGTGTAGATCCATTATATGCTTCATTAGATTTCTTCAACAACAACCCAAATGTTATGAATATATTTTCCTCCATCAAGGATTCATGTGTCCCTCAAAATATATTTGGAATTTCTAAATAGAAGTATGGAAAAATTTCTATGACAAAAATGTGATGGCAGCAGGGTATCAGAGGCCAAGGTTTTAGCAGGAGAGGGGAAAGATAACTTAGATGTTTCTGACACAAACATCAGAAAGTTGATGTGAGCTCCACAGAATAAGTTGGCAAAGTCCCCCTTATGGCCTTCAAAACTTCCCCATTTGTACCAAATAGCTATTAACATCAGAATTTTATTTAAAAATGAAAAAAAGGCAATAACAGTCCTGTGATATTGTATTCTACAATGGGAAATAAATATTTGATTTCTGTTCCAGTTTCTGTCTCAGAGTTCCTAAAATCCTTGGAATTTCTTACGTGATAAAAGCAATAAATGTAGTATTTTGATATTCATAAGAAACCCTTTTCAATCGTTCCTGAGTTTATGTTAATGAAGTAACTTTTGGAAAGCTGCTAAGGATGGGCTGGTTTCCAGGGGAATCAACCATGTGATTCAAGGGCTGGCACTTTCAGTGCCACTCCCCTCACATCTGGGGAAGGGAAAAGGGCTGAAGGTTGAATCAATCATCGATAGCCAATAAGTTAATCAATCATGCCTAGGTAATGATGAAGCCTCCATTAAAAAACCAAAAGGACTGGATTTGGAGAGTTTCCAGGTTAGGGAACCAAAATGTTTCCATGTGACATCATCTGGGGCCCCAAACTTCACAGGGATAGAAGTTCCTTTGTTTGGGACCTTGCCTTATGTATCTCTTCATCTGGCTATTGATTCACATCCTTTAATATCCTTTGTAACAAACTGGCAATCTAATGAGTAAGAGGATTTCCTGAGTTCTGTGAGCTGCTCTAGCAAATTAATCCAACAAACCCAAGGTGGGATTATGGGAACCTCCAATCTATAGCTGGGTAGTTGGAAGCACAGATATCAAGCTGGATTTGTGACTGGTGTCTGAAATTGGGGGCCTTTTTATGGGATTGAGCCCTTAACCTGTGGAATCTGATGCTATCTCCGGATAGATAGTGTCAGAATTGAATTGAGCTGTCGGACACCCACCCGGGGTCCAAGAACTGCTTGGTGGTGTGGAGTAAAAACCCACACACTAGAATTTGTATCAGAATTGTATAGTCAATATTATTCTTTATTCTTAATGTCAAGGATATATACTGCTCTTGCTTAGAATCTAAAAGTTCACAGGAAAAGCTCCATTTTAAAGTTCAATTATATATTACTAAGGTATATCTTTTGTTGATTCCATGAAAATCTTGTCAATTTTTATTTTCAAAAATTAATATGAATTTGATTTTGATTTTAACAACATTATCTATTTGCTGTTATTAAGAAGGAAATATCAGAACCAATATTTGATACAGCCCTGTAGTCTTCAAAAATTTCTAAAAGCAAATTTTTTTAAAATTATTATTTGGCAAAATTCGAAACAAATATAACTAATTCTAGATTTTGAAAAATAATTTTACTGATTAGTAACAGGCTTTACACAAAAATAAATACATCATGTGTAAATAAATTTTTTCAATTACAATTTAGCATAATAGGGTGTGATAAAAAACATATAACTTCTTTAATTTTTAAAAATATTTTACTTCATGGTAACTATGTAAACTATTAAGCTTATTTATAAGGGATGTGATAAAGCTCCAGTATTTGATGAATTATTTTTTTTCAAATATGAAAAGCCCAATTACTATCTGGCACAAGCTTCCTACATCATTAGTCAGCTAGTTTTTACAATATAAATTTTATTTTCAAAGGAAAAACTTTTTATCTTTTTTATTTATTTCACCCAACTTTAATTATGCCAAAACACTAATTTCTAAAACAACAATTAAGTTTCAGATAGCAGTATTGGCAGATAATATTGTGAATATTTTAAATATCAATTACTCTCAGACAAACAAAAGTAGACACAAATCAAGAAAAAGGTTATATTTTTCCCCCACTGAGAAATGAAAGACCACATAGGAAATTCAACTTTACCCTAAATGAAGAACCAGAATTAAATGTAGGCCCTGCAACTCTGATCTATAATGCTCACTTTAGCTTTGTGTTGAAAATTAATCCAGGAAGAGATAGCTAATGTCCAAATGCTCTTTTTATTTGTAATTGTTTGTGATTTTACGCAAAAAACAATAAAGAGGCACCTGCCCCAGCATGATAGACTCTTAAGCTTAGCCACTACGTTATAGAACAATGTCCAAATTCCTTCTGACTATCTTCCTTTGCAGCAGCTTACTCCCTGCTGCAAAGTGGTTATCATGCTGAATTTTCAGTGATCAGAAAAGAAAGTATAAAAACTTCTAATTTTAGAAAGCTCTCCTTATAGATGTCTATTATAATAATTAATATAATGCACTTAAGATTTCTAGATACTACACACATATAATTGCCATTATTCTAAAGGTTTTTGTGAAGTTATCAGATAGTAAAAAATTTGCTTAATTTCACGATCTATTTTTTAATTCATTTAAGCAATATTGTTTCAAAATATACTAATTAATTACATAAAGAATATTTGCAAAGGCCCTAGTATATGTTTTCCCTATATTATATGTGATTGGGTAAATACAAACATACAATGAAACATGATCTACTCTTTCATAAGCTTAAAGGGGAAAATAAGTAGGATAAGTGACCTAGGGTCGTAATATATACATCAGAAAGCACCACATGTAGTAAAAGAGGTACAAATTGCAATGGTGGTTCACCAAAGGAAGGACTCACCTTCCACTTTGGAGGTCAGAGAATGGATTATGATTGAAATAGCATTTGCAATGTGTTTTAACACATATGTAGAATTTCAACAAGTAGAATTGGTAGGAAGTATATTACATGAAGAAGAAATAAGATGAGCAAAGCCCATTAACTAGGCAAAACAAAGAAACAGATAAACAATGTGAGTTCAGAAATCAGTTGAGTTTTGCTGGAGGGAAGAAAATCTGTAACAAATTAGTGGGAAATGAACCTGAATGAGGATAAACATGATGGGAATAACAGCACTATCCAAGTCAGGTCATTAGCAGCTTTAGTTTGTAGTATTACAAAAGTGCTCCCATTTCTTTCTTTTCAGCATGTTTTCTTTACATGCCTTCTTCACGTTTTCACCAAAAGAATAATTCTAAATTACAAATATAACCAAGTCTTTGGCTATTCATTACTTGATCTTCACTCCTTATGAATAAGCCTACAGTTTGCAAAACACTTCATAACCGGATAATCTGAAACCTGCCTGGCTTCATGCTTATTGTTTCTTAAATGAAAGCTATCCTGATATTCTATACTCCCAGTGATACATCTTAAAGCTACTTATAGTTTCCCTAAAATGATAATTGACACACTTTAAAATATTTCTTTTAGTTTTCTACCACTCTAGACAATATGCTCCACAAGGATTAGGATCATCTGTCCTCATCATTCTTTTATCCCTAATATCTTATATTCTGATTGCCATATATTAGGCACATATATATGGTCTTTAACAAATAGTGAATGAAATATTTTCATTCCTTTTTCATGCTAAGTCTGAACTATTCTATTTTCAATACATCTCAATTTATATTAGCCACATTCCATGTGCTTAATAGCCACACATGCACAGTGCTGATCTAGAAAAAGAGACAAAAAGTAAGAAGGTATTGCCTCTGTATCTGTAGCACTGTGCTGGAAATATACTGGGTGATAGAAATTTACACATTTTAAAGCAATCAGTTGGCCCTAAATCTTCAATGACTTTTATTTTATTCACATTTTTTAAAATATTATATTATGTGGCTTAATGTGTATATAGGCAATATTGCTGAGTCCCTAAGAACATGGCCTATTTCTGTAAAATATCACTAATTCAATGATCTTGGCCCAGGCAATATGGTTGACGACATGCAGACAGAGATCATTCAATATTTAATTTCCTACCAGTAACTCCTAAAACTGTCCTCAGTGCTCATCGGATATTTTTTAAAAGGAGAATGATTTTAAAAGCACTTCTGCCTACCTCTGGAATTCCTTCCTCAGTTAACATTACCCAGCATATAGCCAGTGTGAGGATAGCCTTATAAGAAAATATTAAAAAGGAATTTAGAGTGACAAAAGGTTTGTGACATCATTCCTCTTCCAGCTGTAGTTTGAAAATAAGGAACCATTTGATTGAATGTGATCCCTGAAATACATAGCTTCAGTTATGTGCTGTAGGGAAAGGGGTTATGCAGAAATCCATTTGTACTCAAATTTGCCTCCTTTACTGAGTTACCTCTGAGTCTAAAGTCATTACTTATCACTTAAGGACCTTCATTCTCTATAATCCTTCTGAAGGCAAGCTGTTCAACAAGATTTCGTGTTTCAATAACTTCAGGAAAATATTACAATACTTTCTGAGAATACTGGTTGGTATCACTTTGCTTAATTTTTCAATTAGCATACCTTTAGGAATTGCACACAGTACCATCCTATACTGAAACAAGGAAAGAGGGAAAATGTATGCTATGAATGTTCTTGCCTGAATAGGGACCCATTAAATAGATCAGGTGTCAGCAAACCTTTTCTCTAAAGAGTCATGAGGCTTTGTAGGCCAAGCAGCAAAATTGAGAGTATTATATAGGTATTTATAAAACAAGAGACAAAACAAAGTTTCACAATTTTTTTGAGGAAATTCAAACTATAATAAAAATAATTGACTAATTTTTTTTTTATAAAACAAGTCTACAAATGAGAAAAATAGACTTGTTTTTTAGGGGGATAGCATTTTACTTAGTTGGGGTTTAAGTTGGTATTCCCTATAATCAAATTGATCCCAAAAGTTCCTCTGTAAAAAAAAATTCTCAATTCACTGCTGTACACAGCTGTCAGTCATGCAGATTTGGCTCACAGGCCACCGTCTGACAATCCACAAACCAGACGAAGCTAGAGGCACCTAGATTTCTTTATGTGTGTAGATGAATGTGTTTGTTTGTATGTTAAGCCAGTAGTTGACATGAAGTCACTAGATGAGTATGGAAAACAATTTTGGTATACTTCACTCTTTTTAAAGAACTGAGCCTAGCCTTCCCCTACTGTAGTGAGAAGATATTTTTAAAGAGCTGTATTCATTTTCTGTTATTGCTGTAAGAATTACCATAAGCTTAGTGGTTTAAAACAACAGAGATTTATTATCATACAGTTCTGAAGCGTAGAAGTCCAAAATCAGTCTTGATCAGCTAATGTTAAGGACAGTTCCTTCTGGAGGCTATAAGGGGAGAATCTCTTTCCTTGCTTTTTCAGGTTCCAGAGACTGCTGCAGTGATTGACACATGACCCCTTCCTCACACTGCTCCAACTTCTTAGATCCATCATCACATGTATTGTTACTAACTCATCATTCTATCTACCTCTTATAAGGACCCCTTTGATTTTATCAGGCCCACCAGGATAATCCAGAATAATTCATTTATTCCGAAATCCCTAATTTATAGATCCTAACATATGCAAAATCCCTTTATCAGGCAACTTTGCAAATTCACAGTGTCTGGGGACTAGGATCTAGACATCTCTGGGGCCATTATTCATCCCACCACAGTAATTGTCTGCATTTTATTCAATGTGCTGGTTGCTTTATACTTAGGGGTTTCACTGGCTTTCCTAGGCCACTTAAAAGATACTTCAAGTGCACTAAAGATTTCAATACGTCTCTAATCGATATGAGTAGTTTACAAAATGGTAATGTAGTTATTCCTGAGTACATAAGAGTCCCACATGTGTTTTCTTATTTAACCATCAGAGCATCCAGTGAGGCATGTATTATATCCTCATTTTACTTGTATATGACTGTTTAATATCAGCTGACTACAACTACTAAATCCATTTGAAAAGTAGTGTATAACTGTAGTTCTCCTGATACTTCTTTTAAAACACAGCCATCCTCTGAAATCCCAGCTGGAACAACATGTTTGAAAAATTAGTGAAGAATGAAGTTCCTTGTTTCTTTCCAAATCAAATGCAGGAAATCAAGCATATGAAAATCATATTCCTCTCTCATCTTCTGAATGTAGATTAAGAAATGTTAGAAATAATTATGTAGAGAATGAACAGAGTTTTAATTTAATATAATCAGGTAGGCTCTCAGCTACCATTAGACAGACAGGAAAGAGATAATTTCAGTAGATTAATATATGCTATTTGGGAAACTTTAAAGAGATTTTTTTTTCAGGATTGATCAACTTTTGCCTTTAAAATACAGAAATATATTCAAATTTGAATTGTAAATTCCATCTATATTTTATATAGATATATGGGAAAACTTTTGATTCTGGGAATAGGTATCATTAGGCATCAATTCAATAAAGATAAGACTTCAAGAACAATGGACTTCAAAATGTTAGTTTATTGTGTAGTTAAGATTATTTCATATATGTAAAATCTAATCTGAATCAAATGTATCAACCTTTGAGAAACTAACAATTTTATAAATCCTTTAGTATGTAAAAGAGTAGATTTGTTTTCCAAATATGGAAATAAAAAAGTGTGGCTTAATATAGTATAATCAGTGGCTTGATGCATGAGAAGGTGATCATTTGAACAATTCTCATCAGTATTTAATTAAATTTTCAGATGAATTGTTTAATTTAGCAAATCTGTCTTATTTTGTATATACAAAATGATATACGTAAAAATTTTGACAGAAATGTGTTTCTATTCCAAATAGAAAATATACTTGGAATACTTAATCCATAAAGGAGAATAATCCATTTATTAGAGTATTGGAAATGTCATTTTTTTCTAAAAAAATGGTCAGCATCCCCTTCTGTTCACTTTGTTGCCTAACAAAGTAGAAACCAGAAATGCATCTGGTGCTCCAAGCATATTCACCAATAAGGAGTGGTTTTCACAGTGTCTTGAAGTGTAAAATAGATCTGTGAAAGCTACAACACCAGCCCTCAGGAAAATTATACTATGAAAATTTTGAGAATAAATTTTGCAAAGCATAATATATCATGCATATAAATAACAATGACATTTAACATCTATAATCCAAATAGAAAAATGTTGTCTGAGAGTTTAGAAATGGCCAAATTTCTCAAAAGATTTCATTTTAGACATATATTAAAGAATTAAAATTATAAATATTCTAAGTAAACTTGCCATTGGTAACTCAAGTGAATTTGAAAAAAAAATATGTGCAAGAAAAATGTTTAAATAACTGCTAAAAAAGATAAACTGACTCTACTGAGTTAAAAAAAAATGTATTAAGGCACTAAAAAGAAAAGGATAAATTGACTCTAAAGGATTAATAATATTTCTCTCAGCTAATGGCCTCAAGGTAAAATGTAATCTTTGTGGCAAAAAGCAGAGCAAATTATTCAATAAAACTAGAAAAGCATTCTGTGTATTACAGGAAGAGAGGGGGAAAAGAATCACAAATTTGTAAGTACTGGTTTATATTCCAAAATACACCTATACCTCAAGCCATTTGCACAGCCCCCAGGTTCTCTATGAAGGTGGGAGCCTAAGAGTCACACCCTGAAACTTAAAATGTGTGAGTTAAATTTTCTGTTTTTATCCATTGACATGGATTGCGTATAGACCATGAACCAGACATGCATTGTCTCATTTTATACTAAGAAAAATTCTAGGAGGAATATATCATAGTGGTCATTAAATAGACAAATAAACTGGCTCTATAGAATTCCATTACATTGTTTAAAATCACACATTTGGAAGGTAAGGGATGAAGGATGGGATCTATGATTATCTCATTTTAAGCACAGTGCTCTTTCCAAAATTCAACTCTGCCCTCCATTAATGAGGAAAAGCAAAGTATCTTCTCATGTTTTAGTGTAGAGTTCAGGGTACGGGGTGAAACAGAAGACAGGCACCCACTTTGAACAGTATATTGTCTGACCTAAGAGGAGCTACCAATGTGTCCTATCACAACTATATGTGGTACCACATGTGGCCAAGTAGCTGACTGAAATTCTATTCACAGCAAGTGTTTTACTCTTATATCAGTTTGAATGACATTAGGATTTTCTTCTCCCTCCTGCCCCAACCGAAATAAAATCTGAAGTGTCCTTCAACTTTATTTTACTAAGTCCCCCGCCTGCATGTGGTGGGTGTGGGATAGGGCATAAGTCGCGTTAAGTGAAAAAATATTTATTTAGGATCTACTATATGTAAGATACTGTGGTAATCACTATTAGAATAAAACATGGATAAATGCCTCCTTTATTCTTGAGATCTTAATAGTCCAACGGGAGAAACAGGCATACAAATAAATATATTTATGTGTGGGGGTGCACACACGTATATATAGTTTCTTGATATTAAATTATATCAATACCATATAAAGAAGCAATTTGTTAGAATGCTTGTTTTTACTGAACTAATATAGATTTGTATGAATAGGAGAGATCTTAGATATTAACATTCTTTACTACGAATATCATGTTACAAAATAAATAGAAATGAGATGCAGAAAGTTTAAATAATTTATTCAGATTTAGTTTAATGAATTAAAATCAGCACTAGAACTTGTTGCCACGCAGCAGCCTACCTGTCTGTTTCCTCGTACTTGCCCCTAAAGAAAGGAGAGTCTGTGAGACAGATCCTTTCAGGGACTTTGCTTCACCTTTGTGCTTACACCTCATGTCTCCCTGTTTGGCCCCAGAAAGATGGCTGGTTAGTCAAAGACGGGTATGACTCCCCATGGGGGGGCAACCCAAGCCAGACACAGCCATGTGGGGACCATCTGAGGAACTTATGGGGTCAATAGAGTTGGGCACAGACCCCTCCTTCCCCTGCTAAGGAGAGCCTCTGCCTCTGTGGCTGCATTCCTTCCCACAACCTGCAGGGGAAGAGATTCAATGATGTGCACTCCATCTATTCATATGCATAAAGGTTTGTCCCTTGGGGAAGTACTTATCCTGAGACATAGGGTTCGGCTGCCTGCAGGCAAGGGTGATTGGCTAAAATCAGTTTTCTATTGATTCGGGGCTCAGTCCTTGAGACTGCAGTCCCTTGGCCCCGCTTGCACACTACTCTCATCTACTGTCTTTCTTAACCTTGTGCCGCCCTCCTCGCTTCCCACAACTCTTGTCGTGATGGACGCGACAAGAACTCACATCTCTGACTCTTCAGTCTGTAATATTAATTTCAATAGCACATATTTAGAGGTATTAATATACACAACTAATTCTAAAAATATTTTTGCAGAAGGAATGATACCTCTTAGAATATTAGAGACAGGTACAAATATTCTTGAAGGAATTCTTGTTTAACTTCTTGTCCATTTCAGGAGTCTGTCTGCTGCACATTAACATTATTGATTGCCATTCCCAAGACTCTGCCTGAAACATTCCTGTACTAACAAGCTCACAACCTCATAAATGAACCCATGCAATATGGGAGCTGTACTATTTCTAGATGTTTTATTTTTGTGCTTAATCCTGAATCAACGTAATTCCCATCCAGTGGTTCTGAATCTTTCCTTTGGAACTATAGCAAATATATCTAATCAAGCTTATGTGTTCTCAGTTCAATGTCTAAAAGCAACTAATCATTTCTCCCATACATTTTCTTTTTCTGTACTCAATTGTCCCAGCATTTCCTTCTCAAATCTCTCATCATTACAACCACTCTTATTTGGATATGTCCTGATCAGCCAGTGTCCCATTTCAATATGCGATGTCTAGAAATGAGTATAAAATTCTCATACGGTCTTGCTAAGTTGGAGAACACTGGTATTTTCTTTCTTACAGACTCAGTCTCTATTGGTGTAGACTAACGTAACATTCATTTTTCTGGCTGCCACCTCACCTGTTTGAACTTCTTGTCAAATGAAAAATGTAGCTTTTCACATTTCCAAGAATTCATATAAAGAAGCAGCCACTGAGGAGAAGCCTCTACCAGATGGCATAAAGCTGAGTCTGCTGGGACTGTGTTGGCATGAAAGTTCCAGTCAGAAACTTTAGATCACCTAGTCCTCTGAATTCTAATAGTTGTGTTACTTATTTGATATTTTCCTGCTACATGCTGTTAAATTTAATCCTGATACACCTGTTCTACAAAACTGCTGTCCTGCTTTGGTTTCTGTCTTCCCACAGCTCTGTCACTGGTGAGGTAACTACATTTTCATCCTCAACCTCACAAGACACTATTGGTATTGGCAATCCCTTAGTTTTTCTTTTTTTCCAGTTAAATTTTCATTTATCCTCAGTGATTACTCTGCTTTGCTAACAGCTTTTATTTACGTAGATGATCTCACTTCCTCCTTTATAGAGAGTTGAAGAACTGATGCATGAACTAACTAACTCTCCTACTCTCCACCATTACCCATCAAATACAACCATCCTTCTCTTTTTTCATTTTTCAGATGATGAAATTACTCTCATTTCAGTCAATATCAATTTTTGCAATATCCCTCTGCTGGGGAATTAGCTTCTTCACTTTCTATTTTTTAAATATGTCAGACTTCCCTATGATAGAAGGAAATAAAGGCGGGGAAAACACCTCCGTTGATTGCTTCTCATCATTAATACCACTCTATTTCTTTCCTTTCTCAGACGTGATTCTTGACAGAATGGATTATAATCACTATGAGATTTTCCTCAGTTCTGAGCCACTGTCCAGACCTTTGCCTCATGACTTCCACAGATACCAAGCCATTGAAACCATCATAAGCAAAATCATCTACATCCCCAGTATCCATAAATATTTATCTTACTGAAATTATTTAATGCTTTTTACAATTTACATAATTAAGTCTCAAAACCTTTGGTTTTTATTACATTTCTCTTTTTTTGAAATTGTCTATCTCACTGGTTTCCTTTTATTCTCCTCACAACAAATGTTGGAGGAGAATAAAAGGAAAATGTTGGAATTTTTTGGTTATATTTAATTTTCCCGCTGCTTTTCTTATCTATACATAGTTTGATTTTGGCAGCTGTATCCATTTTCTTATTTTTGCTGTATCAAAATTTCAAGCTTCTGTGTTATATCCACAAAAATTCAAGTGCATGTATAAATCTGCTCACTAAACATTTTCATCTGACTCTCCAGTGGACATCTGAAACTTTTTATATCAAAAACTGAATTCATCATATTTCCTTCAGAATATGAATTCATCATAATATTCCTTTTCTAAACTATTCACAAATTCATTTATGATCTGTTGACCAGTTGCCCAAGCCCGGAAACTCAGAGTTATCCTATAACAAACATCATGATTTCAAATCCAACTAATTGCTGGTTTCCACAGTTTTACCTGTTTATACTCAAAACTGTCCCTTACTTATGTTATTACTAAAACTGCTTTAAGGTGAAGCTTTGTCATACCTGACTTGCACAATTGCTACAGACTTCAAATTGGCTTCCCTAACTCCAAGCATTCTCTACTGTTGGGGTTGCTTCTCCAATACATAAACCAGACTTTTGATCCTTACCTCTTAAAAAGCCTTTAATAACTTCTACCACCATAACATAGAACTCAGGCAATACATAAATGCTTTTATCATCTTCTTCAGCCTCATTTCAGGCCACTACTCACAAATAATATATGTTCAAGTAATGACACACTGCATATTTTCCTTACACACTCAGAGATGCTTTATGTCTTGGTATACTTATCCACATTGTTCAGCCTGAAAAACCCTTCCTTCTATACTGTTACTTATGTATTTCCCACAGCCTAGTAGCTCCTACAGAACTCATCACTTCTTTCCACCCACCTTTCGTTGGTGGCCTTTCTCTGACCTTATAACTCCACCATAATTACCATACTAGATGTAAATGCTGTTTATTGTCAGATACTCTCCCTAATTTATCTTTGTATCCTCAATTTCAAATACTTAGAATAATATGCTTAATACACATTTATTGAATTTGGAAGTTTGTCATATGAACAGTTGAAGCACAGACCCTATTTAATGCTCACTCATTTGATTTGTAATTTCCCATTGCTTATAGAACAAGTTACTCTGAACTTAGTGTCTGTAAGCAACACAAATTTATTCTCTACAGTTCTGGAGGTCAGAAATCTAAAATGGTCCACTGCAATCTGTTCTTTCCAGAAGTTCTAAGGGAGAAACTGCTCCCATGTTTTTTCCAGCTTCCTTGTCTCAAGGCCCCTTCCTCCATCTTAAAAGCCCCCAGCATGGCATCTTTTCTCTGACCTCTGCTTGCATTCTCAGATCTCCTCTCTATAACTCTGACCTTCCCACCTCCCTCTCAAAAGGACCCTTGAGATTGCACTGGACCCACCCAAATAATACAGGATGATCTCCTTATTTCAAGATACTCATTTATCACAATTGCAAAGTCCCTTTTCCATGTAAAGTATTACATTCACAACTTCCAGGGGTTATGACTTCGTTATCTTTTGGAGAAGGGTCATTATTCAGCCTATGATAGTTATCTAATTGCAAAAATTTACATTAAGTTTCCTAAAACTATATTCCATTAATGTTGGCTTATTTCCTTCTCAAATATATATTGCAAAATGTAAACTAAAACACCCTTATTTTGTATCACTTGTTAATTTAAAAATGCGCCTTCCTTTTTATCATTAACCAAATGATTGATTAAAAATATTATCCAATATAATTAATACAGAGCTTTGTAGAAACTCCCTAATGTAGTTGGGCTTCTATTTATTTAGTTTTTTTCATCCAGCAGTAACTTTTCTGACTCCAGTACTACCAGGTCCACATTTCTCCTTCTTGTCTGTAAGGAAATTGTGAAATTCTGTGTGTATCTCTTATCAAAGACGGTACACAATTGCTCTACTCTCAAATTATATCAAAAGATTTTGGTTTATCTGATTTATACTTAATAACTTCTGCTACATGGATGAAATGTTTAGTAAATCATAGTTTATAAATAATCTATGAAAAAATTCCACAATGGAATATTCAGACTTGTCTCTATTGTCTAAAATATTATTTTCTCCCTTATTTGGAAATCAGGACGCTTTTCCATATCCAATCTTTTGGCATTTCTCTAATTCCTAATTATTCCTGATACATTTATAACAATCATTCTGTAATCAAATATGAAAATCCATAATTTAGCTAAAATGTTTTAAATCTTTTAGATTTATTTATTAGATGTACTCTTTGAATGTTTCAAATTAATAAATAGCAATAATATAGATCGTTATATTTATGTATTATATGCATGTATAATATGTAAAATACATATATTTAATATATATCTTATATATTATAAATAAACTAAATTTATAAACACATTAAATATAAATTAAATACACATATACATTTGTATATTTGGTATTACTCTTGGTATCTATAAATAAAAATGAAAGTAAATATTTATGTTAAATATTTTTAAGGAGAATTTCATCAAAAGTTCATTAAAATGCATGTTAGACCTCAAGCAAATGTAAAAAAATGTGCATATTCCAATAATTGTGAGCTATTTCTAAAATAATATTTAACCATGAAGAAAAAAATCTACTCCAACTTTGAGATTATTTGTAGTCTTCAATTTTATTTATAAATTATACCCCAAATCTCTTCTTAGAGATGATATAAACTGTTTTCCCCATATATAAAGAATTGTTATTTTAAAATTCCATTTATTGAAATAACATATTAGACAACTTATATTTCTGAAAAAATATAATCTTTACTGTAAAAATATTTAGGTTTTCTATTTCCTTTCTAATGGCTGGTGTCAATGCTATATGTGAAAATATGTGTTGAACAGATCTTGATGCTGATGAAGTGTGAGTGATGCCACCATCTGCAGCTGTGGAAACACACACTCTGTGGGGCCTGAACTTGGGCCCCAACATGGGAAAGGGTTTAAGGTCATCTTTAAAATATTATTTTCTTTCTGTTTTCAGTGTTAAATATAACATAATGGAAGTTTGAAATCCCAAACAGGTTTTTTTTTTAAGGGTTTTGAAATAATTTCAAGTCATGTTTAGGGGAAATATATTCTAATCTTCTCCTAAACTTCTCTCAAGACAGTGCATCTGATAGCAATTAATCTGAAATTCAATGTAAAACCTTCTCTAGAGAGAGATTTAAAGTAAAAAATATTCACAAAAGAATATCATTGACAATTCCTAATGGCCGTTGGTCCATATTTTATAGGTGATGTATAATGTAAAACCAATAATAATAATAATAATAATAATAACAATTATTATTATTCATCTTCCTTTAATTTTTTATGTTGAAGAACTGAAAGATCATTATATAAGTTGTCAAAATTTACTGTCATCAATGAATTGAGCTAATAAGTTGAAATATTATCCCTTTATTCACTTAAAAATTTTGAGACATTGCAAATAAGGCAAAATGAACTCAGGCTATAACCCCTGAAATCTGTTTTGGTTTCATGATACATGTGTTTGTTTTTATACTACTTGTTTAGTCTTATTAATATTTATCCATATTAAGTTTTCACTTTAAAGATAAAATTGTTCTTGGGATGAAATAGTTGGGTATATGCCCAATTGTGCATACACTGAAGGTGACATGTTCCTGCAAAGTCTTAAATAGTGGAGAAGAAAACTAATTTATGGAATAACTTCTGTTTACAAATTAACATCACATTAAATAGGAAGATGAAGAAATTTGGTTAACCAAAATAAAATTTAATTAACCTAGACATATCACTTCTTCACATACAAAAGCAAGTATTTGTATAACTAGAATGCCCTGGTGGTGTAGAGATTGTTAAATAGCACCATTGCCCTTGAGTATATGATCAAATATATTTTGAGTTCTATATAAGATTTGAATCACTGTGAACCAGTTTATAGAATACACTACTTGAGGTCAGCACTGTAAAACCTAATTTTATAATGGAAAAACTTTGGGGGTGGCTTTGATGTCTTTTTATTTTGTTTTTCAAAATGCAAATACCATAAGTAAGATTTCTGATTTGTTTTTAATATAAAATCTGAATTTGGACTTCAAAATAGATGTATTATTATTATTATTATTGCCATTTAAACTAGAAAAAATGAGGAAGAAATATCAAAATGTAATTAGCACATTCTATCTTGTGTTTAAGATACAGCTATACACTCAGGTTGTGAGAAATCTGTATATTTTTCCCACTATAAATGGAGTCACATACTGAAATGACAGAAATCTTTCATTAATAAACACCAGTAAGCTTTTAATACTTCTGCTTCCCCTTATTAGGCTCACGACTAAACTAAATTGCAAAACATAAAGAACATTGAAGTACTGCTTATAGAAAATACTGCTTTAAGAAAATACTGCTTATAAGTTGCATAGAATGGAATTATAAAGCAGAAATGTGTTTTTGTTTTGGGTAACAAAATATTTGAGTTTCCTGTATAGTGTATGGTGGAGATTACTTAAAAATACCAATGAGAATGTAAAAAAAAATAGGTGGCATTTTAGAATTCGTACAAAATGCCTTAATGTTCACATTAATATGCCCTGAATTATGTAATATTTCCTGTAATCTTAGCTGCTAATCTATTGTAAAAACCTGGCCTTTAAAGTGTTGAAACCCTCTATCCAGAGAGTAAGGACCTACCACGTGTTTCAGTTCATCCTTTGTAAGTGTTCAGCTAAGCTTCTTCCTTCAAAATGTACTTTAAATATGATTGCAAGAGACTGTTTCAGAACTCATTAAATTATAAAT
The DNA here is from genome assembly GCF_036562045.2 of Rhinolophus sinicus. Classification (NCBI taxonomy): domain Eukaryota; kingdom Metazoa; phylum Chordata; class Mammalia; order Chiroptera; family Rhinolophidae; genus Rhinolophus; species Rhinolophus sinicus. The sequence continues at coordinate 47,781,321 of NC_133754.1, read as the reverse complement.
AGACAATATTGGTTTGTTAGATGTACTCTCACTTTAAAGTATGTATAAGGCAATAATAATAGAAGTAAAATAATAGAAATAAGATGACAAACTACTTGTGATTAATCATAAATAATTGTGGATGTTTGTGCATGTGTATCAAGCATTAAGTTTAGTGGACATAACTTTGTTCTCTTTATTATGAATTCCCCTAACTAATAGATGAGTTAAAATGGGCAATTCACCTTTAACAAAATTGAATAATATCCCATATTTACCTTAGTAAAATTGAGATTCAAATTCCAACCTAATTCATTGATTAACTGAAACAAACAAACAAACAAAAAAATCCTTTCCCACCTCATACTGAGATTGCAAGAATAAATCAATTTAAAGAGAGTGAAAGAGTTCCATAAGAAATAAGCTATCATTAGCAGATATTGGCATTATTTAACTTTGCTGTGTGACCACTAGAGGCCCCCGTTAAACAGAAATCCTGATTATCTTCCATGACTGACTTCAAAAAGCAAATCAATCACGTATATATTGAAAGCTTATTAAAATTGAGACTCACTATGAAGTTTTTTGGCTGATGTAAAGACAAATAATGGGTATTCCCAGCACTTAGGGGGTATTTAATTTAGTTGAAGACACTTTGGCTGCAATGAACAAATTCACAAATCAATCTTATTTCTCAAGATTTCATTCCAAAATAATCAATACTCCTGGTTGAGAGATACAGTAACCATGATCTGCTTACCTGGAGCAGAAGTCATCAAAGCCGTAAACTGCTAGGAACACTTAAATGGTCATTTTGATAAATTCCTGCAGGCTGAGTGTGGTCTAGTCTGAGAGTAAGAAAATCTTGGGGTCATAGTCTTAGGAGATACTAACTTTCTTTACCTGAAGAACTCCATCAGGTTCTCAAGGTAAAGATGCAAGAAAGAGCCCCTCCTGACTGTGTCAGGGCAAAGGAAGAGTCAATATAATAAAACCTGAGACTTACACATAACCAAGTCTTACTCTCCAAGGTGAAGGACTTCACCACAGCACAGTTCCGAAATTTTATCTCAGCTAGAAGAAGGGGATATTCCTCCACTCAAGCCACCTCCAGCCTTCTTCTATCACGTAAGAGGGAAAATGTTAAGAAATGAAAACCACAGCCAAAAGGGGACAGGGTTTCACAGAAATAAATTAGGAATGCTACAAGTAGGTAAAGGATAAGGGGAAAAGCTAAACTACTGGAAGAGAAACAGAAACATTTGTAAAGGCCAGGATCATAGCACATAGGCCTACTAAATTACTAAGCCTTAGTCTAAAGGTTATAGAATGTCCCCTGCCCACCACACCCAACAAGAGTCCAGATATATAATAGTGGATTATGGCTAAAAGAGCTGTGAGACTCACACTATGTCTGGGAAACAATACATGAGAAGCCTAAAATCCTAGAGGACAGGCAAAACTAAGGACACTAGAGGAATTTGAAGCCTCTGGCACTTAGCCACAGCAAGCATTGAACACAACTCAACTTCTAGCCACGTTAACACAAATTCTCATACAAAATGCCTATTTACTTCAATATCTATTATCCAAAACAAAATGGCTAGTTTTCAAAAAAAAAAAAAATTCAAGACATGTCAACAGACATAAATACATTTATTCTTGCATACAAATACACACACACACACATGCATGCATGCATACATACATACATAAATGTGTACTAATCTGGAAAAGACAAAGTAAATCAAAATGAGATTCAGCTATGACTCAGATATTGTAAACATAGGACATGGAATTAAAAATTGTGATAATTAATATGTTAAAGGCTCTAATGAAAAGGTACACAACATGCAAGAAGAAATGGGCTAGGGCAAGGGAAGTAAAAGCTAAAATAAATTAATGGAACTATATCAAACTAAAAAGCTTCTGCACAGCAAAAGAAACCATTGACAAAATAAAGAAGCAACCAAATGAGAGAAGAATTTGCAAACAATGCCTCCAATAAGGGACTATCCATAATATATAAGGAACTCATACAACTCAACAACAAAAAACAAGCAATCCAATTAAAAAATGGGCAGAGGATCTGAATAGACATTTCTCCAAAGAGGACATACAAATGGCCAGTAGAAATATGAAAAGATGTTCAACGTCATTAATCATCAGAGAAACGCATATAAAAACCACAATGAGCTATCACCTCATACCAGTCAGAATGGCTATCATCAACAAGACAAATAATAACAAGTGTTGGAGAGGCTGTGGAGAAAAAGGAACACTCATACACTTTTGATGGGAATGCAGATTGGTGCAACTGCTATGGAAGGCAGTGTGGAGGTTCCTCAAAAAATTAAGAATAGAATTACCATATGACCCAGCAATCCCTCTCCTAGGTATCTACCCAAAAAATTTGAAAACATTTATCCGTAAAGATATATGTGCTCCGATGTTCATTGCAGCATTATTTACAGTGGACAAGACATGGAAACAACCAAAGTGTCCTTCAATAGATGATTGGATAAAGAAAATGTGATATAGACACACAGTGGAATAGTATTCTGCCATAAGAAAAGATGACATAGTGCCATTTGCCAAAACATGGATAGATCTTGAGATTATTATGCTAAGCAAAATAAGTCACAGAGAAAAAGTTGAGAACCACATGATTTCACTGATACATGGGATATAAAACTGAAAACTACAAAGGAACAAGACAAACAAATGAAACAAAAACTCTTGGACACAGACAATAGTTTAGTGGTTACCAGAGGGTAAAAGGGGAGAGGGGTGATCAATAAGGGTAAAGGGGGTCAAATAAATGGTGTTGGAAGGAGAACTGATTCTGGGTAGTGAACACAATGTGATATATAGATTATGTATTACAGAATTATGCATTTGAAACCTATGTAATTTTACTAACCATTGTTACCCAATAAATTTTAATTTAAAAAAAAAGAACCAAAGGGTAATGTAAGCAGAGAAATGGAAACTCTTAAGACAAAATAAAAAGGAAATGCTAAAACTAAGAAACAGTGACAAAAAAAAAAAAAAAATGTCCTCAGCGGGATCATCAGTAGATTCAACATGGCTGAGGAAAAAAACCAGTAAACTTGAAAATCAGTCAAATCAGCTCAAAATCTCCCCAAATTGAAAAACAAACAAACAAACAAACAAACGGAAAAAAAAAAAAAAAAACAAGAGAGAAAAAAATTACCTATAGAGGAGCAAGAATAATAAATACAATGGATTTCTCATTCGAAAGCAAGAAAGCAAGAAGAGAGTGGAGTAAATATATAGTGTTGTAAAGAAAAAATATCAGTCTAGAATTCTATACCCACTGGAAGTATCCTCAGTTGTGAAGAATAATAAAGGCTTTCTCAAACAAACAAAAATTGAGAGAATTCATTGCTTCCAGACCTGATATTCAAGAAACGTTCAGGCAAATTTCAGTTAGAAGAAAATATTATGAGTTAGAAACTTGTATCTGTGTAAAAAAAAAAGAGAGAGCATAGGAGAAGAAATAAATGAAGGCGAAGTAAAACCCTTTATTTTTCTCCTTTTAATTGACTTAAAAATAATTCCTATGTAAAGTAAAAATAGTGACAATGTATCAGATGATTATAGTTGATGGATAAAAGAATGAACAATAGCAATGTCAGAAGGGAGAAATGGGGTTATACTATTATAAGGTACATGTTCTGTAGGTGAAGTAGTATAATGTTATTTCAAAGTGGACTTAGATTATTTAAAAATATGTGGCAAATTCTAGGGCCACCACTAACTATGTTTTAGAAGATGTGTAAATGATATGTTAAAGGAGGAAATTGAATGAAATCATACAAAATGGTCAATTAAAACCAGAAAGGTAGAGAAGAGGAGGAAATAAAACAAACAATGAACAAATGCAATGAATTAAAAACAGTTACAGAATTGTACATCTGAAATCTGTGTAACTTTACTAACAATTGTCACCCCAATAAAATTTAACTAAAAAAAAGAAAAAAAAAGTTACAAAGATGGTAGATATTAATGGCAGATTATAATATATCTATATCAATAATCACTATAAATAAATGGTCTAAATACAGTACTTAAAAAACCAAGATTATTAGAGGGGATATAAACCAAGACCACTGTTAAAGACAGTCTTACAATATCTGCTTTTCCTTCTTATCCACTTCAGAAACTTGAAGAATATATGCTCTAACCTTCCTGGATTCTTCTGCAAAATCTTTCACACTTGTCAAAGTCCTTTTTTCTAACATAATGACCAACTGTGTTTTCATTTAGCCTGGGCAACTTATCCACTAACTCATTGAGTTTATGCCAGCTGCAAAGATGATACACATGCTCTGTACTATTCAAGTCATTTTATAAAATTGCTGAATTTTGACAGCCTTAACGGTGGCTTCTTATCAACGTTTTTCATTGTTGTTGTTGTTGTTGTTGTTGTGTGAACAGGCATTCTGTATTACAAATAAACTAACTTGTACTATAATCTAGTCCATATTTTTCCTTCTTGGCCACAAGACTACCAGGGAACTTTTTTGTTTAATAAAATAACTTACTGAAACCTAAGAAAATTGTGCTACTGCTACTGCTCACCTTCTGAGATACCATTCTAGTAAACATGGAATGCTGTGAAAGGGGCATAAGTTGTTTTTAGTTAAACAGTGTTGGCTATTTGGGCCTCTTATCTATTTGGGCTCCTTTGCTCAAACCTAAACTGTAGTCCTCCTAGCATGACAATCATTTGAGAGGGGCTGATGTGCACATGAAACTTAGAATCCTACTATTCATATTCAGTAGTGTTGTCTCTGCCTACTTGTGCCCTGTACTAAGACTCTTAGCTTACTTATCTCTATTACGTTGCTATTGATTCTATTTGAAATCAATTTGACAAATCATGTGATTTGAGTATTTTCATTGGGTGCATGAGATTTCTGTTCCAATACCTGGGATAATTTAGTTAGTAGACTAGTTGGAGGATGTCACCACATCAGAATGATTTCCTATACAATATGAAAACTTTATTTCATAATATATTTCCTATCACTATTAATTTACACAAATGACTAAGTTCTGAAAAAGAGGGTAACTACTTTGTAGTTTAGGGCCATCTTTCATTCTATAATACAGTATTTTATGAATCTAAACAGGAAGTCAAAATTAATCAGAGATTATTAGAGATGATGTGGCAGAGTATATCATGGAAAATATATTTCTTAAATAAATCATTATATTATTGTGCTTCATTGATACTCATTTTTATCTTTATAAAATTGGGAGAGACAAGTATAATTTTAAATTATTCATCAAAAAATAAGCTTTCTGAATAGAAAACATGTATCTAATTTTACATGTGCATCTGACTATGTCTGTCATATCCCTGCTCTACACATTTACTAACTTTCCCTAAAAATTATACATAATGAATTAGCTTTATAGTAGATATTGACATAGATAAAATGATATGTTTCTTAATTACAACACTAATAACTCTGTCACTCATTACAAAATCCTGAGTCAATTTGAATTTTGAAGATCTAATAGAAACATATTTAATTAGTATGCTTCATTACAATAGTAGTGTAATTTGAGACAATGAACCCATAAGCTCAAAAATCTGACATACATTACAGTGAACATTCATTTAAGTGGAAACATTATTGAAACAGCCACATATGATGAGATCAGTCACTCTTGTAGCATTTTCTTACTTAATGAAATCATCCAGAGATGGAAAAATGTCATAAAATACTTGAAACACTCAGAAGAGAAAAACAATAAAGCAAGTTTCTTCAAAGCATTAATAATAAAATTATTAACATTAATGTTAAAAGATTACCTAATTCTTATGAAATCACTTACAAAACAGTAGATAACCAAGAAATATTGAGCAATGAAACTCCTTATATTTGATAGTATAGAATTGTATTACTTATCACAAAGAAAAAATTAGAAATTAATCAAAACGTCTCTGAAAAACTGAATGTGTTGGCTTCATATTTTCTTAGAAAGGAAAAATAATATTTATTTAATATATTTCCATAATTTAAAATAGAAATTGAGCAAGTTTTATATTCCCAATTATTTTAATTATAATAAACCACCAAATAATCACTTAAGCAGAAATGCATTTGTCCTGCGAGAATGGAGTTAATTAGAGATCAAATATAGTTTGTAAACTGCAAAGGATTTAATTTATAGATACAATAACTCCGTTGTCTTAGCTGTTCTTGGTTGTTAAATTTTTAAATATCTGAAAAAGTGGGTATTTATTTTGTTAAATAATTTACTTTCTAAATAAAAAATGTGTACCTTACAAGTGAGAGATGTTTTCTCAACTCATTTAAAACAATAAAAATTTTAAAGTATATTCTAGAAAAGGAATAGAAAAATGTGTCCCTTAAAAAGGATGGTGACTTTTTGTTTAAATGCCAAATCTAAAATAAAATCCTAGGTCAGGGATGGGATTTGGGTTTCTGCCTTGATCTCTAGAAAAAAGTAGGCATGCTGACAGCAAAGATTAGCAAAGTTAACAATGGTTTCATTTCTCTGTAATGTTATTCAAATTCCATTTTTATGTAATACATTGATTCTGCAGTTGCCATATGAAACCCCTTCTTTATAAATACATGTCACCATGAGGAGAATGACTTTGAGTCCCTATGCTGACTGTGTGTTATCTTGGTGTTAGGCTACTTTTGTGCCCAGCCTAAAAACACTACGTTTGATGCCAGAGGTAGAATGGGGCATTTTTCAGAATCCCAATGGTAGTTCACATGTTTGCGTTTATATTTCTGCTTTTCTAGTAGAATAAGATTTCTCAGCAGATAACAGTTTCTACAGTCTTCATACTCCTTCACTGAAAATAACAGGCACCATTACTCTATCAGCATGAATATAATTATGTCTCTGTTCTTCTGTCACAAGCTATTCTTTGATAGAATATTTAAAAGAATAAATGGGTTGTGGAAACTAGGGTCCTCAGACGCTAAATAAGATGAAGAACTACACTATAACGCTAACTAGAAACAATGTCTTATGATAACTTTAAAATTGAAATGTTATAGTAAAGCAAAATATAGTAATGAAAAAGGGTTTCACTATGTTGCGAAACATTTGCATGATCAAATATTAGCTGCATAACACAGATATATTATTATATCTTAGTTATCATGTAAGAAGTTCTCCCAGTCCAAATATCATCTGTACACAAATTCTTTCTGAATTCCATTTTTTGAGGACAGTTCTAAGTAAGTTTGCACCCATAAATCTTATGAGGGGCACAGTGTCTCTGTTTAGCTAACTGCTGATTCTGTTTAAGCTGTGTTATATAAAAAATAGTGTGTGCGATGAAGATTTAAATGTCACATGAAATGTGTATGCCACTCTAAGAACATCACTGAGGTCTCCTACTTGGTGCTTTTATCCCTGATTGCACACGCAACATTCAATTTCTTCAGGAGAAATGTGGACCTAATGGAAACCCTTGGACTAGACAGACATCATCATCCATCTTAATAGATGAGTAATTCCACTTGCTCATTCCATCTCCATATTCGCACGGCATCTCATAATAATAATTATAAAGTCTCAAGACTTTATCTCAGAGCACATTAGAGAACTAGAGGGAGATGGTTTAATCGACAACCAGGGATTAAAGTTATGATTCCTTGCTTCCTTAATATTTATGCTCTCATATGTTTCCCATTGGAAAGAATGCAACAGAAATAACAAACCTCTTGCTGAATGCCATATTTTCCCAACTATCTGAGAAAATTCACTTTTGTTTAGATTTTATTCAGAGATAACATCTAGCAAATTCCTTTTGCCTCTCTCTCTCTCTCTCTCTCTCTCTCTCTCCCTCCCTCCCTCTCTCCCTCCCTCCCTCTCTCTTTCTTTCTCTCTCTCTCTCTGTATGTGAGTGTATATACATACATATTTGCATGTGTATATATAAAATATAAGTGCATATATTATAAGCATCCCTTTTTATCATACTACCTATTTATGAAGATGTATAATATAAGCATGAAAAATAGTTGCTGTGGGATATGCAGCCAAAATTGCATTAGATATTTCACATGTGATATCAAATAAAGTTCTATAAATATCTGGGGAAATATATCTGGGGAAAAATAAAATGTATCCTTTTTCAAAGAGCATGTGAGTAAAACCTAGGTCACAAAAGTAGAATTGTACACTAGTGTTGTAAATATGAAAACAAAAGCAACACACAGGTCTGGGTGTCTATGTCAATTGTAGGCTGTGTGAAGACCTGTCAGTGCGAATATGTTTCTAAAAGAGGTTACACATTTCTGGTCTGAAGTGCTTTGTAAAGGAATGAATGAAGCTCTCATTTCTCAGAAATACAGTATTAAAGGCTGGAGAAGGGAAAAGGTGGTAAAGTATTCCATACAAGGAAACGATAAGTTAGGTCAGAGTTCTAGAGCAGAAAGGGAATTTATGTGGCTAAGAAGGGAAAGAGAACATTTTAAAGGAAATATTTGTTGTTTTAAATGAAAATCATTTACTTCACCATGCACCCTTGTTTACAGATTACAGGTAAATTAATAAGCAATAAAGAACATTCCTACAATGAAAGTACCAAAGGTGTATGTTGATTTTGCTTTGTAGTGCCAAATATTGTGCTTCTGTGTCGCCAAATATAACTTAAAAAGACAGCAATAAGTATCGGGTAAAGATATTTCATTTCCAACGCTATATCCTGCTTGCCCACACGCTTTCACACCCGGGTCTTTAGTAAATATATAGAAATTACTCCTATGCTCAAAGGACGTGTGATTTTCTATGCATCATCAATGTCATTCTTACACTTTCACTTAGTAAAAAAACTTAAAGGCAAATATGCAATTGTAGATTGAAAAGGATTAAACTGACTTTCAAATTGCATTTTGCCCATTTCTCTTTCCCCAGATAAAACTATGTGTCAACCATGAAATGGAATTATATTATTTCCCTTTTCATCAAATCTTAAGTATAGATTTCCTTTTTCGAGTCATACAACTTTTCCTTGTACATTTAGATCCAGCACTTGATTTTGTATTAGGTTTTGCAATACAAAAGCTGTACTTTAATAATTATTCTTAATTAAAGCAAAACATAAGAAAAAAAATCCACAATTTTGGCCAGTATTCGCTATATATTGCAATTACATTTAAAAGGGGCAAGTCTAATTTTGGGATTTGCAGTAAAATCTGAACTAAAGAAAAAAATAAGAATTTATTTAACGAGAACTTCAGTGACTACAAAGCCTATAGCTCTATATTGTAAGATTAGATTTATGCAGAATAATTTTATCTTTACTTATGCCTTTTAGGAGCACCTCCAACTATTAGATAATATTAATGAAGAAAGCAAACTAATTTGAATATTTATAAGTAACTTATGAATAACTTCTTCATTTTAACTATTATAATATATAACCTAAGAAAAATGAATTATGCTCTGATTTATCTTGTATTTAGAGACTTAAATGTAAGAGAATTTCTTCTCCAAATACAGACATTCTTTGTTTAAAAATACTCACATCCCCTGAATTTGGGATATAATAACCCTATACCTTTTCATCTTTGTTTATTTTTAACATGCAGTTAATGAATACCCATATATACACTGTCACAGTAAATTATTTTTATTTACAAGCTCTCTTCATTTAAAGTATTCTAAAAACTACAAATAATAGTTTTCTATTTTGCCCAGGCCTCTATGACCACATTGAATTTGCCAAGAATTGTCAATAGTAATAAATGTCATTTTTGTATATAAATTGTTCAGAAAGTTTTTAAATGTCAAAACATTTTATGTTTTCTTTTAAATAACATTTTAATTGCGTTAGTGCTGCATGATGGACAGAAACATGCCAACCTGCAAAGCAGCTTGTGATAAGTCAGCAGACAGAATATGCATAAGCACAAGATACTGTTTGACTTAAAATTTAAAATAGTTTTAAAATACAAAGTAAACATTGTGTGTGTGACAGGAAGCATAGTTACTAAAAATTCACCATCCATTTGGCTATGACTTACATTCAATAAAGTTAACCCAGAAGCATTCCTATATTTAATTGGTTTCCAAAAAGTATAGTCAATTTTATTAGCTTAAGAGCTCTTAATGTTATTTATTTTATTTCAATTTATTAAACTATATTATTAAGCTATGTTGTCCAGTTACTTTCCAAGGCCTTTTGAGTACAGCCTGGCTTGCTTCCTCTCTATTATCAACCCATCTCATGAATGTGGGCTAAAATCTTGCTGTAGCCGTACAGGTCTTTTTACTATTCCCTAAGTATATCATTTTTGTTTCCATTTCTGTACTAAAGTCGATGAATCTCATGCTGGGAATTGTGTTCCATCCCCTTGATACACAGTTCTCAGCTCCAAGAATTCTTCCCTAGGCTGTGTATGTATAACTTATGTTTTTATATGATTTCCTCTTCTTCCCCTCACCTCTACTCTGGTTATTACTCTACCTATTGATGAGATTTAGAAACTTACTTTCTTGTGTTAGCACAATTGTCATGTGATAGTAAGCATGCACTTTCATATCTGTCAAATTCAATAATCTCATCTATAAAATAAATATGCTGAAGATCACCTTGAAATCTCTAGCCTGTGCTCAAATTCCAGAATTCCAAGCATTTCTGGACTTCTGAAAAGAAAGTCTATTGTGTCCTGTTGTGTTTTGTTTGTTTGTTTGTTTTGTTGTTCCCACTGTGACTAGTACATATAATAAAAATAGTCTTTATGAACTAAATCTTGTGCAATAAACTGATTGTATCAAGAATCTTCCTGGAAAGGACTCAATCTAGCAAAACCAGTGCTGAGTGCCTTTGTGTATGAAATTGCCCAGCATCAAAGGCTCTTGCCCCTTTTGACTCTAAAATGCCCAAGGAAGATTAGAAGCCCAAGTACCTTAAGAAGCTGGAAAGTGTAACATTGAAATGTGAGCTCAGATCTCGGCTTCCACCACCAGTGCAGCATCTGCTGCAAGCTCATGATGCAGAAATTAGCTTCATGCTATTTCAAAAAACAAAACAAAACAACAACAAAAAAAACTTTAATATCTTCAAGAGAAGATGACAAACTGAGCATCAAATATGAATAAAAAAACTTTATCATTCAATGCTAACTAGACTCACCAGAAAAGAAAACAAATGAATAAAGGCGGGGGTGGGGGGGGATGCTTAAAAAACGAATTACTCTTCAATTCTAGTTTTTATTCTTGTAAATTTTTTTTTCTCTTTAAAACATACCAAAGGGTGAGGTGGCAAATGTTACCATGTTCCAGTAAAGATGACTTAATATCCAAATGGAAATAACAAAGAAAGCTCACAAAATCAAACACGGTCTATAATTTTCATGCTTTCCACTTTGTCAAAATCCAGTATATTTCTTTTTTTCCCCCATCTTGAATCCAAGAAAGCCCTGGGGCTTTGGTGAAATGCTGTACAGATAAGAAGTTGTTCATGGCATGAATGAGTTGCATCACATCTAAGAGGTCTTCCATTCCCCCTGCCTCATGCTTGCAGGACACTTGAAGATAGATGGGAATGTCAGGCTACAGTAAGTTACACATTAATCCATGCTTCCACTGCATGACAGTTAACTTTCCTTGATGGTAGATGTGAAAGAACAGTGATGTAAGTGTGTATGCTGCCCAATTTTTCTATTTTTTACCTTTCTTGCTGACTTCTCTTGAAATAATGAGAGAAGGTTTACTAAAAATTTATTTCAGAGTGAAACAGCCTCTATTTTATAGGCAATATTGTTATTTCATTCAGTGACATTTCCTTAGGCTTCAGATTTATTTTAATTCTACTAAATATTCAGATAGACTCATTTTTCATATATCTAGACTGGATTTTTTTTTTTCCCACATGAATCCAATACATTCCCACCTGTAAGTCACATAAAAACCTTAAAGGCAAATGGACTTATTTTGTTTCATTGCTTATTATATAATCTATTGCTCTGTTCTATAATTATATTTATATGAATTCTAATGTAAAGTGAAATGCCATGGCTTTAGTTGAAACATATTCTACAGATCATTTTTCAGTATTGATATTGATTTAGTTTAATTTTTCCCTTTTGCTCAGTCAAACTCTATTTTTCTAAGATTGCTCCTGTATTGAAATAACTAAATGCATTTTTTTTCCAAATTAAATACCAAAGACTATGACCTAAAGCAGAAAACAGTTTGCACATTTTATAACCATGATAACACTTATTTCTATATAAAATTCTAACTATGAATACTTACTATATTAAACATTATAGTAAGTAAAGATTGAGCATGTCTATGTTATAAAACTTTTTTAAAATTTCAGAAAAAAAAAATATTGGCAAAGCTAATCTTTGGGATTTATTTAAGCCAGCAATGAGTTTTAGAGTTAGGCCTGTATGCTAAGAATACTTGATTGTTTTCATCTACCTTTTTTAAGCCTTTCAGCCATTAGTTCCTTTTTCTCTTTATGACATAAGAATGTAGACCTAAATAGAGACTAGTTTAAGCCATCACACCAATCATGGGTGGAATCATGTGATTGTCCAGTCCTTGGTTATACAACTCTAGTTAGTGTTAGAAGGCCTGGTCAACTGCACCTAAATAAACAGATCAGTTATATCTGTTGTGGATTAAATGATGGTCCCCTAAAAGATATGTCCACAACTCCAAATTAGTGAATGTGACCTTTTTTTGGACAAAGGGGTGTTTGCAGATATAATTAAGTTAAAGATTACAAGGTGAAATCATCTTGAATTATCCAAGTGGACCCCAAAACCAATGTTGTGTCTTAATAAAGAAGACACAGACATATAGAGAAGGCAATGTGAAAACTGAGGCAGAGACCAGAGTGATGCATCAACAAGCCAAAGAACACTTGGAGCCACTAGAACCTGAAAGAGTCAAGGAAGGATTTTCCTTGGAGCCTTCAGCAGAAACAATCCTGCTAGCACCTTGATTTTGGACTTCTGGCCTCCAAAATTATAAGCGAATAATTTTATCTTTACTGTAAACTGCCAAATTTGTAGTAATTTGTGATAACAGTGCCATATTCAATGTAATATCCAAACAAACAAACAAACAAACAAAAAATAGTGAGCAGATGGGAAATTTAAAATCATATTGTTTAACTCTTATTTAAATCCTTTAGGGATTCTGAACTGCGTTTAATTAAAATGGTTTGGGGAAAGATTAACACTGTCCAAGTGTTAATTAGAAATGTAGGCTTTCTCTACATTCCAATTGTGACTTTGTGTCCCTAAATAAAAATTTTAATTTCCATTATGTACATCCTGCTTCTTGATTGTTAACTATTATGAAATTTTTTGTCCATTTACATTTATAAACAATCTTAGAAGTTATAAATGTATTATTTTGATAAAATTATTCTGTCTCCAAATTACACCTTAGTTTCGATATCTATTTAAGTCTCTTTTTACATCTTGCTTTTGCAGATATTATAATACAGAGGAATAAAAGAAGAAAACAGTGGAGAGATCCATGATGGCAGAGTAGATAAACACTGTGCCTTCTTCTTCCCATGAACACATTAAAATTACAACTGAGTTATAAACAATCAAGCTACAGAATAATCTGAGTCTAGTTGAACAGAAGTTTTATAACTACAGTTACTAAGAAGAAACCACGTCAAAACTGGTTGGAGAGGCAGAGACACAAAATGGGCTGGCCCCAAACCTCCAAATGGCAGTTAAAAATCAGGAGGGATATTTCAGCAAGAGACCTCACCCCCACACCAGGCTCCCCAGTCCATAGTACTGGTGCCAGGAAGAGGAGACCCCAACATCTGGCTGTGAAAATCAGAAGGGATTCCAACTGTCTGGGTGGAATGGAAGGCTGGGGAAACCCTAGACATCCTCTTAAGAGGCCTGTGCACAGAATCATTCTCAATACTCATCCTGGGCTCTGGCAGAGGGATGGTGACTTGGAGGTTTCAGAGATAAACAGGGGGCAGATTGAGTTGTGTGGCTGTGGGTGAAGGGCTGGAGGACAGTTGCCATTTTCTCTGTAAAAAGGCCTCCTCCCCTGCAGCTGACACATAGGTGTCATCTTTCCTGTGTTGAGCCCTCCTTCTATGCTTACAGCTAAATTTTAATCTGACTGATCTGGTGAGCTTCGCTGCTCCAACCTGCTGACTCATAGCAAACCCACTGTACCCAACTCCCCAACACCGGATACACTTTCTTCATGAGAGCCCAGCCCCGCTCGCATTGTACTCTTTCTTGGGAAACTATCAGAGTTCACAGGCCTCAGGTGGGGGGGCAACAGAATTCGGTGCAATCTGACATTTCTGCTGAGTAGCTCCAGACTCAGCATTGGTATCAAATCAGAGTCTACATTAACCTGGTGACCACAACTCTTTTCACTCTAGTGACTCCCTGAGACTCACTCACCCAAGTTGCATACCATATGAGACTTTATCAGTGGCTAAACCTGGGAGCCAGCAGGTGGCAGCAGGCCTTGGGATGTTCTGGCTTTTCATGAAGCTACTCCAGACCTGGTACTGGTGGCACGCATCCTCATTTCACAGTGTGGCCTCTCCCACATGCCTCCAGGTTTAGAAAAGACAGCAAACTATCACAGAACACTTTGTAGCTCCTACCAGGTACCCTCTGCTAGGTTACAGGCAGGGGCTGACCAGGGTTTGCACTGGACCCCTCCCAAGAGTCCCAAGAACAAACAGATCACAGCAGAACACTGCCCAATTATTCCCCAAAGTGGAACACACAAAAGACAATCTCAACGGTCACCAGAAACCACTAGGGTGAATCCCACTCAGTGGGGTAAGGCCCCTGCACAGAAGCCAGTAAGCTGTGGATGTGGCCAAAACCCACAGCCAATTAGCCTGTGGGTCATTCCCACCCACTGAAGTGACAATAGCAATCAAGACTCAACTGTAATAGTAGGGCACACACAACCCACACAAGGGTCACTCCTGGAGCACCTGGAGCAGGTGACCAGGGAGACTGTGCCAGTGTCTGACAGGGCACTTACTACATAAGGCCACCAGGCAAAGATAGGAGACATAGTAGATTTACCTAATACATAGAAACAAACACAGAAAGGCAGCCAAAATGAGGAAACAAAGATATACATCCCAAATCAAAGAACAGGAGAAAACTCCAGAAAAAAAAACTAAATAAAATGGAGGCAGGCACACTTCCAGAGACAAAGTTCAAAACAATGGTAATAAAGATGCTCAAACAACTCAGGGAGAACTTCAACAAAGTAAAAGCAAGCATAAAAAAAGGATCTGGAAACCATAAAAAGAACCAGCAGAAGTGAAGACTATAATAGCTGAAATGAAGAATGCACTACAAGGAATCACCAACAGACTAAATGAAGCAGAGGACTGAATCAGCGATTTAGAAGAGAATGTGGTAGAAAACACCCAATCGGAACTGCAAAAGAAAATAATCCAAACATGATGATACTTTAAGAGATCTCTGGGACAACATCAAGTGTATCAACATTTGTATCATAGGGGTACTAGAAGGAGAAGAGAGAAAGCAAGGGATTGAGAACATATTTGAAGAAATAATGACTGAAAATTTTCCCAACCTGGTGAAGGAAATAGACATGCAAGTCTAGAAAGAGCAGAAAGTACCAAACAAGATGAACCCAAACAGGCACACACCAAGACACATTATAATTAGAATGCCAAAATTTAAAGACAAACAGAGAATCCTAAAAGCAGCAAGAGAAAAGCAACTAGTAACTTATAAGGGAACTCCCATAAGATTATCAGATGATTCCTGAAAAAAATCTTTGCAGGCCAGAATGGAATAGCACAAAATATTCAACATGACGAAAAGCAAGGACCTATAACCAAGACAACTCTACTGATCAAGGCAATCATTTAAAATTGAAGGACAAATAGCGAGCTTCCCAGACAAGAAAAAGCTAAAGCAGTTCATACCTCCTAGGCACAATTTCCTTTGCAGTCTCCTTCTGGAATACCTGTTAGACAAATATTTTATCTTCTGGTTCTGTCCTTTATGGCTCAACTTTGTTTTATTTTCCCTCTACATATCTTCTGTTGTATTCTGAAAATTATTATCTGTTCAATACACTATTCAATAATATTTGTCTGTGTTCCCAGTCTGCTGGACAACCCATTTTAAAATTTCTTTTATTTTAAAAGTTACAGTGTTTCTTAGTCAAATTTATCTTTATTTCCTTTCTTTTCTCATACCTGCATGTCCTAGAATCAGAAATTTATTATTTGCTTGCCATTTTAATCTCACTGTTAATATGAAAATACTTTTTAAAACTCCTTTTTATTTTGCTCTATTATTTATTTTTCATTGTGGAACATTCTCTTGTATATTACGTGTCTCCAATAAAGCTGATCATCCTCAAACTTTGCGATTTTTCTCCAATTATCTTAGAAATTTACAGCAATCTTGTAGTCACTTTAGCTTCAAAATTAGTGGGCCCGTCTATAGAAAGGTCTCTTCTTTGGTCCAAATATGTATTGTATCATGTATTTCATTCATCTCCATGTATTTTCTAATATCTCTTGTTTTTTCTTCTTTGACCCATTGGTTACTTAGTAGTGTATTGTTTAATTTCCACATACTTGTGAACTTCTCAAATTCCTCCTGTTCTTGATTTCTAATTTTATTCCATTGTAGTTGGAGGACATATTTTGTGTGATTTTAATGTTTTTAAATTTGTTAAAGTCAAAATTATCTGTCAGGGAAAACAATTATGTACTACTTTTGTAATCATATTTAGAAGATGGTTAAACACAATCCATTGAAAGGCTATTTCTCTTATGGGGCCTCAGAAGTGTGTCTACATTGTTCAAGAAGGAAATGACAAAGTAGATATAGTCTAGAAAGTCAAGTTGACATACAAATTTGTATTTGATTTTACTATTTACTATTTTCAGTACCTACCCACATGCAGCATATTTATAGGAATTGTCTTACATTAGCAGTAAAATAAGACATTTTGAGTAATTAATTTGTTAATTAAATTTGAATTAATTTAAATACCTTGCAGAATATCAGTTAATATTTATAACATTTGCATCACATTTTGTGATATGGTATCTATAAATCAAAAGAAATTGTTTCTTTCTTTTTTTCTGTCTTCCCAAATTTGTTGTTATTGTTGTTGTTAGAACTAAAAGTCATTTTTCTCAAAAGATCTAAAGGCTTCTAATATAAAGAACACTACTTTGAAAATATTGGAGATATTTTCCAACACTGCATTTCAATGAGCATAAATAAGAAAGCATACTTATTACGATTTTTACAAATGCCCACATGTGATATATGATATTAATAACAGAAGCAATGTGACTTATTCAAAGACAGAAATAAATTCTCTCAGCTCTATCATTTCTAGGAAAAAAAACACCTACTTAACATTTCTGTGTCATCTACTCTGGTGAAAAGGAATATCTGTGCTCAACTCTATACGCAAACTTACACAGATAAACATTTATTAGAAAATGAAATTTAATTAAAAAAAAGAAAATGTATTACTTTATACACTGTACTGGTGTAATTTTAAAATTGATAACTGGCTATCTACTCTTTTGGAAATACAGGTGAATTTTCACATATTTCTGAATACCTGATTCAACAGAAAAGACTGTTATTAGTAAATATAAATGAAACAATGTTAATTCATTTTCATGTCAGTCATGATTTTGATAGTATTATACTTAAAGGATTCTTGCACTTAGCTTGAATGTGAAACTGTAGAATTGATCATCTATAGTTTTTGTTTAATTGCATATTTTAATTGCAGGCTTTGTATGTGGCCAATATTTTCTCATGTAATGAAAATATTAATAAAAATGAAATGATAATATTCCACCAACATGGTTTTAAGAAAAAAAAAGTGTTCATTTTTGTATCTACCACCAAAGCATGTACACTATTTGAATTTACATAATTAATTCTAATGTCACTTCAGGACATGCAGAAATTTCATAAATAAGAAATTCAAATTTATGCACAATTAGAAATTATGGCTATTGTGGGTTGAATATTGTCCCTCAAGAATCCATACCCACTTGGAACATCAGAATGTAACCTTATGTGGGGAAAAATTCTTTGCAGATGTAATTAGTTATAGATTGTGAAATGCAATCATTCTAATAGCAGGCCCTAAATCTAATGACTGGTGTCCTTGTAAAAACAGGAGAGGACACAAAGAGACACAGAAAAGAAGGTGTGAAAATGGAGGCAGAGATTAGAGTGAAGAATCTACAAGCCAAAGGCAGCCAAGGATTGATTGTTACCACCAGAAACTAGGATAGAGTCCTGTGACAGTTTCTCCATCAAAAACTTCACAAAGAACCAACCTTGCAAACACATTAATTTCAGACATCTGGCCACCTAAACTATTTGAGAATAAATTTATGGTGTTTTAAGTCATCTACTTTGCTGTAATTTGTTATGGTAGCCATAGGAAACTAATACAATTATGTGTTATGAATTTTATAGATCCTTTAAATTGCTTATTTAACAATTCTATTTTCTTCATTAGTGCAACCCTAGGTAATTGTTTCATTGTCATATATTTTAGAATAGAATCCAAGTAGCATTTTGAATTGCAATTGGTCTTATGAACAATGTAATGTTCATTTATAAATTTAGCTTAATATTATTCCTGTACCGCTGCTAATTGACATCAGAAACAACTGTCAATTAAACAACAATTGAAGGGTAATGTCATCCTTAAGCTATTATAGTTTGAATGATAAATATTTTACTTTTCATACTTTAAATAGGAGAGAAGACAGATGACATCACTTATCAATACAATCATTAATGACAGAAGACAGTCCTCTCCATTCCAATGGCTTAGTTTCATTTTATGCACTACATACATTATAATTCATTTATACATTCAACAAACATGCATTAGCACCTTTTATATGTCAAACACTGTGGTAAATGTCCCAGATACAAAGATAATTCCTACCATGACAATGCAAGTGCTTTAAATCAAGGGGATTAAGGGATGCCATAGAAATGTGTAAAGACATACCTAAGTTGTTTTGGGAAGGTCAAGAAAACCCTCATGGAGGAAAAAATTTGTAACTTGAGACCTGTGATAGTTAATTTTATTTATCAGTTTGACTGGGCCAGGAAGTGCTCAGATATTTGACCCAACATTATTCTGGGTGTTTCTGTGAGGGTATTACTGGATGAGATTAACATTTGAATCAATAGACTGAATAAAGCAGATCATCCTTCTTACTTTGGGTGGGCCCCATCCAATCTGTTGGAGGCTTGAACAAACTAAAAGGCTGTCCTTTCCTCCAGGAGGGGGAAATTCTTCCTGCCTGGTTGCCTTGAGCTAGGACATTGTCTTTTCCTGACTATGGTTAAGCTAGGAGCCTCTGGAGCCAGAGAGCTTTCAAATTCCATCCTGACTTGTACTAATCATACAGCCTTGGACAAATTAGTAAACTCTTTTTGATCTGGTTCCTCATCTTAAAAAATTGTGGATATTTAAAATAGCTACCTCATAGGATCACATGTAATAAAGAGATAGGTATAAACAGATCCTCCTCAACTTACAATGGGGTAACCAACCAAACATCATAGTTTAGCCTAGCCACTTTATACTGAATGCATATCACTTTTGAACCATCATAAAGTCAAAAAAACCATAAATTGAACCATCATAAATCAGGGACAATCTGTGTGTGTGTGTGTGTGTGTGTGTGTGCATTCAAGTGTTATTTATGATTATGAATATGGGTACCTGGTTACCTGGAAATTAACTTTCACTTTCATTCTTGAAATACAGTTTTAACTATAAAAATCTAGATTGATCATTATTGTCTTTAAGGATATTAAAAATACCATTCCATACTCCTCCGTTTTCTCTGTCAGTCAAATATGTCAGTCTTTAAAGATAATCTTTTATTCCCCTCTGTAGAACTATAAGGTATTGTTTTCTTCTTTGAATATAGTTTCATACAGCTTCACTAAAAATATATCTAGCCTTGTTTTTATAGTTCTTTATATAGCTTGGGATTCACCATTTACTTTTATGTTTTATTTGCAGATTGCTGATTTTAATCAGTAAGGAGAATGTTCAACCTTTTTCTCTTAAGACATTATCTCTTCTATTTTCCTCCACTTATGCTTCTAGAACTCAAATGTTTGCTGGGCATTCTCCCTCTACTGCTCTTGTCTTTAAACCTGTCATAAACATTACCTTTTTTTTTTTTCTTTCTGTGATTCATTCTGTACAATGTCTTCTGATTTGGCACCTAGTTTACTAATTCTGTCTTTAGCTATGTCTATTTTGATTTTAAAATCAATGATTGAATTTCCTTTTTAAGGTATATAATTTAAATATTTAAAATAAATTATTTTTAATTACTAAACAATTTATTTGGTTCTTTCTCCAACCTAAGTATTTTTGTTTGTCTTCATTCACTATTAATTTACTTTTCCCTGAAAAGTTTTAAGACTTAGCCTTTCTTATCATTATACAGCATCAGCAAATTATATAATCTTTATGGTATATTTCCAAATCCAGAGTATTTGCGAATCTGATTTTTTTAACTTATGAGAATGTTATTTGTTTGGATTCTTGGTTTTATAAAAAACATGTTTATAAGTGCATACTAATCCTTGGATAATTATTTGTGTTAATCTTTGAAATTTATGTGGGAGTAAGGGAATACTTGCATTTTCTTTTGCTGAGTGCATGGTCTCTTCTAGCCCAGAATCACTTTAACTAAATTCATGGATCAAGTTATTTGGGAGTGTCCAGTTATTGTGATTAGGGCTCTAAATCCAAAGGCTGTTTAATACTTCTACTCTCAGCTTGTTTTGCATCTTTTTACTTCTGATGTATCAAGACAATTTCCTCTGCAGTTTGTTCTTTGAGTGTTTTCATTCTTACCCTGGTGATGCACCTTGTGCATTATTAGATTAATGTCGGGACTCATCAATGAACTTTCCATCTTGGTTGAACTGTGAGATTTTACCTTTGTTTCCCATAACTCATACAACATTTCAAACTGATGGTTAAGTTCATCAAGATGTGGACAATTCATTAGGACAAAAGCAGCTATAGAGCTCTGCTTATTCCTCTAGATTCCCGTGTTGCTTAAATTTTGCCAAACTAGCCTCCATTTTTCCTTTCTTTTTACTATAAATGCTTTGATTTTTATCACTATTTGCTTAGGCTTCATCTGTTTTATTAAACTGTGATCTCCAGGTGGGCAGAGAGTATTTATTTATTTGTTTGTTTGTTTGTTTATTATCTTTATTTCTCATTTCAAATTCATCCCTGGCACATAAAAGAAACTCAAACTTCCGTTTAATGAGAATGTGTTCATCTGAATGTGTTAAGGCATTCAAAAGCTTATTATACCAATGTTACTATCATGATTCAAAACAAAAATTTTTTTTTTCACTTTTAAAACAGTATTGAAAGACTGTGGCACAGTCTTTTCTATATCTTCAAAAAAACTTTACATTTGTTCTCTGAAAGCAAATCTTATTTGCTGAAAATACTTGAAAATAATTTAAAACCTATCTTGATGATGACAAGAGATATCAAATTGCTAAACAAGCAAACTTCAATTAAAAAGTAGGTGTGACTGAAGAGTAATAAGGGATTTTTCATAGGCATGAGTCTTGACTGACTTAAATTCCAAATCCCATAATCTCATGATAATACTCATTTAGCAAAATAAATTTGGGTACACTTATTTAAATGTATCTTTACCATAAAGTTGCATTTTTTTGCAGAGCGATGCATTTAGGTAAGTATTTCTATATTTTTATTTTGTTACACTCAAAGTCTAGATAAATGAGTATTCAGAAACATCTGCTTCAAGGTCATGGAAACTTGGAATGGTAATATATATTAGTGGGTCAGTTCTGAATGCATATGTGTAATGCTTTAGCATCTTAACATTTTCTGTCTTCAATATTGCATACATGATGGACATGATTCTGTCATTTGGAGAATTTTTTGTCTTATATCTCAGTCCAAGTGATCAGGTGATCATTGATAACACCAGATACTGGTCTTATCAGACAGCTTATTTTTTCTATTGCTATCTTTAATTTTTTTTCCTCAGTCATGAAGATATTTCATTTCATTTTATTTTTATTTTATTATTATTACTTTCAGGTGTACAAAACAATGTAATAGTTAGATATTTACACCCCTCACAAAGTGATAACCCCCCTCCCGCAACCTACTACCCCTCTGACATCGTATATAGCTGTTACAGTTCCACTGACTCTATTCCTTATGCTGTACTCCACATCCTGTGACTACACATATATTAAATTATAGTTGACATTCATTATTATTCAGCTTCAGCTTCAGGTATACACTGCACTGCTATCTTCAAATTTTAACATGTTCACAATATTTAAAATATGAAGATTACTCAAGAATGCAATATTTAGTTTAAAGAGGTTGATTTACAGTTTGCGTTTGAAAGTATGTGGTGTGTGGATATGATCTATGTACGTAAGTGTGAAACTGTAAATTACTTGGGGGTTGGGCTACTAATTGCATCGTTAATTTCATTCTCTATTTTGTGGACATGAGTACATCTCTGAGGATATTTTGGAACAAACTATATGTAAGAATTAATATTAATTATTGTACAATTAAATGTATGCAAGAGACTACAATGATAACCATAATACTCTGTTTATCTACAAAGAAAAAGCATTACATTTTTTAATTAAATAAATATATTACTCAAGATTTATTGTTATTCATGTATATTTTCTGATTGTATTTATTTATGTGGAGGTAGAAATGTGAAGGAAAAAATTTAAGAGAAAAATAAAAGAGCCTAATCGCTGTATGTGTAGTAGAGATATCAATGTTTTCTGTGCTGGATATGCCAGGTGAATTCTAAAAATTGCTTTAAATTCTGCAATATCATATAAAAATTTGAAATCTGCTGTTAAATTGTTAGATATTTTTCATTTCTTCTATAACGCTGTGAGTTGGGAAGAATGTCCTTATTTTTCCACTGGAACTCTTTTTGGGTTTTTTTTTGGTTTTTTCCTGGTTTCATGACTTTCTTTCTTCCTAACATAACTCCATTCTTTAAAAAAGCACACATTAATGTTTATTTAGCTCTGCAAACACTATGAATGATAGTGGAGGAGCCAGAAAGCTCTCAGTGAATTGCTGCTGCCTCCCATTGCATCTGGTCCTCTGTGATCGCTAATTGCCTGTCATTGCCACTGAGCCATGGATCTGGCAGGGCTGCCACCTCCTGTTTGGTCAAGTTGTCATCTCCTATTAATCTGAACCCTGTTGTTTTTTTCCATTGTCTCTATATTCTCACTCTAAAGAGAATGAAAATCTATTATCTAACTGTGATATGAGTGTATCAAAATTTTAATTTTGAAGGAAAATGGAATGAAAGACCTCAGAAAAAGTGAATCTCATACTGGGGCTGCATGGTATTTTCTCTGCTATGCTGATCTGAGGGGCTCATGTCTCCCCCCCCCCACTATGACTCAGCTACTTTCATAGCATCAAAGATCATCTGGCGAAATGTTGCAAACTGCAAGCAAGAACACAATAAAAACATATTAAAATACAGGGAAAGTTCTGAGGCCAGGTGAATACTGATCAGGAAGTTTTTGTTGCTTGCAGGTTCCTAGAAAATATGAAAAATGTGACTGTGTACCAGAGGGGACAGGGGACCTCATTTCAAGGCTGTTGAAGCATAATCCAGCCAAAGGCCAATGCTGGGAGAAGTACTTGAACATCCCAGGATCACAGCAAATTCATCAAAATCAAGTAGCTATAAAGAAGCAAAAGAATCTTAAGAATCTTGCAGGTGCAGAAGCTTTTGAAGCAAAAGAAACCATCGGCAAAATAAAAGGCATCCAACTAAATGGGAGAAGGTATTTGCAAACAACGCCTCCGATAAGGGGCTAATATCCAAAATATATAAGGAATTCATACAACTGAACAAAAAATAAAAGACAAACAATCCAATTAAAAAATGGACAGAGGACCTCAATAGACATTTCTCCAAAGAGGACATACAGATGGCCAGTAGACATAAGAAAAAGTGTTCAGCATCACTAATCATCAGAGAAATGCAAATAAAAACCACAGTGAGATATCACTGCACATTCGTTAGAATGGCTATCATCAACAAGGCAAAGAGTAACAAGTGTTGGAGAGGCTGAGGAGAAAAAGGAACCCTCATACACTGATGCTGGGAGTGCAGATTGGTACAGCCACTAAGGAAGGCAGTGTGCAGGTTCCTCAAAAAATTAAGAATAACATTACCATATGACTCAGCAATCCCTCTCCAGGGTATCTACCCAAAAAAATCTGAAAACATTTATCCATAGATATATGTGTTCCACTGTTCATTGCAGCTTTATTTACAGTGGCCAAATCATGGAAACAAACAAAGTAACATATGGTAGATGATTGGATAAAGATGTGGTATATATACACAATGGAATACTACTCTGCCATAAGAAAAGATGAAATAGTACCACTTGTGACAACATGGATGGATCTTGAGATTATTATGCTAAGTCACACAGTAAAAGTTGAGAACCATATGACTTCATTCATATGTGGGATATAAAACTGAAAGCAACAAAGGAACAAGACAAACAAATAAAGAAACAAAAACTCTTAGACACAGACAATAGTTTAGTGGTTATCAGAGGGTAAGGGGGGAGGGGGAATAGTAAAAGAGGGTAAAAGGGGCCAAATATATGGTGATGGAAGGAGAACTGACTCTGGGTGGTAAACACACAATGTGATATATAGATGATGTACTACAGAATTATACACTTGAAACCTATGTAATTTTACTAACCATTGTCACCCCAATAAAATTTAATTGAAAAAAAAAGAACCTTGCAGATGGAAAACCCCTTGAGCCAACGCTTCTGTATCATCTGTAGGAACAGGCTACTAACATTTATTTTACAACTCACCGGTTGCCATCTAGAACACTACAAAAATAAAAAGTAAAAAAAGATTTTTTTTATTTTTTTTTAACTGAGGGGGGATACTGAGTGGCTCAAGCTACTCATTCAGAAAGCTGCAATTCAATAAACACCACATTCCGAAGTGAAAGTGGCCACAAGAATCCTGCCAATTTTACTGGCTTCTTGCTCCTGCGGCAAGGATCAACTATAGCATACACACAGCCTGTGCCAGGAAATGCACCCTCATGGATGATAAACACCAAGTCCAGTGGTGGGAAAAGTGAACACTTTGCTTGCCTTGACCAGTTAAAAAGCTGAGCAATAACCTTCCAAGTACCCAAGTGTGTGTGGAACTTACTGGGTGGCCACGTCTGATAAAGCTGTTGGAATTAACATAGGAGATTCTTTCTTTTAAATATTAAAGATTTTGTATAGGAAAACAAACCTGCTACCCCCAATTCCAACATGTTCCCATATGGGTATGCTCCTGGGACAGCAGCAGCCTGTTACCATTTGGGGATATAAGATTTATTGAGAATGTGAGGAATGGTTCAATACATACAGGAGCTCAAAGAATGAATCACAGTGCAGCATTGTCTCTATCTGGAATAAAATAGGTTGGTATTTTGGACCCCTTATCGGTCCCCCCATTCTTGTCTGCAAGTTGTCTTATGGGCAGGGTTGGAGCAGGCAACAGGGCTGGGCATAATCTCCCAGGATGTTGGCCCCAATGACCTGAGGGGAAGTCTCTGGAGAAGAAGAGACAGCTATAAGCAGATAGCAGCTAACTCTCCCAACAACTGAGGGTTGGGTATGCTGGTTTGGTCAGTGGACCTGGGCAGGGCAGTAACAACATTCTCTGCATGGTGGTCAGACTTAATCTCCAAGTAAGCCTTGGAGAAGGGATCTTCTTAGAATGTTAAGAAATTACCCTTGACTATATCTCAGCTTATGAACATATTTTGAGCCTATTTTTCAACTCTGGGACAGCTAAAGCTATACCATTCTATCTCAGTACACATGTAAAATCTCATTTAATCCTCCTAAACAACGCTTTGACCTTTTGATGTAGTTTGTTTGTTTGTTGGCTTGTTTTATTTTATTTTGCTTGCTTTCCAGCTTCCATTCTCCACCTAACCCCAGCCTTGGGAAGAGGCTAATATATTTATATTTTGTGGATCACAATGCTCAAACGACATAATTATTCAAATTATTCACGGTTAAATATTTTGCTAGGGAAAAAAAAAAAGGTGCCCATGGTTGCATATGGTGAAGAACTCTAATGAATATCAATTTTAAAATATTTGCCTCTAACAATATCCCAAAGTGCCAGTGAAAGACGCCGATGATGAGGCTTCCGTTCCAATAAGGTGGATCTTAGTCTGCCTGAGTTGTCCTGCATCCTATATCCTATACTCCTTGAGGGTCAGCCTGCTGGAAAATAAATGTGATGGAGGCGTTTCACAGCATGGTGAGCTAGGCAGTTCTCCTTTCCCAAGAATGCTTTCCAAAGAAGGTAGAACTCTCTGTGGCCTCTCACCCCAGCATGGGGCCTAGGAAGACCAGCACATTTACTCTTTGATCTGACCAAGGGATAAGCCTTGTTTTCAGGGGTTACCGCCTCTTATAGCCACAGTTATGACTCAGGGGTTCATTCTTTTCTGGAACTAAATTACATCCACACATGCAAGTAAGAGCTACACAGTTAGTGAAATTAATCATGAGATTTTGCCCATCCAAATAGATGGACTGAAAAGCCTGTCTCTAGATAGAAACTTTTAAATGTATCATTTCCTGAGCTGCTTCCTTTATATACTACATAATGTATAGAATGTATTATGACTATCTTAACTTGTAAATCAGTACAAGGTCATAGTTTGCATAACAGTATGTCAGTGCTCATCTCTCATCCCTTTGCTTCAGTATAATTCTCGTTTCCTCAGGGATTACTAATTAACTCAATATACTTTTATGTCACTGTTTTTACTTTGGGTTTATTCATTGCAGTAATTTTTTTTATTTCTCCAACTCATACTCCACCTATCTGTTAGAGAATTTAGAGGCTGGGCGATATTCTGTTCGAGTTGACATGTGCCATATTTTATCTAAGAATTTATTTTAAATGGGTATAATTTTAAAAAATAGATTTTTAAGTGAAAGAATCTGGTCAAACATTCAATGACTTCCTTCACTGAAAAGGAGACACATACAAAAGGCATTTTTCCCAGAGTTTGGAACTTTCTTTCCTTTTCAAAGCTTTTTGCTGGCAAAACCCACCACCCCCCCAAAAAAAAAACAAAAAAAAAAACCCAAAACAGACACAAAATCAATAACAATAATAAAAGCAAAACATATACTCCTTCTACTACAGGGTATTATGAAGAAAGCCTCCCTTCTCTTTTCTACCACACATTCCTTCCTTTAGAAGGAAGTTTGCTTCCTGATTCTTGGGCTATCAAGTGATGGGAAAAGCATAAAATAGGCTAGAAGATGAAAAGGCTTGCAAGTTTTCAAGAGCAAGGAATAACCATGGAACTTTAGAGATATTATAGGGCTAGAGTTTGTTGGAGAAGTTTAGAAAGGTAGATATGAAACAGATTATAAAATATCCCATATGCCATGCAACGGAATTTAGATTTATTGTGCAGTAAACCACTGAAATATCTTTAGCACTGGAATAACAACATAGCTATATTTAACTTTCAGACAGATAGCTCCCATACCAGAGTGAGGATGAATTAGAGACACTGAGAGAAGACAGAAGTTATTTGAAGTAACAAGTAAGAAAGATGCTAAGATGATACTAAGAATGTGGCTATAGAAATGGAGATAAAGGGCTGTAATTAAGAATATTTTCAAGATACCCAAAGAAACAAACAGACTAGGTGGCTAGTTTAATACATAGAATGAAGAATAATGTGCTGAGCCTGTTTCATTCTTCTTAAAAAAGATATTAGGGTAAAACCTTCTTTGACCCCTTGTTTATCTGATCTCACAAAACTTCTAGTTGCTTTGAAAATTGTTTGCTCTCTAAGGACTCAGACAGTCCCAGCTTAGGATGTCTCCTGTTGAGCCTGAGACCCTACTTCCCTACATTTTATGGAAAGGTACAAATAACTATGTAATTAAAACCCCAAACAGATGTTCTTTTCTTCCTGGGGCTTTAAGTAATAATGATTGAGGCGATGTACTATAGCTAAAGGGACAGATAATAATGAGGAATGTTTCAAGGTAAATTTAAAAAATGTATAATTTCCTTGAATCTAACCCTCAGTTTTCCTATGATTCCACCCCTGAATTTATATAGTATCTATCTATAAATTAAGCCTCTTAAAACCCAAGACCAACCCTCTTTTTAAGCAGCTCAGGGCACTAGCTCAGTGGTTTAGGATCAAATTAGACCTTATCAATGGTCTCTAAATGAATATGTATGCTGTCTAGCCACTGGGTTTACTTTGTTATTTTTCTCAAGTCTAATTCTTCCGTGGCTTTCCTAGTGCCTGGATCTCTGAAATGATTACTTCAGTCCCTTTGGGCCAACCTGCTTGCACCCAAGTTTATTTAGGATTGGAATCTGCCTTATCTTTTTATGCCCTTTGGGAATGAGAGTTGTTCCCTAATATTAGTTTTTCAAAAGTTTGTATTCCTAGCATTTGTTTATAGTTCATGCTGAAATCAGCAGCTTTACTTATTTACAGATTCTTAATTCTAGATCCTTCCATCATTACAGGACCCCCTGATTCCATTCTCCAGCTCTTCTCAGAACAGCTTCCTACAGTCACCAGTGGGCCTCACTAGACTCCTTGCCTTCTTGCCATGATCGCCACTAATTTTCTAACTCCTCCAGTAGCTAAAGTTCCACTTATAAACCGCTATGATTCTATCCTGTTAAGCCTGTATGGCCTCCCCATCTTTGTTTTCTGTGATCTGTCCCATCACAACAGGTTCCGCACTGTGAGAGTACAAGTTTCCCTCTTTCTAGTCTGTTTAGATCAGCATTCCAATGCATTTAGCATTGTCACATGTTTACATAGCTTTGCTATAAAATTATATAGACATATCAATATGAAAAAGAAATTGTTTAGGGACAAAACTGTAATATCTTAGTCATGAAATGAATATATTTTCCAAAAGCCTCAATTTCTCTATTCTTTTTGTCTAGTTTCACTGGAAAGGAGGTCACAGAATAATCTATTTTGCACTTTGTTGTATTCTATTATCTCTCCCTGCTACCAAGATAGGTAACATGACATAGAAACTCTGCTAAACATAGAATAAAGGGATCTTTGGAGAGGCATACACCTGCAAGGACAAGGAGAATAGGAGAGAAAAGAACAACTACAAAATTCTGGATGCTGAAAACTGACTTAGTGACACAGAGAAAGCTAAACCTCTGCCTTGCATAGAGGTTGGCCAGAAATACCTGAGAGAAATCCAGAAGCCAACCTATTCTCACTATGGAATACCAGAACGGCTCAAGACTTGGAGGCATCAGGTTGCTCCAAAGTGAAGTTTCTCACACAACTGAAAAGAAAAGAGGCTATTGAAAATGTGGGAGAAAAAACAACAGTTAGGCTTCTGTATTTTTTCCCAAGCTACTGAACAAGACAACTACCCCTCCTACTCTATAGCTGAAAAATTGGAGTGTTAAAGTAAAACAAATAAGTTAACTAAGGAACACACAAGCAAGAAAGGCAGGGACTTTTAACTTGCAAATCAGGCACAACTGATGTGTTTGACATCATGGTAGACACTTAGTACTGACACAAGAGAAACTAAGTGAACATCTATAGGCTGAATTTCAAAATCACCAACTAAGCATTTGGCTCCTGTGATGACACTGCAAATTTTTATCAATATTTTTCTACTTTTTGTTCCTTTTAGTAACAGAAACCCTCAATGCCCCAAGTTTTAGCTGGGCACCCAGGTAAACATTACTCTTCAAAGTTTCCATGGCAGCCAGGTAGAGCCACGTGATTACATTTCACTAATGAGATGCAAATGGAATTGATGTGTGCAACTTACACATCACATTTTTAGCAGACAGCTGATTACCCTGCATTTTTTCTTTTCTCTGGTTAGGAAATAATATGATCTTGTGGAGTAGGGGTTCCTATCTGCCCGTACTACCTGCTTACATTGAGTCTGTTTCAGGAGAGAGAACCAACTTCCATCTTTTTGGAGATGCTGGAATTCTGGGTGTTTTTATTATAGAAACCAACAGTCTTAACCAATTGCCCAGGAAATACTTAATTCCTAGATTAAAATTCCACTTTGGAACAACTTTTATGTCTATACAGATACCAACAGTCAAACATTTGCAAAAATCGGCTTAATCTATTTGGTTGGTGCAAAAGTAATTGCGTTTGTGCAATTTTTTTTTTTAACCTTTAAACTGCAATTACTTTTGCATCAACCTAATAATCACTGAAATGAAAACAACATTAAATATTCTGTCTAGGATCACAATAAAATATTTAGTGTTTAACCTTAAACATGAATACAAAGGTAATTACTACTGGACATTTGAGCAAAGCCTATAACCAGAAAGACAAGACGTAAGTCAACAAAAACAAAGAAACACATGGAGGAATTGAAAGAAAACAGAGAAGGAAGCCAAAGGAAACTTTAAAAATCTGTAACCGTTATTTTCAAAGGTAAAAAATATATATAGGAATCAGTAATAGATCACTATTACATATTCCCAATTTTCAAAATTGAAACTGCTAATGCTAGTTTTTATGTGTGGGCTTGCTACTCAAAATCAAATGGGTTACTCACTTCCTTCTGAAAGTTGCCAATACATGCCCTTTGATTCCTGGTACAGCTGTTTTCCAAAGAACATAACATTGATTGTCAAATGTGTCTCGTAGATAAGAGGTCAGCTGCAAATGTTTGCCCCAAAAGCAAGTCCGTTTGCTACTTTCACTTACCATATTTGATATACGGTTTCAAAAAAGCATGAGCTTTCGGTTGAGATTGAATTGTTCAGTCTGAAAGTTCTTTGAACATTTTTCCTTCCTGTAATGTAGGAGTATTAGTAGAGAAAATCATCCAGTTTTCTAGAAATTAAATGAGATCATTTGTATAAAGGCCTCAGTGTTAATACCTAGCAACTGTTCAATAAATATTAATTATTTTACAAACTTCTGTTTGTGACAGTTGCTTCACTAATGCCTTATTGCTTGGAATTTGAACCTTTCCTAATGGTTCTATATGAACCTCCCTGCAAATTGTTTCCCCCTTTCAGTTAGCAGGGTCCATATTGCTGCTACTTCCAGGCTGTTACAATGGCCCAAGGTTTATGTGACATTTTCCGAAGAAGTCAGGCCATTTAACTCAACAACTTCTATTAAAAATATTACATGTTGGGAATGATGTCATAGGAATGGCAGCAGCGAGGTGGACTTCTTGAGTTCTCCTCCGGAGCTTTTCACAAACTGAACATCGTTAACTCATCAAAGGACTCTTTGCTCATCACATAGAACTGCTAAGAGACTCGTAGGAGGATTACTTGAAGGTGGGCAAATTGGGCAAGCAGGGGAAGAGGGAAGGGAGCGGAGTGGAGACCCAGGGAATCTCAGCACAGAACAGAGCCAGGAGGTGGGCTCTTTCCCTGTTTCCCACCCAGCATACCCAACTGGGCCCTAGGTCAGACAAAGAACGTAAACTCCATACCTGGGCCCCTCCCCCAGCTCTTCCAATCCTACCCCCACCCTTCCAGAGACTTAAACTGGCCCCTGAACTGAGGAGCTGTGTCAGATTACAGAGGAGCCATAGTGTTCAGAATCTGGGAAGACCCGGTGTGCAGCTCTGACCCAGAGAAGAGGCTGGGAAGTGTGTGATATTACTGGACAGGGAGAGAGAAGACTCCTCCACCCCCAGACCCCACCCTTTCTGGCCTGCCTAGGGCAGGGCAGTTACAACTACAGCGACACTCCCAGCTCCCAGGGATTAGCAGTAGGCAGCAGACGCAGCTCTGGGCTTTTAGCAGCTCAGAAATCTCCCGCCTGCCACACACACACACACACACACACACACACACACACACGGAAGAAGTGCCCTAAGACTCAGGAGAACTGGGCACAGGGCTGGTGGTGTTATTCTCAGTGCGCATATGTGCAGGGAAGAGCAGAAATTGCACTGACTTTGTAGAAACTACCATCAAGACCCCATAGCCCTGCTCATCTAAATCTGCAGTCCCAAGGTAACTCTGGGCACCAGGTGACCGGCTCTGCCTGCACAATCCGCAGAGGACTCTTTGGTACATCAGAGGACAACCTGGAGATTACTTGGTGGGCTTAAGCCAAGACTGACGCTGCTTTTTTTGTTTTGTTTTGTTTTTATATCTTTGATAGTTTTGCCTGTGTTGAGTGTGGGTTGTCAGTTGTTTTTACATGTGAATGTATTTGTTTTTTTCTTTGTTGTTGTTGTTGTTGTTGCTGTTGTTGTTGTGCTTGGTGATTTGCTTTGTTCTGAAATTGCCCTACCAGGGCCCAGCTTAAGAGACACAAGATTCAACGTACCCAGAGGCCAACTCCAGACCAAACCAGAGTACTACCGGGTTTGATCTACAAGTGACACACCCAGAGGAAATTCTCTATAGACACAAGAGCCCATAGAGGCCAAACCTCATTTAAGCAGTCAACCCTCACGCAGCAGAACATCCTGCTGTGGGCAGAGCCAAGTCTCACAACTAGTCAGCCTAACAGTCAATCCCACCTACTCACAAGCTAAAAGCAATTAAAGATGAACACTAACAGGACAATATACACAACACAAGAGTCACCTTTGGAGCACACACAGAAGAGAAGAAGGAAGTAGTGCAAGTCAAATATAAAGGACACATACTACATAAGATAACCCAGCAAGAACTAAGAACTCTAGGGAATCTACCTAACACATCGAAGCAAACACAGAGAGTCAGCCAGAATGGGGAAACAAAGAAACACGTCCCAAATAAAAGAACAGAAGAAACCTCCAGAATTGGAACCAAATGAAATAGAGGTAACAAATCTATAAGACACAGAGTTCAGAACACTGCTGATAAGAATGTTTAAGGAGCTTAGTGATGACATAAAGAAGGACAGAGAAATCATAATGAACAACCAGTTAGAACTAAAGAATACAATAACTTAAATAAAGAACACACTTGAAGGAATTACCAGCAGGTTAGATGAAGCAGCGGATCGAATCAGTGACTCAGAAGACAAGTAAGACAAGTTAGCAGAGATCACCCAAACGGAACAACAAAAAGAAAAAGAATATAAAACAATGAAGATGGTTTAAGATACCTCTGGGATAACATCAAGCGCAACAACATGCACATCATAGGAATACCAGAAGGTGAAGAGAGGAAGCAAGGGATCAAAAACATATATGAAGTAATAATGTCCGAAAACTTGCCTAACCTGGTGAAGGAAACCGACATACAAGCCCAAGAAGTGCAGAGAGTTCCAACCAGGATAAACCTAAAAAGGTCCACACCAAGACCCATTATAGTTAAAATGGAAAAGGTTAAAGACAAAGAGAGAATCCTAAAAGCAGCAAGAGAAAGACAAAGGGTTACATACAAGGGAACTCCCATAAGACTATCAAATGACTTTTCTACAGAAACATTGCAGGCCAGGAGGGAGTGGCAGGAGATACTCAAAGTGATGGAAAACAAAGGCCTACAACCTAGATTGCTTTATCCAGCAAGGCTATCATTTAAAATTGAAGGAGAGATAAAGAGCTTCCCAGAAAAGAATAAGCTAAAGGAATTTATTACCACCAAGCCAGCATTGCAAGAAATATTAAAAGGACTTCTGTAAACAGAAGAAAGATGAAAACAATCTTACTACAAATTTAAAAAATGGCAATAACTATGTACCTATCAATAATCACTTTAAATGTAAATGGATTAAATGCTCCAATCAAGAGACATAGGGTGGCTGAGTGGATAAGAAAGCAAGACCCTTGTATATGCTGTATACAAGAGACTCACCTCAGATCAAAAGACACAGACAGGCTGAAAGTGAAGGGTTGGAGTAAGACATTTCATGCAAATGGAAATGAGAAAAAAAACTGGAGTTGCAATACTTATATCTGACAAAATAGACTTTAAAATGAAGAATATATTAAAAGACAAAGATGGGCACTATATAATAATAAAGGGATCAATCAGACAAGAGGACATAACTCTAGTAATCATCTATGCACCCAACATAGGAGTACCTAAACATATAAA
Source organism: Rhinolophus sinicus (assembly GCF_036562045.2). Taxonomy (NCBI): domain Eukaryota; kingdom Metazoa; phylum Chordata; class Mammalia; order Chiroptera; family Rhinolophidae; genus Rhinolophus; species Rhinolophus sinicus. The sequence goes on along the minus strand of NC_133754.1, from coordinate 47,747,115 downwards.
ACAGATATTGACTGACATAAAGACAGAGATCAACAGTAACACTCTCATAGTAGGGGACTGCAACACACCTCTGACAACAAGGGACAGATCTTCCAGACGGAAAATAAATATGGAAACAAGGGCCTTAAATGATACATTGGACCACTTGGATTTAATCAATATTTTCAGAGCATTTCACCCCAAAGCTGCAGAATACACATTCTTCTCAAGCACACATGGAACATTTTCCAAGATAGACCACATGTTAGGCCACAAAACAAGTCTTGATAAATTTAAGAAAATTGAAATCATACCAATTGTATTCTCTGACCACAGTGCTATGAAATTAGAAATGAACTACAGGAAAAAAAGAAAAAACTGGAAGACACACCAATTCATGGAGGCTGAATAACATGTTACTAAATAATGAATGGGTCAACCAGGAGTTCAAGGAAGAAATCAAAAGATATCTCTAGACAAACGAAAATGAAAACATGATGACCCAAAATCTATGGGATGCAGCGAAAGCAGTCCTAAGAGGGAAATTCATAGCATTGCAGGCCTACCTAAAGAAATAAGAAAAATCACTAATCAATAGTTTATCTTCACACTTAAAGGATCTAGAAAAAGAACAGCAAAACAAGCCCAAAGGGAGTACAAGGAAGGAGATAATAAAGATCAGAGCAGAGATAAATAAAATAGAAATCAGAAAAACAATACAAAAATCAACGAATCCAAGAGTTGGTTTTTAGAGAAGATAAACAAAATTGAAAAACCTTTAGCCAGATTCATCAAAAAAAGAGGACCCAAATTAATAAAATCAGAAATGAAAGAGAAGAAGTGACAACAGACACCAGAGAAATACAAATTTTTTAAGAAATTACTATGAGCAACTATATGACAACAAATTTGACAATCTGGAAGAAATGGACAATTTTCTAGAAGCATACAACCTTCCAAGGCTAACTCAAGAAGAAATGGAAAACCTGAATAGACTGATTACCACCAGGGAAATTGAATCAGTAATCAACAAATTCCCAACAAACAAAAGTCCTGGACCAGATGGCTTTACAGGTGAATTTTACAAAACATTCAAAAAAGAATTATCACCTATTCTCCTCAAGCTCTTCCAAAAAATCCAGAAGGAGGGAAGACTCCCAATCACTTTTTACGAGGCCACTATCACCCTGATCCCAAAATCAGACAAAGACACCACAAAAAAAAGAAAACCACAGGCCAATATCTCTAATGAACATAGATGCAAAAATCCTCAACAAAATATTAGCGAACAGAATTCAGCAATACATTAAAAAGATCATACACCATGATCAAGTGGGATTCATCCCTGGTATGCAAGGGTGGTTCAACATCTGCAAATCAATTAATGTGATATAGCTCGTTAACAAAATGAAAAATAAAAAATCACACAATCATATCAATAGACGCAGAAAAAGTATTTGATAAAATCCAGCAGCCATTTATGATAAAACCCTTAAGAAGTGGGAATAGAGGGATCATATCTCAACATAATAAAGGCCATATATGATAAACCCACAACTAACATCATACTCAATGGGGAAAAGCTAAAACCATTCCCCTTAAGATCAGGAACAATGCAAGGTTGCCCACTTTCTCCACTTCTATTCAACCTAATGCTGGAAGTTCTAGCCACAGCAATCAGACAAGAAAGATAAATAAAAGGCATCCAAATTGATAAAGAGGAAGAGGAAGTAAAATTGTCATTATATGCAGATGACATGATACTATAGAGAGAGAACCCTAAAGACTCCACCAAGAAACTATTAGAGCTGATAAATGAATTTAGTAAAGTAGCAGGACACAAGATTAATATTCAGAAATCAGTTGCATTTGTATATACTAACAATAAAATATCAGAAGGAGAAATTAAGAAATCAGTCCTATTTACAATTGCTTCAAAGACTATAAAATACCTGGGAATAAATTTAACCAAAGAAGTAATAGACCTGTACTCAGAAAATTATGAGACACTGAAGAAAGAAAGAAAAGAAGATACAAATAGATGGAAACACATACCATGTTCATGGATAGGAAGAATTAACATCGTTAAAATGTCCATACTGCCTAAGGCAATATACATATTCAACGCAATTCCTATCAAACTACCAAGGACATTTTTCCACAGAAATAGAACATATAATCCTAAAATTTATATGGAACCATAAAAGACCACAGATAGCCTCGGCAATCTTGCGAAATAAGGACAAAGTGGGAGGTATAACAATACCTGACATCAAATTATACTATAAGGCTACAGTAATCAAAACAGCATGGTACTGGCATAAAAGCAGACACATAGATCAATGGGACAAATAAATCCATGCCTATCTGGTCATTTAATCTACAACAATGGAAGCAAGAATGTACGGTGAGGTAAAGACATTTTATTCAATAAATGGTGCTGGGAAACCTGGACAGACACATGCAAAAAAATGAAGTTGGACCACCTCCTTCCACCATATACAAAAATAAATTCAAAATGACTTAAAGACTTGAATGTAAGATCTGAAACCATAAAATTCCTAGAAGAAAATACAGAAAGAAATATTACAGACATTACCCGGAGTAAGATTTTTACTGATATATCCCCTCGTGCAAGGGAAGTAAGAGAAAAAATAAACATGTGGGATTACATCAAACTAAAAAGTTTTTTCACAGCAAAGGAAACCGTCAATAAAACAATAAGGGATCCTACTGAATGGGAAAAGATATTTGCCAATGATATATCCAATAAGGGGTTAATATCACAAATTTATAAAAAACTCAACTCCAAAAAAACAACACAATTAAAAAATGGGCAGAGGATATGAAGAGACATTTTTCTAAAAAGGACACACAGATGGCAAACAGACATATGAAAAAATGCTCAACCTCACTAACCATCAGAGAAATGCAAATAAAGACCACCATGAGATACCACCTCACTCCAGTCAAAATGGCTATCATCAATAAATCAACAAACAACAAGTGCTAGCAAGAATGTGGAGAAAAGGGAAACTTTGTGCACTGTTGATGGGATTGCAGATTGGTACATCCACTATGGAAAACAGTATAGAGGTATCTCAAAAAGCTGAAAATGGAACTACCTTATGATCCAGCAAATTCCCCTCCTAGATATCGATCCAGAGAAATCCAAAACTCTAATTCAAAAAAGTTTATGCACCCCTATGTTTACTGCAGCACTATACACAATAGCCAAGACATGGAAAGAACCGAAATGCCTATCAGTAGACGACTGGATTAAGAAACTGTGGTATGTTTATACAATGGAGTATTATGTAGCCATAAAGAAAGAAATCTTACCATTTGCAACATGGATGGACCTAGAGAACATTATGTTAAGTGAAACAAGTCAAACAGAGAAAGAGAAATATCATATGATCTCACTTATATGTGGAGTCTAAAGAAAAGAATAAATGAATGAATTAATCAGAAACAGTTTCAGAGACAAAGAGGAAAAACTGAGGGTTGTTAGATGGGAGAGCAGGTGGGGAGAAAGGGGATAGTGAGGGGATTAGAAAGCACAGCCAGTAACCACAAGATTGCCATGGGGCTAGGAAAGTCAATTTGGGGAATATAATCAATAATGTTGTAAAGATTTTGTAGGGTATCCGATGGACACTTGTCTCATTAGGGAGACCACCTCAGGGATGATGTAGATGCCTGATCACTGCACTGTACACCTGAAGCTGAAGCTGAACAATAATGAATGTCAACTACAAGTTTATATACTATGTATATAGTTACAAGAAGTAGAATACAGCAGTAGGAATGTAGACAGTAGAAATGTAATGGCTGTGTGCAATGTCAGAAGGATAGTAGATGGGGGGAGGAGGGTTGACACAGCGTGAGGGATATAAATGATAAATGTCTAACTATTACATTGTTTTGTGCACCTGAAACTAATAAAACAAAAATAAAAAAATAAAAAAATATATATTACATGTAATTCTTCAAAAGGAATTTTCAAGGTTTATAAGCAATTTCAAATTTAAAAGAACACAAAACAGAAGAAACTAACTTTCCTCCACATTTTAAAAAATTATTTTGTAGTACGACTTTGGTTGTCACTTCCAAATACATCCATACATACAGACAGACAGACAGACAGACAGAGTGCTAAACTGACTTAATTCTTAAGCAATGCTCGACATATATTAGGTGGTCAATAATATTTATTATATGAAGGCATAATTCTGTATACAGCCATCCTCCTTATTTGTGGTTCCACTTTCCAAAGTTTCAGCTACACACAGTCAAATGTGACTCGAAATATTAAGTGAAAAATTCCAAATAAGAAGTTCATAATTTTTAAATTGTATGGCATTCTAAGTAACTTGATGAAATCGTGTGTCACCCTGCCCCGTCCTGAGACGTGAATCACCCCTTTGTCCAGTGCATCCACACGGATAAACTATCTGCCCATTAGTCACTTAGTAGCCATCTCAGTTATCAGATTGACTGTTCTATTTTATTGTTAACGTTTTACAGTGCCTAATTTACAAATTAATCTTCATCATAGGAATGTATGTACTCTGTATGGTTTTAGGTATCCATTGGGAATCTTGGAACATATCCCCCATGGATAAAGGAGGACAGACTGTATAAGTGGAAATTCTATTCTATGAACTCTCAGATGTGAATTATTTTAAATAGTGTGTGATTTCTCAGGCACCAGTAACACCATCATGTATATTATTCTTTAATTAAAAGAGAAAAGAAACAGTGATGCACATGTACTTCTGTTGATGAGACTATTCAGAGTATACACAATACTAAATTTATTTTAGAGAAGAGCTAAATTACTTGTATGACTTAGAGCTTTCATTTAAAAAAAAAATGTTTCATACTTCTAACAGCTGTTGGTAACATCTCACTTTACAAGGTGGGTGCCATACTGTGTAATTTATTCTCTTTTTTGAATATCTTATTCTGAAAATCATATATAAAATAGATGTGGGTTATATGAAAAAGAAAAAAGAGAAGAAGAGGAAAACATGTAAGAGGACTTTGTCCCTGCTTTTATCCAAAGAACGCTTCTGGCGAAGGTGTGGACAGTAAGAAATATGAAGGAAACAGATGAGTTGATAAACTACAGCTTTTTCCTTATATATTAAATGTTCCTTTAAAACTCCCAGGTTTGCTTATTTCTTATTATTATTTTCTGTTTGTTTGCTGGAATTGCTTTCCTCCTCTCTGGAGGTTGCTTTGAGGTATTCCTAGTCTTGCGTTAAATAACTTTCTGAGCCATATAGATTGTTTCACTTGGGGATGTTTCTACATTTGTCTTTTTCAATGATAACTGCCTAATGAAACATTTAGAAAATACTACTCCTGTTGAATCACTTTTACCTGTGGCACTCCCCAGAACATAAATTAAACTCCTTCTCCTTTAAGTGGGGATCTCTGTAAAGACAACGTGCTAATCCAGAGTGATCCTTCCATGGCAATTTTTTAACCCTTGATGACAGCAAGTGAAATGGGACTAGACGCAGAGCAAATTACTTCATTAGTAACATAGCCTAGAATACCCGTGAAACCATAACCTGCATTTCCTAATACATGGGCTGTGAAATGTGATCACTTAAGTCTCACAATTTAGGCTCATTTTGTCTATTCAAGCTGGATTTTCTTTAAGTTTTAATAAACTACTTGTTAAAATGCAAAATTATTATATTTTCCTGATTTTTCTATGTTCAAATATGGTACATGGCAGTGGTATAAATAAGACTGTCAACAAAACAATGCAAAGCAGAAAATAATTAACTACAGTGTTTAATTACATAGTGCATTCCCAAAGGGGGCATGTATTAAACAACAAATCTGTACTCTCATTTTTGTGAGTGATGTATGAAATGTACTAATCTAATCTGTACAGAGTGGATTTAATCATTTTGTATCATCATTTAACTGGTTTTATCAACATTTCGCAACTGCAAAAATGAGTGGCTCAAATTAATACTGTAATTATAATGTTTTTCAAAACATATACCCTTAATCCCCAATAGCTAAAAGCCTGCATTGTAAACTCATCCTGATGCTAACCTTGTAAGAGATATTTGACCACTGGAAACAAGTTGAAAGAAACGTGTGATAGTATACAACTGAGAGAAGAAATTCACAGTACAGTCTCTCAATGAAGAGGAAGTGTGACATTTTTTAAAATGAGTTTGTTTTTTTGTTCTGAGAAAATTCTATTTAAAAAAAGCAGAAAACTAACAATGCCTTTTTCATAGGTTAAAAACTTATCAATTATAACACAAGTAGTTGATAACATAATCAAATTTGTTTCAAATATTTCTTCTAGGTGTAGGACAGAGGAAAAAGGGTCAAAAATACCTTTGATTAAACATAACAATATATCTTCTGATTAATTTTAATCACGGGGAAGAAGTGGGTGAGCTCTTTCTATAAAAGGTGGGCAGTGAATATGCTAGGCCTGGTGAGTCATTCAGCCAGCTCAATTATTTTAGCACAAAAGCATCCATAGAAACTACACACAGGTATGACTGTGTTTTAATATTTTATTTACAAAATCAGTCATATAGGCAGATTTGGCCCATGCATCATAATTACCAAACATGTATCCTAGAATAATTTTAGAGACTGTTATTTTAAAAAGAGACTCCACCACCCAAATAAGCTCTTAAACCAAATAAAATTTAGGATTGATCAGAATCATAATAAGAAATATTCTAGTCTATCAGATCTCTAAGTATCATTCAGAGTTGCATTCTTTACTTCATAGCAGTTAATTTAGGCAGTTTAAAAGCATCAACACTGATACATCTAAAAAGCATTTTGCTGGTGCAATGTCTTACTTTTGAAAATTATCAATACATATTGAATAAACATACAGAGAGTGGGTGATGAGCAACACTTCAAGTTATCCATATTTAAGTTCATTAAAAAGGATAGATTTTTCTCCCATTAATTTATTCCAATGAATCTGTGCAGAATGATCTGGTTTTACAAATTGTTTTCCTAAATAGAAAGAGATATATCTTCTTTGTAAATTGTCACAAATTCTGCTATTCTAACAATATAATTTTCCATCTGTTTGGTTGTCCTTTTTTTTAACTAACAAAAATCACACAAAATAAAACAACAGCAATACTAGCTACAATTTGTCCTGCATAGTATCTCATTTATCTTTACCACAACAGTAAGAATAATGTTCGTATTTTAGAAATAAAGATTACTTGGATTTAGAAATTAAGTAATTGCCAAATGTTATATATCTAATCAGAAATGACATCAAAATCTAAAATTAGGCCTTCTTTGTGATTTTAAACATTTCTCACTACAAAATATTTAACAAGGTCCTACTATGAATCTGGTGCTTTGCATTTGGAATTTTAATCTCCAACAACCCTGCAAGGAAAGTGTTAGTGTTTCTCTTGTATAATTGAGAAACTACATGTGAATAACTTGCACATGGTCAGAAAGCCATCAGAGCCTGAATTGGAACTTGCTCTGTCTGTCTCAGGACCCGCACTCCCCTGCTAAGCCTAGCTGTTAATATGTGAGTAGAGATGTGAGGACATATATATTTAACAAGCCTAATTTAATGGTTAGATTTGTAAAAGCAGTGCCTTGCTGAGATCAATAAAGAAGAATACAATCTGAGTATGTGAGAAGCACAGATTGAAGAGAAAGAGGTTTAAAATAGGGAACAAAAGAGAAAAAACCAAGAGGTTTAAATTCTACTCTAATGTTAATCATTGTATCAACACGGGTGAATGGCTTAAAGATGAAGAGGTTCTGTTGATTCATCTTCAGCAGGGAAGTAATGGTGCACATTCAAAATGTGTTCATATGAATTTTAGAAGACAACCCACATACGAAGTTTCAACAATTAAGTTCGCAAACTCATGCTAGAAAAAGTGCTACATATGTCATTGCTGAATATCACTACAATCACCTTCGAAGTACTCCCCTTAGGAAGCTATGCACCAATGCCAGTGCCTAGTGCACCCTTCAAAGCAATTTTGGAACTCTTTTTTTGGAATGGCCATCAGAGCTGTCATCATATTACCCCTTGATATCCTGAATGTCATCAAAATTCTCCCTTTCAATATTTCTTTTAACTTTGGGTAAAGAAAGAAGTCATTGGGGGCCAGATCAGGTGAGTAGGGAAGGTGTTCCAGTACAGTTATTTGTTTACTGGCTAACAATTCCCTCACAGACAGTGCTGTGTGAGCTGGTGCATTGTCATGATGCAAGAGCCATGAATTGTTAGCAAAAAGTTCAGGTCATCTAACTTTTTCACTTAGCCTTTTCAGCACTTCCAAATAGCAAACGGTTAACTCTTTGTCCAGTTGGTACAAATTCATAATGAATAATGCCTCTGACATCAAAAAATTTACCAACATCATTGCAACACGTTCTCAAACTTAATTGTCAGACCTCGTTTTAATATCATTCAATTGATATTAATATGCATTAATAGCATTCAATTGATAATAAATCTAAACATGAATATATGAAGATAAATAAGGACATAGTCTATATTTTTACTTCAATCTCTTTGTATGTTTATTTTAACAGTTGTTTTTTAAACATATCTTATTTCTAATATCCAAATAAATGGGGTTTTAAACTTGAGCTTCTGAAAGTGATTTCTATTTAATTAAGTAAATGAGTTACATGAAAATGATCTTTTGAGAGTTACTATAATTTGATCAGCTTGTCCATGCATACTTAGCGGGGAAAAGCATTTACTAACTTTAGAGAGCAATTCATTGTGTTATTCAAATCTATTATCGCCTGTTTATTCATCTGACTTAAAAATTACTGAGAAAAGATGTTTAAAATATTTCATAATGATGGCAGATCTTGTTCATTTCTTCTTGTAGTTCTGCAATTTTTTTAATGTATTTTGAAACCTTGTTGTTAGCATAAATCAAGTTTAAAATTCTTATATCTTCCTGATTAATTGAAACTTTAACCATTGGATAGCTGCCATCTTTATATCTTACAATATTTTTGCCTTAAAGTCCAGTTTATGTAATATTAGTATAGGCATAAAAGATTCATAAAATTAAGCATGAGTTTTACCCATTTTTTTATTGTTAAATTTTCTATGGGTCTCTTATTAAAACTATAAACAATCTTTAGTGATTTTTAATTCAGTCTGACAATCTTTGCCTTTAACAAAGAATTTAGTCAATTTACATGTATTGAGATTATGGTTATATTTACATTTATTTTTACCACCTTTGTAGTAATTGTCTAGTCTGAGTTTTATGATATTTTCTCATGTCTTAATTTATTTTGTATTAGGGTTATTATTTCAACTTTTCTATCATTCTGAGATATATACTATTTCTTTTAGACATTTTCCTTAATATTTTATCTAGAATGTTTAACTTCACAAAGTAAAAAGATAATTCATATCTTCAGCTTCTTCTAATCACACAAAGGCAAAACAATACTTTAACTCTGATTCTTTCTTGTCTTATTTTTATGGCATAAATTGGAATTTTTATTATTGTGTATAGAGTCAGTATTTTATCAGATTTGCCCATATATTTGCAATTCACTTTGTTCACCATATCTTTTTGCATCTCAGTTTTTTCATAAGGAATCTTTTTTTTTTCTACGATAGTGCAATACTTAGAAATTTCTTTGGTAAAATCTATTAATGGCAAATAGTCTCTTTTATGTTGCCTGAAAAAGCTTTCACTTATTTATTTTTTCAGAAAGAGTTTGCTAAGCATATAATTCTAGATTAACAGTTGTTTTGTGTGATCACTTTGAAGAAATGCTTTCATTATTTTTTGGCTTCCATAGTTACTGTTGAGAAATCAGTTATTTGCCTAACTGCCACTCCTTGTAGGTAATCATGTTTTTTTGTTTGTTTTTGTCTTTAAACTGCAATTACAATATCTCTCTTTTTCTTCTTATTTTGCTTTCATGTTTCAAGGTATCCAGTTTTTACCTTGGTTTTACTACAGTGAGTTTTGGTGTAGATTTATTTTTATTTATCTTTCTTATGATTTGTTAAAATTTGTGAATCTAAAAAGATTGATGCCTTTTATCCATTTTGGAAAATTTCAATGGATATTTACTTCAAAAATTGCCTTTCTATAATCTTCTCAATTCCAATGAAATACATTATTTTCACTTTGTCGTGCAGGGTGGCCTGTGGGGTCTCAGCTCCCGCTCCCCACATAAGAACGCAGGATGTGGCTAGGCCAAACAGGAATACCCACAGAGCCATAGATGGGAGAGTCATACCACTATATTCTCGCTGGCAGCATCCGCCTCTCTGCAATCCACTCTTGCTAGCTCAGCCACCATCTTCTTGCTAGCCCCCATTTTCTGTTAGCGTAGCCACGGCAGTTATATTAGTGGCCAATGGCTCACTGGTTACAGCTGACGGCCAACTAGCCACAGGTGATGGCCATCCAATCACAGTTGATGGCCATTTACTACCTGAGCCAGCACCTTTCCACATGAGGCCGAGGGCCTGGAAACTGCACTCCTGGCTCTGTCCCCACACACTCCCTGTATAACTTCATATTTTCCTTCCCATTTCTGTGCTATATCATAATTTACTTGGCACTCTCTCTTTTCATTGTGTCTTAACTTTCTGACCAATCATTGGGCTTTTAAATTTAATTGTTATATGTTTCATTTCCAGAATTCTATGTGGTTCTTAATGTCAAATATAACTGGCTGTGTTTGTGTTTCATTTTTCTATGAGATTTTGGAATATTTTTATTTACTTAGCATTACTAAATTATGTATTTTATAATTGGTAGTTAAAATAATTTCAATATCCAGTCTTTGAATGTCTGATTCTTCTAGAATGTGTTTTAGTTTTTTGATTGTTTCTCCTGAGCATTTTAATGATGATATTTTTTCACATGTGTTTTACAACTTCTGACTAGTGAGAATTCTTTAGAGCATGGGTTGAAGGTTCATACCTGCCAAGGGAATATGTGTTACCCTCTCCCAAGCAGCCAAGGGCACTTCCTCATTGAACGCACTTTAAAATAAACAATTACCTGACAGTTTTTGTATCTCATAGTGGTTACCCACATGACAGCTTTTCTCTGGTACATGGCCAAGAATTCATAAGAAATGTTATTTTTTTGTACTGTGGTCCCAAATCAACACAAGAAAGTATCCTTATTATTTTGTGTTTTAAATTTTCACCAAGTGTGTAATCATTTAAGCTTTATACAGCGATCTTAATTAGACTTGCCTAACTAGGTTGGTCCTCAGAGCTGTGAAGGAGGCTCATTAATATGGAAATTCTGGTCACTAGGGCTTAGTATTTGCTTTATACCATCCACCAACATTATCTCTAGTTGACTTCTATGGATCAGTATATTTTAGGGGTTTTTGAAGATTTCCTGTATTTTCTTACATTTTTATATTCTATCTAGTATATTTTGGCTTTTTGCATTAGATAGAATTTATGGATATTGAATTCAACATATTATAAGAAACTGAATGTTCTAAAGCTATTTTATATTCTGATAGTTCATGACATTAAAAAAAATGAAAATACACTAGGCTTTTACTAATTCAGTGAACAATGCAAACTCAATTCCCCATCTCATTTCTGAGTTTGGTTCTCTGATTCCAGGTTTATTCTTTAGTGCTACTTAGCTAATCTCCATCTTCTAAATGAAACTATATTTGTGTCTACTTACCAATGCCAGGGAAGTTTAAAAGTGTCAATACAATATAGTTAACTTGTCCTTTTAGAAAAGGCTATTTAGCCATACATAGAAGGAATTCTCAGTGGCCTCTACATAATCTGAACTGATATTTTTCAGTTTAACAAGAAGCATTAACATAAAGTTCCAATTTGGTCTAATCATTACCTTGTCTGGCTCAGAGCTTTCCCATAGGAAGTCAAATCTAAACAGTCCTTGGTATAAACAACTTTTTTTTTTTTTTTTCCCTCTCACAACTGAGCCTCAGAGTAATGCTGAAATCTAAATTTCCTCTGGGTGATGAACATACAATGTGATATATAGGTGATGTATCACAGAACTGTACACCTGAAACCTGTGTAATTTTACTAACCATTGTCACCCCAATAAACTTTAATTTAAAAAAAAAAAATCTAAATTTCTATTTTATTTTTTTAATCTCCAAATGAGTTTAAACAGCAAAAATAATAGTGATGTCAACACACAAAGGGAAAGCCATCTTTGTTTTCTTAAATATCACCAATTTTGGTATAAGTATATAAAAAAAACTACCTAGAGTTGAATATAAACTCATAACACATCTTGTGTTTCTGTTATTTTCAGATGTCCATGCTGAAATGGGTGAAGCAATGAAAGAGCTCCTCCTGAATCTGAAGGGTAGTATTAGTATTTGTTCTGTGACTCTAACAGCTGTGTATGGAATCTACAGTTTGCTTTTGTTTATTACCCCAGCTCATTATTTCACAGAACACATAGCACTTAAGTGACAGAAAGAGTTAATACTTTTCCACTGTGTATGTAACAGGAAGTAGATATGCAGCTTCTACCAATTATCTTTAAAGAGAGAGTTGTTTCCTTCCTTTGGCCTCTCTAATTCTTCTGGCTGGAATGTGATTCAATGGCTAGAGCCAGCAGCCATGTTAGACCATGAAATAAACTTGGGAGGGAGAATCACAGAGAAATATGGTAGAGGGCACCTGATTCTATGATCCCATGGTAAAACATACCAGCCTTGACACAGATGTATAGAGGATTAATTATGAATACAAAATGGACTCTAATAATTCCAACAGCTATGTCAGTCACAGAGTGACAGTCATGCCAGAGCATCACGTGAAAGACATACCCAGTGAATGCCCTAACCAGAGAACTCCAGATACAGAGTGAACTGTGACCATCTGGACAGCTTTGTCAGACTGCAGATGGGTACACCGCACCCAGTCTTGACCATAAAACCAGAGCTCTCTAATGGCTCAACGCTCAGGCCTCAACTGATGAGCTGACAGCCGCACCTGCAATTGTCCCAGACAGAACGCTTAGAGCCTTTTCTCCTGACAGTCTCAGCAACCCAGCCTAACACTTGAGGCTATGCGCCCCAGTGCCAAAGGGATGCTTTTGAACACCAGACTCTCATTCTTCTTTCATAAGACTGCCTTACCTAACCCTATTGGCTGTAAACCTGTATAACCCTATTGTGTGAAACCGCTCCAGCTCAACTATTGTAGTCTACCCTCTGGCCGTAGCCTTAGTTAAGGCTGTGGTAAACTAAGTCGGTAGGACTGGATCCGTGGCTTTATTCTAATAAAGTCTGACATTGTGGAAAGACACAAATGTGCACAAGACTAGTACTTTGATAGTCACATGACACTCACGACACACAGATCACCTCTGAACATTTTGAACATAAGAGCAAAAATCTCTGGGTTTTATTTAAGTGACTCTTAATTTGTTGTGTGCTGTAGCTGTTTCTAGTACTCATAGGTAAACCTAATCCCAACTAATGTATGTTTTGGTATCTAGAAGTAGGGGGCTACAAATAACAGGACCTAAGCTCATAACATTTGTTTAGTGGAATTGGTAGGTTGAGGCAGTTCATGATCTGAGCTATTGTCACCTGAAAGCTTGTTATAATTGGACAGAACACTGAAAAAATATCCCCTGGCTTCTTAGAAGGTACTTTGATCACATGTTAAGTGGTATAGTAACATTAGGGAAAATACCATGAAGTGTTAAAAAAAAAAATCAGACTATTGATTTTTGCTGACCGCTTTTTGCTACTTTTAGCAAAACCCTAAGGAGAGATGCACATTGTCTCTGCTAGCCTGTCTACACACCGCTACGGGAGAGCACAAGAGAGGAACTCTCTGTCCATAGGCAGAAGTCTAAACATATGGAGAGTCTACTAACCTGGGGTTTTGTGGATCTGAAAAAGTAAAATTCTTCTTTTTCTGAAACCAGGGCATTTATCTTCATTGTCTCTTAAACAGCCCCCTCAGTAGGAGACTGATGCCCAGATCATCTTCCATTGGGAGTGCTATACAAACAAAACAGAAATAGACTCAGAGATACAGACTCAGAGGAAAAAACTAATGGTTGCTAGATGGGAGGGGAGTTAGAGAATAAGGGAGCAAATGAAGGGATTAGAAAGCACAAATTGGTAGTCATAATATAGTCACTGTGAATTAGAGAATGGGGAATACCAGTATAATCAATAATGTTGTAAAGATCATATAGGGTGCCAGATGGGTACTGGACTAACCGGGGGAATCACTTCATAGATTGTGTAGATGCCTGACCACTGTGCTGTACACCTGAAGCTGATGTAGAATAATATTGAATGTCAACTACAATTAAATATAAATATATTAAGTTGTTGCAAAAGTAAGTGTTTTTTACACTTATTTTTAACCTTTTAAACCACAATTACTTTTGCACCAACCTAATAAATATATAAATATACAAAATATAAATATAAATATTCACGAGATGTAAAGTGTAACATAGGGAATATAGTCAATGATATTGTAACAGCTATATACGATGTCAGAGGGGTAGTAGACTTGGTGGTGTATCACTTTGTGAGGAGTGTAAATGTCTAATCATCATGTTGTTTTGTACACCTGAAACTATTAAAAAAAAAGTTCTATGCCAGACAATGGAGTCAGCCCACAAGCAAACTTGGATTAAAGATGTTGCCCTCAAGAGCCTTGTTAGGGAAATCCTAAAAGGAGCCTAAATCAGAGAAGCAGCAGTCAGAGATTATATATTTGTAAACATATAAAAATGTATAAATATAGATACACAGATACAGATTATTTACTTATCGTAAGAAATGATACAATTGTGAGGCTCTCTGAACAAGCTCAAAGTCCACAGGACAGGCACCCAAGGGAATATCAGCAGCATGCTGGAACCTAAGGAACTTTAGTTACAGCTTTAAGTGCACAGTGCAGGCCGGAGAGCAACTGCAGGTCCCGCTGCTATTTCACACTGAGGCAGTAGACCAGCAGATCATAGAAAGGTGATGCATGTGACCCAGAATACAGAGAATTCTGCAGTTTTCCTACCATTTTGTCAGTGAGGTGGGAGTAGGGGAAAGAAGGATGGGGAATGGACAAAATACAGAAACCAGTCAGTAAAATATGTGGCTTGAAAGCTACAAGCTTGACAATCTGCTCAGGGAACTGACCAGGAGCAAATAATTTACTTCTTAGTAAACTGAGATGTTTATGAAGTTTGTGAAGAAACTTTATCTTCAAAGAAGCTGGAAGCCTGACATACAAATGCCTGTGTTTATTCATTCACATCTCAAACATCCCTGGGTCCCAAACCCACATCTTGAAAAAGCTGGTCAGCTCCCAAAAGAGCAAGTTCCCATGTCATGTTAGATGGGGCTGGCCATGAAGTACAATGGGGTAAAGGAACCTTCCAGAAGGCAGAACCAGGTGCTCACAGAGGACAAATCTGGATGGAGATCCTCCCAGATCATAGAAACAGAAACAGCCAGAAAGTCACCAATAATTTATTCCATTGCCAAAAATGAAGCATTCACTAGTCAAATCCTAAAGCATCTGGTATTTGTTAAAGAGTAGTGATTACTTTTCCAAGTGAGAGTTTTAACTGTGGTTACCCTATTCCTACTCCATAAACGTATATTAGAAGTGGTAATAGCGGATGACTTGACTTTGCATTTATAGGTCATCAAGTAAGATAAAGTGCCATACACTGTCCTAACCGAGAACTGCACATTACCTAGGTATCCTGAGCAGGATGCAATAACGGGACGGAAGGGTGAAGTAGACAAATGGAGCTTCCCATCTCCCAAGCAGTAACATTTTACCTGGATCATGACTTCCCAGAATAAAGGTTACATTTCTTTATCTTACTCACAGCTCAATGTGATCATATAACTAAGCTATGCCCAATAAGAGGAAGCATTTTCCTAGAAAACCTCCTTAAAGGACAACAATTTACTTGTATCTTCCTTATCTATTTCTCCATTGCACTACCAGAAATACAATCTAATAGCGGCTACCTTTGAGCACAAGTTGGAGGGAATCCCGTGGTAACGGCAGAGTGGTGACCTGGTAGTAGTCTGGATCCCCCAGTGTTTATTGAATAGCACTGCCATAACAGAACTGGCCTGCCTGACTCAGACATCTATAGTGGCTAGAAATAATATAATTCCAATCCTTACTGATAAACGACTTTATCACAGAGTCTCTTAAGATGCAATATTTGTCTTTATTTGTGTATCATTTCTCATCATGCCCCAGGCTGCTTCATTTCTAGACGTTTTGCCTACAATTTTGCTGAATTGTGCCTTTAGTCATTTCTCTTTTATCTATCCTGTAGATAACCACTTACAGCCATTTCACTGGAATTTCTAGAAAGAACTTTTCTATCCATTAACTACAGAACTGTGTTGAAGCAAACGTTGATTCAATTCTCTTCTCTGGGTGACATTTTCACATCTAATTTTTGTAGACTCTGTTTTGCCATTAAATTTCATCATGACTCATGAGTTATATTAATTAAATTGTTCATGAAGCAAAATGTGGCCCAGGTGGTTTATGTAAGGCTCCTGGTTGTGGGAGTGTTAAAACCAGCTCTATGGACTCTGTTATAGCTCTACTTAGATAGCACACTATCATTATAGCCTGTCTTTCAAAACATTTCTAGCTGTCTTAATTCAGTTTTCCATTTTGACTATTACTGAATAGTACACTGTGGAATCGCAGACTACAATATACCAATGCTTTAGTAGTAAATACAATCTTTAAGATAATAGAAGAATTGCAGGGAACAATATTGGGGATTGTACATTAGACATATTAAACATTAAAATTGTTTTATGCTAGCATTTCCAAAATTCTGTCCTAGTGGTAAGCATTCAGCCAGATATAAAAAGATTACATATGAAAAAAATCGTAAGAAGTTTAAACAAGTGAATGTTAATTAAAATGTAACAAGTTTTAAATATACTAGAGCGCTAGCTATGGTCAAGTGCATCTCTGAGCAGGGGAGGCACATACAGTTGGGTGTAGGTTACACAGGATTTCTCAAACTTATTGGAGCAAAAGTTATTTTTCCCTCAACAGCTCATGTTCTGTGGTGTATAATATTCAAAATATGCTGTGTTGCGTTATCAATAGAATTGACTTTAAGCGACCATGAAGCAAGTGTAGTTGTTTTGTATTTTGTAATCCATAGAATTTTGTTCATGACATGATTATCTCTAACTGATTTGCTTTTATCTGTTCACCCAGGTCGTGGAGTCAAGTTGAATAAAATCAACCTGTATTGGTCAGGTCTAATATAGTTAAATTTATTGAGAAATGCTTACAGCATAAAAAGTCTGAAAGCTAATATTAAACTCCAAATCTGACCATCCAGAAAATGCTAAGACTTGGAAAAGCTTCCAGAGCCTTCTGGGGCCAATGACTACGCTCGGCAAGCTCAGCCCCGGGATGTATAATAAATCATGGACTGTTTGGCAAAGATGCCAAATGAGGCATGTGATCCAAATAAAACTGAAGACGTCTGAGTTCAAAAGACTTATACACTAGGGACAGGCTACAGAAAAGATATCCACTGACAGAACATATTTCATGTGTGGTATTATGTGTGAAAGACTGATAAAACCCTTACAGTTAAAGACTGATAAGATGGACGGCTTCTGGAAAGATTTTTTTGTTATTCTTTATTCTTATATAAGACAGGTTTTCCAATGGTATTACTTGACATTTAATAAAAATCCAGTTCATTATAAAGTTTGTATAACAGAATAAAACGCTTTTATGAAAAATTATCTCACCTTACAATAAACTGGACCCTGAAACACCTAATCAACTTATCGTCACCATCCAAACATTTCAAAGTCTGCACTGATATCAGGAGCACTTTCTCATTAATGCAGAGCTATAGACGTCACAATTCACACATGTATGTGTACACATGTGTGTGTCACAATTCACACATGTATGGCGGGGATGCAGTTATTTTAGTTCAAAATCAAATGTGAAATTTTTCTACATTTACTTATTTGTAATATGTAACCTACATATTCTGGTGACTTAAAGACCAGCAAACCATAATTTTTCCAAACTGTTCATTTCTCAAACTGTTCAGCCTAAAAAACTGCCTGATTTCTATACCATGTTTCAGCAATAAGAAATTATGTTTTAAAATATATATTGCAATTAAGACTGTGCCTGGATGCCATTAGCAAAAAAAAAAAAAAAAGACAGTGGTTCTACATTGACAAATTCCGTTATCTCCTAGTCTGTTCCAGGAAGAGCGTATTGTAAAGCTCCTTGGCTGGGAAAACATAAAGCGGGGGGCTATATTAAAGCAGGGGGCTTTTTCTTCTGGCCAAATAAATAGATCTAACATGGTTAATTTTATTGAGACATGTTTAAAACGTTTCTAGAAAGGACCCGGAGTATTTTCCTTATCTTCCTTACCTTGGTCCTCCTGGCTACAAACTTGTATTTACAATTCTAATCATTTCCTCTCTCCCTCCCACAGTCACAAATCCAGGCTGGGCAAGAAAGAAAAGAAAGACAAGCGATAGGTCCTAGGATAGGTTACGTGCACAAAAATATAGAATAACTCCCCATGATCCCCAATGCTGTCACTCAGTCAGTTAAAATTACTAATATAATGGAAACAAAACAATCTTCACAAAACTTTTGATAAAGGTGTTTCATATTTATCAGTTATTTGTGAGCAACATCAGTCATAATATATCTCATTTCTAGATCATCACTTCACAAAGTTTTATCATTAAACCAAGGACTACCTTCCCCTGGGGGCAGTGGTAGACAGGGTGTTGGAAACTCCGCTAATGCTGGTCCAAGCTCCAGACCTACCAAGTCAGAAGCTCTAAGTGTGCACCTATAGGACTGTTCCAAGTACTTGTTATTTTTTTCTTTAACAAAGTGGTGCTCAAATTTTGGTGTATTTTAAAATTACCTGGGGTGCTTGTTCAAACTACTAACGCTTAGCCCCACCATGGAGATGGATCATCAGTTGACTTTCTGGATTCTAGGCATCAATAATTTGAAGGAGCTTTCTGGGTGTTCTTCATAGTCCCCTGAGTTTTAGGGTCATGGCTTTAAATCTATGTCGTGTAGGCTGAATGACTATGACTAGGCAAGGAAACTTTATTCAATTAGGGAATCAGGTGGCCAGGTTTTTCTCCAAGTGAATATGAAGGATTTGAGATATATCTCATGTCAATCTGTTTCAATACAAAGTAAATAGTTCAGAAAAATATGCATTTTAATAAATATCTTCCACAGACATATGTAACAACAAACATAAATTTTATAAAAAATTAAAAGAAAGTCTTACTTTAGCAATCAGGGGCTTAGTTGATTATAAAATTATTTACTTATCTTTCTTTTCCTGGGCTTAGAGACTTACATAGAACACACAGCATGGCTTTTGGCAGAGTATAGGGTTTCTCGGCTGGCCTTTCTCTAAACAGAGAAAGCCCTAACTATTATTATTAACAGGTCTGTAACAACTCATCAGCTTGAGTGCTTGGTCTCTCTCTCCCCACCAACCCCCTTCCCCCTCACACCCACACACACTTCCCTCCCTTTCTCCTTCCCTGCCCCCTTCCAGCACTCAGGAAGGAGCTCATTGCCAATCTCTAACAAACAGGATTTCCCTCCTCTAATTATACTGTGCAACAGAGAGATATAAAAACTCCAACTTCCCCCTCTTCTTTTCAGACAAAATACCAGGAATTCATCAAATGTTCTGCATAAGTCCTACAAGTGCTTAAATCTTTTTTTCCTTTTTTGGTTTAAGTTGTCCCCTCCTCTTCCTGCTTAGATTCATAAAATTGTTCCTTTCTGTTGGCCATGTGCTTCAATATCCCCACAGACAGGCCAAGCATGGTGACTATGGAGGCTTCCCCAGCCCTATAAATACATACATTTATTTGTTCTCTTTCCTAATCAGGTTTTCTGCCATGAGGGACTTTCTTCCTTTTGAGTGATGTCTTCTTAATAATATTCATTCTTAACTCATGTCAAATTAATTAATCAAAGACTGAGGTGGCTCTCTAGCCCTGGTGGCCTAGGCAAACAAATTAAAATCTAAGCCTGTAACATCTCAGGATTAGGAAATCAAAACTCTATAAACAACCAAACACAAATAGTCTTCAAGGCTTTAGTTATAGCCATTCAATAATTTCCTTACTTTGCTTCTGTACTTTTTCTATATAAGTCTTTCTACTGACGTCTGTGGAAAGTGCTCCTAACCACTTCCAGTTTGATACTGCCCAATTCCAATCAATTTTTGCTCAAATATACTCTTAAAATCTTGAGTATGCCTCAGTTTGTCTTTAATGAGGACTTAATAGATCTTAAGTACTCAATGATGATAATATAAACAGGAAAAATAAATGACTTTGTATTAATAATATAATATTAGGCTGATTCTTGTGCCTTGATTAAGATCTCTACACTATACAAGTAAAAAAATATGTTTTGTGTATATTAATGTAAATATTGCAATATTTTGTCATTTGTATTCTTTGCTGAAGGATTGAAAAGAGCATGCCCTCATCTCCATTATTCATTTACCTGACACATTCTAATCCCTCTACCTTTTCTTTCCCTTGCCAACCTGAATTGAGTTGACTGCGAAGGAGTTTTGGGTGCCGTCTCTCCAGAAGCCTGCAGAGAGGTGGCAGAATGGGCATCATAACTCACTGTTAACTGTGAGTTATCCTATGTAACACCTAAAATTCAATATGCTGATAGAGGCCAAAGTAATCGAAAAAGTGGAATGCCTGAAGAACTCACACCTTCATACAACCTGAAAGGATTTCTAATAGCTGAAATCTCATTAAAAGATAAGCTTTGCACAGAAAGGAGGACAAAGGCAAGGGAGACGCTCAGGCGGTGATTGACGGCACACCTGAACTTTTGTCCACAAGAGACCTCCACACACTGGGGTCAGCCACCAAGGGCATAATGTGTTTCAGTTCAATTTAGAGCAAAAAAGAGCTTCACTCCCCTTTTCCTCCCCTGAACTCTTGGTACCCAAGTTCTACACAGGTCACTTTCCTCTCATTGTTTAAAGAATTTTAAAAATCCAGTTGTGTATTGAAAAAAAAAAGACTTCAGTGCTTGACTACTCCATGACTGCTTTTAAAGCAATTGAGGCCCATGTAGCCGAGTACTATTAAACCCAAGCTTTGGGAAGAAGTCCAATAAACAAGAAATACATACACACACACACACACACACACACACACACACACACACACACACATACGCACTATCCTAGTATGATTGTGTTGTATTTCTATGTTCTGTGGCTTACTTCTATTTTTTTCTGTCTCTTTGATAAAGGAAAAAGACATTAATAAAATATGTAAGCTATGCTAATTTGTTTTTCCAAAACATGACTTCATGTTGTTGCTGTCATTGTGAAATTTACAGTCCAAATATTCTGCTTTGGCATTCAATGCCAGCATGCATTTACTCTCAAAAGAATGGGGCCTAGTCCCTAGTCTTCTAATGACCAGCTGACATTGGGGAAGTCACTTAAGTTCTTTAGGATTTAGGGGAATTAAGGAGTTGTACTAAATGTTTTCATTGTATTATTTTCTGAGCATGTGTTGACCATCTTCTATGTGAGAAGTTCTGTAAAATGTATGGAGAAGAAAATGACAGCTGTGATCAGTTCCTGCCCACACAAGAAGCTTAAGTTAATGTAAGAGTCAGAAAGGAAAACTGACAAACACAGTCTATTATGATTAGTCCTGTGGCCTTACCTCACTTGACATTCTATTCTATTCTATTCTATTCTATTCTATTCTATTCTATTCTATTCTATTCTATTCTATTCTATCCATCCTAGTTTATTCTGCCATCCATGTTCATGTAGCCTCACCAGATACCTTGTCATCTCTACAACTTCACCATGTTTATAACAAAATTTTGAACCAAACATTCTAATTTTCCAATTTGATTGCTTAATTATATCCAATATATTAAATATTTGACTATGTAGAACATATTGATCCATTGGCTCCTTTAAGCTTTCCCTATATACCTGAAGTATACTATGACTGGATGTATAAAACACTCAACAAAGGTAAGGACAGGAATCAATGAAATACAAAACAAGTATTCAATAGAAAAATATTAAAAAGAGAAATTGTGTGTGGTTCTATAAAATAATAATAAAATTGATAAAACTATAGCAAGAATATTTGAGAAAAAATCAGTAATACGAATGAAAAAGGACACTTAAGATACTTAACATATTAAATATGTAAAAGAATGTAATCAACAACTTTATGTCAATACATTTGCTAATTTAGCCAAAATAAGAAAATTTCTTCACAACAAAATTTATAAAAACTAAAACAATAAGAAATAGAATTTTAAATAACTTTACATCTGTTTCAAATTTGTATCTTATTTATGACCTCCATATAAAAATACTTCAGGCCAGGACAGCTTTCCCAAAGAATTCATCTTAACACTTAAGGAAGAAGTAATTCAATTTGCATAAACTCTTCCAGAAAATAACATATAAAAAAGAAGACTTAAGAATTCATTTCATGAGGCCAGCATAAATTTGATAACGAAAACTTGTCAAGATTATTACAAAAAGAGAAAATTCCAGGATAATCTTCTCATTAGTCAATGATAAAAACCCTAAATATAATATCTAAAGAAAATCTAATGATGTATTAAAAGGAAAATCCATGATAAGGTAATTTTATTTAGGTTAACAAATTAAAATGTCTAATGAAAATAAATGCATATTTATGTTTCAAAATTATCAACTTTTTATTCTAAGCAAATTCAAAATAAGAGGAAATTAAATTTCATCCTATAATCTTATCTTCCTTTTCTTATGAGCAAATTTTACATATCCTTCAATGTGCAGCACAAGTATTTCCTCCTATAAATGTCTTTGACCATTTAACCCACACTTATCTATGCTTTTTGTCAGCTCCTCTTTTCTACAATAAATAGATTATTGTATTTGCTTTCTTTTCGCATTTGCTTTTATAATACATGTGATGAAATTTAAGTTTCTTGTTATATTTTTATAGTCTATCAACTACACGATCACCTGCTTGAGGTGAGGGCCTGTGAATAAGATACGCATTTAGAAGACAGATATATACCCAGGAGAAGGAATTGCTGAGTCATATGGTGAAATTGAAAACATTTATCTGTAAAGATGTACCATGTTTCCCCCAAAATAAGAACTAGCCGGACAATCAGCTCTAGTGTGTCTTTTGGAGCAAAAATTAATATAAGACCGGATTTTATATTGTATTTTATAATACCCAGTCTTATAGTAAAATAAGACCGGGTCATATATTAATTTTTGCTCCAAAAGACGTATTAGAGCTGATCGTCTGGCTAGGTGTTATTTTTGGGGAAGCATGGTATGTGCTCTGGTGTTCATTGCAACTTGATTTACAGTGGCCAAGACGTGGAAACAACCAAAGTGTTCTTTGATAGATGATTGAATAAAGAAGATATGTTATATATGCACAATTGATTACTACTCTGCCATAAGAAAAGATGAAATAGTGCCATTTGCAACAACATGGATGGATCTTGAGATTATTGTGCTAAGCAAAATAAGTCAGACAGAAAAAGTCGACTTTTTCTGATATGTGGGATATAAAACTGAAAGCGAAAAAGGAACAAGACAAACAAATAAAGAAACAAAAACTCATAGACACAGACAACAGTTTAGTGGTTACCAGAGGGTAATGTGAGGGGGCGGGGGCATGTATGGTAGAAGAGGGTAAAGGGGGTCAAATATATGGTGATGGAAGGAGAACTGAATCTGGGTGGTGAACACACAATATGCTATACAGATGATGTATTACAAAATTATACACTTGAAACCTATGTAATTTTACTAACCATTGTCCCCCCAATAAATTTTAATTTTAAAAAAAGATATAAAAAATAAGGCACTTATTCCTTCAGTAGTTAGGTATGAAGTTTGGACTATGTATCAGGCACTTACAGGTTGGGTTCTATATATACAATAATAAGACATTAAGCTGGCCTCCAAGAAATTCAGTCTAGTAAAGAAGACAGACATATGAATGAAAGAAATAATAAAAGACACAGGACAATGCAATAAGAGAAAAAAAACAGTATGTTCTTGTAAGTAGTATTATAAGCCTATATAATATTGTATTTTAACAGCAACTGTCAAAGATTTTCTGATGCAATCAATTTACATTTATTAACTGAAGATACTTAATTGATAAAATTAAATAGTTAACTATGTTCTTGAATATATAAAAATGAATATGATTCCCACTACAGTTAAAACCACAATTTGATGGAGAAGGATGCATAATAATGAAATGTGGCAGGTACGTTATAGAGATGAGAACACAGTGATCTAGGAACAAAAAGAACAAGGCACCAGCTCTCTCTGAGGCATCAAGTAAGGATTTACTATAGTGACCATCAATTACTTGTTCAACTGACAGACACTGAGTCACTTCAGTGAGCTGGCACTGTGTTAAAAGCCAGACGTTAAAGCAGTAATCTAAATAGACTAGGAATACAGCAACATTTAATCTGGATTAAAAAAAAAAAGAAAGAAAAAGTTTCAAGTGAATACAGGTGAATGTAGTCTAGAAGAAAATTATACACATGAGAAAAAGCTTCAGAGGCAATATGGTGACTGAGAGGTCAGGTTCTGAAGCCCAACAGCCCATAATTTATGTGTATTTTAGGCACTTACTAGTTAGGTCACTTTGGTCAGGTTAATCTTTCCAATGTGCCATTTTCCTCATCTTTAAAGTGAGAATGATGATATTAATAGCACATACCTCTTATGTTTGTTGTAACTTTTAAATTATTTAATATACATAAAATATGAAACCCAACAATGGGAACATAGTAATTCTTCAACACAAACTCATATAAGAAATGTAATTATTTTAAGCAAGAAATTCAGATAATCCATTTTTTTATTTGTGAAAGATGATGATTTCATCATGGTAAATAATGGACTGGAATAGCAGGGGATTTTAAAGTCACAGAAAATGAGGACCTAAATCATGGCACTAGAGATGCAGAGAAGAACTTACTCAAGAACTTCACTGGCACTGCAACTTCACTAACTAGGTTTAATCCTCTATCCTTTCTTCCTTGGTATTACAACTTCCTTCCTGGTTCAGAAGAAAGACACTTAATTGATATAATTAAATATTGAACTATGTTCTTGAATATATGAAGATTAATGAGATACCAACATTGGCCTCCAATTGATCAACGTTTAAAAGTCATCACTATGAGAATAAAGAGCAAACTCCCTTAAATAGTTTTCATGGTCCTTCATGAGCTTTCCCTGTGCTTAACTACTATAGTCACAGACCTTTCTTCATCCTCTTAGTCAGCCACCAGCTATTTCTGCTCCACCCATAAGATACTGTGTTCTCGCACCTCTGCATATTTGTATTAATTGCTTTCTCACCTTGGAATGACTTGCCCATATCCCCAACCTGTACTTATTCAACTGCCTGATTATTTAGAAATCAATTTTGATGTCACCTCTTCAAGCAAGCTTTCAATAACTCTATGAGAAAGGGCTAAGTACCCAGAGTAAGTATACAACACAACTGTATACTGATTTATATCATAACATTAGCAATGCTGTGTTGCAATACCATATCTATTTTGTATATATATGTCTGCCAGACAAGACATTATGCTTCCAAAACAAAAGATCTGTGGTTTATTTAACATTTTATGCCCAGCACCTAACAGAGTGCCTGGCTTATAGTAGGCAATAAGGAAATATTTGTTGAAGAAAATAAATAAGTCACTGAAATATTTTTTTAAATGTGAAAATTTTACTAGAAAGTAAAAGGATGAGAAAATAGCATATTTGAAAAGTGATATTCTGTGCTCATGATAAGAAAAATAGCTATAAAGTGTTTAAAATATATTGAAAACAGTATAATTATGCAAATTATCACAATGATTTTACTTCATTTTGTCATACTTAAAATGCTTTCAGGATGGGAAAAATAAAGAAACAATCCATCATCAGTCCTCAAGTAGACAGTTAAAAAACATATATGCACATGAAAACCACAAATGCATCCATACAAATATCCCAAATAGTTTGACGCTAATTAGGAAATTAAAAAACAAAAAATACCATCTATTGAGAAAGCTAGGAATGAAGGAACCACTGACACATGAGTCAAATGAAACACCAGTGTATAGTATCAATGTCTTCATTTAGGTGTTATTAGGAAGGGAGCAAGAAAGGAGAACGATATATGCAAGGGAAGGACAAGAAGGAAAAAGAGATGAAGGATAATAGTCATATCTTGTATTTGTTTAATAAAATACATGGCAAAAATATTTTAAAATATTAATACCTACCATAGTTTATTATCATTTTTTGGCTCATGGATTCCTCTGGCAATCTGGTAAATTCTATGAATCTCATTTCAGAATATTTTTTAATGCATAAAATAACATTCATGGGAACATAAACCAATTATATTGCAATATTGCTCTTAACTCTAAAGTAGGTACTTTCGATACAAGGTAGAAATCGTTTAATGAAGAACAAACTTGTTCTTTGAGTCAAATATTTCATTTTATTACTAATAAATATGAAGTGTACAAATGAGGTATTTTGCTTATCTGCATCATTGAATATGCCTGGGGAGTTTTCATGGAATTAATGAGTAATGACAATGTCTGAAATGTCTTGTAGGCATGTATCTAAGCCCTGCTGATCTGCAGACCTGTCTTTATCCTATAGAATCTTAGTTGGTCACCTGCTAACTAAACTTATCTCTTGATTGTAGCACTTGATTGTAGTTAGAGATTACATTGGCCCAAAGTATAGCAGAAGCAGTAATCCTAAGAGATCCCAAGGAAAACAGTAGCATACTATTTCCAATTATAAACAGCCATACAGAGTTCTTGAATGCATGGCTTATATTTTATATCATGTGTTAGTGTAATATGCAAATACCGCAATTCATCTACATGAATTGAGAAAAAGTCTGCATGCTTATTATTTCCTATTTGTAATTTATTCTTTAATATTGACATCATATGCAATTTATATAAACTATAAATAAGCATATCTAGTTAGAGTAGAATCTATTTCCCTGCCTTTTTCAGCTTCTAGAAGCTGACCTCATTCCTTGGTTCATGGCCCCTTCCTCCACCTTCTATTCCAGAAATAGTGTGTTGAGTTTATCTTGTGTTTCCTGCCTATGATCTATTCTTCTGCCTCCTTCTTCCACTTTTAAGAGCTCATGTTATTACAGTGAACGCGCCCTCACCAGATAAATCAGGATAATCACCCTACTTTAAGGTCATCTGAAAGCAGCATTAGTTCCAATGGCACTAAATAACAATATTAGGACAGAAGAAATGTCTCAAATAAGTGATCTTGGCTTCCTCCTCGAGAAATGAAAAACAGAATGATTAAATAAACCCCAAATAAGCAGAAGAAAGAAAATAAAATAGATCATAGTAGAAATGTATATTGTGTATGTTGTACATATTATATTTACATAATTTCATTGCTAGGTATTTTTAGTAGACAAAAATACCATATTCATGTGATCAGAATTTAACAAACACGTTTTTTTAAAAAGTCTCCAGGCTAATAGATTTCAAACAAAGATTATGTTTTTTCATAAAGGGCTAAGAATACTCAAGATTGAGAGGTAATTACAATCAAAATCCTAAATCAAAATCAATTCTGAGGGGGAAAAAAGAGTGTTCTTTACCAAGGCCATGTTTCAGAGGTGTGCATAACATTACAACGTCTAGGAATCCATTAATTAATTCCACAAACATGTATTAAGCATCTACTTCAAATCTACGAACTGCGCAGTGTACCGGGACCTGAAGATACAGCAGGGAACAACCCGCAGAATTGCGCTTCTGTGTTGCAGTGTACAGAAACCTGGTCTGCCCTGCTGCAAAGCGCACCGATACCTGCTTCTCTGGTGCCCTTCTCCATCTCCACCTGAGAGACTCACTTTCTTTTTCTTCTCCTTTTTCTCTTTCTTCTTTGTCCTCTTCTGCTCCTTCTCCTTCTCCTTCTTTCTCTTCTCCTTCCCCTTCCCGTATCTCTGCCTCTTCCTCTTCCTTTTCCTCCTCAACCTTCTCCTCTTCCTCCTCTTTTCACTTCCTCTTCCTTCTTTTTATTCCTCTTCTTCTTAATAAAGTATCTTTTGATGAAGTTTTTCAGAAAGGTTTCCCCTGCACATGGGTCTCTGATGACCCAATTCTTTCCTCTTACTACCCCCTCTCCTTCCCAGAGCATGGAGGCGTCCTGAGCTGGCATCTGTGCATCTGTGCTGGGGACAGAGCAGTACAGGCCCTTGCCAGAAACATTGCTTCTGCCTATATTCCAACCTGTTTTGAGGCCTGGCCCACAATACCAGATGTGATCACATGTGTTGACCTACTTTTTACCTCACAAATCCTGTGATTTCTCCCTCCAATTGGCTACCTTTTGTATCCCAGAAAAAAATGTTCAATAAGTTTGATTATGTCTCCATCTCATTTCCAGTCTGAACTCAATTTTGCATCACAGGGCTCTTAGGCTGCATCTAAATTAAGGGACAATGTGAACATTTCTTGCCCCTGAATCTAATTTAAGTGTTTGAAAGTTCCATGCCTGTGGTCCACAGCAGTTAAGAGGTTGAAATGGAGTATTTAGAGAACATCTAGAAAATGTGTGGCCTAAAGCCACCAGTTAGCATAACAAGTATCAGTGACATTACCCACAAATCACGACTAAACATAACTTGCATTTTCAGATTTTCCCTCTAAATTTTGCATTCTTTGAGGAGCTATGTCTCCCTCATTTTTATGTCTTGGAAAATAGTTTCGTATAAGAAGAAGTGAACAATAAATATGTATTAACTAAATAACACTGGCCATCAATTTTATCTAAAGATTTTTAACTTTATTCAAGTTTTACCAAGCACACCCCACAACAAAATGCTCTTGCTTTCTAACTTCAATTATAAAACAGTCACAGGGATGTAAAGTACAGCACAGGGAATGTAGTTAATAATATTGTAATAACTATGTATGGTGTCAGATGGGTACTAGGCTTATTGGAGTGATCACTTCACAAGTTATATAAATGTCTAATCACTATGCTGCACATCTGAAACTAGTATTATATGTCAACTATAATTGAAAAGTTTTTAAAAAAAATGTTTTAAAGAATTGTGGAGAGGCTATTGCAAATCACCTAAGCTTACTGAGGGAGATTGTGAATCTCTTTTTCATAGTTCATGCTAGAAAAACACAACACATTTTATTTTCTTCTCTGAGTCCTGTAAGTATTTATAATTTACCTAATGTGAGTTCAATCTGGGAACCTCAGAGTTCTGACAATTTTAACACATAAAAATTGATAATTTTGTTAATGAACCTTCGAAGCCACCATTTATGTTTAAAACTGAATCCTTTCAAACAAGCATTTTTAAATAGTATATAAAGATAAAAATAACTCAAAGTACACAATATTTTGGTGATAACTAGAATCCTCAATCTTCTATGGCAAGAAGTGTGTTGTTTTCTTCTTTTTTGTTTTAAACAGTCTTATCTATTTATGGCACAATGCTCACAAACAGTTGTTTATGTTATGTATTAGTTCTAGCACCTGCTTCTTTGAAACATAAGCTAAAGAGACACTTTTATGGTTCCCTGAGCTGTTTTGGGTTTGTTTTATTTTGCGTTGTGTTGTTTTTTTGTTTTATAGTTTTGTGGACACTTGTGAACATTCAAACATCTTTTCCCTCACAATTGCCCAATTAGAGTAACCTCATGAATAAGGTCACTTACAGCAACTGTGTCTTTCAAAAGCTTCTTCAGCATGATTTTCTCAAGAACTCTGAATAATTAGACCATCACTGATGCTTTGTGAGTTCCCTTTAAGAAGAGTTATTTTTTTCCAGTGGCCGCTGGAAGGAGTTTGAGCTTGTAAACATACAGGGATTGTCTAAGTGTCCTTCCCAAGCTAATTAACATGAACATTCACACCTCCAGATGCATATCAAATTACTCTAACAAGTTTATGATGATATAATAGTTCCATCCATAAGTCCTTTGTATAACCATTGTTGGGATGGTTTGCCTTTCACTACCTTATTATATGCTTCAGCACCGCAAACTGAAAATGAGATAAAGTGTCAATGCTCACTATTGACAGGGTGAAGCTGCACGTGACAAACTCTCCATTCAGTTAGTGTGTTTCCGACCTGTTTCCTAAAGCACATGTTTCCCACTAACTTACTAATGACCCTTTCCTCATTCAAAGAACAGATCAAAATTATGATTCCTATCTTGCTAATTTACGTCATTATGCCTACTCCTTAACTTTGTGTCTCGTTATGGGTTGAAGTATTCAATTTCTGTATCATATGATGTTTTGATGCTTTAATTTGTGAAACTTTTACTTATAAATAGATACGAAATTTCCGTGATTAAAATCTTTCTTGACAATTAAACAAAATGCTAAAATTATTTTCTATTACATTATAAGCATAAACATAATAGAACTGTTAAAATCTTAAATATCCTGCAAATATAAAAATATCCACATTAGAAGAAAGATTATAAATATTTTACATAATGAAAAAGTAAGTGTTTTTTGTTTTGTTTTTTTTCTTAGAGGCTTAACACATTTCCATGTGTTTTAATTTTGCATGTGAACTATCAGGCTATACACCTTTTTATTTATAAAAGTTTGCAAAGCACAAACCAATAGAAAGTCTATATTATTGAGGAACTAAACTAGTTTGCATTTAAGATGGAATTTGAATTCTGCATGTTTGATACAATTATACATTCTGTGAAAGTTTTTGGCATACATGCATATCCATATTCTCAAACATTAATTTAATGATGTCTTAAATCCCAGTAAAAATACTGAAGAAAATAGTGGTGGTCAGAGCTAAAACTGACCCAGAGGAGCAGGGATAGGAATTTGTAAAGATATCACTGTTCCCAAGACCTCCAACTTTGAAAAGAGGAATTAATAGCTATAAAGGATGTGTGACAGCAGAATTTCTCAAACATTTGGCACATTATTTGTCCCAAACCACAAAATGATGTGTAAGCACTTCAGAAAAATCTCAGGAGTAAAAGAAAATGGTTCCTACTTGCTAAAAAAGGATCTCACAATTTGTCACCTTGGAAAGATTCCATTTCATTTTTCGTAAAATTTGTTTTTAAGTGTGAAGTGCAGAAATTTCCTTCACACTCCACGGTACATACACTTCACCTCATATTCACAGAATAATTCACAGGAGGTTATATATGCCATATATTAAACAACCAATGGGTATGTTGAAAAAGTTTAAAACATTTTCTTGGTATAGTTTTATTTATTTTGTATTTGTTTAAAAATAGAGTTCCTTTTAAAATATAAGAATAAGAGCCCGCTGATACTTATGCTTTTTCTTGTCACCAGGCAAGACATGGTCATGCTATTTAACCACTGCCATCCCAAAGTTAATGATTGTGTAGAAGCATGTATTTTCTTCCATGTTAATTTTTTTGGGCCACATCAAGTTATTCTACACTATTTACTTTAATCTAACTTCTAAAATTGTATTATTTATCTTTTACCTTATGTGTAGGATTTATTCCTATAGCACAAATCATATTTTAAATACCAATGGATTATTGAAAAATAAATGAACCGAGTAGACATAGATATACTCTTAACTTCATAAAATCGATAGAGACTGTATCAATATGATGAGAGTTTCCTGAAATTTGAAAATATCTAGGATATCGATCTCTCCAACTTCTCAACTCTTAGTGCACTAATCATTTATTCCACATTTTAGCACTTTATTGTATAAAGTATTCTTACAGGGGAGAATTCAATCTCTCAGTTCATTTTCCACTGTTCATAATGCCCAGAAGACTAGGAGACACAAAGCTATTGCTCAATAATACTTGTGATTGCCTGATCTGATTAAGGTAGATGTATTCAATGGAGTGTCTTATGAATGTCATTCTTTTTCAAAGGTTAGTTTACATGACACTCTTCTTGATTTATGCATTTCTGTGCTTTTCTTCCATTTAGCTGCTATCACAGTAGAATAGTAGTTATCCTAAACTCTATCCTTCTTTATTGATTTACTACAGCACATTAACTATACAAACACAATTACACACACACGCACACACACACACACACATACACACACACACACACACCATTGTAGAAGTATTCAAAATATTCATTTTTTTGGTTTATTATTTTGTTTAAGTGTTAAATACTTCCCCTTATGAATAACATTTGAAAAAAAGAGTCAGAAAGTTGTTTCAAATTAATGAATCATGTTAGCAAAATTATGTATGCAACTGTCATATTTTAATTAAAAAAGCATTTAAGGTCTAAGTAAGTTACCAGAAAAAAACCCTCCTTATTTGGGGTTTTACAAGGTTATCAATTTGGAGGCAAAGCAAAATCCAATAATGTACATTTTTCTTTATTTTCTCTTATTGAATTTGAATGTGTACTTGGACTTCACTGAAACTCAAGGATTATCCTCAGATCTCTAGAATAATCCATTGTTGGAGACTCATACAAGTCTAATTTTTATATAGATGTACTTTTGTGCAGACTTTTAAACGATTTTTATTTACATAGATACACTTTTTCTAGGCATTTTTTTCAAAGAAACTTTGCCAAATATACCATTGAAGTAAATAACATTTCTTTACAACACATAAAATGTGTGCAATGCTATTCCCTGCAGTGGTTGGTGGTCATCATAACCCACAGTGGTGAAAATGCCTTGTCCTCTAATAGTCCAACCAATTGACCATGAAGGATTTCAGACAAACAGAACCTAGGAAAGCCCTCCTCTCTCTAGCTGCACATGGAGCTGTTTGTATCAGATACTAAAACTTGATGTCTGTCATATTACAGAATTCAAGATAAAATACCGGATAAATTATTCTTAGTAAATATGCAACAATAACCAAGTGATGCCCCTAATAAAATGTTCATAAGTGGGAAAACACTAAAGATATAATATTTGAATCAGGTTACACAAAACACACAGTAAACACATGTTTATGAATACATACACACTTGATCTTAGAAGTATGCAATTCTCCTTATTTGTGACTATTCCTTAGGCTCTAACTAGCTCCAGATATGCTTCTGGTCATAAAAGACGTATACTTGTTTTTAGGATTGCTTTTATGATCAAAACACAGTTGACTTTTCAAGGAAAGTGGGACATAAGAAGGGAAAAGTGAATGCCATATCAGTTAATAGTCCAACAGTGTAACACAAGAAGGGCTCTGAAATTTTTAAGCTATATGAAGAATTTTGCTTTGAAGATATCAGAATGTCCAATGGCATAATCCATATTTCACACTATAGGGAGACTTCTCTATCTTTGTAATCTTGTCCACCAGAGCCTGACTGTTGGTGATGAAATGATAAATATTGAGTGTCTCTAAATGCATCTTTAGGCATTAAATAGAATGGAAAAAGCTCTTTATTATGTAATAATTCTTTGATATAATTAGACTAATCTTCCTGAAAATTTTGGAGAAATGTAGCTCCATGTGAATGCAACTTTTCAGGTGTAAAAAAAGGAAGAAATCATTTGTGACCTTCACCAAAAAGTATGACAGTTACTAAAGAGTAAAAAGTTCAGAAGTTAAAACCATTTGTTCTGGGAGATTACATTTCTCGTTGGTGTTTTAAGAAAAAAAGACCATCATTAAACAGTGCCACAACTTATTAAACGAATTTCAAGTAGCAAGATACATTAAAAGAAGGCTTTCATTGCCATGTACTTTTTATAAGTAATTCGACTACTTAAAACTGTTTTCCAAGGTGCAGAATGCAGTGAGTAGGATTTTGCGTGTCCGTGTTTTGAGTCTATTCTCTGTTAACCTTTCTCCAAAAAGACGTCAGACATTATTTTCAGACAATTGTTCTGTTCAGAGAAACACTAAGAACAAATAAGCATTTGTACTTGAAGTGTGAAGAACATTTTAATGGCGTTAGAAATAATTTTGCTTTGCTAGCTGCAGGGCTAACAAAAATAACTAAAGAAAAACAGTCTAAAAATGTGGTGAAAAGATATTTAGATTTATCACTGAACTTCGTCTGCTGTTTCTCAGACCTTTTCTTTCACCAGCTGATAATAAATGTCATGTATCCTTCATAGTCATGTCACAAAAGAAAAAGTATCTCTTCATTGAGGTGTAAGGTTCTTCATCTTTTCAAAAATGACAGACATTCCAAATAAAAGTTTAAAGGTCTGAGATATTAATCCTTCACAGTTGAAAAAAAGTTTCTAAAATGTGGATGTTCTCTCACAATGACAAATGATCTTAATACATATAACCAAAATAGATTATATTTTAGCTTCTTAAGTGATAAATAAAATTACAAATAACCTGTATTAGGTAATATTAATTCATCCTAGTAAGTATATGTCTAAAATCTACTAAATACCTCAGTACTGTTTTTACAATTTAAGGATATGTGCTCTTAAGAAACTTAAATTTGGTAATTGATAAGACAAGTGTACACCCATAAACAATACTGTCTAAAGCAGGATATAATTAAATGCCTTGTGTAGGGGCACGTCCTGCATATGGAAGCTGGTATAATACAATGATACAGAATATGTATTCTATGTTCAGATATTTTGGGTTCAAATATTTTCTGTTTTGCCTGATTCAAACCTTTGGAAATCAAACTTATTTGCAAACTGACCTCAGTTTTCTAATCTGTGAAATCAATTTTCTTGTTATTTATTTATACGTATTTCCTAAGAGATGAATTATAGTTTACAGCCCTGCTGAAATAAACCTCCTTTCCCCTCTTCTCTTTACTCCCTCCCTCCCATCTTCCTTGCCTCCCTTTACCTATCTTCCAGAAGACAAATGTCTGGAGTAATATATGTGTAATCTTTTTTACTTAGGCTAAATATCTTAGAACATCTTCACTTCCTGCTGTGTGCCTATTTTTAAATAAATGGCTGAGCTTCTTGCCTACGTCCTCTTGTCTCTTATTTGTATTCACACTTCCCACTCCATCCCCAATGATTAGTATTCCAAAATGAAAGAGATTTCCCAAACAGGAAAACTACTCTTCATTCATTGGGTGAGTCTTCATTTCTAATTAAATGGCTTCTAGAAATCCTGAAGCACACCCAAGTAAATGGCCTCTCCTGAATGCATCTGTCCACCAAACAAACAAACAAACACACAAACAAAAAAACACACACTAAAAATGCTAGGATTTGGGGGCAGATGTCGATGGACGTACGAGGTCTGTCAATTAAATTCACGAACCGGTTGCAACGATGTTAATTTTTTTATATCAGATGGATTATTCATTATGAATTTCTACCTACTGGACAAATAGTTAACCAAGTTTACTATTTGGAAGTGCTGAAAAGGCTGCATGAAAAAGTTAGATGACCTGAGCTTTTTGCCAACAATTCATGGATCTTGCATCACAACAATGCACCAGCTCACACTGCACTCACTGTCTGTGAGAGAGCTCTTAGCCAATAAACAAATAACTGTATTGGAACATCCTCCCTACTCAACTAATCTGTCCTACAATGACTTCTTTCTTTACCCCAAAATAAAAGAAATATTGAAAGGAAGACATTTTGATGACATTCAGGACATCAAGGGTAATACGAAGACAGCTCTGATGGCCATTCCAGAAAGAGTTCCAAAATTGCTTTGAAGGGTGGACTAGGCGCTGGCATCAATGCATAGCTTCCCAAAGGGAGTACTTCCAAGGTGACCATAGTGATATTCAGCAATGAGGTATGCAGCACTTTTTCTAGGATGTGTTCGCGAATGTAATTGTCTGACCTCATACATTCACTTTGTGGTAACTCATTGAGCTGTACACTTATGACAAAATACATCAAATTTAAAACATTTAAAACCAAATTCAATTTTTTGCCCTACAAACCATCTTCCTAGCTGTCCACATCAGAAATCTGAAAACTACTTTGCCTTTTGCATGGACTTCGCTTCAAATTCTATGTTTCCCTACCTTTGAAATGGCTCATGACTCCTAACACTGGCCAACCCTAGCCCTGCTCTAATGGGTCAGGCCTGCATAATCCCATGAGCATCTCATTGTAATCTCCACCCAACCAATCATTCTTCTATCACTAACTCTTCTAATTCATTCTGCACATCACAATTAAAATTATCTTCCCTCACCCCCCACCCAAACATAACCCTTTCATGCTTCAGTTTTCCCATTGACAAAATTAAAAACTAAGAGGGTGTTTATAATTAGACTTCTACTCACTCTGTAGTCTTTTCCTCTGAAAATCCCCCATTCCAATTTCCCAAAACATCCCCAGTGCCCATTCCATGCAACCTAAACTCTAGTCAAAAGAAAGTACTTCTTAGTTATGTCCATTCACATCTTGGCATTATTGCTTGTGATTGAAACGTACCATGAGTCATGGGTCTGATGGACTCTTAGGGTGCTGACTGATTCTAGAAAAGTTAGTTTTAACCATACTGTGCAGTACCACACAACATCAATGCTCTGAAGTGCATACATGTGTTTAACCATTTTTCATGTCAGTCTCCCCATTAAGCTATAAACTCCTTGAGAGCAAGACTGTGTCTTATTTGCCTCAATATCTAGCACATGGCATAGATTTGGGTTTCATTTAAAACATCCTCTTCTATTGCCCCAAGAAAGGGATATCAATTTATTTTAAAGCAACTTATTCCATGTCTGTTTCTCTTTTTCTCCAGGATATATTTTATCTTCCTGCCCGTAAGTTTTCTTTCCTGTGTTGAAATTGGTTGGAGCTTTTTCCCCCCAGGGCATTTCCAGTCACTGTGAGCAAGGAATCAAAATGTCTTGCTTGGCAGAAATAGGCTCAGAAAGCTTGTACAGTCTGTTATCCCCCAGATTTGCCTCTTGTCATGTGTCTTTCTTTTTCACTTTTCTTTTTTTTTTTTTTGAGGGATAGGGTAATTTTTTTTTTTTTTTTTTCTAATCATATGCTCATTTTTACTTACTACGAAGAGGACACACTAAAGACACCAAGAGTGATCCAATAAATACACTGGTACTTAGCACCCACTTATAAAATACAGTATTCCCAGTTCACATGACATTCTCCCGGATCTGACCTCAGTGCCTCTCCTTCCCACAATGAACCACTATCCTAACTTTGGTGCCTATTGCTCTAGTGCATTCTTCAAGTTTTTGCAACTCCTATTTGTATATGTAATTTATATAAGGATTCTGTTATGTTTTTAAATTATATATAAGCTATCATATAGCAGGACATCCCACAAACTCTCTTTTGCTGAATATTGTTACTAAGTTCCATCGAGATTCATGTGCCTGACTTGAGTTAGCTTATTGTCATCATCATATACAACTTTATTGTATTACTATGTCATACTTTATTTATTCTTATTTTGATGAACGTATTTGCAGTTTCCTTTAGTTATCTATTTTGTAAATATTCCACTAAGAATTCTTGTATGAACCTCCTTGGATACATTTGTAAAAGTTTCTCTATGCTACAATATGCATATAAAATTGGTATCTGAGGGAGGCAGAATATTCTTACAATTTTTCTCCACCATACAAAAAAATATCTACCAGGATTTTATTAAAATTGTATTGCTTTCATATGAAATTTAAGATAATTGACATCTTCACAATTTTTAGATTAGGTTTTTCTTAATATATTCCAATAAAATACTGTATTTTTTCTTTACACTTACTATGTACAGGTTGGTTAAATCAAGTAAGTCCTAAAAGCCATATTTTTCTTGTTTTGTAAAATAATATCTTTATATAAAAAGAATTTTTGTACATTTTCACGTATGAGATATAGTGATATGTTGAACTTTTATATAAATCATTTATCTAGCAAACTTGATCACTTTATTAATTAACATTTTTATCAGATTTTCTAAGTTAAAATTATATCATCGTGTAGGATGTTTTTTCTCTTTCAAGTCTTAAATATTTTACTTTATTTATTTTTTTGCTCTGGCTAAAACTGAAGGACAATATCAAAGAGAAATTAGTGATGCCAGGAATCCTTATTTAATCCCAATGAGGGTTCCTTTTTCTCTACAGCCGTTCCAACACTTGTTATTATTTGTCTTGTTGATGATTGCCATTCTAACCAGTGTGAGGTGATATCTCACTGTGGTTTTTATTTGCATTTCTCTGATGATTAGTGATGTTGAGCCTCTTTTCATATGTCTACTGGCCATTTGTATGCCCTCTTTGGAGAAATGTCTATTCAGGTCCTCTGCCCATTTTTAATAGGATTATTTGTGTTTTTTGCTGTTGCGTTGTATGAGTTCCTTATATATTTTGGATAGATGATTGGATAAAGAAGATATGGAATACATACACAATGGATACTACTCTGCCATAAGAAAAGATTAAATAGTGCCATTTGCAACAACATGGATGAATCTTGAGATTATACTAAGCAAAATAAGTCAGACAGGAAAAGTCGAGAACCATATGATTTCACTGATATGTGAGATATAAAACTGAAAGCAACAAATAAATAAGGGAAACAAAAACTCATAGACACAAACAATTGTTTAATGTTTACCAGAGGGTAAGAGATGGGGGGTGGGTGCGGTAGATGAGGGTAAAGGGGGTCAAAAATATGGTGATGGAAGGAAAACTAAATCTGTGTAGTGAACACACAATGTGATATATAGATGATGTATTACAGAATTGTACACCTGAAATCTATGTAATTTTACTAACCATTGTCACCCCAATAAAATTTAATTAAACAAAAAGAATCATGTTAGCTATAAGTTCTCAGTAGGTACTGGTTATCAGTTTAAGAAATGTTCCTTTAATTCCTAGTTAGTTCAGAATTTTTTTGTTTATAAACAATATATGTGACAAGTTTTATAAAATCTATTGATCTGATCAAATGTTTTTATCCTTAATTTATAAATGTGGTGGAATACATTAATGGTTTTCTGGTGTTAATCCATTCTTGAGCTTGTTGAGTAAACATTAAGTCATTCGGGAAGGATTATATGTTTTATATACTACCAGATTTTGATTGTTAATACAGTATTTGTATCAGCTTTTTACATCTATGTCAGTGAATAGGAGTACAATATCATTTTTCTTAAAGGCCTCATCTAATGTGGGTACCAGGTATCTACTGGCTTTATGAAATAAACTTGGAATAATTTCTGCCTTTTTACTAATATGGAGAAGCTTATTTGACAGAAACAATATGTATCTTAAATGTATCTAACACTTTACTGTGAAAACAATCCATTAAGTACATTCACAATGTTGTATAACCATCACCACAATCCATCTCCAGAACTTTTTCATCTTCCTCAACTGAAACTCTATACCCATTAAACACTAACTAAAGGTTATGTTTTTAAATACTGACTTTCTGTTAGTTTTAGAATATTGGTTTTAAGCTGGGGAGGACTGCTGAGCATGTGTAGACCATAAGGAAAAAGAATAGAGGAAATTTTATTTGTACACTGTTAGAAAGATCACCAGAATCCAGGTTTACTGCACAAACCATTTTGTTTACCCAAGACACAGAAGCCATTGTAAAACCCTGGAGAAGAAATGATTCCCCCGAAAGGATCAAGCCCACAGAAGGCCTTCTATAAGATATTCTGCCAGAGCAGTCAGTGCATAGGGTTTATAATTTGGAAATTAACTTGAGTTTGGAAAAAAATAGTGATATTTCTTGTTGACCTGATTTAGAGTATTAAGATTTTACCCACTTCATATGAATTCCAAATATAGGCTTCTTCTGAAAGATGTTCTCACAAAGTCTGAGGCAGAACTCTCCCCCAGTAAGGAAATTGCTGCTAGAAATCACAACAGGAATCTTGGGCCAGGAAAGGAATTATTAATCTTGCATTAGCCACAGTGAGAATATTTTCCTAAAGCCTGACTACTTTGACACCCAAAAAGCAGCCACTCAGTGTTGGGAATTTTAATCTTAGGAGACTCACATCAGTCACACCAAGTCTCCAAAATTATTATTCCTACCTATTTATGCCTTCCTAAACTAGCTTCATCATTTCTGAGGTACAATCTTGCCTCTGTATATCTATTTGAAATGCTAGATAGTCTGTAGGGTGTCAGTGAGGGTCTAGAACCAGAAGTGTGCTTTGTGTATATAGACACCTAAAGCTGAAACGCGGTCTTACATATTCCCAGCTTCAGGGGAAGAGTCTTAGCTAAGAGACGTGATGTGGAATTAGCAATATACTGCAGAACTTCAGGTCTTTTTAAATCTCTTCCTAATATACAGGTCGGATTATTAAATTCGTGAATTTTCCACCATGCACTTAAATGGTGGTGGAACGTTCTCAAACTTAATTGTACGACCTTTTGTATTTTTACCACAGGGCTTCAGCATCTTGTTTGAAGAGAATTTATAGAGGGTTGGACATGTCTGTATTTGAATATTAGTACAGGATACCTTTTAAAGACAAAAATCATGTTAGTATTACCCTTTGGTACCATCATTAATGCAGGTGCTTTGAAGAGCACACACTTTAGTGGAGGGTGAGAAACTTTTTCTGTAAAGATCCAGATAATAAGTATTTGGGGCTTTGAGGTCCATATGATTCTGTTGCTGTAGACCCAAAAGAATCATAGAAAATATGTAAATGAATGGGCAGGGCTGGGTTCCAATAAAACTGTATTTACAAAATGGATAGAAGGTAAGATTTGGCCCAAAAGCCATTGCTTGCCCACCTTTGCTTTAGTGTATAACTTGTCCACAGTGGGTAAAATGGCACTGGTGGTCTTTTTAAGATTTCACTCACAACCTGAATATTGAAACCAGATGACTTGGCCTATAATCATATAAGGTTACTGTTCCCAAGTAGTGTGCCCAGGGTCACTGGCATGTAGCAGTATCTCACAGTGGTTTCAAGGGATATTTTAAAATTTCAAAGAAAAAAAAGTGATACTCAATACCTGTCTGTTTATTTACCTATCTATAACTCTATATTCTGGACTTGTCCTTTTGAACCCTTTTACACCAGTCTTTATTAAGCTTAGTAAAATTTTCATTATTTGCTTAAATTATGAGATTTTGGTCATACATTCCTTTTTCTAATTCTATAATTTCTATTATTCAGGCATTAACTATTCAAATGTTACCTGTATATCTGTGTTTTTTCTCTCCTCGTTTCCATCTCTTCATCTTTTTGTTCTTTCTGAAATAAATTATTGTGCTACTCCTCTAAATAATTTAAATTATTTTTAATATTGCCTAGCTATTACTAAATTTATTTCAACAAGCATTTATGCCTTTGGGAATTCGAGAACATCTTTTCCCAAATCCAGACCTTCAGTTT
Source organism: Rhinolophus sinicus (assembly GCF_036562045.2). NCBI lineage: Eukaryota > Metazoa > Chordata > Mammalia > Chiroptera > Rhinolophidae > Rhinolophus > Rhinolophus sinicus. Next base: position 47,705,708 of record NC_133754.1, on the reverse strand, counting down.
GTTCTAAGGCCAGAACTTCCCTATGAAGGCAGAACTCCTTGTGAAGGTGAGAACTATATCCTTTGGAAGTAACAGTCTGAATCTGTAAGATCCAATCCATGTGTCCTTGCTAGAATAGCCCTCATAAACCTCCATTTTAATTCCACCATTACCCTGTTCAATGCATCTGTAGTGACTCATTGTGAATACCTTCAGATTGAATCTTATTCATGTCCCTGACTGATTATTTTAAAACTACCTGATTAAGCTTCATTTTGTCATTCAAATCTATTTTTAAATATATTTAGAAAACTAAACAATATTCTCTCAACAGAAAAAAGACTCTACAAATAAAAAAGTACAAATGAAAGACAGATAAAAATGTATCCTTTCTAACACAGAATCTATTTTGTAGAAACTAACATAACTTGCAACCTTGATTTTCAACCTATAAATTATGACACAAGTTTATTTACATACAAGTACACAAAAAAAGCTATCTGACCAACAGAGAAAAAGAGTGGCACATTTGAATTTTGTTCTTCATTATAGAAAAATTGTATTAGTTGTGAAAGCAACAATTCACGTTAATGCTCTAGGATCTGCCTAATTTATAAATCTCTTTACACTTGTAGCTGGTAAACTTTAGTGATTTTCACAAATGAAAGGGTCCATCTACAAGAAAGTATCCCTTCCAGACAGCACTGAGAAAAACAGGATGCTATAAATTCCTCAAAGTACAAATAAACTAGTTCAGGTTCTGGCAGTTTTGTTTTAGGACTAAAGTATGGGGGGCGAGGCAGAGAATTTTGTTGAACTTTTCAGCTTCATATCAAACTAAATACTGTCTTGAATGCCGCTACTATGTGACATGGTATAGATATGCTTCAGTATTCAAGAAGCATAAATCTACCATCTGGATTATATTGTAGGTGTGAAAGTTTATAGTTGAAAGACATGTACTTGGCAAAAACTTAAAATTACAGGAAGCTTTTTGAGAAAGTGAAAGGTGAGAAATTACTACAGTCAGAAGATATGAATATCTGATTTCTTCATTTTGAATTTTACAGTTTTCTTTACAGCACTCAGAACCGTAAAGAAGGCTAAAACCACTATCATTTTGTATTTATTTTTCAAAAGAAATCTTCTTTAGAAACATTTTGCTCACTGACATAGAAGTCTATTTCTTTATAAAAGTGCTATAAAATATACAGCAAAACTTGTATTTTACAACTTGTAGCTTATTGAGAGTCAAACCAAAAAGAAGGTGGGAGCAGGGAAGGAAAGAGCATAAGCAAAAGCAGGCTTTACCAGGCGCATATGGCTCAAAAGCTGCATTCTTTTAATTTCAAAACTTTAAAACAGAATGGCGAAGGTAACAATATCCTTAATACCAAGGTTGAAGGGTCTACCTGACGACAAGCTTCTCTGAGGTCCTTGCACTCATTCAGAAAGAACGATGCAGATCCCTGCACGCACAACTGCCTTAGCCTCTTCAGGCTTCATACTGTGTGAGGGTGATCTCATCCACGACCCTAAGAATGATTTCCGGTCTATGACCTCAGCCCACATGGCTCCTCCTACTTGATTTCCAACTCACGAGGGTACCTGTCCAACTGGATGTCTCAGAGGAACTCAAACACAAGCACAGGAATGAACTAGCTGTTTATAGGATTCATATCTAATCTCTACACCAATTCCGGTACAGGTAAATGAATCAGTGCCTTGGAAATAATCCTCAATTCTTTTCTTTTCCTTGACCACCTAATGTAACCCCTCCCTCAAAACACACTTTGGGGGACCATTTTAGCTTCCATGTACCTCTCACTTTTATCCCATAGTATTTAAAATTGTCACCAGGCCATTATTTTAAGGACTTATTATTTCTTCCCTTAGTCTCCAGTAATATAATAGCTTGTAAGTTGATCTCTCTGACTTTAATTCTCCTTTTGTATACCTACAATGGCCTCAATGTGTAACTTCAAGACCAAATTTGATTATGTCAACTAGTCTTTAAATTTCTGCAGTATGTCTCCAGTGACCACAAGATTAAAGACAAATTCAATGATAAATAACTAGAAGTCCTTACATGGATGATATTTATAGACATGTAAATAACATAAACAAAAACTACATATAAAATCATAACAGTCTAATTTATGCATATAACACAAAAAAATCACATAAACCAAAAAATGCTTGACAGTATTTTATAATCTGAGAAAAATAATTAAAATGAAATAATTAAAAATAATTAAAGCAACTAAATAAATAAAATCCTTTTATTATTTTGAAACTGGGTAAAGTTATTGATTATCTTTAGGTTACATTAATCTAAATTATTATGTGTATAACATGATGCTATCAAGGGGGCTCACTAAAATTAGATATTATTAGTAAAACTTCCAAACTAACAGAAGAAACATAAACATAGTTACACTTGATTGAATCAATATAGTTAGACTTGAAAGTCCTCTAAAGTATTAAAGCATGGAAACTGTTGAAGATGAAGGCTACAAAAATATCTACCAGGTATATGTTAAACAAGACTCAGCTGATGAAACTGTATTAATAACAGATGAATTAGAATTTGGAGTAAAATAATAGTAGAAGCAAGGTGGATCTATAAAGAATTTTCTGAATAAAAATCCTTTATTCAGAAAAATAGAAATTATTTAAACTTATACACTTCTAATATTATTGCATCAAAATATATTTTGTAACAATTGGAAGAACTACAAAGATGGTACCATGCCATCAGAGTGGGAAATTGTCATTTACCTCTCTAAGATAAAACAGGTAAAGCACTAAAAAATAGTACGAATTAGAACAGCACAGCTGTATTAGTCAAGGTTTAATCAAGAGCACAAATCACATGGCATTATGAACAAGGACATTTTAATATTACTAATTATTAACTGTGTATGGTGGCTATGGGAAATGTTAACGCTAATGAAGATAATTGCAGATATAGGAGTATCTTCTACCCCTAGGGCTGAGGTATAATACCTAAAGAAGGAAAAATTCTGAAAGAACCCCTATAACCCTGTGAGATCTAGATTTGTCCATGCCTTTACATATGTAGCTCAACATTGTGCAATTTGGTAATAGGGGAAGGTTGTAGAACCACAAACAGGGCTCCTGAGGGTGGATTTGAAGTAAAGAGGCAATTTTATACCTGGCACAACAATCAACAGGCCTGATCTAGTGATTACATGTAGAAAACTGTACCCAAGGAAGACACACTCAGAAAGATCATTTCTGAAACTATAGTTACAAAAGGTCTATGGATTTGGAAACAGAAAAAAATATATAATTTTTAAGATGCTCATGTGTCAAAGAGGAAATTCTAATGGATATTTAAAAATATTTAGAATGGACCGCTAATGAAAATATTATACATCAAAAATTTAGAATGAATTTAAAATATCTCTTAGATTAACAATTTAGTTTTTAAAGGGACAAACCTCAAAGTTAATGAACTGTGCATTTAAGCTATAAAATAAGAAGATTATAGGAATAAATTTGAAGAAAGAAGAAGTGACAGAAAAAAAAATAATGGCAAAAACGAATGAACATTTAAAACAATTAAAGAGTGAACAAAATAGAAAAGTATAAGTTTCAATAAAGCCAAATGTTGGTTCTTTAAAATACAAGCCCCTAGCAAGCTAATAAAATGAATATCTTAAAGAGAAAAAAGTAATGTTAGGGGTAACACTGGAGGACAATGAGTAGGAGTCGAGAAGGAGGGAGGAAGAAAAAAGGAGAAAAAAAATCAGTAATTTGATGGAATTTACCCTTCCAAATATCAAGACTTAATAGAAAATTAAAGCAGTTCGAATAATTTTGAAATGGCACTGGGGAAGGACAAACAACTTAATAGAATGGAGTAAAAGAGTCCAGAGACTGGTCAAATATATATGAAGGAACTTGATTTATGACTGAGCATAAGTTGCAAATTGGTGGGGAAAATGAAAACATATTTAATGCTATCGAAGGGGTAATTGTTTATGTTAATAGAAAAAGATAAAATTGAATTAATCTCTGGCGTAATAAAAGTATGAAACCCAAGTGAATTAAATACATAAATATAAAAAGCATAATTATGATTTTGAAGTAGGAAATGATCTTTTAAATGCTATTTGCAAAGCACATTAAAATTAAATGTTTATTTTTTTAATAAAAAGGGGACCATAAAAAGATGTAAAAGATAAACCATTAATTAGAAATTATTTTCAACCCAAGTAACAACCACAAAAATTTACTCCAACAAATCAGCAATAATAACTTAAAAACAATTTCAGGGGACAACTTCTAGAATTGCATAATTGAAAAGCTCTGTAGAAACCTCTCTCCAGTGAAACAACTATAAATAGTTACAATTACTTATTTAAAAAGTAAAGTTTCTGTAAATTATCCTAAGTCCACAGACAATGTTTTTTTCAATATTTATGAAATCTATGAATTTTTTATAAGAACAGAGAGTATCTCTGGCACTTGAATCAGGATCCACTCCCTCACCACCCGAAGCTGAGCATGATGGAAGCTCCATTCTAAGCCGTTTTGTCCAAAAATGTGTGGATTGCTATTGCTCTAGCTCCCAGCCAAAAGTTGCAGTGTCTCTCCAGGAGGGGTACACTACCAGGATTTTTCATCTCCCTGAGCTCCGTGTTGCAGAGATTATAGTCCAGATAAGTGTGGCCAACAGTGCAGCAACTTGCTGCCTCCACCCAGTCCTACCCCATGTGCAGCTAGCCAAGAACAGTGGTGCCAGATAACCCTTATCCCAGCTCCCAGAAGGTTGGGGTTCCACATCAAAAGAGAAAAGCCAAGAATACCAGAGTTTACTTACCCCATCTGTGAGAAAAAGTGAAATAAAATATCAACCCTATTTTCATACAATATAGAAAAAAAAACATTAAAGTAGGTCATAGACTTGAACATAAATGCCATAACTAAAAAGAGAGAGGAAGAGAGAAGAAAATCATTGTGAAACTGAGGAAGGGGAAGATTTCTCATACAGAACATCAAAAGCAGAAAGCAGAAAGCAAAACTGATCAAGTGGACTTCATCAAAATTTAAAAAGTCTGTTCTTTAAAGACAACGTGAACCTAATAGGAAGACTAACTACAGACTGGAAAACATTTTTTCGCAATTCACATATGAGGTTGGACAATTAAGTTTGCAAACTCATCCTTGAAAAAGTGGTACATACCTCATTGCTAAATATCAGTACTGCCAACTTCAAAGTACACCCCTTGAGAAGCTATGCACTGATTCCAGTGCCTAATCCACCCTTCAAAGTAATTTTGGAACCCTTTCTGGAATGGCCATAAGACCTGTTGTCATATTACCCTTGATGTCCTGCATGTCATCACAATGTCTCCCTTTCAATATTTCCTTTATCTTCGGGTAAAGAAAGAAGTCATTGGGGGTCAGATCAGGTCAGTAGGGAGGGTGTTCCAATACAGTTTTTGTTTAGGGGCTAAAAACTACCTCACAGACAGTGTTATGTGAGCCGGTGCATTGTCATGATGCAAGAGCCATGAATTGTTGGTGAAAAGTTCAGGTCATCTAACTTTTTCATGCAGCCTTTTCAGCTCTTCCAAATAGTAAACTTGGTTAACTGTTTGTTTGTCCAGTTGGTACAAATTCATAATGAATAATCCCTCTGATATCAAAAAAGACTAGCAACATTGCTACAACAAGTTTGCAAATTTAATTGTTCTCTTAGAAATTGTGAAATGGTAATAAATACTTGGGAAAATTATAGTTCAGCTTCAATAAATGATCTCTAATATTCAATACTGTTTTGTCTGTATTAGAAAGACATATTTCAGTTCTTAACGACTGACAGATAATTAAAATGCTGCTAAGAGGGTTTGAAAATATAAAATTAAAAAGGAAATTTTGCAAAAGAAATAATGACTATACTAGAAAACAAAGAAGTTTGCAAAGAAGTGAACTCATAATTTCATTAAACAATGGGCATCTGTATGGCCTTTTTTTGATTAACATCATAATGTGATACCCTAATCTTCTAAATTTGAAGATATGTTCATTCAGCCAAAAGTAGTGGACTTCATTTCAAAGCCATGAAAATAATGTATATCTGATTCCACTTGAAAATTAACCAAAAGCAACCTAAGTTGATACACAAAAGACATCAAATTGATATGCAAAAAGATCTTTGAAATGAATTTAATATACCAAGCTTTGGGAACCCCAGGTATCAAACATGGAAAAAAATTTTTTTTTTAAATCTCATTAAATATTTCTCACTGTGGATCAGGATGTTTCTTTTTTATTCTACCTTGAGGCTCTGAAAGAGTGAGCAAGCTAATGTGTGAATGACAGGATAATAATAACATTTTTATATCTCCCATCTCCAAGGAACTCAAATTCTTTGTAGGAATGATCTCATTAATCCTCATAGCATTCCTGCAAGGTAGGTAGGTAAAAAGTGGTATAATAACCACTTTGTAAATGAAAATAGTGGGAAATTTTGCAGTTTCATGTAAATGAAAGTGAAAAGTATTACATTTTGACATTGCATATAACATATATATATATATATATGTGTGTGTGTGTGTGTGTGTGTGTATATGACTGCTACTTTATTAACTTTGAGATTAGTTTTCTTTTGAAAACATTAACTCATTAAACAGTATCTTACTAAAAAGAAATCCATCTACATCTCACTAAATGTATAGTCTTCGATTGTTATTATATTTAACAAGAATATTTTAATTGTCATTGTAAGATTTATCACTAGGCAAACTGTGATAAATGAACAAGACTTAAAAAGGTGCAACGTTATATCACGTACACAATAGACAACTGAAAATGAATGTAAGTAAAAGAATATTCCAATAAACAGGACATTTTTACCTCACTATACATATAAATTTTCATCTCAAAATAAATGGCATAAGCATTCATATGGTGTGTAAAAATATTAAAATATATCAGATGTTCTCTAGTTTTATTTCTATTGTTGATTATTAAAATAATAAAGTTCATGGTGAAAAGTATAGCAATACCAAAAAATTATGTAAAGAAATATAAACACCATAAAAATCACTCTTCATAATCCAATAATCCAGAATAAGCCATTGTAAAATATCGGCTTATTAAATTCCAGGTCCACACCTACACATATATATGTTAGTATATATACTACAAAGTATTTATTTTTCAATTATACTGAACATGATTTTAAAACACCTAACATTGCATATATTTAACCTAATATTGCATATATTTTTTAACTGCTTAAAAATTCTTGAAAATGTTAATTCTACTGTCTGTATGTTAATAATCATAAATTAGTAATATTTATTTGTTTAAAACATTTCCTTTGGCAAATAATAGGCAGCATCTACTTTTTGTATTATAAGCAATGCAAAGATGAGTCTCTACAAGCATCAGTTCTTTGTCTGTATTTCATGTTATTTCTGTAATTTTTTCCTAAAGTGAACTGCATGGATAAAAGAGGTAAACTAACCTCACATATTAGAATTCAAATTTCTAAGAATATTCTGGGAAATTTGTATAGTTTACATTCCGAGTATCTATCTGACTTTTTCTTCACAGGCATTACTGTGGTGATTCCCTTGAAGATTTTTTGCAAAGGGAAAATATTATATCCCTCTACTTTTAAATTGTAGTCAGTCAGTCAATCAATCAGTCATCAGTGAGGTTAAACTTCTCACACACCACTCCCTTATTCTCATTATTTGTGATTCCACATTTCTCCATTCTCTGTTTATGTACTTTCTTCATTCATCTACTGACTTTTGTATTTTAATATATTTTTGAAGAGTGTTGATTTATTAAAATAATACATACTGTTTAAAAATATCACGTTGACAAAAATAAAAGAGACAAAGATGAAAGCAATAAAACCTTGCCCCTAGAAATAGCCTGCATTGCAACTCACATCTATGCTTCAATAAACAGGCACATATAAGAGTAGGGACACATAATAATAATGAATGAGGAGGCTGAAAACAAGAGAATGAAATAATTTTATAATAATAAGATTATATTAAACATGCTTAAAAATATTCAATTGAAAAAATCTATTTTAATTGAATTTTAAAAAAGAAATACAAACTGGATTGATACTGAAGGGATTCTGAAATTTTATATAAATATTTCTTTACTATAGGAAATATTATTTCTTTAAAAATCTCTTTAAGATTGTGAAAAGAGATTCTGGTAGCTATACTGAGTTTGAAGTTATTGTGGTTTAATTTAACCCACAATGTATTTCAAATACTACAAGACTGATTCTGTGCTATATAAATGCAATTTTTTAATAGTCCTATATTTCCTTCTTCTTCCCTATCCCCACTGGTCTATTTTTATTGCTTGCATTATTTTTTCCTTGTCATATTTGATTGCATTTGCATCCTGTTCAGATATATAATTTTGTTTCTTTATTTAGATGAGTTTAATCCTGAACCTCAGTCATTTTACCACATCTCCTCTTTTCATACTTCTTGATTTTGATTCCTTTATGGATTGGCTGCATTTCATTATGGGGTTGCTTATTTAATTGGCATAAAAAATAATCCTGTTTGAAAATGTGTTTATACTTGATACTAGAACGGCCTGCATATGTAGAAGGTTTTGGAATCACATTTCCTTTTCTGGATAATGTTGGCTTTTCTTTATTGTCTTGTTTCCTAGTGCTAAAGATGTCTGTAGCCTGATGTCTTGTAGTCTGAGTGCATATTTTTCCCACTAGCTTTCCTAAAACTTTCTTTATCCCTCTAGGCTGTTACCTTACTCTGGATCCCTCTCTATGCTGATCTCCCTGCATTGGTATATTCATGATATCTAGTGTGACTTTTCAATGATTATATCCAGTTCTTTCTTCATCTTTTCTCACTTCTGAATTTCCACTTGTTCCGTCATTAAATCACATTTCAGCGATTTCTATTCTATTTCTGCTGATTCAAATTCATGTATTAAATCTGTAATGGTACAGTTCAGGTTTTGTATCTATTTCCCATACCTGTTGTTTTATCTTTTTTCTCTCATTATGCCGTTTCATCTTTATGTCTCTGCATTTTATTGGTATTTAATTTATATATTTAATGCACAGCACAAAACATGTAATCTTGTTTCTCAGGCTGTTTTCTTTCAGACTGTTTTAAAAGTTATTCTACTTTTCTAATTTTTTTTTTCTGCTATAGTACCTTGCATCGTTTTTGTCCCATTTCTTCTTATCTTACTGATATTTAACATAATAGTAGTGCCTCTGTCCAGACATTTGTATTTGAAAGATGAATCTTTTCCCCTCCAGACTACAGCTCGTGGTTAGGAGTTGCTTCACCTTTTCCGTGCCACTAGGGTTGATGTGACAGGATGGTGGGCGCAGTGGGCTGAGTCCTCTCTTGCATACTGGGGATTTGAGGTAGGGTATCCTCTCAAATTTTCTAAAATCTGCTACAGGTAGATCTTCTCACAGGCAGTGGTATATCCTCTTCATCTGGAAAAGACTTGTTGACCCAGTTTAGTTAGAGCTCTGGATGAAGGAAAAGGCCAGTGCTACGTATGATCAAATCTCACTACGGTAAGCGGAAGCTTTAACATTTCAGGGCTTCAACTTCCTTCCACTTAGAGTCGGTTACCACTCAGACTGCTTCTTCTTAATTGGAGACTGTTGCAAAGATACTCAGGTTGTGTTAACGGGTTTCTGAGAATAATTTCAAGGGTGGAGAATGATGGGTTGGGGAAGGGTTAGTCTGAAATAAGCTCATTCGATCCCTCAAGAATCTGTATTTTTTTTGTGTGTTCCCTATTTCTAGAAGTTTATGCAATAAGGTTATTCCTCTTTTCTTATGAGGTGAACTTTGGTAATATTTTGTTATTTCATTAATTCATTCATTTACCTCTAGTTTATTTCATTTAGTTTTATTTCTGTGTATTTGTTATTTATATTTATTTTATATTAATATTTATTTCATATTTAACATAATATAATATGTTTAAATTGGTTGTATATTTTAATTTGTGTGCAAATTTTTATGTTGTGTATGCATAATAGTAAATGAAATGATATAAAAATAGGTAAATTGATAAATATGTATCAAAGTGTTCATATTTTAATTATACGGAGCTATTTACAAGCAATATGAAGAATTTTCAGGATCATACAGACTCTCCTTTCCATAACACACACAAATGTTTTAAAAAGTGTGTTAATTTTAAACTTTTTAGTTATAAAGAATTCCTCAACTTACTTTTTTAAAGAATAATTACCTTTTTTGTAGGAATGGCATCTAAAAATTATCAAATAATACAGAACGTATTTTTTTAAACTGCCCAGTATTCTACCACTTATGATTAATCATTATTAATATTTGATGAACATTATTTCAAATATATCTTCATAATAGAGGGAGGGGTGTATATATACAGAGATACTGACAAAACTTTCCCAGAAATATATTTTGAATGCTTTTAAAATACACTGAATCAAGTAATTGAATTAAAATTTTAATTTTATTGAAAAGAATAAATAGAAATTGAATTAAAACATATGGTCAAATGAATGCTCTTCACAAAAAGATGTAATAGTGCCTAAATTAAATTCAATAAAAAAGAATGAAACATAAGTTTATAAGTTTATGGAGATCTTATTTTTTAAAAACCATATATGTATGTATGTATGTATATATATATATATATATATATATATATATATATATGTATAATTCAATCATTTAAATATTAGATCTCAAATAAGTAATTATCACTATTACCCTCACCTCATTCCTGATATTAATTCAGGAATAGTAATTCACATAACATAGTGTTACAATGTCAAGTTTAGTAATATTTACATTAAGTTTATTAATTATAACTTACATAGAAAATAAATGTCAATTCTATAGCTAGATGGATTCCAATATCACTACCAGTTATTGTACATGGTTCCTTTCCATTCTTGGGTATGATTTTGTTTGGAGTTGGTTGAAATTTGGCATAAGTTAGATTTTTTTTTTTTAATCTTCTAGGTTACATGTTTCTAAGGATTTGGGGATTTGGAGACTATCTGTGTTTTACTTTATATTTAAGACAGTATATATTTGAGGGTTATAACTTCCCCTAAAGTTTTTTTAGACACATCTCTCCTGTTGTTTGGCCTTGAATGCTGGTGTATGAATTCTAAGGACAGATTGATATTTTTTGCTATTTGGTGACTTTTCCTCCCTAAATACTTGTAGATTCCTTCTTCAGCCATTGAATATATCCTTTTTCAGGATATATTTTGGAGTTGATTATTGTCAATTTTTACTGGGAATGGAGGGTTATTTCAATCTGTAATTTTAGGTCTCCCTACACTTCAGGTATTTTTTCTATTTTATTTTTGAATGTTTCATTTTCGCTCATTCTGTCACATTTGTAAGGAACATCATATCATATTGATTTGTTGGCTCTCTTATGTTTGCATTCTACATCTATCATCCTATATCTGTTATTTTTACTTTCCAATCCCCTTTCCCTCAAACCTCTCCACCATGTGTGTAATTATTTTAGCTCCTATTTATTCTGCTTTTTGTTGCTTTTAATATGTTTTTTGTATCTGTATGTGTTTTTCACTTTTTCCCTGAAATCTATCAGCTTACCTGTCATTTCATTCTGTTGTCTTCTAAGTCCCTAGTTAAGCCTTGTATTCATTATAATTTGACTTTCCTAAACTCCCCTCTTATTTTTTAAAGAGGAATTATTGGAAAGTTCTCTGAAAGAATGGAGAAAAAATTTTGGAAATCTTATGTTTCATTGAAAATTTATTTTCTTATGTAGGTCATTCAGAAAGTGTCTACTAATGTTTCTCTGTTCCTTTGACATTTTCCCCGTTATACATAGAGTTCATATTAGATTCTTCTTTCACTCTTTTTTTGTGGCTTTCAGTACGGCGATGAGAGGGGATAAACTAAATATGCTTCACTTTACTATTTTGGAATAGAAATCTTTTAGTGTTTTCTTTTCTTTAGTTGAATATTATTTGTGTTTTATTTTCTCCTTGTACTACATTTGATATTTGAATTGGAATAATTTTATGTAAGAAGCAATTTTTAAATTGTCAAATAACTCTGCAAGAATATTAAATAGTTCATAATTTTCTAAAACGGTTGAGAAATTCAACATATGAAAGGAATATATTTCTATTGTACTCTTTCTGAAAATAATTTTAGAGTCTATATCTCTTTAATCTTTATTTAATTCCCTGTGGCAACTATTAAAATGTATGTATTTTTTTTCTATTGAAAATCCTGTTGATATCTTATTATAAGTACTGTAAACCAAAACGGAACTGATATCTAATATACAGAGATCCTTACATCATAAAGATACTGTGTGATATAGTGATGTCTAAATTCAGCAGTGAAAATAAAGATTAGTATGGATGAACTAACTCTATGGAAGGACTCTACCAATGAAATTGGAAAACTAAGTTATTTTGAATTTATCATCATAAGAAAATGCCAGAAAAGATCATTTTTTTTGCATTAGTAGTGTCCTTAGCAACAATTTTAGAGCATCATTAATAACAAAGACATTTACTATAAAGATAATGTAACTATCATGTATTTTATATAATGAAAATGTTAAGAACATTAGCTTTGATAAATTCTCTTCACTTTTTAAAAGTTTTTGTTGCACCAGACATATCTTAGATTTTCTCCCTGAAACATCCTCAGGATCTTTAATTTTTAAATAAAATAAAATCATGTCTAAATGTAAGTGCTTATTATTTATTGGATTCTATTACACTGGAGGGAAGATGGCAATTGTAACATTTCTCCTTTAACTCTGCATTGTTTTGGGCATCCAAGAGCTGTGTCAGAAGGAAATGGTGATGTGTTCTACCCTAGGGATTTTGGTGCTCCACAGTATAATGAAAGAATATGCTTTTGTGTTAATTATGGCTTTGACATTGCTCCAGATGTACATAATACATGATGTGTAAGCCAGATGCCCTGTGTGTTCGTGCCTCCACCTGGACACTGCCGCTCGAGGAAATCAGAACCCCTACTGCTGCAGGTGGGCCATGGCAGACGTCCAAGACCTATCTCATGATACTTTTGCTGCCCTCTGGGGAGATGTGCAGGATCACTGTACAGAAACATTTATTATTTCATTAAAGAATGAATCACCAAGAGTCAGTGGTGGCCTGTTAATTGGCATTTAGAGATATAAATTTATTTTAACTGTAAATAAAGGTATTTCCATATCCTTCTTATTTAACTATTTGTGGAAGCTATTAATCCTAACTAAATTTTCTTATTATGCTTGCCATTTTTAAAGCTTCCTAATGCTTTTTCAACTTAAGAAGGCTATATACTTCTACTAAAGAATTTCTGAAAATATTTTAAGAAATGTAATACACTTTTCAATTTTTAATTTTATGTAGCTTCTACTGAAACTTCACCCAATGGCTCAGTAAGTTTTTATTATTACACTGTCCTTCAAGAATTCTGGAATTCTGACATTTTTCAGCGTTTGTGCTCTAATGTTTATTACAGCAACACATTTGCCTTTGATCATAAGGTATTTTCCTAGCTTTAAATAAGGGGAAAATCCCTTTTGGACTTAAAGTTTATTGTATGTGATAATTATTTCTATAGCTATTTCCCAAATATCTATGACCAGTTAATAAATAATTACTTATGTATGAAATTGTTCAAAATTATCATCATAAATATAGTTTTAGTTTGAATAGAAAGAATATATATCTGCCAGTCTCTCTGTCTCTCTCTGTCTGTCTCTCTCGCTTTCTTTCTCTCTCTCTTTCTATTCAATAAACACAGACCATATATATATATATGGTCTGTGTTTATTGAAAACTCAGGAAAATATATTGCTTTGATTAATTTCCCTTGCCACTTTATAAAATTCTATGGCTTAAAACACATAACCTTTTTCTGACTAATTCAAATTCTATAATTCTGGTGTTTTTTTCATTCTAATGGAAAATATGATGAATGAACCAGACTATAAAAACTGAAATGAAATATCTCTTAAAAAACAAATTGTGTTTATTGAGACTAGTTTTTTCATGAAAAAAACTCTAGAAGTATAGATTTTCCCCATTTTTGTTAACAAACCTACGTTATTGGAATTAATAAAATTGAGAAATATCTTGATACATTTATCATATAGTGTTATTGTTGGCTTCATTTAATTGTATTAAGCAAGTACTAAGAAAGCCACAATTTCACACTATCAATGCCCCTAATTATTCTATGCCTTAATGAATGCATAATGTGCCTTTTCATCCTATAAAATTGGTACAACTCACTTTTCTCATTTTTAGCTTGTGAAGAACTTTCATTTCCAATTATTAAAATTGCAACCTCTATTCACACATCACCGCAAATTTATGTTTGAAAAATTAGTAAAAGAAAAGTTTTAAGCAAAAATATATGTAGATACAATTTTCAAAGAATAAAGCTGTTTTTATATTAGATACTTTGGGAAATAAACTTCTAGTTTACTACCATTGCTAAAATATAAACACTAGCATAGTTATGAAGTTATAGAAGAACTTCAACTAGAATTTACATTTCTTATCAGTAACTTAGTTGCTTTATAAAATTTGCTTTTAAAATGTAGATTCTCAGCTGTTAGATTATACCTCATTATTAATATCTTTCTAAAAGTTCTGGCTCTGCTTTATTAGGAGAATGAATATTTTTATCATTTGTCTTTTGTTATTCTGTAAGACACTAGCTCACAGGACATATAAAGTCTAGTATCTAGAATTCATCATTTTGATTGATTCTGGTGAATTGAATATACTGATTTTCTGAAAATTAATACAGAAGCTAAGCACAGTATATCAGAGAATAACAAATTATATAATTACAATACAATTTAACCAAAATTCATATAATTCAGAAGTCACTTCAGAATTCTTAAGTGCTACAAAGTCATCAGTATTAACACAAATGTAGCTCTATAGTTAAATATGTTATAATACATTGTAAAAAAAAATTATACTGGCAGGCTGTGTACCTTATTTTGAATGATTTTAAAATATATTTTTAAATATTTTTACATTTTTTTTCTTTTTTGTAAAAATTACAGTTCAGACAAATAATTTTGTTTATTCAATTACTATGCATGAGTTCACAAATAATCTTCTGTTATTTTCATCTCTTCATTAACTGGTTATACTTTTTTGAGGAAAAAAAATTGTTAATATGTCTTCTAGTGACAAGTTTATATAATGTAAGTGTCTTTATTTAGTAAAGTCCAATTTCCATAAACTATACTTATTGAACAGTTAAATAGTGGCAATAAATATCTTATAACATTCTTTATCACATTATA
Source organism: Rhinolophus sinicus (assembly GCF_036562045.2). Classification (NCBI taxonomy): domain Eukaryota; kingdom Metazoa; phylum Chordata; class Mammalia; order Chiroptera; family Rhinolophidae; genus Rhinolophus; species Rhinolophus sinicus. The sequence goes on along the minus strand of NC_133754.1, from coordinate 47,690,372 downwards.
TAATAATACATGCTGGTATTTTTTAATTAGATATTTTTCTTAGTATATAGATAATCTGGCCTTGTATATCAAAGTTCAATTTATATATTTCAAGACCACAAATTTTACATGTTTTTTAAAAGCATTCCTATATATTTAAAGTTTCCCCTTTGGAAATTTGTGATCTAAATGAGATGATGTTGCTAATGAAATGAAGCTTAATTTGAACCTCATTTGCATAAACTATTTCAAAGAACTGAGCTTTATAAAAATAGGGGGATTTTTCTATACACTTAAAAATAACATAAATGAGATCTATTGCTATTTCTTTGTATGCTTCTGAGTTCCTCTTCTAAAATTTCTTTCAACACTAAGCTTAATATCATCTTTTTCTCTTTGAATTCTTATTCATTAGAATCTCAGTGTTTCACATTTTTGAAATACTGCATTTCCAAAGGAAACATTTTATTTTATGTTTCAAAGGTTCTAATTGCTTTCAGCACTCATGTTAGCTCTCAACAATTCAAATAAGGACATTTTTATCAAGATACTGATTACATCAGGATTTAAGTAATATACAAAGTTGGTTTTTGCTAGAAAAATTCCATGTATATAACCATTTCTTTGTAAATATAGCTAATAGATGATTTGTAAACACTGTATTTCATTGACTTATGTGCATACATAATGTTTCTTGACAACCTGTTTTATGTTCTACACTATGGTATATTCTGGTATAAATAAAAAATATAAAGGCCTGCCCTTGAGGGTTTCATTCAATTTTATAAGGAATTTATAAGTGAATATATAAATGCAATGTAATAGGCATAGAGTGATATTAGGGTTACACTCACTTGCTGTGGGCACACAGAAAAGAATACCTGACTCTTCACAGTGGACCTGCTATAGATGGTTTCAATGAGAAAATATCCTTTGATTTGGATTTTCAAGAGTGAGCTGAAGTTTGACACGTAAAGACGATGCTAAAGGAAGTCCCAGTAGAAAAAAAAGGCAATAATAAACAGGCAGAAAAAATATGAAGACCTTTGTCCATTATATGAACAGCAAGAAATATGGATTGTCTGGCTTGCAAGAAAACAGTTGGTCAAATGTTATAGTAGGGAAAGTCACATAGTTTTATGTCAGATGTCATGCTAAAGAGTTTGCACTATATTATATAGGAAATGTAAAACTTGACAGATTTTATGTTAAGCGAAGTTACCTGAGTTTTGTTCTGGGAAAATCAGTCAGGATCTGAGGGCAAGAGGGCGTAGGAGGAGCAAAAGACAGTTACAGTGATAATTACAGAAACCTACATAACAAAGAGGATGACTTGAAATAGCAGGTGGTAATGAGAAGAGGAGGCTACTAATAGATTTGGGGAGACATTTTGAAAATAGTCACAAACGGGAGTTTTGCTGTTCTTGCGTTATTGTATACACTGCAAGTTAAATTTAATTCTTTATTCAGCTAACACAGACACACACCATGGCAAATATTTTGTGGTTATTAAAGTATCTTCCCAAGTGTCTTCTATAAGCATCCATGATATCAGAAGTGGATGAATAAGGATAAAAAGAAAGGTACAGGGTCTCATCCAGTGAGACTTTGCTGCAACATTGTCTCATATTTTAGATACATATTAGCCATTTTAAGATCTTCAATATCTATCCTTATTAGACATCTTTTCATCCCATGCTCAACTGCAAACATCTAAATTTAAGTTTTATCTTACACTTTTTTTCACAAGGAGTACTGAGTCAGATTTTAGCCCAACAGGTATATTAATTCAATTAGCCTGGAAGATTAGAAACAATAGTTATCCATTCTAACTAACCTATCACAAGTCATTTACGATTCATTCCTCTACGCTAAGTGTCATCAAATGTAATGGTGAAATTTGCCCCAGTCTTCTACCTTCTGATAATACGACTAAGATACAAGAGAGAGCAAAATGTTTGTTCATCATATATAGACTGGTTAGAGATGATGGGAACTGGTTATAGCTGAAATGTTCTCTGTTGAGCAGCTAATAGATGACGGTACCATTAACTCAGATTGAGAAAAATGAAGATAATTTCTCTGGAGGCAAGTAAGTTCATTTTAGAGGTTGATTTTGAGATTGTCATAAGCATGAAAGACATGTATGTAAACTGTTTAATAGGTAATCATGTAGATAGATAGATCTTATAGATACAAGTGTATATTTTAAGATAGTCGTATATTTGTGTCTATTGCCATTCTACATAGATGCTATTGTCACCATGAGAGTAGGTGTCCAAGAGAAATATGAAGAATCAAGGATATTGAGAGTGAACCCACACACAAAAAGGGCACATATACAAAATCAGTTAAAGAAACTGAGAATAAACTGATCAGAGAAGTGGGAATAAATGAAAAAAATAAAGCCCTTAAAACCAAAACGAATAGTAATTTTGGTAAGTGCCTATTGATCTGAGTAATACTAAAAATCAAAGATTCAATTATTTTTCTAAGGAAAATGTTGGTGTTTCTGTGCATAAAAAGTAGACTTCTATATTTTCTGATATCCTAATTAACACACATTTGTTTAGTGAGAGTTATATGTAAAATTCTTGAATGGTAATAAATTGAAGGCTGTATAAATCTATAATATTCTTAATTTATGAAATAACGTTTTAACCATCTGATAGCTTATAGCCTGTTTATAATGAAAAGCTATGTGACTAAAAATTAGTTTGTTAACTTCACCAGTAATCAAATCTGAAATACTGTTATGATAATAATGTTTTATAAATCAAAAAATAAATGGAATAAGGAGGCTAACTCAAACCAAAATGAGGATCTGTGTGGCATTTGATTAACTGGCAGGAAATGACTGATTTTCCAGTAATCAAAATGAAAAAGGCAATCAGGTGGGTTTATAGTAGATATCAACACAGGTTCTGTGATATGTGATATTCATAATTTAACCTTCTCATGCATAATTACCATTGTGAATACTCAGCATATATTAATAGTTTACAAGTAAGAATTTACAAGTATGGTACAGGTTCAAAGGATCTCAGAAAAGCTCAAGGGACTAGCATAAAATGTGGTGATCTTTAAAAATAACACACCTACTATATTAGATACTGTCAAACGCAGTGACTAAGACAGAAAGGCTTCAAATCTGTTACATTTGGGTTTGGAGGACTGATATCACCATTAAAGGAAGTTGGAGAGCTCTTGAACTCTTCCAAGTTTTTCCTCCAACAGAAAGGAAGAAAAATAAATGCATACTTGAAACAAAAATTTCAAACAAATCTTTCCCCAATCCTCCGCAAAGTAAAAGCGCCTTCTGATGAGTGACTAGCAAACATGAGTAGACATAAGAAACCTACTTCGGGAAATTGTATATAATGGTCTGATATCCTAAAATACATTATTTGGAACCTAATCAGGGCCCATTTACATTCACTACTGTGGACTTAAAACTCTTTTAACGAGAAAAGTACCTCATTGACATTACAAGTTCAAGTTCCAATAATTTTAAATATCATCTCCATGCATACCTTGAATATAGGCATATAATTTAGTTATCCCTTAAAAGATAGTTCTCCCTTGTTTTTAATTTACTAGACAAAATAAAATTTGTAATATTTTAATGTCATTTGAGTTATTTCATTTAATAAATTCAATGGAACTATGACTTGATTTAAAATCCATATTTTTAATAAAATGTAATGCCAAGCCTCTATTTCACTGATTGTAATGCAAAAAGTAGGGGAGACACAGATTAAATTTGGTTCAGCTTATTGTCCTTAGAGATGGAATCATAATCATTAAGCTTGCAGCTTGAACAAAATGATTTCTGGATTTATTGGCAAACTATGCACATGTAACTCATCATAATTTTTCAAGCTTTCTTGTCAGTATACTATAATTCCTTATCTTTTCAAGAAATGGAATAATTAGAAACAACTAATTCTTAAAAAGCTTTCCCTCAATATTCTTTTTTCTCTCTCCATTTCGCTTGCTGGATTACCAGGAAGCCTCTCTGGATTCAGTTCAGTCTTTGGGACATTAATATTAAGTTTTTTTTCATGCTGGCACGTGAATAAGCAGAACGTGCCATCTGACCCACAACTCAAAAGTATGCTTTGGCACCAACACCAGGGGCTCTCAGAGCAGTGTTTTTAAGGTGACAGAAGCTGTAGCAGCAGGAGGTCTAGCACGAAGAGCCTGATGAGCTGCCCCTTCAACTCTGAAGCCAGCTAGCCAGTCCTCGTCGCTCCGAAATAAAGCTGCTGTGAGAGGAGTCTGTTGCCACATGAAGCGTTCAAAACTTAGAAGGAAACCAAAACATCATTCAGAGCACACAATGCTGCCTAGATAAACAGCTTGACTGGTATTTTTCATGTTGCTTAGAACATGAATGTAATAAACAGCATATGTCCCTCTTGTCTGTGTGTATACATATAATATAATATAATATATATGTGTGTGTATGTATAGATGTGTGTGTACACACACACACACACACACACACACGGTGCCAAAAAAAATGTATACAAGTGGACACTTTTAGCAATGTTCCTCAAACAGTAGTTTGCCATAATCAGAAGTATCTGGACGCTTATGGTAACCACTTTGAGCACCTCTTGTAATTGCAGAAGTCCAACGTGACTTGTATTCATCATATGTTATTACAATTTTAATAGCTTTTTCCTTTCTTAAAATGTGTATACATTTTTGGCACCCTCTGTATATATCTAGATAGATAGATAGATAGATAGATAGATAGATAGATAGATAGATAGATAGATAGATAGATAGATAGATAGATAGATAGATAGATGAAGACATTGATAAATAGATAATTAGGTAGACCCCAAAGTCAGCAAAATCTTTAAAAAGAAATGAATGCAGTATAATGTAAAATTTCCTTCTAACCTTCAAAATCAGTGGGGAAAAGAGACTACTCAATAAATGGTCAGAACAACTAGCTAGATGTTTGGAAAAAAATATAAAGTTGGATCCATGCAATACATTACTATACATCATGATAAATTTCCAATGATGCAAGATTTATATGTGAAATAAGTAAGCCATGAACCTACTGAAAGAAACCATAGCTGAATCCTTTTATAATAATGAAGTGGGAAAAATCTTTTTAGTCAAGACTCAAAATCCAAAAGCCATAAATGAACAATTTGATAAATTTAACTACATAAAAATCAAAATTTCCTGAATGTAAAAATTTCACCCAAAATGACTATTTTTGGGAGGTCATGTGGTGGGGGAGGTGGTCATTGAGCAGGGAGCAGTGCTCAAACTAACACAAGAATCAAGCCTGAATCATTTAATTAATAAGAAAACAACGCAAAATCCCATAAGAATATTAGCAGACAGTTCACAAAAAGATAATGCAAATGATTCTTAAACTCATGAAAAGATGCTTAGCTTGACATATAATGAATGAAATTCTTAGTAAAGATTTATTTATATATAATTTTTCTCCAGATATTTAATGAAAAATCTATATTTTGATAACTTTCCTTGTGATGAAACTATATGACAACAGACGCTTTCACACACTGCTATTGTAAGTTAACAGTATCCTTTTGGGGGACAATTTGGTTATGTTATCACTATTAAGTTGGACCCAGCAACTCAGCAACTACATTCTGGTAATTTACCTGCACAAATGTGAAATGAAACAAGGTTATTTATTGAAGCATCCTTTATATAAGCATAAGATGGTAAATAACTCCATCCATAGGAAATGACCCAAATGGTTAACTCCTTATAATGAAATGGGACACAGACTAAAGAAAAAGAATAATAAAATTGTATTGAAATGTGGAACTATTTCTAAGATACTTCAAGTGAAGAACAAGATAGAAAGTAGTGTGTGTGGTATACTGCATACACCATATGTATGTGTAATATATATATGAATATATATAATATATAAAAGTATATTATATATATATATATATATATATATATGTGAATATACATGTGTATATGTTTGTAGGTATAAAATGAAACTCTGAAAGGACACATAAAAAACTAATGACTGTGGTTACCCGTGTGTGTGTGTGTGTGTGTGTGTGTGTGTGTGTGTGTGATGAGGGGAACAGCTGTGGAGATAGAGATTGTGGATGAAAGAGAGATTTTTCCTTCTGTACATTTTATAACTTTTGATTTTGCATTCATATTCTTTGATTATCTATTCAATTTCTTTAACCATAAGAGGAATACCAGAGCAAGCAAAGGTTAAAATCTATATATGCATTTATTCCAAAAATGTTTATTCAACAACTACAGTGTGGCAAGAACTGCACCAGGCAGTGGAGAACAAAGAATGACAATTCTGGTACTCAAAGAGCATACAGTTGAGTGAAAGAAGCTGACAAGCAATCATGACCCAGATTTAAAACTTGAGTGATTGAGGAAAGAGAGCTGCACCAGTGAAAACAAGTCAAAAGGGAAAGCCACTTTAAGAAATAATATCGTTGATAGGAGATGCTCTGCAATTTAATGAAATGAAGGATTTATGCAAATTAATAATTCCATCCGGGAGTAGAGATTGGCATTTAGAAAAAATTCCAAACTAGATTTTGAGTGTTTTTTGAGGTGGTACGTCTAAGAGAGAAAGCAAAATGAGAAGGGAACCCAAAAGAAATCCTGGACAATGCCCTCGTTTGCTGAATTTCAAACATTTTCCATTTTATCAAAAGTTTCTACTCAAGATTCTGTTTTTTAAAAGTAGTCTTGATAAATGCAAGATTAAAGTATTTTTCACAAATAGCTAAAAGGGGCTTAAAAAACTGTTAACAATCTTTGGCAAAACTTCTAGCTTTTATAATAATACTAATTAAAAAGAAAACTTCACAGGAAACTGAGTACAGTCCACAACATGATATTTCTGAAATTATATATCTGACATCTGGTGAGATGCCTAGTGCCATTTTACAATTTATAATGCAGGAAATTTAAGGGTTCTTTGGATACAGTATTACTCAGGTTAAAAAAAAAAAAAAAAAAAAAAGCCTAGATTCAACTCTATTTTCTTTTATTTTTTATCATTCAGAGAAATCATTTGGTGTTGAATATTAATTCTTCCTAGAGCCAGCTGGTAGGACATGAAGCTAATGAATCCAAAGTTACTGGTTCCATCCCAGGTACAGCCGACAGGTCCCACCCAGGGAAAGTTTTTTTGTATGCACCTCTAGTCATGACCAGCTGTCTTCCAAGTTTGTCATTATGCACAAAGGGACCCAGGTGAGAGAAGGTGAATTCCTGATAAGGAATCATCATTCACGAAAAGTAAAAGAAGTTTCTAACCTAGTTAATCTTACATTTCACAACATGATAGAATCACTGCGAGCTCCGGTCACCTACATTTGTCCTCCAGATTTTTTTATTTTTTTTTAATGTAAGACAAGATTATTCAAATAAGTACATCACAAATGATTCACTCAACCAGGATAAAGGAAAATTCCAAGGTGATGCTTGTAAGTGCAAATGAATTCCTCTGGTGTCCTAGGCATTGTTATTGTCAACCTTGTCATGTTGTATCACTGTTGTTTTCAATCTGAACATAACTTTGCCATGCAGGAAAAGAAAACCACAAACAAAAATGCATTTTCAGACTCCATCACAACTTCTGCCAAGCACAGAGTTTACAAGTGTAACAATGGCAGCTGTTCCCACTAGTAAGAACAGCTGGGAAAAACAGAACCAGAGTCATTATAGCTCAGATTATGATCTGTTGGAACAATGCCCAAAATATCAACACTGACACTGAATGACAGCATTTAGCCTCTAATAACCCCTTTTAAGTTTGTGTTTCATTTCACTAAAAGAAATTAACAGTATCACAAGTTCAAAAACAAACAAAATATCTCAGAATTACTCCAACAATTGAGGTGTAAACCTATTTTATTTTAAATATTTTAAGCTGGTTGTATTCAAGATCAGTATAAATATTAGTCACCCTACTCCCCTGAAAGATTATAGTCTAAACCAGACAGACTTTTGTGGAGCAAAGTAATAGAACCGATAAACTGTTTAAGTTATCAATAAAACATAATCTTGTTTTGATAATTAGATGCTTCCACAGTTAGAAATAGACACCCCTAATGGCCAGATGACTAAGGATAGAGAAACATCTTGTCAACTTTATGCTCTATGGGTATGAATTAGAATTATAAATCCAGAAAGCAAGTTAGATTTAAGGAAAATTTAGAAAAGAGAATAATGAATTGGGTAAAGGAAAGGATATAATTCAATTCAGTATCAAGGAGAAAAAAAGCCATAAATTCAATTAGGATAAACACTAGAGCATACAATATGTATTGTCATCATGGTCTTGGCTATAGAAATAAAATGAATAAACGTTTATTTTTTCTTGTTATTAGGAACATCACAGAACAAAAAAACAACCAACCCAGACATCAATCAACTCTAGAGATGAGTTTAATACCTGGACAACTGGTATAAAAGACTCTAGATTCTTCAAGAAGTTGACATTAAGAGAAGTCTACCTGGAAAGCAGTCAGGAAAAAAGACGGGTAGCATATGTAACCATTACTCATCCCTTTATGCCCTTAGAATTTTATGTTTAACAGAAAATTTTAATTCAAACACTCTAGATGATTGATGAGGTTATAATAACTTAGATAACATCATGACTTACTAAAAACGCATGAATTTTTGAATCAGGCAGAACCCAAATTTAGCCAGCAAATCATAATTGCTAAAGTTTATCAAGTGCTTTCTATTTGCCCAGGAATTTCTATTGGCTGTACATATATTATTTTCTCAATAAATTCTCCCAGCAATCCTGTAATTTTGTATTATTTATTATCTTCATTTTACAGATGAGAGAAATCAGATAAAGAGAAGTTGAGTAACTTGGCCAAAGACTTAGAGATAGTAAGCATCAGAGCTAAAATGTGAACTACTGCATTTCCCCAAAGTATCACTAGCTGGGTGACTCTAGGAAAGTCACTACACTGTTTGTCATCCCGCTTTGTTCTTTCATGAAATGTGACTGAAACCTGCTTATGAGGTTATTATGTGTTAGAACCCAAAGTACTGATTTCTGCAGAATAGTGGCTCATTGCTGGTTCACATCACCATGATCATCATTGGGAGTGTTCTGTGAAGGACTGAAGAAAAAAGACAGGACTTCCCAATGTCTAAAGTGAGGAAAATTCCTTGATTGCTCTTAATTAGTAGGTGAGGGACTCATAAAGTTACCTGTTTACCAAGTTTTGAAGAGTAGCTATTTGCTTTGAGTTTCCAGATGTAAGCCTCTGTTGTGACTTTTCCCTCCCTTCACATTAATAAAATAAACTGAGAAGCTGCACACTTCAGAGGTGCTAATGAGAGGAGGCAGTAAATCCAGAGATGGGGAAGGGACTGGGTGGCTGTATATGTAGTTATTGATTGGCTTTATTGGTGTCTGTGTAGACTAAGAGGCCTTGACATTCCCTCAGCTTTTAAACTTTAGACAGGTGTCCTTAAGCTGTGGGCCCCTGACCTCCATTTTCTTAGAGCGTTTGTTGACTTTAGAAAACTCATAATTATAAACTATTTTTCTGACTCTTTGAGATGTAAATCTTTTCTCAGCCTCTTGCCAGTTTTATATCCAGGAATTTCTTTCTGTGGGTCGTCCCTTTAAAAGATAATCAGGAAAAGTAGCACCACTATCACCCACTCTCTGTGGAAGGGTAGGAACACAAATTAACAAACAATGATGCCTAATCAGATGGACCAACCTGCCCATGAAAGTCTCCTCAGAACCTTTACACAGGCTCAACCCAGCACTGAACATCTTTTGTTTCAACAAAATTCTGTCTCTCTCTCCTATTATAATAATTTTGACCTCTATTACAATAGTCTTGAATAAAGTCTTTCTTTCCTGTTTAACTCCATCTTATGCAATTTTTCTTCAATAGTAGTGGGTTTAACAATCAATAAGGAAATCAGACGCTAGACAGGAAAGGGGAAGTAAAGTGTGTAAGTGGATTTTCTGATGAGGAAAAAGAATCAAGAATGGTGCAAGCATTTGTCCGTTGAGCTCTTTATGCAAAAGCATCAGCACCTCAAGAATACAGAAATCTTTAGAAGGAGAGAGAAGAAGGAGGGAAACTGAAAAATAAATTGACAGCTTTAAAAAAGAACAATTATAAAATTTATACTCCATAGACATAATAATAGAAATTTATGCAAATTAAAATGCATTTAAATGCAAATTAAGGCATATTTTTATGCAGATTCATATGTGGTCCTCCTGCCTATTTCACATATTTGGCTGTGACCTTGTAAAGACCTTAGCAACAATTCCCACATAATGTTTTAGAGCAGCAGTTAGGCAAAGAAGAGATCTATTGTGAGCTGATCTTCAAGTGACTGTGTGAAGTTTGGGAAAGAACAAGGGTAACTTGCTAGTGATCTCAAATACTTAGGAAAGGTCAGAGGAAGAAAACTCTCCCAGGACAGCTACCAAACTTGATGCGCTAGTATGGATTTCAGAGCTCTTGGTAACAATTAGAAAACCAAGCATCTATGCAGCAGCATTAATGAGCGCTGGGAAGTAATCCAGACTTTTCTTGGGGCTGAGAGATCTTTGCAAGCACTTAGTGCACCTTCAAAGAATAGCAAATGCCAGTTCTGTCCCTTTAGCCATGAGAGCTTTAGATTAGGACTCATATAAATTTATGTTAAAATTCTAGCTATGAGATTGTGGGTGAATAAAAGACAACTGCTTTGAGCCATAGGTCTTCAGTTATAACAAAAATAAAAATCTCTAAATAAAGAGAAGTGTTATGATGTTAATGTCACATCTGGCACAGAGAAAGCATGAAATATAAAGGGCTACTATTGTCATTCTTTTCACTGCAATTGTTGTACTTTTCTCACTTTTTATTCCCAGTTACCAATCATAAAATCCATTCTCCAAGTGACTGTGAGAGTGTGTGTGTGTGTGTGTGTGTGTGTGTGTGTGTGTGTGTGTGTCCTTCAGGTAACAAATGTGTAATTGTACTTATCTGAGAAATAAATTGCAAGTAGCTTAAGTCCTAGAAAAATTAATGTCTATTATACAACATTTACTGCAATGACATATACACAATACTTGCTCAATAATTATTTTTGACTGAATTTCCAAGTCTCATGCTATATTAGTTTGCTAGGATTGCTGTAATAAAGTACCGCAGACTGGATGGCTTAAACGACAAATTTATTTTCTCATGCTTCTAGAGTCTAGAAATCTAAAATCAAGGAATTAGCTGGGTTAGTTTCTCCTGAGGTATTTCTCTTTGGTTTGTAAATGGATATCTTCTCTCCCTGTGCCTTCACAACAGCTATCATTTGTGTGGGGGGTGGGGGGTGTCCAAATTCCTCCTTCTAACGAAGACACCAGTCATCTTAGATTGGGTCCTCACACCCTAATGACCTTATTTTAACTTAATTACTTCTGTAAATGATCCTGTCTCCATATATAGTCACATTCTGAGGTACCAGTTAAGACGTCAACATATTAATTTTGTGAGGAACTCAATTCAGCCTATAATACGTATCTTGCTTTTTTTATATAATTTTCACACTTCATCCATTATATTTTCCATTATTCGTAAGTTTTGATCTGTATTTAATTATTTAGATACCTTTTAAACTTAATCTGATATAGAAAGACCACAATCCAGGTACTTGATTTAGAGTCACCCAACCTCTCATGATAGAACAATCTGGGATCTTATAGAAGAGTGCATGATAGAAAGAATAAGATTGTAAATTCCTGGAGAGTGAGGTTGAAGAATTGTTATTTCTATGTAAACTCCACAATGCTTAAGCAACAGATAATATAATCCTATTTCTTCTAAAGATACACAAAATAATGGTGTTGCCTTATTGAAGACTCTCTAGAGCTGTCTAACTGGGGAATCTTTAACTTAAGAAATGTCCTGGGGACCCATATGCACCTACAGAGTAGCCTGAAAAGCATCTTGAGATTTTCCAGTGCTTCGAGAGCTCTATGAGTGTTCTTCCAGAGGTGTGAAAATATTTCAGAGAAGTAATCTACCAAAGTCTTGAGCAGACTCTGGGGAGAAGACAAGAATACCACACAGTTGAAATGATTGAAAGCAAGGAATTTAATAATGAAAATTGGCAGGTCATTGCATTTCTCCTTTAAGATTAATTTTGTTCACTTTGACTAAGTGACATACTTAATCCAAAAACAAGCAGGTGATCGATTTAATCCCCAAATGACTGTCTTCAAGTAACAATTTAGCCCTTCTGATAAAAGTGCAATCTCTACAGAGAACTCGAATGTAAATTGGTACAGCCGCTATGGAAAACAGTATAGAGGTTCCTCAAAATAAATAAGGATAGAATTACTTTATGACCCAGCAATCACTCTCCTGGGCATCTACCCAAAAAGTCTGAAAACATTTTACCCATAAAAATATATGTACTCCAATGTTCATTGCAGCATTATTTATGGTGGCCAAGACATGGAAACAACCAAAGTGTCCTTTGATAGATGATTAGATAAAGAAGATGTGGTATATATACACAATGGAATACTACTCTGCCATAAGAAAAGATGAAATAGTGCCATTTGCAACAACATGAATGGATGTTGAGGTTATTATGCTAAGTGAAATAAATCATACAGAAAAAGTCGAGAACCATATGATTTCTCTGACATGTGGTATATAAAACTGAAGGCAACAAAGGAACAAGACGAACAAGAAAACAAAACCTCATAAACACAGACAATAGTTTAGTGGTTACCAGAGGGTAAGGGGGGAAGAGGGATGATAGAAGAGGGTAAAGGGAGTCAAATATATGGTGATGGAAGGAGAACTGACTCTGGGTGTTGAACACATAATGCAATATATGGATGACATATTAAAGATTTGTACACTTGAAACCTATGTAGTTTTGTTGACCATTGTCACCCCAATAAATTTTAATTTAAAATAAAGTTTATAGTTGTACATTGTAAAAAAAAAAAAAAAAAAAAAAAGCTGCTGTGTTGTTTTTTTTAAGAAATCTGTAGCTTCCTGAACTCCACAACTTATCAAATTTTCAAATCCCTACTACCCATTTATTTCCCACTTTTTTCCACTTTCAAACTGAATAATTAAATGAGATAGATAGATGACAGATAAAATAAATAGATGTAGATAGATAAGGTAATTGAAATTCTAGTCTCTGTCTAGAAAAAGATTATTGTTACAAACACACATTTTAGTTCTGTTATTTTGTTTTTAACAAGACAATAGAGAAAGAAGAGGGCCAGTAAGAGGAGAGAATTGTTCATTTCTAAGTATTTTATCAGAGTATGAGTTTGGAGGTTGTATTACAGTCCCTAGTGGAAATTTGTTTTCATCACAAACCACCTCACAGTATGATACAATTTATCATGATTGTCATCCTAGGCTCAAGAGAGAGCAGAAATAGAATCCTAGAGGCTCCGTACAGGAGAATCTGTGTACCCAAGTGCATGGTTAAACCTCAGAAAACTATTGTCATCATTGGATGCTAGCTGCTAGCTACTTATTTGCACAAGTCAGTAACTGGCTCTCATTTCCCAACCTTAACTCTTAAGTTGGCTGAAATGCACATCAATCAATAAATATTTAGGGGGGGGATAACCACACAAGTGTATTAACATGAATCCCAAAACTGAACAACCACATAGTGTATGCACTTCTATTCTTTATCCAGACAAGGCATTTTACATTTAGTTCTTTTCGTTTTCTTTCTCTTTTTTATAACTTCATTTTAATGTTCCATGACATTTAAACTTCTGTCAAAATTGAATTGAACCAAGATTTTATCTTTAATTTGAGGAAGGGGGAGGATATAACATCTTTAAAAGAAGGAAATGCAGTGAGTTTTCTGCAATTAGCAATATAGAAGTGAGTTATGATACCTTCTGGAAATCTCCAGTAGATAGGAAGTAAGTTAGAATGACAGCAGGCATTGATGAAGACAGCACTTGGCAATTTGGGAATCATTGTGACATACTATCCTATCCAGTAGGCAACTATTTTGCCTTTCTTTAAACTAAGATAACTTGCTTTTATTTTGCCTGATTTTGATCATGAGCACAACTGCACATACAACTGTCAGTTAAATTAACTTTTGACTGAATTCATGCCTATGTTTCTACCTCATTCTACTCAAGTACTTTCAGAAACCCCATCTCTTCTTGGAGAAACATTGAAACAAAAAGAATTAGAAAGAAAGGTTCCCAAACTTCTAGACTTCTCTTCCTTCCTCCTCTCCACCGTTACACACCATGCAGTTAAAGTTACCTGGTCTAACCACTACATTATGTTTGGACTTCAAGTCCATCTCTTCAATCCATCTTTTCCTAAAGATCAGTTTCTTATATTCAAATTTCTACTGCACAGTCAGTCCATCTAGTTAAAACACAGGTACATCTTCACATCGCTAAATAAAAAGACAATGGTCTTTCCTCAAAATATGCTCTTCTTTCTTTAAAAAAAAAAAAATTGTATCAATGATCTACCAAGTTGTTCAGTTCATAAGCCTGGGTGTTAACATTTTCTTCCTTCTTTTGCAACTGTAACACTTAACCAATCACCAACTTTTATGATTTCTCCCTCCATGACATCTTTGCAATCTGTCTCTTTTCCTATCACCCCACCACCTCTCAATTCAGATTGCCGTCAACTCTCACACAGATTACTGCAAACAGCTGCAAAACTTTCCTCACTAGATCACTCTTATACATTAATTCCATGATGCAGCTAGTTATCTTTCCAAAGTGCCTAGCTCTTCATTTCATCTCTTTAGGTAAAAACTACGCTGATGCCACATCATCCAAGGAATACAGTCCAAATGACATGGAATAGTGAACAAGCGCTTTATAGATTTGTCCCCAGGATCTCTCTCCAGCCTCATTTCCTCTTAAAAAGCATTTATTGCAATGGCAGCTTACTTTTATATCCCATCTCCTTCTATCTTAACAGATCCTTAAGAAGAGATTGTCTTTTTATTCATTGTTTATCACTGAATCCTGAGTATATAATGCAACACCAGAACCATAAAATGTTGGTGCTCAATAAACATTGTTTAGACTGAAGAGATGGCAGAGAAAAATGTCTTAGGAGTCAGTATCACAGATGCTCTGCTATTGCATCAGTGAGGTATTTAAAATTAGTAAAATAATCCTTCTTAGCTTCAGTTATCAAGAAGTGGTAGAAGCTAACGGTTAGAACACAAACTTTAGAATCAGACAGACTTAAGTAAATAACTTTTTATCCTGAGTGATTTTCTATGCCCCAGTTACAAAATAAACAAGGCAAAACTTGTAACCTTATTTTTCAATTTACTTTCTATTGATACAGATTTGGAGGCAGCCCCATGACAAGATAAAAAGAAACTGACATTTAAGAAACATTTAATTAATGAGATTGCTTGGGACTTCAGAGACAATAGAAAAGAACAATAAGATGTGATAGTTTATTTTATGTCAACTTGAATGGCCCTGGGTGCCCAGATTAAACATTATTTCTGGGTGTGTCTGTGAGGGTATTTCTGAATGAGATTTAACATTTGAATCTGTAGACTGAGTAAAGTAGATTGCTTTCCTCAATGAGGTTTGGCCATCATCCAATCTTTAGAGGGCATGAATAGAACAAACGGGAAAAGAAGAAGTTATTTCACACTTTTTTCTGCCTCACAACTTAAACTAGACATCTTATTTCAGCCCCTCATGCCATTGGACTGGGCGCTATTGCCCTCAAAATCAGAGTGAATTTGCACTACACACTTTGCTGGGTCTCCAAGTTACAGACAGCAGATGGTGGGACTTCTTAGACTCCATAATTTTGTGAGCCAATTCCTTGTAATAAATGTTTATTATATGTATATATGTGTATGCATATATCCGTATATATACATATACACGTACACATACTATTGGTTCTATTTTGCTGGAGAACTCTAATACAAAGGAAAACGTATTATTTTAGTAAAGTAAGGAGATGGGGGGAAATGTAGATTTATCCAGATGCTATGCCAGCTACTTCTGCAATGAGTCTCACTTAATCCTCACTATTACATGTTGTTAGCTTCATTTTACAGAACAGTATCAGTGGGATGTTGATGGCACACAGTTAGCAAATAATAAAATATGGATTAGAATATAAATCAATCTGACTCCAAAACCTTTGTCTTTCTTTATCCACCACAGGCTGCTTAGGTACATTCTAGCACTGAGAACTACAGGGCTGTTCTGTCTATCCAGCTACTGTTGACTTTACACAAACAGGATTTTAGAACTGAATTTTAGCAAGTAAAATCATTGTCAAAAATAATTAAAAAGTAAAAAGCAGCAAGCTAGGGTTATATTCACAAATATCATCTAAAGCAAGTAGTCATATTGTTATGGTGTTCCATCCGTTGACTTGGGATACTAACTAGCCTGTTTATGAAGAATGCATGTGTCATTCTATTAAAAAAAATTAAGAAGAATAAGCATTGTGGTCAAAACTTAAAAAAATATGTAAAATTTTCTAAAATCCAAGACATTTCTAAAAATCAAAGGAAGAGCTAGCTCTACTGAGAGCCAAGTTGTCAAAGTAACAAAGTGATGAATTTCATATGTGGGGGTTCATTTCTTAATGTTAATAGGTTTTATTATATTGTGGAAAATTTGATGGCATCATCATCTTATACAAAAAAAATCTATCCATTCTGCAGATACTATACTTTTTTAAAAAAGTTACCTGTATTCAAAATCCAGGCAAAGTGTGTTAATCCAGAGGGAAAAGAGTTGAAAATACCATTTATAATCTCTAGACCTGTCTTCTGAGCATTATATTTCACAGGTGTGCAGCATACTTTTGAAATAAGCCATGCTACCAAAAAAAAAAAAAAGATAGAATTGTCTGCATTATATTAAAACAACTCAAGAAGCATGTAGCAGCTCCTGAGATGAATTCCTTGGGAACAAATGAAGTGAGTTTTAATATTAGTTCACAAATATATTTGCACTACGTGATATTTATTACATAGACTCAACTAATAAAATAGTCAAAAATTTTAGAACCCACTAAGGCTTTGTAATTTGACTAAAAGCATGTCATTACATGTGGTTTGTAGAAAGAACTGCTTTCAGACTGATACCCTTTGATGTTCACATTTGTTTGATAAATTCATCACCTAAATCCCCTGGTGAAATCTGTCTAATGTACATTGAATAAATAAAATCAATTCAAGGTGCAAGTAAATAATAAAATCTTCTGCTCATTATTTTAAGAGGATGTCACTAACTGACCAAGAATATATCACTTCATCAGCTCTGAAATCTTTAACAGACCATTGAAATAAATCATAACTAAGTGCATGCAGTTAAGGTATAGTTTTAAAAAAAATGTATCCAATAAATTTGCTTTTTTATCTCCTGCACTCAATGGGAATGAAGACTGTTTTTGGAGGAGTAGATAAATTTCAATAACAATATCAATTTGTCCTGTTCATGGCAATACATTGTCCTGCAACTGGCCTTAATTTACATAATAAAAATCATGTTTAGGGTGAAAATTTTTATAAAACATACCCAGGGTTTATTTTATGGGAATGTATGGGGAATTTTATAAACAAGGATTTTGTTTTATGTGGTATTTTAAAAACATGACCCCAAATTGATTGGAATGTCTTCCCATCTAAAAGTGGGTGTCCCCTCCTCTTGAACCTGGGCTCTGGGATGGCTTAAGCAACAGAATATAGCAGAAGTGATACTGTGCTAGCATCTGTCCCCAGGACTTCAGACATCAGCTGCTCTTGAACACAACAACCTTTCAGCTGCGAAGGAAGCCCTGGAGAAAGCCCCACATGGAGGGCATCCAACAGCAGCACCTACTTGACAAACACAAGAAAAAGCCATTCTCAATGCTGATATCCCTTCCACTGAGCCACATGCCCTAGCTGGTACTATGTGGAACACACATGAGCTGCCCCCACCACACCTTGACAAAGATGCAGGTTAGTGAGCAAACTAAATTAATGTTGTTGTTTTAATGTGAGTTTTGGGATAACTTGTTACCAAGCAGTAAATAATTGGAATGCTTATAAAGACCAGCAAGTACACTGAGCAGTTATTTTCAAGAGAAGGGAAATAACTACAGTATGTCATGGCCAAACCCAAGGGAATTTTATATTTTTGTCATATATTCTGCCTATATAAGTATCCGAGGTCCTGCAGTGGAACCTCAAACTCCTGAACTTGAACCTGAATCTGAACCACAGCACTTGATTTTACAGTGTGTGTGTGTGTGTGTGTGTGTGTGTGTGTGTGTGTGATTTAAGAAAGTTCAAAAATTAAATTACCACATTTCCTTTTCTGCTTAAAAAGTAAATGAAGACTATCTGTGGCATAGATTAGGCAATCTAGTCAAGTGAGAGAACTTGAACCTACCTACAGCGGTACCTACACCAATTCCCCCAGCCCCATGTCCTGAAAAATTCATCATCCAAGGGATTGAGCAAACACCAGAAGAATAAATGGACTTCCCAAAATATAGTTCTCAACACAAGCTGCGAATGAGAAATAAGGGGATTTTTTTTTTTCCTATAGCTCCATCCCAGAACAATTAAATTAACATTTTTGGAATAGCCAGACACCAGCACTAATACACAACGAAGCAAACCCTGAAAGGCATAAGCAATTCTAATATGTAACCAAAGCTAATCATCACTAGTCTAACATCTCTACTTATAAGTTCTTTCTGTTTCCCAAACATACCTGGAAGTGAAGGGAAGTAGCAGTGGGACTGGAGGATAAAGCACTTAATTTCTTTGTCCCCCTGCCTTTTCCCTAAGTATGGATGACTCCCTCTATTAGAGAAGACAGTAGAGCAAATGGAAGAAAAAGAAGGGAAAATGTTAAATAAAAAAAAGTAACTAATGAAGAAAAATCATCATGTATCTACTAATACCAAAAAAAAAACAAAAAACAAAAAAACCCATAAACTCATCCAATGTCAAAGAATTGAAAAATAAAGTAACCAGAAGTTGTTCCTTTCTATCTATCAGATTATGAAGTTTTAAAAGAAAGGATCATCCCTGGTACTGTTGATGAAACCAGAAAATAGGAGCGCAAACACTGGTGTCAACATAAATTGATCCCACATTTGTGGAGATGATTTAGCAACATTCGTCAAATGTAAATCCACATTCTCTTTGATTTAGTCCTACTTCTGAAAAGTCTGCCCTACAGAAATACCACCACACATGCACAAATATCTATATGCATAATATTCACTTTTGCATCGTATCTACATTTAAAAAACTGGAAGCAACTCAAATATCTATTAGCAGGAGTAATCAAGTAAATTGTGGTATGTTACTTCTACGGGATATTACATTATTAACAATGAAATAGGCTGGATCCAAGATGGTGGAGTAAACACTGTGCCTGCTTCCTTCCATGAGCACATTAAAATTACAACTAAATTATAGAACAATCAACCTGAAGAATCATGTTAAATCTAGCTGGACAAAAGTTTTATTACTATGGATATAAAGAAGCCACATTAAGACTAGTAGGAGAGGCAAAGATGCAAAATGGGCTGGCCCAAAACCTCCATGGGCAGTTAAGAATCAGGAAGGATATCTCAGACATGTAAGTTACCACAGAAGGAGTGAGGTACCCAGACCCACACCAGGATCCCCAGCCCAAAGTACTGGTGCCAGGAAGAGGAGCCCTCACAATATCTGGCTGTGAAAAATAGTGGGGATTTTTGACTGACCAGGTGGGATGGAAGGCTGTGGGAAAACCATATGTCCTCTTAAATGGCCCATGCACAGACTCACTTGCTCGCAGGCACTTACTTTGGGCTCTGGCAGAGGCTTGGGGACTCAGAGGGCATCAAAGGCATTCAGAGGACAGGTATGTGGCTGCAGTGAGAAGGCTGGATGACAGTCACAATTTTCCCTGTGAGGGGGCCTTCTCCCTTGCAGCCTGCAGGTGGATGCTGTTTTACCTGTATTGAGCCCACCTCCTACGCTTACGGCCAAATCCGAATCTGATTGGCCTGGTGAGTTCTGCTGCTCCAAACTGCTCATTCACTGAGAACCCACCCTACCCAACTCCCCTGATGCCAGAGTCAGTGCCGGAGTCACTTTCTCCAGGATCAGCCAGCTCTGCCCACATTTCACTCTTTCTTGGAAAACTGTGGGAGTCCACAGGGACCAGGCAGGTGGCAACTGGTCCCAGTGTGCTCTCAGACTTTTACTGAGTAGCTCCAGGCCCAGTACGGGCACCAAACCTGAATATATGTTAACCTGGAGACCACAAATCTTCCCACCCTAGTGACTCTCTCAGACCCTGCCTCACACAACTTGCTTACTGCACAAGGCTTTGTCAGTGGCTGAACCTCAAGAGAGCCAGCAGGTAGCAGCAAACCTCTGGTGTGCTGGATTTTTGTGGAGCACCCCAGGCCCAGAACTGATTACAGATGTCCTCAGATCACAGCATGGCCTTTCCCACATGCCTCCAAGTTTAACACAGGAAGCAAATAACCACAGATCGCTTTGTAGCACCTACCAAGTAGTCCCTGCTTGTCACAGGCAGTGGGTGGCCTGGGACTTCACTGGAGCTGCTCCTAAGAGGCCCAAGAACAAACATACATGGAGATTGGCTTTAGACCACAGGAGCTCACCACCCAATTAGCCCCACAAGCACTACACACACTGGGCAATCTCAACAGGTACTAGAGCCCACTGGGGCAAATCTCACATAGTGGGGTAAGACCTCTGCACAGCAGCCAGTAAGCTGTGGATGTGGCCAAACCTCACAGTCAAACTGCCTGAGGGGCAGTCACATTCCAATAGCAATCAGGCTCCACTATGACAGGAGGGCACACACAGCCCACACAATGAACACTCTGGAACACCCGAAGCAGGTGACCAGGGAGACTGTGCCACTGGGCTCCACAGGGCACCTACTATGTAAGGCTACCCGGCCAAGACTGACAGACATATCTGGTCAACCTAATACATAGAAACAAACACAGAAAGGCAGAGAAAATGAAGATTCAAACAAATATATCCCAAGTGAAAGAACAGGAGACCACTCCAGAAAAAGAACTAAATGAAGTGGAGGAAAGCCACCTATCAGATACAGAGTTCAGAACAATAGTTCTAAGGATGCTGAAGGAACTTAGTGAGAACTTCAAAAAACAGACAGCAAGCATAAAAAAGGATATAGAAACCATAAAAAAGAAGCAGTCAGAAGTGAAGAATACAATAACTGAAATGAAGAATGCACTAGAAGGAATCACCAGCAGACTAGACGAAGCAGAGGATTGAATCAGTGATTTGGAAGACAAGGTAGGAGAAAACACCCAATCAGAACAGCAAAAAGAAAAAGGAATCCAAAAAAATGAGGATAGTTTAACAGACCTCTGGGACAACATCAAGCTCAACAATATTCACATGATAGGGGTACCAGAAGGAGAAGAGAAAGGGGTTGAGAATGTATTTGAAGAAATAATGACTAAAAACTTTCCTAACTTAGCAAAGGAAATAGGCATACAAGTCCAGGAAGCAGAGAGTCCCAAACAGGCCCACATTAAGACATATTATAATTAGAATGACAAAGGATAAAGACATAGACAAAATTCTAAAAGCAGTAAGAGAAAGGCCAACTAGTAGCTTATAAGAGAGCTCCCCTAAGATTGTCAGATGATCCCTCAACAGAAACTTTGCAGGCCAGAAGGGATTGGCACAAAATATTCAACATGATGAAAAGCAAGGACCTACAACTAAGACTACTCTACCCAGTAAAGCTATCACTTAAAATCAAAGGACAGAAAAAGAGCTTTTCAGACAAAAAAACAAGACAAAACAAACAAAACAAAAACTAAAGGAGTTCACCACCATAAAACCAATATTACAAGAAATATTAGATGGACTCATTTCAGACGGAAAGAAAACAAATCAAAATTACAAATAACAAAGTGACAATAGCTATATATCTTTAAACAATTACTTTAAAATGTAAATGGATTCAATGTTTCAATCAAAAGACATAGGAGGTCTGAATGGATAAGAAAACAAAACCCTTATATATATTGCCTATAAGAGAATCACTTCAGATTGAAAGACACACAGGGACTGAAAGTAAAAGTGTAGAAAAAGTAATTTTAAGAAAATGGAAACAAACAAAAAAAGTTGGGGTAACAATACTTATATTAAACAAAATAGACTTTAAAACAAAGGCTATAACAAGAGACAAAGAAGGACCCAATAATCCCCCTTCTGAGTATTCATCTGAAGAAACCTAAAATGCTACTGCAAGGGACATGTGTATCCATATGTTCATTGAAGCATTGTTTACTATGGCCAAGATGTGGAGGCAGCCTGGGTGCCTGTCGATGGATGAATGTATAAAGAGGAGTTGGTACATATATACAATGAAATACTGCTCGCCCAGGGAAGGAAATGGGTTCTTGCCATCAGTGGTGGCATGGATTTACCTGGAGGGTGTTGTGCTGACTGGAGTGTCAGACAGAGAAAGACAGATGCAATGTGATTTTGCTTGTATGTGGAATAAACAAACAAAACAGAAAGAAAGAGAATGAGATAGGACAGATTTATAGGTCACAATAAATGCAAATCTATAAAACATAGAATTACGGAAAATAACAAATCATAAATTAATACCTATATATGTGTATTTGTATGTGTACACACACATTTGTGTAAACAAATATATATGTATGTCTGTGTATATATGTATATATGGAAAATTTATTGGAAGGTGTACTCTAAATAATAAAAAGTGGTTTCTACTGTATATGGAAGAGAAATTAAAGAGCGAGATTGGAGAAGAATTGGGTAAAGGGTAAGAAAATACTATTCGCGTACTGCCTGAGTAATTATTATTTTTTTTTTTTTCTGATTGAAAAGCAAAAGACTTCAGAACTGAGCTGTGATAATGTCTGTTTCTACCCATCCTCAGTGGGGTTCAGACATTTTGTGTCCTACCTCTTTAGTTATCATAGCTTGCAATGCCTCCCCCAGGCCACCTCATTTAGGGTGTGATCAATTAGCAAGGCTTGTATACAGTGCCCATGATTAGCTGACTCTTTTATTGCTAAGATTATCCAAATTTGACATAATTGTGGCCCATTTTTCTACTACTTTTCTTAGAAAAATCAAGTTTTCTTGCATCAATTTTCCCTACTTGCTTATGAATATAATTCGGTCACTGCTGTCTACACAAAGAAAGTTGTCAAATAATTCTCTGGAAAATGTTTACAATTTCAAGCTTTTGCACTGTTGTTTTGTCTACCAATCGTACATATTGTCACAGTGACATATCCATTGTTATAATTGCTAGTCAGTAAAAGAAACAGAGAAACATTACATAATCCAAGATCATTGTGCCATGTGTAGAAGTCTATTTCACTTGTACTCAGTGTTCTGAAAATGGTGTATTTATAAACGAACTCTGCACTGAGATGAGCTTTGAAAAGATTATATTTGTAAATGTGCATCATCTGGGAAGCATTTATTGAAACCCTTACATATGTATAAATATGTTCTGTTTCATAAAGGTTCTGAGCAAAGAAGTACACTCCCTGACCTCAAGCACATTTGAATTTACTGAGAGACATAAGATTGCTGATATCTGACAGGCAATTCTTTCTTAAAATATAATAGTTGTTTATTTAGAAAAGAAATCACTGAATTCATTATAGGCTGGGAACAATTCTAGGCCCTTGAGATACATCAGGGAATAAAACAGAAAAGAAAAAGAAAAGAAAACTCTCTTCCTTCATAAAGCTCATATTGTCCTGAGAGAAACAACCAGAAATAAATATCAAAATTATAATATTATTTAGATTATATTAGTCATTGCACAAGTAATTGTGGGTTTTGCAATTATTTTTAACCTCTTAAACTGCAATTACACTCAGTACAATTTGCACTACCCTAATATATTAAGCTATAAGTGCCACAAAAATGGGTGAAAAAGGAGTTGATCATCGGGAATACAGGCAGGAGGAAAGAGTACAGGCTGCAGGGTGATGGGGCATGAAGTACAGCTTTAAATAAGGTGGTAAGGGAAGTCCTCAGTGAGAAGGTGACACTTGAGAAATACCTGAAGAAGCTGAGGTAGTTAGCTATGCGATTCCACACTGAGGAAACAGATGAGATAGTGTCCAGTGGCAGCTATGTTCCTGGAATGTTTGATGAACAGTGAGCCCAGTGTTCTAAATTGCAGGGAGTAAATGGTGATCACAGAAAAAAAGTGAGTGTGAAACAAGTAAAGACAGATCATGTGGGACGTTGTGAGCCATTGCAAGGACTTACATATTTACTCTGAGGCCAAAATATGTGATTTGAGCAGAGAAGAGACATTATATAAAGAGATGCTTAAAGAAATTACTATAAATGCTGCCTTAATGATAGACTGTCAGAGAACAAGAGTAAAATTAGGGAGCCCGGTTAAGAGGTTGTTGGAATAATCCAGAAGAAATCTGATGCTGTTTAGGCCAGGATGGTAGCAGTGGAATTGATGAGGAGGGGTTCATGTTTTGGACACTTATGAATGAGAGATTTGACAAGATTCCAGAAGAACTGAGTGAGGAGTATGAGAAAACGGAGTCGAGGCTATTGATTGATCCACACAATTGCAAAGATGGAATTGCCATCAACACAGATAAGGAAAACAATGAGTGAAGCAGGTTTAATAAGGCACCTCAGGAGTTCAGTTTTGGACTTACTGAGTTTGTAATATCTATTAGACATTCCAGTGGAGATAGTATAGGGGCAACATGATATACAATTCTAGAATTCAGAACTAAAGTCTGGACTGTAGAGATACATTTGGGAATCATCAGCATATAGATGCTATTGAGAGTCATAAAATTGAATAAAATCATCAAAGGAATAAATCAAGCTATAGAAGAGAAGATGACCAAGCATAAGCCCTGGGTACTCTGACATTGAAAAGACAGGGAAAAGAAAAGAAACAAACAAGAGACTGAGAAGGAGAAACAAGGAAAGAGGGAAGTAAATCAAAAGAGTAGGATTTCCAGAAGCCAGGTGAAGAAAATTCTTCAGAGAGGCAGACATGATGGACTGCTTCGCATTCCAACAGTTATCTGAGTAACATGAAGACTGAAACGTTCCCATTGCATGCAGCCTAAGAGGCCAACTGGTGCCCTTTTCCAGAGCAGTTCGGGTGGTGTGATGAAGTCATAGGCCTGGCTGGAGTGAATGCTAGAGAGAATGAAGGGAGTGTAGAATACTATTTCAAGATGGTTTGCTAAATAGAGGGCAAAGAAATGAGAAGAAAAATTGAAAGAGAAAGGGGGCCAATGTTTTTAAGATAGATTTCTATGCTGATGGGAATGATCCAGTAAAAAGGGAGATGAATGCTATGAAAGAGAGAAGGTAGAACTCCTGGAACAGAGCCCTTGACTAGGCCAAGAGAAAGAGGCTTGCATGCACAAGTGCAGGGACCTGCTCTGCGTGGGGACGTGATAGGTCATCTAGTAACAAGGGGAAAAGAGGACAGGGCACAGTGGTTGGTAGATGGGCTCAAGTGATCACATCTGTGGAGGTTCTCTTCTGATTACTTCATTTTTCTCACTATGGTAAAAAACTGAGCTCATCAATTGAGAGTAAGATTGAGCGAAGAGGCAGCCAAGGTTCAAAAGGGAAAGAGGATCAAGAAAAAATAGTCTAGATCAGTAGAAAGATCATTCCATGAATTAGGGAAAGAGAGTAAGATCATCCAGCAGAAGTGGATGTTTACTTGGGGTTTGTGGTTGGGGATTTAAAATAAGACTAGTCAAAGAGGATGTGTCTTTACGTTGGCCATATTAAATTGCGTAAGAGAAAGAACAGGTTAAGAACAGAATTCCATTTAATTAAGGGAACACACAAAGCAAGAGAGGAGCAAGAAAGTTCATGATAGAAGCAATAAAATAGCAAAATAGGCACATAAGGATAAATAACCTCACACAAACATATCTGATGTGCAAACATTTGTGGAATAGATTATTTTAACATAAAACAGACTCAAATGATAGTTATCCACATTCAAAGTGATTCTTTTTTTCAGCAATATATTAAATTCCACAAGTTTCTACGGCTCAAAACCTTCTGAAACCTCTCCTTTGCAATTGTTTTCAGAGTCTGCAACACAGTCTTTCCAGTATATGCAAAGTTGACAAATTTTTAACTTTTGATTTTGTTTTGGAAACAGCAAAAGTCTTTTGGAGCCAAATCTAGTGAATGAAGTGAGTGATCAGGCTATGTAATTCTATGTGAGGTCCCAAACGAGGTGTGATTACAAAGTAATAAGACTTATTTCCTTGAATGACTCATAAACTGGCTCTGAAAAAAATTCCAAAGGAAGAGTTACATAATTTGGAATTAGGCTCAAGTTAATCAGGAAAGAGCTTCTGGAAAGAGTGAGCTTTAAATTAAGCTTATAACAGGGATGAAAGGTAATGCATTGGCAGACACCAGAATGACCTGAACAGGTAGTAATTACATTTGTACAGATATCTTAAGTTTTAAGTTTTAACATTATTTGCATTCACCTTCATTCATCCTTATAACCAACGTGCAAAGTCGGTAGCATAGAATTGCTGTATTGTGAAGAACACAGAACTCTCTGTTCCCTCACTACCCCATGGATAAATGCGGAAAATGGAGTCTCCAGAATTTAAGAAACTTGTCCAAAATCACAGACATAGTGAGAAAAAACAGCAAACTAAAATTTATGTCTCCTTGTCCTAACTCAGAGTGATGTCTCCCAAATTGTCACAGTCCTTAAAATTATAGAGGAGGAACTGATCATCAGAATTTCTGTTTCCTGATCTCCCAGATCCACGTGTTGTAATATATCATAGATACAGAGAGGAAAGTAAAATATTTTCCCGGTAAAAGCTCTGGATCAGTGGTTCTCAACTGGGTCTCTCTTGCCCCCTTCCCCACCCAGACCCAGAGAGATTTTATTGTCTATTAATTATGAAAACAGTTTTTGTCCCTTTCTAGGTATACTGTAGTTAATATTCAATTTATGAATCCTTATGACCATTGATGTCTTTGGTCCATATTTTACAAATGGAATATATTTATACATGAGAACAGCAGCAAGAGAATTGGTTTCCCATCGCTGTATTTCAGAACTCACCAGATTGTGTGGCTGTTGAAAATCAATTTTCCCTCACCTTGTGGTCTGTACACACAGTTTTTACTTTCCAAGGGGAAACACCTGCAATCAATTGATGAACTGCTGTTTGTGGATCCAACTGTCACTGGGGCCACAGAGTGTCAAAAGCCTCATTAACGTGACAGGAATGTGCCTGCAAATGTATCACTGAGATGCTAACTGTGAGCACATATATTATTCTCTTCATGGATTCTTTTTTTTTTTTTTTTTTTTTTTTTAAAGCAAGCCCAACTTTTAGAATGAGAAGTACTGAACCTTACCCAATGAATAATACCATTTTATAGTACGTTAACGGGTAAGATGCACTCATATTCAGCCTTTGTCAGCTCATAGTAATTTCCCAATTTCTTCTCCCCAAAATAACAGCAAAAAATCTTCATGGAATCTCACAAAAGGTTTTGCATCTGAGGGCCTGCTCAGTACAGGTGTTGTTTTTGATAACATTCTGCATTGTCACAGCTGGTATGTGGCCTCTAAGGCAATTTCTTTTATAAAAAACAAAAAAGGAGTGAGAGGTTCATCTTGTAGAGTTATGGCAAATTCTACCATTGTATACAATTGCTATTCCACAAAGTTGCTTGGTGTAGCTTTATATTAAAATATTCCCAATTCTTGTAGCATCTTTATACTATTGTTACACATGAAAGAAGAGAATTTTGTTATCGTAAGTAAACTAAAACATCATTCTGCATAATCTAGTCATTTTCAGAAGGCGACATAGGGCGCATAGGTTACACAAATTACTGAAGGCCCCTTAGCTAATTAGTGTATCTGAGTCTCTTTTTGTATAATAAGGGGCCTGAAATAAGCCCCAGGATCATTTGTTTTATGCAATGGCAAAACTGCAGAGTTGATTAGATGACAAGAATGTCCTAAGCTGGTCAGTTTTAGAAATGATAGAATTTTGTCTACACCTACTCCATATGTGTTCAATACCCAATAAGCTCTGAATGAACTGAAGTGTTTGCATGATCTTCAAAGGACTTTTTTCAGTGAATAAACTCTTAGTAAGTTCTGTCATGTATTTGGTGTCTCGTTCAACACTAAGTATACCATGGTGAAAACAACAGAGCCCTTACCCTCAAGGAATTGGAAGATTAGGGTGGGAAACGTTTGGAAATATGTAATTGCAAGAGAATGTGATAGGTGTTAAAACAGAAGGATGTGATAGGTACAGTGGCCACAGACAGGAAGGGATGTTCAATTTCTTCTATAGGGGTCAGAGATGTCTTCACATGTGAAACAACAGTAATGGTATATACTATTTGAATGGCCTTTCTAAGAAATGTGGATTTGTTTGTTTGTTTATGTGTTTCTAATTTGCCATTCTGTATCAAGGTATAGTATGTAGGTTCTTTTACAGTTAGGTTCTCTCCATGAAATAATGTAAATAATATTTTAGAAGGGCAATGCAGTACTTTTATTATTTTTTTCTTTCTTCATCATATAAATAAAATAAGAATAAAAGAAATATGAATGTGCATGCTTCCTTTCCTTCCCATTCTCCAAACTCCTGGTAGTATTCCTGTCATCCAGGGAAAACTCTTATTGTAGTTGTTAAAATCTGGATTGTCAAAGTCTGATATGAAAGAACATATGGAGAAGAAGGTACAAGGAAGGAAGTGCCTCTGAGGGGAGGAAGGATGATGAGGAATTGTAGGGATCTGAGGGGATTTGGAGCAGAAGCTGGAAGATAAATCTGAGAAATTTGCTTTAAAAGGAATAGGGTCACTTTTAAAAGAAAGAGTGCAGGAAAGAGGACCACGGTTTGAAGGGCCGGAAGCTCCCTGGGAACTGAGCCTCCTCCTTCATTCTATGAGCCTTCCTGCCCGAGGCTGCTCTGAGGGCCCAGGGATCTTTCACTGTCTCTTCTTTCAGTAAATAGTGAAGATTTTCCTTTATCAGTTACTGCATCTCACGTGTAACTGCCAACTAGGAGTGACACTGGTCTATGTCTCAAGATTTTGCTCTGAGACAGAATGATTTACTGGTGTGGGCAGTTCTGTTCCCCAACTTGAGTACCACATATCACGAATGCCCAGGATTCTGTTACCCAAATGCTATGAATTGAACTGTACCTCCCCCGCCACCCCGCCCATACATGTGGAAGCCATAACCCACAATGTGACAGTATTAGGTGATAGAGCCTTTAGGAGGTAATCAGGGTTAGATGAGGTCATGAGGGTGGGGCCTTCATGATGGGATTTGTGGTTTAATAAGACGAAGAGAGAGAGTTTAGTCACTCTGTCCCTGTGAAAAAACAGCGACCTGCAACCCAGGAAGAAAGCTCTCACCAGGGAACCAAATCAGCCAGCACTTTGATCTTAGAATTCCCAGCCTGCAGAAGTGTGAAAAAATAAATTTCTGTTCTTTAATTCACTCAGTCTGTGGTATATTGTAATGGCAGTCTGAGCTGACTAAGACACCAAGTATGTGGTTAAGGTGGTAACTACTTACTGACATTCTGTGGACTTAAGCGGGGAAGGTTACAGATTGGATTGAACCAGTCTGACATATAAGCTGATGGCCTATAAGTTATGGAAAAACCTGTACTCTTCACAGGCTGGGGAAATGGAAAGAGCTTTGATGCCTCCCTATGCCAGACT
This sequence comes from Rhinolophus sinicus, assembly GCF_036562045.2. NCBI lineage: Eukaryota > Metazoa > Chordata > Mammalia > Chiroptera > Rhinolophidae > Rhinolophus > Rhinolophus sinicus. Next base: position 47,660,561 of record NC_133754.1, on the reverse strand, counting down.
TTCCTTTTCTCCCAACTAAATGGGCTTCTCAAATATCATATCTGAGAGTGCATACATTTGATAAGTAAAACCCAGGAAATGCCATGAAGGATTAGGCTAAAACTTCTCTGTGTTTATATCATTGTCCGTGAAAATATTTTTTAAGATTCACAGCTCCTGAGCAATTCATGGCATAATAGAAAATATTGCCCCCTACAAATTCTGAAATATGATTTTTGAATAGTTGAAAGTGGATTGTCTGGGACCCAAACACTCTAAAAGGGAATTATTAACATGAAAACATTTGTTACCTAGGCGGTCACTCCTTGGCACAGCTGAAAAGTTCTACATTGAAAGATAGCTCCCAGGAAAGGAATTAGAACTACACTGTGTACTATAATGATCCAGAATAAATGAAAGAATCTAGTCACAAAAAGAAAAAAGTAAATAGTTCCCGTAACCAAGAAAGTTTGAAAGAGCAGCTATGCTCCTTTTCTGTATACTCAATTAAAGCATTGATGGTAAGGTGCTAAGAACTATGTGCGGTGTCTACCTTATAAGAACATGTTTCCAGAGAGTGTTGGTTTTGGAGCCACAACTGTGTGGATTCAGGGTAGCTTTGTCAAGTTCTTTATTAAAATCTCTGCATTTTAATTTAATTTGCTATAAGTTGGAAGTAATATCTCAGGATAATTCTGAGGAAAAATGAAAAAGTGCATTTATACATATACACATATGTATATAGTTATATACTAGATATGTGTATATATGTAAATGTGTGTATGCATGTATACATATATGCATATGTTTATGTATGTATTTGCATATATACATATATGAGTGTGTGTATATTCATATATGTACATACATGTATGTATATACAGTATATGTATGTACATGCAAAGGTAAGATAGATAGATACATACATACATACATACATAGATACATAGATAGATGGTAGATAAATGATAGATAGAATGAGCTAGCCCAATACTTAATGAATACCACTTTCCTCCCCCCCACATTATTGTATTTGTTGGTGTCTCCAGAGATTGCCAGGCCCTTCACAGGTTTTACCTTCCACTGCTAACAAATGCAGGATCTGGAACTAGAAACCAGTTCTCTAACATTGGCTCTACTCCTTGCCAGCATACATCCCATCAGACTGTGATCATTTATTTATCTGCCATCTTTTAGGCTGACAGCATTGGTGGGTGAGGACTGTGTTTATACTGTTTCTATCATGACTTCCACAGTGACCAGCAGTTAGTAGGCACTAAGTCACACTTGCTTGCTGGAGTTAATAGTTGAATAACTGCGTGAGAAAAGGAATGAATGAGTCAATTACTTAACCAGAATAAATTCCTTAGACTTGGTTTGTAATCACGGTGATAAAATTTTCAAGAACGAGTCAACGTGGAAAATGGCAAGGGACCTGTGAGTGTCTCCAGCCTTGAGTCTCTAGACAGGAATGCTATGTCAGCCCTTGGAAAGAGCACTGTCTTCAGTAGTCTAAATCTCCAGTGCCTGCGGGGCATACAGTGGTTAACAAAAATAACAAAAGAGGGAGTGCTGCAGACTGGGGTAAAGGACGGAACACTTGCATATTCTAAACAGACTTTTTCATTCTTTTTGAATGTTGCATATTTTACTTTTCATACACTGGGAGGAAAATCCAGTACATCAGCAAGGGCTGACTCTTGGGTCACCCCCAGGGTCCCAAGAGAAGGTGACTTGCTAAAGGTCTTCTGCAATGTTAAACTGAATTTATTTCAATTTCAAGACAGCTAAGAAAGCAAGTACTTCCATGGCTAATACTCAATGTCCACTTTCCCCTCCACCTCTCCCCAGGTTATGGCTTCATTCTTCTGTTACAATGAAGTCATAAATGACCATATTCAAAGCTCAGGCTGACACCATTAGATGTGACAGCCATTTTGCTATCCCCACAGGCTCACAGGCAACTAACCATGCACTTTGGCCTCACAACAGTTGACTTTGTCCACATCCCCTATTGTATTTCTACACGACAGCTCTGTGAAAAATACTAAATGATCTTGAGATAGCTGCAATCCAGACACAAAACAGCTTGTAGTTGCTCTGTCACCAGGGATTCTTAGGAGAAGGGAAGAGGGAAGGTGATTAACGACACCAGCAAAAAAGGTTTTATCTCAAATGAGATGCTTATGTAAGACAATCTGGCTTTTACAACTTTCCTTTTCTGCTTGTGTTTTATTAGAGGTCAGAAGAAAAGTGCATTTGTAGGTGAGGTTCTTCCTGGGGCTCTGACTTATTTTATCACTCTGTTCTCCAGTTAAGTTCCCAAAGCACAGAGGAGAGGAAAGAGCACTAGATTTGGAGTCAGAAGGCCTGCATCGGGGCCTCAGCTTGGCAAATCTGGGCACATCACTTGACATGTCAGAGCCTCAGTGTTTTTGTCTGAAAAATGAGATAATGATCCATGCCTTGCCTTTTCCTGTGCACTGTATTAGTCCTATGTAAACCCATCATTTTGTTCTTTTAACACTAACCTCTATTAGAAAAAATTGAGCATTTTCTCAATCAATTATGTGTATGCCTTATACATATATCACTACTTTAATATATCATGTATGTTAAGCATAAACATAAATTTTCAGAAGTGGACATGAAAATAAAAGAATATGTAAGATTCCCTTCCTACTCCCATCTTGATGTTCCCTGGTGAGATGCCCACCACTGTTCTGGATAATACTTCTTTTAAATTTCTCTAAACGTGTTCTTTTTCTCCACCATCTTGATACTCCAAGTATAGCTCATGGATCACCAGCATCACCTAAGACGTATTAGAAATGGAGAATCTCAGATCTCATCCCAGACCTGCTGAATCAGAGAACCTGCATTTTGACAAAATCTCCAGGTGATTGCATATTCACTGACTTCCAGTCTTTTACTTGAAAAAAGTTTCCTTCATTTGGCTATCCAAAGTGTGTTTGCTCACCTTCCATGACACCAGGTGCACACTGGTGTTAAACAGCCCTTCCCTGACCACCTTGAGCTCCGTGGTTAGATGCATTCACATATCTAATCCCAGCTTCCTGTATGTGCTCTGGTATGGTGACAGCTCTTAGATGCCTACTAGACTCGGAGCTCTTTACTAGATGTTATCTGGAACATATTTGTCAGTCTGCTTGGTGGTCATTACTATTCAAAAAAGTCTGCTTTCAGAATCAAGTGAGATAGTATGAATGGAAAGACAATCATGTATGTATTTATTCATTCAAGAAATATGCCTTGAGCAGCCACCAGATACTAGGAAAATCCCCAGGTGTGCACTAGAAAGAAGGCGGGGCCACAGTGCTACCTTCCAGACCTCAGTCTAAGGCATAAAAAGTCATGATTTTCATCCTCTTTCCTTAATCATTCCTGTTCTGCTTCTGCCCCAGGCATTTCAGAGAGTAAAAAGCATTCTGGAAACTTAGATGTTCACTCTTGGGACTGCTGTTGGGCCAGAATCTTGTCCAGGAAATCAACCTCTTCGTTTTCCTAGGACCCCAGAGGAGCTCCCCATTCCCCAGACCTTCTTCTTCCCTGGGAATTAAACTACTGGTTCTCAACTGAAATATTTCCAGCTGCAAAAGTAAAAAATAATTTACATTTTCAGTGAGAAATCCAATAAGTAAACCCAAAAGGCTGACTAGATAAGAATTTACAACCATGTTGTAGAGGAGAAGAGGGCTCTGCAAAATGTTATTCTTTTCATTTATAGATCCTCCTTATCTTCACCTTTCTACTGTGGTTCAAAGAAATTGCCTCTAATTACAAGAAAGAAAAGAAAGAAAGAAAGAAAGAAAGAGAGAGAGAGAGAGAGAGAGAGAGAGAGAGAAAGAAAGGAAGATTTAAAATAAATTTCACACCGCTATTACAACTCAAGAGCACCTGCTATTATCATGGCCTAAATCAAAACTGGAAGCCCAGAAAGTATGCTCTAAAAAACAGACTACACCATATTTGGGGGACCATCTGTCCTGATAGAATAATTAATCTCTAAATAAACACATCTAGTGAATTCCAATAACTCAGAGCACTTGATGCACCCTTCCAGCTGCCCAGCCCTAGCTAAATAGGAGCTACTCCCTGTTACAAATACAGGAACGGAAGCATAGGTGAAAAAGAGCTCTCCTGTAAACTCTCATTCCCATATGATTCAATATGAACTTTCACTCCTTTAGTCACCAGCTCTTATAATATCACTTTTAGTAGCTTCTATCCCGGCTCAATCTGTCACACTCAGTGTACAGCATTTTAGATAAATCTTCTGTAAGACTGTGCCTGCCATCTATAATTTGAATGCAACATTTCATGAGTACTTATTCATAGATTAACTTTTAACCTATTACAGCTATAGTTTCTTTCTTCTACTACTTAAGTTGCTCAAATTAATTTGGAACACAGAAGTGTTTGTGTAGAGCTCTATGTGAACAACATTCCCTGGAATTGTGCAGTGCACAATTTGGACCATGTTACATGGCAGCCCTGTTTTTACTTTTTCTCAATTTTGCCTTCCAGCTTACAATTTCAGTTTTATGGGATCACACATTTTTGTCTAATTTAAATTTGTAGACTGTTTTTATAAGAAAACTGTTAATCTCAGAAGAAAGACTAGTTTTCTAATGGAAATGCTAAACCATAATAGCATAAAGGGTGTCACTATAATTACCATTTAAAGAGTGAAGCAGAGAATGAGGCAGCGTGGTGGACTCATTAATTTTCCTGCCTCTGACACCAACATTTAGATCTAGCTTAGAGAGAGAGGCCAAAAGCCAAATCAATCTATGCTACGAATGTTTAGCATTGTGAAATGGAATGTCACAAAGCAAAGGACAGAACAGGCTGCTCTGCCACCATGTTGACCTTGAAGCAACAAAACAGAAATGTTAATCACCATTTGGATTATTATTGTGTAATGATGTCTTTATTATGGTAATCATTAAATTTTAAATAAAGTTAAACACATTAAATCAGATCCTTAGTAGAGTCTACTGCTTGAATTTGTAAAGATACCTACTCCAAATGTGTCTTTGAGAGTAAAATGTATACAGTAATTTATTTTGGATTTGCTTATAAATAAGTAATATGCGTAAAAAAGTCTAGACTATAATATATAGAAGTTATAAGCTTAGTGCTATTGTAAAATAACTGTTTAAATCCCATGCCACATAGCATAATTTTAATAAATATAATTTACAACAACTTTTACATGAAAATAAAAACAAATATATAGAGAATATATAGGGAATTACATTTTAAATAAGTAAAATCTGTTCAATTTATTTATTATTTCTACCAAGTGATGCAGTTCTTAGGAAATGGAAACTATGATAAATAAATAAACTACTTCAATATTTTTTATCAAAAACTTTAATGAGTTTATAATAAAGCACATGCTAATATTTTAAACAATATGTGCTGACACCCAATTGAATATGATTCCTTGAATTTTATTAGCTTAACTTTACAGACAAATGAAATAACAGAATTATGTTCTTTGGTTACTATGCCTATGTATTTCCATATTTTGTGTTTTTCCTTATATCCTACATGTAACCAAAATGTATACACATGCATACATCCATAAACATATAAGATATAGTTTAAGATTATGAGTTTTATAATAAAAAAGATTATAATTTAAATATGGGTTCTGCAAATTCCTAGTTGTATGGTCTTGAGAAAATTTTCAATCTCCATTTCCTTAGTTGTAAAATGTGGATAATCAAACCAGCCTCCTGAGAAAAAGCTGAATGTATATAAAGCTTTGAGTAACTAGCAAATCTCTTTCTGCATGCAGTTTTGGCCTAGCCTGGAGGCTGGAGGTCAGGGCATGTAGGAAAACAATCTCTTCTTATACCCATTTCTCACAGATTTTCAATTTGCATTTCCCTCTCATTCTCTTTCTGGATTTATTTCTCCTGGTGCTAGAGAGTATGCATGGTTCAATCTCCCCTTAAAATCCCAAATTTGGGTTTTGGCTATGGAGAGTAAAATAGGATAGTCCCCTCAGCTTGCTTTAGTACAAAGATATATTGACCTAGTTAATTTAGCAAAAAAAAGAAAAGTACTTGTGAAGAGTTTTCTGTATGGACGTTTGGGCCAAAAAGTCAGTTTGACAAGCGCCATCTTATTTGTGATTGGCAGGTCATGAGCCTCACTGGAAGGGAAGCTCAGTCACACTCAGAATTCAGCTACAACCAGGTTCTCTGTAGCATTGCATAAACTTCTAACAGTATACCAATTTTTAAGAATTTTGTGTACTGTATTGACAACATTTTTACATTTTAATTGTGGGAAAACACACAAAACATAAAGTTTACTATATTAACTATTTTTAAGTACCCAGTGCAGTAGTATTAAGCATATTGAAATTGTTGTGTAACCATGCTCTTTCTCTGTATCTTTTTATACTCTGCTTCCTCTGCCAATTGTGCCCTTCTCTTCACCTCTATAAACCTCTCATCCTATAAGACAAGGCCGAGCTGCTATGTCCTTTCAGAAACCCTCCTTGCCCTTCCATAAAAATCAGGGCCCTTCCTCTGTACAACTCATTACCTTATGCTTTTCACTATTATATCAGTACTGATCTGCTTCCACCAAAGTATTGTGGCTAAGTATTGAGACCAGATGTCTGTAACTGCCTTCCTTCCTCTCCCACTATCTAGTTCCTAATAGGAATCAATAAGTTGAATAAATTAATGAATGTCAATACCTAATCCATTTCTGTCTATTTTGGCATAGATGCGTCTGTATTTCACTGGAGTTTTCCTAATTCTATATCTTCTAGTATTTTAATCATGAATTGAAAAATATTTTAATGAAAAATTGAGAGACCCAAGTCTCTTTTGAGCTACAAAATAAATTAATTTTAAATGTAATACATATTTTTTTCTCATTTTTAAAGTTATTTTATATAAAGTAACTGTGAAGAATACTTAATATAAAATTATCCCAGAGTCATTTATACTGATAGACAATATAACTGTACGTTGATAGAAAAAGAAATAAATAATAATGGAAGGAGAAAGAAAGAAATACGTACACAATGAAAAAGAAAATCAACATCTTTGAATTTGATATTTAAATTTATAAGTATTTATGTGATAATCATCAACAAAATTGCTTTTGCCTCATTTTATTTTGGTGCTAATATGGCTTTTGACAATGAAATATTCTTAGTGTACTCCTTATTACTTTGTGGCAATAAAAACAATTTATATATCAAGCTGTATTACCTCAGAGCAGCACACACCGATGGTTAATCAAGCTCAAGCATCTTTCTTAATGATCTCTTTTATAGACCTTTTATGGGTCAATCATTTTTGTTGTTGTATCTTTCCAAAACGTAGGAAAGATTCTCCTTCAGTGAAGGGTTTTGGCCCATTGAGAACTAAGCCTGGCATTTTCTGCAGCCAATTCAGTCAGAAGTATAAAACCAAGACAAGCTTATCTCAGCCTGCATATTATTTTTAGACATCAAATGGCAATAATCCAAGAACTCATTTTATTCACTGTCATCCTAACAGATCCAATGAAGTAAGAAAAAATACTGACCCTAGATATTCCTGAAGAATCCTGATTTCTAATGCAGTGCCCATTGGCCCCATACGTACAGCCATACTTGTCAAATCAGGTATCTTGCTCTTTGCCCAGGAAAAAGGATGTGCCGCAATCAAAGCTGATCTCTTCCAAAGTTCTATTTTTATTTCACTGTTTGATTTTTTAAATCTATTTTGGAACAGCATCTTTTTCCTCCTCTGCTTCGTATCCTCCTTATTGTTTCTTAGAGTGAGCAGAAAGGGAGGAGATATGACAGCCGTAAAACATTTTCAAGGCCATCTGCTTCAACCACCATAGTTTAAGGAAAGAACAATGATAACAGCACTAAACTAACCAAAGTCCTAACCAAAGGAGTTAGGGCATATTTCCCTTTACATGTTCTCCTTTCTCACCTTTCACCAAAGGAAAGTCTCAGGCCTAAACATGAAAGGAGGGATGTTTATGGAGTCAGCTGAGGCCCCTGGTACTTTACCCAAATGATTTCATTTATATCTCACAACAGCACCATGGCAGATGTGGCAGCTGGACTGAAAGAAATGAAACAATTCACCCAGAGTTAATAAATTAATGCCATTTAAAGGTAAGAATCCAGCCTAGGTCTGTCAGACTCCAAAGTCTTTTTACTAAACAATGATCTTCCCGAGCTGTCCTCCAAAATAACTAGAAATCTTGAACAAGGGAGAAAGAGAGGAAAGGGGAAAAAGAGAGGAGGGGTGTGTGAGGAAGAGTGAGGAGAAGGAAAGAAAAAGCGATCCTTAGCATGATCATTTTCATTAATATTTTGATTTTTTTTTTCACGTCCATTCTTCAGACTGAATTGAGCCTTCCAAGGGAATACATCGTTTTATGCAACCTCATATTTTTGCTGAGCCACATAAGACCTGGCACTTAGCAATATTCGACCTATGTTCATGTGATTAATAAAATAACAAGAGAAATGTACAAATTTTTCTTATCAGAGTTTCCACAAATTGTTGACTTGGAATTAAAAATCGCATCCCTAAAATGAGGCAACATCCTTCTGCTTTCATAAAGACCTAAAGAAATAAATGTATTTATAATCATATTCATACATTCTACATCACAATACAATAACCTGAGATAAAGTGGTATGCATAAAAATTCTATAACATGTGACTTGTGCCCTAGCAGACAAGACTTTCTCAAAGCAAAACTACATTCTTAGTTTAGAGTCACAGACGCCTTCCTCTTTGACCTGATCATTGCTGTAGACATACGCTCATACCAGCTGCCTTCCCCGCCAAGCTTCAGTGGCAATCTCATCTAGAACATCTCCCTGTTTTTTGTGGTCACATGCTGACTTTCAAGTGCCTTCTTTCCACCCGCCTCCTATTTATTGTGTAACTCAGACATTTTAAATTGCAAACATAATTGTACTTTTAGAACTTAGTGTGCTAGTTCCAGAATCCCAGCCAAACTTTTTATTTCTTTGTGAAACTGGTTCAGGAATATGCATACACCTGTGGAGAGCTGGTGACCCATTTGTCCACTTAACAATATATTTGGTAATAAATGTAATTGTAAATGTAGCTATGCAGGTCGTGTGTGAGGGAGGGGTGTGCAGTATTGATACAAGCAGTTATGTTCACTCTATAGCTACACCAATTACTCGAGTCTTTGTATACGCAGGACTGCATCATTGAATTGTTAAATATACGTATAAGAATTCAGAGAGGACTTAGAAATTTTAAATGTTCCTTCTCTGTTCATGAAATTGACTCACACATGATTCTCAAATGGTTTTCATATCCAGTTTGAAACAGAGAGTCTGTTTGGGGTCAAGTTCAGTTTGGTATTTCATGGTCCTGACAAAGAAAATGAACTTTTAAAAAAAGAATAGGATTTCAGTCTCTGTTAATGGCATACAAAGTGCCAGCATGCATGGGTTTTACATAAAATCTAAAAGATAGATTTAACTGATGTATTTTCCAGTTAAACATTAGCTTTAACATGGATTGTGAGACTCTAACGTTTCACAAGGGCAAGTTTGTAATTGAGACACACCATATTTAAAACAGGTGGAGACCACGCATAACTTCCCTTGGAAGTTTAACGCTATAGCAAATAATTTAAATATAATTTATTGGGCAAATCAGGAAAAGCTACTCCAAATTAAGTCTTACAGTTATTACAGTTTAAGGCATTTATATAGTGTTTCTTGTTTTCCTAATTGCTAGCGCAGTTACACAGTTTCACAAATATCTTTTCCTCTACTATTAAAAGTCTCATTTCATTGAAATATATCCAGGATCAGACAGTAAATCTGGATATCAAGCACACAAGGTGACACTGCCAAAATCCTGTGCTCATCATTTACACAAGAGATACTTTAAAACTGGGTTTCAAGCCAAACAAAAGTTTCATATGTAGAGCAGAAACTGCTTCCTTAAAAGACCCGTATCAATGACGCTGAACACAATGTTCTCTGGTATTTACTCTCTTCAGCGGAGAAGCCCTAGTCATAAGAATACATGATACAAAATCTTAAGGTTAAGGAATCAGAAAGTTGTATAAGAGTGATTAAAAACATAAATGGAGCACTTGCCCAGCTGATGGCTTCCAAATTTCCACAACACTTAATTTTCAAAACAATTGTTTTCTATCACCGATGACATCAGAACACAGTTCCACTTTCAAGGAATTCACAGTTTAAGAGGTCACTAAGTCAAAATAAACATTTATTCAACAGAAATGTGTTCTGTTTTTCTCCCCCTGTATGTGTTAAATCCTTGCTAAAATTGTATTAAACGGAAAGGAGAATCAAAGATTGTAGAAACCCTATTAGAGAATGGAAAATCAGGGTGAACTCTTTGGAGGCAAGGCAGGTCAAATGAATGATGGATTGTAGTTTAGTAGAGAAAAAGAAAGTGCAGGAACTAGCTGAGAATCCTCTTTAAAACTCCTGTCAACATCTGCTTCCAAAGGTGGTATTCCAGGTCACAGAGAATGGCTCTGTAATATAGCTACCTGGAGCAATCTGTAAACTACCAATTTAGAAAGATGTTGCTTGAGGAAATACAATGGGTGTCATAAATAATGGGAATTTCATCAAAAAAAAATACCTTTAAGACTAATGTAAAGTGAAAAAGCAAACAAATACAGTTGACACTTGAGTAATGTGGATTTGAACTGCACAGGTCCACTAATATGCAGATTTTTTTCAATAATTATACAGGTTTCACATCTTAGGATTCAACCAACCTAGAATCAACCTGGAACCAATCTCCTGTGAATACTGAGGGATGACTGTTGTTAAGCTTTTGGGGAGTCAAAAATTATACATGGATTTTCCACTTTGTGGGGGGTCAGTCCCTGTAACCCCCATGTTGTTCAAGGATCAACTGTATTACTAGTGAGAAAAACTTGGATGGACTCTTTTCACTAGTCAAATACCCAGCATTCCCCTTCCCAATTCCACAGGGCTGTCTAGATCACGAGACTCAGAAACACAGGTGGATTGACTAATACAGAGCAAGCAAATAAAAAGAAGAAGAAAAAAGAATCCACCATAAATCAGTGGTTGTTTGTCCCGTACCCTCCAATGCATCCGGGCAACATGGCCATTGCTATACCTACCACAGCCATCAATGGGAACAATGAGAAGGGCCACATAGCCCTATAACTGAGCCTCCCTTCCCAGGGAGAGCAGCGCCTTCCAAGAGATTGGAGACCTCATCTCTCCTGTCCTTTATATTCATCCCTGTATTTCTGTCTATGACCCCACATTTCTCCTCTCTCCTAAACATTTGCAGAGTGCCGTCTGGAATGTCAGCATAGTAGTCAGCTACGTGGTAACATCTTTCACCTCTTTGTACAACATTCCCTCCTTTTCCCTTGTCATGTAGAAAGTCTCTGTTTTCCGAAGATAATGGTTCTTTACAACACTCGCAAGTGGAGGTTTTAATTCTTTCTCTGAGGTCAGGAAGTAGGAGCATAGGATAAGGAGCCTCCTTAATCACCTGCACTTTTTTCTCCCATTTCACTTTGTAAAATTTTCTGTTTCTCTGAGCTAATAGCCATCTTGCTTTGCTCCTCTCCCAGTCTCCATAGTGCAGGCTCATTGCTGTCATCTATGACCTCCAAGACACTCCCATCCATTCAAGTGATGACCCTTCCGCATGGCTCACAGTCTTTCTCTACACACTTTCTCTGGCTATCATTCCAGGCTGCATTTGTGTCTACATGAAGGTAGATACCTCTACCACCTTGGCCTCCAAACTTAATGACTTCCTGGACAAAAATGTTCTTCTCCTCATTCTATGGTTGCCACTCTCCCCATTCTCCTCCTTGCAATCCTCAGTCTTCCTAAATACATGACTAATCTACTTCTTTTAATCTTAGTTTAAATGTCACATGTCCTTTATGTATACATCTCTAAGTAGAAGCAGAATCAACATTACTTTTAGAGACCAGCAGACTTGACCCTGCCCCATACAGTAGGAGCTCCAGTTTGGCCCACCTGCTCTCTACATTCTGAACATGGAGTGAGGAATCCAAATGAGACCCTGCCCAGATGACCCAGAGCCTGCTGCCAGGACCTCTCCCAGGCCATTGTCCATTCTAGAGAGTGGATTCAGACTTCTGCTGTGAACACTTCAAGGAACAAGGGCAGCCTAGAATCTGTGTGTTTAGTACATGGGAGGTGTAGTGAAATGAGATTGAACTTGTGGTGTGTGAGATCCACATACCTGTGCATGAAGCCCTTTGTGTTGAGGTAGGAAGAAAAGGGGGTTTGTGCAGGCCCAGGGCCTGCCTGTGTAATCTTATAATGAGGCTGCATATGGGAGAGTTAGGATTACTTGTACAGGACCATAAAATGGCTAGATTGAGTGGCATGAAACATGTGCTCATCTGTAGTATGAAACTGAAGATATGTCATGGAAGAACATTTTTCATTGCCTCATGTATAACTTTTCAAAGAAGGAAAAGAAGTTCAAAAATCCTCCCATGGAGGACAACAGTCCAGACTTGACATACCTGGTACCAGGATAGAGTAGTAGTAACAGAAAGGAGACAGAGTGGGTAGATTTTTAGGACAATAAGAATAAATGGACTGGTCTCAGCAACTGCTTAAATATGGGAAACACAATGTATACCCATGTTCAGGTAACTCAAAATACTTCTTTTCTGAATCATAAAGTACAATTCTATTTTACTGAGTGCTTTCTCATTACACATTATATTCCTTAGGTTAATCTAGTGGCTAGACTCTATATTAACTCTCATTTCCACAGATGGCTCAAAGGCCTATAAACAATTACAGAAGTAGAGTCCTCTAGCACTGAATACACGAATTAATGTTTCAACAAGCTAATTAAGGTAGAAGAGTTTTGAGCCAAATGTTACCCTAGAGGTTTTTAAAGAAGTGAGAAAAACTCATCACAATCTTTGCTTATAAATTTATAATCCAAAGCAATTTCAGAGTAGAAAATGGAGATCCAGTTAACACCCCTGAAGTAAATTTAACACTAATGGTAATCTTCATTGCTCAGAAGATAGAGACTTTGAGGTCCAAACTACTCCAGGGCTATCCATTTGACATACTAGGAAGACAGGGCACTAAACCTTTGAATCACTGAGTGGCAGACTACCAGACTGGAAGAAATGTAATATCCAAAGTTAGAACAAAAAATTAAAGCAAACAAAAAATCTTGACAAAAACATGAAACCTGAAATGACACCAGACTTTTCATCATTGGAGACCTCAATCCATTCAAATTTATGCTGCATAAAAAGTTCTGTAACTACAAACACATTTTAAGGGGATCCAAGTGTTTGAATGAGAAAGATCCAAATTGTACAGGAAATCACCATGTTAAGTGCTAATAATAATGAAACTAATAATAATCAGAACGATTGCTGTTTGAGAAACATTACAGAGCATTGTTCTATAAAAGCAACTGCAAAATGTTATTTAGAACATCAAAATGACAGGAAAATTATATTCATGTCTTTGCTGTTGTATTTAGATTAATATTCCTTGAAAAAATACACAGCATTGCCATTACCACATTTTCCCCAAAATAAGGCTGGGTCTCATATTAATTTTTGGTCCAAAAGATGCATTAGGACGTATTTTTTGGTCCAAAAGATGCATCAGGGAATGTCTTACATTTTTTATGTACAATCTACATTTATTCAAATACAGTCATGCCATCTTCTTCTGGAACAGCGTCATAACATACTAAATGCGCCTGTCTGGCTGATGATCTTAACTGGGGCCTATTTTGGGGGTAGGTTTTTATTTTCAGGGAAACACGGTATATATGTGTAATCTTTAAAATGGTGCCCTCTCTTTGTAACTAGTTTGACAGTTTCACTCTAGTATTGAATAGAATTTAGAAACAACACCTCCATTTCCTCTGCTGAGGTCCCTTGTTAATTCACTTACACACATTCCAATCATTACTTTCTCTAGAGCTGTTCTGTCTTCATGCCATCATGCCAACAGTGACCAATGGCAGTGTCTCTGTATCTTTGATAACATTTCATTATCATTGAGACATACCAAAACCGATGGTTTCAATGAAATTTATGATTAAAATACTTTGTAGAATAGATCGGAGTGTCATGGGCAGGCAAACATCATGAATGAGTTTGCAGGGGGTACTGTGTAATGTTTCATCTTGTTGAATGAACTCAGCCAGCCTAACTAAACGGTGTCCCAGAAGAACCTGGGAACTTTGTCCCTCCGTGGGTGGTGGCCTCCTGTTCTCTTACTAGACACCAGTGCTGCATGATTCTTGACACCACCTACTCTGTGTTCATCAACTAAACTGCAGCAGATGTGGCCCTAATCTCTTCCATGTGGAGGGAAATATCATTTATAAGTGTATTGGGGACTTCTGCATCTTATGCTACAGCAGCTGGAAACTTTAATTTTCTCCACACAAAATACATGCAATATCGGTGTGAAATTACAGAAGGTTGTATTAAGTCTCCAGGTCTGGCACCTCATTAAAAACTTTGCAATGTATTCTCCATTTTAAAAAAGCAGACCACATGCATGAACTTGAATGTTTGTGCACATGATTCTAAAAGATTCTGATTGGTATTTGTATACAATTCCTCCTAATTTTAGTCTCTTCATTCAGAAGCTGTGTTAGACTAGAGGAAAATGAATTGTGAGGTTACAGTGAAAGGTTTTAGAGTACAATAAATATTCCTAATGCCAAATGTCTTAGCAAGAATGATGCTGCTTGTTTGCAGTCTTAAATTCCAAAAGTGACTTCTTGTTCTGAAAATAAGGTTATAATGTCCCTTTAAAATGCACGTTCTCGGCTAGCAGATGCCAGCTCGAAACATTTTTAACAAGATAGACCAGGGCCAAACATACCGTCAAATTAATGTGGGTTTCTTCTTAATGGAGCTTAGATTGTGAAAACAGCACAATGGAGTTAAAGCAAATGTGCATATAATGTTTAATGATTCTGCTTGTGTGCTTGGTCAGAGAGAGAGGATGAATGGAAATGATGCTGGTGATTTTTCCTATACTCTGCTCAGTAAATGCCTGTCATGAGGGAAGGTGGGACAGGAGATCGAATTGGTCAATGCCCCAGTGGATCCTTTCTCTTGGCCTCTTAAATTATAATCAGCTTGCCACACAAACATCCCTAAACACAAATCAACCACTCAACTGAAGAACAAAGATTTGATGCAATATTGGAAGAAAAACCGGTAAGACATTTTCCTATATGGCACTTTCCTAAGGTGTCTTTAATGGTAATTTTTATCTATATGCATTTTTTCCTTGAAGCGCTGATTTAAAAACCTAGTCCTTCTGGAACATAAGATCTCGTATGTAGAGATCCAATACTGTCATATAGCTGGTTTATTGTGATCTGAGCTAAAATTAACTTCTTAACACAAGAAGGAAGCTAAACATAGAGCTCCTTAAAGCTTCAATATATTTCCTGAACGATCGAAATGGACTGATTATATGATTTTTGTATTTTTGTTAGCTTTTTAAATTACAAAAGTAATTCCTATTCATCTTTGAAAGCTCAGTAATCATAAAAAGAAGAAAAAACAACCCTTTGTTAGACACAGAATCAAAACTATTAGCACTTTTGTACACCTCTTTCTAATATGACAATGTATTACACATATTACTTTATATCTTCACATTTTTCAGGCAACAACATGACTTGAAAATTTTGTGTTAGTAATATTCATGCTCAATGTGATTTTAATGACTCGATTACTACATCTTAAGAACACAGCAATTCATTTAATAATATCATATTGTACTTTCAGGGTGTTAATATTTCTATAATATTATTAAAAATACATCAATGCAGCTATTTAAAAGTCTCTGGGTATTTCTTTAGGATAAATTTCTAGAAGTAAACTTGCTGGTTCACAGGAAATGGACATTACTTAGTCTATTGATGTTTGGATGTCAATGCCTTCCAGAAAGATTGTACAATTTACTTACAACAGCAGTTTATTAGAGCATCCCTTTCTGATCATTCCCACCAACTATGGGCATCTTAATTATTTTAAATCATTTCCAATAGGATAGTCTGCCATAACCAGGAGGGTCCTGACTATGTGACTTCACAAAGACAATCAGTTGTATACTTGGATTCGTCAAATAAGTTAACTGCTAAAACAAACATACCACAACTTCTGTGACTTCACATAAGAAAAGTTTCTCTCTTGCTAACACATCAGTTCAGTGCACATATTGGGTGGGCAGAGATCTCAGGCTCTGTCCATCTTTCCTTCTTATAATGCCACTATCCAATAGGACCTTCATAGCCTTGGCTGGATCCTCCGCATGTGTCCAGCATTCGTGGAAAGAGAGAGAATCCTACATGGGAGGTAATAGTCAAGGCCAGGAAATGGCTGACCACACTTGCTCACATATTCCACAGGACAGAACTCAATCTCAGGAACGCAGATGGCTTCAAACGATCTCCAGATGGAAGAAATTTGGTCAATATCTAACCATTGCTGCTACAAATAAAATATTTTTATTTTAACATAACTAAAGAGTTTCTACCTTTCAAAAAAGAGAATTCAGTTCATTCACTGTGCTTTAGTGTAATCACTGATACACATGTGATCGTACACTTACCATTTTACATTTTTATGTCATTACCTTGTTGGATACTTTTTCTTCTTTACTTCTGCTGTTTGGATGAGACTGATATTCACTTCATTTTTCCCTCATTAATCTAAAACTGCACTATACTTTTCAATTCCACTAATGGTTGCTGTACCATACATAGTACTCAATAAGACTGATTGTGAATAACATAACCTGTATGTCCCCACATGGCTTCTTACATTATTAACTTCTCTATCCCCCTCCCCTATATCGTATCTCATATGATAAGAACTTTTGAAATTTTTGCTTTCTCTTTCTCCTGTTCTCCTTTCCTTCTCCCTTCAGGAGACCTATGAAGTGCCTTTATCTCGTCTTATTCACTACTTCCTCCTACTTCTAGATTTTGATTAAGAATTCCAGAAATTATCACCATTTCTATAAAAGAATAAACCTTCTGTTTCAAGAAGTATTGTGTTTAAAAATATCAGCATAATCTCAGCTTTTATGTTTTAACTGTATCATAGATTGATAGATGAGTAAATGAAGAGACCACCTTGAGGTCTGCGTCTGGCTAATTTGTTATATATTAACTTTTTTTTTTTCCACTTTATTTTCTCAAATTAGGTACCAGGGTGACAACTGTTGGCTAGAAATAGAGTTTTTCCTTTGTAATCCTTAGCTCCCAAGTTATAGATTCTATACCACTTCTGAAGAATCTAGTGACAGTCTGATACACTTTTCTCTTTCTTTTTATGGGAACTTATTGTTTTTTCTAGCACAGGATCTTTCAACCTTGGCATTACTGGTGTATTGGGTTGGATAATTTTTTGTTGTGGGAGCTGTCCTGTGAATTGCAGAATGTTTAGCAGCATCCCTGCCCTCTATCCACTAGATGTCAGTACCACCATCCACTCCCCCTGAGTTGTGACAACCAAAAATGTCTCCAGGTTTGTCAAATGTCCCGTAGGGGACAAAACTGTCTCCATTTAAGATACACTGGTCTAGAAGTTTGTAAAACTTTGATCTGAGAATTCAAGAAATTTTACCAAGATGAACCCAATTATATGAAGTTTTGTGTTTTTTTTGTTGTTGTTGTTTTGTTTTTAATTTATGTATACAGCCTTCAATTTGGTTGAATCTTTCTAACATTATCCTGGCCCATATAGACTGGGATGTAAGGTAGACACTGAAACTCAGTTTGAAGCCCTAGAAGGCCTGCTCTGTTGTGTCCCACAGCATCCCAAACATAGATACGGAAGCCTCAGCCTTCAAATTCAATCCATCTTGGCCTTGGCCTTTGTGAGATTGTAAAATTCAGAAAATTCATGTGAGATCAACCTCGACTTTCTCCCTGGACAAGCATAGAGCCCTGCCATGTGGGAAGCAACAATTTCCTCCATTTCCTAAGACTTCACCAAACCAGTAGTAGCCCCTTGCCACAGGAGCCGCTTGTCCCAAGAAAAGCAAATAGCTCCAGAATTAGTAGATTTAGTAGTAGAGAGTAAGAAAATTTATATTCATGTTACCATGTTCCCAGAATCACCTTCAGAGCCTACTTTAAAAGATTTGCTCTTCAAAATATCAAAGAGTTTGGGAACGACTTGAGAAAGATAATTCCTTGCATGAAATTTTCTTCAGTTTAAATGACTATGGACTAAAATAAGGAGTTCTGTGGAAAGTAACCTCAAAGAGTGATCTGATCATAAATCCCTAACTGGGCAGGTCATGGTGGATACTCATGCCCCAGGCATATAGCTTTTTTTACTAAAAGACATATTTGCCTTAAGCAAGCCCTGTTTGTTTCTGTGCATCCAGGTTAACACACCTTTGAAATGTCCCCTTTCTAGATCTCTCTTTCTAATACCCGATCACCCTTTCTAAAGCATGCAAAACAGCGCATGATCTTAACTAAACTGTATTGCAATCCCCACCTTTTCTCCCACCTTAATGTAATCTTCCTTGTCATCCCTCTTTAATTCTAAATGCATAAAAGAAACTATAAATTGTTACTCTCTGGAGCATTTGAGCTCTTGCTCCCTGGCATATGTCATCAATTGGGCTCAAATAAACTTTTACAAAAATTGTCTACAGGTTTGAACATTTTTACGTCAACATGAATGATTACAATAAAATTAAGCACAAAGAAGAATGATATAAAATCCATTTGCAAACGATGAAAATTATTTTGAAATTTCATAGGAATCAATAGTGACTTTTAAGCCAGTATGAAAACAGTAAAGATTTTTAATATTAGTATTAGTATTAAAAATGCCTCCAATGTATGTGTGTCCATATATACACACATTCACACACACACACACACACAAAAAAAAAAAAGAAAAAAAAGAGTCCACTGACACTGTATGCCATGGAAAAATAAATATAGAACTAGAGATAAATAACATGTGCCGTTAGAAAATAATAGAAGATCTTAAATAGAATTCAAAGGAACCACTGAGATAAAAAGGTTTGTTCCTAAGGAATGATTTTCTGGAGTGATAAGTGAAATATATTCAAATAGGTGCTGAATAAAACCAGAATGGTTTTATAATATACAATACAAGTCTAAGTACAAAGGACAGAATTTCTCATTTATCAGTGACAGAGGCAAATAGAAAGTCTGACCTGAATCTTATCAGATATGTCCTTAGAAGAGTAAGCAAGAAACAACTATAAATATCAAAAGCAAAAACAACAATAAAAAAACAACATGGTGCATTTGTTTGACTAATAATCAAATCAGTTTCACAAGATTTTTTTAGTGATTTCATTTCAGAGATTTCATAAGTAATACTTATTTATCTTTTTAGCAATAATTGTTGTGAGTTTTCAAATGAGCAAGGAAATATCTGCATCAAAATTCAAACTAGACTTTTTCATATAAGTCTCACAGCAATTGCTATCTTCAAATAACAATGAAATAAGCTATAGATGAGTAGAACTTGCACAATGGCAGAAAGGAACAACAGAACATGCAACTACCACAGGCTATGTCAGTTTAAAAGCAATGGAAGACTGAATATCTGCATAGATAAAATGTCGTCTCATCTCCTCCAGAAATGAAATTTGACTACACAACTCTTAGAATCCACACACAAAGAAAGTCAAGTTCAGACTTAAAATGAAATGGGTAGAATTTCTTCTGAAGTCATTTAGTCAACTCCTGCCCATTAACAGATATACCTTCCCACTAACAATTCAGAACCATAAGTGGTGGGTCTCAAATGGGAGAAAAAGAGGAATCTACTAGGGATCTTACTAAAAGGAAGCTCTGGGGCTCCTGGAGATTCTGCTAGAATAGGTCTAGGAAAGGAACCTAGTACTCTGCATTTTGAAATTCATCCTCACCATCTCTGGGACAGGCAGTTGCTAGATTTCTTTGGAAAGCACTGTTGAAATTACAGAGAGACTCAGAAAGCCTGGAGTTACTTTAACTACTAGGTGGTGAGGATTAGGAAATGGATTCCTGCCCTGTTGTATGTCCTTTGGTCTGTCTCAAATAAGTCCCAAGACTACACAGTTCTCTTGGAACTAAATCTTGACATACCACTGATTCTTTGCTCTGCACCATAGGACTAGAGGTGATACGTGAGATAAAAACTTCCACTGCAAGAGTCATTGATACATTCCTTTCTAATGGGGGAAAAAAGTGAAGAGGGCCGTAAAATGCAAAATTAAAGTATTTGTTCAGCAATCCTGGATGGGATTCAGAAGCTGGGAGAAGACAAGGAAGAATCCAGACACCTGGCCATGAGCTTTCACTCCCTCCTCCAGAGGATAGCATACTCCCTTGCTCTTTATAGCCATTTCAGCATTAGGAGCCAAACTCTGTGCAGGATGCTTCCACAGATGTTATCTCATGAATCACACATACCAGTGCAGGTAATGAGACTGCACGATAGTTGTGAGGTCTTGAGCATGTTATAGAGCCTTAGTTCATCATGTGTAAAATGACAATATTCCGCAGGTGGTTCTGAGGATTAGAGGGGATGCAAATAAAGTGTCTAGCAGAGGGATCAACAGGTTTTATAAATGGTTATTGCTTTTGTTGTTATGGCTACCATTATTGTTATTAACAACTCCACCATATGAATAATGAAAATAGGGCACCAAGTGACCTACCATGACCCACCATCAGTAGATGATAAAGCATTAGGTCAGGTGAAACTTATTCAACTCTGAAACTTGTGCTTTGTCTACTACCCCTTATGCACCATCACTTGCTTTTTTTTGTTTTGTTTTTTTGTTTTTTTAAGTAACTGTGTATCAGTTAAATCAGTGTCCAGAATCTAGCATCCCCTCCCATGATGTTTAGGTGGAATATAATGCACATTACAAAAAAGAGTGCCTTAGTTCTCACTGCTATAACAGAACACTGTAGACTGAGTGGCTTAAATGACATTTATTCCTGGGAAGTCCAAGGTGATCCAGTGTTGGGTGGAAGTATTTTTCCTAGTTTATAGATGGCCATCTTGTCAGTGCTTTCTCATTTGGCCAAGACTAGCTAGGTCCTGACTGTTTCTTGTAAGAGCATTAATCCTATTTCTGAAGGCTCTACCCTCATAATCTAGTTACGTCCCAAAGGTCTCACCTCCAAATATCATCACATAGAGTTGAGGGTTTCAGCATATGAATATTCAAGGGACACAAGCGTTCAGTCCATGGCAGAGAGTGAACAATCAAAATAATTTGGCCACTTGGGGGTTTTTGCAGGGAAGAGTGGGCATGGAAATGCTGAAAACTGCCTTCCTGATTTTGACACAACAGAACAACGGTAAATCTGGGCTTCATTGGCATACATCAATCAACACCAATTATTTTGAAATTTCTTATTTACCTCTACTGCCTATTTTCTTTTAGAGTTTTTGATTGTGTAGGGTAATCCTCTGTGCAACAGCCTGAATTTCTTAGTAGACATAATTATAATAATATTACAGTTAGGAGAGTGCGGGATATGGTCAGAAAGAAGCAAAAAATAAATGAGTTAGTTAGCTACCCTGTTTCCAGCATACTCCAGCCTCATAAAAAAGCTCTGCCATGGTAGGGTTCCAGGATGCCCCATCCCCATTAGTCAATGAAATAAGCTTGCCAGCTGGGCTGACCTTCCTCCAAACATGTACAATGAGGACATTACTGGTGGCATGTGAGGAGAAAATGAGGCCTTTTCCTCAAAAGTAGATTATTCTCCCTTAAGAATCTTCCCAGAAAAGGGCATCTGGGCTTTCCCTGCTATTTTTATCTCCTAAAGCTTAATTTAGTACAAATGAATTAGAAGCATCAATTAAGAGGGGATTGGGGAGGGACCTATTAAACATTCACAGACACAAAATTGCAGAAATTATGAAGATGAGCAACCTTTAAAAAGTATTCAGCACTTTTATGCAACCCACACGCATTCTTCAAATTATGCAAATGCATTTAATAAAATCAGGGTTCATTTAAAATGTATGTACCCCCATCTCTCCAGGCACACATTTACTCATTTCTCTGTTAATCAGTGAAGGTAAACTTTTAACCCCTAGGGCTCGGCGAACAGAAAGCCCTAAACCAGAACAACAGATGTCTTCCACGGAGCTATGCTGGGCAACCAAAATGAATCGCCCTTCCACCTGAAAGTTAATACTGAAAGAAATATGTGAACATACTTTTTCTCAAACAAACATCTTTCCATGAAGATATATGTCCAACGTACCCTATCATCTAGTTTCAAAGCTTGGCAAAAGGAAACCTACTTCTATATTAAGATATATTTAGTTGGAATGCTTTTTACAAGGAAAAGAGAAAGAACCAAAAAGGAATAAATGAAAGATGGAAGAGGAGAAGAAAAGGGAGAAAAGAGAAATAATATGTATGGTCTCGGTAACTTGCCCTGACTCATAGCAAAATGATTTTAAATTAGTGTTTTCATAACATGTAATTAATAAAGAAATACATTTTAATTATTTTCATGTGTTATAAATACTGTGACTTTAGAATTTAAAATTCAAAGTGAAATTTTTCATATTTTGAAATATATATGTAGTCATTAGCATGAGTTTACAACAGTACAGTCCACTTATATAAAGCTGTTTGCAGAAAGAAGTGAAACATGACTCTATGTCTTTCCTTATATTATTAATTTCTTGGCTATACATGTCCTCATTTGTACACAGGGCAGAGGTAAATGTTATCCTGCTCTGCCTAATTACCCCCAAACCCCAATTAGGAGACTTCAAATCAATTGCCTAGTGCTGTATGACATTTTCACAGTACTGTCAATACAGACCATGAGTTACATAGGTTCTAGGTATGATTTATAATAGTGGTCAAAACTTTCATTACAGTGGCCCATAAAATATTAGCTTATAGTCACAGGAATGCAGTTGTCGTCATTTTCTTCCTATGACCATAGATCAGATATGTGAGCACAACATCATACTGAAGAAAATAAAATGCAGTTAAGTAAAAATGGCATGGTTAATGCCCTTTGGGAGCTCATATTTAAAATGGAAATAGAAGCTTACCCCTGAGAAAGGACAAGAGGAAATGGGCTTAAATTTATAGAAAGAGGGGACAAAGCATTTTTCCTCATGCTGTTATTTCCCCTACCCTCCCCACGAGGTTGCTAACTGCCAAGTGAACCAGAGAATGGAGTGAAGAAATTGAAGAAATTGTCTAGCTGGCCATAATCTTACTCTGACATGAACAACAGCAACCAAAAAAAAAAAAAAAGAAAGAAAAAAAAAGATTGTGCCTGTGTTTCATCCTTTCTTCTTCATTTAGACCATTTCTTTCTTTTTTTTAATATATCATTGGGGCTGCACCAAGGGAAGTTTAAATGAAAATATCCGTTATCCACTACTTTATAACAAAGTTAGGAAATTAATTGTTAATAACAGTTGGAAGAATCAGCAGGAGGTCATAACAATAGATCCCTAGGCACTCTAAAAATGAAGACAGTCATTTATTGTTTGGAATAACACTCGAGCAGTTTTGCCATCACCTCGTTATTGGCTTGCGGGTTCAGTTTTGTCCTCCATCACTTCAAATGAAATCCTCCAACAAAACCAAACCAAGTTGCTTCCAACATAATTTGTTTGAAATACTCTCAAAGTGTCATGAACTCAGGTAAATAATTAGTATAGAATTTTTTAACACCAACGTTGTGATGTAGAACCATCACAGGCTGGATAGAATCTCAGCTCCACCAATCATAACTCTAGCTGTGAAACTTAAGGAAGTTTCTTAATTATTTTGTAAAAGTTTGTCCTCACCTAAAACAAGAAGCATTTTAAGGATTAGGAGTAATAGGGGTAAACTACTTAAGTGTTGTAACATTAAAAAGAATAGTGAAAAGGAAGAGAAAATGTCTCAGAACAAAGCTTTGGGAGAACTGGACAGAAGAGCAGAGAAGAAAAAACAGCCAAGATGAATAATCAGAAGGGAAAGAATGGAGGCAGAGATATAAATAAAGAGTAGGAAAGTTAGAGGAACACCATAATTAAATAAACTAGAGAATTTATGGGTACGTGCAAACCAAGAAAATATCTTTAAGTTAGAAGTAAATTGCCAAACATCTTAGAACAAATATTCCTTTATTGGAATTAGTTTATATTTTACTTTATGGTTAGTTGATATTTTATGTGAAAGTCTTGTCTCCCCGACGAGGGATTGAGAAATATATTTTGCATTTCTTTTATATATATAATATATAAAATATATAAATATATATATATTCATCTGCACCAAACACTGATTAGTAATAAAAAAGATCTGTAATAATTATTCAATGAAGACAGTAGTTGAAAAAACACAAATGCCCGTGAAATAATAATGCAGCCTTCAGTGGGGTGTTTTATAGAAAAGTAAAGGAAACCATGAAGAGAGGGACACTGAGGTTTCTACAGACAAAGGAACTAGCTGTGGAGTCAGGTGACGTAGGGGCTGGTTTGAACTGCAGAGTGCACCCAGAAGAGTGTGAGGAAGAGGGTGCAGCAGAGAAACGAAGAAGTATGAGTACAGCACAGGGCTGCCGCCCATGAGCCTGGAATCAGGACCGTGGCCACGCAGCGGCCTACCTGTCTGTCTCCTGGTACCTGCACCTAAAGAAAGGAGAGTCTGTGAGACGGATCCTTTCAGGGACTTTCACCTTTGTGTTTGCACCTTATGTCTGGCCAAGGCCCTGTTTGGCCCCAGAAAGAGTGCTGGTCAGCCAATGACAAGTGAGATTCCTCATGGGGGGCACAACTCAAGCCAGGCGCAGCTGAGTGGGGACCAACAGGAGAATCCATGGGGTTCGTAGAGGTGGGCACAGCCCCCCACCTTCCCCCGGCTAAGGAAAGCCTCTGCCTCTGTGGCTGCATTCCTTCCCACAATCTGCAGGGGAAGAGATTCAATGATGTGCTCTCCATCTATTCATATGCATAAAGGTTTTGTCCTTTGGGAAGTACATTCATCCTGAGACTTAGGGTTCAGCTGCCTGCAGGCAAGGGTGATTGGCTTGAATCAGTTTCCTGTTATGATGTATAGGATTCACAGATCTTGAGATTCACAAGTTTTATCTTCTTTACTTCCTCCATCTAACTAATAAAAGCTAATGCGTACCCAATTCTGTGCCCAGTCCTTGAGGCTGCAGACCTTTGGCCCCACTTCATTCTATTCATGGCTACTGTCTTTTCTTAACCCTGCACCACCCTCCTCGCTCCCCACAACCCTCATAGTGTGGGACGTGACAAGGACAACAGAGGTTTTGAACTTACCTACATGGGGTAGCTTAGAATAACACTTTTCTAAGTTTCAGTTTCCTTAACTCTAAATTCGGCCTGATAATATCAATCTGAATGTCAATAATCCATCACAGTGCCAGGCACATAATATGCTCTCAATAGATAGATGACAGACATAACTGCCAGAATTATTATTAGCATCACCACAATCATTACTCCTCAGTCAAGAATGCAGGGAAAAAAATAGAAAATGGACATGTGGATGGAAAGGAAGCCTCAGAGGCAAGTTCTGGACCTTGGGAGAAGAGTCTAACACTATTTCTGCAGTGAGGAGGGTGGAACTTTAAGAGATATGAAAAGGTCTACAGGAAGATGAACTCTGGAGGAGAGGAGACAGCTTGCTGCTCACCAAGCTGTGCTTCTTACCAGTCACAGGCTCTGGAAGGGGCGGTTCAGGTACAGAGCTGGAGAGGGAAAGTGCAAAAGGGGTGCATCAGAGTTCTGAGAAGCAGAGGCCGACTGAGGATATAGTAGAGGCAGAAAAGGAAGGAGACATGTTTTCACTCTGGCTTCACTGTCCCATCCCATTTTTTAACTCTGTGCAAGGATGAGGTTTTTCTCCTTGACTGAAGAACATTAGAGCAAAAAGGAATCTTAATGTTAACCCAGTTTTGGTTTTTTTTGTATCAGGAATTTTAATTATGAAAGTAAAGGTAATAAACTATTTTGTGGTGAAGCTGAAGATTAGTAAGAAATCGCCAATATTTTGGCAAAGGAAAGAAATAAAGGAAAGGTAATGTATAAATCGGATTTAAAAAAATAAGAAAATAGAATTAGATATCCTAAAATATTTAATCTCTGAAAGAACTCTCACTTAATTTACTAAGCGAATGTGCAAATATATAAAATGCACTGTTTTGGATATAACTTCATTGGCCTCTCATGTTTTCTCTTATTTTTTTCCTATTTGCACTAAAAATGTTATTCACAAATAAAGTAATGACAACAAATCAAGTTGGAAAAAAACTGATATTTTCTTGGTTGCTATAAAACTCAAGGTGTGGAGAACCAAAGGAAGTTTGAAAATAGAAAGTTGTTGGATCACTATAATATATCTATATCTATATCAATATCTATATATCTATGCATCTCTATATAGATATATATAATTCACAAGTTGAATTATTTTAAAGCACATATGTTATTCATTTTCTTAAGGGTTGATCTGATGTGTCTTCTTTTGCTGTGACCTTTTACTATAAATAAAAGAACAAACATACCCACAAACTTGAGCCCCATTTACATGATATTTCATATTCACATACATCTTGTTATCTAGGGGAAAAGGTTTCTTTGAACTCAGCCACCTATGCACCCACATCCCAATTACCCTTTCTCACTTGTAATCTCCAATATGCTACTATTATAGTTAAACAAAGGACAAAACTTTACACGTTTTAAAGACTTTATAAGCAACATTTGATGCACAACGTACAGACTTTACAATGAAACATTTTATGGAAAGAAGAAACATTCTTAATGTCTGTTTAAGACAAATTGTCTTAAACAAACAAACAAACCGAAAAAAAATGGTTTTGAAATCTCAAAGCCTAACCCAGCCAGAGAGCGCAGAGTTGTGCTGAGCCAAGAATCTGGGCAAAGGAAAGAAGGAGGTTATTTTTCTTTCCCATAAGAATTATTCCCACCACTAAAACTTCCATGCCAAGATTTGAATTAGGACAAACTTCAGATGCAGGTAAGAAGTGTCTTCTGTATGAAGCATCTTTTTGTTTATTGTTACTTTCCTTAATGTTATCCTCTGAGCAGAGACCAATGAGAGGAGGTGGAGAAGAGTACGTATCTTTTTTCTACCAGTTGGAAAATCACAGCTATTTACCTAGACGGTGTGCTTTTTGAGGACACGAGCATCCTTGCCTCCCCATTCTACTCTCAGTAGCAGGTCCAGAAATAAACATCCAGTAAGTCCCAATATATGTTTTGCTGCTAAAAAGATGGCAATATGGATTAGACAACATACCACAGGAATCTGGGAACTTTTACTATAAATGACCAACTAGTGTATATTTTATACTTTGTGGATCATATAGTCTCTCTTGCATCTACTTGACTCTGTTCTTATAGTATGAAAGCTGTCTTAGACAATATGTAAATAAATGGGTGTGTCTGTATCCCAGTATAACTTTATTTACATAAACAGGCTGAGGGTCAAATTTGGCCAATGGGCTATGGTTTGCTTACCTTTGGTTTCACATATACTACTGGTGGTCTCCACGCCCAGTCAGTCTAAAAACAAGAGGCCACTTCATAGGCAGTTTAGGATAAAAGCGCCAATGTCAGGGTCAGGACTGAAATTAAAGAGCTAATATGACAAAGCTCTGTGGACTTGAATAGTAATTCCCGGCAAAGATTTCGCTGATGGTTCCTCTAATAGTCTCAGATTCATGACTGCTGAAGTCTCCTGTTAAGGTTGACAGAGGTTATCAATAAGAATACCCTGGACAAGTTTCAATGAGTCATTTTCCAAATCTTCTTCTGTGACCTGGATGGCAGATTTTCCAGTCCGTTTTCAGATAATAAACAACTGGAAAATGGGACAAATCCTTGACATGAGCCACAATCTCTGTGATATCTAACATATTACACTCTCAACAATTGCCCAGGAAAAAGAGAACAGGAGTAGAAAAGGGTAATGGAAAAAAAAAAAATTATTTTATAAGCAAGTATTAGGATCTGATCCATGCTAGATGTTGTTTATATCTGCTTTCACTAAATACTCATTATAACTGTGAAATAATACATTTCCCTGTGTCAAGTGAAAACAAACAAACAAAAAAACTAAGATTCAGAAATTTTCATAACCTAGCCACGTTGTTTAGCGGCAACAGGCTTCAAACCAAGAGTTGTCATGTCCCATCATCCACACCTTTCCATTGCTCTCTGTACTTCCTAAACATTGAAAATATTCTGTCTTCCTACCTCCTATGGTACATAGAATCACAAAATAGCTTGACTGAGTGACTAGAGTGAGGCCAGACGATGCTTCAGATATGGTTACAGGGAAGACATATCTAAGGATGCCTTGTCTGGGCTGAAACTAGAAGAGGATAGTTGTGCAAAATGCTGAGAGATGAAGCAGAAGAAACATCAAGTTGAAGGCGCTAGAGCAGAAAAGTGCTTTGCCTGCTTGAAAAGCACAGAAGGTCAGCTCACAGCAAGACAGAATGAAGGATAATATGGCCGGGCCACAATGACAAAGGACAACTTGGCATCCAATGATGTTAGATCTCGTAGGGTCTTACACATCATAGTAAAGAGCTTAGATTTGATGCTAATGGCAATGGAAATTATTAGAGAGTTTCAGTCTGGGGAGTGACATGATCTGAGTTAATGTTTTGAAATATTCAGATGGCTGTATAAAAATAGATTGTAAGAAAGTGAGCATAGAAAAATGGGGAAGCATTTAAGTGAGAGTTAGTGGGGTCTTGGAAGAGATAAATATTTGGATTCAGGATATAGTGTTAGAATTAGCTGATGTTTTAATGTTGGAAGTGAGAGTAGGAGAGAAAATTATTGTCAAACTTTTCACTTACTCAGATGGCACTACTTGGGAAAAAGCAAGTTTGAGGATTGGAGAAATTTAAAGTTGACCTCTACTGAAGAGCCAAGTGGAGAGTGCAGGAAGATTGTTGGATATAAATTATAGAACTCAGGATGATAGGTGATGCTCATAGGAAGATAGATCGATCGATAGATAGATAGATAGGAGAAGATGTTTGGATGTCAGCAATATATAGCTTACCATGAGAAAGAACATTAATAAAGAGAGTCTAAGGCTTACTCCTAGGGCACTCAAATGAGAATCAGGTAAAAGGGAAGGATCCATGTTTCTGTTGGGAGAATCTACCATTGCAAATATGCAATGTATTCTGACTTAACCCATGTTTTCAAATATTTACATGGCAAAAAATTGTAACATTGGTAGAGGACAACAAGTTAAGCATTAGTGAGAAAGCCATAAATGTCCAATAAAGATTTTGGATTAGGAAGGAGAAGGAACAATTTAGACTTAAACTATTCACATGGCAAAGGAAATGGAAATTGATTGAGGGCACCAATACTTGAAACAGAAAAATAACTTAGCTGCAGTAATTCAGGCAAGACACAGCAGTGCTCCTCAATGGTCACTAATGACACCCTGTTCTCCTATGTCTCCTCATCTCTTTGATTGCCTCCCCTCTTCATCAGTTTCCCTTAGGAGCTGTCCTCTTCCATCTGCCCACCCTGAAGAATCACTATCCCCTGAGAGGCCATTTTTGGCTTTCTTCTAACTCCTTACGCTCTCCACATAGGAATTGCGTACAAGTCCAAAGCCACGATGACCACAGGTATGACGATGATGACCAAAATTCCACCACAGCCCAGTTCCTTCCCCTAAGCCTCCGTCTCATATTTCAGATTATTGATTCCATCACAGCTATTGCATTTCACATGGAATATAGCCAAAGCCAACCTCATTGTTTTCTACCCATAGCCTACTCTGTTTCTAACACTCTCTCTATTAACCAGTAGTATCCCCTATGATCCAGGCAACCATGATAGAAATATGAGAACCATCTTTGAATTTTCAATTTCCCTTACCTCCCACATCCAATCTGGGATCCAGTCAATTATACTCCTATCACTCTCAAATCTGTCTTTTCCTCTCTATTCCCATGGCCGCTACAAATTCTTCATCATCCTTTGCCTAGATGCTTCATGTTTTCTAACTTTTCACAGAGTGAACTTTCCAAAGGAAAATCCATCCACATTTCTCCCTTGCTTGTGACCCTTCAGTCTCTGGCAGTATTTCTCTACGATATTTTTATGTCCATGGTCTCAGGGGTCTTGGACTTCTTTATGAATTTACAAGTTGTGCAGTTTTTTCAATGATAATCCAAAACATAAATGTAAGTACGTTCCAATGTGATAACCATGCCATAAGATTTCAGTGCCTGCACTGCTGGCAGTGTTAACGGTCTCATTAGCAACCAGAGACACCGCACTCATTGTTGTGGCTAAGAAAAAAAAGGACATACAATAATTTAACATTTCAAACCCAAATGGCATCCCAGAATGGTATATAAACAAACAAAAGTCTCCCTATGTTTTAAGGAGAGATATATTGTGAGTGAACTGAGCCAATAGCACATATTAGTGTTAGCATAGGAATGTCAAAGTCAAAACATCTGCCCCAAAACAGTCAAGACCATATATATATATCAGAGCAGTGTTTTAAATTAAAAGAAAAGTAACATCCCTCCATTGTAATAATCTTATAATTATATTTATTTTTAACTTATAATTTTGTTTTGGTTATATAGGAGATTTATATGTGAGGATTTTTTGCTTTGTTTTATATGTGTACATATGTAAGTAAGAACATGACAAAAATAACTGAAGTGAACAATGGAAGTTTTAAGACTATTTTGCTTTAAAAGGCATCCATATGTTACTCAGAAATGCTGGTATACAATCTCAAGTCCAAATGCCTCAGTATGTTAACAAGTTCCTCCATCATCCAGCCACTCTCATCTCCTACTTCTAAAGGTACTGTCTAGTCCAGCCATTTCAGCCTACTTTTTCTAAATTATCCTTGTTTTTACATGCTTCATGTTTTGCATTTTAGAGTCCTCTGCTCCTATAGTCCCTTATCTTCTATGTTCACCAGTTTAACTCAAATTCCATACAATACATCACCTACATTTTGATTCTCCTTTCTTCCATCTTCAACCCCAATCAGCCAGATAAATGTAAATACTTTTTCCAAAGTCTTTCTCAAGGACGGCACTTGACACAATGTATTGTTATAATTATTGACGTATATATCTGCCTTTTTTCATGAGGTCTTAAGCAACTTGAAATGAGGGATTTGATTCTATTCATCTTTCCATTACCAGTCCCCCAACATAGAGTAGCCATTCAATAGATAATTGTCATATAGATGGACAAATGAAAATATGGATGGTTGGTTGGTTGGTTGGATGGATGGATGGAT
This sequence comes from Rhinolophus sinicus, assembly GCF_036562045.2. Lineage (NCBI taxonomy): Eukaryota > Metazoa > Chordata > Mammalia > Chiroptera > Rhinolophidae > Rhinolophus > Rhinolophus sinicus. Next base: position 47,629,153 of record NC_133754.1, on the reverse strand, counting down.
GGATGGATGGATGGATGGATGGATGGATGGATGGATTAATGGACGACTAAATTCAGATGTAGAAGAATATTGTCTCTTCAGAGTGAAATATGTTTCAGACTAACAACAACTGAGAAATCGATGTTCTTCCTAATAATAGCCATCGTCTCTTCAGAGTTCAAATCATGTTTTAACAGTATTCTTGTTACCATAATGGCTCCAAATGTAAAGTATGATCTATAATCTTCCTTAAAGATATTTGTACATCTGTATTGACACAAATGGAAAGATTTTATGTTTTAAACTTAATAGATCTCTTTTGCTTAAGATAAAGAAAAAAATTTTGGTGGTCAATTTATATTTTAGAGAGTGTTTTCATTAAAAGTTTTATATTGTTTTAAGGTCATAATACAATAACCATTGTTTTAAGGTCATAATACGGTAACATTGTATTTCCTATTATTTTCTTTCTGATGAAATTATAGGGGAAGAATTAGCTATATACCTGATGCCCCACTTTAAATGGAATTCATGAAACATAATGTGTTTAACATGACAATCCAAAAGAGAAATGTAGTTCAATTTGAAAAAGAAATCCTACAGTTAACTGATTTCCTTCTCAGGCTTATAAACACATGTAGATGAGCTGTTAATTACAAATGGAAGCCAAATGCATATTAATTGTTCTTTGGTTAATTTGTGCTTTAAAACTACTCTTGGGTTTTACAACTTTTTATATGGTTTTGGCTCCTCATTTGGGTTTGGTGTTTGAACAATTTGGGCCTGTAGGCAATAGGATCACATAGAAAAATGTGTATTTCCAGTCATCGTTTATAACATTCCTTCTCCTTTTCCATATTAGACATAACACCAAAGATACATATTATACAAGACACATGATATATAAAACAGTATGAATGAAAAAATAAGTATTTTATATGTTTAGTGTTTGCCCTTTAAAATATTCTCCTCCTTTGACATGTTGTTCAAAAAAAATTTAAGTATAGAAAGTAAATAAAGGTAGAAAAGAACAAAGACTATTGTAGTAAAACCCAGTAAAATTTCTCTAGGTATAAAGAATGATATAATGTGGAATATGAATTATACTAAAGGGTATTGTTAGAAATATGAGATTGTTAGTAAAGGGAAAATTTATATGTAACTAATTTTTTTATTTTCCTTTATCCACTGGTAAGCACTGCTTCCTGAAAAACTAAACTCAATGATTCCAAATTTGGGGAGCAATACAACGTATTTAGGATCAATATAAGTTAATCCTTTTGGGTTTTCTGATAAATTGTGAAATTGACATAGTAAAAATTAACTCTACATTTATTCTGAACAGTAACTAAATTAATTCACTGACTGCAATTTTTCAGGGCAAGAAGTCTACATAAACATTGGTTCAAGTAAATTGAAAGAAAGGGCAATCTAGTGTCACAGAGAAGGAAATCATGTTGTTATTCTTAGTTTGCCAAGGAAAAATGGAGTGGAAGTAGTACAAATGTGCATGTTATGGCAATTTGTGAAGGTCACACAATTTGTAACTCGTTGAACTTAGGTTTGAACTGAGATGTTCCTGACTCCCACATTTAGGCAATTTCCACTATTCTATACTGTGAATTCCACTCTCATTAACAAGGAACACATGCATGCAACTCTTGTGTTAAAAATGATCTTGTCATGAAGAATTCTGGGTAATTTTATTTGCAGGAGAGCTGACAAAGAATGATGTCAGAATCCTATTTCTCCTCTTTGTTAGTCCTTCTCAACTAAGAATCCTTGAGCAAATTAATTTTCTTGGGTTATCCCATAGCTATCCACTTAGAAAGAATATTTTAGGAGAAAGTTTAAATATTGGAAAATTAAACAGAAAACTTTTGATATTAAATATGAATTTGATGTTATAGCCTCATACCATTGGTATGTGTTCCACAAATGTTACTCCAATGATTAAAAAATAATAATAATAAAATAAAATGTAAAAAAGCAGACAATTCTCCAATTCCTAAGGCCATTTTGCCTTGGAATCTATCTTAGACAAGCTTTCCACTCTCAAATGTCCTCTGAGTTAGGATCTTTAGATACCTGTTCCCTGAAGTGTCCCTCATTTGTCATTTACCAGGGAGCTATTCTGTTGTTAGCTTCCCTACCTCTTTTCCTTGGAGGAACCTCTGATCTTGACAGCCTATCCATTTCTTCTTAGCAATGCTCTATCCATTAAAAACAATTTTCTCTTTCTATTAAATTGGAGCAAAAACTAAACCCCCATCCTTCCTAAATTTGTCTGTTGAGCTTCTTTTCTGTTACAGGCACAATTAACCACCCTGGATTAAATTGTTATTCAGCAGAGTTTGTAAACTTAAATGCCCTATTTGAGAGATGGAGGTAGAGAGATACTTAACCACCTCTTCCTACATGGATAAGCCTTTTGTTTCTTCTGGAATTCGTTCTCTTAAAAAGTGTTCATTTTTCAAATCAAGGAAAGACCACAGAGAAACTGAGAGTCCCAGCAGTCATCATGGATTATTTGCGCACAGGATTTTTCTTTAGGATGGATTTTCTGTTTCTGTATACTAAAGGATATTTAAAGCTGATTTACTTTATAGGGCATAATATAAAGTTTTGAAATAATAAATCCAGTAATAACTGGCTTCCTTAGCTAACAACCTTTTTGAAGATGGATTTGCTGTCTTATTCACCTTTGTGTTTCCAATTGTTAAAAAGTTTCTGGAATACAGGAAGTACAAAATAAATATGAATTAAATGAAACAGACTCACATGTGGCTATCAGGTCTGTTAACTAAATAGCATTTTAACAATGAGGGAGGAAAAGATTTTTACAGGTTCTAAATGAAAATATGGAAAATTGGTGTTGATGCTTTAGAGGCAGATGTGGTCCTTTTCTCTTATACCCTTCTATTTTCCACATATCCCTTGTTAAAAAAAAAAAAAAAAAAAAAAAAACATTTGAACTGAAACCTTATACCACTCCCATAGGGTAAGTCTAATGTGTAAGTGACACATGGTGTCCCCTAACAAAGCATAATTGGAAAGAGGCAAACAAGCCTTATTCGATGCCACCTTCCAACTACTCCTGACTCAACAATCGTTGTGCTGGTCTACCTTCCTTACCTAATCAAAACTCTTACTGTTAAAGATCTTTATTTATTAATCAGAAATGTTTCCAGAAGGATAAGTAAATGTTGCACTATTAAAAAGGAAGTTCAAGGTACCGTGTTCAATCTTAGTTGCAGGGAGTAGAGCCCACCATCCCTTGCAGGAGTCAAGGAGTCGAACCGGCAACCTTGTGGCTGAGAGCTTGCTGCTGAACTCCCAGATGGGTCAGTTGGTGGGAGCACGTCCTCTCAACCACAAGGTTGCTGGTTCGACTCTTCGACTCCTGCAAGGGATGGTGGGCTGTGTCCCCTGCAACTAACAACGGCAACTGGACCTGGAGCTGAGCTGCACTCTCCACAACTATGATTGAAAAGGACCTAGAAAAAATCCTGGAAGTACGCACTGTTCCCCAATAAAGTCCTAAAAAGAAAAAAAAAAAAAGCTAGCTTTGAAAAAAAAGGAAGCTGTTTTCTGATTTCTAATTCCTTTCCATGAACATATCAGAGAGCATTCATTCATCAAGCCAACTCTGGAAAGCTAAAATGTGGCAAAGTTCAGGTTCAACAAGGTTTTTGAGGAAGAGAATAGGAGTGATTGAATAAACAGCAAGCATCAGGGGAAGCCTAATTGCTTTTGACGGAGGCTACTGTTTCAGCTCAGGTGATAGGTGAGGCTAGTAGGTTGGAAGGATGAAGCAAAAAGACAGAGATAGATGGCAAAGACAAAGGGAGACCTGGACCTCTCTGACAAGGGATTTTAAGGACAGCCATCTTGCCTGAGATTTATATCCAAAACTGTGTATATATTTTAATAATATATTTTTAAGATAATAGGATTGGTTATGAGAAAAGCCCAATGGTAAGCAACAGTCTCTTAGAGTCCATAGCTCAGGATATTAAACCCTGGGAGAGTTTTGTTAAATGCTTAAAACCAGAAAGAGAATTATAAGGGATTTTCCAATACAACCAACAACAAACCTACATCTTCCCAAGAATAGAACCTTGTGTTCTTCAGGCCGAGGAAATGTTTCAGCTGAATTACTTTTAGGACTTTATAAGGTGTTGACACAACTTCTACTTTCACATCGTAAATGTGCCACCCAAATAATCCCTGTTTAATTACTGTTTATTATAAATGAATTCCCTCAGCATTCCAGTGTGGCACTTCTCATTTTTCTGTCAGTGAAGTTTCCTCTGGTGGAACCTTTGCTCCCAGCTACCAATGATATGCTCTGAAGCATGCACTGCTCTGAACACCATGGGGAAGAGCACCTGGCATGCTGGAGGCAACATCTCTGTCAATATTCAATATATAAAAACTAAATAGGCCCTTAAAAATAATAGAAGAAGCCATGCTACCTTCAAAGCAAATATGTTCTAAAGACTAGAATCATGAGTTAGCATCATCCCCATTCTGACCAAATACACTCCCTTCGGAAGACTGCTAATGAGAACTAACAGGAGTAATAATTTCTCCTATCCAGTTCCTCACATCTAATGTACATTAGATTGACACCCCGGAAACACAAGACAAGGAAATGAAAGTGGCAAAATATTCCAGAGGTCAGCCCAAAATTGAGTTAATTTTTACAATCATTTTATAAAATAACAGCTAGCCTTAATGGAATGTCAAGGGCTGAATGTTAGGGTAACACAATAGGTAGGAATTGGGTGGGGGGAATCAAGTTGATTAATAATGTTTTCCCTGTAAAGATCAGATGTACCATATTTTCTGAAATAAATACTTGCGATAAGCAGAGCTCGTGGTAAGACAATGGAGCTATTCATTATCACCAGAGAAGCACATTACCACCAATATAAGAAGCTGAGATTTTAAAACTTTGGGTAATTAATTTCAATCAGAGCTGGATTCAAGGTCAGTTGTGTAATACCAGCCATTATTTTCCCTTTGCTACCTTTGGCAGCCATTTCACATGGCTCATCCATAAATAATTAAGACCAACGTATCTGCTGCATCAGCTTAACTACTACAGGGGAATTTTATTTCATTTGCAACTTCTAATAGAAAAGGAAATAATCTTCTCTGTGTATTAAGAAATGAGTCTTGCTTCCTGCATAAACAACACAAATATTTCTTTTTAAGCATTTAATATGTTCATTTCCATCTGGACCTTTCTAAACTGCTTGAGTAAATTGAGAAAAATTACGGAAGCAAATGCATCATACACATATTGCCAGCATGAAATATTTTAAATCTGAGGTAACCTCCAACTGACAATAGCAAGTCATCAGGATAATGTAACATATTGTGAGACACATGATAAAATAACAATTTGAAATTTAGCAACTTGAATCATGCTTCCAAACCATGAGAAGGGTGTCCAAAGAGACCCTTGGGACCCCCCATTTAGGACTGGTTTGGGAAAGAGACAATCTCCAGGGTGTCCATAAAATGAGAAGTAGAATTAATGGAGTTAAGGTTGGTTTATGAGTAGGTCAAAAAGTTCAGTTGGTAATATTTTAATTTCTTCAGGGGAAATGATTTTGATATTTCTTCATTCTTATAAATGTTTCATTTAATTTATAACAGATGCACCTTTGAAATGTGTATGAGTATATAAAACTGAATAAAATCAGTTACAACAAAAGACACTACATCTCAATTCAATAGGTGTTTGTACATGCATATACAAATGTTCAGACTAATATCATTGTGCAGGAGAAAGAATAACAAATTAAATACTAGAGATTTTAAGGTAGACTCCTAATTCAGATCTAAATAAATGTGAAATATGCTGCTTATCCAATTCAAAATTGAGGAGTTTGCTAGGTAAAATAGAAAGAATTGTGGGTTCGAATCACTACTTGAGTTTTGAGATTAGAACTGTGTAAACCTGGCCAAAATGCTCACGTTGATTGAGATTATATGGGGTTATACATGCTAAAGTTAGTTAAAAATCACTGTGCAAATTTAGAAAAATAAAAGGACTGAGGAAAAAGCGACAAGGATATGAGGACAAAATTAGGGACTAGAAGGTTACTTACACAACCATTATGTTACTAAGGAATAACCATGATCTGGGGACAGCCACCACTTTGAACCCAGATTGGGTGATGCAGCCAATGAGAGGGAACTCAGATATACCTACTCACATAGCTTGAGTAGGTTTTCTTTTATGCAATTTTTGGGCAATCCCAAGACCCAAACCAGTTATTCAGGGGTCCACAGAGAAATTAAAATACCTTCATTGTCATCACCATCAACATTGTCATCATGACCATTCTCTCCACCACTATCACCATCTACTAGCTGTGATGTTGGAATAATACTTTCCTATTAAATTAAGGGCATTAGTCATGGTGGCAAACAGAGATAGAACCATTCACATGTCAGATCATGTTAAAATCAACGTTATTCCCTCCCCTGTCACAGAAGTAGCCACATACATTAATGAGACATAATAAGGCATTGCATGTTGATAGTGGAAAGAAAGAAAGTCAAAGACTGCACAAAATGATAGGTTCTTAATTGACATCTGGACAAATACTGTGATCCCTTTCAATTGTGTTATTAGCGCCTAATAATATTTGCTAACTTCAGACAAAAAAAGCCCTCCTTCCTCCACTGCTGAATATGCAGAGATATCTGTCTGCCTGAGTATCCAGGCCCCTCCTTGTCTTTTGACTAAAGACAATTCTCAGAACGGCCTTAGTTTGAATTTAGGATAAAGAAATTCTGTAATTTCAAGGCTAGACATGTATAAAAGGAAGTCCATGATGTTGATGTGTTCAGGTTGGTGTGGTCATGCCCCAGCCACCTTCATTATTATAGTGAAGTACTTAGTGAACAACAAATTATTTTACCTTCTTTTATAAAGCTGAATTTTATTCCATTGTATATATACATCTGCCATTTTCGTTCTCCATTCATCCACCAATGAACATTTAGGCTATTTTCATCTTGGCTAGTGTGAAAAATGCTACAATGAACATAAGAGTGCAAATATCTCTTCAATATACTAATCTCAATTATTTTGGATATATACTCAGACTTTGGACTGCTGGATAATATGGTAGTTCTATTTTTAATTTTTTGAGAACTATTCTTACTGTTTTCCATAGCAGCTGAACCATTTTACACTCCTACCAATGGGTTCTAATTTTTCCACATACTCACCAGCACCTGTTACTTTTTTTTTTTGTTCTTTTAATACTGCTATCTTAATAGGTATGGGGTGATATGTCATCTGGTTTTGATTTGTATTTCCCTGATGATTAGTGATGTTGAGCATCTTATCACATACCCATTAGCCATGTGTATGTCTTCTTGCAGAAATGTTCTTTGTCCATTTTTCAGTCATGGTTCTTGTTTTTTCACAATTAAGTTGTAGGAGGTCTTTATATGTTTTGAATATTAACCCCTTATCAAATGTGTGTGTGTGTGTGTGTGTGTGTGTGTATATATATATATATATATATATATATATATATATATATATATATTTACATTATTTTTAATATTATATATATTTTATATATATATATACATATATAATTTGCAAATATTTTCTCCCATTGAATAGGTTGCTTTTTCATTCTGTTGATTGTTTCCTTTGCTGTGTAGAAGTATTTTAGTTTGATGTAGTCCCACTTGTCTATTTTTGTTTTTGTTGCCTATGCTGTTGGTATCATATCCAAGAAATCATTGCCAACACCAATGTCCTACAGCTTTCTCTGTTTCCTTTTAGGAATTTTAAAGTTTCAGGTCTTGTGTTTAAGACTTTAATACATTTTGAGTTGATTATTGAGTGTGGTGTAAGATCAGGGCAAAACAAATTTTTATTTCACATTTTGATTCTGGGTTTTAGTTTTCTAAAACAATACAGAAAATGATTCTCAAATTATTTTAAAAAGAAGAAATATATAGAGCACTAAAATGAATTCATACAAATGTGTACAAATTCACTTGTACTTTGATGTCAATATTTGTTGTGATCTACCCTGAGCATTTAGAATCATTTAGGCATAACGGAATTTTGAAATACATGTGTGGCTTGAAGACTATTTGACTCACAGGTCAATCAAATATGACATTCTGTGCTTACCTAAAAAATAAAAGTATTTGTTCACCAAAGTCATATTCAAAATATTTTCTAGCAGCTAGAAAAGTAACACAATAAAACAAAGGGCTGAAATTATAATAATAAAAGGGAGGCCTTTAACTTAGTTCAGTATTTCTCAAACAGCAAAAATGTTAAATTAAAAACTTTTGAGAATATAAAATTGCTTAAGTTGAGTTGCATGACTTGTTTGCTTTAATTCATTCTTTAGATAGAATTAAAAAAAATATATATATGGCAGGTGATTTGGTAAGGGAAACAGAATCGTAGAGATGGAAGGAAGGCAAAGACAATTGGCCCTCTTGAGGCTTGATGCCTAAAGAACTGCCTTCCACTCCAGAATAGGTAATACACTTTCACAGTGTAGCACATCTATCACACTCCCAAAAGGATGCATCCCATGTTGTCTTACCCAAGGGAGCCCCCAGAGGAAAAAGATTTACAATAAAAATAATTCTGCATTTTCACATGTTCCAGTCTTAAAACCTGGTGGAGCAGATTATTTTTTAACGAATAATTTGTTATTGTATCTGGTTGTTTCAAACCACTTTTCATCTTTGAAATCCTACCTTTTTCTTTTATTTGTATTGTTCTTTTTGGTGTACTCTAAGCCATTAGCAACCTGCTAAGACACCAATAAAAGGAACCTCACTTCACACTTGGCTTCTCCTGGAGATTTTAGAGCATGTGGATTTAGATGCAACAACAAATAATACATCAGCACTTGCAGACACTTGACCCACGGTTTTGACCCAGTTAGAAAAGTGAGACCAGGTATTTGTATATCGTTTCATCGGATAGAAGTTCTTCTATTTGGCCTCCCTCTAACACTTACTAGGTCTGTGCAAACTTAGGCAAGTTTCTTCATGTTTCCATGACTCAGATGTCTCATCTCAAAAATGAGAATCACATTTTACCTAAATTTATAGCATTATATTAATATAGTTAGCCACTCCCAGGATTATGTCTGCAGTAGGTGTGAATAAATCTGTTGCCATTGTGCACTTTTCAGTCCATTATAGTGCTAGTTGTCTGTTCTTCTACCCATTCTCCAGATCCAGGACTAATCTGGAATTAACCTGAGTCCAAGGCACTTAGGCTCTAGTGGCAAGTCAGCTATAAGGCACCTCTGGTTCCATATCAGCTGAAAAGGGTTAAGATTCTTGCCTAATTTTTGTGGATAACAAATCGAAAGGTGGAAGGCATGTTTATACAAGTTTAAAAAGCACAATTCTGATATAACCATGAGCATGACGACTACATTGCTGCCATGTGTTATAATCAAGAATCTGAATCTGGGACTCCGAGTCTGGGAGAACAGAAACGTTACTAAGTGAATCACCTGGGGAACTTCACCAAGGTACTCAAAACGACATTTCTAGTTCTGAAATGCATGCTCAACACATAGGTAGAGCCAGGGTAAGAATTTCTACTGTGTAAAGTAACAGAGCTAAAGGGCATCCATGTCACCACGGAGAGCTTCCTAAAGTAAGAATCACTACTGTGAGAGCCATTGTTGGGAAAGGTTGTGGGTGTGTAGGTCATAAAAACAGTTAGGACCCCACTGAACAGAGGTTATGATCTGTTACCTAAAACGGATAGGTAGTTGGGTTACGTTAAGATTCCTTTTCTACCACTGATGTTATTGATTTATTGGTTTGATCGGGGCACCAGAAACTCAGCTGTAATGATTAGACCTAACTCAGTTTTGATATTTACCTATCTACTACTTGAAGGAGTGCTTTGATTTAAGAATGTATAAAGTATTCTGGAAGAAAAACTACACAAACCAATGAAATGTGAGCTATAATCAGTTTGCTAAATTAGTTAAGCCTAATCGCACAAATATATATTTATGCTGCAAATAACATAGTTTGGTTCATATCTTCATTTCTGTTTTTTTCTCACTGAGAACAGATAAATGTTATAGCCTGGTGTGACCAAGCCAGAGGAGGAAGAACCAGTATTCCCAACCATGTAAGTATTCTTCCTTCTTCATCAGAGTTCTGCGTAATTAGTGTTTATGAGATCACCTTGCAGCCCTGCCACCTCTCTCCTGGAATCAAAATGTCCTCATATTTTATTCCAAATTAGAGAATTATCCAATTTTCCACCAGAAATTTTTCAGAGATTCGGAATTATGTGAAACCTATCTCCTTAATTCTAAAATTAGCTTTCTTCCAACATATATGTTCTGAAAGTTTTGACTGCCTTCACCCTGAAAATCTCCTCTATGGCTACATGGCGTGGATATCCTTTATTTTTATGACATCACCACACTGGGAGGGAATTTATTGCTGCTGATTTTTGAAGAAAGGAAAACAGATTACAGAGGACTAGTTCATCCTGAAATGTCATGACTTTCATGGACTGAACAATACACTCCTATCTCCACTTGCACCCCCATCTTATCTGACCCATGTTTGGATCCAAATTAATCTACTGTTTAAATAACCTTCAATCATATACACATTCTATGCTTTGGATTTCTTAGGTATAGAAATGGATGACACCAAAGTAGTAAATAGATGAACACTTTAGGAATACATCCAAGTCAAGACATTACTGTAAACATGTAGAACCAACATCAGTGATTATAGTAGTACGAGCAGAAGCATGTTTGATATAAAGGAGCCAGTCCTGAGGAGAGCTTTGGAACACAATGAGAAGAACTAGTTCAAAGACATTGAGATGAGACTTAAGCTTTGGGATAAAATGAAGCCCATTGTGGCATCAGAGCATGAGGGCAAGTGGAGAATGAATCAAGAAGAGGTGAATGAGCCAGTGAGTTTCCTAGGGCTTCTATAACAAATTTCCATAGACTGGGTGGCTTAAAACAGAGACATTTATTCTCTCACCATTCAAGGAGCCAGAAATTGAAATCAAGGGGTCAGCAGGTTTTTTTTTTCCTTCTAGAGGCTCTGAGAGAGATCTGTTCCATGCCTTTCTCCTAGCTACTCATGGTCTCTGGCAATACTTGGTGTTCCTTGTCTTATAATTGCATCACTCTAATCTCTGCCTCCATCTTTACATGAACTTCATCCCTGTGTGTCTCTTCAATATTCTGTATCTTCTCTTCTTATGAGGATACCAGTCATATTAGATTTAAGGCTCATGCTTATCCAGTATAACCTCATCTTAACATAATTACATCTGCAAAGATACTTTTTCTAAAAAAAAAAAGTCATATTCTGAGTTTCCAACTGGAAATGAATTTTGAGGGTACACTATTCAATCCAGTACAGGGGCAATTGCCAGATCATACAGGGTCTTGTAACCCATGACATGAAACTTGTCGTTGATACAATGTTAAACTTTAGAAGGTTTTTAGTAGAGAAAAAGACATAAAATCTAATTTATACATTTGTAAGATCGTTCTGACTAGTTTGTGAGGAAAGAGTTTTAAGGAGAAAAGAAATAGTACAAAAGCCAGTTAGTTGACTACTGCAGTATTCAAGGTGAGTGTTAATAGTGGCTTGATTTAGTGTGTTGGCATTTACAACCAAGGGAGGTGGATATTTTGGGGAACTATCTGAAAGATATAAATAACATCTGTGTTACTGATGGATTTGACTTGGGAGTGAGGGAAAGGGAGGGACCCTGGATTTCTGCTTTGAGTAACTTGTTGGAGGATGGTACCATTTACTACAACAGGGAAGATTGCCAGTCAGGATGGGGATAGATAACAATCAGAAGTTCCATTCTGGGTGTAGTACATTTGAGCTGCACATTAGAATTCCAAGCGGAGATAACATAAGGCAGTTGGAGCCCAGAGAAAGGTCAGGACTTGAAAGATGAATTAGACAGTTATCAGCAAGTGGAGGGTAATTAAAGCCATGTGGGATGAGGTCATCTGGAATTTGATTATAGAGAGAGAGGAGAGCCTGGAATGCATCCTAGGACACAATCATATTTAGAGGCTAGCTAGAGGAAGAGGAAGAACCAACAAGAGAATCCCAATAGAGGAACCATCAAGGTAGGGGGAAGTACAGCAAGTCATGGTATCATAATCCCTAATGATTCTACTGTGTGCGTGATCATGCAGAAGTCACACGTGGAAGATTGCATTATTTGTTAAAAATATTTACTGTGTTTTCTAACTGTCACTGCTCTAAAGTGGTTTTCCCCATGGGAGGAATTCTCTTCATGCACCATTGACATAAGGCTTAGTCATGTGACTAGTTGTGATCAATGGACTACGAGAAGGGTAATGCATTCATTATACAGCAAAATGGAAGCTTTTAGAGCTGATGCATGGTTCTACCACTGTTTTTTTTCTTTCAGCAACAAGAAAGAAACATCCTAGATAGGGCAACTTCTTTATTACAAACCCCAAACTGAAGAAGGTATGAAGAGTAGATCTATACTCAACTTTTAATGTGAGGAAGAATAACGCTTTTTTCTGTAAGCCACTGAGATCTGGTTATTTCTTATTAACCTCAGCATAACTTAGAAAAGTTGAGAATACATGACATTTTATATAAGACAGTTGTAAAGTGAGATGTGGTTCATGGCTCTCAAGCCTACGGTTTTGTGGAAATCATAAGAGCTTTCACATAAACTTATTTAACTTATCTAAGTTCAGACCCCAAATCTGCCACTTACTAGCTTTGTGAACTTCAACAAATTGGTTGATGTCTCTGAGCATCAATATTTCCATCTGGAAAAATGGGTGTCTATCTTGTAGGACAGTTGTGAGGACTAAATTTAACAATATTTGCAATGTACTCAATACAACTGTGGTCTCTCTCCCCACTAAAAGTCTTCCAAAATATATATATATTCATTTCTTCCTTCTTTCTCTCATTATCTCTTAATGGAGATTTGGAGTACAAGACATGATTAGGTTGCTCAAATCATCACTATGTCATTAGATAAGGGGAGAGAGTAAACAAAGAATATACTGAGTCCAGGCCTGGGGAAAGTCCTCTGCTCCAGAGCTAGCTCCAGTGGGACACCTGGTATCTGAGAAATGGACGTCATACCACTGTGAGGATGAGCCTTCTTTCACGTAGCGGTAATCCCCTGGGGATTTAATTCAGGGAATAACTCAGACTATCCTCAAGAATGAAAGTCTCATAGGAGCAGTGCAGTTCTGATGACAGAGCAAAGGGTATAACCTCTAATCTCTGGGCTATGTTTCTGCAAAAGTAAATTAGAACTCTCAATAGTTAAACTCTGGAAGCTAAGATTAAGGCTCAAGACTCAGGGATTTATATTCATTCAATAGAGAATTGACATCTCACCTAAACACATGACCTTTTGAAGCAGGTATACTCATACCTATCTTATAGATGAAGAAACTGAGGCTGGGAGATTAAATACCAGAGTTGAAAATTGTACCCAATTTTACATGTACCTCAAACCCATATTCTTTCCACTACACACAACAGTTTCTCTTAAAAACAAACAAACAAACAAACAAACAAGTAGGATAAGAAGGCAGGGATCTTGTCCTGTTACTTTAACCCTCAAAAAAAATTGAAGACATGGTCACACAAAAACTTATACAAAAAAAAATGTTTCTAGCAGCATTATTTTTAATAGCCAAAAAGTGGAAACAACTCAGCTGTCCATCAGTGGATGAATGGATAAACGAATTTTGGTATATACATATAATGGACTATTATCCAGCCTTAAAAAGGAAGGAAATTCTGACACATGCTACATCATAGATGAACTTTGAAAATGTTAGGCCAAGTGAACAAAGCCAGACACAAAGGCCACATATTTTATGATTCCCTTTCTATGTAATGCACAGAATAGGCAAATCCGTAGAGACATAAAGTAGGTTAGTAGCTGCCGTCGGAAAGGGATAAAGGGAAATGGGAGTAATGTTTTACTTTTGGGGTGATGAAAATGCATGGGAATTATTGATGGTGGTACAACCTTGTATATGTACTGAAAACTACTAAATTGCACACTTCAAAAACTATAAATTTGATTCTATTCAAATCAGATCTCAATACAAAAAAAAGGAGAGGGGAGGGCACAGTATAATTTAGGAGTGTGTTCCTGGTAGCATGCAGTACTATGACTTATAGACCACTGACCCAATTCCCAGGTGGATTATGTATCTCATTTCTGAATCCTACAATCTTAGAAGAGGTTGGAAGAAAGGCTCTTCACTTAAGCCAGCCCTCGACTGACTCAGGCACTGAGTCTGAGCCCAGAGCTAACCTGCCAGCAGAGCAGCAATAGAGACAGCTGCCAGGAGCCAGAAAATAAGGGGGAGGAACGCCAAGACGGGACACATGGGGACTTCAAAGGGCAGTGCAGGTCCTCTCCTAGGAGTCTCCAAGTGTACCCTGGGAATGCCCATAACCTTCTACCCTTGGGAGTTATGTCAAGATCTTCTATCCTGAGAATCCCCTGAGGGAAGAAGGAAAAATTATGTTCAGGAGAACAAGGCGTGCAGCCTCCTCTAATAGAGGGCAGGAAAATCTCACTGCAAATGGCACCCATTATATCTCACAGTTTCCCCAGTCTGTAACAAAAAGTGCTACATCTTTATAATCACAAAATGACTCAGGGGCTGTGAGACTTTTTTTGAAGCAAATTCCTCAGAGATAGAACTTCTGAAGGAAAGTCAGAACCACCCTGGTTCCTGGATCCCTTTCCAATCCCATGATCAATACCTGTAAATTCTAGAAGCACAGGTATTCTTTCCAAGTACCAGAATGGAAATTATTCAGAGTCTGAGGAAAGTAATAAATGATAAATCCCCCTGGTCTGGGTGGTGGTATTTAGCTGTAATGAGCTAACCGTGAGGAGCCCAGGACCTACCTTCCAGGATTGGTTGCCATTGCCTCATTGGCTATGGAACTTCTCTGGGCTTGAGCTCTTCAGGTGAAAACTGGAAATGCTGAAAACTTTGATCCCCTTCATTCTGAGATGGGCTCCCAAACATGCCCTGGCTCTTGGCAGAGGAGGGCACCCTGTGTCCCTCTGTTCTCCTCCTTCTAGATAATCATCTCTCTAAATGTTCCCTTGAGAAAGTTGCTCACAGGAAGTCAGATAAGGTTGGGCAGCAATTTGCCATTTTAACCTTAAATAAGGAAATCAGGCAGCAATGGGCAGAGAGCACTGAGAAGGAAGCTTATGGTATTTAATCTTGGCCACCACCATACACCAGGAAAAAAAGAAGAAGAAGAAAGAAAAGAAAAAAAGAAAAGGAAAGGGAAGGGAAGGGAAGGGAAGGGAAGGGAAGGGAAGGGAAGGAGGAAAGAAAAGGAAAAAGAAAAAAAGAAATACAGTACCACCTCCACAAGTCACACATAGTATATTCCCCGTTACCAGCATGCAAAATTCTGTAAAAACTTGCCATGGTTTCAGTAATTTGGACTTCTGATTGTTTTTCATCCTAGTTTTACCTAAATAGTCATTATAGCTTTAGATATTCAAACTGCTTAAATATTAGGGATTTTTTTAACCCCTATGAGAAACTGCTGCTGTAATTTCCCACTTATGAGTATCACCAGCCGTGAATAGTGCCTGTATCTTCACAAAAATTGAGTGCCCGAGACGGAAAAAAAAAAAAAAATCTTTAAATTTGATCTTTTCTCTTTAAAAAAAAATTAAATTAAAAAAAGCTTCTAAGTGGAATTGCACAATGGTCCTGTCCAGTAGCATGCATTCTTTTTGTCAGTGACTCGATATCTTTTAGATTACTGTGCATTAAAATGTACACAGAGAGCCTAAGGGGGAAAAAAAGTAAATATTTGTCTTGAACTCCTAAAAGAGGTTGAACAAAAAAGGAATTTAATAAAAATCATTACCACCTAAAAGCAATGCCAAAATTTAATTATACATTTTTAACCCCCAAAATAAATGCTCTAACATCTAAACACACTGAAAAGTTGACCGGCTTTATTATTGCTATACCTATAGAATTTTTTTTTTACTTGAAGCAGTCTCATTTGATTCTTGAAGGCATGATCATCTAGCACTGCAGGTAGAAAATATTCTCTCTTTTGCTAAAATAGCCTGTATTCTCAAAGGCTCGTAGCAATCCATCAATGTGATCCTCTTGGGTAATTAGGGCCCTTCCACCTTCCAGACAGACATTCTGGAGGACACTGTGGGCTGAATTACAGCAATGTCCAGGGCTGTATTCTGAGCCATTGGGTTGTCCTCAGTCCCTTTGTGCCATGGCAATTTTTCAGAAGGGAAATTAGTCCCCCTGCCAACTCTTATATTTTGTATAAGCCCAGATGTCACACTTTGCTAATGTCATACTAGACTGTAATATTTTTATAACATAGTGTAGAAAACCAAAGTGGAGCCAAATAGACACGTTGCTGCCAGATGGTTGACCTTTATTTACTGATAAAAGTTTTTTAAATCATCCAACTTGAACTTATTAGAAATGAGCTGAGTTTTCAAGTTTACAAGTGAGCCCAATTCTCTCTCCCAATGAGAGCAGGAGATGAGCTCATAGAAATACAGGGTGTGTAGAAATGCAGAAGTCTTCATGGAGCAGGGACAAAGGGCTTGTTTCCAGGCATGTGGGTTTTCTGTGCACAGGAACAAGAGTTGTCTCTCATGAAAGGAACTATGGCACAACTTTGTGTACCTTTGAGTTTAAACACACAGCCACCTGCTTTGAAAGCAAGAAAGACTGCTTATTGTTAATCAATGGTTTGTCTTCTTTCTGTGTCTCTATCCTGAAGAAGAGGATGAAGTAGATCGTGTGGTTTCCCAGAGATGCCTTCAGCTTACTCCCCAAAGCTATTCTCAAACAGTATGGAATTCCTAATTGAATGCAATCATGGTATTTTTACTGCAAAGAGAGGGCAATTATCCTTCCTTCTTATTTCCATGCAGATTTACTTTTTTTGACAATGTCTTCTGTCCTGACTCATGTATTATTGTTTTCTTTCTGATTGGCTCTAAATATGGTTAGGACTTTACTGAGTCCTTCTCTCATTCTAATTTTTTCTTCCTTAAACAAATTATTCTCCCTACATACTTATTGATATTGAACTCTGACTGCTCTATGTATTCATCATAATCTTGAAAACAGAAATTTGCCTCAGTCTGTTATCACTAGTGCAATTATTAGTTACTTTAATAGCATTAAATGGCTTCGCCAATATATTTATTCCTATTATGATTTCCCCCAGATTTGTTAGTGTTTTATTTGTCAATAATTTGCTGCCTTACTTACCTGAACTATACCACATTTTTATTTTACTATTTTCAGTTTAATAATAATCACATTTTTCCATACTTCATAGATTCATCAGGCAACCCAACTTTTTATTAAATCAAATTAGGACATACTAAAAGAATAAATATTCTGCCCTGTCCAAAGAATTTCTGATTCAGATATATTAAGAAATCTATCCACCTTTCTATTTTCCCTCCTTGTTTCCCTTCCAAAGTTTAGGGTCTTATCAACTCAGTTTTCATGACTGACAGTGCTCCTTCAACCATAAATGATCGCCCACCCCCACCCCTCCCCACCCCCAGCTAGTTAGTTTGAAATTCCATCATTCAAGATCAATATCTAAGTGTTTAAGCATTGTGGCTCAAGATTTTTTAAATAAAAACATCACTTGGAGGGTTAAGGTATTTGGACTTTGATATAGTCCCATTCATTTATTTTAGCTTTTACTTCCCTTGTCTTTGGAGTCAAATTCATAAAATGCTCTTTGAACCCAAGGTTCATAAGTTTAGTACATATGTCTTCCATGCAGTTTATTGTTTCAGGTCTTATGTTTAGATCTTTGATCCATTTTGAGTTAATTTTGGTACATGGTGACAGATAGCAGTCTAGTTTCATATTTTTTGCACATGGCTTTCCAATTCTGTCAGCACCATTTATTGAAGAGGCTGTCTTTTCTCCATTGTATGTTTTGGCTTCTTTGTCAAAAATGATCTGTCTATATTTATGTGGGTTTATTTCTGGGTTCTCAATTATATTATCAACTAAAAAGCTTCTGCACAGCAAAAGAAACAATCTACAAAATAAAGAGGCAACCAACTGAATGGGAGAAGAATTTTGCAAATAAGGCCTCCGATAAGGGGCTAATATCCAAAACATATAAGGAACTCATACAACTCAACAACAACAAAAAACAAATGATCCAATTAAAAATGGGCAGAGAACCTGAAGAGACATTTCTCCAAAAGGACATACAAATGGCAAATAGACATATGAAAAAATGCTCAACATCACTAATCATCAGAGAAATGCAAATCAAAACCACAATGACATCACCTCACCCCAGTCAGAATGGCTATCATCAACAAGACAAATAGTGACAAGTGTTGGAGAAGATGTGGAGAAAAAGGAACCTTCATACACTGTTGGTAGGAATGCAGATTGGTGCAGCCACTGTGGAAGGCAGTGTGGAGGTTCCTCAAAAAATTAAGAATAGCATTACCATATCACCCAGCAATCCCTCTCCTGGGTATCTACCCAAAAAATCTGAAACATCTATCCATAACAACATATGTGCTCCAATGTTCATTGCAGCCTTATTTATGGTGACCAAGACATGGAAACAACCAAAGTGACCTTCGATGGGTGAATGGATAAAGTTGTGGTATATATACACAATGGAATACTATTCTGCCTTAAGGAAAGATGAAATAGTACCATTTGCAACAATATGGATGGATTTTAAGATTATAATGCGAAGCAAAATAAGTCAGACAGAAAAAGTAGAGAACCATATGATTTCACTGGGATATAAAACTGAAAACAATAAAAGAACAAGACAAACAAATGAAGAAACAAAACCTTATAGACACAGACAATAATTTAGTGGTTACCATCAGGTAAGGGGGTGGAGAGTGGTAGATGAGTGTAAAAGGAATCAAACATATGGTGATGGAAGGAGACCTGACTCTGGATAGTGAACACACGATGTGATATATAGCTGATGTAATACAGAACTGTACACCTGAAATCTATGTAACTTTACTACCAATTGTCACACCAATAAACTGTAATTAAAAAACAAAAATAGGAAAAAAAATGATATTTGGACTTGCAATCAAATAACGGGTTCAACTCCAAACTTTACCTCTTTCTATGCATGGGGTTGATGTTAAACATCTCATTTCAATGATCTACAAAATGAAGATAGCAATAACTGCCTGCAGTTATCCAGATTCTTGTGACCACCAAAGAACATATATATATATATATACATATATATATATATATATATATATATATATATATATATATATATATATATATATATATAAAGGTGATTTACAAATTAAATACAAATATATCATCAGCATCAATATGCATTAACTTTGGCTTACCAGTTCATTCCCTGGGAGAAGAGAGAGCAAAGATAATGAAAAACAATCCTGGAAAGGTGGGCTGCAATGGAAAGAAAAAGGTGAAGGTAGTCACGGAACACACTGTATAGAAGAATAACTCCCTTGAGAAGACACATACAAGTATAAGCAGCAAGGGGCAGCAAGGGAGAATGTAGCAGAACTTCCCAGGAAAGGAAGCCACAAAAAAGAGATGTGGGGGCACCAAAGAGAACCTCCCCTTTTGGGCATTTTCAGTTTAGCCAAGCCTTCGCTCCATTTTTGTCTGCTCACACTTCTGTCTGCACTCTTCACCATAAGACAATCATAGGTTTTACAGTCTGTTGACAAGATAAGGGTTTTAATGTCTCAATTCATTTTTCTCCCATTATATGCAACAATGAGGTCAGGCTCAGTGAAATGTGCTCAGAATTGTGCTTTGAATAAAGTGAGGGTGCAGTCACTGTTGTGGAAGAGATGGATGAGAGAAAAGGAAATCTGAATTTTAGAAGAATATCAAGGCAATTGCAATTACATCACTGCCCATGTGCCTATTCCCTTTAAGACAAAAAGAATAAAGAAGATAAGAAAAAATATTTCCTCTTTTGTGGGTATATAGCGTATAGCTAATCCATCTTCCCTTTCTCTCTTTTCATTACCTTTTCATGATGATATTGAAGGCAGAATTATAAAACTTTCTGAGCAGTTGTCGTGCGTTAACCAGGACTTGTGTATGAAGAAATGAGTAAACCAAGGCTCTAAGAATTAGAGATATGCATTGCCACCCTACCCATATCTTATCTGCGCTTCCTTGGAGTGTGTGTGTGTGTGTGTGTGTGTGTGTGTGTGTGTGTGTGTGTGTAACTAGAAACATTTGTGTAAAGCACATATATTTAAAAGTTTTTAAAAAGGAAAATAAACCTAGCAGTAATTGATTTGGTAAGTCCCTTTCATCAAAAGCCTACCTGTTTTCTCCAATCAAATATTCTGTAAAATCAACTGACTAGATATTCCCTTACAAATTACAATACAAATTTTTCCTAGTGACTTCTTTTGAACACTTTTGTGTGTGTGTGAGAGAGAGATAAATGAATAACAGCAGGAAGGCCAGCAGCTGCAGCAAGCTGGGGCATCTGACTGGGCACCAGCCATTCCTCAGGTTTTTCTTCAGCTTCTTTACCATTACCTTGGCACTCTAAAGCAGGCTTTTCTCATTTGTTTTTTAATCTATTATTCAAGTAATTTTTCTTTCCTTTGTGTGTCTCTAAAGACATTTTCCCAATTCTAAGGACTGATTTCTTGTCTAAATTGCCTTGCTTTATTTTCCTCCCTTACCACCTTTTCTCTACATTTTTAAAATATTTCTCCCACCCAATGTTCGCCTCACCCTTTAATCATCCACCCCACCATTAGGTTTCTTTATCCTTCTCTAGACTTCCTCCTTTCCAACACAAAACACCACCTCTAAGAAACTCTTTCATTCCCATGTCACAAAATCAACATTTTTTTTTTTTTTGGTGGGTAATAATTTTTCCCCAATTTAGTTTGCTGTATATTTTCTCCTATAAGTGAATTCTCATGGCATATGGTATGGATATTATCTTTGTCTTTCTACAAAAAGACTCCAAATTCTTGTGTCATATGTAATTTTTATTTTGGCAATCCCTGCTGGGACAGTTCTTCCCCTAAGGCAGCAAATGTCCCTTCAGAACATTAATCTTATAGTATTCAGAAATGGAAATAACACTGAGGCATATTTTTTCATGTGCAAGTGTACCTGCAGTATGGCACAGGCTTCATAGAGCTCATTATCTTATTTCTGTTTATGATAATCTTTAAGGAGAAACCTAAGTCACGCACCAGCCAGTGTGTGAGGAAAGATTGCAGGTTCAAGTTCTGACTGTGCCCAGAGATGTCCATGGCCAATATGTTATGGTGGAATGGGAAAGGGGAGTGGAAAAACACACATCAATGTGACTTGCCCTCACATTCCAAAGAGGTAAAGCCAACTCACAGCCTTACCACACTTGATCACCCCCATTGATATCATTACTGCACTAAAGCAGTCATACAACTGGTAAACATCTACCTTTCATAGAATTAATCCATGCCACACACACTGACTCTTTCTCTAATTGTGCATTTACTCTAATTTACCCTCTTCTGTGGTTCCCATAAAAGTTACACACATTATTTTCAACTCATCTTTCCTAAAACACAGAGTCCTTTGCATACATTCCGTGTCTCCTTGGTCTTTAACTCTGGTTCCACTAGCAAGTGAATGGGAATCTTCCACTGATTACTAATCATCTTCCATCCTTTAACCTGGGCTTTCCTTAGCTGACCACATGTTTCAACAAGTTATGTAAATCTTGGTGAATTTCTGATTTTTCCTCTGCTTATCTTATATGTTTAGTTTTTAGTTTTCACTGGTTTTAACCATTCAAATTTATCCCCCTTTCCCAAGTCTTTCTCGTGTCATTTGTTTATCCATGCTCAACTCCTATAAGCAAAGAAGAAATACTGTCTTTATGCATCAAGGGGTAAGACATTGCCATAAAGAATTAAACATGGCAGAACCTGTTCTGTAAATAGCAAATGATCAAGATGATAAGGTCTACAAAGTTAAGAAGGGAGAGGCGTTATTGGATGATACTATAGAAGTGATCAGGAAAATGTTTTGGGTTATGGACAGGTGTGCGGGGAAAGGTGTGTCTAAAAACATAAATGGGATTGCTCAAGCCCTCTTCAGGGATCAATTAAAACACTGACACACTGGATCCATGGAGTTTATGTGTAGGACCCCTAAGAAATATGAAGATAAAGGCAAATTAAGTCCTGTTGGGACAAGCCAAATTGTGTATTTGGGACTTTATTTTAACAGCATTAGAGAGACTTCAAGAATTTTTTTTAGGGGGAACTGGCAGAATCAAAGCAGCATTTACAATGTAAATCAAAGATAGGAGTGAGTGATTTCTACAGAAAGAGGCAGGCATCTGCTATAGAAGTGAGGTACAAAGTTATCAGGGATAGATTGGGGGGAGTGGCCATGTGAGAAAAACAATGTGATTTCCATTAAATCCTCAAAATTTGTCTGTTGCATCATTAGTTAGCAACAAGGAAGCGATAATTGCACAGACATACTCTCTTCTCTGTCTTTAACTTGCTTTCCCGCTCTACAATCTTGGAAAGTAGGATAGCCACAGCTAATATTTATTTATTAAATGATCTTAACCACTTTGGTGCCATTTACTCCATATTTCCCTCTCTTCCAGGTGAAGTCCTAAATGTCCTCTAAAGTCTATCCGAGTATAAGCTATTATGTAAGCTGACTATAAACTATTATGAATGCAAGCTATCCATCTCCTCGCTAGCACAAATATCACAAATTGTTACATGCTTCTCTGCCCCTTACCTCCCACCTCGAGCATTGAGGTAAGAGAGAACTCCCATCCTTAAATCATATATGCCTGCCCAGTATGTCTTCAGGCACTCACAGAGATAAATTGCAGAATAGATCTTTTATTCTAGTTTCCCTAAGCCAAAACTTTCCCCTTGTATTTACATACCCTTGTCTACACCTAAAGACCATCCAGTTTTGTTTTCAGTTGGCACCATATTCTGATGCCTTTTCATTATAGGCATATGTCTTCTCTAGAAAGCATTTCATTTGTAAATAACTTGTAAACTGTCTTATCTTGCTGCTACTTCATGGCATTTTGGTGATGTTCAGCCAGCAGTTTTCATTTTCTTCTCCAGAAATTTCCATCACAAACAAATCATGGTTTGCTCGCTCCTAAACTGACATCATATGCTTTCACGCTTGGCATGAAAGCTAAGATGTCCTGTGCCATCTCCATTGGATTTCTAATCAAGATTTCCTGAGAACTGCTATCTGTCACGATGTACCAAAATTAACTCAAAATGGATCAAAAACTTAAGCATAAGACCTGACACAATAAACTGCATAGAAGAAAACATAGGCACGAAACTTATGAACCTTGGTTTCAAAGAGCGTATTATGAATTTGACTCCAAAGGAAAGGGAAGTAAAAGCTAAAATAAATGAATGGGACTATATCAAACTTAAAAGCTTCTGCACAGCAAAAGAAACCATTAACAAAATAAAGAGGCAACCAACTGAATGGGAGAAGATTTTTGCAAACAGTGCCTCTGATAAGGGGCTAGTATCCAGAATATACAAGGAACTCATGCAACTCAACAACAAAAAAAACAAACAACCCAATTGAAAAATGGGCAGAGGACCTGAAGAGACATTTCTCCAAAGAGGACATACAAATGGCAAATAGACATATGAAAAAATGCTCAACATCACTAATCATCAGAGAAATGCAAATAAAAACCACAATGAGATATCACCTCACTCCAGTTAGAATGGCTACATCAACAAGACAAATAGCAACAAGTGTTGGAGAGGCTGTGGAGAAAAAGGAACCCTCACACACTGTTGGTGGGAATGCAAATAGGTGCAGCCGCTATGGAAGGCAGTGTGGAGGTGCCTCAAAAAATTATGAATAGAATTACCGTATGACCCAGCAATCCCTCTCCTGGGTATCTACCCAAAAAATCTGAAAACATTTATAGATAAAGACACGTGTGCTCCAATGTTCATTGCAGCTTTATTTATGGTGGCCAAGACATGGAAACAACCAAATAGCCTTCGATAGATGAATAGATAAAGAAGTTGTGGTATATATACACAATGGAATACTATTCTGTGGTAAGAAAAGATGAAATACGACCATTTGTGACAACATGGATGGATCTTGAGATTATAATACTAAGCGAAATAAGTCAGACAGAAAAAGCAGAGAAACATATGATTTCACTGATATGTGGTATATAAACCAAAAACAACAAAAGAACAAGACAAACAAGTGAGAAACAAAAACTCATAGACACAGACAAGAGTTTAGTGGTTACCAGAGGGTAAGGGGGGAGGGAGGTGGTAGATGAGGGTAAAGGGGATCAAATATATGGTGATGGAACGAGAACTGACTGGTTGGTGAACACACAATGGGACTTATAGACGATGTATTACAGAATTGTACACCTGAAATCTATGTAACTTTACTAACAATTGTCACCCCAATAAACTTTAATTTAAAAAAAAAATTTCCTGAGAAAAATTACTTCACAGACCCTTGACCACCTCTGTTCTAAATCTTCCAGAGAAAAATGTTTCGTTTAAAAATAAAATTCCTTCTTTCATCGAAGAATCTGAATGAATTATTTATGGTTTCTTCAGAGAATTAAAGATGTCCTACTTTCCTTTTCAAGTTTGCAGTTTCCCTTCTTAAAAAATCAAAACCTTTACTACTTTTGTTCCTTTTTTCACTGCATTATTTTCTTATTCTGCTCTCTTTCTGAGTTTGAAATAAAGACTTTTAATTTTTGATTATATTTTCTTTTTTCCTTTTCTTTATCTCACAGCTCATGCATTGGATTCTCCTTGCATCTCTCTCTCTCTCATGCATCAGATTCTCCTTGTTATACTCCCCCTCCTTCTCTTCCATAGCAGACAAATTTACATAATTATGAGAGAAGCTCTCTTGCTATTCTTCCTTTGTAATGCCATACGTTAGGCACACTGTAGCCATGTCTTCCTTCCAATAATCATTTTAGTCAGGGAGGGAACTGCTTTTGAGACTACTTTACAGACAATAAAAAGTAAAATACAGAAGAGTTAATTAATTTTCCTAGATTAAAATTAAATCAAATGTGGAACATAATTCTCTGAGGCTCAAACTCCTTGCTGCTGACTGACTCTATGCTACCTTGATCATGAGTGGAAAAGGGAGCAAATCATCACTGTAGCTCTCTGCAATGTCATATTCCAACTTGACTTAAACAGACATCAGTAATAATATAATTTTTCAATAAGCGTCTAAAATTTTCTTTCAGTGTAACAGCTATTAATTTATATTTCAAGCAACATGAGGAACACGCAAGGTAAACGTAATAATGTCAGATCTGTTCTCAACCACACTCAATTCTGGGCCTGTTATCACTATGAACTGGCTGGATAGCCATAGGAAGTCATTTAACTCTGATAGGTCTCCATTTCCTAATTTATAAAATAAATGGGCTATATTTTCCCCAAGGTCTCTTCTAGGTCTAAGTGTTTTTAATCTATGCTATAAGACAGAATAGTCACTGCCAGCTTTTTTCTGTATTCTAGCTATGTCCCCCGAGATTTCACATGCTGGAAGAATTTTATCTGCAAAATCCTAGGCATAAAAGTGTATAAGTGAAATATGAAAGGCTTATTAAACAAGCCATACCATTTAAACTGGGGTGTGACAAGTGTGCCTTCACTAATAAAGTGATGCAGCATCCTAATCCAGTGAGAATACACACCAAGACTGGCAATACAGATGTCAGGTGTGTTCTGCATTACATCAATACACTTACATGTCACTTTCCAGTTAAAATTACAATTTTTTTGACAACCTACATCCTTCTTGCTACAATCAGTGGGAATAATCCTATAGGCTTCTCTCTCTCTCTCTCTCTCTCTCTCTCTCTCTCCCTCACACACACACACACACACACACACAGAGTTTTTGTAGTGCTATGAGCTCAAATCATGAAAACTCTGAGTAGTTTAATGTCTCTTCTTTGGAGTGGAACAACTTTCTTTGGAGAAGTGAATTTCTGGAGACAAGCAAATCAGAATTTTAATCCATATAAGCACTGTATATGATAGGTCAGTTGAGTTTCTGTCAGTGCTAGGAATGAAAGCTGATTCTAAGATTCAGTTTCTCCAGAAATCTTTTTAGAAAATATTCATTAAACAAATGAAACCTTAAAGAGCAATGCTTCCCATTTTCACGTGCACCTTAGTGACTTGGGGATGTTTAAAATGCAGATTCTGATTCACTGACTCTGGGGACAGGACTCAGATTAGGATGACAAACCATCTGGGCTTTCCCAAGACTAAAAGGTTTTCTGGAACAAGGGGCTTTCATGGCTAAAACTGGTAAAGTGCTGAGCAAACTCGTATGAATTGCCCGCTCTACTTGAGTTCTGTGCCTCTGTCCACCGCCAGGTGCTTCGGCTGATGTGGGTTCTAGTCTCAAAGTCTCAGGAGGAAGGGTTGAGTACTAATTTCAGAACACGTGGTCTGGGCAGCTGCTTTACATTTTTTCTCTCCCTTGTTACTGCGTGAGCCTCAACTCCTAAACTGAAAATTAGGATAGTAATAAATGCCCACGTCACAGGGCTGTGAGCTTTAGAAAAGATGAACAGTATGAAGTCCCTGATCAATTAGGAATTCTCGACAATTGTTAGTTTTTGGTATAATTATTATTGTAATTTTTCCTATAAAATATCAGTTAAATGAATATCATTATAAGACAGAGGTGCCAATGAAACTTGATTGGAAATGAGCTTGATACTTGGTTGAATTGAAACAAGATTTTGTTTCACTTATATTCATTCTTTGAGTAAATATATTTTAGAAAGTTAAATGCATATGGCAAAATAGCTACTATGAGCACAATTTCATGCTTAAAAAATGAATTTACAAATGGTGACAATGCTTCATCTGCCACAAGTTCAATGCATCATAATAATGGCTCACCATTCGATAGTGAGTCCATTCAAGAAAGAGAAATTCCAATTTAACTGTGTCAGTTAATAAGCATAATAATTGAAGGAAAATAAAATTAAAATCGTATTAGTCAATGACAAATCAAGCAACATAGTAAACTTCCTTGAAATTAATTTTTTAAAGCAGCTTTCAGGAGGTAATTCCTCCATTTAAATGTTAAAATCATACGCCACCTAAGACCACATGGTCTTGATAAAATAATACAACATGTTGTTTGGGCCTTAGATGAGAAAATCTTTGAGTAGGAGACAACTGACTGAAGAGAAAAGGGCAAAAGTGAAGGACCCTAGGAAGTAAATTAATTACGGGATTTGAAACATGATACACAGGAGACTGGGTAAGAGTGAAAAGCAATCCCAAGGTTATAAGTTCTGTATTATAAATATTAAAAAATGGGAAAAAAAAACCTCCAAAACCACATAAAGAAGATGATTTAAATCTGAATCGATTACTACTTAATTATATTAGTATCATTAGTCATATTTTTAATTTTCTATTATAATTCACCATCTAACCTTTAGAAAAGAATTTGCATATTGAAATAAATTAGAAGTTGCTAACCATTAAGAGGGTTTCTTTTCCTCCTTCTGACCTCTCCTAGGGGACTGTTTCCTACCATATAGTCTGGTAATTTACAGCCAGAAATCATATTGTGAACATACTGAACAGGTTTATGATTATTAAGCCATGGGATACGACCTGAGCCACTGTTTTCTCTCTTACTCCCTGGGCCTATAGGAGCCATGATTTTGATTCATGATTTGGACACGGCCCACCATTTAATTAATCAGCAAGACAATTGACACAGAATAATTTATTTCATATTGTTGTCATTTACCAGCCTGAGAGCGCGTAACTTTCCAGAAATGTTTCAGGTATTATTTTTATAATAAAAATATTAAATCATGTATTTCAATTTGTATATCACAGAAGAGAAAAACAATGAAACCAAGACATTTGGGGGAGGAGTGGTACTAAAACTGAGTTTGTCTGACTTCTGGACTTAGGCTGTGTCTCTTACACCAATATCAATAAAGAATAAAGAAGAAAAATTGCATCAGTGCTTGAGCATCGATCACCTACTTTGTCATTTGTCACTGCTTTTAAAAGGAGTAAATGCTCTATCCTTGCCAAGCTCTTTTGCAGATACTCATTTCTTCTTTCTCCTCTATTGATTCAGTTCACATTTTCCCAAACTTCTTAACTTCCTATGAACACTGTTTCACAATTACATATTCAAGGATATTCACTAATGTAGTACAGAGTTGTCATAAAGGAAACACATAGCTTGGGGTTCAGGAGAAGAGTTAATACATCACATCACATCTCAAGAAGCACATCCATAAGGCAAGTGTGATATATAAACATCTTGAATGTGGCCATAAATTGATTGCTGATTTGAAGATTTAATTTTCTAGGCCCTGTGTGTTCAGTTTTTTGCAATCCATGGTGCATTTATTCCCTAAGCAACATACTCCTTGAGTAAATAAAGTTTATGTCAGTGTGCCTTCCTTCAGTGTCCTATAATCTTCAATAAGCCCTGGGCCACCTATAGGAAGAAACCTCCTGTCTTATAGAACCACTTTAAAAATCCCTAAGGCTTCCAAAACAATTTCATCTGACCTTCATTTGAAAGCTGTTCTCCTTCCTACCCCCTACACTTGGCAACTGATTTTAAACCACCTCCCGGGTGGCTAAGTAAGACAAGTTGCACATGTGCACATACAAAATTATGTGTCCTTTATCAAAAGCTGGCTTGGGAAGAGGAAACTCTGTGGCTGTTAGCCACAGATGTTTTATTTAAGCAGATATTATAAATGAATTTTAATTGTACTTTCAGATGTACAAAAAAAAAAAAAAAAGCCACCAAGGTATAACCCTAACAGACCTGTAGAAGCTCAATAAAATAAATCAATAGCATGTGTCCTGGAAGAGTATTGCACTTTCTAACATTTTACTCAATATTGACATTTGACCTACAAAATTTGTCATCTACCAATTTTTTTAAAAAGAATTTGCTGATACAGGTACAATTACATACAAGAAAACATATTAAGGAGAACTTTATTCTCCAAGGCTCTTGCCAGCATTTTTCTGACATGTCACCATGTTATCACCTCTTTCTTGCTAATGCAGCTCTTGCTGCAGAAAATAATAATCATTCTTTGTGTCAGATCCTCATCCCGCTCTGACTCTCAAATATTCACCTCATTCAGTCACCTGCCAGGTCAGTATATTAGCTCACTGCGCACAAGTCTATGTACAAGAGGTACACAAGCCACAGGTCCAAATCCAAGTTCACTACAAAACACAGCACAGCAAGATGTAGCCAAAGAGTTCCAGAGGTCAAGTTCAAAGCAGCCTGGAGACCACGGTAAGTGACTGAGAGAGGTCTGATCAGTCATCAGCCCTTGGTCCAAGGAGAATCAATCTGATGTTGACACTTTTGTCCTTCCTGATGCCGTGCTTGTCTGGCTTTCACTAAAAGATATAGATTCTAAACATTGTTGCTGTCAGTTACTTATGACATAAGAGAAAACTGAAATTTTGTTTTTGAGAAACAGCAAAATGCCAAAAACACTAAGCTAAGATGCAAGGTAACAGGGTACTAAACATCTAAGATTTGGGGCAAAATTTTGCTAAAGAAGAAGGAATTGGATAAAATTATAATACTGTGGCCTGGCAATACAAATAGTAAAACATGACAAATTCAAGACAAAATCATAATATATTCAGAAAACAGATGGAAAGTAGAGAGAGGCAATGATTGGAATTTTATGTTTAAGTGGATGTTACACAGAAAGGTCAATTAACTGACTTCTCAGGGCCACCAGCTACTAATTGAAAAAGCTGAGATTCAAACTCAGGCCTGCCTCATTTTAGAGATTTCACCATTTTCCACCATGCTATTCTGCTCATCTCTTATATTGTCCACTGGCCAAATCTCTGAAATACTGAAGTTAGTGATCTCATGCTCCTTATATGTGCTATTCCAACTTTTGCAACCATTCTAAAGTCTATGTCCACTCAGGTTCTCACAATTTCCCTTTTCTAAACCATGTTGCCCCCTCTTTTAAGACTTGGCTTCTGTGAAATAAGTCAGACAGAAAAAGCAGAGAACCATATGATTCCACTGATATGTGGTATATAAAACTGAAAACAACAAAGAAGTGGGACAGACAAGTAAAGAAACAGGAACTCATGGACATAGACAGTGGTTTGGTGGTTGTCGGGAAGAGGGGGCTTGTAGAAGAGGGTAAATGGGGTCAAACATATGGTGATGGAAGGAGAACTGACTTTGGGTGGTGAATACACAATGTGAGACATAGATGATGTATTACAGAATTGTACACCTGAAATCTATGTAAGTTTACTAACAATTGTTATCCCAATAAACTTTAATTAAAAA
The DNA here is from genome assembly GCF_036562045.2 of Rhinolophus sinicus. Classification (NCBI taxonomy): domain Eukaryota; kingdom Metazoa; phylum Chordata; class Mammalia; order Chiroptera; family Rhinolophidae; genus Rhinolophus; species Rhinolophus sinicus. The sequence goes on along the minus strand of NC_133754.1, from coordinate 47,598,647 downwards.
AAGACAAAAAAGAAAAAAAAAAAGACTTGGCTTCTGTTCCCTGAGAGTGGCAATGTGATAAGTATCCAGGGAATAAAGCAAGCTGCAGGAGATTCACACAAAAGCAAAGAGTACTAAGCAAGATTTTGGAAGGGAACCCTATATAGCGATAAACTTTTTAAGCAAGAAATGGATGAAAACAAAATTCAGCAATGTGGTTACCTTCAGGAAAAGGCAGAAAGATGTAATAAAGGATGAAAATTTAGGTAGATACAATGGTCACTTTGTATTGTTTTAGGGGGTAAGTTGGTAAACAGCTGAAAGGCATATAATCTATTATGAAGTTGTATAAATAATGTATATGCTACTCTGTTGATTCATATACTACATTAAAAAAAAAAAAAAGAAGTTGGTTCAAGCCTTGAGTAGCAAGGCAGGCCTGACATTCTCCACAAAACTAAGATCCTAAGGAAGAAACTGATGGCCTCTCCTCCCTCTGATCCAAGCCAAGGCACACATGATCCCATTGCTGGTGCAAAGACATACTCCATACCTGATTACTGAGAATCAAATCTGTGCCTCTCACAAGGGAATAGCACACCATGAAGCAACTCTGACTTTCTTATCAATAATTGCAGTTCAGGTACTCCCATCTGAACGAATGGTTGAAATGCCTCTCCCACCCTTTGTCCTCCTACATCCTGCTCTGTTCTCAGCATGAAAATGAGATCTTTACAATATCAGTCAAGGGAGGAATGCCAAGATACTTGATTGGACCTTTGTCAATATAATGCTAAAAAGGAAAATTGCTGTTTTACTGCGCCAGCTGGTAACATGTTTAAAATAAAGTAAAACAAACACTCACTCCCTTAAAGTTAGAATGTGTGATAGTCCTTTGTGTCTAGGAAGTTGAAAAGTAGCATGCTTTTCCCTCTCAGCATTTATAGCAGTTGTAATTTTGCATCAACTTGACTGACTGTTGGGCTAATGTCTGCCTCCGACAGGAGACTGTAAGTTTTATGAGGGCAAACTCTCCTTATTCAGCACAGATTCCTAACACCAAGCATAGAACCTAGGACAATTTAGGCAGTCAAGAATGAGTGACATAATATCATACATAAGTGAACAAAGATTTTAGGGTAAGAAATCTGTATCCTATTGGTCCACTGTTGTCATTTCATAAGGATAAGGCAAAATAATATGCTACTGTGAACAATGTACGGAATGTACAGAAATGTACAATGTACAGAAAGTGTAATCATTTAATCAATGTATAACTAAATAGCATGTCCTCTAGCTCATTCTCTGGGTAATACCCCAGACATTGGGTATCACCAATACGACATGACCACATAGTCATATCACGAATATTCATTTTCATGGTATTAGCTGACTGATATAATATAGTTGGAAATAAAATTTCTAGGTAGTAAATGCATAGGAAAATTCCATTTGGAATTCAAGAAAGTCTATAGTACACTTTCTCAGCAAAGATTTTAAATATTGAACAAATGTTCACATCTCTAGAGTAGTTTGAACATAAACCTATATAAAAGTTAGTGTGATGGTTAATTTTATGTGTCACAGTGGCTTAGGCTGTGATGCCCAGTAGTTTCGTCAAACTCCAGTTTAGATGTTGCTATAAAGGCATTTTTTTAGATATGGATAGTATTTAATTCAATACATGTTGAGCAAAGCATATTACCCTCCATAATATTGGCAGCCCCATGCAATGAGTTGCAGGCCTTAAGAAAGTCTAAGTTTCCCAGATGTAGAAGGAATTTTTCTCTAGACTACAACATAGAACCCTTGCCTGGGTTTCGAGTCTGCTGTCCTTAGGAATTCCTACTCAAGATTGCAATATCAACTTTTCCAAACTGCCAGCTTGCCCTACAAATTTAACACTTGGGCAGCCCCAATTGTGTGAGCCAATTCCATAAATCAATCTCTCTCTCTCTCTCTCTCTCTCTCTCTCTCTCTCTCTCTCTCTCTCTCCTCTATCTATCCCTATCTCTATCTCTCTCTCTCTCTCTCTCTCTCTCTCTCTCTCTCTCTATCTCTATCTCTATCTCTATCTCTATCTCTATCTCTATCTGAGTTGCCTCTTATTCTTTCCTGATGAAACAACATAACAATCACACCAAAATGTGCAAATTCTACCCAAACAGATTCTTAGGTTTTGAATTTTCAAGGCCAAACTTAATTTACATTGGCACTAGCCAGGCTAACTTTTTATAAGACAGTTGAGACCAGACACCACAAAGCCTAGACAATGTATGTCATGTGACCCACTCCTCCCTTTCATCATAAGGTGGTGCCTGTGGCTGCCCACCTATACATTGCTGGTGGCAGCATCTATTCAAGGAGGAGAAAGAAAAAGAAAATGTGTATGTGATGCATCTGGGATATTGATTCACATCCTATGGCTTAAACACACAAAAGATTTATGTAACGATGAAAACAAAACGGAGATTCCCTGGATTCCTCCTGTACTACTGCACACAATATTTAGGATTACATAAACAATTGGTGTGCAAAGAAGACTATCTAACATAATAATTTCAAAAGGTCAATCTTCATTAACTTACTTTATTATTTTCCTTGGTTAAAAGGGTCTTGGGTCAGGATAAAAATTCTACTGACTGATTCCCTGAAATTGTTTCATTGCAGTGCTGTGGGGTGGGCTTTGCAGTCTTTAAGAATTCTAAGACACCTTCAGGAATAAAACAATTAATTTTTATTATGCAGTCTTGTGCAAAATTTGTTTCTCAAAGCCATGGACATGCCAACAGTAATGAAGCTACACGGAAAAGAAAACGAAAAACAAAAAAGAAAAAAAAAAAGCTTTTAGCAGAAGAATCAAGGCATCACTTAGCATTAGGCAAATCAAGAAGAGAACTGGAATGGACAAATGATTAAGAGGAAATAAGAGACAACTCAGCTTAGAGTTTCCATTTTTATTTCTATGATTTTGTTTTTCTGTAAAAGGGGATGGGACCCAGAGCTGAGAAATTATGAAGTGAGTCACTGATTGAAATCCCTGGAGTGAAAAGGCTTTGATTTTCTTCTTCAGTTAAGTCCACTGCTATTTTTTAGTGCTGAGGGTGTTTTCTCTTTTGTAATGACAAGTAATGTTCAAGGACACAGATGATGCAATGACCTCATTAGAAGTTTCCATAGTCTTGGATGGGTTCAGGAATGACTAGGTCCACTTCACCAAAGTAAGAGCCACCCAACTGAGTAGTGCAGTGAGCTCTCCCCAAACAAATTTCCAAGTATTCAACCATGAGTCAGTATCTGTTTCACCTAAGATCTCATAGTATTCTGATCACTGTGACTTAAGACAGAAAAATGTTATTTATTTGAGTTTAAAAGTGCAATTAGAGTTATCCTCGAATACGACTTATCATATATGATAATAATGAAAACTAAAATCAAAGCACACAAGGGACAAGTTCTGACTCAGCTTCCAAGTCAATTCATGGTTTATAAAGGAATTCTTTTAACACATCTTTTGTGACATGATGACAGAAAAAGACATTTTTATGATCTATAGGCAATCTCAAACAATTAAATGTCTTTGCATAATAACTATCCCACTTATCTATTACTACATAGTAAATCACTAAAAATAATGACTGAAAAATTAATAATCATGCATTTTGCTTATAAGTATAGAGTTAACTGGACTCAGCAAGGCAGTTCTCGCTAGCAGTCTCTCAAGAGGTTGGAGTCAGATGGTGGCTAGGTTGGGGTAAGTTTAAAGCATCCTTCATTCACATGATGGAGCCTGAGCTAGGAAGACTCAAAGAGCTGAGGGGCTGAACATTTGGGGCTCCATGGCATTGCCCCCAGCAGTGTGTTTGCATGTGTGTACGCATGCGTTCATGAGTGTGTAGTCTCCCCATGAGTCCCTCCCCATGGTGGCCTCAGGACAGGCTACTTACATGCAGCTGAAGACTCCCACATTCAGTGTCACAAGAGATACTTAAAGAATTCATGGCCTTTTCTGAACCTACTATCAGAAGTCAACCAGCATCACTTTGGCCACACTTAGTCTTTGAAGCAGCGATAAACTTCTATAGAGGTTCCAGGGAGCAGTCATAGGGTCTACCTCTGAGAGGGAGAAATGTCAAAGAATTTGTGGAAATGTTTTAAAATTGTGACATAAGGAACAAGAATTCGGCCTTTTAAAGCAGCATCTAGTATGAGTAGTTGAAGAAAGAAAAGAGAAAAAGATGATAGGAAAGGATATCAGTTTTGAACTTTAGACAAGAAAGGAAGGTCAGAAACTAGACTGTGCCATGAAGGAAGACTAAATAAATAAATAAATAAGTATGTAATATGTTTGTTTTTTTCCATTTGATTCTAGGAAAGATCAAATTCATTATTCTGTTTTGTTTTCTTATATGATAGTTCTCCCCAGTACTCAAATCTTCAGTAAAATGTTGCCACACTAATATAGCCTAGCATTAATGCAGGGTATTAAATGTTCTAGGGACAGAAGTGAAATAATACTTTAAAAAGCATTGTTCATAAGAGCCTAGAATGAACATTGAGGAATCAGCAATCATGTACCATTGGGAGTAAGGGGGACTACTGCATATACTAACTCAGGAAAACAGGAAACTTCCTTCTCTCCAATGTTCTAGAGGAAGGTGACCCTGAAACAAAGTGAAAAAAACAGGGCTTCCCATTAATTGTGGGTTATAGACATGGTTCCCCAAACCACCTCATTTGGATGCCAAAGGAAAGGATGATGACTAAAGATTATAGGGTGGGAAATCTTATAAAACAACATGACTTCTGCTATGTAGTAAGAGAAGTTTCATAGAGATTTTACATTCATTGTCACCTTAGAGCTGCTATAGTCCCCTTTTCAATTAGACTTCTGCCCTTGGTTAGTATTTGGCAGCTGTAAGTATAACACAGAATTCCATTCTTTCATGTGAATAATATTTTAAATTGTGACTAGTTGTAGCAGAAATAATGGAATTGGAAACATAATAGACATCTTTTAAATATTTTTTTCTGTATATGAAAACATGAAGATCTGCACTAAAAAAGACTTCATCATTGAACTTGCACATTCTATCTTGCTCACTTTGTGTATTTGAAGAATTTAACAAGACACTTGTTTCTTCAGGTCTATGAAACTGGACAGACTAATAATATTGATTCAGAACTTTCTGATGAAAATATTTCAAAGACATCTGCAAATACTTTTATTTTGTTATGTAAGACATGAACTTTTAAATTAAAAATTAATTACAAACCTGCCAGGTTAATGTTTCCACAGCTGTGCCTTTGTAACAGAGAAAAGTTTCGTTTAAAAAGGTTCATTCACTACCAGTTTATTCAAGATGGCTGACTGAAAAAAAGTGTTTCTTGCTTCCCCAGCTAAAAACTCTACTCAATGGCAGAAAAAATATGTATCAAAAATGAACACAAGAGTAAATTAATGAGTGTGTTGTAGAAACAAGATATATTCTATTAGCATACCACAGATATAAATAATTTTCGAAAGGCATAAGGTAAATGGGAACAGATTGACAATGAGATACAAGTCAACTGAAGAATCTACAAGCTCTACAGAGGTAACAGAGATGATGTCAGAGACAGAGACAGAGAGAGAGAGACGATTTTCTGAGCAAGACCTTGGAATAATCCCCAAATTGGGATAATGAAGCTATGAGAAGAGTGGGTCATATGCAATGAAATGACAGTTAATTATAGGGTGTGATCGATGAGCAAATACCATAACCCTTTGCACCGATGACTCTAATTTTTCTCTAAACAGAACGCTGAATTCAGTGTATGAAGGACCTTACTGCAATCTTCAGGGGTGGAAACCACCCTTTCCAGAAAACAAATTAATAAAAAACTTCAGTTGGTCATAAGCCCCACAAATCCCCTGAGTAATCACAAAAAGGAAACTCCCATAATCCAAAGTGGCTTTGACTACCAGGCAAATTATCATTTAGTCTGAGGAAATACACTTGCAGTTATTAATTTTGTTTAAACCAGACTCTTTAAAACGTGATCAAAACAAGAAAACAAAACATTGAAAAACTCAATATATAACAGATCTAAAATTATAAGGAACAGAAGAAAAATTCAACATGATTATAATTAATATCCTCAAAGACATTTCAAAGGACATAAAAACCACTGGAAACAGTTTGATATGAGAAGAAAAACTTCAGTGCTATTGGTAATATAAAATGTAAATGACAAAATACAAACTTAATATAACAGATGGCCAGAATAGCAACACACAGAGCTGAGGATTAAACACTAAAGTAGAAGTAGGATCATAGAATAAAAATATACAAAGTATAAGAAAAAGTAAAGAAGTATATAAGAAAGATATATTTTTAATGTCTAACATGTGTCTAAAGAGAGTCCCAGAGAAGAGAATAAAAACAGAGAGAAGGAATACCCCAAGACAGAACAAATAGGAAAATGCTTGAGAGCTAATGAAATCCTCAAGCCTTGAAATATCTGAGGATGCACTGAGTGAAAGAGGATTGATTTTAACACACACACACACACACACACACACTCCACATTTAAGCTGATGCTGGTAAATTGGCAAAGCTCTATAGAGAAAGAAAAATACCTTTAAAATTTCCTAACTATTTCACTGATACGTGGTATGTAAAATTGAAAACAACTAAAGAACAATACAAACAAATGAAGAAACAAAAACTCAAAGACACAGACTATAGTTTAGCGGTTATCAGAGGGTAAGTGGGGAGGGGAGTGGTAGATGAGCGTAAAGGGGATCAAATATATGGTGGTAGAAAGAGAACTGACTTTGGGTGGTGAACACATGATGTGATATATAGATGAAGTATTACAGAATTGTACACCTGAAATCCATGTAACTTTACTAACAATTGTCACTCCAAAAAACTTTAATTAAAAAAAAAAAAAATTTTCCTAACTAGCCAGGGCAATTTGATGAGAAAGAAATAAGGAGCATCCAGATTAGAAAAAATAAGGAAAAGTAAATTTGCAGATGACATGACCTTGTATATAGAGAATTCTAATAAGTGCCCAAAAATATTATTAGAGCTAATAAATTCACCATTGTTACAGGACACAAAATTAATACACAAAAATCAATTGCATTATACACAAAAACAGTAAACAAGCTGAAAATAAAATTAAGAAAATCATTCAATTTATAATAATGCTAAAAGTATGTAGAAGCAAATTCAACAAGAATAATAAATGGAAAGACATCACATATTCATGGATTGGAACACTTATTAGTGTTAAATGGCAATAGTCTCCAAACTGAACTGCAGGTTCAATGTAATCCCTATCAAAATAACAGCTGCCTTTTTTTGGCATAAATTGTCAAGCTGAGTCTAAAATTCATTAGAAAATTCAAGGGACCTTCACACTGCCTTCCATAGCGATGGCATCAATCTGCATTCCTTCCAACAATGTATAAGGGTTCCTTTTTCTCCACAGCCTCTCCAACACTTGTTATGATTTGTCTTGTTGACGATAGCCATTCTAACTGGTGGGAAGTGGTATCCCATTGTGGGTTTTATTTGCATTTCTCTGATGATTAGTGATATTGAACATTTTTTCATATGTTTATTGGCCATCTGTGTGTCCTCTTTGGAGAAATGTCTATTCAGGCCCTCTGCCCATTTTTTAATTGGATTATTTGTTTCTGTTGTTGTTGAGTAGTATGCGTTCCTTATATATTTTAGATATTAGCCCCTTAATGAAGGCATTATTTGTAAAAGTCTTCTCCCATTCAATTGGTTGCCTCTTTATTTTGTCAATGGTTTCTTTGCTGGGCAGAAGCTTTTCAATTTGATATAGTCCCATTCATTTATTTTTCAGCTTTTACATCCCTTGTCTTTGAAGTCAAATTCATAAAATCCTCTTTGAACCCAAGGTCCGTAAGTTTAGTACCTATGTTTTCTTCTATGCAATTCTTTGTTTCAGGTCTTATGTTTAGGTTTTTGATCCATTTTGAATTAATTTTGGTACATGGTGACAGATAGCAGTATAGTTTCATTCTTTTTCACGTGGGTTTCCACTTCTCCCAGTATCATTTATTGAAGAAGCTGTCTTTTCTCCATTGTATGTTTTTGGCTTCTTTGTCAAAAATTATCTGGAAGGCAGTGTGGAGGCTCCTTAAAAAATTGAGAATAGAATTACCATATGACCCAGCAATCGCTCTCCTGGGTATCTATCCAAAAAAACTGAAAACATTTATCCATGAAGATTTATGTGCTCTGATGTTCATTGCAGCTTTATTTACATGTAAGTGGCCAAGACATGGAAACAACCAAAGTATTCTTCAATAGACGAATGGATAAAGAAGTTGTGGTGTGTGCTCGCTTCAGCAGCACATATACAAGAAGTCGTGGTGTATATACACAATGGAATACTATTCTGCCATAAGAAAAGATGAAATAGTACCATTTGTGACAACATGGATGGATCTTGAGATTATAATCCTAAGCGAAATAAGTCAGACAGAAAAAGTAGAGAAGCATGTGATTTCATTGATATATAGCATATAAAACTGAAAACAACAAAAGAACAAGACAAACAAATGAAGAAACAAAAACTCATAGACACAGACAATAGTTTAGTGGTTACCAGAAGGTAAGGGGGTTAGGGGTGGGAGATGGGGGTAAAAGGAATCCAATATATGGTGATGGAAAGAGAGCTGACTCTGGGTGGTGAACACATGATGTGATATATAGATTATGTATTACAGAACTGTACACCTGAAATCTATGTGACTGTACTAACAATTGTCACCCACAATAGACTTTAATTTAAAAAAAAGACAAAAGAAAGAAAGTTCAAGGAACCTAGCATAGCCAAAACAATCTTGAAAAAAAGAAGTACAAAGTTGAAGGACTTACACTCCTGATTTGTAAATTTAACACAAAACTGTGAAAATAAAGACTTGTGACACTGGCATAAGAACGAATGTAATAGAATTTAGACTCCAGAAATTAATCCTGACATATATGGTCAATTGATTTATTTTTCAATAAGGGTGTCAAAACAATGGAAACAGATTTGTCTTTTCAACGCATGGGGCTCAGACAACCAGATAGTCACATGTAAAAGAGTGAAATTGGACCCTTATATCACACCATATACAAAAAGTAACTCAAAATAGATCAAAGATCTAAATGTAAGAAGCAAAATTATAAAACTATTAAAAGATAACATAAAGGAAGATCTCCTTCGCCTTAGATTCATCAATGATTTCTTAAATATGAGAATGAAAAGTACAAGCAAAGAGGGGAAAAACAGACAAATTGAACTTCATCAAAAGTATTTAAGCATTAAAGTACACTGAGACAGAGTTGCCATATGCCCTAGCAATTCTACTCCTAGGTATATACTCAAGAGAATTGAAAATATATCTCTACCCAAAATTTATGCATGGAAGTTTATAGCAGCATTATTCATAATAATTTAAAAATATAAACAACACAAATGTCCACCAAGTAATGAATGGATAAACAAAATACAGTCTATGCATACAATGGAATATTATTCAGGCACCGAAAAAAACGAAGTACTGGTACATGCTACAACATAGATGAAACTTGAAAATATTATGTTAAGTGAAAGAAGCCAGAAACAAATGGCCACATATCATATATTTCCCCTACATGACATGCCTAAACTAGGTAAATCTATAGAGACAGAAAGTATATTAGTGGTTTCCAGGGGCTGGAGGGAAAGCGAACAGGGAGTTACTGATAAGGGGTACAGGGTTTCTTTTTGGAATGATGAAAATATTCTTAAAACAGAGAGTAGCGAAGGTGGCATAACCTGAATGAATACACTAAATACTCTAAAACATAGTCTAAAGATATTTTTATACATATACAATATTTAAATTATATATCCTAAATACACTAAATATACTTAATTCCACACTTTAAAATTAATTTTATAAAATATGAATTATATCTCAATTTTTAAAAATTGTAAACTTCCCAACTTGAAAAAAATAATACCTACAAAAAACAAGAGACAAAATGACATTAAACTTCTCATTACCAACATAAATACTAGAAGAAAATATTACAATATTTTCAAGCTTCTCAGGAAAATAATGTTTTGAACAAAAAATTATATACCCATCCAAATTAGGACTCAGCTGTGACAATATTAAAATATTTATGTATTTACAAGGACTAGGAAATTTTCATCCGTAACCATTTCTACAAAGAAACATTCCAGCAAAACAAAACAAAAATGTAAATCTAAGAAAGAGAAATATAGTATAAATAAGAAAAAGTTATGAGCAATGCATAGAGAAATATATATGTTTGAATATAAACATGTTTATAGAAAAATTAAAAACAAAATCCCTAGGATATAATTAAATATAATTAAAAATAAAATCCTGAGGATATAAAGATATAATGGTGAGAGGAAAAGGTACTATTTTAAAACTGAATGCTATATTATTTCAATAAAACATGGGAAGTAACAGAAAAGTACAAATATCTTAAGATGTGGGGGGAGGGATTATACTGATTAATTCTAGACACTGATAAACACATTTGAATAGCAGGTACAAAGTATGCCTCCACGGTGTGATGCAGTAGTTTACAGCAGAGTAGTCCTCCTTATAAATATTGGAAAAGCTGCGTAAAATTGTTTGAAAATTGTGTGATAGCACGAGAGAGTTTTAAGGGTAGCCAAGATATGAGGGGCCAAGATCTAGGTGTGTAGAAAGTTTTTGCTCTCCAGCTAAGAATCTATGAAGAAGTATCAGTTTCCAGATGCTAAGGAAATAAAAATTGGAGCTTAAGATCAACCACAGTGAAAGGAACCTGGAAAACACTCCAGAGTTTCAGCTAAAATACCTAAACTATTATACCTTAAGAATTAAAACTAACAAGAAATAGAGTAGATCTTAAAGAGACTGAAAAACAGCCTTAAATTAGCTCAATCCATGATGTGTTTAAAGCAATTATCTCCTACTTTTTCTGCCTACCAGAAGCTATAGGAAATCATTCCTGGAGTAGGATAACATCATCCAGAACTCTGATAAATTTTTAAATATGTGACTTACACAGTAATAAAATGTTATTAATCAAAACAGAACCAAGAGAAAAAAAATGAGCATTAGAAATACACCAACAGGCTGTCCAGGTATTGGAGTTATTAACATAAATTTTAAAATAACTGTAATTAATACATTGAATAAGATAAAAAAGAAAATGAAGAAGTTCACCCGGAGCTAAAGTATTTTAAAAAGGGATCAATTTAAACTTCTATTACTGAAAATACAGGAACTGAATCTAAGAACTCAATACAGAGAGTTCATTAGACACAGCTAAACAGTGGATTGATAATCTGAATTATAGATTGAAGGTTGATGACTAAAGAGATAAAAGGATATAAAATTCAGAAAACAGTCTTAGAAATAAATGGAACATGCTTAAAAGGTCTAAAAATGGTAATTAGAGTCTCAGGAGAAAAGAGACAGATACACGCCAGAAGCAATACTTGAAGAGATAATGAATGAGAATTTTCCAAAATTTACGGAAGACTTCAACTCATAAATTTAAGAAACCCAGCAAACCTCAAGCAAGGTAATAAAGAAAGCCACGTTCAGTTTGTTGCAAATGTTTAAAAATCGAAGACAAAAAGAAATATTACTGAAACACAAACAATAAAAGGCTATCTTCAAAGAAGGAACAATCATGCTGAACCTGAGTTCTTCACAAGAAAATAAAAGGAGAGGGGATAATCCAGAAGAAAATAGAATAATTTACTTAAAGTTCAGGAAAAAAAAAATGCCTACCTTAACTCATATACTTTTGAAAATATTTATCAAAAATAAAGGTTATAGGGTGGTCAGTTAGCTCATTGGTTAGAGCACAGTGCTCATAACACCAAGGTCGCCGGTTTGATTCCCACATGGGCCACTGTGAGCTGTGCCCTCCACAACTAAATTGAAAACAACGACTTGACTCGGAGCTGATGGGTCCTGGAAAAAACACACTGTTCCCCAATATTCCCCAATAAAAATTATAAATAAATAAATAAAGGCTATAAAGACATTTATAAACAAAATTGGGGAAATTCATTATCAGCAGATCACATTAAAAGACATACTAAAATAAATTTTTATACGCAAGGAATATAACCTTAAAGCATTGTAAAACAACAAAGATCAATAGAAAATCCAAAGGTAAATATGTGCAAAAACTAATATAAATATTGATTATACAAAATAGTAATAACAATTTGGTGATTAAATTTTTGGGACTAAAACACATGACAGAAATAGCAACAAATGGAGAGGTAGATAGATTTAAACTGTTCTAAATTTCTTTCATTGTTTTGGAAGTGGCAAATGTACTTATATTAGACATTAATGGTCAAAATTATGATCTATGTTGTTAAGATTAATGTTGTCAATTCTAAGGCAACCACTAAAAAGTAGTCAAGAATATGTAACTATCTAGTAGAAAATAAATGAAATGAAAAAGAAGAAGTCTTGATTAATCTAAAAGAAGGTCTGAACAGGAATAGAAAACATGTAAGAAAGACAAAAAAATAGTAAAACGGTAAATTTAAAGGCAAATATGTCAGGAACCACATTGTTTTTTTTAAATTAAAAGTACTGAAATATCACACTGACACAAAAGAAACTTCAAATATACACTGTATAGAAAAAAAACACGGAAAAACAAAAAACCCCAGGTCTTAAATTTAAGGATACAAAAATGTTATAGTAAAAAGATGAGAAAATATATGCCATGCAAATGTTAACCAAAAGTAAGCTGGTGTAGCTATGCTAATATCAAATTAGACTTTAAGGGAAGAAACATTACTAAAAATAAAGACAAACAAAAATAATAATAATAAAAATGTCAATCAACAAGGAAGATAGAAAATTTCTAACTGTCCATGCAACTAACAACGTAAGTTTAAAATATTTAAAGTAATGGTTGAAAGTAAAAGCGGAGAAATCCTTTATCATAGTGAGATATTTTAGCATACTTCTCTGAGTAACTGCTATTGAACCAAACAAAACCAATTCCATAAGGATACAGAATACCTAAACAACATTATTAATCCAGTCAATTTAAATGGAACATCACACATGGCAAGTGCATTCTACACATAATTTCCAGGTGCAGGTGAAACACATACCAAAATTAAACATATTCAAGGCTGTAAAGCTAGTCTTAGCAAAGTTTAAAAAATTGAAATCACACACAGAATTTATTTGGACTATAATGAAAGCTAGGAACCAATGACAACAAAAATAAACTACAAATGAAACAAATATTTTAGAAATCAAGCAATGCATTTCTAAGTAACCTATAAGTCAAATATGAAATGTCAATAAAAACTACAAATATTTTAAGTTGAATGATAATGAAAAGAATACAGGTTATACGTATAAGACAGATAAAACTCATACTTAGAATAATAGATTTTCATTCTCAGGATCTGTTGATTTGCACAAGGTGACTAAATTTATGAAAAGAAGAAATAAATCTTAGCCTCATCTATAGCTGGACTTTTTAGTCTTCCTCTGGTTAAAGGAGGTGAGGTAAGGGAATATTATGATTTAGGAAACATGTTTTGCTTTGTTTTTCAATCTGAAGAGGGTTTTTGCTATTTTATGCATTCTCAGTGATTATTCTCATTTTTGTCATCATGACAATTGGGAAGCAGTCTTGTTTGTTTGTTTGCTTTTTTTGGTTTATGAGGTTTTTGTTTGTTTGTCTTTGGGGAGTTAGCATTCTTTACTAACACACTGGTTTGTTGAGACAATGGATCTGAGGACACCACTTCAGTCCTAATTGCTGAAGTGACTGTCCATGCAGATTTCAATCCCCTGCTCCCAGGAAGGAAGGGGATGCATTTTGCCATTCTCATGGTCCTCACAGTATTTCAGAAGAAAAAAATCCTAACTTTATTCCTGTTAGGCAGTTTCTTCTTGGGCGTGGTGTAAGATTTCATCCTTTTCTTGGCACCACAAAGTATGTCTACACCAAGGATGACAAGGGAGAGGCTTTTTAATGTGAAGTTCACACAGGGTACAGCCAGTTCCCAGGTGCGTGCCAGCAAGACTTGATCTGCTGATCAGGATGAATTTTTTTCCTTATCTTGAACTTCCCTGTTAGCTTTTTGTGAATATTTGTATCCTCCCATAGCTTCATTTGCAGGTGAAGGGAAAGAACATGGGTTTGACCCAGGGGAGCAGAAGGACAGGAAGCAAAAAGCCTTCTAACCAAAGTACAGCGCAAAAGACAACATACCCCAATACTATGTCTAAAATGTTTTTTGGTCATAAAAACTTTGAAAGCCTGAAAAATATTATTTTACCTGTCCCTGGGGGGGAGGGAGAGTTTCACCCATGCACATACAAGTTTTGCATATAATTTTAAGACATTTCTAGGAATGTCTAGTGTCTATTTGTGAACACTGATTTCAGGACCCATGGCTTTAACACTTGCAAAAAGAAAGAATAAAATTATGAAAATTAAAACTAGCATGGGAAAGTGAATAGAAATGCATATTTCTTTAAGTATACCAACCCACTTAAAAGCTTAGATTTTTCAGTGTCTTCCCTGACTCAGCACTCAACAGGTTAAAGCCATGTATTGTTCCCCTGCCACTTAAAGAACCCTCATCAACCATGCCTTTTATTTTTCCAGGTAGCATACCCACTGAAGCAAGACAGTGAAAAGAGAAAAGAAAAAAAGAAATTTCAGCACATTTAAGATCATGCGCTTGATAAAGCTGTTTTCCTAGCCAGACAAAGTGTGAAATTCCTTTCATGGTTTTTAGTGTAAGTAATTTGATCAGATCACCATTCAGCATGTCACCCAGAGCTGCTCCATTGTTCTGAGTGCTTCCCTGAAAATGTTTCGTCCCATCCAACTTCTCCACTGATGGAACAAGATTAACAGGATTAGGTGTCTCTCATTTGTTCCTTTTTTATTTGACAAGACTCTATTAGTTCACCTGTTGGGAAAATCTCAGTGTTAGATTTTTTTTTTTCAAATATGTTTTATTTTATTGTTGTTCTTTTGATAGGTTCAGGTTTTTCCTACCCAGAATATCTCTTTGTAAAAGTCTATATACCTTCATAATATAAAAGTTTATCTTTTAAACTTTCTCCATCTCTAAACTTGGTTAATGCTCAAGAAGCTGCCTTTTTGACTGCATTTATTAGCATCTACTCCCATTCCCTTATCAGGGGTGTCCAAACTTTTTTCAATGTTTTTTACCAAGGGCCATATGCAGTAAAATACACAAACAACCAGGCCACTCACTCGAGGTGAAGTACGTATTGCCTCACCTGGTTTATTCAAGTAAACTAAATATATTTTTGGAATTTGCTGTGGGCCAATTAAAAATGGATTGCGGGCCACAGTTGGCCGGCGGGCCGCAGTTTGGACACCCCTGCCTTACATGGTAAATAATGGACATTAGGATTATGACCTCTGAAGGTGTATCCTTAATTAAGAAAATATATTTTCCTCTGGATTTTCCACTTCAAGTCCAAATTAATTCTTTCTGTACTGTTCAGTTAAGCTATTGATCTGGAGAGAAGAGAGGAAAATAGAGAGGAAGAGAAGAAAAAAAACACAAAAACAAAAGGATTAGTTAAGTACCTGCAGTGTTTCAAGGGATATGTGAGGAATGTCCTTTTTCTCTCATTTCATCCTGGTGTCATCTCTGATACAGGATTTATAATCCTAATGGTGTCTACTCTCACTAGCCTATTAGTGAACTAATGACATTATTGCTCAGAGGCAGATGACTCATAACCCAGCTTTGTTAACCTAGTACTCATACCTTCCTCCTTTACTCCCCCCTCAGTGCTGGCAGCTTGCAGGCATAAGGCGTCTTAAGTAACTCAGCTCAAGCCCTGCAGAGTTGACCACCCTCTCCACCCGATCTGCGGACGAAATCTGCATCTGCTTCAGCCCTTCTAGGAGAATGAGACTTCCCACTCAGGATTCTGACTCCTGCTTCCAAAACTGTAAAATACCCTGAAAGCATCTCATAACTGTTAGCCTTCATTGTGTCACTCCTAACCCTCCCTCATCTCTGTCCTTTGCATTTATCTTCCAAACTAGAACTTTTTTTGAAAATGAAAGAGTGCATTATTAATGATTAAGGAAGACATTGGGCATAAATTGGGACTGCCCCACGCAAACCAGGATCTATGGTTTTCTGGGAGCCATACTGCTTCTCCACTAGTGTCAAAATAGGTTTCATGAAAACTTTTTACTTCCTTCCTTCCTTTTCCTTTGGGTTGAGTGTGTTGTTCCTTTTCTAAAATCAAAAGTTAACACAATTTGCTCAATGGTTTGCCTTTCTTCTTCTATAACTAAAAATTTAATGCTATAAACATGCATGTTTAGCTATATAATGTTATTATTTTTGAGAGTCTTGCTATATGGTCCTCATGTATAGGTAATTATTATGAATATCCAACAAGTTCTTGAGAAATATGACCATTCTCTAATTTGAGGAAAAAAGGTTCTAGATATGTGTATTGTTAAATTGTTCACTATATTGAAGTCAATCACATAATTAGTGAGAGGATTGTTACAATATTTCACTAGAATTATGCATTTATCAAATTTTCCTTGTAATATTATCATTATTTTAACCTTAACTATTTTCTGGCTGTGACATTAGGTGTTCATAAATTTAGAACAATTTTATTTTTTTTTCCCCAGTGAATTGAATGGTTATACTGAATTTCTTCATCTCTGATAATGGTTTTTGCCTTTAAGACTTTTTTGTCTGACATATAGGTACACCATATTTCCTTTGATTGATAACTGCTAGTATATATATATTTTTCTGTGTCCTTAGCTTTAATGTGTTTCATGCAAAGAATATATAAGTGGATATTTCTATGTAATCCAGGCAACTCTACCTTACAGCTTGTGCGTTAAGCCATACATTGTGTTATGGATATACTTTTAACTGTGTTTGCGATCATATTTTTCTGATTGTGCTGCATTCTCTGAATTTATTTTTTTCCTCTCCTATGTTCTTTTGGATTATTTTAATTCCACTTTTTTCACAAGTTGTGAAATCATTCAACCTGTATTAACATGCATTCTTGTCTAAATTATAAAGGTATTGTCTTTCTCCTCATCCTGATCCATGCAATTACCTTTGAGCATTATCTCTACCCCTTTTTACATATCATGCCATTCTCTTCTTTTTTTTCTCAAATACACCATTATTTTATTGTTTTACACAGTCATGTTTGTTTGGATTTCTTCACATCTAATAATTTATTTGCTTCATATTGTTTTTCATCCTAAAGTATCTTCTTTAGAAATTTCTTTAGAATCATTTTATATTTCTCTGAAGGTGTCTATATTTCAGCATCTTCTCTTGAATCTTACTTGCTTGGGTTTATAATCCTACTTGGACTGTTACTTTCTCTCACCACTTTGAAGATATAATTATACTGTGTTATTGCTTCTACTGTTGTGGTGGGAAGGCTGCTCTAATTCTAATTGTCATTCCTTTGTAAATAATTTGTCTTTTATTTGTAACTTCTTTCAAATTTTTCACTGTCTTGGGTGTTTCACAGTTTTACTGTGATGTATGTAGGAATGGATGTCTTTCTTATTCCAACGTAGGATTTAGTAGATCTGAGGATTAATGACTTTAATTATGGATAAATTTTACCCACTAAATTTACAAATTCTGAATCAGGTGACCTAAGATGAGTTGGGGCTAACTTCTAAGATAGTCAAAGATGAATTTCTAGGAACAAGGGCTGAAAAGAGGAGGGACAATGAGAAATTTTTGAACTTCTCTGGGGAACTCGTTTGGGCTGAGAACTTTTGAACTGCCTCAGATGCCTCTAGTGTGAATTTCCCTCCCTTCTTCCCAATAGCAGATTGAGACTCGCTTATAATCAGTTTTAAATTACAAACACAGACGGAAATTTCCCAACACCTAGTTTGACTTGTTGAGTACTCAGCCAACAAATCTTTAACAAGATTAGTAAGGTGCCATGTAAAACAAAATTTAAAAGTGTCCATCCAAGACCTTTTGAAATTTAAGTTTATTATAAGTTTTTCCAACCCTGAAGGAGAACCTCAGCCAGGCTGGTAGATTCTGTAATGAGTGCATTTGGGGGGAAATGGTTACTTGATAAATCAATCTATTGAATTTAGTGGTGGAGGTCTAGAAACCAGTTCTTCAAATAAAGATCAACAATTACCATTTTTATATGTAGCAATTACTTTATGGGTGGGGCCTCTTTAGAGTCTGCTATAATATAATATTGATTTAAATATTTTAAGCAGAGAAAAAATAACTTTGAAAATATGATTTGCTTCTTTTGGAACTTTATTAACTCCACAGGCATGTAGACCCAAGATTTACTTCATTTTATTTTCAGAAAGGTCAGTCACCTTCTATACCAAGATTATAGTCTGTTAGTTCATTCACTAAATCAACCAAATTTTACACCTGAGATTTATTTGATATTTGTCCTGCACTAAAACTGCTTCACTCTCAAAATCAAAGATTTGATTGTGTCATTAGTTGTTATTATTTAAATATCTTGTATAAGTCTTCCCATGGAAACAGCTCATCACCATGAAGACTTCAAATCCATTAACCTTTTCATTATATCTTCTTTTCTTTTCTTTTTTATGATTTCTTCTTCTGGAATTCATGGACTTCTATTACAGTTAACTTCTTATAAACACACTCACTTTTTGTCTTTTTCCCTTAATCTCAGTCACTTGCAAAACAAGAAGTAGCATTAATCTAATGATCACCTGACTTCTCTATGTCCACACTCATACAGCTGAAAATTGCTGAATAAAATCACACAAAATGTGACTCAACACTAGCCAAGGGTCCAGATTAATTTCTCAATAGGATAAATAAAATCACCTTCTTCCCATCTCTTTGATATATCCTTGGTATTTAGAAAAGTGTGTATGTTTTGTTCTACTGGTTATCTTTATAACCCTGCTTCAATAATTACTTATCTATGACGAAACTTACTCCACTCCTTGGCAAGACTGTCTCATGTCTTTTTTCTCACTCCTGAAACTCTACATTTCCTTGTTTCTGCTGAGCACATTCCTAGTACTTCACTGAAACAACCCTTAGACAGTATCTGATCTTACTAGTTTCTACTTTGTTAACCCAGACCTTATTTCTTTCCTCTTGTAAAAATAGAGAAAGTATCCTATTTCTTAGCCAATGAAGAATCTTCCCATCTCTGCCTTTCAAAGACTCTCTTAGACTACTTCTGAGTACTCAATCTCTGTAGTTACTGAATCATTTTTTTTTCCACACAAGCTCTACTATCTACCATCAATAAAATAAAGGGAAAAAGGAAGAAACCTTGATTTTTTTTCGTTTGTTCCAGATTCTCTCACATTTCTCTGCTTCTCTTAAGGGCCATGTTTTTATGTCACCTGCTCATTATATCTGATCAACAATTTCCTCTTACTATTCTATTCGTTTCAATGGGTCTTCCTCCCTTACTACTCCACTGAAATGGATTGTGCCAAGGTCATCAGTTACCTATATGTTACTAAATCCAATTCTGCTACATACAAGTAGAAACTGAAACAGTTGACTACTCCTTAGTTCCTGAAAGGTTTTCCCTATACTATCTGTTATGGACTAAATATTTATACCCACCCAAAATTAATATGTTGAAGACCTAACCCCCAGTGTATTTAGAGATGGAGTCTCTAAGGAAGTAATTAAGGTTAAATGAGGTCAGAAGGGTGGGGCCTTGATCCAATAGAGTTAGGGTCCATATAAGAAGATACGCCAGATCTGTCTCTATCTCTGTCTCTGTCTCTGTCTCTGTCTCTGTCTCTGTCTCTGTCTCTGTCTCTCTCTCTCTCTCTGTCTCTCTCTCTTCTCTGTCTCTCTCTCTCTCTCTCTCTCTTTCTCTCTCCACATGTGCTCCGTGGAAAGGCCATGCAAGGACATAGTAGGCCTCTGGGGACAGAAAGAGAGCCCTCACCAAACACTGACCATGCTGGCATCTTGATTTTGGACTTCTAACTTCTAAAACTGTGAGAAAATAAATTTCTGTTGTTAAGCCACACAGTCTGTGGTACTTTGCAATGGCAGCTATACAGGATTTAGACACCATGTTCTCCAGATTTTCTTCCAACTCTTTCACTGCTCCTTTACAATTCCAGCTTGCCTACCCTAACATCAATATGGGATTTTCTTATAGCTAAATCTTTATTTTCTCTCTTTGTATTCGCAACTAAAGCAATCTCAAGCTTGTCCATGGTTTTCGCTACTATCTGAAGGCTGATAACTCCCATGATTTAATTTCTAGTTAAATTTCTTCTGAAATTTCCTACCCAACTGATTACTGACGGAGAAAAGAAAATGTTGAAAGATCACATTGGCTCCTAAAGCTTCTGCCCAGAAGGGACGCACTCATATTCACATTCCCATTTGATTTATCAAGGCAAATCACCTGGCCATGTGGGACTTTAGTATGTGCCTGGAAGAAGAGAGAGGATCAAATTTTGTGATCATCACCAATGACTACTATAACCCAATACCTGTTTCTCCTCCACACAGCTAAGATCTCTTCTATACCTCAGCACTTACACCACTATTCACTCAGTGCCAAAAGTTTGTTGGCACAATTGACTCCTTCCTTTTCCTCATCCTCCATACGCAATCTTTAGTTAGTCCTATACACCCTTCCTTCTACAAGTGTCTAGAATGCATTTCTTGCTATATCTATGCCACAGCCTAGTCCAGATCACTGCCATCTCTTATCTGAACTAATATGCCACTATAACTGAACCTCCCACCTCCTCTCTTTCTTTCTCTTGATCTGCATTTTCTGCTTTGCCCTTCTTCAATCCATTTCCCACATTTCAGGTAGAAGGATATACTGGATATGAGGAAAGAAAGCCATGTCAGTAGCTCCCATCACCATCTCCCAACATGTCTTGAACTGCTTTTCTCATTCACTATTCTTCAGCCAGGCCTTGCTTTTCACATGCGTTGCCATCTTCCTGGCATGCTCACCTCTGACTGTTCACATGGCTGTATCTTTCTCATCTTTGACTACCAGCTTAAATGTTATTCTCTCAGGCAAGATTTTCCCAGTAACTTTATTTTGGCAGTGACACATACTCGCTCCTCCCCAACTCTATTTCTAATACAGAACACTATTCCTGATACTTTAGTAAATTTGAATTTTATTTAATAAACATAATAAAATGTATTTATATTTGCTTATCTGTTTTTTTTCCTCCCTGAGTTGACAGGATGTCTCCTTCTTGTTCTTTAGTGCATCCCTGGTACTTAGCAGAGTGTCTTAATAAATGTTTATTCAATGAATAAATGGCAAACTTCAAGCTTGCAAAGCTCAAGCCAATGCTTACTTGAGCAAAAGGCAGACTTTAAATATGCTTTTCTGCTTCTCTTACTACTTTGCTCATAGTATATGTTCAGTGAGTAGAACATCCCTTGCCTACAATTCGTACACAACAAATACTTATTGAATCAGTGAATGACTGAATGTGGTAAGATGTATGAGAAACAAATAGCAGATTATTTGCAGTTTTTATTGGCCTTCCCTTAGCCTTTGGCTTTGTGCATGAGAATCATTTATGAATCACACTATGTGTTTTTAGCCTAGACCCTGGTGACTGACATGTGAACATCATGTTATGCTTAACTCCTTGCTGAAAGTCCACACTAGAACAATCTTCTTGCACAGATGTTAAAATTTACAACTGAAGAACTTGAGATGATATTCTGACTTCTTTATTTTAAACTTGATTCATCACCTGATACTACTTTTGAATGTATATAAACTGCTCCTGCTACAAAGAAAATAAAACTGTTATATTATATTCAGTACATATTTGTTATGTTTTTTATTATTTATAATCAGAGTTGTTAGAACATATAACTAATTCTGCTTCCTAAATAATTACAAATAAAAATCATTAAACAGCAAATATTCTAATAATAAAATCCCAGGATGACATTCCCTATTTCAGGCAGATCGTAAATAATGATTCTATTTAATAAGATAACATTTTGTTACTTTAGTGTTAATTTTTCAACCATTTGCTACAAAGTAACATTGAGATATTTAGTGGGACCTTGAGGAATATCAACTTACATGTGCCTTAAAGTATTTTCAAGCTAATTTATTTTATCTATGCCATAAAGACTAAAATCTTCAGACTTCTGACACCTATTTACCTATTCAGTAGAACAAATTTAAAATAACCAATTTAAGCAGGATCCTGACCTAGTCAAATTAGTTAAGATAATCTCAAACAAATAAGGGATAATTTCCTAACTAAATTTGTGCCCTTTTTTAGTTCCTCAGCTTCAGTGAAGACACAGAAACTATGCTTATGCCGTATTTCCTGCCAAGGCAGCATGGAACTGTACACATGTGACCTGAGAACCTTCAGAATTCAGTCGAGAAAATTTTTTATTCAAGACAGTTTTCTCAGAGGACATCTGGTCCACCCATTTTTCCAGGTTTTTGTTTTGTTTTGTTTTGTTTTTTAATGAAAATGGCAGTAGATCAACAATGAATCAGCAAAGATCTTGGAACATCACTGACACCATAACAGCCCTCTGCAGAATTTCTCTTAAGTGAGTTGTTCTTACTATGACCTCATCAGTCTATATTGAGGTCCACTAAAAGAAGATCCCAGTTAAGCACAGTGATAAATCAAATAGGAACTTGGTGTCAAGATTGATGTTAATTACATCACAATGTTTTATTATTTTTTTAATGAAAAAAAAAACCCAGGGGGTATTTCTATAGTTTTAAAGATCTTGAGAAAAATTTTTTTTTTACGTTTTGATTTGTTTTTCTGTCTTCTTTTGCCTCATTGTCAAGCTAAGTTTCTGTTTCTTTGTCACATATAAGCCATTATAAATATTTTCTGGAATAAGAATACGTACACAGAGATATACATATATCTATACATATATACATGCATATATAATGTACTATACATATATATAAAATATATGACTAACTCCTCTAGCAACCTTCTATGATCAGGTATTAGTCTTTTTTGAGGACAGTGTCCTAACCAAAGAAATAAATGTTCAATAATGCAATTTTACTCTAGTGGAAAGCATGGAGAGATATTAGTGAGTAGAAAGAAAAATATCCAAGTAATACCCAAATTACCTATCCCATCTGATCACTGGACCATTCTAAAGTATACTCAACTTTAAAAATCAATTTCAATCCAGATTTAAGGCAGAAAATTGAAGCTTAGCCTTCTTACTTTGATTCTTTTATTGACTCTTCTTGGGCCATCATTAAGCTCCTTAGAACCCTTCCTTTCCCATATTGTTTCCTCCTTTATTTCAACCTAATAGGCAAGAACAGACCATCACAGAGATTTCCTGCATTTAAAAATTAATATATTCTCAAGATGGCAGAGTACGTAAATGGTGTGCTCACTTCCTTTCAGGACAACATCAACTACAACTAAACCACAGAACGACCATTATTGAGAATTGCCTGAAACCTAGCTGAATGAAAGCCCTACAACTAAGGACATACAAAGGAAGCCACTTCAAAACTGGGAGAAGGGGTAGAGACATGGACTGGGCTGGTCCCTGACCCACATGTGACCATTAAAATCAGGAGGGATATCTCACCTACACAAGATGCTGCCTGAAGTTGTGAGGGGTCACAGCCATCCCCAGTTCAAGATCTCAGTGCTAAAGAGAGAAGTCTCCACAACTTTGGGCTATGAAAACCAGCAGATATTGTGGCTGAGTGAGAGAGAGAGAGCCTACATTTCCAGGTGCTCCTCTTAAAGGGATCCCATAGGTACTTACTCACTAATAGAATCACTGGTTCTGACCTCCAGCACTGGGACAGCAGCTTGAAAGTCACCAGGGACACACAAGGAGGAACTGAATTGTCTAGCCTCAGGGTAATACTTGGAGGGGCAGCTTTCTCTTGAATGGAAACAATGGTGGAAGCCATTGTTTTTTGTTGTTGAGCCCTCCACCTGCCTGCATGCAGACACCGGTGGCTGCCCTATCTAAATCCATCAAACTGGCTATCACCTTTCATCAGCCCACCCCACTGATTCCCTGAGACCACAGCCCAACAAACTTTTGGGCATACCTAAGCAACTTCCAGTGTCTTTTGCATATAAATAGCCTGCCTTAGCTCATGATGAGGACTTTCATAAAATCTCTCAAAGGTTCATAAAACCTAAATAAACAGCATCTGGCTTTGGAATGTCCCATACCTCTGGCTGAGCAGCCCTAAGCCCAGCACTAGTGACAGCCAGCCTTTGTTTGCATCTTGGCCTCTCAAGGCACCTCCAAGCACAGTGCAGGCATTGGCCATCTCTGGAATGCTTTGTGTCTCATGCCAAAGGGCCCCAGGCTGGGCACAGTCTGCTGCTGAACTTGGCCTGCAGCGGGTCCCCTCTTAGGAGACCCCAGGGCTGGGAGGCCCAGTGGCCAGATTTGGACTGGCCCTGAAAATCACCCAGCTACCTCCAAAGAAAACACACCCAAAGCACAGACTGGGCAGGTACTATAGCCCTGCTGAGGCAGATCTACTCTGTAGGGTCAGCCCCTGAAGCACAGCTTCTCCACTGTAGTCATGGCCAGCCCTTCCAACCAATCAGCCTGAGGGTCAATCCCTTCCATTGACATGCAAACCGCAATCAAGTCTCAATTACAATAGGAGGGCACATAAAACCCACACAAGGGACACACCTGCAGTACCCAGTTAAGGTGACCAGGGAGACTGCACCACTGGAGCTCACAGGATATCTACTACATAAGGCCATTCTACTAAGACCAGGAGTCATAGCAGCCCTACATGGAAACAAACACAGGGAGGCAGCCAAAATAGGGAGAATAAGAAACATTTCTCAAATAAAAGAACGGAACAAAGCTCCGGAAAAAGAATTAAACAAGGTGGAGACAAGCAATCTACCTGATGAGGAGTTCAAAACACTGGTTATAAGGATTTACAGTGATCTCAGGGAAACTTCAACAAACAGACAGGAAATATAAAAATGGACATAGCAATCATAAAAAAATAAAGTCAGAAATAAAGACTACAATAACTGAAATGAAGACTACATTACAGGGAATCAACAGTAGATTAGATGAAGCAGAGGACTGAATCAGCAACTTAGAAGATAAGATAGCAGAAAACACCCAATCAGACCAGCAAAAAGAAAAAAGAAAAAAGAATAAAAAAAAAGAGAGTTTTTTGTACCTCTGGGACATCAAGCATACCAACATTCGCCTCACAAGGGTAGCAGAAGAAGAAGAGAGAGAGCAAGGAATTGAAAACCTATCTGAAGAAATAATGACTGAAAACTTACCTCACCTGGCAAAGGAAATAGACATACAAGCCCTGGGAAATGTAGAGAGTCCCAAACAAGATGAACCCAAAGAGGCCAACACTAAGATACATCAGAATTAAACTGCCAAAGCTTAAAGACAAAAAGGGAATCTTAAAAGAATCAAGATAAAAGCAGTTAGTTACCTACAAGAGATTTCCCATAAGATTTTCAGCTGATTTCTCAACAGAAACTTTGCAGGCTAGAAGGGATTGGCTGGAAATACTCAAAGTGATGAAAAGCAAGTTCCTACAATCAAGATTACTTGACCTAGCAAAGCTGTCATGTAGAATTGAAGGACACATAAAGAGCTTCCCAGACAAGAAAAAAACTAAAGGAGTTCATTACCACCAAACCAGTATTACAAGGAATG
Source organism: Rhinolophus sinicus (assembly GCF_036562045.2). Taxonomy (NCBI): domain Eukaryota; kingdom Metazoa; phylum Chordata; class Mammalia; order Chiroptera; family Rhinolophidae; genus Rhinolophus; species Rhinolophus sinicus. The sequence continues at coordinate 47,572,877 of NC_133754.1, read as the reverse complement.
TTAGAGGGACTTCTTCAAGACTAAATACATACAGACATAAGTACACACATACATACACACAGACGAATAATAAAATGGCAATAACTATCAACAATTACTTTAAATGTAAATAGATTAAATGCTCCAATCAAAAGGCAGTGTAGCTGAATGTATATTGATGGTTACCAAATGGGAGGGTGGTTGGGAATGGGTGAAAAAGAAGAGATTAAGAACTACAAATTGGTTGTTACAAAGTAGTCATGGAGATGTATGGTGTAGCATAAGGAGTATAGGCAATAATATCATAATAACTATGTATGGTGTCAGATGTACACTAGATTTGTTGGGGAGATAGATGGGAGTGGGTTTGGGAGCAGGTGGAAAAAAACGTAAAGGTATTATGTACAAATCGTTAGTTACAAAACAGTCATGGGGATGTCAAATAAAGCATAAGGAATATAGTTCACAATATGGTAAAAGCTATGTACAGTGCTAGGTGGGTACTAGACTAGTCAGGGGATTATTTCTTAAATTATATAAAAGTCTAACCACTATGCTATACACCTGAAATTAATATAAAATAATATTGAATGTCAGCTGTAACTGAAATATTAAAAAGCAGGGAGAAAGGTAAAAGGGAATAAGAGGTTCAAATTTCCAGGTAACAAACAAATAAGTCATGGGAATGTAACGTACCACCTGGGGTATATAGTCAATAATATTGTGATAGTGTAGTATGGTGTCAGGTGGTTGCCTGACTTACAGTGATCACTTCAGTATATAAATGTTGAACAACTACTGTGTACACGTGAAACTAATATAATATTGTATGTTAGCAATATCTTAATAAAGATATTTTTAAAAATGAGAAAAAATTAATCTGTTCTTTATTTTTTAAGAAATACCTGGTTTGTAGTTAGCACGATGCTAGACTTTGAGGAATATTAACAAGTCCAAGGCATAGTCTTTTTCCCTGTGTCCCTCCAATAGTATAATATGTTCATATTCACTTCTATGTGGTTGATACATAAACAAATGCAAAGGAGATAAGAAGCAAATAATCATTTCCTTAGAGAAGAGAATATTTGAGATGACATTTCAAAGAAGAAATCTCAACCCTGAAAAGTACGGTGAATTTGGTATGGTAGGTTAAAAAAAAAAAAAAAAAAAGTGAAGAATTTCTGGGATGTGTAGGTTGAGGAGATAGTATAAGTAAAAGGTTGCAAATATAAGCATGCTATGCCAAAAAATCCATAGGTAAGTTTGAGGAGCAAATAGTCTGATCAAAATAATAACAGTAATAGTTACCATTTGCTAAGCACTAAGTCCACATGTATCAGCTAATAAAATACTCACAACCTTATGATTTAGGTATTATCAGTATTCCTATTTAACACATGAGGTCATTGAGGTCCAGAGAGACTAAATAATTTTCCCAAGATCACACAACCAGACCAACCATCATGGCCCCAGAGACCACCTGACAAGGGCTAACACTTAAGCCCTGCTATGTATTATATGTGTGGCCTTAGATAAGTTATTTAACTTCTCTAGGGTTCAATTGTTTCATCTGTAAAATGCGATAATATAGAACCATCTCATAGAATTAAGAAACATTCACACAGATGTTAAATGGTTCTTAGTAAGTACTTGTTATAATTTACTTATTATCGCTATTATTTTCATTGCAGTTGCTCTTGCTCTTGTAAGTAACATAATGTTCTAATCAGAAATATAAGTTGATTATCAGAAACAGTCTCAGAGACATAGAGAAAGAACTGAGGGTTGCTAGATGGGAGGGGTGGTGGGGATGAGGGAGAAAGAAGGTGAGGGGATTAGAAAGCACAGTGGGTAATCACAAGATTGCCTCAGGGATACGAAAGACAGTTTGGGGAATATAATCAATAATGTTGTAAAGATTTTGTAGGGTGTCCGATGGACACTTGCCTTAGTAGGGAGACGACTTCATGGACGGTGTAGGTGCCTGACCTCTGCAGTATACACCTGAAGCTGAAGAAGAATTATGTGTGTGTGTGTGTGTGTGTGTGTGTGTGTGTGTGTGTGTGTGTGTGTATGGTCACAGGATCTGGAGTACAGCATAAGAAATAGAGTCAGTGGAATTGTAACAGCTATATATGATATCAGAGGGGTAGTAGATTGGGAGAGGGGGGTTATCACTTTATGAGGGGTATAAATGCCTAACTATTAGATTGTTTTGTACACCTGAAACTAATAATAATAATTAAAAAAAAAAAAATGTAAGTTAAGACTGGAAATAGAAATTTGGCACAAACATAGGGCCTTGAATGTCTGGTATCGCTCACACAGAAGTAGATATTGGTATCTGTAAGATACCCGAGGATGCGAATAAGGCTTTATACTTCCTCGTGTCACAATGTCTGGTAGAGAACTGAACACAGTAGATGCATACTAGATGTAGAATGAACAAATAGATTCACTCAGTCCCTGCCTCTCGTAGCACATATTGGAATGTCCACAGGTAGTCATAAAGCCTAGTGAGACAACTGAATGATGTGTTTGGCTCCCCACTCAATGCAACATGAAATCAAAGCACTGCTAAAGCTTCAGAAGAACACAGGAGGAATGAAGCATTGAATACCCACTCTTAGCCACCTGGGGCGTTAGCTATGGGGAAACTGCCCAAATCCACGATACTTGAAGGGAAGTTCATAGGAGTATCACTGAAGAGTGATTTGCCCCTCCTTCCTGCAGGGCTGTCATCTGTAAGACACCTTTGCTGACAGGATTAAGCCCTATAAGAAGGGCTGTCCTGAAGAGATTGAATCATCAGCCTCATTCCCTGAGGATTTGAGATTTCACTACAATCAGTGTGCTCACATTGCCTCCTCTATTTCTCTAAAAGTGATTCTTAAACTGATCTCCCACTTTTATAAACCCTATTCTTGCTTGAGATTTTTAAAAGTAAAAACTTTAAAAAAAATAAAAAGCAAATACAAAAAATTCACATTACACATTTCTAGATAAAATTATGGGAGTAGTAAAGGTAAATCCTAGACAAAGAGTTTCAGATCACAAAACTATACTTTTTTTTTTTTTTTCAAATACAGTAAAAATAAATCTAGGTCCAGTGACTTTATCACTGCCTAGATTATTTTCAAGAAATCCATTTTGGCTTTCTACATATACATCCCTCTCAAAGAATTTACAGAAACACTGAAATGGAGGCAAAAAGAAGGCAGTTATGTTATTGCAATCACAATCTTTAGCTAACATCTTGAACTTTTGACAGTTTCCTTAAACTCATGCTCTTCACCACGGTGGCATGTTCACTGTCATTGCACACTTGGAAGCATGAAACACTAATTTCCATGACCATGTTATTATAGGGAGCTGAGGAATATAGATGATTGGCAAGGTGGTAACTTAAAATCCTTTAAGAAAGGCAACAGCTTTTAAGTTAGTATCATGTCATGCTAAGAAGTTACACTAATATAGGAAATTGATGTTGTCAGGAACTGTATGTGTCCCTTAGGAAGAAAGCACTTGCTGAATTTTAGCCCTTCCTCTGAAAAACACACTTATACTTATTAATACTTATACTACTTTGACACAGATTTTTTTAATGCAGATGCTACTTTTAGGAAGCGGGATTTATTCTTTTAGATCACTATTAGCCAACTTCAGCATCTTCTATAAAAAGCAATGCTTTATATGATCTCTCTCTCTCTCTCTCTCTCTCTCTCTCTCTCTCTCTCTCTCTCTGTGTGTGTGTGTGTGTGTGTTATGGGTTGGATTGTTAGCAAAATGGACCACAGCTCTCTACTTATACATGTTTACATTCTAATGAGCAAGATTGATATTAATAGCATAATAACAAAAATGAATTTGTAACTGTGAAAACTGCTACAAATGAGACCTATGTGGTTCCATGATAACGTCTAACAGGTAGAGATAGGGACTTTAGTTTAGACACGCATGAAATGGAGAATATTATAATAGTCAGTGACAGCCTCTCTTCAGGATAGATGTCAAGGGTAATGAGAAAGAATTATAGCTTCATTTAGAATCTGAAGTCGAAAACTGTATGAAACATTTCCTTATAATAAATGAAAACAGTCCCCTTTGGCTTCTAAAATATCTTTTTAGAAACATACATAAATCTTTACTCTCTACATAGTCATCCTCTTACCTAAATGCTGAAAATTGGAATCCAGTTATTATAACAGCTGAAACTGCAGTTTATGAAAATAACGTGCAATCTAAAATGGATAAAGAAGACCTAATAAATGTTCACCATTAAGTCTAAAGACTTTTTTTTTTTAAAGAAAGCTGGAAGCAAAGAAAGCTAGAAGCAAGTCCTAAATTATTATTTTGCTAGCTTGTCCAAATTTGGTCCTCTTCACCAAAAATCATAAAAGAGCAGACAGAAGAATAAAGAAAAAAACATAATTCTAATAACTTTGCTCATTGAAAACAATTTCTCTGTTCATCAGTGGGGTGATAACAGAATTCTTTTTCATTTTTTTATAGACATCACCAATGAAGATATGAATTCCTACATGACCATTTTAAATGCCTGTTCTAGAAATAAAAGCCAGACACTGCACACAGAAAAATAATCCCTTGCTCCTGAAATCACTTTCATGTCATGACACATTTCAGTATTTGAATTTATGGAGCTGTCCAAATTCCCATAATAATCATGGGATAATGAATCCCTTTGGCCAGGTAGCCGCAGGCTCTAAAATGGATTGTTTGTTTTTAGGAGGAAAAAAATGAGTGGACACAGACACTGCATTAATGGATAGTTTAATCCACTCCTTGTTTTTCTTTTCTTTTATTAAAATGTTCTGTGATTGTATCGGCAGTACTCATAGTTTTTATACCAAGTAATAAAACTCAAAACAAAATGCCACATTTGCCTCTTTGCCAAGGAATTTTTAGTCATTGAAAAAAGTATAAGCATTGTCTTAAAACTGATCACTTTGCGATGTAATTTTATAAGACTAAAATGCTTTCATCTTATACTGAAATGCATAAATGTAATTCATTTTCTTCAACTATTTACACAAAGGGGAGATTTATATCAAACAAAGGAAGGAAATAAGTCCCCTTTTCAGCCTTCAGGAAACAAATTTAATAAGTAGACTTATTAGTGACTACTTCATTTATTAGTTCATAAGATTTTAATCTTATCGATCACTTATTCAAACACCTACAGTCATTCTAGCACAATATGGAATTTTCTACTGTTTGGAAATAACACAAACTAAAGCTCTGCTATAGAACTCTGCCCTGAGTTAGATGGAACAGTGAAAATTATTAACCCTCTTCATTGTACATGTGGTAATAATAACAAACACTTATCTAGTGTTTATGATGTGTGGGGCACATAGGTTAGTTCATTCAAACCTCACCACAGACCAATAAGATGGTACTTTCGTCATCCCCAATCTACAGATGGAAGAACTGAAGACTGGAGGCTGTAATAAATTGTGTGGGCACATTGCTGGGTCCTGACAACGCTAGGAAGGTAAGAAGGACAAGGGTACCAGACTCCTCGTGAAGGGACCTCGAGGGAATTATGAGAACTCGTTTCATGCTGCGATGGCATCACAGCAAACGAGTATCTCATGCCAGCATTTTTGTCTTCCTTTATTTCTTTAATTTTCTGATCCATTCTAACCATACAGAGATATCCCAAAAACTTCAGAGGAAAAATAAAATGCTTTCCCACCTCTCCATCTCTGTCCAGGTCTTATTTTTTATCATATATAGTATTGGGAAAAATTACACTTTTGAGAATTAGCTCCAGACCTGAAATGTATCTAAGAAATCACAATGCTTTGGACCATGCTTTCATTGTAAACTTAGTTCAAGAAATTCTTTACATCTTACAAACAGAAACTTTGTGAGAGAACTTGAGCAACATTTCAGAACAGTGATTTAAACAGATGTAACACTATTGTGACGTTAACATGGCCGCAGTCAAGAAGAAATATATTTCATCTGAGGTTTACACAAAATCAGCCCGGTTATGACTATACTTTGCTTTCTGTTTCTGCAACTCAGAACAACCTCCCTACTGCTCCATCCCTGATTGCTGTACCTAAGGTTGATCTGTTTGCCTCGTTGGTTTCATAGCCGCCAAGGGCTGTGCTGCATTGCAGGCAATTGGCTTCCAGATGTCCTTCGAGAATTTCCTTCCTGCCCTGTTTGCAGTCGCCCTGTTCATCCTGTAATAGAGCTCTGCCTTCTATCCTGTGCACATTTCCAGCTCGGCAAAAACTGAATTACATGAGGGATAGTTTCAAACTTGTACTCATTCAATGTTACAAATTGTTCTTGGCTGACATTGATGAAATTCCTCAAATGTCTGATGGGACATTGGTGACAAAGATAAATCTTGTAGGCCTGTGTGCAGACAGGCGTTTGTGTGAGTTGAAAAACAGCAAGTAAGTTTGAAATGTTAGCATATAAGTCACCTCTAGATGAACGTGTATTTCAACCATCATGGACATTTAATTCTTTTCTGTTTAAATAATGATAGTTGTCTATGTTATTTGCTTAAGCAAGCACCAGTTGCCCTAATGATGTAATCATGTTTACCAATTAAATGAGATAGTATGTAGAATGTGTCACAACATCTGCTACGTAAGGGTTACTTCTCTGAGATCTTTCACTGCCTTGGTAAAAATGTATTGTAATTTAAAATATATGGTAACCATTGATTCACTTATCTGTCTCCTTCCTTAGGTCCTAAAGGACAAAACAAATGAACAGATAAATAAGTAAATAATAAAGGGACAAATGCATTTTCTCATTGACCCTACTTATGCTGAAGTTTAAAGAAAAAAACAATTAATAATGGCTGTCACTGTTAGTATTATTATTATTCTCTCTTACCAAACATCCAGTCAATTACCAGGATCTGCTGATTTTACCACCTCATTTTTTAAATAAAATATATTACCTCTTCTCTTCCTATATTACTGAAATCCAAGCCTTCTTCACTTGGACCCTAACTCCAGTTTTTTTTTTCCCCTTTGAAATTCAGCTTTCATAAAACCACCAGCAGTATTTGTTATTCCAAAATGCAAATCTAATCATGTCATGTTTCTCCACAGACTCCACCAATTGCTCCCAGATGGTATGCAAGGACTTTCCCAGCCTGACCTCACTTGTTGGTCCAGCCTCATCTAATACTTTCCTCCTCATGATGTAAACTCTAAGAGCAATGTCCACCCACTCCCACCGGTCATGGTTCTTGGCTAGATGCCTTTGCCATTGTGCTCTCTTCCTCTGAGCCTTAACCTACCCCTCAGCTTCGAAGTGGCAGTTCAGGTTTCCTCCTCCAAAGAGCCCTCCACTCCTCATTGGATGCTCCCCCAGGGGATGCCCCTTATCCTGTGGTACCTGGCACCTTAGTACTCATACTGCATTTTTCCTTTTGCAGAAGACATTGCCACACTAGTTCCAATTCCCTGACAAAACGATTCTCTTCTCAAGCACGGATATTTTATGCATCTTTATCCCCTTCATTTGACAAAGTGCCGGACTCACAGGAAACACAGAATGAATGGAGACTGAGCACAGCTGAATCTTGTGCAGCAAGCTGGCCTCTCCCTGTACAACCAGATTAAAAATCGATTTCTCCAGAACAATACTTCACAGCATTCAACCTTGTTACCAATGTAACTTTGTGTTTATAAATTTTAAAAAACAGTATAAATCAAATTAATCTTCCTCATTTTCGATTTGCTTAGTTGTACTAAACAACAAACGAAATGAAGGGCATTTAACACCTTCCATTTCGTGAGATACCGTTGACTTTTCCTGGAAGTTGTACAGGTAATAATTTCCTAACCAAAGCTGACTATATAATTGGTCTGTCTTTGTTTCAGTAACACAAAACACACACACACACACACACACACACACACACACAAAGTCAATTAAATTGTTATTTTAAATTTTTTTTCACTGTAGGAATTTTAGTCCTCCACACATGTTTAAAATTAAACATATTTATTACCTCATAGTTCATTTTATGAATAGTTAAAAATGTAAAATCCCCAAAAGCAGAAAACTGGTAACCAGAGTTCTCCTTCCATTTTTGCCCAGCAAAGTCGATTCCCATAGTAAGAAGGAAAATTCACATGTGCTCTGGTTATTGAGGACATATCTGCTTCATCCTAAATCTTGCTTTAGTCAGAAAGGTTAAATTGAAATAAAAATTATGTGGCACTCTGACCAGAATTGCAATGGTAAACTATCAGCCAGAAACTTATGCCAAAAGCAGATTTTCCCCACAGATACGATAGAAAGTCAAAGTCAAACTCTCTAGCCTTTCATGTCCCACATGCAATAGGTATATATTATATAGAAATCACCAGCATAACAAATGGACTATAATCACTCTATCAGATACATTTCTAAATGAACCCTAAGACTCAGTCTTAAAGGTAGTAAATGAGTATCAAAAAAAGGGTTGTGGCTCTAAAACATAAAATAAGAAAATGACATGAAGTGTCATTTATTAAATCGGAGCCAAACATAAAGGGAGACACCGTAATAATCATTGAGTGATGACTGCAATCAGGCCTTTGTGACAGGCCATTGAGATCTAAAATGAAAAACTGAATTATTGCTAAATAAAAGGATCTGCTTTCATTGTTGAATTTATTCACATATTTAAGATAAATTAGTTATAGTTGCAGTTATATTTGAAGGTCAAAGAATAAAACTGTAGCATTTTGCCTATCGCAAGCCCGTCTTCCTTGGTTCTGGAGAATAGGTATCTCTTGGATTAGAGCAGGAGTGTCCAAACTTTTTTCAATGTTTTTCACCAAGGGCCATATGCAGTAAAAGACACAAACAGCCAGGCCGCTCACTCGAGGTGAAGTACGTATTGCCTCACCTGATTTATTTAAGTAAACTAAATATATTTTTGGAATTTGCTGCAGGCCAATTAACAATGGATCATGGGCCGCAGTGGGCCCACGGGCCACAGTTTGGACACCCCTGGATTAGAGGAAGTTTAACTCCCTCGTTCAAGCTTATGTGAAAGTAGACATTCCAAGCAAGTATGGAGAGCAAAAGAACATGCCTTGGAACAGAAAAGGCAAACGAGGTCACAAGTACTGCCACACTCCAAGCAAACCCACTACTGCAAACATCTCTAATCCATTACATGCTTCCAGTCAGTATTTTCCCTGTGTATTATTAATCAAGGTTCTCCAGAGAAACAGAAATATATATATATATATATATATATATATATATATATATATATACACACACACACATATATGTATACATATATATACATATATATGTATACATACACACATACACATATATATATATATATATATACATCTTTATTTGTCCATATATATATATATATCTAAGAGGGAATTGGCTCACATGATTATGGAAGCTGACAAGTCTCATGATCTGCAGTCTGCAAGTTGGAGACCCAAGAAATCCAAGGGTGTAGCTCTAGTCCAAGTCTGAAGGCTGGAGGACCAAGGCCATCAGTGGTGTAAGTCCCATTCCAAGGGCAGGAGAAGACCAACGTCCCAGCTCAGTAATCAGGCTGAGAGTAAGTTCTCCTTTGTTTCACGTTGTGTTCAACTCAGTCCTCCAAATGACTGGGTGAGAGCCAACAACACTGGGGAGGGCAATCTTCTCTACTTAGTCCACTGATTCAAATGCTAATCTCATCCAGAAAGGCCCTTACAGACAAACTCAGAATAATGTTTCATTAAATATCTGGGCATGCTGTGGCCCTGTCAAGTTTATACATGAAATTAACCATCACACCACACAAGCTCTGCTATGTTTTCCCTGGATAGTATTGAGTACCCCACCAGTGAGCCCCTGCCTCCTAACATGATCATTACCACTTCGTTTCTCTCTTTCCAACCAAGCCCTTTTACAGTTTTTCTTCACTAACCCTAAAAACAAACTATTATCTTTTCCTGTGAGAAAGAAAAATAAAACAACATGTATCTAATGTCTAAACATACAAAGTCCAGAGCAGTTTGTTCTGAGCTTTTCTTCCATTGTGGAGACAACCCAAAGAGGAAGGAATCACATACCACAAATTGTTTCATTTTACCTAACAATGCACTATGCACTGTTCTTTCGTGTATAGTATAGCACAATATGTAATGTAACACAATGCATGCGATAGTCCCTCAATAACCACCAACTTGTTGTACTGGTGTTGTCATAAATTCTTATTTTCTGTGTTTAGTTATTTTATGTTTATGTACACAATTTTTTCATATATATCACTTGTAGTGCACATTATTACAAATTCAATCACTAAGAAATTTTAAAGAAAAAAAGATTTTAACAATAAAACATTGGTGACCCTATCACCATCATTATGTACACTTAATTTGAAATTAGAATGTCCCTGAATAAATAAGCAGTTCTGTGACATTGAAAAATTGACCTTGCTTCTAAGAATGGTTTTAATCTCCATGAGCATTTTTTTTCTGAGGATTTCCTTTTTTTCATTGTCCAAATAATTCGTTAGAGGCCTGAAAAGGCCTCATCTTTTCACCAGCTTTCATTTAGTTTCCTATATTATCATAGTGAAAATTGGATTGTAAATGCCTATTCACAGGCTGCTCTCCTCTTCTAAATGAAAGACTAGTATGACAGAGTAGTACTCTGCCATAAGAAAAAATGAAATAGTGCCATTTGCAACAACAGGGATGGATCTTCAGATTAATGTGCTAAGCGAAATAAGTCAGACAGAAAAAGTCACGAACAATATGACTTCACTGATAAGTGGGATATAAAACTGAAGTCAACAAATGAGTAAGACAAACAAATAAAGAAACAAAAACTCATAGACACTGACAATAGTTTAGTGATTATCAGAATGTAAGGGGCAGGGGAGTGGTAGATGAGGGTAAACAGGGTCAAATATATGGAGATGAAAGAAAAACTGACTCTGGGTGGTGAACACACAATGCGATATATAGATGATGTTTTACAGAATTGTACATCTGAAAGTTATATAACTTTATTAATCATTGTCACCTCCAATAAATTTTAATTAAAAAAATTCTGGAAAAAAATTAAAGACGAATAAAGAAGGAAAGATTGAAAAAAATAAAATAATTTTTAGGTGTATGCTTATCAATAGTGTCAAATATTTCTAATCAAAGTCATTTTCCTTTCCACCTTTACCCTTAATTAGAAATAAATCTTTTCCAAATAAATAAATCTTGAAATTTGCTTAATATATTTTCAACACTGGCCAGATAATGTGAGTTAACAGGTCTGTTACAGCTTGGCCTCTTTGTCTACAAATGGTTGGCTGGAATAATTTTTAAACTTAAAACCAGAAGAAAGCTCTGGATCCATTAACATTATCTATGGAGTCCCTATACTAGAAACATTTTATTGTTAGACTGAAATTATTAAATATCTAATTAAGCTTTGGGCACAGAGTGACAATTCACATTCCGATAACAAAGGGAAAAATTTAAAAACCTTGAGGAACATAAAAGTTTAAATTTTATCTAAGTTTCTAAGTTCCATTCTGTTCTTGGCTAGCACTCAATAAGATTTCTACTTGATTATATTACTGAAGGTACGTGGAATTGCAGTTTTGACCAGCATTCAAATTTTCCCACAGTTTTTAATATCTTGAGTTGGAGGTATGCATCTCTTTTTAAATACTTGTCTTTTGAACAACACCAAAGCCTTCAGCAGTTATTATCTTGGTCTCTTTTCTGTATTCCCACAGCACATTCTATAAGCTGCATCACAATACTTGGTTTGCTGTACCACAGTCCTGAGATTCTTGTTGGTAAAATCAGAGATCTTTACCATCAAGAATCCTCTTTCTGTTTACAGCATTAACCAAGAGCCAGCACTTCGTAGGTGTCTGGTAAATATTAATTAAATAAGTCAATGTACACCCAAGAAGGAAGTACATTATCCCGATGAGAATTCTTCAATTTCTCTCCGACCAATTGACTTAGGTAAGACCCCTCTATTTGAGAACTGTATCTTCATTGAAATGTCTACATACTTGAGTTTTATGAGCACACAAAATTCTAACTGTGAAGTATTTAATCTATACATCCAGTAAAAAACAAAACAAACAAAAAAAAAACTATTTTAAAAGGTGATTATTGGGGGAAAAAATCCCACAAGATGTTCATCAAAATAACACCTTTTTAATTTTTGGTTTAAAGTACACACTCAAAACAACAAAACAACAATACTGAAAGGGCATTTTATTCTCTATTAAGAAGTGGCATAATTATGAATGTTCTTGATTAACAAAGTTCTGAGCATGTTATGCCTCATGAAATACATTTTATTAAACAATCAACTTTGTTTTTTCCTTCCAATGCTAAGTTACAGATAACATTACTCTGAGATGTCTTTAAAAGCTGTCCCATCTTTTTGACTCCAAAACAGCCATTACTATTCATTCTTGGTCACCTGCCTTGAAACAGTTCTCAGTATATCAGAGCTGTGAGATAACAGCTAAAAGCTCCAAACATCCTGTAAATGTCAGCTTTATCATGCCTAAAACAAGTCACTTATTATTCTGAAACTCCCCAGATCTTATTGTGAGAGGAAAATGTTTATTTTTTTTAATTTGGCTATTTTATGTCTTACTTGTAATCAGTTTATATTCTTTAATAGTTTCTTACTTTAGTTTTTGAGACTATGGTATGGTCTTTTCTCAATTCTTTCTATTGCTCAGGTGCTTTAACAAAATTCTTCCATAGGAAAGAACTTTGTTTTTAGAGGGGATAAAGTCTGAATCAAAATTAAATCTATTAGTCTCAGTCATGCTCAGCTAATCTAGATTAGTAAATGTGTGCAACATACTTTGTCTGCTTGGAATAGCATTCCCTTCTTCTGAGCCATCTATTTTCTTTCTTTTTATCTAACCATGTGTTTTGGTTGGGAGTTGCCTTATCAAACCTCCTTCTCCCTGGCCACCACAGTTGATCTAGGGTTGGGCCACTGGCACCTCTGGGCTTATAACAGAATTCTGGCAAGAGTTGATTGGTTCAGGGATATTCACTTGACCCAATGGCAGCCAACCAACCCTTCCCTAGGACCTCTGAACTTGGAAATGAAAACTAGGGTCCCCATTTTGTCTGGTGCTACAGTTGGGAAATATCAAGTATTCATGTTTCTCCTTAGCACAGAGGAGGCCCAGTCTGAGGAAAGAGGCCAACAGAGAGAAAGCAGACACAGGAGAGACCGGAAAGTGAATTTTCCTGACATTCCGGACCTTAGTGTCATCTGCCACACCTGTTTTAATTCTATTAGCCAATACTTCCTCATTTTCACTTAAGCTAGTTCGTTTGATTTGCAAACAATTCACTAAATAATGACAAAAATGATGCATGTTAGACAATGATGTCTATTAGACAGCTTCTAATCTCATTTCATTGATCATCTAGAACCTTATATTTGTATATGCATAACTTACTTGTAAAGATACTTAAACTTTTATACATCACTAAAAACAACAGAAAACTATTTCCTCTTTCTTGAATGAGATTTCCTAATTCCAACTTAAAAATGAAAAGAAGCGGTATGAAAAGTTGTATATTCTTTTTTTCTTACTTTTTTTCATTGTGGACTTGCAAGGCACAGTTTCTCTAGCTTTTTTCTTCTTGTCAGATTCCCACAATAGCAACACATTTGTAGCAAATATGTAAAAATATTAGTCTTTTCTAGTCCTTTTATTTTCTACTGGAAGAATACATTCAAAAGAAATGACCTCAAAGTCTTCCAGAAACTTTAACTCTAACACCAGTGGCTCCAACAGTGATTCAATATTTGTGCAATGCTAATTTATTCTACTTTTCCTAAAAAAAAAAAAAAAAAAAGTCATCCTCTGAAAAGCAAACATCTTTTCCTGAGTCACAAGTTATGCAGAACAGAAATTGTGTTTTGTCATTAAGAAACTAAAAGGTGATTGATCACAGCAAGGTAAATTTTTTTCCCTATCTAGGTATATTTCCCCTGAGAGACTTCATTTAAAGTCCTGTGGTCATGTTTTCAAATTACCAATAATTCAAAATGAATTCTAACAGCATTGACAGCACTTGGCAAATCGTCCTTGATATTTTGCTGCCACGCTGTCTAGTAATCTAGTACTGGAGAAGGTCGGGAGAAGACACTGCTGAATTTGGCCTCCTTCCTAAGCAAGCGTCTCTGCCAGGCAACATGTCTGGGTCTCTGATTTCCATTCATGTCCAGAAGTACAGAGAAGGTAAGACAAGAGACAGTTTCCAGAGGAACCTAAAGATCTCTTTCCTTAAGAGGAACAACATGCAATTGAAATTTTGTCTCACAGCTGCAAACACCATACAATTAAAGTATGAAAACAAAAGTGCAAACTGTAGGCTCTTAGAGTTTTCAAGATAATGGTACCCAAGCATATAAACAGTGATTTTTCAAATATGTGTGGCACCTTCTTGGCAATTACACACCTTACGACACATTTTCATTTTCTTGCCATTGGTGCTTTTTTAAAGAACATGCCAGTAAATTGCTGCTGCCTGAAAAATTTCCAGCTCAAAAACCCATGTCTCCCATTATTACTTCAAATTTCCCTTCTCAGTGTTACTGTGCACATCAAACTGAAGTCTATCCGATAGTTCAGTCGAATTCCAAATAGAATTGAAAATAGATTTTAATGGCCAACTGTCATTTGTGTGTATGGGCATCTCAACCGGAAAAGAGTCTATTAAATATTTATGAAAACCTTTTTTGTTTGTTCCCCAACAACACAGTTCAAATTAAACAGCTCTCACAAGAAAGACTGTGTCATCACAGGTAATTTTCTACCATTGCTGAGGTTCCTAGGCTCTTTTCATGTGTGCACTGACTGGATGGAAATGGTTACAGGCCTTTCAGAACTAGCCTTTACTGCAAACATTCCAGCAATCTGTAATGATTTTGTTATTCTCAATGACCTTATAAATCCTTGCAAAGGAACTTGCTAAATGATGCTTATCAACCTATAACTTTTAATTTGAAAGAAAATACAATAAATTTTTTTTTCAGTACACAACATGTTTCAGCAGTTGAAAAAATTCATAGCAACAGTTGCATCAAGATTGGTCTGTTTTGATGGCCTTTTAATTTTATTTGCTTTGCTCTGTTTTAACAATAACCTCCCTTCATGTGAGAAGGACCAATAATATAATTGCATTCACACTTCTGAAGAACAACTATATTTTTCCTTCTAACTAATGCTTTGACTTGTTAAATTCTACCACAGAATTACATGTACAATTTTAGTTCCTCTCCCTGCTGCTTAATAGGGGAGAAGATTTTCCTGCGTCAGCTGAGACCTGCATTACTTCCTCATTGTACAGGTTTGGTGGTGGCTGGGGTAGAGCAGAGACTGGGGGTAGGGGGACATGGGAAATGGGGAGATTCTTGTATCCTAATTACCAATGGCTGCAATATGCTTCTACATTTTCATGCAGTTACAGGAGAGGTCCCAATTTTTGTTTTAATAAGGAAATGAGCTTGATTTTTTTTCCCCCATGGGAAAAAGCAAGAAAACAATTACATACTCTGTAATAATTTGAAATGAGCCTGTTTTATTCTCATGTAGGAAAAAAGAAAATGACTCAGTGATGGAATGTTGAACTTTGGCTTGAAGAAAAGTGTCTGACTCAGGTTACCTATTCAGTGATTTTTCTTTTGTACAATGCCACTATAAAACGACAGGGTACGATTTCCAAAAGCCGCTTTACCTGAGTGGCTCCAGAACTGTTTCAGGACTATTCGCCTATGACCTGTAGTTCAGCTGATGTGCTAAAACCCTTTTTCCTGGTGGCACAATTGGCAGAGGACAGGACCTAGGCTCAATTGTGCTGTCATGAAAGGGCTGCAGGGCAGGGGCTCCGTCAAAATTTACAGGACCAAGAATATATGTAGTTCCGCAGGCTAAACAGAAGCAATCTAAGGATGCTTTCACAAAACGTTTCCAAAGGTCATAGTAGTCCTTAAAGAGAGCATATTTTTCTCTTATTAAGTCACCTTTGAACATTCTTTCCTTGATAATATTCCATAATACATTAAAGGAAAAATTGTTTTATTGAATTTATCGAAGGCTTGGAAAGGGAAGACTCATGTTGACTTGATAATTATTATTTTTCTCACCTACATTCTTAGAGGAGAAGAAAACTAAGTGCAAATATAAAAAGAAAGTATTAATTCTGCTCACTTACAATGGCCTGGGTGATAAGGATTAGCTCAGGTTCCAAGCCAAAAGAAAAATGGGGGGTGGGGGGCACAGAAGAGGGGAGTTTTGATTCACTTATTACTACACATAATTGATTAAAAAAAACATAAAATAAATTTATTCCAGTTATTTACTTCAATTTAATCTAATGGCCAGGGTAATTTTAATTAGGATAATAGATACATTTTGAAACTACAAAGTCAAAGCAGCTCCATTTAACATCCTAAAAAGGCAGTGGATATTACATTTTCTCATCTGTTCTTTCTATGCTCGTGGGAGCCCTGGGTGTTATAATGAGTGACAGAGCACCACCAGGCAGATGCTTTCTTCTTCACTCATGGCATATCCTCTGTGCTAACTACGCACTGGAAGCAGGGAAACAGCTTGTGTGGTCTGGTCCGGCTTTCAACTCCCTGCAATCCCACAAAGCCAAGTGATCCACAACCTTGGTGTTCTTTGAAGTTCTCTACTACCTTAAAGGAAGTGATGCCACTCAGCTCCCGGAAGCTTACTGGTGGTTACAGGTGGAAGGTACAGATAAATGATGAAAGCGGTATCCAAACTGAGAAGTCAGCAAGCCTCAAAAGCTAGCAGTGCCTTTTCCCATGATCAGTATTTACTAATAAAATTGGCAGTCTATGAACGACAAAGAGGCTTATCCTTAAAAGGCCCAGCTGTACTCAAAAAGGAAAGATAATGTACCCATAAAATGAGGAAAGACCTTGGAAAGCTGAAAACAGTTTGGTGAGTGTACTGGAATCAGAGCCGTGTGGGTTATGTGGAAGGGACAGGTGGGGAAATCAGAGCTTCCTGCTTCCCCCCTCAACAAGATAACTAATGGGCACTGAAGATGTGTGGGGGAGGCGCAGGGTGCAGTGGCACTGAGGAGATCCCTGAAGCCAGGATCAGGAGCAATGACATGGTATTGAGGAACTCTTGGTAATCAGGAAACATCAAAGCGGTGATCTGAGACAGTCAGAAAATGATGCCAGAGACGACCCATGAGCCTTGACTTAATGAACTTATGTGTCATTCTCCAAATGTTCAGGGCCTGGCCATACACAAACCTGTGTGTTCTGGTCACTGGCTACTTCTCTGACTTCATCTCCTTGCATTTATCCCTCACTACCTCCACTTTATCTATCTCTAGGTAGGCCAAGCTCATGTCCATTTTATGGCACATGTGCTTGTCACTCCTTCCAATTAGAATGCTCTTTCTTCAGTTAGACATACGATTTGGCCCTTCAATTAATGTTTCTGCGTATATATCAGCCCTTCAGAAAGGCCTCCCCTGGTCAGTATGTTTAAAAGCCTCCCTGGCCCCACCACTCTCTACCTCCTTACTGAAGTGGGTTGAATGATGGCCCTCAAAAAGGTATATCCATGTCTTAGGACCTGTGAATTAAACCTTGTTTGGAAAAAAGGTCCTTGCAGATGTAATTGAGAAGGTCATGTAAGGACAAAGGCAGAGATTAAATTATGCTGACACAAACCAAGAAATGCCTAGTGCTACAGACACTGGAAGAGACAAGCCAGGATTCTCCCCTAGGACCTTTGGAGAGAGTGTGGCCCTGCCGACACCTTGATTTTGGACATCCAGCCTCCAAAACTGTGAGAGAATAAATTTATTTTGTTTTAAGCCACCAAGATTGTGGTAATTTGTTACAACAGTTCTGGGAAGCTGATAGATTTTCTTTCCTTACTTTTCTTCACAGCAATTAGCACTGTATGTCATGTATTGTTTGTAGAATGTAAGTGTAGGGAGTTTATCTGTTATGTTCACTGTTTACAAGAATAAATAAGAATATGCTGACTTGTGAATGAATGTGAGCTGCTCAAATCACCTCCTGTGTGTTTCCATTTGAGAGCAATTCTGTGGGTGGACTCTGGGTTTTGTTACTCCAGAGTCTGCACAGGTTGGCCAAAATCACGCTACTGCTAACACATTTATCTACATCTCCCTATGACCATGTTGTTACAGGAAACACATGAGTCCTTCAGAAATCATTTAAAATGCCTCCCATTTGAGATGTTGCCATTCATGAAAATACCACTGTGATTCAATATTCCAACTACGTTGAATATAGCATGAACAATTCTACATTGAAAAAGCTTCCCAAAAAGATGGTTTTCACCATATATTGTTAAAAGGAATCCACTGCTCAACATTATCTGGTTTAATTTTACCATGTTGATGTGGATATGGGCTTGTTTAATTTCTGAACAGAGTCAGCTTGCAGAGTCTGAAGGGCACTCTCACAGTGGCTCATACTGTGAGAGACATTGTCAAGGTTACCACGTTGCCTGCTCACTAGAACTGTAAAGACAGGATGAGTGATGGGACAGCTGACGCTGTCGGGTGATAAGCAGAGAGATGGTGCAAAGTGTACATAAGCACTCATTCATGTCACCACGAGCTGCTGGGTGTGAGAGAACACGCAGGCCTGTCTTAGATAGGGGAGTTGAAGGAGAGCAGGAGGCAAGCCGGCCCAGATTTTTCCTGAGCTATACAGGCTCAATTTGGGCCTCACCAAGCATTATAGGATAGAAGAAACAATAAGGAGAAAAATCAGCTAGCACTATTTTAACTACACAGGCAACTGGACAAGAAAAGAGGGGGAAATAAAAGCAGAATAGTTTAAGGTGAAACTCATTAAGTATGGGAGAAATCGATATTTTGCTTTTAGAAGACAAGAACAATTTACTAGGGGAGGGAGGGTGAAGCATAGGCAAGGAGGGGGCAACACTCATGAAATGTCCATTAATAGCAGGTGCTTGATAGCCATGATCTAGGGTGACTTACAACCAACCTTTCATTCCTGTTTCAGGACATTGAGGTTCAGAGATGTTAAATGGCTTCCTTGGGGACAGGCCTAAGTGCCTCAAAGACATGAATTTCTAGTGCATCAAACTCATGTCTACATAAAAATGCAAGTGTGAACTGTTTGGTCTTTGTAACATGAATTGGCTCTATTTTCTAAAATAATTCTGACCTTGTGACTGAGAGACATACAATTTGCAAATATCCCTTCCATCCCTACTGCCCCCAACCACCACCACCCCTGCACATAATGGCAACACAAAGAAATGAGCAATTATCCACACACATAAAAACACCCAAAAGGGAGCTATGGTGTACTATAAAAAAACAGCTTGACCCAAAGACCAGATTCCTGTATTCAAATCTTAGCCTTGTCTCTGACCAGTTATGTGTCTTTGAATAAGACACTTAGGCATGCAGACTCTGTTTCTTCATCAGATTGTTCGGATTAAAAATATGTAATAGTTATTACACATAAATAAAGCAATTAGCACCTACTAGGTGTTTCATAATGTCTACAGATATTACTATAGTTATACTATTGTCTACGAAAAGGAATGGTGGGGTCGTTTGTGCACTGCAGGCTTATCAGTCTGAATAGCTGTGACACCTGGAGACAAAGAAAGTTCTCAGGATTCAAGACCAGGACAATCAATGGGAATGACAGGCAGAGCTGGACAGAATGGCTCAAGTAGCTAGCTAGAAGCAAAGAACTGGGGAAGAGTTTCAGACAAAAGTTCATTACTGGCTCCTTAGGTCAATACACATAAGCCATGTTGTGTGAGATAATTGAATAAAGATAACTCGGGGTCAGATTTGATAGCAGTTAAATTTAGATACATCCTCTATCTCATACCAAGGCTTTTGTGCGATGAGCTGAGAAGTTATTTTTAGATTAAGACATTTTAAAAACATGGGCCAGTATACCCATTGAAAAGGTAACACCTTTGAGTTTATTGGAACTTAGAATATTTTTAGTAAAGTTATTTAACTTTAATGACATGTACAAATATTAAACCATTAGTCTGGCCTATAGCACATGAATCAAATGTTTAAGTGTTTTTTTCTTCTTTTTGTGGAAACTTTTTTCCCCTGCTCATTTATCACTGTAATTATCGACACATCTATGATACTCAAATATGATAACCCATGTCTTTTTGATTAACTAATTATCTTTTTTGCTCATCTCTACAGCTGTGAGCCAATCACTTTTAATGGTTTTTCTTTGTGTTTTCCTGGTGTTATCTTCATAATTCATAAATGTAAATAATACATCATTATTTCTATTTAGGCATTATCTACTGACTCCAGAACACACAGCTATGGATTTAGTTAACTGATAATTCTTCTCACAGTCATTTTTTCTCTCTCTTCAGTTTTTGAAATCTGTATTACAATATTATATCTCTAGTAACTCCATTTATAAAATTAAATAATACTCTTACACTGCTATTTACTGTTCCGCCAATGGTGAACACCATCACTCGAGTACTTAGCCTGCAAATAGGATATTATTGATAGAATCTTCATCTCCACCTTCTTAACCACAAACTTTTATATTATCAAGATTAATAATAATGATATTCTAGTTTAAAATTATAGCTAATTTGTGAGCTTTGACCACAGGTTAAATGCTAAAGTTAAAAATCAATAGAGTATTTATACTTTCGAGTAAATATTACTCCCTGAGGAGCCACGCTTGGCAGAGGTCAACGCATTTCCTTCCCCCTGGGTCAAATGTCATGACACAAAAGCCTTTCAGAAATGGGTGCTCTCAGTCTAGAAGTCAATGGCTTTTTCTGCTGATTAGGTATTAAATCCATGTCACCTTTTCTTTGTAACCTATTTGAACCATGCTTCTTGTAATATCTTTTGTTTCCTTCTTTCTCCCAACTGGTGTATTTTAACTTAGAGATTTGGGTCATATTTTAAATACATGAAATATTTTTTTGTTATTTCTTTAATTTCCTTCTCATAGTTAATTTTTGTCCTTTTTTTCTGAAATGCTTATTTAGTAGACATTGGCCCTTTTATATTGTTCCTTTACACTTTACTCTTTTTCTAATATTATGTGTTGAGCTGTTTGTTGTATTTTCTGGGGCTTCTACTCAATTATTGCCACTAACACTCCTATTTATTAACATTATTTTTTATTTTAGCAAACATTTTTAATTTTCAGAAGACCTTTTGTGTCCTTGATTGTTCATATTTCATAGCGTCCTGCACTTATTCTTTAGATTGGACGTTTCCTTCATTACTCTGAGGACAATAATTAGGGGTTTTATAAAATATAATAACAATAATAACATTTTTTAGAAATTTGACTCTTCCTTTTCCTGGCTGCCTCCTAAATTTGTTGTCTTGTTTACTTATCTTTGTCTCTTTTTTTTCATGCTAGCAGTCTTCAGCTGGTTGGTAATTGTTGACTTCCATTTCCTCTATTGTGAATCTCAGGTGTATTTCCTTGCTGGGCTTCTCCTTGAATGGAAGCCCATCTGGGGAGTCTGTTGATGTGGGTGGGCTTGTAGACTAAAGGCATCAGCAGAGAGTGGGTGATCTCAGGGGAGGGTCCCTAAGGCTAGTTGAAAGAAGGATCTTTTCTAGGCTTCTCACCTCATACTAGCTACTCTGGTCTTCTCAGGAAGTTTATCCAATTTTGTGGGCTGTGGAGGTGGGACATAAAAACCTTCTAGGTTTTGTTCAAAGATGAACCCTAAATAGACAATGCCTTTGCTTCAAGGTAGAGGAATTAGTAAGGGGTCTACCCAGGGAAACTGTTTCTTACATACAGTTTGAATTAAATTCTTTTTTGCAAAATAAGATACCTGGTAACATCCCAAGTCTAGAGCTTCTTTTCCTTAGGAGTTTGTGGGCAAATGATCTTTAAGTTCCACTACAGTCACATTCTGAGTCAGAGCTTCTTCAATATTCTTTCATCCATCAATATGTTTTCACATGTTCTCAGAATTCACAAAAGTTTGAAATTCACCATCTGTTGATTACTGCCTCCCTCCAATTATCTTTGCTATCATAAGCCTATTCCCATTGCTAATTAAGTTTATAGTGGGCTATTTGACAAGACATTTGGAGAAGGGGGAAAAAACATATGGGGGAGGCACACCCAGCATTTAATCCACCATCTTAAATCAGAAATTCTTAATCTTGTAAATAAAAGACATTAGTGCTTGGACAAGAATTATTATCTTGGTATTGTGTCAATGTTTTTAATAGTATCTACCTGCTATTTCTACCTGTTTAAAACAACCATGAAATTAAATGACATCTAAAGTCTAGAATCACTTTGTCCAAACATATGTACATTAAATAAAGTGAAATCAAATTGAAAATTTATTTCCTTTGTCACATCAATCATGTTTCACCTGTTCAACACCTTATGTCTGGCACCTGCTGTAACTGAAGAACGAAAACAGAGACCATTTCCAATGTGCCATAAGGTTCTACTGGACAGTGCTTCTCTAAAGCAAACTCAGAATTTATCAATAAAGAACCAATCATTGAAAGTCAAAGCATAACTGATGGAATATTGGGAAGAGGCTCTCTTCTCAATATTTCTATAACTGTGTAAAAATGTTCCAGCGTGTGTTTTAGGAAGGAAATCTCTTCCATACTGGTCCTTTGCTTTCAGTCAGGAGCAGCCCATGGGTTAATCTTGACCATATGAATTAACTGACAGTATGGCCACCGCAGATTTGATGAATAGGTGAGAATTTCCAATGCCTGAAATGCTTCCTAAGAGGCCAAGAGTAGGTGCGGCAATGTGTAGTCTGGATAATGAAGCTTACAAATTTGGAAGATCTTAAATTACCTCTGAGAACAGCACATGAGAATGGGCAAGAAGAGAAGACATTTTGACAAGGACTTTGTTCTGTGTAACTGTACAGTTCACAGGTCGTCCATGAGGCGGTGGAAACGACAGCACATCTTACCTCCCTGGAATCCGTCTCTGAACAAATAATTGTAAACCTTTTAAACTGAACTCTGATAAGAAAGAATTCCTTCTAGCCTGCCTTAAATTGTTGTGTGTTTTTTTATCTACTTTGTGGTCCTTTGTGATGAATTGGATAGTTTCAGGAAAAGGAAGTAATGGAGAAAGTCAAAGATTTGTATTGATTCAGAGATAGTGCTAGAAGCGAGGGAGAGGCTTATGCAATTTAAAGGAAATTCAGCACCTCAGGAATTTATTGCACTTGGGTTTATGCCTAAGAAGTAGGTACAGTATGCAAAACCAAACTAGAAATAAACTACATACCAAAAGCGCTAACACTTTGAGGTTTGTCAGTGATTCACTCTGCTATTTTGAAACCTCAGAAATTGCATGGGATTTGCATGCCTCACAAACTGTGTCCAGGCTGGGAGACAACATGTGTGGCACCCTCTCTTCTCTCCTCTAAATGGTCCAAGTCATCATTCTCAAATGTTACAGATCAAGTTTCTTGAATCTGTTTCTTTGTCTTTAAGCTCAAAAAATGCATATACCCATACTCTCTAAAATCTGTTGTTCTTTTTTTATTGTACTAGTGCACATTTTTAATGCCAAAATTCACATGTGGCATTTTTCTCTGGTTTTCTTTTTTTCCTTTAAATCTAATTAGGGCACACTGTTTTGATTTGTAATTTTTTCCTTGAGTATGACATCATAGTACATTTTTATGCAAAGTAGTCAAGAACTCATAGATTTAATACTTGTTTCTTATTTTGAATATAGACTAACTAAACAACAACTTGGAAGAAATCCATATTCAAGTCTGATTTTCAGACTGAATTTCTACATGGATCAAATTAAGTGGGTGATATTTTAATTTCTATTTTTCATGCGTGCAATATAGACAAATGTTAATTCGTGTCATATAATCTTCGTTGTATTCATCCATCTACTAAATGCATATGAACTAAGAAACTGGTAAAAAAAAAAAAGGTTCACTGAAGTGGAGAGAGAAATGTGTCAAATACAGATTATTGTTCAGAAGTTGGTAATTGTACAGAGATGATCAGACTAAATAACTAGAATCAAGTGAAGCCCTGAGTCCTGTTTACGCCAGATTTTCTGATTTGCCTTAGAGCCCTGGAGTAAGATTAATGACATCCCTGAGTACTCTTCACTTCCTCTATCCCTTTCCTCCTCAGGACTCTGCCATGTGGGGGCAATAACAGCCCCATGTGACCCTCTGGAGGAAGGATCCAGAAAACCAAAGAAGAATGGGAGAAGAGTCATTTCAGTAGAGTCTTGTCTGCTCTGTCACTGCATATGTCCCCGGCAAAGCCCCCCACAACTTCACCAAAGAGAATAAAGGGATTTTTATCTCCATGCACTTGGATTTATACAGCTAAGTAAAAAGTGATGCATCATAGCAGTCAATACAGAAAGGATGGTCTGAATAAAAATGGTTCCACCCATGCGTTGGCAAGTGTTCTGCAGCACTGGGGTTTATGAATACTCTTTTCATCTTCATGGGGACACTTCATCACCATGGCATCAAAGTTAGTTCTGCAGAATTGCCTGACATAAGCCTGAAGGACACATTTTTATGGAGGGATTTTCATCAGCATTAATAGGCAAGCTGGAAAACCTTAGTCCCACTCCCACTAAAACCAGTTTCTTTATGAAATGATATTTTTGTCAGATGATGGCCTCAGTTTCCTTTGTCGATTTACCATTAAAGGTACATAGAGTCTTGCCATTTCTGTTCTCATTCAAAGCACACACAAAAAAGTGGCCAAACTACGGTAAACTTCTGAAGCATATTAGGACATGCAGTTTTTCAGGTCAACCAGCTTGTGAGTGAGATTTTCAAGTTCCCACCACAGCTAAATCTTTAGTTACTACTCTTCTGCTTTTCGGTTGTTGATAACACTGAGGAGTCCCACCTTTCCCAGAAGATGGAGATGGGGTAATGGAAGGAGTTCAGGGAGTGGAATCAGTTACACCTGGTTTGAAACTGACTTCCACCACATGGAATTTGGCCTCGCTATGTAATCTCTCTGCACTTTAGTTCCTTGACTATAAGAACAGCTCAACAAGACTTCTTGGAGTCTTTTGGAGATTAAATAAAGCAACAAATATGAAGTGACTTTCAGAGTATTTTCTTCCTATTTAGCCACTTGATATCTTTACCAAAATTTTCATATATATGTTTAACACACACACACACACACACACACTCTATACATATACAAATAAAATGTATTATATATAATACTTGAACAAAACTAAATGAAATGATTTTTCACTAGTGAACACTTGTGATTTAAATATATATATGTATATACACACACACACATATATATACACTGACTTTAGTCATACTTGTATCTCTTTTAGCACATATTCTAGAAATTTCTTTTTTTCTCTCTCTTTTTCACATCCCAGCACCATGCAAAGTTGGGCACTCAGTAAATACTTTTGATAATGATAATACATTTGCCATCTCAAAGTATGAATAATTTGAGTCATCGCAGTTTAAATACCTTGCTTGAAACTATCCAATGCTGCCTTTGCAGCCTAAGTGCATTCATCTTGCTCTGCATCTTACTCTTTGATCCTTCACAGAAAATTGATAAACAAACTCATTTCTTTTCTTAACAAAAGATGTGCTTCCTGGCTAAATTAAAATTTTGGTAACCCAATTTATTCTCTTAACCCCAAAAAACAAGCAATTGATTTCTTTTTCATTTTCAATCATGAAAACGTGTCACATTTCATTCTTGCTCTCTGAATTATTAGATTTCAGTTCTTGTTTCCACATGCTTTATATGCACTAGTCAAGTGTAACCTGAGAGATATTAAAGTGGATTTGCAGTGAAACGGCCCATATCTGAGAAATTTGTCTTATTGCCTCTTAACTCATCTTTTGTTTAATGTGCTTGTTGGTATTTTCCTAGGATCATGCCTGTGCTGTGCGATGACACATTTCTGCTGACAGCCCTGAACTTGCAGACAGAAAATCTGTGAATAAGGTGAGAGGGAGTCTTTAATTAATGCCCTAAGTCTGGGAATGAAAACAGAACAGGAAGGCTGTAAGATGGATCTGGCTGTCAAAACAAAATGAAATAAAAATCCCAGAGTGTCCTGCACCACCAGCAGCACTGCCTCACACTGCTGGGCTCCTACCCTCCCTCATGCAGAATCGGGGCCTGGGCCAGGACCCGGGGACCACAGAGGAGCGATGCTTCATTTGGAAGAATCAATGAAACAACTTGCCACAGAAACTGTCGACTCAGGGCACCCTAGTTCTTCACTCCTATCTCTGCCATTACAGCCCTTTTCAAATCCCCAGTGATCTTCAATTCCCTAGAAAGACTTTGAAACTTCCTCTGTAATTATAACCGTCTGAGAAATAATCAAGGTGAAAAAAAAAAGGAAAAAGACTGAAAGAATCCCTAAAGTCAACCCTGACCATTGTATCTGTTTTGAGAGTTATATGAGAAATTCATGTTACACTTTAGGGAAACCTCTTTGGTAAAGCAGCTTGAATGTAACAGCCTAAGGCTAGAATTCTCTTTCTATAGGAAGTGATATATTTCAGAATCAGAATATGACTTTGAACATAGCCTGGTAAATCCAATATCACACAACATAAAAGTGTTAGCACTGAAGTTCAAGGATATCTGAAGATTTAGTACTTTTCCTCTCATCATTCTCTTTGGAGCACTTGCTGCCCTTCTCTCTGATAAACTTGTTTTTCTGCATATGTAAACTAGACTAAAACTTTATCACTTTAAACAAGTATTTACGGAGCACTTAACATCTGCCAGACATTGTTCTAGGAGCTGGAGATCTAGAGGCAACTTTCAAAAGCAAAATCCCTATCTTCATACATTCACCATTTTAACCTCTCAAACCCTACTGGTTCCATTTAAGGTGCACAAAACACATCCATATATTTACACAAAAGGAGTTTGCGCTTGGTTGTGATCTTATTTCAGGTATGTTCTCCTGGCTCACCCTGGCTGTACATTCCTCAAGTGCAGGACCACAGCCAGTTTTGATCTGTCTCTGTAGTCACGGAGCCACGATCACTGAGAGTACTCAAAAGCCTTGATAAATATCCCACGCATTCAGATATTATCTAATCATCCTGAATGACATTCTTATGACACACAGAGAGAAAGCTATTGGGCTTGTTTTTATATTCTTGGAACTTGAGTCGGTTTTCTTAAATAGATTGGCCAAGAAAACAAAGCAAGTGGTCAAGCTGAGACAAGATTGTGAAGCTTTGGTTTTGCATCCAAACTTCTGAGCTAAAGATAAAAACGGGGGTGGGAGGCCTCTCTCAAGCAGGCAAAAGTGCTGGGACTAAGTGTGGTCTTATAAGATCTCAAGCAAATGGAAATGCTGTGATTCGTAATAAAAACACCTACACGTGATTAGCATTTTATACTTCTCATGTAGTCATTCCTTCAATAACAAACATCACCGTGCACCAGACTCCCAAGAATAGAGCTATAATGGTAAGCAAGACCAACACAGTGCCTACCTTCAGGGACCTGGTCTGTTTTCTTTTTTGATTTTCTGAGATCTTTTCAGGACAGTTTAGCAGCCACTGTAATCCCCAGGCAGTATAGTTTATGTTTCAATCTTCGGGCTCTAGAGTTTAGCTGCAAAACACAGGGTAACATGGTTAACTCTTCAAGCTTCATTATATTCATAATAGTGTTGAAAATATTATCCATCTAGGGAGGTTTAGCAGTCAGGGTTCAACATAAAGGGATTTATTACAGGAATTCGCTTACACCACGGTGGAGCTGGCTAAGTAGGTCGAAGTCCCTAAGGCAGCCGTCGGGAAGGGAAGGAGTAGGCTGAAATCCCACAGCAAGAGCTGAAGCTGTTCACCCACAGGCAGCCATCCAGAGAAGATGGGGCAGGGGAAGGAGAGCAGTTACGGACCCAGCAGCTGTTTGGAATCTCTGAGCTCAAGGAAGAAGGCCTAGCCCCTTTTAGGAAAGGCCTACCAGCTGACGAAGTCAGGCCTGCCCAGGATAATCTCTGCTTCGGTTAGCATGAAGTCGACTGATCAGGAACTTTAATCACATCTGCAAAATCCCTTCACAGCAGGACCTGGATTGGTCTTTGAATAACTGCAAGATGGTGTGTGTGCTACAAAATAGCCCCTGTCTTCCTTGCCTTCCTACTCAGGAGACTATCACTTGCAGCCTGTCCTAACCAGAACACATGAGAAAGGGAATCCTGGGTGACACATGATCGAATCCTACTCAAGGTGACGCATCAAATAGGCATCACAGGGGTGACTGATTGTGGAGATTAAGGCAAAGAAGCACATAGAATGCACATAGTAAACTGGAATTGCTATTTAGCAAATCAGCCTCAGGAGAAAAGTAAAAAGTAGTGCTGTAACAGGTGATCTGTCGGTCTGAAATGACAAGCTGGTTTTCCTCATTAGAAACCTTTGTGTTACCGTGGTCAGCACTTTGCAGCATGTGCTCCTTTCTCCTGGCTGAGTCAGGACATAGATGTGCAAGTTAAAAGAGAAAAGGGAACAAAAGCCATGTGGCCAGATCTGAGGTGACATGGTTAGCAACTCCGAGGTGCCCAGGCAGTAAGGTAAGGCAGAGAGATCCCTGTCCCTAGACTTAAGCATGGGATTATTACAGGTATGAATCATCAGATAGTCTTACACTGCTGGCTACATGTTCCACATTTCTCCCTTAATAATCAACCTCTTCTATGGAAGCTTCTGGAAAGCTGACGCTAATGCAAATCTGTTTCATTGTTTTCTCTCAGTCTTCTTTATAAACAGGATTTCACTTTGGAAATGCTTTACCATTTCCTTTCAGTTGACTTTTTTAAAGCTAAAATTCAAAATTTATGAAAAGCCTAGATTGGAGTAATATTTGGGTGGTTAAAAATGAGCAAAAAAACACTATTTCTCCACCCACTATTCTTACTATGAAGTATATAATAATAGACATAAAGGCATACAAAACTTAAACAAATTAATTTTCTTGCTACAACTTTGGCAGGGAAACAGAAGCAGTGAATTACCCAGTCAAGGCTTAGCCCCAGCCCAGGCATTATACCAGAAGGTTGATCTGCTAGAACACTGCTGACATTAGTCAGACATCCACTTACCTGATCTATCCCATCTTTTCATGGCTCACACAAGCTTTATGTGACTGCATGAAATATCTGCATTCTAACAGGTCAATCTAAATGGTACCCAAAAGTTATAAGCTATTCAGTGATGCATATATAGGCTTCCAGTCTTTAAATCTAAATTCAACCACCTTTAAGTCACTGAAAAAATATTTGTTAAATTTCTCTTATATGTCAGAAATTCTGTTTGATGCTGAGATTATAGTTCAGCTATCACCTGAGAATAGAACAAACAGGGTTCCTGCCCTTATGAGACTTAAATTCTAATGAAGCTACAGAGACATTAAACAAATATGAAACAATTCATATTGCTGTGAATGTTGCTAAGGAAAGGAACAGGGTGAAACAATCAGGAGGGATTGTGACTATGCTGTAACTTGAAAACATTGAGAAAACTTGTTATTTAAAGTAGATCATTTGTCAGTAATGTCAACAATTCTATATATTTGATGCATTTTGCTCAAAAGTTGCATCCAAATATAATGCCATACACTAAAAAAATACTTATACATGCACCAAAAGAATATAGTGTAAAAGAAATGTTAGCATTTAAAACAATTATTTAACACACTTCTCATACAAGAAGGAAATATTTAAAAGATAGGTGTCTAATTTATAATCTTTGAAGGAAGACTAAATACCTGAAAATCAGAGGCAAAACAAGGTTTAGCCACAAGTGGAGATGCATATGTGGAGAAAATAGAAAATAACATGCCTGTGGGTTCTGGAAGATGGAATTCAGCAAGACTCAGCAAAAATTATCCAGATTATGGAAACTACAATTTTTTGCACAGAACTGAGGACATTCTCTAATGGGACAGTTAGAAAAGAAGACGAGCATTGTTCCAGTGGCTGATGGAAGAGTGACAGATTTGTAGCAGATTAAGAAGCTCAATTTTACGGTGGCCAAGACGTGGAAATAACCAAAGTGTGCTTCAATAGATGATTGGATAAAAAAGATGTGGTATAGATACACAGTGGAGTAATACTCTGCCATAAGAAACGATAAAATGCTGCCATTTGTGACAACATGGATGGATCTTGACATTATTATGCTAAGAGAAATAAGTCAGACAGAAAAAGTAAAGAATCATATTATTGTATTCATATGTGGGATATAAAACTGAAAGCAACAAAGGAACAAGACAAGCAAATAAAGAAACAAAAACGCATAGACACAGACAACAGTTTTGTGGTTACCAGAGGGTAATGGGCGAGGGGGGATAGTAGAAGAGGGTAAAGGGGGTCAAATATATGGTGATGGAAGAAGAACTGACTCTGGATGGTGAACACACAATGTGATATACTGATGATATATTACAGAATTGTACTCTTGAAACCTGTGTAATTTTACTAACCATTGTTACCCCAATAAAGTTTAATTAAAAAAGAGAAGCTCAGTTTTGTTTCTTACTCAAATCTACACAATGCTGACCTACTTTTTGTAGTTTATGTCCGTAGAAATTGTCCTTTCAGTGACTAGGATATTAACAGTCAAACCATTTTATAAATGACAAGCTTGATTTAATTTTTTTCAACTCAATGTATTAGCCCATTCATCAAAAATATGCATAGAAGGCAGCCTTCCTAGGCTATATGGAAGACATACAGCAATGGGGTTGCTGTGAAAAGTCAAACTCAGCCAAAATTCAATAAATTAACTCCCAATTTTCTTTGCCACAATTATTCACATATTTCTAATCTTTTTAAAAAATATACCAACCCATTTACATCATGTAAAAAAGTAAGAAAAATAGTACCCACAGGATTTTCCTCTAGATACATAAATTCCTTTTGCTATGTTAAGATTCTGTTTGGGACTGTGGAATGAGCCAGCTCTGTAGTAAATGCTTTGCACATTCTATCTCGTTTATCTTTTAAATAACGCTGTGAAAAAATTGCCTTCTTCATTTTTATAATCATCATTATCATCATCACCATCATCATCGTCATCATCATCCTTATTCTATAAATTAGAAAGGTCAAATAACAAGCCCAAGTTCAACGAGCTAATGCAAAGCAGAACAGCAATATTAACTATTGTCTCTTGACTCAAAAGTTCCAGTAGAACTCTGACTCCCCCACACAGCTTTCATGAATACTTCATCTACCTCTCTAAAGCACTTACTTTCTCCTTTATATTAAAAATCTTTATATACATATATTTCACCCTGTTAGCTCCCTATAAGTATAATACATGCCTGGCAGTTCCCTGCAGTTAGTAGTTTATTTAACAGCAACTAAATGACTACCATAATCTTTTACCACCTTTATAATCATCATGGACATGTTTTGAGATCTTGCTATGTAACTTGGATCATGCTAAATGTTTTCATTCATTTTAAAATTTAATCCTTAAATTAATTCCACATGCTATAGATACCACTAGTATTCCCATTTTGTTAAATGAGAAAACTGATGCTTGGGGAGGTTTCTTTCCAAGATCACTGGATAAACACATGAATAAATTACTTAATATTAAGCACATCAAACAGGGTTGTTTTAAATATATTTATTGAGCTTCTAAAATATGCCAGGTGCTCTTCTAGCTAGCAAGCAATAGAGCAGAACTTAATTCCAGTGGTAATGAGACAGAAATGAAGACTTCATACTGATGATAATTGTCATAGCAGGAAAAAACAGGGAAGGAGATAATAGAGTGTTTTGTGAAGATTTGATATGTTACAATTTTATAGTGACTGGTGTCATGCAGGGTGTCATGCGGGGTCTCTGGTCCCGCTCCCCACATAAGAACACAGGACATGGTGAGGCCAAAAGGGAACACCCACGGAGCCATAGATAGGGGAGTCATACCACTATATTCTCTCTGGAGGCTGGGTTGGAGACACAGGAAACAAGATCCACACGATCTGCAACCTGCCATCTGCTTCTCTGCCAACCAACCTCACTTGCTAGCTGCAATCCGCGCTCACTAGCTCAGCCACCATCTTCTTGCTAGCCCCCATTTGCTGCTAGCGTAGCCACAGCAGTTATATTAGTGTCAAATGGCATACTGGTTACAGCTGACGGCCAATTAGCCACAGCTGATGGCCATTCAATCACAGTTGATGGCCATTTACTACCTGAGCCAGCACCTTTCCACGGAGGCCGAGAGCCTGGAAACTGCACTCCTGGCTCTGACCCCACACTCCACCCCTACAGGGTCTCTCCTCACAATCCACATGACAAGTGTCTTCTGTGAGGGGCCCTGTGCCAAGAGCCTGGAGGTGAATGCAATATCCTGGACACAGCCAGTCTCTCTGGGCACAGCCAGGGTTTCTCAGGGTACCACCAGTCCTTCTGGGCATAGCCAGACTTCCTGGGCTTCTTAGGATACCACCCGTCTCCCCGGGCATAGCCAGGGCCTCTAGGGTACTGCCACTCTCTCTGGGCACAGCCAGACTTACTGGACTCAGCCAGGGCTCTCAGGGCACTGCCACTCTCTCTGGTCACAGCCAGACTTCCTGGGCACAGCCAGTGCTCTCAGAGCACTGCCACTCTCTCTGGGCCTCTCAGGGTACTGTGCTGGAACCACAGCAGCTCACAGTCAAGGTGCTTACATATTCTCGATGGTGGCCGGTCAAGACACAGGAAGCAAACGTCCACTGATTCCACTACATGGTGGTACATTCCCAAGCAAACAGTCAAGCAGTCCATTAAATTAGGGATGGGAGGAAATTCCCCGTGGTCCATAGTCATTCACCAGGGCTGTGCATTAGCCTCACAATGTGTGCCCTCCTTGCAGGGCGAGGGCTCCAAGTCCTCCCCAACCTGGGAGTGAGGGCCTCAGCAAGCACTTCCCAGCCCACAGGGCCACAACGAACTTCGCTTTCTCCGGCTTATGCTGGTTGGGGAACCGTCCACATCTTCCCACCCCTCCACGGGGGTCCAGCTCTCTGGCAGCTGCTCCTCCTGGTCTTCCTGAGACTGAGTGTTCATATGCTGTGGGGACAGAGCCCCAGAAAGTAGTTTACAGGCTCTCGGCCTCACGTGGAGGAGTGCTGGCTCGGGTAGTAGATGGCCGTCAGCTGTGGCTGATTGGCCGTCAGTTGTAGCCAGTTAGCCAATTAGCCGCTAATATAACTGCTGCGGCTACGGAGGAGAGCCGAGGAGAGAGGAGGAGAGGAGAGGAAGAACGGGGGCTAGCAAGAAGATGGTGGCTGGGCTGGCAAGCGTGGATGGAGGTTTGCGGACAGTGTGGATCCAGCCTCCAGTGAGAGTATAGTGCTGCCAGAGAGAATATAATGGTATGACTCCCTACCTATGGCTCCGTGGGTGTTCCTTTTTGGCCTCACCATATCCTGCGTTCTTGTATGGGGAGCAGGAGCAGAGACCCCGCAGGCTTCCCCGCACGACATATGCACAAACTGTTCCACTGCCCTTCGGAGAGCTTTGGCCGACACCATACCCTGCTCGCTACACCATGTGTCATGCAGGGATTCATGTGGGGTCTCAGCTCCTGCTCTTGGCCTCGTCTGGTTGGTGGCTGGGTTGGAGACACAGGAAGCAGGAGCTACACGATCCCCAATCCACACTCCGCCACTTGCTAGCTTAGCCACCATTTTCTTGCTAGCCCCCCATTTTCTGCTAGTGTACCCACAGCAGTTACATTAATGGCCAGTGGCTCACTGGTTACAGCTGATGGCCAATTAGCCACAGCTGATGGCCATCCAATCAGTTGATGGCCATTTACTGCCTGAGCCAGCACCTTTCCACGTGAGGCCGAGAGCATGGAAACTGCACTCCTGGATTTGTCCCCACCTAGAAAGAGAACAATGAGAAGATGACTTTGAGGAAAGACCTGAAGGTTTTGGCTGTTCCAGACTGATAGGAGAACAGATGTAAAGTCCATGAGACGGGAACAGGCTTGGTTTATTTAAGGAGAGCAAAGAGGTCACTACGTCTTTGCCGGGAGGGAGAAAGGGGGCAATTGTAAGTGATGAAATCAGACACGAACCACAGGGTTCTCTTTGACTTTGTAGGACTTTGCAAGGACTTTGGCTTTTCTGAGAGAAATAGGGAAGCTTTTGGAAAGTTCTGAGCAGAAGATTGTTTTTCAAAAGATCACTATGCCAGTGTGTTCACCATAGACCTATTAGAAGTAAGTGTGAAAGAAGGGATGCCAATTAGATTCGATTAAATTAAATGGTAATAATCCTATTTAGGAAGGGGCTTAACATAGACCAGCTATTAGCAGTAAAGTTTTTAAAAAATAGTTAGACTGTGGATATATTCCTAAAGCAAAGTTGATGGCATTTGATGACAAATTAGACATGGGGTATAAAGAAAAGGGATTACCTAAGGATAACACTGAGTTTCTGGCCTGAGCAACTGGATAGACGGAGTTTCGTGGAGTAGGAAGTAAGGTCAAAAGTTTAATCTCGTTTAGTACCAAAGTTTGAGGCCCCTATTAGATAAATGGAGATGGTGAATGGGCAGTTACTTAAATGAGTAACTGAGTCAGACATTCCCAGACTGGATGGAAAAATCAAGGAGCCTTTACCATCTGATTTACTTAAATCTATGAGGCTGAATGAGCTCACCGAAAGAAGGAGAATACATAGTGAGGAGAGACCCAAGGACTGAATACTGAGAGATGCCCAAATTTAGAGATAAGAAAAGATGAAGCCTCAGCAAAGGATACAAAGAGAGACCAGTCATAGTGGAGGAAAACCAGAAGAATCGATGTTCCTGGTAGAATAAGCTCCAAAAAGGAGGCATGATAAACTGTGTCAGATGTTGCTGATACACGAGTAAGACGTGAACTGAGAACTGACATTGGATTTAGTGCTGGTGCAGTCACTGGAGACTGACAAGTCCAGCTTCGATGGAGTGAGAAGGACCATGAATATTTAATGGTCATTCTGGTGAAGTATCCCAGACCACTGGAGCCTTGGATTTTGTCCCAATTATTATTTAGTACCACAAAAAGAGCTGACTTGGGGGAAAGCTCAATCTCTCTAATTGCAGACTTTTGTTCTCTATTAAAGCGCTTCATTCGGTTTTAATTATTGGGTCTTTTTTATTAGATGTTTGTTTTTGTGTTTATGTGTAAGTGTGTATCCATATGTGTGTTTAGTTTCCAAACCAGAGTTGCTTTGATTCTAGGAAAGAGAATACTCAGCATTCCATCCAGATGAGGATGGCTGCTCAGCCTATATTTGCTTTTCTCCTCCCCTGCTAGTTTAAATTCTACAGAGGACAATTAAACTGCCTACGCCAGCATCAAACACAACATACACTATCTCGACATGTAGGTGATTATAAACATCCAACTACATTTTAGCTTAAGTACTGAGCTGTGCATGGGGTGTTTTCACTCTCCATGAACTGTCTTTTGAGTAGAAACACATTGTAACTTGCAGTGCACTCAGGTTCTCAGGAGTATTGCTGTTAAGTACAGGAAGACACCTGCACTGAGCTTCCTCCGCATAATTAGGGAGGTCAAGCCGTTCCTGTTGTATGTGTTTTTCAGTTCTTGTCCATGTTCTGAGGCCCGATTATTAAGTTTGATGTATGACTCACTCACTAAAGTCATTATAAAAAAGTAAATAAAACATTTTAGCAATGTCTGAAAACTCAGAGGAAAGTAATTCCTGCTGGGGGCGAGGGGAGGGGGGGAACGAGACCAGAAACTTCTTAAGAGTATGAAAATATAAAAGTTTGTATACCTCACAGGAATACTTGTCTCAGTCTACCTTGAACAAACATATTGGAAAATTATGTTCTCATTGAAAAATTGCTTCTATTTAAAATGCTGGAAAGGGCTCGTGTGTTAAATAAGGAAATAATATTATTCCCAAGTTAATCTACATTCCTTTTTTCTCTGTTATTTAGAGAGAGAAAAAATCATGTTAACTTTATAGATTGATGTGAAGGAATTCCAAAAGCACTTCAGCTGCTAACTAGTAGACAATAATGAACGAGGGTGATGTTGCTTATTATCTCCACCAGGTAATATATTTGTTAGTTGGGCGTGGTAATGGTGTGCTGGCCGTCATCGGGAAAGCCCAAAAGGCCTCTTTTCTCTAATTTCTATAAGTGAAAATTAGATTCGGTGAATGAGTAAGAGGAGTTCATGGAAGCTGGGTTATTGGGTGGTAATGTGTGCTTGGAAAAGGGCTACATGCGACCTCAGATGCTCATTCCACTTCCCGGCTACAGAGTGCATTCAAACCGCAGTTTCTTGAAGAAAATCTATTCATTCATTGACTCATTTACTTTCTCAGTCACCTTCATTGAACATTGCTAGTGCCAGTTCTGTTTGTTTACCTCCAGCAGGATTTCGATGCAGACAATCTTAGAGCAGATGCAAGGATAGGTTGGTGCCATGAGAGGCCAGGAGAGGGAGACATTTTATTCCCTTCTACCATTTGCCTCACACACTCTCTGAGGGCATGTACAAGAATGCATGAACACAACCTGCAGAAAAGCCCATTTGCCAGTTCTTGTCTCATATGTCATTTCTTCCATAACTCGTCCAATCTAAGTTGTTTCCCTCATTATGTCTTCTTAGTTCTCTATTATAATCCTTTATAGCATTATCATAAATCACAATTTTTGTGTAACATTTGTTTGTGAATTATTTAATCATGTCTCCTCTACTAGAGGTAACTTCCAAGAGGACAGAGAGCTCATTGGACTTGGTGACCACTATATACTTGTGTAAAATATAGCATCTAGATAGAACACATGGTCAGTTAATTGGACATTCTTAAAAATTATCAGCAAATACAGCAGAATTCCCTTTTAGGCATCACTCTTTGTTTGCTAGAAATGTTTCAGTATTTTTATCCCTTACAGCTCCAACAATGTATTTTCTATTTGGCTTTTATTCCAAATAATTTGCATTGGCATAGATCTTTTTCTCCCGTACTCTATCCAAATTTCCAACGCCTTCCTGAATTCAGTTGTTTCTTCTACTTCACATATTCTACTATAGTTCCAGGTACAAAGTCACTTAAAAGCTTGTGATACATAAATGTGGGGGAGGGGTTACCTTCACTGAAACTACCCAGAACTAATACTTAGAACTTCATGCCATTGAACATCATCAGCACAGAGTGAAGGGTCTCAGCCCATGTCAATGGCTCTTATGCATCTGTCAATTTCTCCCTCCCTTGCCCCACGAATAGCTTTAAGGTCCAGATTTACTTAGCCTCAGTATCCAGCATCCTTCTGGTTATCCAAGGTTAAATTGCAACCTTCTCCACATTTATACCACTTTCATTTTATTGTCTTCTGAGATACAGAGCACCCAGTTGCCTCATCTTCAGATTATTTTCATTGTCATATCTTGCCTTAAAATTCATGCATACTAATTTAAAATTTCACGTGACTAAAGAGAAAGGATATGGAGCTAAATCTCTGTATGCCTGAGTTCTATTAATGGAGAAATTGACATTTCTAATGCTTGATGAGATCCCTGTGCCATATGTTAGCAACCTATGGGCTTATTCAGTGTTCCTTCCAAAACAGTAGTTCTTTCTTATCACTCATTTAAACTATTACACCCATTATCACACTATGAGTAGAATATCTACAAGGTGCCAGGCACTGCAGCAGACACTTTAGAGCTGATCCACGACAGACATTGACCTTCGGTTTTCCTGATACCACACCATCCTGGTTATCCTTCTTCCTCACTTGCTGCTGTCCACTTAATTTAAGTGATGTCTAAATAATTTTTTAGTAATTTAGGATTGGTCCTAGGCCCTCTTCTGTGTTCTTCTCTTGCCATAGATGATTTCTATCTGGACCTACAGCAGTAAATATGACATAGCCCCAAAATGAATGTCCTCATCCCTTAAATCCAGACTCTTAAATCCAACTTCCTAAAATGTTACCTCCAACTGCATATGAAGTAGGCAGCTCAAAAGTATCATGACCAAAATTGTTCTTTCCCTAGTGTTTGTCATATACCCAAGTTAACACCAATCACTCAGTTACTCAAATCTAGAAACTCTAATCTATATTTGATCGCTTCATTTTCATATCTAATCATTGTCAAGTTTTATTGCTTTTGTTTCAGATCATATGTTGAATCTGTCCATCTTCTCAAACTCACATCCAACTACTGCACTACACCAGGCCAACACCTCTCCTGCACTACTGTAAGGTCCACTCGACCAGGTCTCTGTTTTCACTACTGACCTCCCTAATCTGTTCTCCCTACAAGTAGCTAGATAGGTCTTACTTTAAAAAAACAAACAAAAAACTTCAGTTCCATTTGACATATAATCTTACATTAGTTATAGGTATACAACATAGTGATTAGATATTTATTTATAACTTACAAAATGATTACCCCACTAAATCTAGTACCCATCTAAACCCATACATACTCGTAGTTATTACAATATTATTGACTGAATTCTCTATGCTGTACTTTACATCCCCATGACTATTTTATAACTACCAATTTGTACCTCTAAATCCCTTCCTCCCTTCACTGTCTCTCCCAAACCCCTCTCATCTGGCAATCATCAACATGTTCTCTGTATCTATAAGTTTGTTTCTCTTTTGCTTATTTATTTTGTTCTTTAGATTCAACATACATATGAAATTATACGGCATTTTTCTTTCTCTGTCTGACTTATTTCACTCAGCACAATATCCTCTAGGTCTATCCATTTGTAGCAGGCAGCAAGATTTCAGTATTTTTATGGCTGAGTAATATTCCATTGTGTATGTATATACCACTTCTTATTCCATTCATCTATTGATGGAAACTTAGGTTGCTTCCTTATCTTGGCTATTGTGAATAATGCTGCAATGAACATATAGATGTACCTGTATTTTTTAACTAGTGTTTTGGGTTTCTTTGAATAAATACCCAGAACTGGGATTACTGGGTCCTTCTTTGTGGCTTGTTATGGCCTTTGTTTGAAAGCCTATTTTGTCTAGTATAAGTATTGCTACCTCAGCTTTTTTTCTTTTTTAATTTCCATTTTCATGAATATTTTTTTCCATCCTTTTACTTCCAGTCTGTGTGTGTCTTTCAATCTGAAGTAAATCTCTTGTGGGCAGCCCATGTAAAGATCTTGTTTTCTTATCCATTCAGCCTCCCTATGTCATTGGATTGGAGCATTTCATCCATTTACATTTAAAGAAATTGTTGATAGATATGTAGTTACTGCCATTTTATTATTCATATTTTTATCTTTTTTTTTCCTTTCTTATTTTAAAGAAGTGGCTTTAATATATCTTGTAATGCTTATTTGGTTGTAATAAACTCCTTTTGCTTTTCTTGTCTGGAAAGCTCTTTATCTGTCCTTGGATTCTAATGATAGCTTTGCTGGGCAGAGTTATCTTGGTTGTAGATCCTTACTTTTCACCACTTTGAATATTTCCTGCCAATACTTTCTGGCCTGCAAATTTTCTGTTGAGAAATCAGCTGAAAGTCTTATGGGAATACGCTTGTAGATAACTAACTGCTTTTCTCTTGCTGCTTTTATGATTCTCTCTGTCTTTAACCTTTGACATTTTAATTATGATGCATCTTTCTATGGCCTCTTTGGGTTCATCTTCTTTGGGATATTCTACCCTTCCTTGGCTTGTATGTCTATTTCCTTTGCAAGGTTAAGGAAGTTTTCCATTATTATTTCTTCAAGTAGGTTTTCAATTACTTGCTCTCTCTCTTCTCCTTCTGGTACATCTATGATGTAAATGTTGGCAAGCTTGATGTTGTCCCAGAGGCCCCTTAAACTATTCTCATTTTTATGGATTCTTTTTTTCTTTTTGCTGTTCTTCTTGGGTGTTTTCTACTACTTTATCTTCTAACTTGCTGATTCGTTCCTCTACTTCATCTAATCTATGGTTGATTCCCTCTAATGTATTCTTCATTTCAGTTATTGTATTCTTCATTTATGACTGGTTCTTTTTCATGTTTTCTAGCTCCATTTTTATGTTTCCTATCTCTTTATTGAAGTTCTCCCTGAGATCATTGAACACCTTATAACTAGAGTTTTGAATTCTGCATCTGGTAAGTTGTTTATCTCCATTTTGTTTAGGTCTTTTTTGGGAGCTTTGTTCTGCTTTTTCATTTGAAAATGTTTCTTTGTCTCCCCATTTTGTTTGTCTCCTGTGTTTGTGTCTATATATTAGGTAAAGCTGTTATGTCTTGTCTTAGTAGAGTGGCCTTATGTAGTAGGTGTCCTATGGGTCCCAGTGGCACAGTCTCTCTGGTCACCTTAGGGTGCTGCAGATATGTCCCTTGTGTGGGTTTTATGTGCCCTCCTGTTATCATTGAGGCTTGTTGCTGTTTGCACATCAGTGGGAGAGACTGACCCTCAGGCTGATTGGTTGAAGGACTGGCCATGACTATAGTAGAGGAGCTGACCCTACAGAGCAGGGTTTGCTTTAGCAAGGCTCTGGTGCCTGCTGAGTTTGGTCCTTGGGTTTGTCATTTGTGGAGGTGGTTGGGTGGTGCTCTGGTGTGGTCTGAATCTGGCTACTGGGTGTTCTGATTTTGGGGCCTCTGGGAGGGGCTTGGGTGCAGGCCAAGGTCAGCCGCTCCCTGTGCCCTGCCCAGGGTGACTTCGTATGAGCTACAAAGTGATCTGCAGATGGTTGCCACTTGTGCTGGGCTTGGAGGTGCCTAAGCTTCAAACTGAGGCTGGCTGCTGCTAGTGATGGGCTTGGGCCTGCTTAGCAAGAAGTACGGAGCATGTCCAGGCCAGATGCTGCTTGACTGAGACTTGTGAACCTTTAAGATAATTTAAGAAAGTCTGAAGCATGAGCCAAGACAGGTCATTTGTATGGTAAAACCACTAGAGATGACTTGGGTAGGTCCACAAATTGGGTGGGGCAGGGTCTCAGGGAATTACCAGGGCTGGATGAACCTTGTTAGCTAAGTTGATGGAGACTCAGATATGGCACCCACCTCTAGCCCTCACATTGAAACCAGACAATTCAGTTCCTTCCTGCATGTTCCTGGAGATTTTTGAGCTGCTGCCCCAGTTCTGGAGCTCAGAAAGAATGAGTCAATTAGCAAGTATGTCTATGTTAGATTTCTGGCAATTCTCAATGTTGGTTCTTCTGTAGTTATTTTATAATTTTGAGGTGGTCATGGGAGGATGCAAGCACACTGTTTACTTACTCTACCATCTTGACCAGAAGCTCTAGACAGATTCTTACTTAAAACAAGAAGCCATGTTATCCCCTTGCTCATGACCCTTTGATTGTTCTTTGTTGTTTTTAAAATTAGATTGAAAACACTTCACTGAATCTTATCAA
This sequence comes from Rhinolophus sinicus, assembly GCF_036562045.2. Lineage (NCBI taxonomy): Eukaryota > Metazoa > Chordata > Mammalia > Chiroptera > Rhinolophidae > Rhinolophus > Rhinolophus sinicus. The sequence goes on along the minus strand of NC_133754.1, from coordinate 47,531,456 downwards.
GTGCCAAGAGATCTTGCACTGCCTCCAACCCTCATTTCATCTGCTGCCACTCCCTCCCGACCTCACTGTACTTTAGCCCCACCAGCTTCCCTCCAAGTCCCTGAATATGTCAAGGTCCATTCTCCCTTCAGGGTTGGCAAAATGAGGAAGTGAACAATTCTGTTTCACTATAGCAAAATATCTCAAAGATTAAACACACTTCAACTTAGTGCTGAACTTGAAGCTTAATTTCCTTGTCCTACTTATAACAAGTATTTACTTCTATGTTTGTCTCTGATACTAGTGTTTTCTCAAAGTCAGAATTGGGTCTCCTTCTTCTCTAGTACCTTAGGATACCTCAAAAGTTTGCTAGATAAATGAATAAATGTGTGAGTAAATACAGAATGCATAAACACCCATCCAACAGGACTTTCCTTACCTTTAAAAGAAAGATAAGCATCATTTGCTCTCCTTTCTCCAACACTCTCTCATTTAGTTGAGGTAGTACCAAAATAAGAATCATTAGACCTGGAATCTATTTATCGGTTAAATTTATAATCTTAAACAAAAGCATTTCTCTTGAAGCCTTGAATAATTAATTGTGAAATTAAGGATTTGGAGTAAATTGGTCATTTTCCAACTTTCTAAATGAAACAAAAATTTTAAAACAAAACTATATAATGAGCTCTGTGTAATATGTGCATCCCGTAAAAATGATGCTTCCTTGATTGACTGGACTGGTGCTCTTGGAGCCCTGCCAATCAGTCAACTCTTTTGTCCTTGCCTTTGGAGACTCTGGGGCCTCTCCATAGATGCCAGGGGCTCTGCAAAGCCCCGTTCAAAAACCACTGGACTCAAAAGTCTCTGAAGCCCCTGGTAGATCTAACATTTCATGACTCCAACTCTGAAATAAACAACAGATGTTGCCAACTAAAGCCGAATGAAATGTATTCATGCACTCCTTTAAAAATTAAATGGAAGACTTTTCTCCCTGTTAAAAATCAAGCAAAATTCATTGCTTGGAATTCTGACAGAGTATACAAAGAGCCTTTTAAATGCTAAAGAACATTCATAAATGACTTTGTCACAAAGTGTTATAAGATTTTGCAAAATTGAGCTTATGTAGGTTTTTGCTGACTTGAAGTGTTATTGATTAGAAAATACCTCCTACCCTCCAGGCCATGCGTGCCTCAGAAGGTTTCAGATCCAGGAACTGGAGTCAGCTCACCTATGTACTGGAAAGGTCAACCCACCATGGAAACCCATTAAAACACACACGCATATTCACTCAGCTTGGAGGTTGAGAGTGGCAGATCCAATCTCACCCAGAGCCACATTGCAGCCTCCAGGAGGCTGATGTAATTCTCCTGCGACTCTGTGGTTTAAATGGAATTGATTATTTTAAAATATTAGATATGGCATTGCTTGCTTTTTCACATTGCATTAAGCATTCTCATACATGGAGCTAGAAACTAAGAAGACAAATACATAGAGCTGTACATACTGTCTCCCTCTCTCATACATATGTATGTGCACACACCTGCACATGAGTACACACATACAAATAGGAGATAATAGTATTAATGTATTACATATGTGTAAAACCCTTCAAAATATAGCAGTTCATTCAATCCCCTTAAGAAAGAACTCTGTAAGCTAGGTATGTAAGAGCGTCTATGTCAAAAAAAAAAAAAAAAAAAAAAATGCATAAGTGATTTCAGACATTTATCTTGTTTAATTGTCCCCATATTTCAGATGAAAAGATGGAGGTTCTGAGAATTCAAGTGGTTTATTCAGCATCCCAGTGCCAAAAGGTAAGATTGGTGAATAAAAACCAGGACTATTGACCACTGAGGGCAACATTCCTCTATCACACAGGTTCAACTAATCCCAAAGCAAAATGTGGGTGTCTTTTAGATAAAAGTTTACTCTGTCAGAGCAGCTTTTGTTAAAACAGTTCTTCTGGACTGTTTTTTCTGATGTGAGAGCTAGATTTTTACAGGTCCATTCACATCCACTATCCAGATTCTCCGTTGAGTCAGATGGCACCATTTATGATAAGCTGGGTGAAGTCAGAGCTGCACCTGGGTCACCTAAGGTTCAACTTATTGATCGTGACCTCATTCACCCCAGTGCTTATCCATAGTAAGATGCTTCTGATTAGAGGAGTAACTCGGGCAATGGTTTACATCCCCCTCCAAACATTTCACTTTCCCAATAGAATGGTAACCTCAGTCCCCTGCTTTCCATTTCCTTTATTACAGTTGATGTTATATTTTCTCTTCAATGTGATAAGATATATGATCTTCCTTGTCTCCTTAATTTACAACTGGCAGGATGAGCTGACTGGTCTTGTAGGAACAAGAGAAATGTGATGATTAGCTTTAGTGGTTTAGGAACTATATACTGCTGGGTCTCATTAATAGGACATCAGCCAAGAAATTTCATTCACATATAGTTTAAGCCCGTTGTGCAAAATCTCAAGAGCCTGCCACAGTCTGGAAGTTGTGAAAAAGATCCTGGATTAAGCTGTTCTGTGAGGAAGGAATGAGAATTACGCAAGATAAACTACCAGTCCTGTAACTAAATGGTACAGAGCTTCTTGGGAGGAAGAAAGATAAACGATTTCCTTGATTACAAATCTCTCACTCTTGCAGAAAACCTATTCTCCAACTCTGCAACCATGTTATTGGAGGAGCACCATCTGCCACTGGCTCAGCTCTAATGAAGAAAAAGTTCAATACAGTAGTGATGGATCCTCTCAGTGGCCCCATTCATCCTGGGGAAAGCTTTTCTGACCACTTCCTGCAGCAGCATGCCTCTCCTCTGCAGCTCAGTTGTTCTTTATGGAAGGTGATTTTTTTTTCTAGAAAATAGGACAAGGGAGGGAATGCAAAGATGTGGTGCCACAGTCCTGCTGTTGGCCCAACAAGCTACCATGTACCTCTTGACATACCTGACAATTACTCTAGGACTCAGTTTATGCATAAAGTAGAGTTAATACAAGTCACCCAGCAGTTCTTAGTATAAAAGTAGATGTGCTGTGGCCATAAGCACCTGTATGTTCCTAGAAGAATATAACCTTTTCATCGTGGTCCTTCCCAAGGAAGACGTCTTCTTGTATTTAATTCTTTTTTTTTTTTTTTTCCTGAAAGAGGAGAGTTGACATAGTATTGACTTCTAAAGTGAATTTGAACCCTGCATCCATCATCCAGATAGGGACTCATGACTATGCAGTGTACCAATTGGGACACAATTTCCACATAAATTTAATACATTGTACACATGTGAATTAGTGTTGTTTACAGTATAGCTCTAACCCCTCTGTAGTGATTCTAACACATATTTTTTCAACCTAACTCATGGACATACCTGCCCAGTGTCTGGCCCTCACTTCACTAGAGGTCAGCAAATGCCCTCTAATAGAAAAATACAAAGGCTGAGGAAGAGGGCAAGAGGAAGCCAAGGAGCATGAGATTAAAGGTGCCATGATAACAGCAAAAACACCTTGAGAAAGAAAATTATGATTCTTCTTTCTCCATTAGTCTGGAAACAAACACACTTAAATCATGGTTATGGTGAACATATTTTCCATACCAAAAACTGTTGGGACTAGTAGTCTCACCAGGAACCTTTGTGACACTTCTGAGGGTGAAATATGGTATGAGAGATATAGTTTGAGCCCTGAAATATGAGTGTTTAGAACACATCAATAGATTTGGAGCCAACGGCAAAGTAGATTTAAAAATGACACTGTCTAGAAAATTCAAAGATGTATGTTCACTGAAGTCATACTCTCAGTATAAAATCACTATTTTATATCAATGCGGTAGTGGGTAGAACTGACTGAAAGACCTTGAATACTCAATCTCTTCAGGCATCAGTTTTTGCAACTGTGAATTGAAGGGGATGTATTAGATTATCTCTAATACAGTTCTCTATTAGTTCTTACTGAACTAATATTCTATAATTGTATAATTTATTTGCTATGCTATAATAGTCTTGCTTCAAAAGCATAGCATGGGCACGCGCGCGCGTGCACACACACACACACACACACACACACACAGTCACTCACTCCCTCACTCACAAGTTTGGCATTTGCCATTATTAACTTCTATTACGGCAAATAAACACTCTGCTCTTTCCCCTTATATGTTGGTCTTTCAGTCAGAAACACACCTCCAGGTCTTTGCCCAAGGAGATAATAGCATCATGGCTAAATATTCAATAAATAACCAGACACTTTCTTAGACCCCCGGGCTCTTTGAACATCACAACTCTCCATCTTACATGTCGGTTTGTAACTGCACAATGAAATGACAACAGTCAATCTCAGATCTCCCCAGCTCCCAGAAGTTTAGCCAGAGCCTGGTTTCACCACCCTCTCTCTACTTTCTAGCAATGAAAATAATAACAATATCACACACTTGGACAGTAAATTAATATCCAACAGCCAAGTTGTTTTTCTTTAAGTTTCTTAACTCTCTAAGTCTCAGTTCCTCTAACTGTAAGTTGGTATAATAATAGTTATCTACCTCATAAGGCTGTTGTGACAAGTAAAATAAAACAAATAAAATACAAAATACTGTATCTGGTTCAAATCTTTTGTTCTCCAAAGCTATTAAAACCAGCCCAGAACTGTGAGAGCAGCCTCTTCTTTCAGAGCTATCGATGTTTGCGTCAACTCAGACTCAGACAACAAGCCTCCGACTTCCCATTTTAAAATGAGGGGAAAAAACATGAGTACTTGATCCCTAGTTTGTGAAATTATGAGTTGTTTTATTTTCTTCACAGTTTTTTTTGTCTTAATCCATAGTATTTTAAAATCACAAAAATATATTTAAATATTAGTCATGCCCAAACCTCTTCTTCAGCAGTGCCATAAAGCTCAAAATAAAGTAATCCACTGTAAATCATTAAAAACCTCCTTTAAAGCATAACTTCTATTTGGTACCCATTTTATTTATTAACAACTTAGCAAAAGCATAAACTTTCAGGAATGTGAGAGTATATGACAGAGTAGTAAATATTGATGAGTGAGAAAATGGTGAAATAACATCCTGAGTGAAATGCCTTTCCTTGGGGAAAGTAGTTTTAGGAAAAGCACTGTGATAGAATGTTCAGAAAAGAGGTATTAAGAGTCCACAAGGACATCCTAGGAGGCTGCTAGGAGAACAGAAGAAAGAGGATCAGCTCCTGGAAGGGAGATAAAGCTTTGAAGTCACATACATTACATGCATTGGTAGCAAAAGGAATATGGTCCTGGTGACTGATTTCCAGGAAGCAAAGGCAGCAGATGATGGCTTCCCTCAAACTCTTTTGGTTTAGTTTGGTTTGGTTTGGTTTAGTTTGGTTTGGTTTGGTTTGGTTTGGGTTTCTAAACAGAACACTCCCCAAGACCAATGTGTGGAAAAGGCAAATATGACTTTCAACAGAACTCTTAAAAGTAAAAGTAAATATTTATTGCCTTTTTTGCAAGGCACTAAAGTGCCATGTCAATAACAGAAAACATTTGCCTGAATTGTAAGAATACTGTAATTTCTCTGTAATGGTCAAAATACTTGGGGGTGTTCCTTCTTAATGAAAGCTTCAGTCAAAAATTATGGGTATCTGTTGTATATGATAAGAATTCTAATTCTGGAAGATTATGAAACCTGATCAAATGATTTGGCTTGGGGAATCTTGTTAAAAGACCGCACAGTTCCTTATAGCATCTGATCAACACCTCTTCCCAGCCCCCTTTCTAGTACAGGACGCCATCCATTGAAACACCCTTGCACACAGGCCTTATCCAGTGTAGACTGACTGCACTAATGGCCCCAACATTGCACATCTCCCTTTGGCAGGGCTTTTTTCCACTGACACTGGACTTGGCTGTGTAACTTGCTTTAGCCAATGAGACTCAGAAAACTCATACCAGCAGAGACATACATATTTTGGTTTCTTGTTTTCTTCTCTGCTTTCATCTTATCATCACTTCTGGGCTACCTGCTGAAGGAGAAGACACGTGGAGCAAACACATGTCTCTATTGCCTTAGTTGAGGCCCCAGATAATGTGAAAGAAGCCAGAGAAGATCAACAAACACATCTAACCACTGATGAGCAAAAATAAGTGTTTATGGTTGATTCCCAGTGAATTAGCTATAGTTTGTTATTGTTTGTTATACAGCCTTATTGTGGCCTTAGAAAACTGACAAGAACCTTACGCTCAGTCATTCTTTCATTCCTTACTTCTCACCAACACCAGGCATAAGTATTAGTTCTACAAAGTCCTGCTTGATGCTGGCTAACGTATATGATTTTTTTTTTTTTTTTTAGTGAGTTATAAGAGAGTATACAATTATGCCATTTTTGTTTGCTTTATTAGGAACTTTAATGGTATCAGAACAGAATTTACACATTTCCCACTTGTGATATAGTGCTACAGGACAGACTGCAAGAAGATAAAACTTGAACGTAACTCTGAATACTGGGCTTGTTGTGTAGGAAGTTACCCGCAAGCAAAGGCAGGAGAAGTTGCCTAATCAGCCTGAGGGAGGCAGGTATCAGACAAGAACTGACATCAGGGCGGCCAGCGTGGAGAGAGAGGCATCCTAGGTGAGAAGGCACTACATGGTGGGCATGATTCTGGGTGCAAACTAAATCCACAGGCCCAGAAAGGTTGATGGCATTACAAAGAATGAAAACAAGTAACAAAACTATGTCTCTAAGAGTATGGACAGGCAGAATCCCCAGCCCTCAAGTGACTAAAGTCAGAGACTCAGTTTTCAGGCAATAAAAAAGGGAAACAGCCTGATTTAGCATCTTACTAGCAACAAAGCAAAAATCAAGTAATTAGAACCAGTAAAAAGTCAGAACCTAACTGAAAACAAAAAAGGGTGGATTTGATGCTGAGCACCCTGAGTGTTGTAGTCAGGGAACTTTTCTTTGTTTAATCTTTGTAGGTTTGGAGCAGGAAAAAATTATAGAAACTTGCCCTGAGATTCAAAAAGTTAATTCTGTATGCCAGTTCAGTATGATTTGAATAATGTTTGCACTAAAAAGGCATTGATTTCAAATGTCTACCAGATTTTAAGCAAAATACAATCAATAGAAAAATTAAAGTGTTTTCCAAATTGTATGTAACTTGACGTGGTAGTTATATAGACACAATATAAAAAATAGTTAAAATCATTATTCAGAAAATGCAGACTCTTGAAAACATACAATTAATGAAAAAAGCTCTGTTTTGGCCTAAGTTATTCCAGCTAACTATATTGATCAAATTCATCAATCATTGCTCAACTTTACATCTCATTTTGCCTGTATTCAAACAACATCTTTCTAACGGTGACTCTCATTGTGGCAATAAACTTCGAAAACCAACTTGAGAGTCATGGCAGCTGGACCTTTACACAAGTAATTTAATTCCTGCAAGCCTTCCAAAATCGGAGGCAAATTTAAATCTAACGTAAAAGCATAGCTCTCAGTAGGTCTGAACCGCTAGACCTGTGTGTGTGTGGGTGTGTGTGTGTGTGTGTGTGTGTGTGCATGCACACACACTTTACTGCAATTTATTACACTAGCAATGCACAGTGTGTCTTGCATAACAGGTCCCTGAAAACTGTATATCTGATCATAATTAGTGTTCCTTCATAAACTGGGCTGTAGATTAATCTAATTACATTGACTACTTTGGAATATTAGCTGCTGTTTATTCTTGTTTGTTTTACTCCAAAGTCGCAAACACATTTGTCAGCTTTATCTGCTGTGGGCAGGTAGAGCTTGAGGCAATTACTTAACCGTTTAGAATGCGAAGCCAAGCCGAAGCTTACTCATGTAGATGAGAGTAACAAAATCAGAGAAAGTGCCCTCCGGTACATGAGAAGAAATTTATTTGAAGTTCCTCGGCACTCTTGAGGTCAATTTTTTTTTTTTTTCTATGAAATTGTGGGAAAGCTAAAAAAAAAAAAGAAGAAACCCAAACGTGACATGTTCTAAAATGGACAACATAGAATCCAGAGATTCATTTCTCCCTAATTTAAGTTCCTAGCAAAGGATTTTTCCCCTTTTTCGTTCATGTAAGCAGACTGATTGTATGGTGATCACATCCCAGAAAACATCAGAGGAACCAAGTAAATTTCATGGTTAATTGAGATAACCTTCCTGGTGACTCACAATATCCATATTTAGAGACAGAAGACTTAGATTCTCCCATGTCTCTATTCTTGATTCCAGTCTCCCTTGCCCTTTAAGAAGCCGTGCTTTTGATAAACTCCCAGGCTGCAGATGCTCTTGATGCTCGTTATTGTCCATGTGTCCGAAGTGATGCCCTGGCCAATTTCCTCCAATAGGACCCTCTCCATTTTTGTATCCAGTGCTGCTCTCCTGGACACTGATTAAATGAGCCAGAACTTCGTTCTTAACTTTGGATTGCCAACCCCCAAAGCCTATGCTTGGGCTTTGTTGTTTTCTCTTCCCCATCGCCAACTCTCTTACTATCAGCATGTGATGCTGTCAATATCACTCGGGGCTATTGTACGGGTAAATGCTTCATGGAAATCAAAGCTATCGGCATCTGGACACTGGAACAAGACATAGTTTGAAACAATACCACACCAGCAAAATATTTACAACCATGAAATTTAGTTCAAGTAGAACGAAGGACAGCAGAAAAGGTGTCCCAAAATGATCACATGATACCCAGGACAGTCGAAAGTCCTTTGTGAAAGGGAGTGGGGCAGTACACCATCCTTTGCCTTTGCCTATGACACATGATGCTATCTCTGGGTGAATCTGAGGACTCTACAGCAGTCATCAAACAACTCACATTCCTGAGCAACGGGCTAAGCCTGAAGCTCCTTGAAGGCATGACCATTGCTTCTCAGCATCCTACACAAGGCAGAACACAGTAGGAGCTCAATAAATATTAATATTTGTCGAATTAGTCCTATCTTTTAAAAGAGTCATCATAATCAACTGACACAAACATGATTTTCCAGTATGGCAGATTTTTATGTGTGTGTGAGTTGTTTGGAAATAAAGTCTGTCATTTTGTAATTAGAAAAGTAATATGTATTCATTATAGTAAATTTGAAAAATATAAACTTTCAAAGGCACATCCCTGTGTATTACTTTTTTCACTAATATATTGTTAACATCTTGCCATGTCTTTGAATATTCTTCTACAACACTGTTAATGGTTACATAGTATTCTATTACATGAAATATCATTATTTTTTATTCAATTATCATTGGTTAGCAAGTAGAACAGTGAGTGGCTCAGAGCAATGGCTTAATGTGCACTTTTGAATGAATAAGTGCATTAAATAGACATTTAGCTTTGCTTTATTTTTTCTCTATTAAAAATAATACTGCCATGAACATTTTTGTGGTTAAATCTTTGCACACATACATAATTCACACTTTGGATAAATTCCTAAAAGTGAAAATGTTGCTCAAAGAGCACAAGTTTGCTGGATTTTAATCCCATCACTTCAAAATTCTCTAGAGACTGCTAAGGCCCCCACATACAGAAACAATTTGCATTACTCAAAGCCCATAACTGTTTGCCTCCCTAAGGTTAGCCTGACAACATCAACAGAAACAAATTAGTTCTTTTCCTCTTGCTCCACAAGAGGAAACTTAAATCTAAGTAATTAGGACATATTTGTTAGATATCTATCTATTAGTTGTGAAATCAAATGGCTCGGGGGGGGGGGGGGGGGTGGGGGGGGTGATGGGCATCTTTCAGTATGATCCACTAGAAATGAAATAAGAATAATTGTGGGGTGTGTGGTACTGCCCAGCCACACAAATGACTAAAATGGATGCTAATGAATGTGTTGCCTCAGTCTAATTTGGCCATATGGGCAGTGGTTTGTTTTAGCAACTGCCACAAAAGATTGACTGTAACTGCAGTGTCCTGTCATCCTGTGGTCCACAGGCTGCCATGAACTACAGAACATAATCTACTTCATCTGCCTGACTTCAGATAGAACCTCATCTAAAATTTGCTGAACAGAACATATCCTGCTGGAAAATGTTTTCCTGCAAGGAATTGTAGGGGAACCCTGCAAGGAATTAAAAGACAATATGTAAATCAAGTAATACTTAGCTGGCCTAAATATTATTGAGACATGTTTGCAAACACAATATTTAACTGCAATCTTTTCCTCTGTGTGGCACTCACATGATTCAAAAATAAAAGCCTAAGCACCTGAAAATACCATTAGCAAAGTGTTTCTCAATACCCTGAAAATCCCTGTTACAAACTAACTTGAGCTCAAGCGCATGTCTCATATTTCTATAAAGTCTTTCAAGAGCTGTTCCCCCAACATCATTGTTTTCTAAAGTCTACATGACCACTGAAATTATTCACTTCAATTAGACACAGTTTGTAAAACAGATTCTCTAACACACACGTAAAGATCGTTTTCAACTTATGTCACTGAGACTGTGCGTTTAGGCACACAGTATCCAAAACCAAGGGTAATTTAATGCATTCTCGTTTCTTCCCCACTTTTTTTATCACGTCGCTACTTTGTTTCTTCATTACATGACTTGTTGACCGAGATTTTCTTTTTTTTTTTTTTTAGTATAGAAAATCTTAACAACAAAAATAATGACTCTAAAATTACCAAATGTAATTATGGGAACTGTTTGATCTTACCATGAGAGAGACACATCAAATGATGACAGCCTAGACTTCAGAGGGTAGCAACTTCTGGGAACAATTATTTTAGTTGTTAAAAAGGGGAGGTATGGAGGCTGAAAAAAGAATGATATGTTTCCCTTTCAATTAGATATCATTCATAACTGAATGTGTTTGCTAAAAGATATTTTTAAGTGTGCAGAACTTTATTTCCACAGGGACATTCTATCATTTAACTAAAAATTGAATGTAACAAATATGGCCTGATCATTTAAGTATCTATGGCTACAATAAATCACAACGTGTTACTGAAATGGTATAAGATAGTAACCGTAGATGGCACATTTCACCTAGAGAATAGCCACATTGCCAATGGAAATGTGACCTTTATTTTTTAAATTCTTGAAAATGACCTCTTTTGACATATAAATGTGTCTTCAGACAAACCAATTCAGCATACAATAGAGAGAAAAAAATCAAACAAGATTTATACTAGTTTTCAGGTTTTTGTTTTTTGTTTTTTGTTTTTATAACCCCAATGAAGTAGGTAGTACTATGAACCAAGTTTTATAGGTGAGAAAACTTAGGTATTGAGCAGTCAAAAACACTTCCCAAAGAAAGATGTAAAACTAGATTACTGCATCTCTAACCATTGGGCAATAAAATCAAAATCTAATTTGTAATATTTGATTAATTGTTTTTCCATTAGTCAACTGCTAAATTAAGTCACTCTGACTAGTGTTGCAGAAATTAAAACTGCCAGTGTGACCTTGGGCAAGTCACTTTCGCTCCCTAAGTTTTTGTAACCTTATTTTTTTTTCCACGTATCTTTCCCAATACTGGAGTGTTAGTAACATTTTTTTTAATTATTAGTTTCAGGTGTACAAAACAATGTAATAGTTAGACATTTCACCCCTCACAAAGTGATAACCCCCACCCCCAATCTATTGCCCCTTTGACATCGTACATATCTATTACAATTCCATTGACTCTATTCCCTATGCTGAACTCCATATCCCGTGAATATATATATATATATATACATATATATATGTATATATATACATATATATATGTATATATATACATATATATGTATATATATATATATATATATCTGACCACTGCACTGTACACCTGAAGCTGAATCTGAATAATGTTGTATGTCAACTATAATTATATATATATATATATCAACTATAATTTTATATATATATATATATATATATATATATATATATATATATATATAATCTCATCGTAAACTTATTTTTACATGGGGGTTTTAGATATCTACTGTTAGGACTACCAGATGTCTTAAAGATATTTTCCAGGTCTGGAGTTCCTTGGAGTTGTAATATTAAGAGATATCAATTATTTTATTAGTCACTTTATACAGCTGAATCATTGAATCTGTCTATATATTTTTGTTTCCATTTTCCCATCATGTTGGGCCATGATTTCAAATAATGTAAAGTTTTATTATAGGTTACCATTATCTACTGTCATAACAAAGTATTAATATATCATATTATGGAGATGCCAAATTAAGGCAATAAAATGAATGAGCCCAATTCCAGTGATTACAGATTTTGCCAGTGAATGATTTGTCGCAAAGAGAAACCATGGAATTCATAAAATTCTATATAAATTCCACTTAAAATATGATGGAAAAATTTATTTTCCCAGAATTGTCTTGTGAAATACTTTTCCAATTAAGGGAATTATTGTATTAGTGTATTTTAAATGAATTGTTTTTCCACTAAAGTAGGTGAAACTGAGGGCAACTTGACATCTATTCTTCAGAGCTGGGGGTAGAAGAGCAGGGAGAGGAGATTTACTCCATGGTTCAGGGCTCAGTCAAGTACCCCAGGATATATTAGAGACTAAACCTGGAAACTTTTGCTCTTTCTCAACAAATACAATCATTACCAGTAATATTTTTCCCAGTTACTTTCGAAGAATGGATAACTCTTACACACTATCCCTGCTTCCAGCCACCATACAAAAATGCATTTCATGATACATGGATTAAAATTATGAAGGTTTGAAACTAACAAAATATTTCACATATCAAACAAACTTATATGTCAACTGAAGCTCTTACTTAGTTAAGTTGCAGCAAAATGGAATGGACTTTCAGCTCCTTTGCAAATGCCTCTCCTTTCATTTCATATCTGAGAAACGATGTTATTTTTCTGCTGCTTTTCCTTCCCTTCCCTCTCCCCTCTTAGTCTCAGTAATTGGCCTGGAGGGATAAGAGGACAGGAAACAAAAGATCAAGGAAGAGTAAGATTGTCCCCATGCAACTGCTTAACCGTTTGTACCTGCCCCCAAAGAAAGGAGAGTCTGTAAGACGGATCTTTTCAGGGACTTTGCTAAACCTTTGTGTTTCCACCTTATGCCTCCATGTTTGGTCCCATAAAGATGACTGGACAGTCAATGATGAATAAGATTCCTCACAGAAGGAACAACTCAAGCCAGATGCAGTCGCATGGGGACCAACAGGAGAACCCATGGGGTTCAGAGAGGTGGGCACAGCCCCCCACCTTCCTCAGGCTAAGGAGAACCTCTGCCTCTGTGGCTGCATTCTTTCCCAAAACCTGCAAGGGAAGTGATTCAATGAGGTGCTCTCCATCTATTCATATGCATATAGGTTTTTGTCCCTGGGGAAGTTGAGACTTACAGTCCAGCTAGCTGTCTGCAGGCAAGGATGATTGACTTAAATCCGTTTCCTATTATAATGTATAGGATTCACAGATCTTGAGATTGACAAGCTTTACCTCCATGGAACTAATAAAAGCTGATGCGAGGCCCAATTAGGGTTTCCAGTCCTTGAGATTGGGGTTCCTTGTTCTGCTTAAACTCTATTCATGGCTACTGTCTTTTCTTAACCCTGCGCTGCCCTCCTCACTCCCCACAACTCTTATCACGTGGGACGCGACATAACATGAAACTTGCAGTTCCTTTTTCCACATCAAGACTGTAATTGTGAAACCTTCATAGATAGAGAATGAGAGTTTAGGCTCCATGTCAGGTTGAACTTGAATCCTGGCTTTCCCCTTCCTCTTTTCCTAGATGCATGACCCTGGGAGAGATTTTTAACTTCTCTCAGGTCCCTCAGATCCCTCATTTGTAAAAAGGAGTAATAATATTGTTAATAAGTAGCTGATAGGATAAATTAAGATAACATATAAAAGCTAGCACAGGGACTGGCCCGGTGGCTCAGGTGGTTGGAGCTCCATGCTCCTAACCCCGAAGTCTGCTGGTTCAATTCCAACATGGGCCAGTGGGCCCAGTGGGCTCTCAACCACAAGGTTGCTGGTCTGCAACTAACTAACAACAGCAACTGGACCTGGAGCTGAGCTGCGCCCTCCACAACTAAGATTGAAAGGACAACAACTTGACTTGGAAAAAGTCCTGGAAGTACACACTATCCCCCAATAAAGTCCTGTTCCCCTTCCCCAATAAAATTATTAAAAAAAAAAAAAAAAATAGCTAGCACAGTGTCTGGCACATAAGTCATTTATATTAGCAACAAAGTTGCTTAAGATTATATATTGTCATGGATGTTGTGGGTCATTGTATATTTGATTCATTTTGAGTACACAACAGTTATTTAGATTAAGGTTTGTCTAAAAAGGCAGATGCTCTCAGTAAGGAATGAACAGTGTAGGCTTGCCTTGCATTAGCACTAATATAATACCTGTGTTAGTTTCTTAGGGCTGAGGTAACAAAGTACCATAAAGTGGGTGGCTAAAAACAGAAATTTATTCTCTCCTAGATCTGAAGGCTAGAAGTCTGAAATTAAGGTGTCATATGGGCTTTGCTCTGGGTAGAATCCTTCCTTACCTCTTCTAGCTTCTGGCCTTGCCAGCAATCCATGGCATTCCTTGGCTCTCAGCTGCATCACTCCAGTCTCTGCCTCCATCACGTGGCCTTTTCCCTGTCTGTGTCTCTGTGTCTTCCCTCTTCTTATTAAGACAGCAGTCATAGTGAATCAGGGGCCCATGCTACTCTGCTGTGACCTCATCTCCACATAAATAATTACATCTTCAACAAACCTATTTCTCAAAAGTCACGTTTTGAAATACTGAGAGTTCAGGTCTTTGATATATCTTTTTGGAGGACACAATTCAACCCTTAACAATATCTCTCACCTGGACCATTACAATGGCTTCTTTCAAAGGCCTTCTTGCTATACATCCCCTTGTCCCCCACCAACACATACTGAGGCACATATACTGTAGTCCAAACAGAGTAGCAACAGAGGGCTCATTAACACTGTGGCTTAGAGCAGGTATTATAAATCCATTTTTAAATACTGTTAATAAGCAACTGAATTTAGTCAAGCTGTGTTCAGCGTTTTAGGCTTTTCTCTGGGTCATGCTGATGAATTAGTCAACTGTCGTCATGTTTTTAATTGATTCATTTGGCAACAGCTTCTCCTAGTTTGAAACAAATAAGGTAACAAGCTCTGATCAGAATTTATACTAGGAATATGACCATTTTAGGGTCTAAATGCATTCCATAATAAGATCTTTCACCAATTCTTTTATTTTGAGAACACTTGGCAAATGTTTTCTTATTTTCATATATTTAAAATTCATAAAAAGAACCAAATATTGGGCAACTGAATAAATGCATAGGGCTTTGAAATGTTATGACTTTTTAGTTAAAATGTTGTGGCATCATCTTGTAAATGAACCTTAAAAGGAAGCTCATTTAATAGCACTCTTGACTCTACAAAATATTATTTTTATAAGAAATAACCTAAGAAAGTTTCTAGCCTATGACACTGCATAACTTTATATCAGAAAGCTTAAAGGAACAGCTTCTAAAATAAATGATGTATTAATATTTAGCCAAGAACTTTTTCTCAATGAATCCGTTCAACTTCAAATCACCAATGCACCTCGATTCTGATATACAGAACCAAGTGCAGGCTGCTGTGGACTGTGTACACTCTGGTCACAGACTCAAGGATAAAGCATCTATATTCTGCAAGAGAAATGGCTCACCAAGTAAAAACAAACAAACAAATGAAAAACACTACTCAAAATCCATGGAGAGGAAATTCACAAACTGTCATGGTTTCAAGTGATTGTGATTAGTAATATTTAGTGAAGCACAAGAATCGTTTCACATTCAGCAAGTCCAAAGTCTTTCACAACACAGCAACACTACTCCTAAATGTCTACACAATGAAGAGCTAGTGCCTTGCAAATTATTTTCTCACTGGCTCATTAATAAAGTAATTAATGTAAAACCACTATATGGATTTGAATTTTAATGGGCTCACACTTGATATATCTATGTTGGGATTGGTCAACTTCCCGTCTGCATAGAAGTTACAACACAGGGTCAAACCAAAAACGAATTGGTAATATCAACAATATTACCACTAAAAATATGTAACATATTAGGTGCTTAGCACGTGCTAGACAATATTCCAGGGCTTTATAAGTAATCATTTAATCCTTACAACAACTTAATGAGGTGAGTACTATTACAATCTTCATTTTACAAATGAGCCATCTGAGCTGCCTGAACCCAGGCATTCTGGCTCCAGAGTTTATACACCCTTAGACATTAAAGTATCTTGCCTCTGAGAATTTTTCACAGCACTTTACTTTTGCTATATCTGCATCTCAACTTCAAAATATCCAAGAAACAAACTTTCTCGTTCCTTCCCACCACTTACTTCTCCCATAATTTTGCTCACCTCTGTGAATGGTATCTCAATCTTTCAGTTGCTCAGGCTAAAAACTTGAGAGTGACCCTTGAATTCTCTTTTTCTCACACTAAATTTCCGATCTGTCAGCATATGAGTATCTGGTC